>NC_054060.1:43729514-44979514 GCF_017639655.2 Falco naumanni | reverse complement strand
CTCCCTCACCCGACAGTGCACCAACATGCTATTAATTTTATTAGAGATCCATGAGAAATAGGCGGCGGGGACTCCTGGCAGACAGACCATTGGACCATGACACTGCAGCATTGCCAGCACATTCCCTGTGGCTGTCCCAGAGGCTGGTGGCCCCCACACAGAAGCTTGGGGCGGGAAGCAGCCCGTACCCCATAGTGTGACTTGGGAGGCACAGCCAGGATGCTGATGCTCTGCCCTGCTCAGGCGCTGGGTCTCGCACTCTCTTGGGTAGCGCTTGTTGAAGCACATGCAGTCGCCTTTGGGGGAGGCAGAGAACAGGGAGGGGGCTGGAACACGACCAGCTTTTCCGCTCTTTGAGAGAGAATTCAGACTAATCCCTTCTAAAGGGGAAGCTGTTCCCCTACATACTCAGCCCTTCCCATCCAGAGAGTCCCCAGGCATTTCAGATGCATTCTCACAGCCACACTCTGCACATTAAATTATATCTGTATGTGAACCCAGAGCTACAAAATGAGGAAATATGCTTATTAAAAACATATTTATTACTTTAAAGGAATCCTCAAGCAGCATTGTTATTAGCCTGTAATACTGCTGTTTGCTCCCCATTGCCTGTAGTGCTCTTTCAGGAGTCAGAAAAGAACATTTCTTTCCCTGCCAATTTTCTTTTTTTTTGCTTCACTAAAAATTTAAGGGTTAGTAATGGTTCCGTTCATGCCTGCATTATTTTTTAAGAACTCAGCACTGCAACAGGAGCAGCACTTGTGCAAGTTCTCAAGTGATGCTCTTGGCAAGATTTGTTCCAGGCTGTACTGAAACGAGATCCTTAGCCTGCAAAGAAGAGACAGGGGTTTTCCTACCCTGTTTACAGCTGCTGTAACAGGAATATCCCCAAGAGTGACTCCTGGCAAGGCAGGCCACCCAACCTATGCTTTAATCCACAGATGAATTGCAACTGGACCTGCTCTGTGTGTGTAACCTGCTGGCGGAACAGCAACCCTAACCCCTGATTCACCTCCCCACCAGAGATGGGAGCAGAAAACAGGACTGCGCATCTTTGCACTCTGCAGCAGAGAAGGAAAAGAGCTGGCAAGAGTCTAACCCAAAAGAAAAATATAGAATCCTTTCTTGAAAATATTAAAAAAATACATTAAAATGTTTCATCTACTCAAGACTTGCACCCCTGTGCTGTTCTGAAAAGACTCCATCTTACATAGCTAATGAAATTCTGTTGCTCAGTGTATGTGCTTGTCTCAGGGAGACTAATGCATTACCAGTGTAACTGAGTTTTCTTCAGTTCTTGGATTTACAGGCTCAGATCTGTCATTTCATCCCAGTTATGCCTGCTACAGGATTCAAGTGAGGGTGCTTTTGGATGAAGGCAAAAGAACAAAGCTGGCTTTTTCCTCCAGCTGTCCTTCAGCCCCTGATCCCCTAGTAGACATCAGATCTCAGGTTGCACTCAGCCTATCCTATGCCAAAACAAATATAATTAAAAACATTGGCCACATAATGAAGCAGAAAGAGTAAAGGTCTTAATTCTGGCTTGCCCATACCTGAGATAAATGCTGTAAACACTGGGCTGCTTTGATACTTTTGTAGGATTTATATTTCCTGGCTGTGGGTCGTCTGGGGGAGGGGGTGGTGTTATGGGTTTTATTTTATTCTTTAAAAAAATAAATAAATCTTTCAACAGTTCTACATTTGTTCCTTTTTTAAAAGTCTTTCTTCCTGGTCATCTCTATTAGATAAATTGGAATTCTTCATTATTAAGTTACAAAAAAAAACCCCAGAAGAATGAATTAAAGGGAAGGTTAACGTGAGCAGTGAAAAGTAGCAATATTTTTAAAAGAAGGGAGAGCCCATTTACATCAGTGGATTTGGGACTTTTGGTCACTTTTATTTACCTAAAGGTTAGGAATGTAAGTTTAGATGCCTGTGTTCAATCATCTTTTTAGCATGCATTAAGAATATTCACAGTTCTCTTAAAAGCCATGTCATCTTGATGTGACATCAGAGCACTAGAGAATAATTTGGGTTGGAAAGGATGCCTGAGAATCATCTGGTCCCAGTCCCTGTTCAAAGCAGGGCCAGCTAAGGTCAGGTTATTTGCCCTTTGTCCAGCCAAGCTGTGTGTATTTCCAAGGATGGAGATTTCACAACTATTTCAACCAGGCAGCCTGCTCCAGTGCTGCACTACTTATCACTCTTGTGAAACAGCCACAACAGAAGTTGTGCATTCACCTCAAAAATTCAGCTCTGGTGCTCTAAATGTAATCCATTTAGATTTATTTAGGATCCAGGCTACCAACCCCTCCCCTAGGTCTGGGAAGCTTACATCCCAGGAGACTGCTGTTCAAATGCCACCACCAAGGAAATATTTCAGGCAGGTACAGAGGATGATGTCCCAGTCCATAAGTGACATCTCAAGATGTGCATGGGGTGGATTGATTGTGTTTGGTTTCCTCCGTCCCTGTCCACCCCAGAAGCTGATTCAGGAGCAGTGACTGCGTGTGTCCTGCTGGCAGCAGGGCTGGTGTTTGACAGCCAGAGAGTGACCTTTGCCTACAGCTGGTTCAACCAGAGGATTTCTGGTTGTTTAAAATTCCCTGTGACCCTTCCTGCATTTAGAACACTCTCTTCTCTTGCCAGAGACTGGAAAGCAGCTAATGGGCACTATCACATATTAAGCAGCAGGAGAGTGGGATGCAGCTGAAGGCTCAGTGCAAGCCTGTCTTGATTGCACGTACAGCCAGCCCATGTCCCAAGAAAATATGAAATAATTTAGCTGCCGGATGGAGTCAGTGCCTACCACTACAGTATGTCTAGCACAATCCAGGCATCCAGCACAATGAAGAAATAAACAAGTGTTTAAAATACTGTGCTACCCTGGATGGTCTTTGTCTGTCCAGAGAGAAGGCATCCAGCTAAGCAACCAAGAGATTCCCAGTAAATTGTGTTTTGCATTGTTCTCTATTTATAGCTAAATATAAGGTCTGAGGGAGGAAATTCTCCAGAGATCTGCACCTACTGCAATGAGTTCGGCAGCTGGCATCCCTTGTGCCTCATGACAGTGTTGTCATGAAGAAAGGTGACTGATGAGTAAGCCAAGATCTCAGGATTGTGAGAGCTCTTGAACTGGATCTACAAGCGTTTGGGCAGCCACTGAAGTTCAGAGAGGAGGAAACGATGCTTTGTGCCTCTGTAGCACTAGATAGCCTCTTCCCTCCCTGCTAACTGAAACTTCTAAGAGACCTTCAAAGTCTGAAGTTGGGCACAACATATTCATATTACAACCCAGTAGCCTGTCTCAGCCTCACTGCTTTGAGGGAGGCAATTGATTTGGGAATAGAAAGGGATATTTGAGGGTCATCTTCCCTGCTCTGAGTTTCCACAGGTTTCCAAACTCAGGAAACTTGACATGCTGTCTCTGGAGCATCCCAGTGCATTCTGTTTATGAAGAGAGAAATTAAACTGCTCTGTATGTGTAGTTATTGCCATACAGCCTTGTCTGTAAGGGCTGGGGAGGCAAATCTGGAATCTTTTAAACAGATTTTGCCTTAAACTTACATTTCTCCTATGTTAGTTTACCCACATAGAGGCAGTGTTGATAACACATCTCACATCTGCCACCTATCCCCACATTAACGTCTCTTAGCCTTTCTGGTAATATTTTAAGAGTAGAAGAGATCAAATACCTGCATATAACTATGAAGCTAAAAGCCCACAGGAAAAAAAAATCCACAAAATTACTCTACAACATTGTTGGTGGAATCTGGATTAGATCCGAGTGAAACTGTCACATTCACAAACATATTCATTCACTAGTTTTGTTGGTTGTGTGTGCAAAATGGTGGGGTGGCAAGGGGAAGTAGAGGGCCATGTTATCTAGTCTGACTCTGTGAAAGACCAAGTAGCTGTGGTTATTTGTCCAAATGTCTTGCACATGGAAAAAGCAAGATCAGGACTCAAACCTGACCCCTTTTATATTCACATAGCATCGCATGGGTAGGCAGCACTAGGGACATTACTGTAACAGCATTTTCCAAAGGTCAGGGTTCAAGCCCTGGATCCAAGTTTTGCAGCTTTTTTGCATGCGGGCACACGTAGGCTTAAGATTACTTTTCAAACCTGAGAGCTGAGACTGAGTAGAGACAGCCAGTGATATTTCTCCAGCAAGGAGTTACGCTCCATTTTCATATGATTTTGTGAGCCTGGAGAATTACCCTCTTCCCAGAACAGCTGCCACTTCATACACCAGGAAATATTTCTTAATAATTTAACTCAGTTAATGCGGCTTTTATAATAATTGAAAGCTATGGCATAGGTATCCACCTGAAAATTATATTCACTATGGGTCCCCCATTGTATAGGCTAATTCCTCATTAAAGAAAGGAACTGAAGAAAAGCAAGTGCCAGTGATTGGGGATTGTGAGCAGTCAGCACACAGTGCAAAAAAGCAGTCCTTGTAATTACAGTGCCAGCCTGCACAGCTGGGGAAAGATAGCTGCTACTGCAGACAAATAGCATTAGTAATATCTCATTTCACACAACGTGGTGAAGGCTGCTAGTGACAGAGGGACAAATACAATTAAAGCCTACATTCACCCTATCTTTTATGATCTACCAACAGCATATGATCTGGTCCTCAACACCGACAATGAGTACATTGATCAAGCCATTTTTCTTGCAGAAGACCCAGATTTACCACTGGCTGAAACTAAAGGTTGTGTATCTTTCTTGTGCCAAAGGGGAAAACTTGGATCACAAGGATAGCATTGTTATGAACACGTTGAAGCTTTCTTAACAGAAAAACACCTTGCATAAACCATATTGTTTGCTGAGCACTTTGTTACTGCAATCCTGAACATATTTATGACAAGTCCTTGGTTGGGGTGATGGTGGGAAGCAGAACTGGCGGGAACCAGCAGAGTTACCAATCAAGGAAACTGCAATTTTGTTAAACCTGCAAGGGCTCACAGTCTGCTGACAGCTTGAATACGCCCTAACCTGCACCTGAAAGTTGGAACAGCTCTTGCAATGGACTCTGAGGACCAGAAAAAAGTGACCAGAAAAAAGTTAGAGGTAGTGGATCTCAAAAAGATATTGCTGTTCTGAAACTAAAATTGTTGGTAAGACCGTCTGGCTAGGCTGCTCAAACAGGTTGTCAGGCTGAATTGGCCTTTGCCTTCTGGGTTTAAAAGCTTGGAGTCTGTAAATATAGAGAACAAACAGTGTAAGAATTATTTCAAAATCATAGGTTAAAATTAATTATCCTTGTAGCAGAGCAATACTTTGCTGTCTTATCTGCTGCAGCCTAATCAGATTACTTGCATAAGAAACTAGGCAATAAAATGGCACAGGAAAGCAGGACCCAACGTCTTGCAGAACAGTATGGACTCATTCCAGAAAGCATTCAACTGGACATTAGGGCTAGAGTCAACCATCATGGTTGTTAATGCTGCCATAACTTTTGCTGAGCCTAAGAACAGCTCCGGCTCTGAGAAAACCAGGCATGTCAGGGTTTGTATGAACCGAGGTAAGAGTCTGCTTCGACTTCCACCAGCCCATTTTCTGAAGCAAGTGCCAGCTGACTGCAGACAGATTTTCTTTGCCTGCACTTGGTTCAGTCCTGTTCAGTCATCTCCCTGCCCTGAGAGACCTCACCCTGGGAGGTATTTTTTGCTTTTTCACCTAAATCTGCTTCTGTTGCTATGGTTCTCCCACTGCCCGTTGTACTGCTTCAGCCAGCCTGCTCTCCCTCCTCATTCCTTATCCCTATAGCTTGCCATGGCACATTTCTCCTTCCACTATCCTCATGGAATTTTATTATGCAAACTTCTTTCATCTTTCTTTCCACTTACCCAGGTCACTGATTTTTGTCACTGCTCTTCTCCAAGGAGCATGAGAAATAACTGGTTTGCTGACAGGGCCATTATGAGCTACTGTGAAATTTATTATTTTTAAAATCAAGAAATAATTTTAATCATAAAAATTATTTGATGTAAGACACTTCCAGAAATAGTGATTTCAATCCCCTCGCAGCAACACAAACAGGGAGGAATTCCCAAAGCTAAACAAACAGCCAGCTGCCAAATGGTGCCAAATTTTAAGGTTGCCTCCTCGCAGCTCCACCCCAGCTCCCCCAGATGTGTCCCTGCCCATGCCTTGGTAGAGCATTCAGCACAGCCAAGATGGGGCCTCATCAATCACCTGCTCAGCTGCTGCATCCTCCAGGGTGTAAGGAGCTGCTTCAGCATATCTGATCTGCCCAGGTTTAAAAATTATTTAGAGTATCTCTTCATGCCTCTCCTTTGCCCCCACATGCACTTATTCCATGCTTTATTGAATCAACCGTCCTGCTGGATGTTGAGATTTACAGAGCAGCACTGTTAGTACGCTGGGAGAGCTGTGAGCTCTGGAAAGAACAAAGGAAATGGCTTGTGATTGTGGGTGCTGCTTTGCAAAAGCCCCTGAAATTGTTGCTACTTCTGTGCATGCAGCCAAGCTCCTAAGGTCTCCTGAAGTTTGGCAAAACACTCACCCCATCTGCAACCCACAGATGTGTTTGGGTGAATCCATCCCCCGTATATACAAGCCGCAAAAACCTGTTCATCGTGAGACAGTTCAGTGTCTACTGGCAAATTAAAGAAGAATCTTGTTTGCTGCAGCTGCTGGTCTGATGGAGGGCTTAGAAATGTCATCTTAGGTCTCTCTCTCTGAGTCCAATGGTAGGGTCTTCCTGCTGTTCCCATGCCAAAGATAAAAATGGACTTCCTCATGCTGTCAGAAGGTTTCTGCTGGCAGAGAGGCCCTTTAGGCAGCCGTAAGATGCACCCCTGCTTTAAGTTCCCACCAGCCTCGAGCAGAGGCCTGGCTGCCAGTGAGGTAATGAGAAGAGTCTGGCCCCACGGTGCTGCTGGGGCTCAGTGCAGAATTTGTTTCACGTTCTTCCCCTCTCCTGCCATTGCTAGATCTCAAAGGCTGTCATGCTCCAGGGCAGGTAAAAGAATTTAAAGAAAACAGTGACCCTTAGTGTCAACACACACCAAAGGTGCAGGCAGTCTTTTTTCTTTCTGCAATGCCTGTAATTATTTTAATCACATTAAATATAGCATTTGCTGAGCACGGAGTCTGTGCCTCGGTTGCTGTGATTATTCAATGCGGAAGTCCTGCTGAGCTCTCCAGCTGAAGCAGGGCCAGCACTGAGCTCCTCCAGATCGATAGGCTTATGCCTGGCCAGTGTCACTTTGTGCCAGAATCCTTAGCACAGGGAAAACCGACGGCAGTCCCTGCTGTGTTGCCAGGATTGCACCAAGCCAGGCGCCTGCCCTGCTGTGATGCTGTGCTCTGCAGGGCCAGGCAGCCTGAGGGGTGGTCTGGGGCAGCAGTGAGGAGATGTGGGGCTCTTCTGAGTTATGGGGACCCAAATTTGTGAGCAAGACCTGTGTGATGAGAAGATGAGGCTGATAACTGAATGAAACCTGCTCCGCACAGCACAGAAAAACTCAGACAATTTAATGGAAATAAAAGTCCAAGAAGCCAAGCATGTGCCAGGAAGGGATGAACCAGAAGTGTTTTCTCAAAGGAAGTGGAAGGATGAGTCGCCAGGGTGAGCTGGAGTTGCCTTTCTCCAGAGAGATGCTTTACTATCTTCTAAAGCTGACAGAGCCAACCTGCTACCCACCCACCCGTGGCTTACACTCTGCTCTGGGTGGGTGAAAAAATTCCTTCACTTATTCTTACATCTGGGGCCATGTAAGAGTGAGCCTCTGTGTCAGGGGGTTCTGCTCAGGATGTTTCAGTAAACAATCCCTCTTGGATCAGGGCAGCCAGCGGGAAGGGGACTAACCAGATGAGTACAATGAGAAGAAGCCTTAGCTGCCACGGGCTGAGTGTGGAAAGGGATGCCAGCCCCACCAAGATGAGTTTTTCTGACCTTAACCAAACAAAAGAGAACAGAAATTTGTAATTCCTAGAGATTTTCCCTCTCAAAACAAATTGCACATACAAGTCTTTTCTGCCTGCGGTGCAAAGCACCCCTCTGGGTGCTGCCTGCAGCAAGGCTGCTGGAGTCTCTCCCAGGCGGCAGCAGCACGGCCACCCCAGGCAGCTCGGCTGCGCTGGCTGGCATGGTGAAGTCCAGAGGGATACACGGTCCTCACGAGGAAAAGAGAGCAAACGCTGCAAGGATGGGCCTAAGGAGGCCGAAGGGAACCACCTGCATTGCTGGGAATGCAAGAAAAAAATGGCAGAGACCAAAAGAGCAATTCTAAGCTAAGCTGCTGAGTTCCTCCTGGGGAGGATACGCCTCCCCAGGAGAGCTGGGCCATAAAATATGTTTTGGTTTTTTCTCTTCCAGAAGGTACTGGCTAACGTTTGCCAGCAGGAAGGCAGCCTCCCAGATAATAGCACAGCCTGAATTCACACGGAGAGTGGAAGCCCAGCTGGGTGGTTTCCCTTTTCAAGCAGATTTCTTTAGCACATGGATATTTTTTCACCACTACCATCACTGTTTAGCAAATGACAGATCTGCTGGAGTGCCTCGCAGACAGTTTTGATTCATTCAAGGCCCAGCTCTGTTTCCCAGAACCATAGCTGCTAGGGACAGAAAACTCCATTTTCTCCATCTGTTGGGCACAGAAGGACTTCTTTTGCACCCAAGAATATAGTTTTCCAACATTTAATTGCTTTGTTTTGTAATTGCTAAGTTTTGTAAGTGATGAGGATGTCCCTACTCCCCTGTGGTCTGTTGTCAACACCTCAGATGCATCTGGCTTTGCCTAGCCCTAAAATTTCCAACTTTGGAGAAGTTCCTCAGCCACACATTTGTGCCTCTTCAGCCAGTGCTGCTCTCACCAGGTGCAGTGCTGACACCATTATATTGTACCTCTCTAATTCTTTTGCACCCCCTAAGATTTCAAAGTGTTTACTGGACTACAATTACATGTAAGCCACTTGTGGATTGTTGAAGTAACGGTATACTGTAGCTCTTTCATAACATTTTTCTGTATGTCCTACCTCCATTTCAAAGATGAGGGTGCCAGCTCTGTCTTGAAGGTGGTGAAGCTGATGCATAAAGATACCAGAATAGTTTTCCTGAACCCACACTGTCAGGTCCAGTTCTTTGAATCCTCCAGGCACGCTCTGTCCCTCTGACCCTTCCCCAGGCCTTGGGGACCTGCTCATCCCTCATGCTAGACCATGATAACTCCTCCGTTTCCTCACTCTGTGACAAATGGTGCTAATCTTTGGTGCTAACTTTGCCCATATCATACATAAATTTGTCCCAGTACCAAGCCTGCTGTTTGCACAGGCCATTCATTAGGGATAAGTAGAACAGGGAGCCATGAATGTTGCTAATTGCATATAATTACAGATCCTAATTCTCTTCTTATGCTGTATGTGTGTGTCTGTTTATAGGGCAATTAAGCAGTAAATAGGATGCAATTAGAGTGATCTATGCTGAAGGGCTGCACTTGTCACTGAGTGCTGAACTGGATGGACTCCAAATGGGGATGCCAACTCTTTTCACTGGAATTCCCCCAGAATCAAGATCTTGTCAGGTTCTTCAGCTTCACCCCTGACCATCAAAGGTAATTTTCACAAGTTTGTCTTGTTCTGCTGCCACTGTGGCAAACAAATGTCTCAGTAACGCACTGTCACTGCTAACTAGCCCCTCCTCTTAGTTTTCCTTCTTCTTCCGTTCCTTTTCTCTTGGCTTAAGCATATGTACTACCCAGAAACATGTGTCACAGCTTTAGGTCAGGGTCCTACTAAAACAGGATTTTGACAACAGCCTGAGTAGGCGGTGAGTGATTAGCTGATACCAGATGTTCACACTGTTCCCTGCATGAAATGAGTTTCTAGGTCTTGGTCTGGACAGGAAAAATTCACTGTATGTAGCTGCAGTTAGACTGGGAGCCTCAGGGGAGTGAAAATTGCTTTACTCTCCTGGTCCTGCCTGCTAGAATGGAAGACGTTATCTATTTTTACAGTGCTCAGCAGAGGGAGTGTAAACTGGTTGGAGCACCTGAACACGGCTTCTGTACAAAAGTTAGGTAATAAGAATGAAGTTGGCAGGGAGTGCTGCAGAGGAAGCATTCCCTACTGCTGCCTTTTCTCTCAGTTCAGTGAATAAACAAACCTCAAGTCCCCACAGTTGTCAGTCTAGTACTTTTTACCAGAACTGGCATCTTAAGCAACACAGATTATGTTGGGTCAATAAAGTCACTGCTAAGAATAGCTGTACAAATATTGCTTTGGGCTTTCTGTAACATTTACCTGTGAGCTTCTCACATCCTATCTACAGAGGTTACTCAAACAGTCACGTTGTTGAATACAACCAATTTTTTGTCTAGCTTTGAAAGCAAAATCTGACTTCAAGTTAGACTTCGTATGCACCAGATAAATGTGTCAGATGAACTCTGATTGTGAAACCTTCCTGGCTGTTCCTGAGGTTGGATAAAACCATGACGCAGTTTCAAGAGATTTTGTTTTCCACTCTGAACGTTTACTGTATAAGTCAGTATCTCATTTTAGTTCCTAGTGCAGAGGTGCTACTGCTGGCAAACTGAATGGCACTGAGATTTGGAAAGCCAACTATGACAGAAAATAAAACATCACATTTTGATAGTTTTCATCCACAGCTTGCTGGTTTTGCAGAGGATTTCTGGGTTGTTCGGTGCAGTCAGTTTGGGACTGCTTAGCACAAACAGTTCTTTAATGACCTCCACAAAGAGGATCAGGAGGAAAAGTCCCCAGTTCCTAACATCCCTCAAGTCAAAACTAGCCCAGAAGGTCACTCAAAAGAAAGATCAGAGATTAAAAACCCTTTAGGCAGGCCTATCCCTCACCTCCTTTTCAGGGAAAGTGAAAGTCACACCAGAATGGGCAACAGCATGGGAGACACGCAGGTATTGCTACTTCTTGGGTACATCCATGCTCACCAGGCAAAATGAGTTCTAGATTTCAGGATTTTCAGCTTTTACCTTTAAATGTTGGACAAATAAATCCATACTTCCTTGAGCTTCTCACCAGGCATAGAAGACCTCTGCTCAAGTAACCTGCACGTCCTTCCCTCCCATCAGAAATGGGAGTGGGACAATGCCATGCCCATTCCTTCATGGTGAACTTGTGGAGACTTCCACCTTTAACGTTCCCTTCATAGGAAAGGACTTGAAAAGGAGAGAGGTCCCAGGGTTGTTAGCCCTGGTGATGACTGTCAGACTGGACTACATTTGGTCTGGTGAGAAAACAAAATGACAACGCTTGGCAGAGCACCCATGGACATGGGAAAATCCAAGACTGAAGGAAAGCAGCTTTTCTGTTAGATGTGCGAGTGGTGTCCTCATTTTCCATTGAAAAAAATACCTGAATGATGCAGCCTTGCCTGAGTCTATTTAAAACCCAGGCATCAGCTGCTAACTTGGGACTGCTAGGGACACCCTGGTTCAACCACTTCATCTCTGGAAAAAGAACTGCAGAGATGCATAATGTCCCCCAGGCATAAATTCAGAATTTGATCACGCGTGTAAAAGCTAGAGCTGGACAAGACTAGCACCCTTATACTTTCATAGGTGTGAGCAATCCCAGCTTCTGAGAGTGAACACTTTGAAACTGTGGGAGCTCTGAAACACCTGAACTGGAGAATGCAGAGTGACCTCTTCAGATCTGCACAATCTTGACCTGAGTCAAGTCCGGCACAGCAGCTTGCCATCTTAATTCACTAGCTTCTCAGCTTGTTCCTTCCTGCTCCCATTTGAAAAGGGCTTGTTGATCTTAATCCTCCTACCTCAGACAGCTCAGCACAGCTGGAAACTTCCACCACACACCCTGCTAGCCCAAACGAAACTGCCTGACATACTGAGATTACCTGTGAGATTGCTTTTAGCAACTAAACGGCAAGCCCCTTCCTGCCCAACAGAAAGACAGTGCCTTGCTTTCCACAGGGAAAGTTTCTTTCTTTTGTAAGCATGAATGGCTCTTGATGAATGGCATCATTCAAAGATTTTCCTAGCAGAAGAGAAAATAAAAAGCCATGAAGGATTGCATTAGAGACTGAGAAAATCCTACCAAAGATACTAGGAGCAGGTTCACAGAAGGACACTAGTGCAGCTCCTGTCATTGTGTATTCAAGAATAGGAACTGGATTATTGTCACGTTAGACCAGATTTTCTCCTTGAAACTCTCTTGACTGGAAGTTTTCTATCCCCATCCTGGGTTGAGTTGTTGTAGGGAGCACTGAAGTTCATCTCTATAATATCGTGTCTAGAAGAGCTGGACATAGGCTCCATGGATGTGAAAGATTTATGCTTTAGCTGGCAAATGTCCAGTGGGGGTGTTAGTCATGAAGCCTAAAGTAGCTAATATCCTTTTCCAGGGAGCTTTTATTCACTGGTTATAGAGGGATGCTGAAGCAGCCAGCTTTCTTATCCCACCTGTAGTATCCATGCTGTCATGATTTTAGTGATTCAAACACTCATCTCCCACTGCAGTGATGCCTTCTCCCTTGCTGCACAGACAGCAAATAACTATCTGATCAGAGCCACTTTGACACACCTCATCTAGACTGGAAATGGCAACTTGGATATGAAAGAGTTCATTGCTCGTGCCCAGCAGTGCTACTTTCAGTCCTGGTGTGTGCCCAACGGCACAGGTGAGCAGAGCAGGCTGGCGCGGAGAGGCTCAGTGAAAGAGCTGCAGTATCGCTGTGATGGTGTTTTCCGCTGAAAAGAGTTAATTCCCTACCATGGCGTTCCTGATACCTTCATCTTTTTCCCACAGATATTTGAAGCACATAAAGAAAAGTTTGTCCAGGGAAAAATGTCATGCATCTATTTGTGCAGGGCACATTCTCACAGCTATTCTAAAAACCTTGGGATGGGGGGGGGGAGGGGAGTGATGTGGGCATCATGCTTGCCTGGGAAGAAAACCAATGGCACTCCCACATTCCCACAGTGCAAGTATTTGAAAATCATTAATTGGCACGGTTAGAGACCGTCCACTTGAGGTTGTCCCCACTGATGTGTTTGCAGGACCCATTTAGCAAGCATTTCAAAACAGGGGGAAAAAGCATTTCATTTTTTGGTGTTTCACAAATCCAAAAGGAAACTAAATCCTGCCAATAAATGGATCTTAGAAATTACCTTAGGCTGCTCTAAGCCCATTCAGCTTTCTGAGTTTATTATGCTAGGAGGTTAGGAAGTGCCTATTTCACAAAAATCTCACAATTTTGGAAAGAACTTAGAAGAGACAGATTTGACAGAAAAGCTGAATACAGTCACCCTGAAAGTGAAGCCCCATGAAGCTGTGCTTGCTAGGAGTCCTCACATTGTGGGTCCCTCCAGCAGCGTGACCCCTCCTTGCACGCCCAGCTTTGGCCACCCACAACAAACAAGGGCAGCAGCACTTGCACTGCATCACTGTCAGAGCAAGCCTCAAACCCACCTCACTGGTGAGCGTGAAGGGAAGCCCCACAGTGCCACGGAGCAGCCACGCAGGGGCTTGCACCCGGAGTGCAAAACCCTTGCTTGGAAATGGCTGGTGGGGAAACTCCCTCCCACCCACTCTCAACTCTTCAAGATTTCTCACAGATTTTTCTTTGCCCTGGCACTGGTGTTGGCAATTGATCATGTCCCATGTCTCACATACTGGCCCTGTGTTTAATTTTAACTCTTTTAGTGGGCCTAAAAACAGTCAAACGTAGCACTGTATTACAGAGGAAAATGTTTATAATCACTAGAAATAGAGCATTATATGAATATGAGTAGTGGTTTACCATGAATGAAGAACTATAACAGGCATCTTACATCATCTTTGCTCTAGTTAAGCTAAGTGGAATTTAAGTGATGTACAAATACTGGAGGTGAGAAGACAGAGATGAGTCAGGACTTTCCATGAGAATAATGTCAAAAGATCCAGCTTGCTGGCAAGGACCAACAGACATACTATTCACCTTACTTAGACTAAGGTAAGATAGCAGGAACATATTTAATTAGCTCATCTGGAGTGCAATATTTTGTGTTATTAAGATCATAAAAAAGGGGTCTTATATTGAGACTGAGTTCCTCTGACCCATGTCCCTGCAGAGGCTCTCATCTGCAGCAGCTGATCCCTTCCTAAAACCTCATCTCTGAGTTTAACTGAGGTAAGCCTTTCTTCCTTAACAAGGAATCCCTTTTATGTCTTTGAATTAAACCTTGCTTGTGATTATTTCTACATTTCTTTCTTATTTTCATTATACAGCCACATAGTGTGCATTTGCATCTATTCCCAACAGACCGGCGCGTGAATTCGCTGTATCACATCCATGGTGTGTTGTCCTTGGCTCCTCAGCGTGCTGTGTGGCCGGACCATTAGCTAATCTTCTACTCACCTGTTTCCATGAAAGCCAGTTCTCTTTGAGGTGGCTTACATGAACTTTTGTAGCTTTCCAGCTAACATCTGGGGGTTAACACATCTCTCCTCTGGAATGCCAACCTCCTAGAGGCAGGAGACGGGTCTTAAAACACCAGAGACTGAGATAAGCACACAGCTGCATGTTTCTATTCATACAGACATTCTGTCAAATACAGATAATTGGATATTGATCCATACATTTGCATGAGGAATCAGAGAAACTGTCTACAGAGACCCTGCATTTTAGGGGCTAGCTTGGATCCCTTCTCCCTTTAAAATGTCGGTCTCCAGTCACTTCCCAGAAGGTGACTCTGTACCCAGAGCAGTTATGGCTGCAGATTCAAGCAAAAAAAGTTAATTATGAATAAAGACAATGGAGGAAAGAACTCTGTTCTCTGTCCTTTCGGCATTAGGCAATTGCTGCCCAGCTCATTTCAGAGGTTTACACTTTTTTTCATTTAGCAGTGCCTGGCTAATTTCTCCTGGTGTGGAACTAGAGCATCATCTACTACCAGTATTTACCTTCTCGTTCAGGAGCTCTCTTTTAAACCTTGTGCTTCGTGGCTGCCTCTGGTACATATGTTTAATAAATATTTAAATTCTGGAAAGACTTTATACTCTGTGCATCTTTTAAAACCATGTTGTCAGAATGCCCCTCCCATGAAGTGCTGGTGGCAAAGTGCCTTATCTCCTCTGAAAGCTTTTTTGACTCTCAGCTGTACTCTCTCTTGTTTTTTAGCCAGGCTTTGAAAATGACATACACAAACAACCAGCTGCTAGATATTTATGTGGAACATTAGCATTGCAATTAAAGGGAGAGAAAAAGAAGCTCTACTTTGGGGTCCTTCAGAGTTTCATTACTGCCTGTTCTGCTCCATTATTGCATTTCTTTGAAAAGTGAACTGCATTAGGGGGCCCAGCTGCAAGCAGGTCCCATTGATCCCCAGCTGCCTAAGGAATTATCCATGCTAAGCCAAACGACTATAGTCATGATGAAGGTTATGAGTGACTCCCCATCCCTATCCATGGCTTCTTCCCTCTGGTCAAATACGCATGGTGGAAAAAGGTCCCAGGCTGGACGTAGATTCCATCTACAGACACAGAGGCTACACTGTCATCATTGACTTACTAGCAGGTTGCTTACTATGTCCTAGGCAGGAGAAGCCTGCAGTGTTGGTGCCTCCTGCTTGGGTCGGACTGATCCATGCTCCCAGTCCTGCCATTTAAGCCTGTATTTCTTCTGGACAGGCTTTAGCTGGCTAAATTTCAGCCCATGCTGTTGAAAGCACTTTTAAAGTGTTTATCACTCAGTCCTAACCAAGTTCTTGTGGTCCCAGCAAGCAAAGGTGGAAGGAATGAACCTTGAGGACAGAAGATCCTACAATCTGAACTGTATGCCAACCAACTAGGGAAGGCTTTTTAAAAAAAAAAAAAAAATTGTAAGGATTAGGATATTTTTTAATAATCTTGTGGTAACTGTATTTGTTGTGATGCTGTAGCTGAGGGATCAGAAGCGAACGCATCCCAAGCAGTGGAATATACTTTGATTTCAGAGAAAGCTACTGGGAGAGGGAGTGCTACTGCCCTGCCAAATACACAACCAGAGCTAGGGAAGAAAGGGATCACCAAGTTGGCAGAAGAGCTCAGCCTGCTGTTGTGCATCTAGCAAGCAAAACGGATTCTCCCATCTGCCACACAAGGATACTGGAAAGGCTCATGAAGCATTTGTGGCTTAATAGCCTTGTGGCTGGCAGGAGTTCATGGTGGCCAGTAAAAGTCAGAAATGCTAATGACACATTTCCTTAGGACAAGAGACTTGAGGGAGCATTACTCTTCACTGTGGTCAGCAGAGAAGAGGAGCCAACACAAGAGCTGAGGGTGAGGAAGGAAATGTTTTCCTTCCAGCCTTCCAAAACATTTCACCACCAAAACCTCACGATGCTCCTATGGTAATTTTATTATTTCCATTTCACATATGAGGAGAATGGAGGACACTGTGGCACACAGAGTGAAAAATAAGTTTCCCAGTTTCTGTTTCTAGCTCTGTGTCTAGCCGTTTGTCTGATTTCCAAACCAGATACCCGATCAACAGCACTTCGGTTTATCTCTGCAAAATAGGAGTAAAAAAGAGCTGCTTATAGGGGGATTGAGAATATTCCATCACTGCTTTTAAAGCAGTTCTTGATCTGTTTTGAACAATGATGTGTATATGAAAATAATGTTACTATTATTAATTTACACTTTGTAACTAGAGATCTCACATGGCAAGTAAATGCAGTCAGAAAGCCCTATACCCGCACTCAGGATCTCACACCCTTTGACTGGCTGCTCTCTGCCTAGATGGAGAAGTAGTTGACGTTTGCATTTCAAGAGTTTTGCCGCCTGACAGGATTTAATTAAAATCTGCTTCTACCCATCAGGGTGGCTGTCCACACCCTGCCGGCACCAGTCCTGGCCACAGTGCTGGTAGGAGAGCTGGCTGCACAGGGCCGTGCTGGGGCTAGGGTTTTGGCTTCCCTTTCTCCCTTGGTCCAGGGCCAAGATGTCTCCCAAAATGCCTGACAGCTGCTGAAGAGGTTCCTCACCTGCAGCAAGGCTGGCAGCACTAGTCAGGCTTCCCTCTGAGCTGTGGATGGACAAACAGTGTTGACAGCACAGCATCAGAAAACACTGCCTCACAAAAACTGAGGTATCTTGGGGGAATACTTGTGTCAGTTTTAAGAAAAATGTTGACCAGAAGGGTTTCATAAGCAACTTTATGATTTCGTTTTGGTTTGATTTTTGTGAACTACTTTGCTGTCTTCAAAATGTTTTGGCTATTAGTTTATTTTAATTACATACACATGAAACAACACATATGAAAGTATATTAAGAATGACGTGACATTTTTACCTATACTATGATATGTGTTTACATTATAGAAACAAAGTATTTTAATTATTTTTTTTAATTAAAGATATTTCTGTGGTTAGAGAATGGGACAGCTGGGTTTTGCCTTTCTACAACAAAATTTGAAAATATGTTTTGCTCCAGTCCAGATCTCCAGCTATAAAAGCTTCCTCTGTTAGGTAGCTCTGCATTTAACCCTTTGTCTTCGACAGGTGGGGCTTTCAAAAGTGATCTGTGATTGTGAGGGTGTGACAAGCACAAATCAGGCATTCAAATTCCCACAGGTTTTACTTCTACCTATCTGATCTACCCTCTTGGCTACAAAACCTTTATCCATGTTGTGATGCTTCCACATCCCTGGCCCACTAGCCATTCAGCTGGGGCAGAGAGACTGCACGCCCTCCAGATAAGACTTTGGTGAAAAGCTGAAGGAGTTTTTAGCAAGTGAGTTTCAGGACAGAAATTGTTCTGTTTGGATTCCCTTCACTTGCTTTCGAAGTGATTATCTCCAATTTATGTGTGGAAGGCAAAGCTTCTAATTATACACTGCAACGAGTGCATTTTTTATAAATAGCACCAATTGTTCTGCTGGGACGTTCTCATCTGAAATCAGCTCCTATTCAGCTTCACAGCTTCTGTCTTCCATGTGCAAGAATATTTTTTACTAATGAAACCCAAGTGGATTACATGTGACACAAAGGCTAAGGCACTAGGATAGGATTTGGGAAATCTAGATTCTGTTGTTGGCCAACAATGGTTTCACCTGCTGTGTCACCCTGAAGTTGCTTCACTTCACTGTAATTCTGCCCCTTTGACACTCTTGAGTCCCTGGCACAAAGCCCTCTGGATTAGGGTTTCTGCTACCATGACCAGCCTCACTGCACCTGGAAGCATTACTTTAATGCAAAAAAATAACAATTTCAGAGGTCTCTTGACTGTGCTCCCCAGCTGTGTCATCCAAAATCAGAAGTCCACATCAGGGCTGGTAAGCAGCAGGCAGCCCTGAAAGATTTGAATTGGGGGGTGCTTTGCTTCTCACCCTCCAGGAAAGAACATTTTGCATGACCCCTCGCCAATTCTGCCTGCTGAGAGGGATGCTGCTGAGCTGGCTGGGATCCCCAAAAGTGTGCAAGAGAGGTGGCCACTTTGAAGTGGAGGGATAGGATATGAGAAAGAGGATCTAACCAGGACTAATTTGGGAGATAATTCAAGACAAGATCACAGAGATATTTGTATTTGTATTTTGTATTAGTATCTTCCTTGCCTACAACCTTCTTCTGATCTAACTAGCTGCATCCTCAGCTGTCATCCTCAGCTTTTCTCAAGAAAAGCCTCACGGCTCCATGCAGGGAAGAGGGGGTCTGGACACCCACCCAGCTACACACAGGTTATTAGCAGAGGGCTTCTTGCATGCTCCCATGGATTCTTCTCAACCACTACCTGGAGGCAAAGACCCTGGTTGTGTTCTGCTACTGTGTGGAGCTGCAAAGAGAAAAGCACTTCCCAGCTCTGGTTAGAGGGGACACAGATGCCCGTTTTCACAATAGGGACTGTTTTCACCCTTTCCTCTTCTCTTCCTCTCCTCCCCTCCCCTCTCAGACCAGACCAGACCAGAGCAGACCAGACCAGTAAGGCCTCAGTGTATATAACTGCTCTGGGCTTTTTCTCTGAAGATTATGGATAAGGTTCAAATGCCAAAACAGACAGAAGCCCTGGATGCACAGCAGTAAATGTTAGTTACGCTCTCCTCATCAGCCCCAGAGCCTCACACCAGCTGTGGGGCCCAGATCCAGCTGCCAGGGTGGGAGCTCATCTGCAGAGGTCAAGCCAAGCTTCCACCAAGTCCATCACATCCCTCCGGCCAGCCACCGTGTCCCAGCTGGGTGCTCAGCAGTACCCATCCCAGCAGCACACCCAGCTGCACAGGTAGGACTTGCCCACAACTGGCCATGGCAGGAGACTGCATGTACAGCAGAGGGGACACATGTCTAGAGGACATCACCCAGGCCCCAGCAGCCACTGCACTGCCAGGTGCCAGCTCTGCCCCTGCAGCTGAGGGCAGGGGGGAATTGCCCAGCCTGGGGCCAAGCCCACCTCACCCTGGCAGGTTCCCAGAGCAGCTCTGGAGAGCCCCAGCTCTGCTTGGAAGCCAAACCATGCCTGATGCACTCCAGTGTTGGAAGCTGTGTTTATGTGGCAGTGATGAAATCTCAAGCGTGCTTGTGGCGAGCAATTCACAAGGCTGCTCAGCTTATGAATACAGCTCAGCCAGGAGCGCGCGTTTAATTGCTCAATGTACTGTAACACCCATCGCTTGCTACATTATCCACTTGCCCCAGCACTAGAGCTGCCACCTTCTCAAAACAGTCATTTCATGAAGTGAATTGCCTTTCAGTGATTATCTTTTTATGCAATTAATATTTTCTCAGCAAATCACATATCACTCTGCTTCCTCAATATCTAAAGCAATTAATGAGCCCCGGCTGGCAGCCATGGCTGAATGAGTCATTCTGCTGGAGAAAAAGATATCACCGTTGCATATTCTCCCCTCGTGCTGTCATTTGCTGGCTGGTATTTCGGACTGAGTGTATTTGTCTGTCATTCCTGTGATGGAGCTGACCAGTCCTCCAAACCTCCAAATCAGGGGGTTGCATGCTCAGAGGGCTCAGTCCCCTCTCCCCACCCCTCCTGGCCATCACCGCTGCCCCAGCTGTGGCTGGTGAGAAAACAATGCTGCAGGCTCACTCCTGGCCAAGCAATAAGTGGGGAAGGTGTCTGCTATAAAATTCATAGTCCACTTGACTTCTCTGATAGAGTTTATGAAGTTCAGAGACCTGTTTTGTGCTCCATACTTTATGAATTGAAAGCATTTTTACAGCTTTCTTTAAAGAAATCCAACTGGGACATCCCTGGGGCAAATTCTGAGTAATTTTTTTAACTTACATACATCAGCTTTACATGCCTTTCAGCACATTCTTCCATCCCATTACTGTTACAGCCTGCCACAGTTAGCTTTGCTGACCAAGGTCAAAAAGGCTTTTTTGAACTGTCTGCAATGACACCTTGGTATCTTCCCTATCTGACAGAGCTAATGTGGAAACTTTTACAGTGTACAAATTGTTGAAGTGCCTTCCTGCATGAGCATTTAAAGAAAAAAAACACAACAAAACCACTGAATTTCTTTTGTTGCCATTTACCCATCAGATTCTACATGAAGTTGTTTTGAGTCTCCTTTCATCTTCCCCAACTAGAGAGACAGTTTGTCATCAGCACTTTGTTTTGTCTTTCTGTTCCCTTACCATCTTTCCAAACAGCAAGAAATGTGATTTGTGGGGGCCATCTGAAGGAGATGAAGGCTCCTGGCTTAGCTCAGGAAAGCAATTGTATATGTATCTCAAGACAGCTGGAAACACTGTACATTTGCAAGAAGCAGACAAGCAAAGTGTTTAAGCCAGCATCACCAGCAAAGAGGACAGCCAGCCTGATAAGTTATGGTTGCTGATGAGTGGGATAAACAGAAGCATCAGAAGCCCTGGAGGTAGGGGTCAGGATTAGGAATTTGCAATGGCAGAAAACGGGGCTGTGGCAGGGTACAGGCAGCAGGCACAGGACAGAAGAGGAAACTAAGTGTGTCTGGAGAGTCTGGGGAGAATCATCATGCAGGCATTAGTAAAGCCTGAGAAGGAAATGCAGCCAGAAGAGACATGGGTTGCTTGGATGGCAATTTAGCTGGCAAGCAGAGGAAAATCCAGAACCAGAAAAAAATAACAATGGAAAAAACAGAAATCCAACTAATGATGATTCAAGTTCCCTTCCTGACTCGGTTTTGTGTAATTTTTCTCCTAAGATCATAGTGACACCTCTCCAAAGTAAAAATGGAAGACATGCACATAAGGAGGAGGTGGCAGTGAGCAAAGCACCCTCAAAAATCTACTGAACTACACCATTCATGTGCTGAAGCTTTGGTTTCAGTCACGAGAATGCTCCAGATCTCCCAAATTGTTGCGTGGCCTTTACTCTATAACTGTAGACATTATTTTAGGCAGTAAGCAAAGAAATTCCTCTGGACAGTTTGTAGAATATTTTTGCAGATGGGATTAGTGGTAAATCCAGCTATATTATGGTTTCTTCCACTTGGGAAGCTCTCCTACAGACCATCTCTCTGTCCTATACACAACAGGGCTCAGGAGGCCCTGTGATGTCCTTCCCCACATGCCTTTATTGCTGTCTATTGAACCAAAGACATGTAAGAAAGATGCAGACCATGCATTAGCCTCCTCCTCTCCCCAGCATTGAACAAGATCCAGCAGAACAGTACAGACTTCTACTTCCCACATGGCCCTTCCAGTTAATGTTTCTTTTGGGAGGGGAGAAAATCAGCCCACCATTATTATTTATTAACAACACTTCATGCCAGATCTGAATTTCTGACCTACATTGTGCTTGAGTAAAGAGCTCATTGAAGAAGAATTTTGCCTAGAGTGAGGACTTCAAGTTTAGGTCTATTAATAATTAATTGCTCTATTTATTTATTCAAAAGCCCCGGTGAAATGGGAATATTAGCTGTTTTCCTTCCTCATGAATTCATTCTCTTGCCTGGTTTCATCTGGCTTTGCACATGTTCTTCCCCAAAGAAACAAATCTAAAACTATTTTTGTTTTATACATACAAAAAGTATATTTGTGGAAGGAGAGGGTCAGATCTTTTGCCAGGCAGGTCATGGCACAGTCACACTTACTCTTCTCACACACTGCTTTGTAGAACAACAAGCTGGCAGATAGAATGAAATATTAGCTTCATTTCCTGAAGATCTGAATTTTTTAAAAAGCCAAGGATGGAAGAAACTGAGTTTAGAACAACAAACACCAAAGCTACAGAGACTCTGCCAATCAAAAACTCTTTCACTGTAGTGATTTATTAATTTGGAAGATGCTATAGGAAATCGATCCTTTTCCATCAAGACTGTTCACCTATAAGCCTGTTGGGTTGTTCAAGGTTTGGATGATGTATCTGTGCCAACCAGTGGCACTCATGCCTTCCCAGCGTATTCTGCACCCATTGTGTTTTCAGTTTCTTGATAACCCAAAAGAGCAGGAGTCCATAACCTTCCCTTTTGTGCTTTTCTTCACATCTGCAGCAGGTTGGTATGTCCTACAGCCAAGCCAAGGAGGTAGTGGGGGAAAACAACCCTCTTCTGAGCTGCAGAAAACAGCCATAGAGAAAGAGCCTCTTCAGCCCAGGTGGGACTGGGAGCAAACACTGGCTGGACATCTCTGTGAGCCCAGTGCTCCCACTGAAAGAGCCCCCGCTGTGCAACTTGCACACTGAAGAGAATAAACAGCTGCTTCTGAGCCAAGAATTCAGGGACTACTATGAAAATACATCACAAAATAAAACAAAAAGACCACATAGAACAGGGGTCCTCAAACTTTTTAAGCAGGGGGCCGGCACGGATGAAGTGGCAGGCAGCCATCTGCGGCTGCTTGGTTCCCCCCCCACCCCACCCCCCGTGTGTGTGTGTGTGTGTCTGTAAATACCGGGGGCTGGATTGAGGACCCTGGGGGGCTGTATCCAGCCCGCGGGCCGTAGTTTGAGGACCCCGCCATAGAAACAAAAAACCTCTGGGCACTTTCAGGTAAAAGGTGCAAAACCACACACCTTGACAGAGCTGTAGTCAGACCTGCCAGGCACCCAGGTGTGAGTATTCAGATGGAACATATTGACATTTGCTAACTTAGACCCTTGACATCCACAGACATTCCTGGGACACAAGTGTTATATTCTCGTACTGCTTAGTGTCACCTACAAATCCAGGAAGAGTAAAGAAACATTTCTGTGTCTGACTGAGTGTAACTTGATTTGTTTTTGATGCAGGCAACCTAGCTGCAAGCTGCTGGCCTTCTGACACTTGTGACGTTGCAGGCATCAGTCAGAATCCTCATCTTTCTTCTCCAAATGGCTCATGAAACATCATCCAGCATTTCAGCCCAGCATCACATATGCTCCTTTATTTTGTGTTCAGCAGTGAACAAGTGAGGGCATAGACTTTTATTTGAGTGCACTATATTTCCCTTCCTGTGAAGGTCTAGATATTGATGCTGCATAAATCTGTCCCAAGGGCTCTCCCTAGCAGCTCCTGGGATAAAGTTATTTTCTTCCTCACAGGTGTTCCCACACTGAAGAAATAAACATGAGGTTTCTAGCCACAGCCATTTGCCTTTTTTTTTTTTTCGGGGGTGTGGGGGTGTGGGGTGTTCTGGCAGCTCATGAGAGAGGAGTTAAGAAACTTGTCCTCTCCTCACTGTGCTGCCTGACAGCCTGAACTTCTGTCTTTCCTCTCCCTGCCACATCCTGCAATGTTCTTTGACCCCAAATCCCACCAACTGCTCCATGAACAAGCTGTTTGCTGCCTGTGGCTCAATGTGTCACCATGTTGTTAGGAAAAAAAGGTGGAGACACATCCCTTTAGCAGGCTGCTTGTTTCAGTGTTTTAGCTGTGCACAGAGGTTCCCTGCTTAGGTTAAGGGATTACATCCACCACCCAGCGAGAGTGTGGATAAAGCCAGAATTGCAGGTAGTGGCAGTATAAAGAGGTGTGGACAGGGCAATAGACAGGAACTCCATTCTCTGAAAGCAAAGCAGGTGAATAATCTTTTGGGGCTAGATCACAGCTCCAAACATTTGCCTTTTTTGGAGGTAGCTGAGGCAAGTGATTTGGTGGGAGCAGGTCTGGGAGTAATTGCAGCAAAATGCCTCCAGGAGAAGCATGTTTTGGAGGGCTGGCTGGCAGCCTGCATGCTACCCACCCGGGCAGGACCAGAAGCACTGTGTGTAGTGGTGGCAGGCCTTCTCCATGATGGGAAAAATGAAACATCAGAAATCTTCTTTTCTTGCAGAGTTTCCATTGTTTTGCAGAGATGTATCCATTTGAGCCAGTTTGGGGAGATCCAGAGAAGTCTCAGAAGCAGATCCTGGCTTGTTTAGTGTCTAGGCACAGAGCTTGTTCCCTTCCTCAGCTGCTGGCTGAGCAAGCAAGGCTGCCATGGTTGAATGTCTCTGCTTGCTGAGAGCTTGCTGAGATACAGCAGGGGACTGTGGAAAGGGCAGCTACCAGCCATCCAGCACCCAGCAGCTTGGGCAGTACCTTTGCAGAGTCTTCTCAAGGAAGGACTCAAGAGTGTCTCACAAACCTTCACCCGTCGCATTGGCTCCACCACTCTGCAGTGCTGGAGGTAAAAATAACCAGTGCTGACACAGACTGGAAACAGAAATGCAAAGAGAGAAAGAGGCTGGTAAAGGTCAAATTAGCAACAGGTAGCAGCAAACTCCACACCATCTCCTTACGGTCTTCAAGGAAAGCTGACTTCTTCCACGCCTGAGTGATGCATCTTCTCCCTGCTTATCTCAGCAGCCTCCCCACCTCTGCCCACTACAGCAAGCTCTCTGTCTCACCGCTGAAGCACCTTTCCCTCCCACCCACCTCTTCCCCACCCCTGCGTGCCCATACCTTCTCTCACGTGTGCAAACTAAGTTTCTCTCTTGATCAGTGCAATTTCTCCCTCTACCCAGAAATCCCCATCAGATCCAGAATGCAATTAGCAGTATGAGGGAGCAGGCAACTCACTCAGCCACTGAGTATGCAGCTGTAATAAACTGCAAACAGAGAAATACAAGAGGTATCATCCATCAGAGCAGACAAGCCCCTAATGTCTGATGCAGGCCTGTGCTTCTCTGCTTTAAACCAAAGGCAGATGATTAAAACATGTGAATGGCAGTTCCAGTTCAGATCTATTCTTGTTTCTGAGAATAACAGCACTCTGCATAAGCATTTGGCTGAAGAATTTCCAGCCCATCACTTCTCTTCAGATTGTCTCGCTTCCATACATTGGTATTTGTGACTGCAGATGTCTAACTGGTCAGTAGGTGTTTTTTCCTCTCGCTGATTGTATGCTTCAAATGTTTAAACTGGAGAATAATGACTAGCAGAATGTAAATATTGAATCTCGTGCCTCTGGTATCAACTTCCAGGCAAGTAATAACTCATGCTAGATATAGTGGATCTCCAAGAATGTCTAAGTTTTTTCACCACATTATGCTCAAAGATAGAATTGCTTGGGCTTTGGGAGTTTTGGTGGGGTTTTTTAGGGGTTTTTTTGTTCTGAGGCATCCATGTTTCACTCAGTAGTTTTCAGGTGGAAAGCAGAGGTTTGGAGTTTTTCTCACCACCACTACTACACAGGACTGATTGCACCTTCTACAAACTAAATCTAGAAAAATTCCAGATGAAAGTAAATTTCTTTCACAGAATTTTTAAGGTAAATTTATGAGCTGTTCTCTATGCATGCACATGCTTGTGTGTATAAACATGCAGGGAAGAGGCCAGTGGGCCATAGGAGCCGTGGCCCATGTTACATGCAGTGGTCCATGTGCAGTATAACCATGTAGGAAAGCAAATGTGATGGGGACAGGGAAGCTGAGTTTGCTACACCTCAAATGCAATTTTTCAGCAGGCAGGCGTTTGCAGGACTCAGTGTGGGCTACAGGGAGGGAGAGCCAGGGAGAGGGTCTGTCTGCCTCTGGGGAACACCAGCAACCCATGGGGAGCTGGGCTTTGCCAGGGGGCAGGGAGTTCCTGGAGAAGAATGGGCTTCCTCCTGTATGGCATTAGCTCCCAGCTCTGCTTCAGCGGCCTTGTGTCTAAGGAGAGGCCACAGAGTTTCCCATAGCAACATTTTTAGTAACAGGCAAAAAGAGCATCAGCTGCCCCTGAAGACACCAAAAGAAGGTCAAGCTACAGGAAGAGTCTTCACGCTTCACCCACCTCACCTGTAACTTCTGCTCTCACAACCCATGGCCCAGCTCTGTCTCTTGTCCTGGTTCCCATCTCATCCCTTTACACGACAGCGATAGCAGTGTGTCAGTGTCACTGTGGAGGGGAATGAGCCTGGCTCCTCTGAGGAAGGAGAGCCTCTTGCAGTGCCCTTCTGCAGTCCCAGCAGGTGATGAGGAGCAATCCTGCAGCACGAGCATTGCTGCAGACACCTCCTCTAGTGATGGGTGCCTGAGGAGGATGTGGAGGAACTGTGCACCTTCCCCCAGGGCAGGGTGCAAGCCTCAAAGCACTGAGGTGAGACACTTCCCTTCACACTTGCTCCACCCCCTCCACCTCTTGTTCATCCCCTATTTCTTCCACGGCGTATGCTCACTCCTCTTTCAAAGGGAAACAAGGGCTGAGCTCAGTGCTGAGGTGTCCAGCACTACCCTTCCAGCCAAGCACTTGCACTCAGGGATTTTCTCACCCTTATTTTTGGTGATGCCAACACTGGCTGGCTTTGTTGAGTTACTGCTGGGTGGCCCTCAGGGACCAGGAAAGAAGACACCAGGCTACTGATGCCCATGGGGCAAATGCCCTGTCCCCCCTAGTCTGTTTCCTGCAGCTGTTCTCGAAGGCAGCAGAAGCAGGCTGCTGGGTAAGGGCCAGAATAGCATGTTAGATCTGGATGGTACCATGGGGAAAATTAGGAGAGTAATTGCAACTGCCTGGGCTGAAAGAGAGCAAAATATAAACCTCTTTTTGTTCTTCCCTTCTCCTTGTATATGTACTTTGCATTTTTAATAAAGACTGACTTATTAGTAATTGTCTTCTATTTGTTTACTAAGCCTAAAACTCTACAGAAAAAAAATATGTTATCCAGACAAGACTACGAAGCGCTGTCGGCTGTATTTATAGCCCTACTACCTTTTGCTGAGATATTGCTTTGGAATAGTCCTGGTCCTGAAGAAGCTGTTACCTTGCCCAGCAGTTGCAAAGGCAAACTTTATTGTGCCTCTGCCTGGAGGTGCTGGCACTTGCAGAGGGAGGACAACTGGCATCCCTGAAGAAGGATTCTTTCCCTAGTCCGGTCTGTCACCCATACACACGTGCCCTCTTCCTTTTCCCCAGGGAGACATTGTGCAGACATTGAAGGTGCTGGAGTGGATGCAAGAGCACATGGAGGAGAGGGAGCCCTGAGCAGAGGGTTATTAGATGCAAACAAGCATCTTGCAGTGGCTATTAAGTGCTACTAGATGAACATATAATCACAAGCTTGTCAGGGCTCGATTTACTTTGGTTATCTGCCTGATGCTAAAAATATATACATCTATGTCTGAAATCACCACATGGTAAAATGCCACTGCCCTCACCCCTGATCTTATGGGAAAACTGATTGACCTCTAAAAAGAAACTCAAGGCAGGCAGAGACCCTCGCAAACTCCCTCCCCCTGAGCTGCAGTGGGAGGCGAGGGATGTAAGGGTGAGCAATCCTCAAGTGCACCCAAGGCTGATGAGATTGCAAGTGTGGATTGAAGGATATGATCTTTCCAAAGTCCTGGCCTGTCCAGGGGCCTCCTCTGCATCCAGACCCTGAGGGCAGGGCAGTCAGGTGCTGCCTGGGACCCCGAGGGTTACAGGACTAACATCCATTATATTTTATGCGTTGGGTAGGAATGGAAAAACAATCACCTGTCTTCCCCAGAGGAAACCTACTGCATCAGCATACATCCTCCCTTTGTCAGGGACTGAAACTGAGACAGCCCTACTAGGTCCCTTCTGGGCCACTTCCCTGAGAAAAGCCCGCGGGGAGGTTATCTCTTCCAGCCCATTTTTTCGGATGCTTTTTCAGTCTTACTTGAAATCTGGCTTCCCACCTTATCCCTGTGATACTGTCTCACAACCACACATCCAGCATCCATATGTTCCTTCCTAAACTTCCTTTTACTTCCCTGCTTTAGCACTGTCATTTCCAGACAGAGGTTCCCCTTCATTTCAGCTAGGTGCTCTCCCTCCTCCCTGCTGTTCCATAGGCTGATGGATGCTGCACTGGCACTCAGCCATAGCTTACACAAGTGTTGGAACTTCGCCCCTTTTCATGTCACTTCGTATGTCCATCCCTGAAATGCTTTTGCAGCTGCTCTGTAGGCTCAGTCCAGGTTGCCAGAATCCTTCTGATGCCACATGTCTTGGTATTGAGGCAGCAGCCCTCATTCTCCCTTCCCTCAAAACAGTGCCCAGAGGCTTTAATCTGGCTAAGTCTAAGGAGGAGGATGTGAACAGACGCGCATTAGCCCTTCCCATGCTGGGAGCAAGGCAATGGGAATGCTGTTGGCTGCCAGACTGATGTGACACATAACCGATAAACCCAACGACTGAAGACATTATGAGCAAAGGATGTTAGCTGGAAAGAAATCCTTTGTGGACCGGAGGCTGCTCTGTTTGCCTGCGTGTGATCTGTTCTATACTGTGAGATCCTGCAGATATACAGCTTGTTTGCCACTATCTGACACTCACAACATAGACATGCAGTTGCTGCTTTGGGCAGAAGGAGCCCAGAGCCTCCCTGAAGCTTGAGGAAGGTGTGTGTTGCTCCTCATGGAGCATTGCCTCTTAATTACCTCTGTTAAAACAACTTAAATGAACCCTAAATGAACCTTAGGCAAGAGGCTTCTAAGGATGCTGTGATGCAGACATGGTCAGGGAAATATTAAGATAGCAGCAAGGAGAAATGACACATTCCTGCCTGGAAGGGAGAGAAGAAAACAGAGAAACAGAGCTCCTGGAGGCAGCTGTGGTGTAGAGGAGAGGCCACTGGCTGTGGGCACACACACACACCCTGCAGACAGAGTCATCACCCATCTGAGGGCAAAGCATCTTCCCTCCTGTCAACCCTGCAGGAACAAGGCAGGAGGTGCTGACAGCCAGTCACACCTCCCCACTGCTGCCACCAACACTGCACTTCACTGTTAGATGCTACCAGGCACAGAGCCGGTCACCTCTCACCAGCGCAGCAGAGGGAGGTAGAATTGGAGCTTTGATAAGTTTCCCCTAAGCATAGTGAGGTGGGGCAGGGACAAGGGCCACCGCCAGCAGTGCTCCTCGAGCAGCACTCCCTCACTGCAGGCTGCCTGATCAAGGAGCTTAATTTTTTTAGATGAATCAAGGCCTGAAAGTTTCAAAGCAACCTGGGAATACGGCTGTGTCTCATGCAGCAGTTTTAATGGTAGCTGTGCAGATAAATCCCCTGGACCACTTTGATATCAGAAGAAAGATCTGGAACAGTGAATCATTGAAGGGCTTGTTATATTTCCTACAAGAATTAATTGTCCACTGAGAATTCCAGATCAAGAAACTACATTTTGCTTCCACTTGTCATGTCAGCCACATGTGAGATCTAACACATGCTCTGCTCTGAACCTCTGCTGGGTATTGTTAGCCAGCTGCTGTGATGTGCTCCAGCTGCAGAGGATGAAATAGTGCCGAGGTATCTCTTACTTTCCCTTCGGGATGCTGAGGCTTTGTTCTGGCAGCCTTCTTCCCACCGGTGAGCAGTCCCACTGAAGTCAGTTTGACTACCCAACTGCGGCAGCAATGCTCTTGCAGCTCAGCCCAGCTCAGCAAATGACTCTAAGCTTCTTCAGGCTAAAAACTGCTCAGGAGGGGGTAAAGTGCATTGCTGTTACTGCTGCAGGTATTTTTATGAGTTGCTTCCTGCTAGAGCCCCATCCCCTCCTATTATAGTCTCCAGGACGCTGACAGCAATAAATGCCTCCCTTTCTTTCCACCTTCCGCAAGAGTTTCACTCAGTAGGAGCAACGCAAAACTGCTTCTAAATCCCTTTGCTGTTCATGGAAGTGGATTACATCAAAGATAACCTTCCCCTCCATTCCTGAGAAGGAAATACTATCATCCTGCAGATTGGCTCCTCCTTGCAGTTCTTGAAATCCTCAAAGAAAGGATCACTTTTCAGTGCTTTCCACACAGTGTTTCATGTTTTTTCTACCAGACCTGACCTGTGGTCCCTAAATATCTTCAGTTGCCAGGGCAAAGAGCTGCACAGAGAATACAGGCACTGCCTTGGCTTAATTTTCCTTTGCTTCCTTTCAAGGGTCCCACAGAACTATGAACTGCCACATGCTTGCAGACTACAGGCAAAAAGGTAAACTATCCTTGAATGCAACAAATGGTAACTTGGATCATAACATTAGCAAGCTTCTTCACATAGCATATCCAAGCCTGTTTCTCAAATAACAGGGCACTGTAAAGGCTAAAAATTATTTCCATTTTAATCCCATCATAATTCCAGTAGGAGACTGTGAAGCAGAAAAGAATGGTTTTCTTTCCATTATGGCAAGCTGAATAATTCAGACACCTTCTTTAGGTCTCCTCCTCTCTTCCCAAAATAATAACCATCCCACATTTTAGGGCTGCCACAAAACCAGCCACACAGAGATTCATCATATTCACTAGGCTTTGTACTGACAGGAGGAGAAAGCACAGATCCTCTTGCTGTTGGAGTGAAAAGAGAATTTTATTTGATTGCTGGAACATGAGGCTTGTAATGTATTTGTGCATTTCTGCCTCCCTTGGAGGATGGGCAGGGGTGGGTACCCACATGTACGGATATCTGCTCACACATCAGGGAGGATGTTTATGTAGCCCAAGACTGGGGACTCAGCTGAAATGGGAAAAAATCTTGCTGCAGATTTCCTCTGTGATTTTGGCCACATCAATTTGTCTGTCTGTGACTCATTCCTTCACCTGCAAAGAGAGCAGTGAAAGGACTGCCTGCCTGCAGCTGGCAGTTACAAGAAGCAGCATATGCAATGAGTGTCAAGGACTTGATGATCATGGTGACAGGAAGTGTTAAAGAGTTATGCTTCATCCTGTGTAACTTGTCCCAAAACCTCCAAACAGCATTGCTGCCCTCCTTGCTGAGCCCTGCCTGCAGCCCGCACCGTGTGGATCAGGCTAGTCAGGTTCTGCAGTGGCTGCCCTCACTCCTGCATCGGGCTTTAAACCTGCATGGCTGGAAGTGAACACGGTGGGCTCCAGCCCGGTGCCCTGTGGTATACCTCTCTATATCCCTGAAATGGGAAGCCTTGTTCTGAGAAGTACGGGTTAATGTAGCTGAGGAGATGACAGTTTAGGGGCGGTCAAATTATCTGTGATCAGAACCAGGTTAAATTTGTAACAGGCATACAGACTACAGTCTTTACCTGATAATTTCAAAACAGGTGATGCCTTCAAAAGAAAGCAATTATGAGGAACAAATGATGAACAAGGGATAAGTGGTAGTTTAAGACAAAAGCACACCTTCCCTTGATATTACAAAAGCTAATAGCTTTACAGTAACTAAACAATATTTGTTCCTTTAAGAATATCCTGACAGAGGGGAGCTCTACAGACAGACAATTTCAGTAATACATATATAGGGAGTCTGCGAGTACCTCTGCAAATACATAAAAAAGACATGAAAAGGCTCTAAAGGGAGCTGGAAGAAGTGGTGAAAAATCTATGACTCAACACTATCGAGACAAATAATGTGGATAAAAATGTTCTGAGAACAAAAGAAATCATAAAATTGTTATAGATCTTTTATCAGATGAAGTTAATGATTTAATATTCCTGCCAAAAAAAACCCCAGCATTATCCAACAAATATTTATCTTCTGTATTCTGAAAGAAAATGGATGGCATATTAGTATCCTATGACATTAAAGCATTATTCAGCACTGCTGAGGCCGCACTTGGAATACTTGTGTCAGTTTTGGTCCCATCACTTCAAGAGGGATGTAGAGTGATGGAATGTGTCCAGAGAAACACAATGAGGCTGGTGAAAGGTCTGGGGAACAAGTCTTATGAGGAGCGGCTGAGGGAGCTGGGGCTGTTCAGCCTGGAGAGGAGGAGATTTGGGGTGGTGACCTTATGGCTTTACAACTAAATGAAAGGAGGCTGTAGGCAGGTGGGGGCAGGTCTCTTCTCCCAGATAACAAGTGACAGGACAAGAGGAAAAAGCTGCAAGTTGCCCCAGCGTAGGTTTAGGTTGGTTATTAGGAAAACAGTTTTCACTGAAGGGTGGTCAAGCATTGGAACAGGCTGCCCAGGGAGGTGGTGGAATCATCATCCCTGGAAGTGTTAAAAAAACAGGTGGATGTGGTGCCTAGGGACATGGTTTAGTGGTAGACTTGGTAGTCCTGGGTTAATGGTTGGACTTGATGATCTTAAAGGTCTTTTCCAACCTAAACAATTCTATGATTCTACTCTATTCTATGTTAACAACAAAAGTTGTTGAATGAGAGAAGTATTTCTAAATCAGGACACCTAAATAACACTCTATGAAGACCCCTGTAGATAGTTAATATAAATTTCTTAATACAATTTGGGAAAACTGAAAATTGCCTGCAAACTATAAGGGACGCATCATTCCATTAGCACTTTTAAAGTATAAATAGGACAGCAAGGGAAGACAGAGAGAGAGATAAGAGGGGAGATGGAGGTTGTCTCCAGCCTATCCCCTAGGCCACTAGCCCACTGCTGGGGAAAGGGATGTGAGATGGAGACAGAGGCACATGCAGCTGGGTTATTATTGCACAGGGCAGTTTACAGAAGAGAGATTGCAGATACCATGAAGTTGTGTTTGTCTGAAGCCATTTGTAGAAGGGGGAATCGCAAACGTGCTTTTGTCATGGAGCAGTGCCCATTACTAAACTGGTTAAATTACACCCCATCACTGGTGATGACATTTCTTGCTTTGCAAACTGACTAACTGATAGACCTCAAAGCATTTTCATAAACCAGGAATGGTCAACATGATGTCCACTATCTCAAGAGGTTTCACAGAGCTGCATGCCTGACCTACTGCTCTCCCATACTCCAGCAACAATCCAGAAGGAAACCTAAATTCTGTGCCTGCAAACTTCTCAGCTTCCCCTGTCTGGTAGGCTTGTAAACAATGAATTGTAAACAATGTAAACTGCATATTTACACAGGTAAATTTTGGTTACACTGGCAGAGAAAAGACTGTGGTCTGGAGAATAATATTCCTGAACAGCATAGTGGGAGCATGAACACACACAGTGTAACAACAGTGGGCTGCCAGAGAGCTGCTATGACCAGAGGGAAAGCACAGTCTTTGATACACAGGCATGATCCTGCCGAGCAGATGCCCTTGCTGGTAATCCTGCACGTGTCTGTGCAAGATGCTGGCCAGGCCTGCAATTGCTGGGAAATGTGGGCATCTGAAAAGATGGTAATCTTTCTCCTAGACCGGCTCTTAAGAAAAGCTCTCCTTGCCTTAAGATGTTCCTGAGGTGAATTTGTTGGGTTTTTTTAAGCATTGAATGATCTGAGCCAGCAGAAGAAGCAATCTGTGTCTTGGGAAGGACACGGGAATGCTGACAAGTTGGGAATTTGGTCCTCTACTACCAAGCAAAGCTTAAGCAGCCTGTGTTAATGTGCACAGTCTGCTGGCTGGAGAGCAACCCATGCACAAGCACCTCTTGGAACCGCCATAAAGTTAGTGCTGCAACTTCAGTATTAAGACTTCCTCTGGTTATTGAGACTGTCTACTTCTCAAGCCGTTCAGGGGTCTTTACCCTTTCACATGGTCCTTCTCTTCTTGCAGCCACCTTTCTCATAGGTGTCTGACCTTCCATGCTCCCTCATAAAATGGACTATCTGGACCTGGGCCCAGCGGTTAAACCAAAGATAAATACAGGTAAATATATTACTTTTGATTTCACTGCCTAGCCTGCAACTCCAAACAGGTGAGATTAACCCTTGCCTGTCTCTGTCCCACTGTTTGAATCCCTAGTGACCATCCCCTCTCCTTACTCAAAGGTTCTCAGATAGCATATGGCTAGCATGGATTCTGCCACAGAAGAGGCAGAGACTGTGAACTCAGACATGAGAAAAAAGATGGTCCTCTCCTCATTTTTCCGTGATGCCAGAACTAGTTTTTGCTAATGGAGGAAGAGCTGGACACTTGAAAAAGCTACACGTAGAGGTATACTAATGCACTTGCACAGAAAAGAGAAAACATCAAGTTTCCTAAGCACTGGGAGGGGTGCAAAGAAATCGTGTGTGTGTGTGCGTGCGTGTACGCGTGTGTGCGTGTGTGTGTGCGCGCGCGCGTGTGTGCACGGCACTTCCAGAGGAGATGCGTTGCTCTCATGTTTGTGTACACTTTCTATTTCTTCTGATATTTGCTCTTGCCAAGCTCCAAATAGTTTTTTCCCTCTGAATGCAGTTTCCCTGCTCCCTTCTGGATATGGTATGAGAACTGACTAACCTACCTGTTACACCAGCTTCCCCAGATGGAGAGATAAACACAGGCCTAGGGAAAAAAATTTGTCAGCTTTTGATGGAAAGATTAAACGCAAGCCATTACTGAACCTAAGGCAGCACTGGTCCCCAGCACATGAATCTCCATAAACAACACAAATCGCTCAATTTCGGAGGCACCAGTTGAGTGAGAAATGTATCCTACTTAACTGTGGCAATTGGTCTGATTCCCGGGGAGTGAAGCTCAGTCAGCAACAACACTCCTTATTCTCTTGCCCTAAGTATTGTTTGCACGGTCTCTCCTCTCTCAGCAGTTGCTCAGGAAGTTGCCCTTTCTGGGGCTCTGGAAAAGTAGCCATTTGGTCCAAGCTATCTCACCGATGGGAGAGAGAAGGGTAGGCAACACATGCCTGTGTCCTTGGATTTGATGCTGATGCTTTCCAGTGCAAATGGGTCACCAGGGAGCTGGAAGGACACGAATAAAGTTAAAACTGAAACAAACCTCCCACAAAATGTTGCTCAGAGTGGGAACATCCAGAGCTTTCACAGTATTCACTGATATCACTTTGAGAGGGACTGTTGCTGCTCAGAGGCTATGGAGGGCAGCTTGCTGCTCGGAAAGTGAGAGGAAAGATGTCATCCTTCAGTACCAGTGTCTATGAAATTGTGCTTAAGATACAAATGGGATGTGTTATGCCACCACAAGTACCCAGGAAGCCTGTAAATGCATAAACGGTAATGAAAGAGGAATATGTTCTTTTCACACTTGCTCCAAATTCAGCGGTCTTTGATCCAAACTGGTGTAAATGATAGCATGGGGGTAGCATCAGAGAGCAGCCTGCAGACGTATCTTCAGCATTCATTTGATTCAGTGCTTCTAGGTGGCTCAGGGATGCGCAGAAACATGCACACACCGGACTTAAACAAATAGCTTTGCCAAGAACCCAGCAAGCCACGGTGCAGTAGCTTCAGGCTTCAGCGGAAGATCTCCCGTGCCCCTTGCTGGACAAACAGTGCAATAACAGAGCTCTGGGCAAAACTAAAGTGCAGAAGAAAAGCCAAGTACATCATTAATCTGTTTCCCCATGGATAAAAAGGTTGTCCAAAACTCATTTCCAGTAGTAAAAATTAACAAATAAACCCATACAACTTAAAATGTAAAACAGCAGGGGCCTGTCATGTTTTGGCATTATATGTCTGATGAAATACAGTGCATATTCTCCTGTTTTTACAACCAGAACACCACTTCAGAGATTATGGTACATGGGAAATCATATTAAATGCTCATATGACATAGAGGAAGATGGCATAGAATGATTGTGCTTAGCATAAAGGTACTGAAGTTATCTTCAAAATAACTAGCTAGTGATCTGATAGCCATTTAGTGGTCGGCATCCTGTTAGCCCACACTGGGCTCTGCATTGTCACAGGCTGTTTCCATTGTGAGTTTGCAAGCTCCAGGCCAACTCAGGATCCTTCATTTGGCACGGTGTGTAGTAGTGTGACTGCAGCATGGAGATACCCAAACCTTCCAAAAGGCTCTTGCACAGAGCCAGCTAGTGGCAGGAGAACCATAGAGAACAAATTTATTCAACAAAGACAAATGTAAGGTTTTGCACCTAGGAAAACATAATCCAGGAGTGCAGCACAGGCTGGGATCTACCTGGCTGGGGAGCAGATCTGTGGAAAGGGACCTGGGTGGACAAGCAGCTCAATATGAGTGAACGGTGTGCTGCTGCAGCAAAGCAAGCCAACAGGATGCTGGGTTGCATCAAGGGCATCACCAGCAGAGATAAAGAAGTCACTATCCCACTCTACTCAGCACTTGTCAGGCCACACCTGGACAGGCTGGAGACAATCCAGGGAAGAGCCACAAAGATGATCAACCGACTGGGAAGCCTGCCGTATGAGGAAAATCTGTGAGAACTGCATTTGTTCAGCCTTCAGAAAAGAAGGTTTAGGGGAGACCTTATCACCATGTTCCAGTATTTAAAGGATGGCTACAAAGAAGGCAAAGACTCCTTTTTTTACAAAGAGTCACATGGAAAAGATGAGGGGTAATGGGTATAAGTCACTGCTGTGGAGATTCTGACTGGACACCAGAGGAAAATTTTTCACAATGAGAATGCAATAATGACTCCAGGGAAGTGGTGGATTCCCCAGTATTGGACACTTTTAAGATTTGGCTAGACAGGGTGCTGGGCCATTTTGTCTAGACCATGCTTTTGCCAAGAAAGGTTGGATCTGATGATTCTTGTGGTCCTTTCCAACCTGGTATTCTATGATTCTATGACCTTTAAAAAGAGAAATGACTTTGACTTGCTGCAGTTTTGTAGAAAAAAATAATGCTACATTAACATGAGACAGCTGTCCATGTGGGCAGTTTCAGCTCTGTAACTGCCATCTGGAAGGCTTTGCCATTAGTTGAAGGATCAGCAGTGTTGTGTAGAAAGGAGCTTCACAGGGTTCAGCATTACCATGCAATGTGATGTGATAGTTTTATTTCCACACCCTACGCTCTCCTGTCAGTGCTGTGTTTTCCCCTCTCCTTCATCCTGCACTGTTTTCTCACTGGTACAGTGCCAAAATACCTTCCTGACAATTCCCTCTTACTCTGCTTTGGTTTCCATGCTCAGGCATGGAAACATCTTCATTGGAAGCAAACTTGGGTAGGAAAAATATAGAAGATCCCATATTTAGGGACAAAACTGCATTCACAGATCAGTTTGCACCTGCTGGTTCACCAAATGTAACACCACCCTTTGCAGAAGGAATACTACACTTTACTTGCTGTGTTTCAGGTGAAGAAGAATCTCCAGAGAAAGCCTTGCAAGACCCAGCTCTAAAGCTGCTGTTCTGTCTGCATAGTCTTCAGGAAACCTGAAGTCCAGTTTTGTTTAAAATACCTTTTTTTTTTTTTTTTTCCCAATCATTTAGCAAACATTTAATGTGTTCCTAACTGAGCATGAAGTGGACTCATCTTTTAACATTTCATTTCCTCCTTTATGCTTTCCTTGTTGGTAGTGACGGCAACTGAATGGCCCAGAGGGAATTGGTGATTAAATTTCTGTAGCAACCCAAACCAAATTGTTTGTAACCTAGGTCCTGCATAAACAAATGACTAATTTTCTGACATCCTTGTGTTTAATTCTTAATTTTCCAAAGTTGTAAGCAGCAGCAGCCACACATTTCTGACAACTGCAAGGGTGAAAAAAGATTTTTACTCTCCAAAGAAATTTCTGTATTCTATAAGTAATTATCAGATTTTCTAGTTCTATCAAATAATAAAAAAAATAAATAAACAAATGATAAAAACTTTTCTCTGGAGTAAGTGTATAAACTAAGAAACTGGAAAGGAGAAAACATGTTTTTAAATGGCATTGAAAACCAGCTAGATGCAAAGGAAATAACCAAAAAGAAAATGCTTAGAAACTGTCAGAGATGTCTCCTGCATAAATTGTTTTAAATCAGTATACGCCGATCATGAAAGAGGTATACTTCCAGGCATGGGGTATCCACAATTCCTTTGGGCAACCCATTCCAGTGTCTCATCATCCTCATAGTAAAGAATGTTTCCCTATATTTAATCTAAATCTACCCTCTTAGTTTAAAACAGTTACCCCTTGCCCTATCACTGCAGGCCCTGGCAAAATGTCTCCCTCCATCTTTCCAAGTCCTGTTTAAGTATTGAAAGGCCTCATTAAGGTTTCCAGACCAATGGGCACAGAGCAATGGAAATTACAAGATGATTACACCTGTATTTTGTAAAACAAACTCAAAACTTGGCTATTTTTTGTTGCTCACATCAGCACCGCTGAGGCAGCTGAGCCCCCTGATACTCGTCCTTCCCTGGCACAAGGCAGCACGCTGGGGGTGCAGGGTAGCTGCAGGGCACCTTCGCATGCTGCTGGGTTTTGGGCAGCAGGTGCCTGCCAGGTTGATGTGGTTTCACACAGAATCACAGAATTGTTGGGGTTGGAAGGGACCTCTGGAGATCGTCTAGGCCAAGCCCCTGTCAAAGCAGGTTCTGCTAGAGCAGGCTGCACAGAGTTTTGAACACCTCCAGAGAAGGAGACTCCACAGCCTCTCTGGACAGCCTGTTCCAGTGCTCTGGCACCCTCAGGGGGAAGAAGTTTTTCCTCATATTATAAGGAATTTCTTGTGTCTCAGTTTGTGCCCGTTGCCCCTTGTCCGTTGTGCACTACTGAAAAGAGCCTGTTCCACCCTCTAGAGACTCCCCCTCAAGAAACTTGTATGCACTGGTGAGATCCCCTCTCAGTCTTCCCTTCTCCAGGCCAAACAGGCCCAGCTCTCCCAGCCTTTCCTCACAAGGGAGATGCTCCAGGCCCAAGCCATCTTCGTAGCCCTCCGCTGGGCCCTCCCCAGTAGCTCCCTGTCTCTCTGGAACTGGGGAGCCCAGAACTGGGCACAGCTTCGGCTGGGACAGTTAAAACCACGACAGAGGCCAACGCCGCCTCGTCCTCACGCCGCCGGCGCCCCAGGTCCCAGCAGAGGGCGGGCTCTGGTCGCGCAGCAGGGCCCGGCGCCGCCAACACGCGGGGGCGCTGCCCCGGCCTCGCCCGCCGGCGGGGGGAGCGCGGCACCGGCCCGCGGCGCGGCAGCCGCCAGCGCGGCAGGAAGGTCCCGCGGCGAGGGACGTCGGGAACAGAACATATGGGGGGTTAGCAACAGAGCCCTGGGGATAAAGACTTGGAAAAGTCGGGGCTGGGTGCGGCAGCGCTGGAGCCCGTGCCCCAGCGAGCGCCTGGGAGGGAAGCGCCGGCCGGGCCGGCCGGGGAGAGGCCGAGCGGCCGCAGCGGCAGCGTGGGTTTTGCTGGAAAGGAGCCAGCCCGCGTCCCCGGCCGGCGGGGCGGGAGAGAGGAAGGGGGCTGGGATGGAGCACTCTGGCGGGCGGCCCGCTGGCAGCGCCCCGCGTCAGAAAGTGGCGGTGAATGAAGCCAGCGGGTCCCTCGGGCTCCGCCCGCGCCCCCCGGGCCCCGGCGGCAGAGTGCCCGGCGCGGGGCAGCAGCGGGGCACGGCGCGCGGGCCCGCGGGGAGGGCGCCCCGGGCCCCTGGCGAGCCTGAGGGCAGGGGCTTCGTCCTGCCGCCGTCTCTGCTCAGTGCTTCTCTAAAATACGAAAGACCCACAGGAACAGGGGAAACCGCCTTGGTGCCCGTACTGGGGAAACAAGGAAAGGGAATGTACACAATGTACGTTCACACATTGTACATATGTATATACGTACTATCATATCCACCAAGTTCATTGGGGAGAAAAAACCCTTCTGCTTACTTTTTCCTCCTGCTGGAAGGGCTAGTTATAAAAACATGAAACAAACGATTTTCCGACAACCCTGGATGAAACTGATTGTGGAAATTTAAAATAAAATAAAAACATTCTTAGTAGGAAAATCCACTGAATCTACCTCATACTTTCAAAGCATTTCTTCCCCTGCACGTTCTTCAAACTGATCAAAACATGAAAATCCATTTCGGTGAAATTTTTTGAAGTGTTGTTTTGATTTTGAAACAGTAAAAAAAAAAGAATTCCAAAGCTTTTACTGATTCCATCTTCTGTTTTTATCTTTTTTTAAAAAATTGAAATAGTTATTAAACCCACTTTTGATATTTTCTGTTATCTAAACAGCCTTTTCTTTGATAAGCCAGTCATTAACAATGTTACTAGCTAAAGGAAAATAGCATTCAGCCTTTGGGGGAAACTAAATCTTCCAGTGGGCAAAAACATGGTATTTTAGCTCCGCTGAAAGACAAAACTTGTGTTAAAAAAGATAAGGTAAAGAAATCAGAAAAAAATCTTTTCTCATTTTCAAAAAAAGGTATTTTTTGAAATATCTTATCCACACAGGTCTTACCTGTGGAAACACTGTTTTCAGCTCAGGGGGGCTTTTTTGATGAAGTTCTTCTTCTTAAACACTGTTAGTGTTTGTGCTTTTGATAAAGTATTTTGATTTGCTTTAAAAGTACCCTGTACCATAGTCATCATTATTACTTGTATTAGTCATTATTATTAGTTGTATTAACGGAAGATATAGCAACTGTAAGATGGCCCAGGTGCTACTCAAACACAGAATACAAAAAAAGGTGGTTCTTTACTTAAACACGGTCATTAGGCAGGAGTGCAGGCAGCCTGCATAGTTTGGGCGGGACCCAGCCACTGAGCAGGCAGATTTAGCTTTAAAATCATGACATTTAAAGTAATAATAAAAAGGTGGTTGCCTTTTATTTACTTCTAGCTTAGGAATTTTTAAATACTTTGTACATAAGCTCAGGCTTTCTACAACCTCTTAGCCAGAGGACAAGAAAGCACTATTTTTAAAATGAAAGTTGAGAAACCCATGTAATCAGAAGCTTTAAGGAAAATACCAAGTGTCATGAGACTTGGTAAGTCTGTAGTTCCCTACCACTATTTTTCTTCAGATCCTGTTTTTAATGCAAAATTAAAGATTTTTTCCCCTTACGTTCTTCAATACCATAGTTAAGTGCAATGTGTTGCTCTTTAAGTGAATGCTCTTTTTACAAAGCAATTTGATTACCTTCAATTATGCAATTATCAACAGCTGAGATTCGTGAGAAAATCAAAGGTTTATCCAATTTTCTTCTCATTACTTACAATAAGGTCTAGACAGTCATTTTGATTTTTGTTTATTATTAGCTTCCAGTTACAACCATTTTCAGACTCTGCTACATTAGAATAACGTGCAATGGTTTGCATTGCAAAAAAACCCCAGGTGACAAATTACTTGATACAAAAATCTTTTTCTCTAGGACTTCAAAACCACACAGAAGTATTTATTTTATGTAGATTAATTTGGTTACTTTAAATAAAACTTTAAATCAGAGCTAAATGTGATCAACACGTCTTTAATTTGGAAGAGAGAATCCTGAGATTTATAGATCATGTTCTCATGATGTAGTGCTCGTAACATAATACACCAGTGCAGCAGTGAATGGCAGAGGCCCCGCCTGTAAAAATCTGCTGGAACTATTTGCTTTGGAGCTCTCTGCTCAGGTCATGAAGTTGAATTAACTTAGTTTAATAAAATGGTCTTTTAAGGATACCTTTGGCTAGCAGATAACTGTAGCGCAGACTGTCTGTAACATACCGTGTTAGCATTTGTGGAAGTGCAATGCTCCTTGCCCCCCCCCCCCCCCTTCCCCCCAGTAAATTGAAATATAATGAAATATTAATAAATTATGTGTGCAAGAGGCATTCCGTCTGGCTGTCTTAAAGTCAAACTGTAAGAGCTGCCTGATGAGGGCCATCCTTTCATGATGAAGCAAGCAGCAAAGGGCATCCCCCAGCCTTCCCAAAAGCAGCTGCGACTCCCTGTAAGAAGATTGGGTAGAGGGTTCAGCAAAGGTCAATGCGGAACAAAACTACATCAGGTACTGCAAGAGTTGGGCTGGAGCAATGACAACCTCTCTCAAAGTGTGTCCCCTGCTCAGAAGCTCAGCCTCAAAAGGTACTGCAATAGATAAAAAACTAACTAGTAATGAACTGATAAATATCCCCAGGAGAGTATATACAGCCCGAGGAAAAGATGCAGCAGCATCTGGAGCTCCCCCCATGCCACAGTCGATGCTGTGGATCTCAGGAGGGAGCTGAAAGTACTCCCTGCTCTCAGTGATGGGCTGGTCCTATGGTACAGAGCAGCAGAGGGTACTGGGGTCCTACCAATTGGGATGCAGTTGCAGGGAAGCAAACATTGGCTCAGTGGGCTGTCAGATGGCACCCAGCACCAAGCTGGACCTGCTGTCATGCACTGGGGCTAAGCCCAGGCAGTTGGCAGTCGAGTAGGTCAGGCAGGGCTCCGCTATGCCAGCTGCATGGAAGGAACTGCCTTCAGAGAGCTAGGGTGCACACTCAGATTTGGTGTATCCTGAATAGATGAAACCCACGTTGCTGTGTGTAAAAGAAGAATTATTTTCTCTCCAGCCTAGAAGCCAATGCCAGGAGTTTGTACCCCTGGAGTAGAAATAAACTGCCTATTATCAGCATTACAGAAGCCTGGTAACTTAGTACTAATGACATTTTAATCAATCCAGAATAGCATGGTTCATATTAATAACACACCCTTTAACTAGATTAAGAACTGGGTCCTTTCAGATCTCAAATCTAAATTGTCTGTGGAGAATCCCCAGCAAACAAAGACAGTGATGTGGCAAGACTTTCTGTATTTTAATCAGTGACCAGAAAGTTAAATATAAAATTACTGCTGATAAAAATCACAGGTGACATCAAGATTAGCAAACTAGGGAAGAGGAGGTGTTGCACTATCTGATCTGAGAGTGCTTGATGTCACAGGCACGGGCCCATTCCCAGACAGGGGTTTTGCGGGCAGTGCCGTGCACGGCGGTGCAGGCACAGGCCATTCCCACGGAGTGACAAAACATCTCCTGGGTAACAGCAGCTCTGGAAAGGGTAACAGTTCATGGGGAACTTGCAGTGTCATGACATGAAGAAATACTAAGGTGATCCTGAAAGCACAGCTGTAAAGGAGACATCTGTACATATCTGTGTGTATTTTTGGCTAGGTGGACCCTAGATTGCCAGGGGCAGTTCAGGCAACCATATTTTAAAAGGGATGTTGAAAAACTGAGCAAGGGTTCACAGGAAAACCAGGAAAAAAATGCCAGGACTGACAAAAATGTCTTGAGAGGTTTAAAGAGATCAATTTGTTACCTTATCCAGAAAGAAATATTTTGAGTTGACTAGACTACAGCGTAGCACCCAAGAAGAAAATATCAAAAATGTATCAAAGTATCAAGAATGTATCAAAGTATAAAGAAAAGCATAGAAAGAACTAGTGGCTAGAAGGTGAATGCAGCCAAATTCAGAGAATTGTATCCCCTCAATACAGAGAATCCAAGCCCATGTTCATAATGAGGAGTGTGAGGACAAAGGGAAAGATAAATTCTTTATCTATTTCATCAGATCAGAACTCAGTGTCTTTCTTAAAGCCAGCTTTATAGTTAAACACAAGTTATTTGGCTCAAGGCAGGGTAGCTGCTTGTGATATACAGAAGTGCACATTCCTATGGACTGCCAAAACATGTGACGGATGCCTAGAAAAAAACCACTGAATTTTGAAGTGCTTGTGAGCAGAGACATTCCTCGCTTTCCAGTCCTTGGGCCAGCTACAGAGAGGCCATTTCATATGCAAAAGGAGTTCTGATTATTCATCAAAAACATACCAGTGCAAATTCTCAAACCCCAGTGTTTGAAAAAGGCACTATTTGTATGTGCTTCCTCTAGTCCAAAAGATTTCAGGACTGGTCTTGGGCAGGTGATCTAATCTCTGAGTTTCTGGCTCATGGCTTGAGTGCTCATTCCTGCTGCCATCCCTACAGCCCGAGACACGGGCGCCGATCTGGGTAAAAGGCAATCCACATGCATGCACTAATACTATGATAACTAAGCAGCTTTCTTCTTTTTTTGGTGGATTATTTTTAACTCAGTTCAGCTCTCTGCTCCAGTTCATGGCCTGCACACAGCCTTGTCACCGTGGCTGGGGCTGGGCAGCCATGGCAGCATCCACCGCAGAGCAGGAAACCCTAAAGCCAGCACTATCTTGGAGGCGCAAGATGCAGAGACTGATCCAGTGGCTCGTTGTTGCCATGGGAGTGGTTAGGCTTTCCTCTATGCCCCCCAACAGCATGGTCCCACCACCGCCTTTTGCTGGTACTGGCTATTGCCTGGCTAATTCTTTGCTGGGTTAGCCAGCCAGCTCAGAGAGGGCAGCAGTACTAGCCTAAGGGACTGTGCCTGCTAAAGTGGCTCTACTTACCTGCTGCATCTCAACATCTTTTATCATCAGACTATACCCTCAAATTCCCATATACTTCTACAGCATTCCCAGGGAGGGCTCCCTGGCTCTGTACACTGATCTAAACCTCAGGCAGGACCATCTCACCCTCCCCACTGTCCCTAACAGTGCCTCTCTCTCCACTCTTGTTAGCATCAGAGCTGCCTTGGCCAGGGGATGAGCAGGCTTGGGTTAGCTCTCAAGGTGGGCTCAGCAGACAGTGGCACAACTGCCAGGGTGCAGAGGAGAGAGGAAGGGGGAGAAAGTTGCACCCAGAAGTTTCTTGCTTTCCAGCTGAACTCAGCAATGTTTATCTGCCTCCTTAGAGGGCGGTTCATCAGGCTTAATCCAGTGACATCCATAAAATTCATGGAGAGCACTGCATTGCTAAAGCATTCATATTGTTCTACTGGTAACGGTGAAAGACTCAGATAGCATGATGAGGAAAAAGACACAGCACTGTTGGGTCAAGGTCATCACCACTTCTATTGTACAGCAAAAACAAACACAAGCTGCAGCTCTGCACAGTTACATTCTCTTCAAAGAGTTCTTCCCCCATGCCTCTTTCAGGGCCTGTCCCACCCTGCTACAGCCATTTGTGACTATAGGTTTCTGGCTGAGTTTCCTTCTCAGTCATGTAATTTCCTTTTTCTTTTCTTTTGTGGGACATTTTCAGATTTTCGCAGGGAAAAATCTGTATTCCAATTCACCATCCAACAACATATCAGCGTGGAAGAGAAGTGTCCCTAATTTTGGTGTGGCTTCTTACCAGTGTTTTTAACACTAAAAGCTGGTTAACAGCCTGTTAAAGCCAGCTAACTACACACTGATTGAGAGCATCAGCACAGTGAACCTGCAGATTTGAATCTTTTCCCTGTGCAGGAAAGGTGTTGTTTGGGTAATGGCAGTAGGACTTTCCTTTCTGCTTGCAACTGAGCAACCTTTCCTGGAGGAAAAGGCAGTCTGCCCCACGCAACTCATTCCTCAAAGCCTGGGAAGCAGACACCAGCCTCTTGGTACTGATGTAGTTATGTAGGATGTTGAAATCTTAAATGAGAGAATATTCAGTAACATGACAGCTGCCATGCACAGTGACTTGCAGAAGAACCTGAATGCTTTTCTACCTTTCCTTGGGCACCTTGTTGAAAACAACCAGGCATCCTCAGGGCACGCAGCCCACCACCACCCCACTTCCTGACTTCACCCCCTATTTGCGGTGTTCTGTCTGAGCCACCCAGCATTTTTAGGGAAAGACATGCTCGTGCAAAATACATCCAGGCTTTGCAGCTGATGGAGGTACCGCCTGACTCCCAGCATCTTGAGCTCTGAAGACGTTTTTAAGGGTAGTTGTTGACAAGCTGGATTCTGGTTTACACACTTTTGTGCGCATTATTTTTTATACCATTGACTAAAAACTCAGCGTCAGTAGAAGAACCCTTTTGCATCTCCAGGAGAATATCAAGCATTTCATGCAGGAACAGATTTAACAGTCTAACACCAGAAAGCTGGCACCTAATTACCTCATTCCTAACTGATGCTGCCGTTTGTAAAGTTTTTCCCAAGAGCCCGGGAGACAGAGGGGAATTGCTGTGGTGATGGAGCTGAAGCACTCATTATAAAAAAATACAACCTAAGTCTTCTTAATAAGTGAAGAGGAGATTTGCTGAGGAAGGGGGAGCCTTTCCAAGCCCCAAAGGTAAGATTTTGCAAAGGGAGAGTGCAAATTTGCACTGTGTTCCTTCTGTAAATGGCTTCTAGACAGAAAAGACAAAATCTTCTTCACAGGGATTTCATTGCCTGATGTGGTGGCGTGACCCTGGCTGGATGCCAGGCACCCACCACAGCCGCTCTATCGCTCCCCTCCTCAGCTGGACAGGGGAGAGAAAACATAATGAAAGGCTGGTGGGTCGAGATAAGGACAGGCAGAGATCACTCAGCAATTACCGAAGTGGGGAAAGCAGATTTGACTTGGGGAAATTGTTACCAATCAAATCAGAGTAGGATAATGAGAAATAAAAAGCAAATCTTAAAACACCTTACCCCACCCCTCCCTTCTTCCTAGGCTCAACTTCACTCATGAATTCTCTACCTTCTCCCCGACAGTGGCACAGGGGGATGGGGAATGGGGGTTGGGGTCAGTTATTCTCTCTGCTGCTCCTTCCCCCTCAGGGGGAGGACTCCTCGCACTCTTCCCCTGCTCCAGCACAGGGTCCCTCCCACAGGGACAGTTCTCCATGAACTTCTCCAACATGAGTTCTCCCCACAGGCTTCAGTTCTTCACGAACTGCTCGAGTGTGGGTCCCTCCCATGGGGCACAGCCCCTCAGGCACAGGCTGCCCCAGCCTGGGTCCCCCATGGGGTCACAAGCCCGGCCAGCAAACCTGCCCCAGCCTGGGCTCCTCTCCATGGCGCCGCAGGTCCTGCCAGGAGCCTGCTCCAGCACGGGCTTCCCAAGGGGTCACAGCCTCCTTCGGGCACCCACCTGCTCTGGTGTGGGGTCCTCCAGGGGCTGCAGGGGGAGATCTGCTCCACCATTACCCTCCATGGGCTGCTGAGGGCACAGCCTGTCTCACCGTGGTCTTCGCCATGGGCTGCAGGGGAATCTGCTCTGGTGCCTGGAGCGCCTCCGGCCCTCCTCCTGCATTGGCCCGGGGCTCTGTAGACCTGTTGCTCTCACATATTCTCACTCCTCTCTCCTGCTGCAATTGCCGTTGTGCAGGGTTTTTCCCCCTCCTTAAATACATTTTCCCAGAGGTGCTGCCACTGTCACCAATGAGCTTGGCCTTGGCCAGTGGTGGGTCTGTCTTGGGGCCAGCTGGTATTTGATCTATTGGACATGGGGAAGCTTCCAGCAACTTCTCACAGAAGCCCCCGTTGAAGCCTGCCCCCCCGACCCCCCCCCCCCCCCCCCCACACACACCGGTACCAAAATCTTGCCACACAAACCTTATACACCTGACTATTAAATGTATAGAGACAGCAGGCACACATTAAGACAAAGCAACTCCCTCACGATAAATTAGCATGCCTGTGACTGCAAGAAGACATAATAGCTGTTATTTATATTGCACTTACATATTTATTTTTTTTATAAATAAAAGCTTTATGCCTCCCTTTGAGCCTGCTCTTACAACCTTAGACTACAACAGCTACAGCAAAACTATTACTCCAAATTAGCACGGCAATCACTGTGCATTTGTGTTACTTCCATGATTTTTATTGGTTTTTTAATTACTATTTTTTCTCTTGGTTCATTCATCAATCATACTTACAAGCCCATTGTTGTACTTGCTGCCAGTTCAGTGTTCTCACACATTTCAGCACACAGACAGAAACTGCAAAGTAGGGCAGCTCTATTAGGATCTCTAATATTTCTGAGGAGTCTGAAGGTGCTGACAGCTTATGGTATGTCTTTCCCAGGCAAGTGCAAGTGCCTCAAAGTCCATCTATCTCTGCAATTACTAGAAGGGGTAAAATTACACAGCATGCTTACACTCTGAGTAGGAATCCTCTCCCCAGAGATTAGAAATGGGGAACAAAAAGCACAAAACAGCTGGAGATCTGGGGAATGGTACTCATTTGAACTTCCGAATAATCATTGGTGCCACACTGGCTGCCTTTGCAAAGCAAGCTTGTTTTGAACTCGAGTTGATTAGCTTCCTCGTTGTTTTGCCAGACAAATTATCTTTTGCTGACTTAAGTGATGCATCGAGACCTGATCCTGAAGTACTGCCCCCTCCCCCCCCCCAGCTCTCAGTGACGGCAGCAGAAGCAGCTCAAGGATGGGAGAAGCGGGCCTCAGTTTTGCTTGGGCTGCATCCTTTTTCACTGGTGTCCTCGCCAATTTTTCTTTTATAGTAGGCACCTCAGGGTGGAGGGTATTAGGAAAGAATTGTATTTCTTTGCGCTGCAGAAAAGGGTATTTCTAGGGCCACAGAAGAAGGGAAGCGTTCCAAGTGTCCAAGCATGCACATTGTCACTGCAGCCCTGTTTGCATACAAGCCCATTGTCAACTAAAGGAACTGGAAAATTATGGCCATTTATCCATCCCTCTCTTTACCCCCTGCTGTGCCTCTTTTGGCAAAGCAGCTGAACAGTTTGCATTGTTTCAAATTTAATGCTTGCAGATGGTTTTATTTAGAATTTGTTTTATTGGTGAGACATGCTTCCCCCGTTTATTAAATTATGCCTACTTTTTGCCATCCGTCATGTCGCCCGTAATTTCTGCACAGCGCTCGAGGGTAGGGTTTGTTGTTGTTGTTCTGGTCGCTGCTGGGTGGGTTGCTTTTTTGGGGGGTAATCTGAAATACGATCGAGCCCGGAGCGCCAGGGAAACACCGCGCCTCCACATTCACTTTCTGCTCGCAGAAGGGCATGGGGCTGCACACGGGCGGCGAGAGGCGCGCACCGGCGGTCCCGCCGCCGGGAGAGGGGCCCGCCCCGGGGCCACTCAGGCGGTGGCCTCGGCCGGTGAAGGAGCCCCGGGGCACGTCCCCGGCCGGGGGGCACGGCTCTCCGCCGTCCCCCACGGGCGGGCGGCCCCGAGGGTGCGGCCGGGTCCCTCTCCGCGGGGCGCCGCGGCGGCTGTCGGGCGGCGGCAGGTGGTGGCCGCGCCAGCGCCCGTGGGGAGCCCTGCGGCTCCGCGGGGCCGGGCCCCTCCGGCCGCCGGCTCCCCCCGCGCTATGGCCGAGGGCATCCCGGGCGGTTTTTGTCCTTAAGAGCCCCCCCCCCGAGCCCCTGCCCGGCCGCAGATCGCCGCCGGCTCCGCGCGGAACTCGCAGACTCCGGAGCAGGAGGTGGGAACCGGGGGCGGTTTGGGTTCGCTCGGCTCCTTCTGGCTTTTTTCTGCCCCCCCTGCTTTGTGCGGCTTTTTGGGTTTGCTTTTTATTATTTTTTCCCCGCCTCCTCTCTTTCCACCTCGGGTATTTGCAGGGCAGGCAGCAGTGCCGCGGCCCCGGGAGAGCCCTGGCGGGCCGGGCCGGGCCGGGCCGGGCGGGCCGGCGGCGCCTCCCCCCGGTTCGGGGGGTCCCCGGGCTCGGCCCCCGAACGCCCCTCTCTTCCGTTCTCCATGTCATTTCCTGTGCTAATAAGATGGTGGTCACGGCCGGGAGGGAGGGAGCCGCCGCCGCCTCCGCCGAGCCCGGCCCGGCCCCGGGACCCGTCCTCGCCTGGGACTAGCCAGCGGGGCCGGCGGGGAGGGAGGGCGCAGCCAGCCGGGCTCTCCCCTCCCCGCTCCCCGGGCGGAGTGGGGCCCCCGACGCCGAGGCGGGCCCCCCGCGCCCGCAGCGCCGAGGTGAGTCAGCCCCGCTGGTAGCCAAGGTGGCCACGAAAATGGCTGCGGAGCGCAGGGAGGGGGGGACACGGCCCAGCCCGGCGGACGCGGCGCGGGGGGAGGTCCGGCTGAGGGGTGCCGGCAGCGGGCGGGGCGGCGGCGGCGACGACCCGCGGGCACAGGTAGCGGCCCCCCCCTCCCCGCTTTCCCCTACGGGGCGGGCGGCGCCGGGCTCGGCTCGGCCCGGCCCCGCCGCTCCGCGCCGCTCCCGCCCGCGCCGCGGCTGTGGCCGCCCTTCCCCTCGTCGTGCCCCCCCCGCCGCGGCCGTTAGCGTGGCCGGCGAGTGACGCGGCCGGCGGCCAATCGGCGGCGGGGGCCGGGCGGGCGCGCGCCACATTGGAACGCGGGGGCGGGGCGGCGCGGGGCGCTCCCCGGGGGCGGCGGCGGCGGGAGCCCGCGGGATGCGGTACCGGCGGGTCGCGGCGCTTGTGCGGCGGGGCCGGGACACGGGCACGGGCACATCGCCGCGGGGCTCCCCGGCGGAGCGGAGCGGGGGGCGGCGGGAGCCCCGCGGCAGCTGCACCCGGCTTGCAGGCACCGTGCCTGTGGCGCCTCCCGGGTCCGCCGCAGAGTGCAGCGGAAGAGTTGCCCGTGCGCCGCGGGGCCAGCGTACTTTGTTGACTCGCGTGGAAAAACTTCACCAAATGCACATTTCGTTTGCCTTCATTCCGAATGTTTTGGTGTTGTTTTTTTTTTAAGTTCTCGAATCTTTCTGGATTCTTTGCAAACGCTCCAGAACAGCGTGAGTTCTATAGATATAGATTTTTTTTAAACCTCGTTCCTGTATCCCTTGGTGTATTCCAAAGGGAAAAGGAAGATGCCTCTAGCGTCCCGTTTCAGATCACTGAAAAAAAAAGTTGGCCTGTGGGCAAAACTGTTGGCTCCCTGTTGCTTCCTCTTTTTCCAGTGATTAATGCTTCTCCTTAATGGGAGGAGAACTGGCAGAACCAGCTTAAAAAAAAATACTGACCTGACCGTAAGAAAGGGCTGTTTTCCAGCGCTGCAGGTGTGCGTGGCATTTTGTTGAGCAGCAAAGGAGCCCTTGCCCCAAATATCCAGCAGTCCCCTGGATCCGGTGCTGCCAGCAAGGTGTGTTCCCCATAAGACTGGCAAAGCTTGAGCCCGGTGCCTGGGTTGGGCTTCTTGTTCCCCAGATTTCTGTTTGTGCAATCACCGAGTTTATAAGCAATGGAGGTGGAAAGGGAAATGACTCTTTTAACTTTCTAATGCATTGTGTATAAACCCCACAACAGATAGCCGTGCATCCCTGATGGGGACGGTGTGTTTTTTGTTTTCAAGTGCAAGTTGCAATCAGAAAGTATTCAGGTGATGTGCGCTTGCTTCTTGCAAGGGGTGCTTCGACCAAAGGTGCTTCTGCTCTAGAAATAATAGTTTAGCACAGGGCTGAGCGACGCAGGGCTCTTGAATCACGTGCAGTCTGCAAAGAGTTCAAGTGTGGGGGCTGTTGGCATAGCGGCGGAAGGACTGTGCTAGCGGAGGAAAGGCTGGTTAGCTGAACCACTCACCCAGGAGGGTTCAAGGTCACTGCAGGAGATGCTGAAGGTTGTCCTGGCTCTTGGCTACATGCTGAGTTGACTGATCCCATTGCACTGCGGAGCAGCAGGACCAGGGGAAGCTGCTGTTCCCTCTTGCCTGGGAGTTATGTCAAAAGCTGCTGCTCCTTCTGGCTGTCCGTGGGACGTGAGGGAGGACCTGCAGCTCCCAGCTCAGTGCTGGCTTTAGTGTGGAACTTGCTGGTTTCAGCAGAGCAGCCTGTTGCTCCTCTAGCATCTTTGTGGACCATGCATGCAGCACCGTGCTTTCTGTGGCAGTTTATGGGGGACTCTGTCACTGTGAGCCTTACTGATTGCTGGTAGCAGTTACTTGTGCTTTTTTGACAATTTAAGGGGGAGGATTATTGTGAGGGTAATACCTGATTTTAAATAATGAGGACAAAAGCAAAGATTTGTCTGAAACCTTACTTTTGATGTATTGAGGCAAGGTCAGTCAGTCTTACTGGGATGGTGTGGGGGCAGGTTGTTCGCTCATATTTCTTGCTGGAAAGCAATGGACCTGCTCAAAGTGTGTAGGAGGTGGGTAAGGTTGTGTGTCCATGAACACTGCAAGAGGACCCTGAAGCGGGAGGGCTGCTCTGATGCAGGAGCTTTGCAATCGGGGGGCCACAAGTATTGCAGTGAGTGGAAGGTGCCGCCCTGAGTCAGGAATCAGAGTAAAGTATGTATATTGAGGAGAAAAACGACAAGTCCAGGCAAGAGAGGTCTTTCGTTTTTTAATAAGGAGTACCATGTATGCTTTATCCTTCTGATATCTTTTTTAATATTCTTTTTTCCTTTTGTAACTTCTGTCTCATGTGGGTTAATTCCCAAGCAAAGTCGTGGGTTTTTGAGTCATGTCCTCCCCTTTCCCTGTGTCCTTTTATGCAAGAGAAGTATGTGCTTTTACATTTCTGTTCTTAATGTTGCTGTTAGCAGGGCCTCTCTCTTGCTGGTTTGGCTATATATGCTACTAACCATTTCCAGAGCTCTTAAAATACTGCCTAACGTTCATGACATTTTAGAGTAGCATATTTAAAATTGTTATTGCCAATCCAGTGTTGTTGGCTTGTGTATGAAAATTTACATGGAAAAACTAAGCATAGTCCCAAAGACAAAACACGTTGTTGGTGGGGTTTTTTTGTGTGTTTGACAATCAAATAGTAATACCGTAGATTAACTGGGGGACCCTCAGAAGGAAGAAATAACCTGCTAAAACTTGATCTGAAGATACGAGGCCAGGTAGATGTAAGAAGCAATAAGTCTTGTTCCCAGTGGCATGAGTACAGGTGGGAACTTTTGATGCCTACTTTGCACTGTGAATGTGTTTCTGAGACCTGTGAATCATAGAATAGTTTAGGGTGGAAAAGACCTTTAAAATCATCAAGTCCAACCATTAACCCAGGACTGCCAAGTCCACCACTAAACCATGTCCCTAAGCACCACATCTATGTGTTTTTTTAACACTTCCAGAGAGGGTGATTCTACTACCTCCCTGGGCAGCCTGTTCCAATGCTTGACCACCCTTTCAGTGAAAAATGTTTTCCTAATAACCAGTCTCATCCTCCTGTGGTGCGACTTGAGGCCGTTTCCTCTTGTCCTGTCACTTCTTGTCTGGGAGAAGAGACCTGCCCCCATCTGCCTACAGCCTCCTGTCAGGGAGCTGTAGAGAGCGATATGGTCTCCCCTGTGCCAAAAGGTCTCCCCTGTGCTGCCTTTTCTCCAGGCAAAACAATCCCAGTTCCCTTAGCCAATCCTCATGGGACTTGTGCTCTAGACCCGTCACCAGCTTTCTTGCCCTTCTCTGGACACACTCCAGCACCTCAGTGTCTTGAAGTGAGGGGCCCTAAACTGAACGCAGTATTTGAGGTGTGGCCTCAAACCATGAACAACCGGTTTTCCTAAGAAAGCCAAAGCAAGCAAACATCGGTTTTATTCCGCAGATTGGATTGCAGTTTTGTGGCCTTTTAAGAAATCTGGAGTCACTTGGACATGTATCTGGGTACTCTTGATGCGTCTTCTTGCATCAGCATTGAGTTCTCTGATTTGGGCTCTCACCTGAGCACAGGTCCTTTGGGCTCCAGGGCTGAGAGCTGCTTGAGACACAGGCATTGCTGGTGGAGGAGGGTTGGCCAAAGGGCAGCAGTCCTCCCGGCCTGCCGCTGGGCAGCCCTGCCGTGGGATGCTAGCTTTGCCACTTGGCATCTTGCCCCCTGTCATGCTTGTGGTGTATTTCATCGCAAGCGCTTCTGTACAGCGCTTCTACCTGAAGCTCTGTGGTAGAGGGTGAAGTTTCTTGGACCAGAGCTGTGCAGCTGCAGACTGTTCTGGTGCATCCTCTTGCACTGACCTCTGCAGCAGTGGAGTAAAGAAGGCTTTAATTTCACAGGCTTTTCTGTTCTCTCTGTGACCTCTTCTCTGCTGCTGAAGGTGTTTTTAAATAAAGCCTCTAGAGCAGTGGTCCTTCTAAAGCTGCGTAGTGAAATCTTGCTTTTCAGGAATCCTTGCTAGTTAAACTTGCCCATGCAAGTGGATTCCAGTAGCAAGTCTAACCTCCTAAAGAAAAAGCGGAGAGGACAAGTTGAAAGGCAGGTTTGTGTCACCTTGCATGGCATCTTTAGAAACAAGGTGAGGGAAAACTGCTTCAGAAAGGGCGGAAGTTTGCAGGTGAAAGGTCAAACAAAGAGTGATGGAAAATGCAAGGCAGTCCTGTGGCTTCGTTGTAAGGTGGGAGCAGCCAAGGTCAGTGGAGAAGAAACCTGGTGAAGAGGGCAACACAAGCATCCCATGCTAGAGAATATTTTTTTTTTTTTAATAACTGCGATGTGATAGGCACTAATAGAAAAGATGGGAGGATTGAGAGCAAGTAGGGAAAAAAGCAGAAATGAATGTGGTAAATTTTGACTTGGCATCTAGAATCACGTTTACAATGTGGGTTTTCCAAGGTCTAGTCACTGTCCTCACCGTATAGGCTTTGGACTTCAGCTAGACTCAGTGAGGGTGGTGCTATGGCGTTTTTCCTCCTTCCATCCCAGACTTTGCACATAATTGCAAGAACCTGTGTTTCTGCTGAGAGATTGTCAAGCAATTAAAAATATTGACACTTCAAGGTTTGCTGTTGTGCTTAGTGGTCTGTTTGTGTGGATGGCTTGTATCCTTGGGAGCTGTTCAAAGGCCTCTCTCTGCAACGCAGGGAGGTAGTACCCTGGCATTTCAGACTGAACAGTTTCTCTGCAGTCAGAAGGTAAAAACATTATATGTATAATTTCAGGTTTAAGCTGCAGAAACTGGCAGCCTCCTGAGAGAGATCAGTAATGCGTACTGCAGAAGACCGCTTCAGTGCAGTCCCTTGGTCACGGACAGCCATCAATAAGGGGCCCATCAGAAGGGTATCATAAGCAAAGTCGTCCAATTTGAGCACACTCCGATAAATGGATTCGTTTCTCTGCTCCCTTTCTTTTCTCCTCCTTAAACTTAGGCTTTCTTCCAAGGCCAGTTTTCCTTCAACTGTAGTGACTCCTCTTGGAGGAGGGGCTGCTGTTCCAAAGTCAATGTGGGTGTCGAGCCCTGCTGCTGCTGGCACTGCCGGTGGCTCAGCAGGGCTGCCTGTGCTGCCGTCAGCTGGTGGATGGCTTTTGCCAGTGGAAGCTTGACCATGAGTACTGGGGGTGACATATGAGGATAGAGTGGTGAAAGTGTATGGGAGGTGATGTGAGGGATTATCTCATGTGGCAGCTCTAGAATTGCTTTAATTAGCTAGCCCTGAGAACCGGTGGTGCTCGTGCCTTGTGCAGTGGGGAGCCAATGCACTGAGCATCCTTTGCTGGTCCCTGAGCCAGGTCATCCTTGCATACTGCAGCACACTGGTTCCAGGCTCCTGAGTGTGGATCAGGCCACCGTGGGCACGCAGCTCCTCTGGTCCCCTGCAGACACCCCTTCAGGGTGTTTCAGAGTGTTGAGGGCTGGTAATTGGAGCTAATGTTGGTCAGGGACATCAGCTGTTTCCACGCTAATAACAAACATGAAATGTTGTCCAGTACATTCCTTTTCAGTACAATTAAGTTTTATTTTGAAGTTGTATCATACAAACTGTGTCATAATATGCTGAGTGGAGTTAAATGTGGTCCTTCAACTTCAGACTCAGAACAGCTGAGCAGTATAAGTGTACATAGCATCTTCCTTGAAAGATGTCGTAAGTTTGACTAAGGTTACCTTTCCACCCCTAGCATCTTCTTCTTCACACCCTTCATTTGGATAAACCTTAAATTCCTCATTGTGTATATCAGGGAATTTAGCCTTTTTCGTTGTTTGGTGCTTTTTGTTTGTTTGGGTTTTTTTTTATTTCTTTTGCTCTGAGGCTGCTGGAATATTTCATGTGGTCTGCTGCTTTTTTTAAATTTGAGACCTTTTACTTGGAAAGGCTAATGTGAATGTTAAATATGCCAGTTTGTGGAGACTAGTCCTTTTATCCCTTCAGAGGAAATTAAAACATTTGGAAACTGACTGAAGAAAAAATCAATACTGGTGACACATGAACATACTTTTGTGAACAATAAAATATGTTCTAGAGTTGTCATGTGTGCACACCTATGCATGCAGACTATCTTTTTTGAGCTCAAGTGAGATCAATTGGCTTTTGAAGAATAGAAGCTTTTTAATTACTGAATTTCTTTTCCCTTTGTGATTGGGAAGAGAATTTATGTATGGTATATGTGTACGTTGCTTTGTTCCTTAAGAAATTTTTCCCAAATCATGTAGTGAAGGTGCACTGGTACGTGACCCTCAGTGCAGAATCCTACTAGCTAACGCTGCATTGCTGTCGCAAAGGCAGTACCTCCAGAAAGATGGATCCGCTTACTGTATGTCCTAGACGTGTTGAGAGCTAGCACCAACTAAATCAGATGCTAACATATCCTCTTTAGGTCTGACAGACTTAACTGGTTGTTGGTTGGTGGTTTGGTGGTGGGTTTTTTTTTAGCTAGGTCTCGTTCTGTAGTCAGGTGTTGAAATGCTGCTTTTGAATTCTCTTAGGGTAGCTGGTGAACTTCTGTAGGCTCTCAGTGACCTGCATACATGAAGTCACTGTGACGTGCTCCTTGGTTTTGGACTAGAATTGCATGAGTTCTTGGGCTTTCCATGCTTCTGCTAGTAAGTGTTTTTAAAATGTGCGTAGGGTAGGAGAACCAGGTATTTCTGTGCAACCCAATACCTTTGTGCAGAAGACACCGTTGAGGAGTGGGGATTGTAGGAATGGGCCAGAAGTGCTTGGCCTCTTCTGGAAATTTTTTTCGTAGTTCACTGTGTTAGGATATACAGGGTCTGAACACCCCTCTCCCTTTATGGAAGGGAATGTGCAGATCAAGTGGTGGTGGTGGTGAATTCAGCACACGGATATCTGATTTCTTGGCAGATCTGACATTAGGAGTATCTGGACTGCTGCCTGCCCCAAGGAAAAGGGGGTCGGTATGACCCATGCTCAGCCAGCACTCATCCAAGCAGTGTAACATGAGCCCCTAACCCGCAGACAGATTTCCCAGCCCTGAATAATGTCCTGTTGTACTGTGAGATCTTATCTCCATAATGGACTGCAAGAGGGTACAAATGAGGAGAAATAAATATGGCTGTTCTTTTTGCTTCCTCTGCATTTTGTGGAACAGTTGATTTGTTCTCGTTCGGCCTGGTGTGTGTGTTTGTGCTTTTAAAGGACTGAGCTAGTTTATTAGAATTTTAGGAACAAATGAAAATACAATTTGCTCCTACCATCTCATATCCCTCCCAAGTATTCTCTCCCTTTTTACTGAACAAGTAAGAAGAAAGAAGCTGCTCGAGTGTCCTAAAGCCCAAGCACAGTGAAACCACTGTAACAAAAAATACCAAAAAAAATTTACAAAAATGAAAAATTATGAGGAACCATTATGTACCATCCTTCAACAGCAATGAACAGATGCCAACTGGACAAATGGTACTGAAGCAGGATTTTATCTTCATTTTGGATCTGTACCCACAAGTCCCAATTGAATGGAGATCCGCATGCAGCTGAGACTGCCTGCCTAGAGGTATTGGTGCTGCTGAGGCTTTACAATTTGACATTAGATTCCTGAAGCCTTTGAGTTGGGTGGTGGGAAGGACCACTGCTCAATAATCAGAAGCCTACTGTAAGTCCAGAGGTCTTTTGAAGAGGTGGGGGTTTCTCATCTGCCTTTGGGATAAAGGGCTTTGGGTTGTGATTTGGAAGTATGCGTAAGAAACTTTCTGTCATGTGGCTGTATCAAGGGCAAAATTGTGTTTTGTTGTTTGTGCTTTTTATGTTATAAAATTTAAGGTCAGTCTTAGAAAAAACCACCATGTTTATAAAGGCAGACCAGCACTTGGTTTTCGCTGTTGAGTGCTTTGTTGGCTTTGTGCAGGGGAAGGTTGCTCTGGTGAAATGCACTGAGCTTTCTGACTTGGTGGGGCAGTTTCAATTTCGTGTGTAGCTTGGCCATGGCTTACAGATGTGTGTGCAAGCCTGTCCATCCCGTCAGTCCATCCTGTTGGGTCCTCTCACACCACTAACATTCACCAGTGGAAGGAGACAAGAGTACTGCAGGTAATCTTTGGTTTTTTTAAAAAAAAGAAAAGGCTGTAACTTCTAGAAGAGCATTGAGTGAAAGGCCGTCTTGTTAAAAGATGGATGTGCTCTGCAGAGGGGCTAATTTAGACACTAAGGAAATATCTGTGGAGCTGATTGCTGGCCGGGTGCCAGTCACTGAAGGGCACCGGAGGCTGAAATGCCAGGCAGCGCTGGTAGTGCTGGCACTTCAGCCCATGACGGTTGGGTTGCATGAATTATCTCTCTGCCTTCCAGCTAATTTTATCCTGTTGATTTTTCATGAATCATTTCCCATCTCTGTGGGTTAGAAATTAAAGTGGAGGTTTGCTGGCCAGAATAGCCACATCTGCTATTTAGAAAGTAGTGTCTGGGGTTTGCTTCCTACCCACCCCCACACCTTCCTTTCCCTTTCCCTTTTTACCTCTGTCAGCGTTCAAGTACGTGAATCACTGGTGTTGCTCACCCACAGAAATTTTTAGGCTGGCCAGCCTACACAAGTGCAGGGGTCCTCTGGATGCACATGAGCTCATGGTGGGCGGCTGGGCGGCGGTGGTGGCGGGCACAGGTGGGTGCTGAGTGCTATGTGGCAGGGCACCGGGCACACGGTGTGGCTGGCAGGACTCAACTGGGGAGTCTTGGATTTCCTGCATGTGCCTTATAAAACATTAAAGGTACTCCAGTGTTTTTTCTCAGCACGGCAGAAGAGCAGGAGTGCTGTGGTGACCCTGCCTGCTTCATGCCTACCAAGTGCTTCCTCACTGCAGCTTTTTGTTTCCCTATGGGTAAGAGCAGGTCATTTAGTCAGTAAATTCACATCTCTGCTGTCTATAAAACTATCTGTGTAATGAAAAACCTAACTTTTTGAGACCCAAACATAACTTACCTTTGTGGAGCTGTGTGTGCTTGTTTGCCATGGAGGTTGCCATCTGGGCCAGCAGAAAGGAAAGGCTAAGTTGATAATTCAAAAGTTGAGCCCTATAAGTAGGTATCCAGGGACCCACATGGGAGTTGCGTAGCATGAGTCCTGTGGGTAAGCGAAGTCTTGCTGGCAGCTCTGCTTAGGAAAAAGCATGTTCTCTTGAAGCAGAGTGGGTACTAGGTAAACAGGAGGAGGTCTCTAGCTTTCTGATGTTCATTTTTAATCAATCTGGGTGGATTGCAGCTAATCCAAGAGACTGGAAGAGTGATTGTTTTGAGATGGTTCTGCAAATTGCTAAGTGGATAGCTCAGGAAATGATAGGTTGGGTAGCATGACACCAATCCTGGGTAAATAAAAAGTAATTCATGTTTGAAACTTGATGTTATGCAGAGTGTCTTGTACTCCTCAAACAGGTCTGATTTTGTTCTTTGAGATGCTTACAGTTGGTTTAAAGAAAGATTCATAGACATGATATACTTAGGTATATAAGGCAGTTGACTCAGTGCGTGAGAATCCAATTAATATCTAATGCCAAAGAATATCAATAAAATACAAGTGGCTTAGGAAGTGAAGGTAGTGATTGATAGAGTCAGCATCCAATAAACAAACTGAAGTGGCAGTATAAACAGTAAGGAGGATGAAGGATACTCTAAGCTAAAGGACAGTATTAGCACGCTAATAAATCAACTGTTTGTAGATTAACTTCAAGATGAACGTAGAAAATGTTTTTTTCAGTGTCAGAAGATCAAGGTTCTGGCACTGCTGCCTTAGACACGGGGAGCAAATAATTCAGCTATTTTAAGCTAGAGCTCGATCATTTTACAGAAGACTCTCCGCAACATGATATGTGGAGACTGTGTTTTCAAAGAAGTAGGCTCGATGACCCTTCCCTTCAAATGAGGGGAAGAGAGAAGCCAATTCTGCCTGACGCTTACTCAGTGATGCAGAAGAAAGCATGACTCACCATTGGCCAAATGTGTAGATGAAACAAGTTTCGTGAATTGTAGCTATTCATAGGGTGGAACGAAGTAACACGGTTTGTTTGGTAAATGGAGCCATTGAAACAAAATAATTTTCATGCAGACAAATGGAGAGTTATAAACCTGGAAAGACATGCCCCGAACATGATCTGCAAAGGGGGGTTGTGTCCCAACCAGTCCTGTGTGAGAGAATGTGGGGATCAGAATGGGCAGGCAGCTCTGGGGAGTTTCTGTGCCAGGGCCTAGCTGGGAAAGATAACTATGATTTGGACACGTAACTGGAGAAGTCACGAATAATAGGGGTGAGGAGGTAGCTTTGTGCCTGTAACTCTTTACATTTACTTCAGACTCAGTCTTACATCAGCATGGCTTTCTGGTGCCAGCATCTTCAAGTAATGTAGCGAAGACTAGAAGAGTTACATAGAAGGATGTTGAAAATTGTTGGAAAGCTGGGAAAATAATGCATGAGTGCATATCCAGGGCTTTGCTATCTCTGTGTTTTTATTCAGTGCTTATCACTATTGCTTTCGGAAGACCTTTCAGTAGTGTCTTAAAGGAACAAGGCTTACATCTGCCACTTGGTTGTACTCTTATTCTATCCTTGGGGAGAAAAATGTTGGTGGAATAGCATCTTGGTTTAGTATGAGGTTTTTTTATCTGTTTGTTTTAACTTTACAAATGTAGGTATATATTTATGTTGAAGAAGCCAAAGGCAAAAAGTGCAGCTGGCAGTCCTGACCAAAGATGGTGAGGTTTGTTACAGCCATTAACCTGGGAAGCAATTCTTTCCATTTGCTCAAAGCAGTGTCCCAACATGCTGGGTATTTCAGCCTTTCTCACCGGATTGCAGGGCTCTTTGAAAGAACTGCTGCCCAGACCTAGAGGTTCACATACTCTTTGTCCGTGACGGGGATTTAACAATTGAAATGTACTCTGAAGTGTTGGCTTCTCTTCCCCTTGCTAGGCTCAGATGGAGATTTTTTCCTGTTTGTAGGGTAAAGGTAAGGGCATGTGACATATAGGGGATCAGCCAGGTTGACCTAATTCTCCTTTCTACCCTTAAACTGTGAATCTGTGAGATGAATGCAGGGAGCCAAATGCAGCAAAAATTAGAACTTCCCAGTTTAAGGGAATTATTTTTAATATATTTTAAAAATGCAAGTCACATACTCTTTTAGCTGCAGTAAGTGGCTGCCTTGGCTCTGTGGCATGCTATACTGTTTCAGAGGCTTTTAGGCTCTATGGGAGCTTTATGTTGTCAGCATCCTGCTGGGTTGAGTCCTTACTCAACACTTAACGTAGAGAAGTTGTGCCAAATAATACCCAGTTTGCAGAGGCTTGTGCTGATCCATACTAGCTTCCTACTCTGAGATCAACAAAGGGCAAACGCTCCTGACTGATCATAATGTGGAATTTTGTGTCAAATCCTGTAAAGTCAGCAGCATTTTCCACCTTCACTAGAGGCCACCAAGACAATTTTAAGGGATTATTTCAGATGTCCTTTTCCTCTTCTCCCTCTGAAATGTGTCTGTCATGAAGTAGATCATGGCAGGTTTTGATGACGTGTTTTGCCAATGAACCATGTAAGAGTGACAGTGTGAGGGCATCTCACATCCATTTGAAATGGCAGGAGGAGTTTCAGGTTGGCAAACAGGAATTTCCCAGTCTCCAGCCTGTCTGCAAGCAGAATGACACCAGGAAGTTTGTGTTGTGGCATCCCAGTGCTGTTTGTCATGTCAGTTGCTGGTCTTGAGCAAATCTTTGAAACCACTGGGAACTCTCAGCCCGCCCTGCTGTAAAATGGGTTTAAGTCTCATGATTTTGAAGCTTGTGCTCCAAGTTTCTTCAGAAAGCTGCAGCAAAACCGGTGGTGCTTTCAGGTGTCTTTCTTGTAGTCCTGGCCTTCCTCAGTGTCTTCAGAATTCAAAACTCAAAGAAAATGCTTCATACTTCTCTTCTGGTGAATTCATGGCTATCGACTGTAGTGGTGTAATTGACAATGATTTAAACAAGTCCTAGTTGCAGCCCATGCTGCTCAAATCTTGCATCATCCATGCCCTGTAATTTTTACTAAGTTTGAATTTGTGACTGCTCCAGCTTGTCTCCAGCTGTGCAGGCTGCATTCAGCACTGCTCTGTGGTTGTCAGAGAAGAGCCCTGGCCTTGCATCAAGCTGGGAGGCAGGTCGTCAGGTCTTGCCCTGCCACCAGCCTTCACCATGCCAGGATGCTGCTCTGCTGCAGATGGAGGACAGCTTCACCCATGGGAATGTCACACTTTGGAGTGGGGGAAATTAAGCCAGTGTTGTGGCAACTGTCACGGCAAAAGCAGTTTTCCCAGTCGAGCATGGGGTTAGTATCTGTCTGTGGACAGTGGTCCTCCTCTGAGCAAACTGGTTCTCTCTCTTATTTTGTGGGATCTTTCAGTGTTTGCATTGGCTGCCAGCGTGAGCTGCATAGCCAACTGGTACTTCGTAAAGTGACTTGAAATGGTTGGCATGGCCGAGGGCCTTGGTAAGGGAATTCATGTCGGGAAAAACAGTCAGCTTGGGTCTTTCGTGGCTGTTTGGAGGGGAGCTCAGAGCCTTGAATGTGCTGCTTTATTCCCCCTTCTCAGCTCGTCAGTAGCTGACTGTTCTGGATTACTAGTTCTGTTAATAATATGCAGCTATAGAAAAAGCGTATGAATTCAAGTCCGTCTTTCACCATGGGCCTGTACTTCAAAATGTGGTACAAGCTATGCAAGATCGATCTTAAAAGAAGAGGGGATGACCTCTAGAATGCTGGCAGTGAGAAACTGAGTGAAGGAGCTGTGTGCTGAGGAGGAGATGGATTCCTATACAGCTGCTTCACATGCAAGAATGTCCCAATCTGGGAAATGTGCCAGTAAAATGTAAAATTAAAGCTCTGTTTTGGAGGCTGATCCACACAGATAAGAGTCTGTGGCTGTTAACTAATAACTACAAGAGGGGCAGTGATAAAGGTGGCATACTTGAGGATGGAAATTCACAGGTTCATTCGTGCTTAACCCCATTTGGATGTTTTTTCCCCACTTTAGAGACTGACAGCTCAGATATTCTTGTGTTTTCTACTTCTCTGTGAGCAGTATGGTAAAGCCACTGCAGTATTTAGCATGTCATGCAGAAACATGGCAGGTCCTTGCGTACTTTGTAAAGAAAAAGGAGAGGTTATATGGCACCACTTGTGAACCCAGGGATGCCTCTTGGGATTTGTAGTGGTCACACTGGTGTCTTGGGCCTGCCGAAGACCTTTGTGCCTCATACCATGACTGCTTTTGCTGTCCAAAGGACTTGATGTCGTGTGCAGACAGCGCTGGGATCTTCACAGCATCCCTCTCACTTAGGGATTGTCCTTTCTGACACCCTGCCAGGACTTTGCAGTAGGCTCTGTTTGCACTGACATTGGGAGGACTGAGTGTCCTGATGGGCACAGGGACATGCACATAGGAGGTCGAGTACCCCCTTAGAATACCTTCAGCAGTAACTATGGAGTCTGCTCTGCTTATGCTTACATGGTGCTTCTCCACATCATCTGAAATCTTCAGAGGATCTTCATATTTAGGTGTTAGAACAAACAGAACTATAAAAATTGCCCAATGCCCCCAAAACAATAAAGTGGAGGGAGTGAAAAGTGCAGAACGTGAACTAGACTCTTGTAATTGTGGAAAACTAAAGCAAGAGGAGAAGGGGCAAGGGCGAGAATCTAATGGGTGGTGAAATTAGGAAAAACTAAAAGCAGCTTTAAACACATCAGAAGCTAAAATAATCCTAAAAGCAGAGTCATCTACTGATGTCTGGAACTGGAAAAATGTCAAATACTTTTTTTCCTGTAGCTGGTGGATGGTACCAGTTACAGCAGCAGCATAATGCTCTCTGTTGTAGTAGTAGCATGGGAAATTACCAAACAGCAGCTACTACAGCAGTACATTTTTAAGTTTGCTGTTCTTGCTAACTTGCATCCAGGGATTTTAAAAGAACTGGCTGAGCAGTGCTCTCTCAGCCATAAATGCTAATTTTAAAAAAGTATATGTAATGAGTTAGACTGAAAAGAATGCTGTGTGTTAATCATAAATAAGCTAATATGAAGTCTAATCTGGACAAACTAGGATACTAGGCTACCTTCAGTCTGATGTTGGTGTCCAGTAAAATAGTGTAATAGCTGATAGGGATTGGATTGGTCATGATTTAAGGGGATGTTAATTGTAATAGCAGTCTGTACAGATTTTTTTTTTTTATAGGTCTTTTTTTAACATGGTGTGGGTTTCTGATGTTGCTATAATTTTGCTTGATACAGGTAAAAGTGTTGGTGTATCTTGTTTGTTTAATGCACTTGAAGGTGTGCTACGTTACCAGGATAAGCAGCTAGAATGATTCAATGTGTCACACACTGTTGGAGCGGGTCTGGAGGAGGGCTGCAAAAATGATCTGAGAGCTGGAGCACCTCTGCAGTGAAGAGAGGCTGAGAGAGTTGGGGTTGTTCAGCCTGGAGAATAGAAGGCTCCAGGGAGACCTTACTGCAGCCTTTCAGTACTTAGAAGGGGGCTTGTAAGAAACATGGGGACAGACGTTTTAGTAGGGCCTGTTGCAATAGGACAAGGGGTAATGGTTTTAAACTAAAACAGGGTAGATTTAGACTAGATGTTAGGAAGAATTATTTTTTTTACAATGTGGGTGGTGAAACAGGTTGCCCAGAGAGGTGGTAGATACCCCATCCCTGGACACGTTCAAGGTCAAGCTGGATGGGGCTCTGAGCAACCTGATGTAGTGGAAGATGCCCCTGCTCATTGCGGGGTTGGACTAGGTGACCTTTAAAGGTCCCTCCCAACCCAAACTATTCCACGATTCTAGGAATAAGTGAAAGCCTGACTAAATGAAAGGTCACAGTGTGACACCAAAAGGGAGAGCCATTGCTGATAGTGTATTTCTAGTAGTGTCAGCTGGGAATTGTTTTTTTTTTTACTTGATGCTAGTCAAGATGTGGGTGTTGCTCTTTTCTCCCAAGTAGCAAGCGACAGAATGAGAAGAAATGGTCTCATGTTGTGCCAGGAGAGGTTTAGATTGGATATAAGGAAAAATTTCTTCATCAAAAGGGTTGTCAAGCATTGGAACAGGCTGTCCAGGAAAGTGGTTGAGTCACCATCCCTGGAGGTGTTTAAGGGACATGTGGATGTGGTGCTTAGGGACATGGTTTAGTGTTGGACTTGGCAGTGTTAGGTTTATGGTTGGACTCAATCTTAAAGGGCCTTGCCAGTCTAAATGATTCTATGATTCTAAGGTTGTCAGTGTCCTGGAGGAAGACACAAAGTTAATTTGGATTACGTTTGTGGGCAATGCAAAGTCTGGGCAAATCGCAAGTAATGAAAAGAGGCAAGTTAGTGGTGGAGTTGCGATCGTGTGCGTACTGGCTGAGACAACAAAGAGTTGTGTGAATGTTTTAAAACTGGGCACCTGGCTGCTGAGCAGGTAGGAGAGCTGGCAAGGGGTGTGCAGTGGCCTGTTGCAGGAGCTAGAGCTCTTATGGCAGCACGGCAGTTCACCAAACCCCAGCTGTGCACAGTGACCAGGAGGTAAATGCAGTACTTGGATGCAAACATGGAAATCCTGAGGAGGGGCAGGGAGGTTGTTGTCTCTGTGCAAGGTGCTGCTGCTGTCAGTGCTGGAGTGCTGTGGCCTGTGCTGTGCAGGGATGTTGCTGATAAGTTGGAGGCACTTCAGGGAGAACCATGAAGGGAGGGCTGCAAAATGAGCCATACAGTAAAGTGAGGAGTTGCATATGTAAAATAAACACTGGATTTCTTTTTCTTTTTCTTTTTTTTTTTTATTTTTATTTTTTTTACCCTTGTCTTGTTGGTAGTACACTGTAACTTAACCAGGAGTTCACTGAAGGAACCTCCGTGGCCTGTCTTGCATAGGAAGTTAGACTGCACCATTATAGGGTCTCTCACTCTGTAATTGAGGAGTCTCCACGAGGAAGGAGTGGGAAAGGAAAAGCCACTGTCTCCTCAGAGACAGATGTCTCCATCTCTTCCTACTGAAGCTTTGGGGACGTGGGTGTTTTAACTGCAGGTGCCCTGTCCTTCAGTTTTCCAAAATGGGTGGCTTTTATGACTGAGAACGTCTGCCCCGAAGCCAGCATCTGCCTATCCTGTGTCAGCTCAGGCCCCACAGATAACCAGCTCTGGGGCAGCACCCATCTCTTCTTGTTCCTTAACATCTTCCCCCTCTATCATATCAGCTGCTGCTTTTTCCCTCCTGAGCTCCTCTACTGCAGACTTTTCAGGAAAGACTTTTCCTTCTTCTCTGGTAAAGGCAGGTAGCCTCTGCCTGTAGCACTAGCTGGTGCATGGGGACAGGCCTGGAGAGCTTCCCTCTGGCTCCAGAGAGTGCAGACCAGAGGCTCAGGCTGCCAAAATAACGAGCCCTTCCTTGCCCTTAATATTGCTTTCCTTCTGACCGACTGTGGGAATTCTGAAAGAAAGTGTGTCTTGTTTTGGGCATCTTGTAATGGCTTAAAAGTGTGTATGTTTACATGTATCTAGTTGTACTTAGGCTGAGGCTTGGCTTTCAGAGAACTATATGAATATTAACTAGTGCTTTCTTGATACAGGCTTCATAAAGGTCTTTCAGGCTGCACATTGGCATGTGAGAAGTCGGGCTGGAAAAATTAATCATTTGTCCCCTGGCACAAAGAGGAGCCACAGAGGCTGGGAATAATATTCCTTCTTGCTGTAAACAGGCACAAATGCAGACCAGACTTCTGTGGTGCTCAGTCCCATACAAGCATGTGTGTAATAAGAAAATTCCTGTTGTCAGGGCTTTGTGACCTCAGAACATGAATTTTGGGATGTCCAGAACTGAGTTGTGATGGGGATGGGCTCTTCCACCAGATCACCTGACAGAAGGGGTCTGATTAGCTGCTGAGGCCCCTATGCTGGGCACTGTGAGTAAGCAGTGTAACAGAGCATGCCAGTGGACAGCGGACATGGAAAGGGGGCTTGCAGGAGATTTTGTGGGGAGCAGTTGTGAGCCTGTCTGAGGAGATTTTGTGGGGAGCAGTTGTGAGCCTGTCTGATCTGGTATGGTGCCTGAGAGCAGCCTGTTTGTGTGTCTTGGGGGAAGTCTTAAGATGAATGCAAGAAAGAGATATGTGACGCTCTGCTTTATTCCTTGTTTCAAGCAGGGATGCTCTGAAGCTTAGCAGCCGTTCCAAAAATCTTAGTATTAATTAAACCGATTCTGAATTATCATTTGCCTTACCAATATTTGGTCTTCAGCACCAACCTATGATGGGGGAAGTACTACTGTTTTGGAGCTTGCTGTCCTTAGACATGATTAAGTGGTTCCTGGCTCTTGTGTTGAGCTGAGGGAGAAGCATTTTCACTACTGCAGCTTGTGTGCCAGAAGGGTGGTGGTAGTTCAGCTCTGGTCTCCTCAAGAGATGGAGAGCATGACTTGTGCAGTTGCAGTGGAGTCCTGCAGGTGTTTGTCAGGTGTGTCTGGGGCACACAGAAAGCTTCATCTGCAGGGGTGTAGTAAACTGCACTGTGTTCCCAGATGGAGACATATGTTATAGTCATAGACAGATCCTGATTCATGCCACAGCCTGCGTTCCTCTTCCTTGTCGTTTTATCCCCAAAGACCTACTCTGAGTAGTGGTGCTCCATGTTTCCATTAACACATCCCACCCATCCATCTTAAATTCCACGTGCAAGGTTTCTAAGGGGCACTGTGGAGCGTACTTCACGTTCCCCGTGCCTCTGGTTGCTCCATGTTGTCTCATGCTCTTTACCTGACCTGCAACTGAGCTGTTCTTTCCTTCTCAGCACAAGAAAGGGGTTCCACATGCATGCGGTGTAGGCGCCCCGGTGCGTGACGGCGGCTCGTGGTGCCGGGAGGGAGCCTGCTCTGCTGGCCTTGGCCTGGCCTGGGACAGGAAGGTTCTGATTTCCTGGCTGCTCATTTTTTCCTCCTACCTTCCTTCATTCTTTTTCAGAACATGAGTGAAAACTTGAAGGACTGTTTGATCCAGACCCAGGCTTCCTTAGGGGAAATGGTGACGATAAAAACAGAGACCTGCTCTCCGTGCCGGGACCAGGAGTATGGACAGCCTTGGTATGTGACTGATCTTCAGCCCAGTGTACTCCAACCCCCTTCTCTCCACCTTCTCCCCAGTTTAAAGTTGGTTTTGAGAATTATATGTGCAATTCTCAAAGCTACTACAATGCTCCCCTGTGAGATCTGCCTTGAGGCGTGTGACAAGGGTGGTCATGGCTGCTGTGCGCACTAGTTCATGTGAGGTGCGCAGTGCTGGCCTGCCTTGTAGGCAATGCCTTGCATCGACGCCTTGAGCAGCGCGTTCCTCGGGCTGTAGCAGGGAAGCCATGCCTGTCTGCTGCTGGGAGTCACCTCTGCCACTCTTGTGCTCAGTGTGGGACATGCCAGGTGTGGAGGTGTTCCAGCTGAAGCCACTACCTGCTGTAGGCTTTGGCATGAAAACATCTCAGGTACCAGCTTGTGGCAGGTTGGATGGCAAGTTGAATCATTTGTTTGCTGCTGGTGTAGGGACTAAAGGAGTTGGTCAGGCCCTGCTGCCTCTGCTCCTCTCTGCATGCGGTCCCAGTGTCTTTGTAGGTTATTGTCATTTTTCTGTTGTTCCCTCCCCAGCTTTGGAAGGCCTGACCCACAGTCCATGGAGGTGGAGCCCAAGAAACTGAAAGGGAAACGGGATTTGATCATGACCAAGAGCTTTCAGCAAGTGGATTTCTGGTGTAAGTGTTTTGTGAGTGAGGGAAAAGCAGCGCTACCGCTTGTATAGACTTTTGCTCGCCAACCTGTCAGTTTGGGGTGGGAAGCTGGGAAGAAAACAGCCAGGGACAAATTTGTGTGCTCTCCTGAAAAGACCAGCACAATTGATGTGAAAACTGTTGCACAAAAGCAGCTTGTGCATTGTGTAGCAGTAGGGAGGGAGGTAGAAAGTGTGCTGGAAACATGAAACATGAAAAACATGAAAAAAAGCTGGAAAACCCCAAGGGTTTGCAAAACCCCAAGGCTTGAATTAAGAAACTGTGAAGGGAGCATTGCACAGATCACAGCTCTTTCCACGCATGTTCAGGGAAAGAAAACTGGTGCTGGTTACATTTGCATACCTGCAAAATACCAAATTGTAGGCCCGAGTGCCTGTGTGGACACAGGGCAAGTGCCTGAAGATGCTTGTCTCTCTCCCAAGCACAGAATGAAGGCTGTATGATGAGGATATTTGTTTTCAGGGATGCTTTATTTTAGTTCCCATCTGGTTTGTGGGGAATCAAACATTTTGGCTTGAGGATGTTCCTACAAACTGGGGATGTGCAAGGAGCCCCCAGCCTCTGTCTCTGCAGACGGTGATGGAGCCTTTCCCTGTCCTTGTAGCTGTCAGTGGTGAATCTGTGTAGGGTACCAGGGCTCATGCAAGTACAGGCATTAGGCAGGAATGGATTGGGGCAGGCCCTTGCTGAGAGATGTGTGGCAAAACAACTGAGCAGTCGGTGAAGTGCCTGTGTGCCTGGAGGTTGGGCTTTGCGGAGGGGGCTGAGCCAGGCCTGGGGGATACTGGGGAGCTGGGGCATGCTGGCCTTTGCGTTGTGCGTCCTATGAGCTCTGTGAGCCTGTACAGGCATCATATCTGACCACTCTAACTCCTGCTTCCCTCACACCCACAGTCTGCGAGTCCTGTCAGGAGTACTTCGTGGATGAGTGCCCGAACCATGGTCCCCCAGTGTTCGTGTCTGACACCCCGGTGCCCGTTGGCAACCCTGACCGAGCAGCACTGACCATCCCGCCTGGAATGGAGGTGGTGAAAGAGCCCAACGGGGAGAACGATGTGCGCTGTATGAATGAGGTGATCCCCAAAGGTCACATCTTCGGGCCATATGAGGGGCAGATCTCTAGCCAGGACAAGTCCGCAGGATTCTTCTCGTGGCTGGTGAGTGACATGTCTCCCCAGCAAAGTGATACTCCCGCCATGCAGCTCAGGGCTGGGGGACTTGGGGGCCTGTGGAGCCAAACCTCAGCAGTATCCCCCTTCTCTGAAGATCTTCCGCTGACCCACAGGGGCAATAGGTGAACGTTGACCTACCATAATTATTAGCAGCATAAGGGTATAGATACATGAAAGCAGACTAGGTGCCATGGCACCTGAGTTTGGTTCACAGCTGTAGGAAGCAGAGCTTGCTTCTCCTCTCCCCCTTGCTGTGTCTTCCATCCGCCCTCAACCTTAAGGGCTCCTCCAGTACCTTTCTCTGCTCTGGTCATCATTTTGAGGACAGAGGAAGGATTGTATCTAGAGATTGCAGAGCTCTGTTGTGGGCCTGCAGCACTCCTTCCCAGACTGCTTGAGCAGAGCAGGTGGCCCAGGAGGCCAGGAAAGAGGAGATCCAGTCCATCAGGAACTGATCTACATGCAAACTCCAGCACCAAACTCTTGTTTTTTTTCCCCTAGTACTACAGGCATTGGTTAGCCTATGAGATAGAGATGTCGCTAGACCAATGGATATTAATTTTGAGAAATGAGATGTGGGACTTGAGTTATAGGTGGGAAAAAATCGAGAGCTGCTGATACAAAATACTGGTCATGCTTTCCTGTCTGTAAAATAAATGTGTGTCTCAGCCCTGTCCTGAAAGGGAAGTTCATCTTGTGTATCTCAGGACTGTGTAACAGTTTTATCAGCTGCATCCATAGTTGTTTGTTATGGACATTTGTACATAGGAAAATGCCTCTTAATCGTTTCAGAGTAGCTTCCACACACATGTCCGGGGTAGCAGTCTGTAGTACTAGGAAAGCTGAGATTCATGGCATAGAGATTCATGTCCTGACTTAAGGCTGGAACTGAAGCAGTGATTTGAGAGGCATAGACCTTCTCCTGTCTGGACCAGCTAGCTGACATGCTTTATCTGTTTTCTTGTTCTGCAGATTGTTGATAAGAACAACCGCTACAAATCCATCGATGGGACAGATGAAACCAAAGCAAACTGGATGAGGTGAGACCAGTTCTCTTCTGCCTTCCCTTTTGCAGCTCTGTCTTCCAGAGAGAGGCCATCAAACACTCCTTGTTGTTTTGTGTGACAGAAAAACAAACCAAAATGCCACAACCCCTTCTGTAAAGGGTGTATTCGTGCTCTTTCAGTATTTATTGTGATGAGAATCTTCGGAATCAGATTCAATATAAGGGACTAAAACAAGGGTGTGTGTATGGAGGATGGCTATTTTCTGGAATGAGGACAAATGATAAAGATGATCCTATTTATCCACTCTTACAAACACTGACAGGTCTCGCTACGTTATTTTTTTTAAAATTTACTTTATGTTCAAATATTTGCAAAATGCTTTGCATAATCCTCAAGGTAACATTTGATTCTGGTTGGGTTTGTTTTTTTTTTTTCCTTTCCCATTTGACAGACAGTGAAAGAGGTGAATTTTTTTGTTTTCTTTCTGGGCTTCACTTGAAACAATTGTCTGTGGTGGCTCATTGGTAGCATCAGCTTTACTGTGTTAGGAGAAACATGGAGGGAGTTGCTGCAACTGTGAACACAGAAAAGATGCGTGTGCTTGCACTCCCTCTGCCGGCACTGGGACTTAGTAGACCAGAACCCAAATACCAGTCACTACTAAACCAGGAGTGGGGCTGGCTCTGGTCTGTTAACTGTGGTAGTAAGGGAACATGTTTAACCATGATGCAGTGCTTCAAGTATTGGCACGTATCTGCAAAATGTAGGTCAGTCTTGCAGCCTCCTGAGGCGGAGGCAAAGCGCTGAAGTGCCCTGTGTGTATGGGGAGTCACCAGAACGGGGCATTGCTGCATACCGAGGCCTGTCCCATATATGGACCAATCCTGCTTTCAGGAATGAATTTGGGAAGTGGTTGCTGTCAAGAAGGTGTTTCATACAAGAGTAAAGCAGCATGGGGATTAACTAGTTTGTTGGCCTGGATGTCTAGGATTTTCAGTTGTCAGTCCTAAGGGAAGAGAGGGCACGAAGTACAGGTAGATTAGATGCAAAACTGACCTAGATGGTCAAATCTGGTTGTACCATTTTTGCTCTGTTTGAGTCTTCACATGCATAGCAGCTGTTCTGACACTGGAGTTCTTAAAGTTCAACGAAGTATCTCATTTTTCTGTAAGAAATCCAGCTGTTACAGTTGTTCACTACTGGATGAGAGAAAACACTTGACCTGGGCTGAGGTTGGAGTTCTTGCTTCTAAAAGAAGAGTGGTACAGTAGACAGATAGGTAGGGGGACACCTTTCTTGAAGTAGAGAATGCAAAGGTCAAAAATTGGTGTGATTTTTTTTTTTCTTAGATCTGGATCTTTATGTGGCCTGGATGACAGTGAAACTGGGGGGAAAACACAGTCCTGAAAAGCAAAAATCCTATGATTAACTCTTCTTCCTGCTGCCATGAACATAAGCTTGATGTCTGGATTTAAATGGGCACTACTTATGGTCCCAGCAGCAAAACCAGGATGTTCTGGTCTAAACTTGTATTTGCCGTGGTTAAGTCTTCAGACAAGTGTGGTCTAAGCCATTCTGTACAGCCTTGAAAGGCAAGGAGGTTACGGTTTTGTGAAAGGGGGATGTTTGCAGCTCTTCTGGGGAAGGGTGTTATCAAAGGACCTGTGCAAGCTATACCAGTCCTGCTGATCTTTCCAGTTTTACTCTTGAAAATTGCTTCTAGTAGCAGTATTTTGTAGAGTATGACTGACAGTTCAGGTGGGAGATAGTGGTCCTCAAAAAGCCTTGGTTTTGTTTGTTAGCAACTTTTAAACTGAGGCACGCTCAATATCCTGTGCTAGGACATTACCTGTCGTGGAGATTACCCAAAGAAACCATACTTCCAGGACGCTGTAGACAGCGCTCTTTTTGTTTTTCAGATGGTGCTCTTTGCCATCACTCACAGATGGAGTGCTTTGCAAAGCAGATCTACTCACCCTCTGGGTAGGTGGGTATGGCATGGGGACGGCAGCTTGGGCTGAATCCTCTCTCTCCTTGTAGATCTGGCTATTGTTTTTGTTGTTTGACTACCACATCTGAGTCCATTTTCATGTTCCCACTGAGGACAATGTGTACACTGCACCACTTGCTGGTTTAATTTCAAGTGACTGTTCATGCAGCGCAGTGGATGACAGGGAGGAAGGAGTATGAAGTGTGGCAGATGGCATGGCAATGGTAACATCCTCTTCCCCTTTCCCTCATCAATCAGTCAGTCGAGAGAAACTCCTGATACTGGGAGCATGTTCTCCTAAGCAGGCTGCTGGCACAAGGATAATGCACCCTTCATCTCTGTCCAGAGTAAAGCGTTGTTGCTTCCAGTACTTTATTATAACTCCATGGCTTTGACTTGCAGGGATTTGTGTAAACCTCTTCCTCTGTTCTTAGTTTTCTGGGGGCTCAGGGTAACTGATTACCATGGATTGCAGCAAACATCAAGCAAAATCGGTGCTTTCTTGGACACAAACTGTAAACTGCTGCTGATGGGAGTTCTTGGGGCTTCTGAAGGATTGTGCAGAACCAGCCGTTGTTCCTGGTTACCTCTGAGTTGTTGGGAACCTCTAAAAAAAATAAAAATGGATCTGTCCTAAAATGAAAGTAATTCAGGAAGTCCAGGAAACATCCCTCTGTGTATGTACCACTTGGCCAAGACTGAGATGCAGGCTAGGAAGTACCAGCAAACTTGTGGTGCCTAGCTGAATTTGTAGAGTGAGGTGCCTCACGTGTGGGGTTTCCAGGCTAGTCTGAGCATCTATAATCTGTATCCCTTCTTACATGTGAGTACCTGAGTTCTCAGGCTTTTGGCACAGTTCAAGTTCATCATTTCCCGCAGCCCATGTGAAAAGGCTGGTGCAAGACTCCCTCACTTTGTTCTCCTTTGCTATCCCCCTTGCTTCCTTTCCCCTCCAAACATAGTAACAAAGAGGTCATGGGGAGCAAGACTGTTCGTAAGTCTTCCTGTATCTCCTGATAATGGAGATGTCTGCAACTTGATCTTCATACAATAATTGAGCTTGGAAGGGAGCTTTAAAAGTCAGAGTTACTATGTCTGCCTATGTGTTCAGGGGGAGTAAAAGCCACCAGCCTATGCACAAGTCATTTTGTTGAACTTTGTAAACTGCTCTCTATTATCCTGCAGCACAGCAAGTGGAGCAAATGTTCTTATCCATTACAGACTGAAATTTATGCAGAGCAAAGGGATCCTGAAGCACTGCAGAACTGTGATCCCTGTAAAAAAATAATTCAGAGCTATGGGAAAGGTTCTGTACTTGTTTCTCAGAGGCCAGGAAAAGTGGCGTTGGTTGATGTCTTTGATCTTTAAGTGCCCACTGTTCGCATTGTTTACAACATCACATGTGTTTTTAAAGAAACTTCTGTACCATCTTGCACTTCCAGGTTGACCTGGGCTGAGGTATGAATTCACAGTGTCATAGCTGGGCTCCTCTGGAGCTTGGTAAAACCCACACAGCATCCCCAGAGAGGTACTTCCAAATATCAGTGACCACTCCTAGGGATGTACTGTATGCTAGAGGAAACACATGAAGCGGATCTTTCTGACAGTAATACTGTCTGCATTTTTATAAGGAGGAGGTTAACGTGTCTTCTGGGAACCTAACATTAATTGAATTTGTGATTAAAACCAACCAGAACTCATTACTCTGTGTCGTGAGTTTGCCATCTTAAAATTATTTTGTCCCAAGTCATGCTGGTGCAAATGAGTGGAAACTCTGAAATCTAAATATTCAGGTCTACTACAGGTTGTCCTAAGTGCATTTGATGGGATGCCCTGTCTGGGAATTGCAAAAAAGGCTCTAAGTCCCCATTGGTGCAGCTTTGCTAGGCACAACAGCCGTGAGTTCAGCAGAGAAGAGGGGATGGAGGTTTCCTGACCCCACCAGCAGCTCTGAGCAGCTGTGGAGACACTTGAGTTCTGCAAGCTCACCCCTTCCCCGGGGACACTTTGCAGAACACTGTTACTTGTTTTCACCAGAGCACTTTGTCAGTGGAGGTTTGTTTCTACCACAAGGAGACACTGACGGTACTGTGCCGTCCTGGGTACCTGTGGGGAATACACATGAAGCCCAGTTCTGCTGAATGTGATAAAAATCAGACCATAAATGTTCCCTTGCTCAGTTACACGTAGCCTTTTCCCTTCTTCCAGTGTTCAACTGGGAGTACTCCTTTTGCCTTTTGAGTTTGGTTTGTTGTTTGTTTTTTTTCTTGAGGTCAGTGTAGCGAGTGCTTTGCTTGCTTTCTGTCATTTCACTACCATCTTCCTTAAACACTTCTTCTGTCCCTCCATAAATGAAGATCCGCCAAAACAGTGTCTCAAGGATGTGTTTTTTTGTCCCAGTGAAATGCATCTGTGCACTTAGCTCCCAGCTGTCCCTGTATGTGGCCTGGATTTGATCACCGTTTCCTGCTGGTTTTCCAGCTTTAACCAAGATTAACGGCTTCTACCACTTACCCTGATGGATGGCAGCAGTGACAGTAAGATTCATAGAACATCAGTGTAACGGCACTTAAGGAGAAACTACAACATCTGACAAGGGTCACTGCCTTTCTGTAGGTTTTTCTTAGTCTGAAGCCCACAAGCACCTTTCACACAAGCGCACTGCAAACCAGCTCTCTTCTGCTGGGCCACCTCAATGCTGGAAGGAACCCATCTCTGAGGAGGTGCCGGCAGGGCCATCACAGACATGGGGCAAGTGGGAAAAATGCTGAGGCCTTTGCTTATACCAACTTTTCAGAAGGTGTTTTGGGGTGGCTAAAGTCTGCCTGTGAGAGATAGGGCATTCAGCCAAAATTTCAGGATTAAATGTAATATATTTTAAAGAGGAGGGTCTGAGCTATCCCAGCCAGGGTCTATTCCCTTCCCATGGTGTCACTTCAGAGTTACAGTTATTAGGCATCGTATCTATTAGGTTGTCTTATTTCTTGTATGTTACATCTTAATATCCTTTTTGAGCATTTATTTTCTAGGCTTATAGTGACAGCTTTTGGGGACAAGTTATATTAACGCTGAAGCCTTCTACCTCAGATGAGGGTTGTGTTCACCATAACTCTGTGATGATGTAGATTTCTATGCAAGAACTTCTGTTTAAGATACTAAGAACTATATGACGTGAGCACCAAAAAGGTTGACCTTTTTCAAAAAAAGTTCCTGACATCCCTGCTTCTAATTGTTCAAAGATGTGTAATCTTTTGTAATATGTAGCACTAGAACAACCATTTTGGCATTTTATTTCACTCTGCTGTAATTCACATCAAGGCAAGTTTTCCCAGCAGTTCTGCTTCTCCATGGTCTCTGATCTCTTCTGTGCTCATCTGCATGTTTATACATGTGTGATCATTGCCCGGGCTGCGGATTATTCCCTTGTCCGCAATCGCACTTCGCTTATGTGCAAAACTGCATGTTCACACACTCTGTTTCCTCTTTCCTTGTCGAATAGATCTGCTGCCACCTTCCCCTCCCCCTCCCCCCCCCCCCCCCCCAGTAAAATGCAAAAGTTAGGACTAATGTTTTGTTTATTTTTAAAGTTTCCTTCAACTGTGGCTGGAAAAGTTACCACCAACATCCCCCTTTGGACAAAACCGCTCATTCTCAGGATGGCTGCCTCTTCTTCTCAGTGGGCTGAGGCTACAAGTTATCATTTGAAGCACCAGAAACTGGGTGCAGGCTCCTGTCAGCAGCAGTGACAGCAAAGCCTAGCCAGGAAAAACAAGTGGGTGGCCTCATTCCTTTTGAGAACAATGGGAAACAGCAACTATTTCTGTGTGAAATAAGAGCTTACTGTGAAGCAGATGAATTCTGGATGTGCAGTACCCCTGGTGCTGAAGAAAAGACATTTCCTTATGAAAAAAAGTCGCAGAAGTTGCCCATGAGACTAGTCAAAATCTCTCTCCCCTGAAAAAGATCCAATTTGATGTAGCCTTTGCATGACATCCTGCAAGTCTTAACAGAAAGGGTGATGTAAAAGTTTGCGTTCCATGTTGTGCCAGGCAGAACAATAAGGTACGTTTCAGACTTCTAAATTTCCTCAAGAACACATTTTTGAGCAGTGTCACCTTAGAAGCTAATTTATCACAGTGATTGTGAATTCTCATGCTTTTATCTGTGCACAAGCTGTGGCAAGTGATGTGAAGCTGTACTGAAATTCTCAGACATAAGTCAGGGCATCAGACGAAGTGTAAAATTTCATTTTAACTGTAAAGCTGAGAAGGCTCCTTCACACTAGTGTCGCTTGGTGTTTTTTTTCTTAAGCTTGAAAATTGCCTCTTAAAAACAAAGTGGCTGCCTTTTCCTGGTCCAATTGAGGAAAACGGAGAGGTTGTTGCGGGTGGGGGGAGCTGGATCCCACCGAACTCCTCTGCCCCAAGTGCTGCACTGGCCAAGTGGTTGGATGCAGGGGGATGCTTTGCGCTGATTTCCTTTTACCCAATTGTGCTTTGTGGGATCTTCAACCCAAGGAACATGGCTGAACGAAAGAGGAAGCCCAAGTTTTCCAAGGAAGAACTGGACATTCTGGTCACTGAGGTGACCCGAAACGAAGCCATGCTGTTTGGGAGGGAGACAGTGCGTCTATCCCATGCTGACAGGGACAAGATCTGGGAAGGCATAGCCAGGCAGATCACATCAGTCAGCCAGGTCCCCAGATCTGTAAAAGACATTAAACACAGATGGGACGACATGAAGAGAAGGACCAAGGACAAACTGGCATTCATGCAAAGGTCCCTCTCCAGCCCCAGCAGCACGGGGCGGCCCTCGGCCATTGTCCTGACCGCCCACGAGAGAGCCATCGAGTCAACGCTGCATTCGTCACACCAGATACACAGCTTCCGGAGAGCGGATCTGGACGTGGTTGACAGCCCGTCAACAAGCTGTAAGTATCACTGCCTTAACACCTCTTTGTCTTATGCTTGCATATCACAGTTTGACACCAGAAAAGTGGCGTGTGTTTTTGTGAGATGCTGGGTTGCCTGTAAAGTCAGGTCCTACTGCTGTGTTTGGTTTCAAGACAGCCTGCTCTGGTGGTCATGGGGTGTTCAGATGGATTGAGGGAAAGCTGTAAGCTGTTGCCAAGTGAACATCATCTTCTTTATCTGTTTATCTAATCCTTTTCTATACTGTCTTAGTTCTAAGGGTAGATACTGTTCAGATTCTACTTTCCCAATGGGTCATAAGTCTGAACTAATCCTACAAATGAGGGAACATCTGTAGTTGAAGTGCAACTACCTCATGTCTGTCAAAAAGTGTTTGTAAAGGATTAGGAGTTCTTCATCTTGCATGTGCTCCAGTAAAACAGCAATGCTGTCATGCTGAGAATCATCTGCCAGTCACTAGGGGATCCTTGCATGGTAGCCATCTTCCAAGAGGGCTGTTGCGGGGGCTCAGTCATCACAGGTGTTTATGCTGTGAGGCCAGGCCACTACTGGTTTCTCACTAGTGGTCTGAAGGCTCAACACAAGTGCTATGAAAAAGGTAGATGATAATGACTTCCTTCTTCACTGTTTTTTAAGAAACTACTGGCCGTGCTTTCTAAGTTAATCTTCTTAGAAACCACAGTTCTCAGGCACCTTACAGTGCTGAACCACAAGCTGCTTTTTGCAGATTCTTTCCCCAGTTGCATACATATGGCTTTCCTCTGTGGAGGTGCAGCTTCTTGGTCTGTGAGCTTTTAGGGATACAAAGGAGAGAAAGAGGGAATAACTTCTTCAGAAGTGAGCTAACTAAAGCTTCATGGGTGGCACTGTCCTACCACATTAGGTCTTATCTCAAATCTAATGTAATGCTGTTAGTGGGAGAGCAAGGACAAAAGGCTTCAAGAACTGACAAAGTGGGACTTGGTCATTCTTTACATCTGTCTTGGAAGCCAGTTGTGCTATTTCAGAGGTAGAATGAATGCAGCTTGTGCAAGGAGATAGTGGGCAGTTGCAACAAGTGAAGTATCATCTCTTCTTATTCTTGGTGTGCCTGTACCGGTGAACTGGCACATCACTAGATATTTATCAGACTAATGAGAACTTTCCTGTGGTGTTTTGCTTTGGGTTTGGCTTTGCATCAGGTATGCTTGCCCGATTACTATAGGGTCCTGTTGCTGCTATGCCTCAGTCTGGTTACCTTACTGATGCCAAGTCACACAGTGGCTTTGCATTATAGACTTTGTGAGCAGCAGATACTGCATCTATGCTTTTCTCAGTAGAGAGGATCTAGAGAAATGACATGGGAGCAGGGTTTTGGTATGAGGAACCAAATGTGTTAGGGTGTTCCAAGACTGGACCAAAAGCCAGGAGCCTTTGTCCTTCCAAAATATTGGAGTGTTCTATCTACTTATGGTTTTGGGGAAGGGAAGCCATCCTACTGTCTGAAATGGATTTGTATTCTAGTCATGAACAATACTGTATGCAGGATACCATGGCAGCTTGGATTCCTCCTCAGCTGACTGGGTTTGCCCACTTTTGAGGCCTCTTATGGCTAAGCTTGTCACCCAGATGCTAACGTTGCAGCATGTGCATGTTGAGTTATGCATCAGGAGCTACAGGCTTGTCTCAACTGGCAGACTGGGGGAAGGGGAACCCCTTTTTCCATGTGTGTTGAGATACCATGAAACAGAAGTCAGGGTTGTGAGAGATTTCACGTTAATAATTCATGCTTCCTCTTCTATTTAAGCTGACGAGGACGAAGAGATGCCAGGCACTTCTCAGGAACACCGCTTCTCATCACTGCAGAGGGCCAGTGCAGGAGTCAACCAGCTCTCTGGGCCCTCCTTCCTCCGCAGTTCTTCCTCATCAGACCATTTGGAAGCTACCAGCCAAAGGCAGGAACTGCACCGTCCATCCCCACGCACCACCACGTCCTGCAGACCCTCGCACCCCCGCACAAGGAGCCCACCCCTCTCCAGCTTCGATCACCAGCTTCTCCATTCTCACACACAGCAAACAGACCTGTTCAGGCAGTTCTGCCAGGAGCTGGTGGCTATTCACAGAGACATGGCAGATAGCATGCATGTCATCAGTCAGAGGATGGCTGACCTCACCAGCCAGGTTGGCCAGATGTGCCAGACCCTATCGGAAATCCGTGATGGGGTCCAGGCTTTCCATAGGATACAGGATCCTAGCATCACGCAGGGGTCTCTTCTGCAAGCAGCTTGCTCAAAACAGCCCCCTGAGCCCAGTGCAGAGTCTAACCAAAACCCTTCAAAACAGACTCCTCCTGCACGGACTACCAGGTCAAGAAAGAGAAAACACCATTTTTAGTCTGTGTCATAAAAAGTAAAGAAGGGTGCACCTTCCTGAGCTGCTGTATGCTCACGTGGCCTCTCCATATATAAGAGTACTCTGTGGGGAAGGTCAACATCTGCCCCAACCCGTCCATCCCCCTGCTAGCTAACCAAGCAGTATGAATTATGGCAGCTGAATAGTAGGGTTGGCCCTGTGCAACGGCAGAGAGGAATCTCGTATCTTATAGAGCTTGGGATGTGGGACATCTTTTTGTTCATAGAGATCAGGAGTTTTCACTGACTTCCCCGTGCTTTGAATACTCTATAAGCTAAGAGATGCAAATAGGAATCATTATCTTGATCTCTTCTCATGCCTGTGAAATGTTATTTACTAAGACAGTGTACTACAGAGCTCCCTTTGCAATCAGCCCGCAGATTTACCCTACTACTGCCTTCCCATCATCTTCCTGCAAATTAGTATATGTGCTCTGCAGACATACATCTTTACAGCTCTAAAGACTTACTGATTGTTATTTTTATCTTATGTTCAGCAATAATGAGCATTCCAGGGCTTGCTGTGATTTACACACAGTTTGGGGAGAGGGGTGTAAAAGCAGAGTTTGTGCAAGGGAAGGGAAGAAGGCCGAGGACAGGTTGAGCACTGTGGTTTTAGACTGCTGAGAAGGGCTGCTATGGCATGTGCCTGGATTCTGCAGTACCACATGCACTTAAATCAAAGAGTTTAATCTTCATCTACTCCAGTCTGAAACCCCTACCTACCCTTCACAGTTGCAATTAAAATACAATTATTTCATAATATAAGAACATTTATAGAGAACTATATAATTATTTTCTTGCATGCTATAATCTTCAGTTTTGAACCCCCTCACCCTCTTCAAAATGTGAGAGACTGCACAGGAACAAGGAAAGATACAGGGCCTGCTTCTGAACTTGGGAACAATTCGGTTTTATATCACTGTATTTCTGTCAACTTCAGTACAATTACTTTCATTTAGTGTTATTTAGGGTGGGATCAGTACTGTGTTTTCCTTTCTTGAAGAGTTTACAATTTAAGTTCACAGCTATATAGGTTAAAATAGTAGACACGTTGGTTTTGTACTGCTTTCTTTCCCCGTACAGATGCAAGAAAGAACTGTGTTACATTTGAATTGCTTTAGTGCTGCATGAAGTTCCCCTGCACAACCCTGATTCTGAAACTAGGCTTTAATACTGTCACCTCAGGTGGTTGTAACATTATGTGGCAGCTTTTTTACATGTCTGTCTTGATTTGCACTTCTGCACCTACCATGCTACCCTCATCTCTGGAAAAATCTGGGCCATTGCATGATATGCTTCAGCAGGGAAAAGGGCCGGGGTGTTGCCCACATACAGTTAGCACACCGCTGATCTCCAGGCTATCCTGGTGGATGTGGATGTGGGTTGCAGGAAGCTATTCAAGTTAATATGAATGTGCATTGTCATGCCATGTCTGGGCTACGGACTTGGCCAAAAAGTTGCATAAACTTCAGCAGGAATTGAACATAGACAGTGCAGTATAACAGAAGGATGGCTTGTTTTATGTGATCTTGAAGGATCTTTAATCTCTCTGGCCTGTCCTTTGAAAACAGTGCACTAGTTTCTCTTCTGGAAAGTTCACTGTATGTCTGCTGTATCAGGTATTCCTGATGTGCTTTTCCTTTTTTCTTCTTAATTGTTCTGTAATTCTAATTCAAGTAATTTATTTTAGTGGTGCAGTGAAAGGCCCTTGCTCAAGAAAGCAGAGGTCTGGCAAGGAGAAAGAGTCCTCTCTGAGGAACGACCCATGTCGGTTTCATGCAGAGGGTGTTCCTCATAGTGCTGGTGCCAGACCAGAACAGTACTTGTTCACCTTCCTCTGAAGATGTCATTTTACTTCTGTTGTAACATTGTGTACTGCAAAAGTCACAGTCTCTCTTCAGATGAAGGGAAGATTGGGAAATCTGATAGAAGTGGATCTAATTTATGAATTACAGAGAACTGAAAAAATAGTGGTATATTTTAAAGGCTTTCTGAGTCAATATAGTGCTGCTGCTATATAGAAGTAGTATTTTATATTTTTATAATTGGTCCCTGCTGATGTTCTTCCATGGATATACTGATAGGATTAGCTTCTCTGATGTTGTCCAGGGGCATCCCTTCTGGGAACCTTCAGATCTGCAGAGGAGACTCCTACAGGTGCTGGGCACTGGAGGGAGTTGGCATCATCGCTGCCATCAGGTGGCCCACGCTGATGTGTTTAGAGAGAAGCCTGATGCAGCATGCGCAGCCTTGGATACAAACCTCCAAAAGCTGGGCTCTGGCTGGGAGAAAGGACCTTGTACTATAAACCGCCTGATGCCTCCCCCAGTTTCCTCTGTGGACTATTACAGATTGGCTCAGATCTGGGCATGTATCTCCTACCTGTGTAGACCCCTCGGTGGAGTGGCTTTTCTGTACTGGCTCACAAAGGCTGATGCTTCTTCCTGCGCCCATCATATTAACTGGCTGTTGAAGTAAGTGCCTGTGACAAAGCAAACTGCTGTGCTCAACCTCAGTATCTCCATGTCTTGTACATGCTGAAAAAATTCTCTCTTTAAAAGTATTTTTGTTAAGAATGCAATAAATATATAACTCTTTTAACACAGCTGTGGGTGAGTCATTTGTTTCTCTCATACAATTTTTGCCTGAGTCGGTAGCAAGCCTGTCACAGATGCAGGACCTCCTGGAGGCACTCGGTGTTGGAAAGCCGAGGCAGGGTTTGCAGGTACAGCACCCCGTTCTGCCTGGGCTGCTGGCAGCTGACTTGCATGGGATCTCCTGCCCTGGCTCTGTGCCTGATGCTGATTTGAGAAAGGCCAGTGGCCTTTTTCCCTGTGGTGCTCTGCCCTGGCAGGGTGTTGGAGGAGCACCCCCAGGGCCGGCCGGAGGGTAAGCGATGGAGGGGCCAGTGGGCAGTCGTGGGGTATGGGGCAAATCCTGCAGGGGGCTGAGCCTCCCTCCATCTGTGGGGCTTCCATCCTCCTTCCTGTTTCTTCTGGCTGCATTATTCCCCTCCTGGGAGGACTGGTCCCTGCTGCCAAAAAATGCCGTGACGTTTTTCTGTGCATACTCACTGGACCATCCTAAAACTTGGCAATTTAGTGTCAGGAGTGGGTTGTGGCTTAAAAAAAGGGGAGATGAAGATAGTTGGTTGCTGCTAGCTAGCAAGGCTATATGGGAAAGGTGGCCCTGTGGAGCAGGGACCTGTACCTCTAACGGCTGTGGGGTTGATCCAAGCCCCAGTAGCTGCAAAGGGGTCATAAATGGTCTCCATCAGTGCAGTGGCTGGTTCTGAGTAGCCTGGGCAGAATCTGTGGTGGTGTTGAGCCTGGCCAATCCCTGGGACCAAGCAGGACATGAAATGACCCATTTGCAGCTACTGCCAATGCATCTGCAGGAACAGGAACAGCTCTGGGTGGCTGGGTCTGCCCCAGTGGTAGTCCTGACCCTGCTCCTCCTCCGGGGATCACAGTCCCTTGGGAAACCCGCTGTTGCTGTGTGTGCGCAGCACCTGTGTCAGCCTAGCCGTGCCTGTCTGGGCATCTAAGCCGAGGTACCCTTCCTGCTTCAGTCTAGCTTGAGCGCTTGGCGTCGGGAGGCGGACTGGCTGCTTTCCAGCCTTCGCAGGGAGGGCTGTTCAGGATGTGAGCGCTTGGGCCTCGGGAAGATGTGTCAGTGCAGGCAGATTGTGAGTCTCTCCTCAGCAGGCAGTTTGTGCCCTCGCCTCGCCAAGCAGCTCCTGTTTTGTGGGCTGACTTCCTCCATCCTTCAGGGAAGGCGCCTGCCTCTGGCCTGTGGTGTGCAGCCACACGAGATGTCTTAGACCAACAGATGGAATTTGGGTTTTGTGCAATCCTTTGTAACGTGTCATTTGTGCCTTTGTGGTCACGGGAGCCGGGAGCCAGGCTGGGTAGCTGGTTCAAAAGCAGTTCATTTATATGGATGATCTCATCTCCATTTACATTACCTCAGGGAAGTATCACAGATGTAAAGCTTCCTCTCTAGGAGCCTAAACCAGTTACTAGCTGCCAGCGGCTGTGAAGAAACGTGTTTGTGACTGGATTATTCCCCAACTCTCTGTTAAGGGCTTTCTTCATACCTCCTGGTGAAATCAGCAGTGCGGGTCGCTGCAGGATGCAGGATGGGAGCGGGTGGCACGGCGGCGTGTTGCAGGGCTGCAGCAGTACGGCAGCTGCACCCTCCAGCCTGCGCTCTCCTCCCACCTTCCTGCTGCTCCTGGACGTGGCTGGAGCCACAGGACGTGGGGCAGCAGAGCTGAAGGATACTCTTAGGCACAAACTTGTGAGGCTTTAGAGGCAGGAGGGGAGCAGCGAACAGGAAAAGCATTCTCACGCTTAATGAAATAGTTGATGATAAAAGCGAGCCCTGGTGGGAATAGTTAGCCAGGGTCTCCCCTTCCCACGCAAAGTTGCCGTTTAGAGAATTCTCTAAATCTTGCTGTCAAATGCAGTTTGCTGGGTGTGCACCGGACTGTCCTGCCACCGCCCCATGGATTTCTCAGTGCCACTAGCTGTGGGGCTGTGTCCCCTGCATGTTGTATTAAGGAGCTGCAAGCGACTTCAGGGTAATAAATCTTTGCAGGTAACCAGGCTGCTTCACAGGGCAGCCTGATCTTGTCATTGCTCTGGGTGATGTTTAGCAGTGGGATACAAAGCAGCTGCAGGAATATGGTAGCACTGCTAAGAATACTTAGCAAGTGCTAGGAAGCATCCTGGCATTTTGCTTGGACTGGGGAGAACATCCTCTAGGACCTCCTGTGCTGCAGGGCATCAGACTGGCTGCAGCATATTGCTGTATCTCAGGGGCTGAGTATCTCATGGCTGCCTGAATGCCTGATAACACCTTTTGTGGAGTGATTGCTAACACCCAGAAGTGACAGCCTGGCAGCACTAGCTGTGTGTCATTTTCAGGACCTTCATCCCACCACACTGGCCCAGGCCGTTCCTTCTCAAATACTCAAACCGGTTGTTTAAAAGTACTTTTGTTTTGTGATCAAAAGTAAAAAAAAAAAGGGTTAATAAAAGCCAATGTCTGGCTAATTTTGGCAGTGCCAGAGCTTGCTGTTTAAATAATTACTGAAGACTGCAGAGCATCCTGGGTGGCATACATTAGGAAAAACAGCTGATTGCAGGCACAGGCACAGTTGCTTAACATGAAAGTCAGAATTGCTGGAGCATCGGGCAGTCTGAGACACTGCAGGCTTGTTTTCTGTGCTTCGCGGGAAGTTTCACCAATTTGTGACCGTATCTGTGTTGGGTTAGTGTGATCACGTGCAGGTGAGGGGGGCTTGTGTCTTTATCTGTACATGCATATGGCTGGAGAAGGGGAGAGTGTTCAAGGGAAAATTGATGGGTTTCTTAAGCCAGAGAAATACCTGTGAGCTATAAGGGGATGTTTGAGCAAAGACTAGTAGCAGCAGATGTCAGAGGAGCCATATGCCACTGTCCTTCATTGATGTCACTACAGCAGGAAGTGCTGAATAATAGAGGCAAATGGCATAGAAGAAGAAAAAGCTTTTAGCTATGAACTGTTCATATCTGCTTTTGGGTCTGTATGTGCAGTGACGGAGCCTCCTCCTGGTCTTAGGCAAGTGTTACGAGCTCATGTTGGTGGCAGCTGGAACCAGTATTACCAAGCCTTTTTCATGTCCTTTAGCAAGAACACGAGGAGTGTGAGAGCAGATAATATGATCCTATCTATAGATCACTGTCTTAGCAAGTTGCACAGAGGGCCAGTTGCTTGGAGTGGGAAATTAATACATTTCTGCTGAGTGGAAATTTAGCTGGTTTAAATCAGGAAAATAAATCCCATGCCCAGAAAATGATCTTTCTGTCAGCACTGCCAGGAGACACCCACAAAGTGGTGCTGGGGTTTCCACTTGCAGGGCTGCTTGTATTTTTGTGTCCCATCCCACTGAATGCCCCAGCACCAAAACTGCCAGTACTGGCATGTCCTTGGTCTCCTTTTGGATAACCAGCGAATACCCTCATGCACATTAGGTGTCTCTGTTTCTGTCCTGGGTAGCTCAATTCTGCTTGCCTGAGAGGAGAGAAGCAAGGAAATCCGGTATCTACTAAAAAGGAAGATGATGTTTTGGGGAAAGAGACAGGCAGAGGGACCCTGCCGTATTCTGGATGTTCCTGAGAACAAGGGAGGAGGCCTTGGGATGTGAATTGGTGGTGAGGAGCCCAGGTGTCCTTCTTTCCATCACTAGGCAAAGGTTTCTGCCCATGAGAGTCTGTGTCACCCCTACTGGCAGATACTCCTTCAGATTGGATGTACGTTGTTGTTGTCCCTTCCCCAGCAGAAATGGACCCACTGGCTTGGTGTTCCCTGGGTGTCCATGCTTGTTGTCCTGTATCTTTGGCAATTTGCACACCATTACTTATAACTCCATGCTTTCCAGCCTGGCTGTGTTGATGGCTCTCTCTGAAGGTCATTCTGGCTTCATTGTGGTTGTCATTCTGGTACAAGAGGGGGCACAGGAGAGAAGTTTGTGCTTGACACCTGCCTTGTCACCTCACCCTCAGGTATGTGATCATCTCCCGGGAGGAGAGGGAGCAGAACCTGATGGCCTTCCAGCACAGCGAGAGGATTTACTTCCGTGCCTGCCGCGACATCTGCCCTGGGGAGAAGCTGCGGGTCTGGTACAGTGAGGATTACATGAAGCGGTTGCACAGTATGTCCCAGGAGACCATCAACAGAAATCTCACAAGCGGTGAGTCCCCTCCCTTTCCACCCTTTCCCCCGATGCCCCTGGGCTGCCACACTTGTTAGACCAAGTGCAGTGGGTGTAGTAGGTGGCGCACAGGCTGTGTGAGGAGGGCTGCGTTTCTAGAAGAAGAGCACCTCTGGATGAGAGCCCCCAGCTCTGTGTGGTGTGGATGGATGAGTGTACAATATATAACAATGATAACCACTGTCATAGAGATCACGAAAGAAACATTTGTGCTGTGTCATGTCATGTCATGTGTTGTGTTGTGCCGTGTCGTGTGTGCGCTGCAAGGGCCTGACGCAAAGCCCAGGGATCACCGAGCTCCCCCATCACTAGACTTTCTGGCCTGAAGATTGCCAAGCTGGTGATCCCACAGACAGCATTAGGTTTTTCCTCTGAACATGCTGCTTTTTCTGGCTTCTGTGAGCAGCCTGTTTGAGGGAGCTCCGGCTGGGTTTGTGTGCATATGAAAGATTTCCTTGGTGTGTTTGTATGTCCATTTTCCTCGCTTAATTTATTTCCTCTTTCTTCAGAAAGATAATTTGGGATCAGCGCGACATCAGCTAGAGACTCCTTAGTCTCACAACCTTAGAGTGCATGTACAACATACAGGAGGCTTTGTTAGGCTGATTCTTCCCTGGATAAAAATTATTACCTTACCTTAAGAGTAGCCATGCTGGAACAAACCCAGCAGTTCTTTAGGTCAATGTCATGTCAGCAATATAGGAAACTTCAGAGGAGGACAAAAATTCTTAATGCATCTATTCATCTATACAATCCTGATACCTGAATTTAATTAAGGGCATTTCTTTCCAGGCCTAGCCACAGAATGGCAGGGCCTCAGAGGGGCAGCCACACTAAATATAACTTTCTAATTAAGATTCCCGTGTATATTATTACACAGCTGCTGTTGCTGCCTTGACTTGGTAAAAGGTGTCTCCTCTTTAATCATGGGGTGGACAAGATGTCCTGAAAAATCTGGTTATCCTCTACCACCTTAGAGTTATTATGCACTTGCAGTGTTACGTCTTGATGGCTGTACTTGGGCAATTCCCACTTCTGAATTGACATCGGTATGAATGTGCTTTTTTATGTTAATGAACAGCACTGAGTGATAGGTACAGGCTGCAGTGATTTTGCTGTGTAACATGCACACATTAGTTGTCTGGATGGCTTAGTACTTTCTGAAAGTACGGCAAGAGAAAGACTGTGCTCTTGGAGCAGCTGCTCTGGAGGGGCACCAAGGCTATGAGCTATTGCCCTGCTATACAGACATGCCTTTAGTCATGGTTTGTCATGGTGTCATGGTTTGTGTGAGCTGGAATGGTGACTCACAGCCTGCTCTGCACTACATGTGTGGTGAACATCTGCCTCTGGGCTTCTCGGGACCTGCCGTAGCCTACCACACAGTCGGGTTGAATCCCATGCGGCTGCGGAGACCATCCTAGAAACCCCCTGACATCCTGATGGGCTCATCCTGCGGCAAGCTGGCCTCAGCCTGTGTTTGCAAAAGGAGTGCAGAGACGTTGTCAAAATGGAGCATCACTTGGGCGGTTGTAGACTTGTGAGAGACATTGCAGCCTCAGCTGGGAGGGCACTGGGAGGTGGTCAGCGAGGGGCACCAAAATCTGTTGAGTCACTTTCAATTTAAAAGATTTGAAATCCTCTGCAGATGATTCTGTCGCGTGACGTGGCACACTTCATTAACTCATGGAAAAATAACATGGTTCCTGGGTTTTGTTGCTGTCGGTAGTTTCTGACCCGCCTCCTCAAGGGAGTTGAGACCAATAATATGAGGGATTGTCTTGTGATTTCTGGCTTTTCCATAGGGCTGAACCACTCAGTTGGTTGGGGGAAAAAATCACTGAGAAAGAAGAGGAATCCATTCTCTAAATTGCTACTTCTGCCAGTAGCTGTTACAGTCCATAACAGGGGAAATACTAAGGCAGAGATTCAAAGCTTTGCCCATAGGAATTCTCATCAGTGTGTTGAAAATGAGATCTGTTGTTATGGATTCACTCAAGAAGTGGCTAGATTTGCCAGCCAGCATCCAAACCCAGTGCAAAATCCCTGCCATTCAGGCCAGCCCTTTTTACGGTGCCTTACTCTAACTGTGTCGAGTCTTGCATCTTTTCTGCATTCTTAGCATTGCTCTCCTTAGAGAGGGAATGGTAGCTTTTGCTCCGTAACTCTTATGAAAGCATGAATACACTTTAAAAGCAAACAACCCCAAAAAATCAGCATAAAGCAGCGTCTTGTTTGGGAAGCCATCAATGCTTGAAGTTATTTACAAGATAGAAGAATGATGGAAATTGAACCAAACCTATCGTCTTTTGAATTTCCAGGTAAGGAAATCTGGCTATTCCCTTTATTTTAAGCAATTAATAATTTGTATGAGGTTGCTTTTTTTTTTTGCCTTTTTTTTTTTTTTTCTTAAATCACTGAATGGCCACGCTCTTAGACTCCATTGGGACAAGCTATGTGTTCCATTCTTGGAGGGCGTTCACCCATTGTAGCTCAGTTAACAATGAGTACCTTGGGGTTTAAGAGTGCAAGTTATTTTTACTCCTTTACCTTTGCATTTCTGGAGCAGCCTCCAAACTGAATGACGGTAAAGAGGCTTGCAAACTTCGTGCTGTAGCGTGCACAGACGCTGGGGTTGTCATGAAACGGTCCGAATCTCTCGCTGCACTGCTGTACACTTGATACCTTTTACCAAGTCAAAACAGACACAGGTCTTCCAGCCAGCCAAAACGGCGCTTGGGCTCTGGGCGTTAGGTTCCACTGTGATCAGTCATTCACCTCGTAGTCCTCTTCCAGCACAGGTTGGTTATACCTTTAGGTTAAACAAGCTGCCTGTAGTTTCTCTTCTCTTTAAAGCGTGTGGGTTCTACTCTGCTGTGGCTACCCAGGACTGTCTCTGTTTTTGCAGACGTGCCCATTAGCAGGGCTCCTCCTCTCACAAGCCTCGGTTTCCACTGAGTTGTGTCAGTTCCCTGGTTCGTAATGCAACATGCAGACCTGCAGGGATTCAGCCTGCCTTTTTGTTCTTTTTTCGTTTGAGTTTTAGATTGAGGGATGTTGCTCGGTTCCCAGTGATAATCCCCACCCCTCGTTTTCCTTTCTAGGAGACAAAAAGTCACAGAGGGAAAAGTCAGAAAAGAATGTGGAAAATCAAGAGGACGCAAGGGGGCCGCTCCAGCTCGCCACCTTAAAGCAAGGGAAGAGCCCCTATAAGCGCAGCTGTGACGAGGGGGAATTCCACCCCCAAACAAAGAAAAAAAAGATTGACCTCATCTTCAAAGATGTCCTGGAGGCTTCTTTGGAGTCTGCCAAATTCAAAGAGAACCAGGCTGAAGACATCTTTGAGCGGTGTAGCAGTGCCATGCAGCATGGCTCCCTGAGCCTCAGCAGAAACCGGAGTGAGGGGGAGTGGAAGGTCCCCCACAGTTCCTCTTTCAGCTCAGCCAAAGAGGTGGGCATCCTTGAAGACGAGGAAGAAGAGCCCCTGTCACTCAAAGCAGACAGCCCAACCGAGCTGTCACTGGCCTCTGCACAAGGCAACTCCCACGAAATCCCCACCACCTCCTTCTGCCCCAACTGCATCCGGCTGAAGAAGAAGATCCGGGAGCTGCAGGCAGAGTTAGACATGCTGAGATCTGGGAAGTTACCTGAGCCACCTGTGTTACCGCCCCAGGTACCTGAGCTCCAAGAGTTCTCAGACCCCACAGGTAAGCCTTGCCGAGTAACAGCATTCTCCAAACCCTGCCTAAGGAGAGTAGTGAGATGCCTGTGTGCTGTGTACCCATCTAAAGTGTTTTACTCTGAGTATTCAGGTGAACACGTGGTTCCATGGAAGGTTCATTCATGTGGTTTTGTGACTGGGTGGGCCAGGAGCTGATGCTGTGGGCACAGTGGAAACCACTGTCTGGGAAAGACTCTGTATGACAACTTGCTCTATTTGTTGCCATTGTAATCAATAATGCACTGCCAATAAAAAAGACATTCCATTGCAGACAGTTTGTTTGCTGTATTTTTGATGCACTCTCTTTCAGCGGAAGCCCCTCCGCAGTGCCTCACATGCTACCAAGAAAGTCTGAATGACTCTGTGGTAACACTGAAATGTGTGCTCTTTGTGTATGAAATGATGTCCTGCTGTGTCCCTTGTTGGAAAGGCCCTCTCTGTTTCCTCCACTGCCTTAACACAACCATGTGTCCCTTTCTGAAGATACATTTCATTTCCTCCAGGAACGTGCTGTCAAGCAGCCAAGAACCTTCACCAAAGGGAATATTTGGGTTATATCATGTAGTGTCCTTTCTTGCTGTCTGTTGTGGCATGTTGGAGACAAAGTTCATATGCAGAAACACTGATTTATTTTCCCTTCAAAGCCATGATTCAAATTCTACCCATAGTGCATTGTGGGCAGGAGAGGGCAGGTTGTGGCCAGCTCATCAGGCAATGTTCTACGGTCACCAGTAGCTTAGCAACTTTGTAAATACCGTATTTTTTTCCTTTTTTTCTCTTTTTTTTTTTTTTACAGCTTCAGAAAGTATCATCTCTGTTCCCACGATTATGGAGGACGATGACCAAGAAGTGGACTCAGCTGATGAATCGGTTTCCAATGACATGATTGCTGCTACAGACGAGCCTTCCAAGATGTCTTCTGCGACAGGCCGGAGGATACGGCGGTTCAAGCAGGAGTGGCTTAAAAAGTTTTGGTTTCTGCGGTACTCCCCAACATTGAATGAAATGTGGTGCCATGTCTGTAGGCAGTACACAGTGCAATCCTCTCGGACTTCAGCCTTCATCATTGGTTCAAAGCAGTTCAAGATACACACAATAAAGCTTCACAGCCAGAGCAACCTCCACAAGAAGTGCCTGCAGCTTTACAAGCTCAGGATGCACCCAGAGAAGACAGAAGAGATGTGCCGAAATATGACCCTACTCTTCAATACAGCCTACCACTTGGCCTTGGAGGGCAGGCCCTACTATGACTTTCGGCCTCTGGCAGAACTACTGAGAAAGTGTGAACTCAAGGTGGTGGATCAATACATGAATGAAGGAGACTGCCAAATCTTAATCCACCATATCGCCCGGGCTCTTCGAGAGGACCTGGTTGAACGCATCCGACAGTCTCCCTTCCTCAGCATCATTCTAGATGGGCAGAGCGATGACTTGCTTGCAGACACGGTCGCAGTTTATGTGCAGTACACGAGCAGCGATGGGCCTCCAGCAACTGAATTCCTGTCTCTTCAGGAACTGGGCTTTTCTACAACAGACAGTTACCTCCAGGCATTAGACAGGGCTTTTTCCAGCCTGGGAATACGATTGCAGGATGAGAAGCCAACAATTGGTTTAGGAGTTGATGGTGCTAACATTACTGCCAGCCTGAGAGCCAACTTGTTCATGACAATCAGAAAGACCTTGCCCTGGCTTCTCTGCCTGCCCTTTATGGTGCACAGGCCACACTTGGAAATTTTGGATGCAATCAGTGGCAAAGAACTTCCATGCCTGGAGGAGCTAGAAAACAACCTGAAGCAACTGCTCAGTTTCTATCGTTACTCTCCCCGACTCATGTGTGAGTTGAGGGTCACTGCTGCCACTCTGTGCGAGGAGACCGAGTTCTTAGGGGACATTCGAGCAGTGAAGTGGATCATTGGGGAGCAAAATGTGCTCAACGCTCTAATCAAGGATTACCTGGAGGTTGTGGCCCATCTCAAAGATGTCAGCGGCCAGACCCAAAGGGCAGATGCATCTGCCATTGCCTTGGCCCTCCTGCAGTTCCTGATGGACTACCAGTCAATTAAACTCATCTACTTCCTGCTGGATGTGATTGCTGTGCTTTCACGCCTCGCCTACGTCTTCCAAGGGGAGTACCTTCTTGTGTCACAGGTGGATGATAAAATAGAGGAGGCCATCCAGGAGATCAGCCGGCTAGCAGACTCGCCTGGGGAGTACTTGCAGGAGTTTGAGGAAAACTTCCGTGAAAGCTTTAATGGCATTGCTGTGAAAAACCTACGGGTGGCTGAAGCCAAATTCCAGTCGATCAGAGAAAAGATCTGCCAGAAGACCCAGGTGATCCTAGCCCAAAGGTTCGATTCCCGTAGCCGGACATTTGTGAAGGCTTGTCAGGTATTTGACCTCGCAGCTTGGCCCAGAAGCACTGATGAGCTCATGAGCTATGGGAAAGAGGATATGGTACAAATATTCGAACACCTGGAGACGGTCCCATCATTTTCCAGAGAGGTTTGCAGAGAGGGGATGGACACCCGAGGGAGTCTGCTGATGGAGTGGCGAGAACTCAAAGTGGATTATTATACCAAAAATGGTTTTAAAGACTTGCTCAGTCACATTTGTAAGTACAAACAGAGATTCCCCCTCCTAAATAAAATAGTTCAGATCCTCAAAGTCCTTCCCACCTCATCGGCCTGCTGTGAGAAGGGGCGCACCGCCCTGCAGAGGGTGCGCAAAAACAACCGCTCTCGGCTCACGCTGGAGCAGCTCAGTGATCTTTTGACGATTGCTGTTAATGGGCCACCTATTGCCAACTTTGATTGCAAAAGGGCGCTAGATAGCTGGTTCGAGGAGAAGTCGGGCAATAGTTACGCATTGTCAGCCGAAATGCTGAGCCGGATGTCATCTCTTGATCAGAAGCCAATGTTGCAGAGCATGGACCATGGCTCTGAGTTTTACCCCGATATTTAGGAAGGAATGCCTCAGATCAGAAAGCTGTTGAATAATTTTTTTAATCTATACTCTAAACTTTGATATATTATAAAAAAAATATATATATAATCTATATTAAGGAAAAACCCACACTGAAAATTTAAAAGTTTAGACGATGTGCGTCTGATAGAAGCTAAGCAGAATTTTAAAGATTGAGACAATGTTTAGACATTTACTGGTGTCTCCAACCATGGCAGCTGCAGTGTAGGTGGCAACATTTCATTCTTTAGAAGCATGTGCTGGGGCCATACTCTACATGTTCAAACCTAACTATCTATAAGCTAGATGACGGGTCTTTGTCAGCCTCAGCCTCCCGGCAGTTTCCTTTGTATGTGTGTTGTCGGTTTGTTGAGTTGTTTTTTTGTGTTGTCTTGTTTCGGGGTTTGTTTCTTTCTTTTTCCCCTTGGTTTTGATCTCTGCCTCTCTTTCCGTTGTTCAGTCCAGTTATTGAGCCATTTGAGCCTTTTGTTGACAACCGTCAGATTTCTGATTTCCGACAGAGCATCCTGTGCGTTTATGTTGCCCCTGGCTCTCCAGCTCCACCCAGTTCTCTTGACTTAAGTGGGAGCTTTCCTTACAGAGATTACTGGCAGGAGGGAAAGGCTGGGGGTGTTATTTTGGTTTTTTCTTCTGATTTAGAAACAAATGCCTCCACTAAACTGTGACGCCCCTTTCTCAATTCTCCCTACTTTTGGGCTGTAGAGTAATACTCGGCTTTCAGCTCCTTTTATGATAACCATAGTACCAGTCTATCATACATATATTATTACATGGTGTCATGTGCAGACTATAAAATAGCAAAATAGAGAAGGCAGGGGGAAATTTTTGCATTTATATTTTTATATTGTAGGAGATAAATATATATATATATATATATACAACTATTCATTCAAAACCAGGGCTGCTGTGGAAGCTAGACAGCCAATGAGTCAAGAGCCATCTCTGGGCAGAGATTCAAAGGCTTAAAAAATTATATTCTAATTTACATTATTTATACTACGTCTTTATAATCCTAGATTGTTGTGGGGTTTTTGTTTTGTTTTGTTTTGTTTCGTTTTGTTTGGAAAGACTGAAAGAAAAACCTGCCGCAGTTTGGTGGCAGGAGCTATCAATGCAAGATTATCTTGGATTATATTCATGTGATGATGTCCTACAAAGGTTCACGTATTCTCTTGTGACCAAGGTAACATGTTCCACAGCACAGCAGCCTGATGACAGCAGGAAGAAGGGATGCTCTGCTTCTTCCTGCGAAATGTTTCTTCCTTTCTTGAAGAGATGCAGAGTCCAGCTGAAATGTGAATGGGGGACTTGCACCTTCCATCACAAAGAGATTGTTCTGTGGGCTTGGGGTTCTTCGTTGTTTTATTCTTTTAAAGTAAATGAGCTCCAGGCATTCACACAATATCACTTCAGGTTAGAAAAGCAAAAAAATAAAAAACAAACAAACAAACAAAAAAAAAAAACACAAAAAAGGTGCAAAAACTCCACAGATGCTAGTGCCTTGCCCTGCTGATGTGGCATGGACAGCACCAACCTGACCAGACCATCATGGGAGTGAGAACCTGTTGTCCAGAAGGTGTCCGAGCCAACATGATCTCACTTCCCAGAGGGATGAGCTTTGTGCCAAGCTGTGTTGTTTGGAAACATGATGGTGGTATCAGCAACACTGAACCTTTCCTTTCTCCTGTTACCCCCCTGCCCTTGGTCTTGGTGCTAAGATATCTCTAGAACCGTTGCTGCTAGTTGATAGCTTTTCATTTATATAAATATATATATATATATAAAAAATATTATTTTATTTTTTAAACTTTTTTGTTTGTTTTCAATGGAGATGTAGCATGTTTGGAACCGATCTCTCTTGGAGTCACTTTCACTGCCAGGGTTCACACACTGTCTTCCCCGGGAAAACACGCACTTCTGCCTAGGTCTTGCTCACCTCCCGCTAACCACTTTGCCCTCAGCAGAACCACACAGCCAGCACCAGGCAGAGATGTACAGCCAAGCCGCTGTGGACTGGCTCAGCTTTCAGACCCCACAGGAACAGCTAGACTGGTGTTGGTCAGCGTTTTGGGAGTGTTCCCCTTCTGTCCCTATGGGACTGAGAAGGGACTGAGCCCACCTGAAGCACTAGTGTTGGCCCATCCTTGCATCCTGACTCTGCACTCTTTGCTGTAAAACGGGGCTCTTTGGCCAGAGAGGCCAAAGGGAGCAGAGCAGACCCCACGAATGTAGCAGCAAGGGCTGGGCAGGCGGCATACCCTCCGTAGCACTTACTCCCTGTCCCCTCTGCCTTACCTCAGATGGCATGTGCAGCCTGCCGGCTGGCTCGGGCAGTGGGGGGCACCTGCACCAGGGCCTGCTGCTGGACCACCGGCAGCAGTGCAGGCGCTGGGCACTTCTCCCTGCGGTCCTCATGGGAACGCCACAAGCTAGGTCAGGGCATTGCGCCGTTGCAGCGCTGGGGTGTCAATATGCAACACCTAGCAAGCAAAAAAAAAAAAAAGGCTTTGTTTGCATTTTTTCCTGTCTTTCCCAATAAATGATGTGATCAGATTTGCATTTTTCCTGTCTTTCCCAATAAATTATGTGATCAGATTTACCCCCATTCATTTAGAGGAGTGAAAATTAAACTAGAAATCCCCCGCCAGCTGTGCAGACTTGGGTGGGTGGTTGCCTGACCATAAAATAGGGATCTCTCCACAAGAGGTGCTTGTAGCCCTTCAGGCCCGGCAACTCAGCTCTGCTCAGGGTGCTGCCACAAAGGTCGCAAAGCTGCTCCCTGCTGGGGAGATGGCAGGCTCCCTCCTTAGTTAGAATTTTTGGAGATTAAAAAACAAAAAAAACAAAAAAAAACACCAAAAAAAACCCAGGTAGAAAAGGTAGAAGAATTGCTGCTCAGTCTCTGACCTGGAAATGAGCAAGGTGAACGTAGATGTTGGAGACAAGAAGTGAATTGATGCACCAGCAGGGAATGGGCAGGTGGGGGACAGTCTTCCTTGTCGAGCATGCACACAGCAGGCAGTAGAAGCAAAAGTAACAAAGATACTTGATGCAAGCTGCCGTGGTTGTTGGAGAGGCTGTAAAGACAGTTTCTGTCCTCCCCTTTTTTTCACTTTCCTTTGCCGAACTCCATAGCTCTTTGTGGAGGGAACTAAAAACCACCTGCCTTTCTGTTTGCTGCAGTGAAAGCTCCTTTGCACATGGCTCTGTCACAGAGGCCCGTCAAAGTGCCTGGCCTACATGGAGGGAAGGGACACTTGCAGACAGTCTCCAGACAACTTTGCAGACAGGAGTGCTCCCCCAGTGCTTGTCCTGAGCCACCTGAGAGGCCTGTTTACAACTCCTGCTCTGAGCCTCTTTACTTTTGCCACTGGGGAGAAAATGGTGCCTTGCCTTGTCAGCGAGGTTAGAGCTGCCAGAGCCTTGTTCAGAAATGATTCCTCTAATTTGTCACTCCTTCCCTTTGGTGCGTTTGCAGATCCCACTCTCATCAGTGACAGCTTTCACTGGCTGCTCTTATTCCTGATGGCAAAGCGAAATGCACAGCGAGTGGCTTTTTTATCTGTGCAGTCAGGTGGCAAGGGGAAAGTGCTGGTTTCTTTTGCAAATAACTGCCTGCACCTGTGAGTGATGTCGGTAGGAAGTGTGATTCCCTGCCATGGGATATTGCAGATACCCATGATGGGAAGGCTCAGAGACCCCTTGCATTGGTGATAGGGGGGAAATGAGTGCTTGGCGGAGCAGCCGGCTTGGCCCAGCCCAGCTCCCCCAACACAAACAATTCCTGATTGCCCCCAAGTCAGAAAATAAGCCCAGCTTTTGTCCTAGACAAACGCAGGTGCTTTGAAAGCTTTCCCTGTAGGTTTACCCACCTATCTCAGATCTGTAGCTATTACTGCCATGGATAAACGTGACTGCTGAGATTGCCGGCATGAGCAAGATAGGGAGGAGGGAGGAATACCAATGCAAAGTGCCCCTGGCTTCCCAGTGGCCTGCCTGCTGAGCCTTTCCCGGGAGCAAGTGCTTTTCTGTGCCCTATTTGCAAACCTCAGGAGGCAGCGGCAGGCGTGGGGAGGGCTCACTCAGCATGGCACAGAGGGAGGCCACCTTGGTTCAGAGATAGCCACGCATCAGGTTTAATCCATGCCTTTCCTGCTGCCCTGAGTGAGCAAGAGGAAGTTGTTTTGAACACGTTCACAGCATCTTGAAGTGCTTCAGCTGCAAAGAGAGAAGGGTTTAGTTTTTCTCAAATGAGCTCTTTATTCTCTTTCCCCCTGCGTCTTTGCTATGGCATCTGACTGTGAATAATGCACACTTCTCTAGACCATTGGGTTTGTATTTCTAGCCCATGGGCCTTTTGGTTGGCAGTTTCTCTCCTCACTTTTTGCTCAGGCTCCTTGCCTCTTTTACCCTGCTGTGAAGCAGAAATCCATGAAGCACATTCAGACATGTCCTTCTGCAGGGCTCACCAGTGGCTGCAGAGGTCCAGACCCTCCGGCCACAAGACTGAACTCAGCAGGGATAATCCTCACAAGAGACCAAAGCTCTTCCCATACCAGCAAAAGTATGCGGATGCCACAGGAGGTTGTGAGGGGATGCAGTGGGCAGGGTCCCAGTGTGTCATCTGCCTTGGGTCTCGAGCTGACCACAGCGATGGTCCCCTGTTCTGGTCGCGCTTTTGCTGACATGACTCCTTAGACATGATTCAGGCTCGGTCCATCTCTTTCTCACAGCACAAACTCAACCAGGTGTCCCGTGGGGTCTTCAGGGTCCCCTTTCTTTCTTATCTCATGAAGACTGGTGTTTGTTTGACCAGTGGGTAAGACAACCTAGACAGCCGGCTTGCGAATGAGCAGCAACAGCATCTGCTTTTGCGTATTCCCCTCAGCCCTGTCAAAAGAGGTCTTAAAAGCAGAGAAATGGTACGTTGCTCCCCCAGCCATTGTATTCAATGCAGTAATGCCTATGCAATTCCTGTCTCCCTTGGAGACACGTATGATGTGTGTGCATGTAAGCTAGTGTATGTATACAGTACATACGCATATGGTCTATATATTGTATATACGCACATCCCAGTACATATACACACAGTACAAAAGATTAAAATCACATGCTTATATATCTATAAATAAAATCCTATATATTTATATATTTCTATGTTTTCGATAGATATAAAGATATAATATAGAGATAGACTCAACCACCCTTGTGTAAGGCTGGCCCTGTGTTCAGGCACAAGGCATGTAACACTGAAGACTTTGGACTTTGGGATAGTTTTAGCCATACACTGAGGCCTACATTTACGTGTATAGCACTCTATGGAGAGGGGCTTTGCTGTGGTTAGGGCAAGGGGTTTCCTTGCTGGCATGTTAACCAAGTGCTAAATAAGATTTGTGTAATAGGGGAATGTCTTGGTGGGGGGAAAATGATTGAGTGTCCTTGTCTTCTCCCGAGTAAGCCTCTGGCTGAGGTCCTGTGGACAGGCTTGGACAGATACATATCCCACCCTCATATGCACTTTTCTCTTTGCATGGATGCGGTTGGCAACTGCGGGTACTGGTGCTGTGAAAACGTGGCTTTCTGCTGTTCTGCCCGGCATTCCTCGGCAGTCGCCGGCACGCTGCCAGGGAGACCGTGTGCCAGCAGGCGCTCACACCGCACCAAGTGAGAGCGTAGGTTTGCTCACGGGCATCAGTCAGTGACACGGCTGTGGTGCTGGGGTAAAGGCAGCAGGAAAGCAAAGACGTTACTGCGTGGAGGGAGGGTCACTGCTGCGCGGTTGTTGGTGGCAGGGATGGTGTATAGAGCTGGAGCAGCACAAATGAGAAGAGGCCGTGGATTCGGAGTGGTAAGGATGACAGTGTGCAAGCCCCGCTGGTGAGGCACGCGCAGCTCTGTTGCTGGGTCAGGCTGGCTGCTGCTCTGCTGCAGGAGCTGCTCCGCTCCCTCAGGTCTCACAGCTGCGTCTCGGCTGGTGGGCAGCCTGCCTGGCCGAGGGCCTGGGTGTTTTTTCTGGAGGAAAGGGAATGATGTGGTCACGCAGAAGGCATGGTCGGTGGCGCATGTGTGCCTTTAGGCCCTAACACACGGCATGCTGACCTTGCCAGACTAGAAGCACCAAAGGGTGCACCCCTCTTGCCCTGCCCATGCAAAGAGACACCTGTTTTCACCTGACAGGTGTTTCTGTGCTTTGACTGGGGGTGGATCAGCCTTCCCTGGGTGTCTGCCAATGCCTGCAGGATGGACAGCCACCTCATCCCTCCCTTCACACAGCCGCTTGTAGGACAGTGACCCCACTGCAGGGTGAAGCCCTTGGTGGGCACCTGGGGAGACCTGAGAGGCACCTCTGGCTGGGCTGGCAGCAGGTGGTGGGTCACTGCACTGCTTCCCCGCAAGAGTTGAAGGGGAGGCATGGAGGTTTGGCTTTGCAGCTCCACACCAGGCCTGGCAACCACTGCACTCCTCGCTGTTTTAGTTGTTGGCTTCGGTCGGGAGGAGGGTGAGTTGTAATTCCGACGACCAAATAACTCGTTACACTGGTATTGCATGAGCAGACGCTGTGCAAGTTCCCCCCCAAGCCCTGTCACACACCTCAGCACCCTCTCCCAGGCCTCTCTCCTCCACACAACTGGTAATCCACCTCAGCCGCAACCCGCTTGCCAGCGGCTCCCCACTCCACTGCAGCCCCTCAGTTGCGCAGCGCCGGTGGGGAGCTCCCTGGCACGTGTTCCTCACAAACCTCAGAGACGGTTTCCTCACTCCCAGCCCCCTCCTTCGGATGCCACTGACACTCACGTAGGCTCAGCCCGCTGCCTCACTGCCCACCCGCCCATGCCGACAGTGCTGCTGCCCGGCGAGGGGCTCCCATGCACTGCACCTCATGTCAAATAAGCTCACTGGGCTACGTGGGGGAACCATGTCTCATATGCTGTAATGTCCTGAATGCTATAGGAGGGCTACGGAGTTTTCTGCCAGTTATGGCATCCTCATAGACTCACCTGACTGCTGGCAAAAATGTATTTCTACTTCCAGAAGACAAGAGGTTTTGTCTCAGACCTCTCCACATCCACATCCAAGCACAGCCCTGCTGAACTGTTTCAAGCAATCTCTCACCCACCCCACCACCACCCACACCCACACACACAAAATGAGAGAAAAATATCTAGACGTCTATTACTACATATGTATTAATATGTTAATATCACTCTTTTGGAGAACATTAAAATGTTATTACTTTACAGACTATGCTTTATAGTACCTGTGTGAAAGGACCTAGGACACTGGATACGAATAGAGCTATGTTGATATATCATAGTATGTACACGAGAACCTTCCTTTTGTCATATTATCCTTGTAATGTAAAATGATTGTTAATAAAAAAACATTTAAATTTATCAAGTTGGGTTACTAATTCTTTACATTGATCTTGGAGGTTAACGTCATTTCGCCGGAGCAAGGGCGTGTAAGCTGATGCACTTCCTTTTCCCCAGCCCACAACTGTAAGGAGCGGGTCCGGTGCTATTTTATCCAGAAGGGTTAATTGCAGCCCCCTGAAGCGCTCTCCTGGGTGACTTGCTTCCTCCCATGCTGGGCTAACTGCAGCCCCTCAACGCCCTCACCTTGGTGAGCAGGTCCAGCTTGTCTTGTGATAGAGCTGTGTCATTTCACCATGGGCTGGGTTATAGCAGTGCTGTGCCAGGGCTGCAGGGGTGCAGATCAGGAGCTGCCACCTCCCAGCAGCTTGTGGCTGCCAGGCATTGGCACCAGCGCAGGTATGTCAGCATGTGCCGCAGTTGGGGAGGGTGTGGAGTGGGTGCCCTTGCAGCCTCTGGTCTCCCTTTCCAGTCAGGTACAGTGGTACGTTGGCTTTGCTGTGGTGGGCTGTGCTTGTAATGCACATTGACAAAACCTTGCCTGTATGTCTGGTTTGGTTTGAAGGATGGAGAGTCTTTTCATGAACTCTGTGTACTGCAAAGCCAGAGGAAGTTGGACTTTTTCTACCCTTAAAAGAATGGGCTGGTTTAAATTTGGTTCTTCTTTGACATGAAAATTTTAATTGAGGTTGGGTCCACAGTGGATTAACTAAAGGTGCAACTTTTAAAACAGTTCAATGAAATAAGAGTAATTTTGTATGCAGGAGTTCTTACATCTGCTAAATCGGCGTGGGTGAGAGAGCCAACCCCTGAAAGAAGTACAAGTGTCCATGGTCTAGCGCTGGGCTGTGAGTTGCGCTTTTGGACCAAACAGCTGTCAAAGCTGAAAACATTGCCTCCTCAGGCTCTGCCTGGCTGCTGCGGGAGATACGCCCCACCGTGAAGGCACAGCATGGACTACGGGCTGTCCTTCCTCCGCTACAGTGCATGTTTGCAGAGCAGTGCCTGTCTGCAGAGCAGTGCAAGCAGTGAGGGCATTGCAAAGGTTCAGGCCAACCCTGCTACAGGGTGGCAACCACAGCTAAAGAGAAACACAGGCAGAAAAAAGCCCCTTACAGCTCAAACAGTTGCTCGCTCAGCTGAAAATGTGTCTGTGTGTCGGTGGGAGGAATCAGAAAACAGGAGGAAGCTGTGCAGCTGACTGTATGGATCCTGTATATTGCACTGCATGCTGCAAGTGTTGATACTGATAGTATTGCTGAGCTTCAGTATGTAGAGGTGAAAGCTCTCATAAAGAGGACTGGCTTTTTAATTAACTGGGTCTGGAGGGATCTCAGTTTTCCCAGGTATCCATACCCAAGATCCATACCCAGTGGATAAGCCAGTGTTACATGAAGTGGGAAGCAGTTCAGCCCTCTAGCAAATGTTTAATGTGATGGATGCATATGGCATAAAAAGTTTTTTGCTTCCCCTTTGAGGCTCCACTGTCATATGGATGCTCATAGTCTTGGATGTCAACCTGATGCCTGAGCTGTGTCCCACTGGTGGCTGTTCTGGTTGCAAGGTGCCAGTGCAACACAGCTTGCTGGTCATCCTGAAGGGAAGGAAATGTGGGTGGAAATTCTGGCCTTGAGGGAGGTTTGGGCTTAGAGGGCTCTAGGCCCAGGGGAAGCATGCGTGCAGATGTGTTGGTCCCCACAGGTGAAGGGCTGTGCAGAAGCTTTTGTTGTTTCAGAGTGAATGCCGCCCAGTTTTAACCAGGGACAGTAGCCACAGGGGCTGGAAGCAAGAAGTGATTTCCAGACTCAGAAGTGAAAATATCCCAAAATTAGTGATCAAATAGAAAAGGTTGCTTTTAGTGACTTCCCGGAAGACATCAAGCAGTTGGAGTATTACAAACAATTTGCCATTCTCTGGCATCTTTCACTGCCAGTGATTTAATTGATCAGTAAACAAGCCCAGCAAAATCCTGGTGGTTGTCCGGGCTTAGCTGCAATTTAACAGGCTCCAGGTTTGCAAGGCACCTGGCAGCCAGTGGTGGAAACATCACCTCTGGGGTTTTGCCCTTGCTAGTCAATTAGCAGCACATAAAGCAGGACAATGCTTCACTTTCAGAAGCTCAACTGTGTGTAAAGAACCAGAGCAGCTTGTAAAATGCATTGCTGACTGTAATTAATTTCCTAGAACTGGCTTTGTGCTGTGGACACTGCCATGGTTGGCAGTGATCAGCCTCCTTGCAGATAACTTCAAACCAAGGACTTAAAAGCAAGAACCCTTCAAGCAAAGTGCATGATCTGAGCCAGTGTCAGGAAGGGAAGCCTGCACAAATTTATCTGATCTAGGACTAAAGGCACCCTTCATTTTTAGGACCTCTGATTCTCATGTCAATATGAGTGAAAAGGAAATTGAAAAATTCCTCTGTGATGGTTGTCATAGCATTAAACCTGGTGCACTCCTCCTCCTCAACTCTGCTGGTGTCCAGGACATCCTTCACAGAGACGGCTGTTAGCAGCTGGCACTTAAAACTTGTTTTAGCTAAAAAAGCCAGTGTGTTATTTCTTCCTGGAAAGAGGAGGACTCTGGTGCTTGCAATGCTCAGGGCTTGCAGGCACAACCAGATGGGGGTTGCAGTGCTTCCTAGGGTCTGTCTTCTCTATCTGCCTCTCCTGAGGCAGGAGGGAAAATGGGCAGCCAAGCACATCAGTGGCTTTAGGCGGGTGCCCCCCAAGCTGTTTAAATCAGAGGGCCCAGGGCAGGCATTGAGGCAGTGCCAGGTCCAGCTCCATGGTGGCACAGAGCAGTGGGCACAGCGGACCAGAGGCTGCTTCTCGCAGAGCTGTTGCCACACAAATGGAGCCACAGCTCATTTACAAGGAGCTCTAAAAATATCTGAAGGATAATCAAAGGCTCCTGCAGAACAGCATATGTGCTAACTAGACTTCTCAGCTCTCTGAAGTCCCCTATTTGAAGTTGTTTTGATTCAAGGGGAAAAACAAGTATCCTGTCTGCGCTGCTGTCAGCTGCTCCATTTCTGAGGAGACTGGTGTTCCCTCCAGAGGCATGCAGGGGTGGGAGAACAGCATGGAGATGACACTTGGGAAAGTGACTTTCCAGGTGACTACCTCAAAAACTGGGTAGAGGGTAGGTTGCAGGCCTAAGCTGCCTTCTCAGGGGCTTCTTGGAGCCCCTTTCTTGCTGGGTTTATTCCACATTCAGCAGTCACTTAAGAGTTCAGGGAAGTGGAGGAACTGGCTGCAAACCTCCAGGGCTAGCACTGGTGAAGGGTGCGACACAACTGCTGGGTTAGGTGTCACCCTCCTGGCAGACAGAGGATTATGGGCCAGTCCCATTTTAAATTTTAAATACAGTGGCAGGGGAAAGGCTTCTAATAAATCTGAAGTGACAATGATCAGCAGGGTTAATAGGAGAATGGTTCTGTGGCGGTTATTGCTGCTTTTCAATATGCCATGCTGGAAATTACTGATTGACCCTGCACTAATCCCCTAGGCAGGAAGGATTGTCCCTGGCAAATGCACCACTCATGTTCAGCTCCAAGTGTGGCAAAAACACAGCTACTTTCCCTCCATGTCCATGGCAAATACTTCAGTAGAATCAACCTCACTGTGCAGCTGACAGGTTGGTGGCAACGCTCTTTGTGAAGCCAGCAGCAGCCTGGGGCTCCCGCAAACTCACTTTGTTGTTTCTCCTCGTGCTTTAACACTGACTGTGATGGGTGAGGGAGTGCCCCCAAACTGTCAATGAAGTAAATACTTCCCACTCCTGCTCCAAAAATCTGTTTTCTCTTACTTTTATGTGCAGTTTTTGATCTCTGTGTCTTGTTTGGAACCAGCTAATTCCAGTGATGGTATCAGGTCAGCTAAGTAGGTATTCCTCCTTAGAGATGCACAGTTTACAGAGTATCATCAGCACCACCTTGAAAGTACTGAGATCAGCAAAAAGACTGAATCCAAACTCACTTCTTTGTTTTGTTTTGGAGATGGAGCCAGTATCTGTGAGGAATCTGATTCCCGGATCCTATTCCATCACCTCCCTGCAGCTGCAGGAAAGCCTCTACAGCTTTGTTTAGCTGCCACCTTGCTGAAAAAGCCAATAGGTTTTCTATGCTTGGCCAGGATGGGACTCCGTTGCTGAGTGCTCACCTTCTCATTGTACACTCATCCCTTGATGACAGCCTTCCAAGGACCTTCTGATGTTGGCTCATCCCCGTGCTTTGTACCCCTGACATGAGCTGCAAGCAGAGGGGTCTTATCCTAGAGTAAACAACGCAGACACACTGTTGATACAGGTTGGAATTATTTACTTGTGATGTACATGTTGTGCTGTTAACATTAGACGCAATGGCTGAGCCTCATGCTCTGTTTTTGTGCTTTGGACTGTGCAAACAATATAGACTTGACAAACAATATCTGGCTCTGTACAATAAACACACTGGGACACTAAAGGACCAAGTAACCTTCTCATGCTGGAAGGCTACAAAGCACTATTTCACTTTGCTACTATTCTAGTGCAATTTGATTATTACCAACAGAAGAAACAATATAAAGTGTGAAGTATATTTACTCATCATGCTTATCTTTCAGCAAATGAATGAAATACATTTTTGGACATAGTTAAATTCTGAAACACATAAAAAAATGCTGCCAAAGCTCTGCCCTTCAATTCAATTAAACTTCAAACTGACCTTCAAAACAGTGCAAGAAGCGTGGTCCAAGCCTTCTTGTCTCCCAGCCCTTACTAAATGTCATTGTGCTCAACTCATCTCAGGCATCAGGAAAATTTGGGCAAAACCTTGAGCTGTATTTCTAGAGCCCAAATTAAAACCTCTGGAAAAAAAATGGGTGTCTTTGGACACTACTGCCAGATAATACTGATGACAGATGCTAGCAAAATGCAAAGTACTTTTGTTCAAGGTGTTGAAAGCACAGTAATGCCGGGGAGAATACTTGAGCTTGAAAATTTTCCTAGCCCTTTTGAAGGGAATTTTCCATTAATTTCTGATCTATTACCTCATAGCAAAGTAAACATGGTTCCTATCACCATGCAGGGATATCTGGGACAAGAAGTGAGGGGGAAACTGTGCAGTGAAAAAGTGTTACCCTTACAGAAGACCAGCTGCAACAACCCCCCCTTACAACTGGGGCAGGGGACTGAGGGTGGTGATGAGTCTAGAACATCCCAGAGATGTTTTAGTGACTATCAGTGATCTGTGCTTTTTAATCTTGTCTACTGTAGCACAAATTGCCTAAAATAAAAATTTCTCTGGGAAGATCTAGATCTGAGTGCAGGTTGAGGCAAAACAGCATGATTATAACCTATATTTTAACCAAATAACTCCTTAATGTAGTCACAAGTTACTTTCTCTGGCCTCTGAATAGAGGCCACAGCAGGAGAGCATCTCTCCCACGCAATGCTGGATGCAATGTGGAAGCGGTTTCTCATTTACAGTAGATATGTTGTTTGGGTTTTGTCACAGGATGAGGGACTGCACATCCCTGTCCTTAAATTCACAACTCTCTGGCCCTTTGTGAAAAGGATTGTTCATTCCACCAGGTGGACTGCCCCCACCCTCTGGGGTTTTTATTCCTTTCTCCCCAAAGTCTCTTGACTTCCAGCTTCTTCATTTGAACATGTTATAGTAGGCAGAATAATCAGCGCAACCACCAAATAGCCATTGGAGACCCTAATGGTTGTTTTTGGTCACACACGTAGCTAAAGAACATTAAGTGCCATAACTGGTTTTTTTTTTTTTTTTTGCTTCTTCTCTTCTGATGCGGTTTATAAGCAGCACCTTTTAACTTAAAACATGCTAGTGGTGTTCGCTGATGCTCCTGTATTTACAGCTTCAGGAGCTGAAAACCATGGCTTTATTTCTCTGGACTTACTGCACTTCAGTGATACTTCAACAGCTTCTGTTTCTGAAGCTGCTGGATATGATGGGACTATGCATTTGCAAATACTTTGCATTTATGTCAATGATGTTGTCGCCTACCTACGACAACAATTCCCCCCAGTTTGTCTGCTTGGGCCAGTTCAGCACCTCCAGCCCTTTGGATGCTGAGGCTCAGGGGCATACAAGCATTGCTAAACAGGTGATATAGGTGTTCAGAGGGATAAGGGCGAGGCCCTGGGCAGGTGCTGGAATGCAATGACAAACAACTCCTATTAACAGAGTTCAAAAGGGCCCTGGCTGAGCATCCCTGCCCCTCCAGTACCACACGTAGGCAGCATTCCTCCTGCTTGGGACAGCCAGCACACTTAACTGTGCTTGCTTCTGACCCCAGCATAGCAAATGGCTGCCTCCTTAAATAAACACCTGGCAGCCTTTGTTCAGGCTGAGCTGAAATGCAAGAAACATTCTTTCTAGGCTAAAATGCCAGACAACAAAAATGATCCAGCCGGGAAAGATGCATGTGTTTTCACTCTTCCTCTCTTCCCCATTTAAATTCCATTGCAGCAAAGCAAGGAGCAACAGTTTTTTAATGCTGATGGCACCACTTTGCTTGTAAGACAGATTTGTTGTTAAGTAGTGTGTATACACATATTTTTCTGCTGTAAAAGAAGACATTATTTTGTCACAGCAAAATCAGATTGCAAGTGGCTATGCCTTTAGATGCTATAGGATTGCCATCTAATTACAGGGTGTGCCAAAATCACCAGGGGCAGAGGCAGATAATGCTGTTTACAATCAGTCACCAAGATGTTATAAAAGGCTCATTAAAATAAGCAGAAGGCAGAACTAGAGAAACCTCTTGGCAGCAAGGCAAATATTTGGCCCTTCAGGCTTTCCTGTGCCAGCCAAATAGCATCGCACCACATACCATGAAGTTATCCTTCTTATCCTTACCCTAAAAAGAAGGAAGAATCACGGAACATATATGTAGAGTAGGCCAACATTACAGTGAATTTTGCACTTAAATGGAAATAATTATTCCAAATCTATAGGTATATCTACAGGCAAATCATGAACACAGAACTATTATAATTCACTGTCAACTAAAACCCTGTGCCTAGTTTATTCACAGTTTCCTAGAGCTTTTTGTTAGTAAACAAAAATCCATAGAGCAGAACAAAAAGTCAGTTTTCTTTTTGTTTAAATACCCTCTAGCCAGTGGAGCAATATCAGAAATTAAAACACTGGGCATACTTAGCTTTTCTGTTTGCTTGCTTGCTTGTTTGTTTGTTTGGCCAAAACGGTCCTGTAACTCCTGGCTATAGCATCTATAAAGAAAATAGAAGCGTAAAGATAACAGAGTTTTCAGTGTGCATCAACCTTGTCGGTTTCTTAGCAGAATCACAACATCATTAAGGATGGAAAGGACCTCTGGAGATCATCTTGTCCAAATCCACCCCTGCTCAAAGCAGAGTAAACTAGAGCAGGTTGTTCAGTGCTGTATCCCATCAGATTTTGAGTGTCTCCAAGGATGGGGACTACCAACAACCTCTCTTGGCAATTTGCTCTGGTGTTTGACCATCCTCACAGTAAAGAAGTTGGGGGGGGTGGGTTCCTTTGTTTTTTTCATGTGTTCAAACAGTATTTCCTGTATTGCAGTTTGTGCCCTTGCCTCTTGTCCTGTCACTGGACACCACTGAGAAAAGTCTGGCTCCATCTTCTTTTCTCCTCTCCCAGATCAGGTGTTTATACATATTGATAAATTCCCACCCTGACCCTTCTCTTGACCAGTCTGAACAGTCCCAGCTCTTTCAGCCTCTCCTCCTGCAGATGATGCTCCAGCCCCTTAGTCACCTTCGTGGCCAGCTGCTGTACTCTCTCCAGTAAGTCCATATCTTTCTTGCATTCTGGCCCAGAATTAGACACAACACTTGAGATGTGCCCTCACCAGTGCTGAGTAGAGAGGATCATCCCTGTCAACCTACTGGCAATGCTTTTCCTAATGCAGCCCAAGACACTGTTGGCTGCCTTTGCTGCAAGAGCCTGTTTCTGGCTCATGTTCAGCTTGGTGTCCACCAGGACACCCAGATCCTTTCTGGAAAGCTGCTTTCCAGATGGTCAGCCCTCTGCCCTGCACTGGTGCATGGGGTTGTTCTTCCCCCGGTGCAGGACTTGGCACTTCTCCTTGTTGAACTTCAGGAGGTTCCTGTCAGCCCATTTCTTCAGCCTCTCCACATCCCTCTGAGTGGCAGCACAACTGTCTAGTGTATCAATCCCCACTCCCAGTTTTGTATCATCTGCAAACATGCTGAGGGCTCAGTCTGCCCCATTGTCCAGGTCATTTATGAAGATGTTAAACAGTGTCAGTACCACTACCAGCCCCAGCCACTGCTAGTGACAGGCTTCCAGCTGAACTTCATTCCCCTTTTCATAACCTTCTGTGCCTGGTGCTTCAGCCAGTTTTCAGACAGTGGCTCTGGCGGTTGCCCTTTGCCAATGGGATGGCAGCCTTCACATGACGGTCTGCTAGGCTTTTCTGACCAAGCCACCAAAATAGGATGGATACTAAATAAAGCCTAGCTTAATATTTTGAATTAAACAGAGTGTCAAGCTGACCCTGCAATATGAAGTTCTCTGAGTTTTTCAGTGCTAAAAACTATATGGTTCTATTTTCAGATTTTTGGATGCCTTGTTCCCGTGGAAGTCCCTTAAAGCTGTGCCTACTACTTGAAATAAAGTGGTAGGACAAACTGTTCTTATGGGGTTATAACATCATCACTGCCGATGCTAGAGTTTCAGTCCATCTAGACACATACACAAAAAAAAAGAACAGTAAACAGTAACACATTTAAGCCACATCAAATCCTGAAAGCACCCACAGAAAAACAAGCCCTGGAGAGTCTGTCTGGTCAGTGAATTCCTTCTGCCTGGAAGTGACGAAATACATGGCAGTTCTTAAGGGTTATCTTCAAGTAATGCTGGTATGAGGATTTGGATGTGATAGTTAACTGTCAAACCAAAAGCATCAATCAACTGCTAAGGTATGAAATGATCCCCCTTCTTTTACCTAATCTTAGATGTTGCCTGGAATATAATTATAGTATTTGAAACTCCCTAGCTCAGAAAAAACAAACAGAAAAGGTGGCAGTAAGCAGAAAGATTTGGTCCAAGTTTCTGGAGGTAACATCAACAATAACTTTTTAACCATGTTTAGGGTCTTCTTGGGTGACACTGTAGAAAGATAGAAGATACAAGTATTCTGCTAAAGGATCCTGAAACATGGATATTTTCAGCAGTTTTCATGAATCCTAAATACAATGTACCAAACACTCCAGGAAAAAAAACATAAAGGAAGGTATTTGACTTCTTGTTTGGCAGTGTTTGCTTCAAAGGCTACACAGGATGATAGTGTTGACTGCCTCACACTCTCTTCTTCCTCTGTTTTCTCCCCAGTTCTGTATCTTTTTCTAGGTGTCCATCTACTGCATGTTGGCTTCACTTTCTTTCATACTGATACTTTGTGTCTGCAGTGAAATTAGGTTTGTGATCTTCATTTTTCACCGTCTTGTAAAGTATTGTGAAAAACAGTGACTGGTAAAACATCTGCTACATGTTTATGATTATGGAGCCAGCATTCATCAAAGGACTTGGGTAACAGTGCCAGATGCCACGAAGTGTCTCATATTTCCATGATACCATTGCTCCTCTCTGCTCCTCTGCAGAAACAGGGACTTTACAGAAATGTCAGTGGGCAGGCTAATGAAATTAATTCAAATCATCCAGGCAGCCAAACCCCTTGTTTGAGAGAACCACTTGATTAGGTGAGAGATTGTTCTTTAAATACATTTTCCAGGCAGTTTCCTGGACTAGGATGAGACAGGAAAATCAGAGAAGGTGGTATGAGAAGAATGCTGTGCCAAGCAACTTTGTGGAAGGTGAAATGCAGCTTATTCCCACAGTTCAGAGGCCTGCTGGAAATCTGGCTGGCAGTAATCATGATGAGCCTACATGTGGAGCTGGTGCCACATGGCTATCTGTCTCCTAGGGTTCCTCAGCATTTCTTCCCAGTGGTTCCTCTCCGTGCCTGTGACGTGTAAGCCCAGGCTGCACTTGCCAAGCACGTGGCTCTGCCCAGTACTATCCTGGCTCAGCATTTCCAGCTCCACGCTGGAGGCATGCAGGAGATCATGAGGCACCTCAAACATGATCATCTCATTCCACACAGGGTTGATCTTGTGTTTTGCATGTTTGGTCTGCTTCTTCTTCAGCTTCAAGGACTGATGCCTCAGTGTCACCTTGACAGAAACATCTGTATAGGAAGTGGAGAGGGGCACTGTATTAATGAGCATACAACAAAATGAATGCAAGAGAATTTTAACTGGTGACATCAGACTGAGAGAGAGAACATAAAAAACGTTGATCTTGAGGAGTTTGGTTTTCACTTTTTAGAAATTATTCAAATATTTGGCTTTCTAAGCCAAACACCTGGGGTTTTTCTGCCAAACACCACCCTTCCCACTTTCTTTTCTAGATTTACATCATAGCAGAAACAAAAGTCTCTCTTTTCTTGCTATTCTACTCACCATTGCCAAGTAGATCTTTCAGCTGCTTGGAATGGAGATTTTTAGCCTTAATAATCACCACCAGCAGGCGATTAGCTGCTGGCAGGTAGCTGATAGAGAGCAGAACCTCCCCATGGCCCGTAGATGGCTCCTGGAAATGGAGACACAGGAAGGGTTAATTTTTTATACAATCTTGGCCATAATATTAGGACAGCTAAATAGTATAATGATGGGTGGAAGGTCGTGGACCGACCAAGTTGTCTCCATGTCTTTGTGTAGGAGATCTTTCCAGTTACACTGGATGAGAATAAACCTGGCAAAGATGTCTGAGTTCGTTCCTCCATGCATAAGGCCCTGATCATGTGAGTGATTGCTTTCTTTTTGTCACTGGAAGGTAACTGCTTCCTAGTATCTACTTTCAGTGAAGTAGTTAGTCAGAAGAAGAGGATCTGGGGCTGAACTACATGCATGCAGTCAGATACTCCTTTTTTGAGAGATAATCTAGCTGCCCTTCATTTATGTCCCCTACTTCCATTACTGCATTTTGTAATTAACGCTTCATTTCAGCTGCTCTTTTTGTCAGGGGTTGCTGAGCAGATGTGGACCCCGGCCCACGGTGCCTAGCAGGAGCGTAGGGCTCCCTGGGGAAGAGCAGGTGATACCCGGGGCTGTGCCACACAGCCAGACCCTGGAGCTGGAGTTGGGCCTTCTCTGACATCCTCACTTGGCATGGGGGAGAACCCAGCCAGCTTGAAATCCTCCGTGGGATCGGCACGGTATTCCACTCTTGCTTCCTGGCCTGTCTCCCCTCAGGCCTGTGAGCTGCTCTCCCTGCTGCCCCTGCAGAATTTCCTCCTGGGCAAACGCTCTGAACCATCAGACACCCACTTCAGGGGGCCACGGTTATTTTTTTTTCTTTTTCTTTTCTTTTATTCCTTTCTTCCCATTAGTGATTGGCCTCTTAGCCTCCCGACCTTTCTGCCCTTCCTTCCCACCTGCCCTGGGCAGGTGGCCGCGGCGGGCAAGCGGAGGGAGGTCCCCGCCAGCCCTCGCTCCCACTGGAAGAGCCCCCCGCTCCCTCCTCAGGAGCCCTGGGAAGGAGAGGTGGCCCACACCACTGGCGAGGGGCTGAAGGGGAGCAGTTATTCTCTCGGTGAGTAGGAGCTTGTGACAGAAGTCTGGTTTAGTGTGAGGTTAATGACCCAGAAGAGTCCCAGAAAGCCAATGTCGATTCAGCAGACTCCCTTTGGACTCTTTATCATGATCTACACGCCTTAGGACAGACAACCCTTCTCTGGGCCATTTGTGTGCTCCGCACTCGCGCTTCTAAGTGAGCCATAAATATTTCAAATTAAGTTTTCATCCGGTTACTGGCAACAGGCAAGGACAGGCCCCTGTATGCTCCCCGTGAGCTGATTGACTCTCCAGAAAACATAGCTGTCATCGCTGTCTGGTTTGAATGACTTATTTGTCGTGCACAAATCAAGTGGGAGGCCATTAGCAAGGAAGCCTGAAATTCAATCCCAAATCAGCCCAAGTAAATCTTTTTTTCATGCGCTCAGGTAGCAACAAAAGACTCCTATGCATTTCACTTGCATAAATCCTGTCCTAAATCTAAGTGGATCTTAAAAAAAAAACACAACCCCGCACATAAAACCAAACAGAGACCGATTCAAATGGTTATATGTCCACTACGGAAGAATAGGTGTTTGTACATGGAGGGACAAATACAAATACCTCCTCAATAAAAAATGACAGTTTAGGCAAGTCAGAAGCTGCTTTTGTTTATTTATTCCCTCTTTATCTCACCAGGTCCCACTCTATAGCTCTTGGTTAGAATTTGGTTCCTGTAGCTCCAGGCGCAGATAGATACAGTGGATATTGCGGTGGGGGTGGGGGTGGGTGTGGGGGGTGGGGGGGTAAGAAGTGGCAGGGCTCTGTAAACGTGCACACACGCACGCTCACACAAACACACACATTGTACACACATCTCTCATCTTGTGCTTATGGCTTTGTAGCTCCTAACATTCTGATCAAGTTTTTGATTAGCCTGTATCCACCTGAAACCAAAACCTACCGTGGTCGATCTCTGCGTGAAGAGACAAAGCCAGAGATACTTCTTCCCCTTCCTTCTGGGTTTTGTTTTTTTCTTTTCCTTTTGCCTATTAAATCCATAACCTGCACTTTGTGCTGCAACCTTTCAAATTCACACAACCACCAGAGCTTCAGCCTTCCTTTCTGTGCAATAAGGGTAAGAAGCATCTGGGGGTCATCAATGAATTACGTGTGCATGACAAAGAGTTAACAAAAGGGAAGGTGCTATGCAAGGAGCCACTATCATCACTGTCATTAGCAAAGCAGTGGGAGGGAAGGAAGACAAGATAAGGATATCAGTCTGCAATATCTATGCTTTGCATTGCTCACAGGACTCCATGAATTCCTGAATACTAATTACATTACCAGGTAAGCTGTAAGCTCCCCTCTGAGCTCTTTCCCTTGTGTGTGTGAGAATTACTAGGAAGGTAGGAACGAAATTTCTGCCCCTGATGGCTTTTGAAGGAAATGTCAGACTTTAAACAAACCCCAGTAACTTTGTTCCTGGATGGATGCTGTCAAAAATAGCTCCTTTTTTTCTGATCAGCTCTCTCTCACTCCCTCCTGCTCTGGTTCTCAATGAATGATTCAGGATCTGTATATAAGCTATCTGTGCAATGGTTGGCTCTCTCAGGTCCCAGATGACGCAAATTCAGCTTTCACTGCACATCCTCAGCTCAAACTGGGGCACTGTGAAGAAATGAATGCTGCCCTGCTTCTATGCATAGTTGTGAAGCTGGACCAAGGCAGAGTACCCAGAATGTCAGGACTCCATCAGGGGTACCTAAATGACAACCGACCATTGCTGTGAACAGGTTGTTCCTCGGGTGTTGCTTACAAAGCAGATACTACAGTAGATTGGGGTGTGGAGTGGGGTCCATCTATCTCAGTTTTGGAATATAAATTATTATATTGGAATAATTTCTCATCTTTTTTTTTTCAGCAGTGGACTGGAATCTCAGTTCAATTTATAGCTATTAAGCAAATATTTAGCCTTGTGCTTGAAGTTTATTAAGCTGATTTCAGACCACCCATTTGTTTCTGTTGCCTCTCTCTCTGTCAGAGGTTTTTTAGAGCAGCCAGCCCTATTAGCATTCAAGTGGCAATCAGTTAAATTAGCAGTATTGGAAATCAGAAGTGCTAACTCTGTACTGTGTGTATGTGGCCAACTCAGTGGAGAGCCCTCACCCCTAACGGTGACAGGCAATAATTTATTTCAGCATTCTTAGCTACAAAGCTGGTGGTGTTTTGCATTGCTCACCCTGTACCATACTGAGTACAATAGGTACCTATTTGTAGTGATGTACTAGTAACAACAATAGTAGAGCCCTGCTGTCATGTTATTAAGTGTATTGCTGCTAGAAATCTAGTTCATGGCAAGGAAAAGAGTCCTGAGGAAATGTGCAAGAAGTTAGTGCACATGAAACATTACTTCAAGTACTGTTGGAATCCTTCCCTCCATTTTCCCTGTCTGTGCAGCTGGGAAGGTATGGATAAGGAAAGAAAGGGAGGTTTTGATGTTTGAGAAAGCCAATACAATGCAATGAGGAATATTTTGACATCTTCCAGAACGAATAACACTGGATTGATCCCAGTAAGGATAAGTGGCCTTCAGTTCAACATTTCAGTCCCAACGATGTATTTCACTCCCAGCTTAAGGCTCCCCAGGGGTGCCACCATATGCCCTACCCTCACCCAGCTCTGCGGAGTCCCTTCGTTCTGCTCTATAGGCACTCTGGTATTTCGGCTCTTACCACCACTGTCCTGCATCGTTAATTCACAAAAACTCACATAACTTTTTCTAGTCATAGGCTTTAAATTACATATATCAGTGTCAGATTGTCATGTAACTAAGGGAGGAGAGGGAGTTTTGACACACGTTAACTACTGGGAGCTGTAGATGGAAGGGCTGTGTTGATGGGCCTTTGCTTTCTGTAACAGCTAGCTACAGGCCAACGCACAGCAGTGCTGAGTGACCTCTGCAGTCACACATCACCCCTCTAAACCTGGCTTCAAACAAACAAAGCCACACACTGACATGCAGCCATCTTGGAAGAGGGCTTCTTTTGTCTGGACAATTAATCATTAGAGTTTCCGGACTGCTGACACAGACTGAGGACATACCTTCTCTGGGGTCTTTAGCCTTTCACACTGGGTTATTCCAAAGGACTCCTCCATGTTAGCAAGGCTCAGTTTGAGTTCACCCACAATGCTGTGTCTGGAGAACTTGTCACAGTTTCTCAGGGTGAGAGTCAGTGTCCCCTCTGACATCTCCTCCTGCGTTAGCGGGAATCGCAGCACCTCCTCCCAGAGGGTGTGAAGCACCTTCTTCTTGAGCTCTGTCTGGGCCTCAGCAATACCAGACTTGCTCACCAGTGTGCCCAGTATGTAGCAATGGCAGCCAGCATCTTGGTCCCCACTCATTCTGCCATGCATAGCTGGAAAAGAAAGATTGATTGTAAGGAACTATTACAAAAGACAGCCCTGAAATATCTGTGACAAAATTGCTTATTTAACGAGAACCATAAAATAAAACAGCTGCACAGACATTGACCCATGTTCCTGCTTGTATGGGGCAGACTAAGCTGTGAGCCCATGCTGTAGTGCTTTCCTCATGCTGCACAATGTCCTTGTCCTTCTGCCACAGCAGAAGGACATTATTAGTGTTTAGGAGAGCAAAAGCTGAGTTCAAGGAAACATGCTCTTTTGAAAGATGTAGAGCAGCAAAAAGATGAGACACAGCATGGCACAAGGATTGGCAACTCTTATTTACTTTTACCTTGGCGCAGAAAGAAAACTTCTTACAAAGGTTTACAAAGCAGGATGGTCAGTCACAGACATCAGAAGTGGAAGAGACCTCCCTCTTGGCCCACATCCATTTCAGCAGGCCAGTGTGGGGTATGTCTATGGGTTATTACATTCTGCTTGTCTAACCTCTGCTAAATGAATCCTACAGAAACCATCCCACAGCCCGAAAGATCTGTGTCAAGAGATATTCGTCCCTAATTTTATATCACTTTTATGCCAAAAAGCCTAGAGTGAGAATGGCATTTCACACTCCTCTTCAGTTGCATCAACAAAATTGTGCTGCTTTCTCTGCAGCAAGAAAAACATGTCTTCCTCCGAGGGGCCATAAAATAGCATGTCTGTGTGCTCAGAATTTTTGTCCTTGCTGCAGCCAGTCCAAGGACAGCTGCTCCTGAGCTGCCAGGTCCCATGGTTCACAGGGGTCTCCTGGTTTCTTGAGGGAGCAGAGCTGGGGAGCAGAGCCAGATCCTGCCTGGGTGGCCGTGGGGCACCCAGGGAGGAGCACACATGCAAGAGAGCCAGGATGACAGCCAGCAGGCATGGGTATCCACCCTGGAAGGGAGCTGTAGGCTTTCTGCTGGCAGGTGGCCCACATCAGCGGCTGCTGTTTAGCACCCTTTCATTTCTTACTTCAGAGGGTGTGATTTGATTAGGTTTCCACAGAGATCTGCACTGTGCATGAATTATTCAGTCAGCTTATTTTACTTTCCCAGAGGAACTGATGATGCTCCAGCCCTGAGCTGAGAAACTGTTACAGTTGTCAGTTCCCGCTTCAGAGAGTGACACAGAGCCTGGCTGCCTGGTCAGGCACAGCCAGCAGGACCTTCCTCAGTGGCCTACAAGATAAGTCTGGTATCTCCAGCTCAACCTTTGACTTGCTTTGACAAGAAGCAGTAGGAAGTGGGTCAAGTTGAAGAAGGAAAGTTATAGAGAGGAAGGAGATAGCAACCCCCTGACCCCAAAGGCAAAAGTAAAAAGAAGTTACTTTGTACCACTGTACCACATTTGGAGCTGGAGGAGCCTATTTTGGTTCCTGACTTCTGCTTTTGAGCTGTGCAAACAGTTGTCCCCAAGCCATGCCCTGCATGCTCACTTCAAGCAGTGGCATTGCCAGGTGTTTCTATTCTGCAATCCCAGAACCAGTGAAACATCCAGTGGTCCTGGGGAAACATTGATTTTAAGGTAGAGGGGGACTCTATAAAATCAACAGGTGTCTTGTACCCTCCAGAGAGAATCACCAGTGGAAGGTCTATGCCCCTTACCTTCCAGAAGGGCCACACGCAGCTCAGCTTTTTGTTGATCATATGCAAGGCAGTAGCGCAGTTCAGGGGCCTGGTTGCAGCTGGCTGCCCTCTCGGGGTTCAAATGCTCTGTGACACACACGTCCTTTACCACACCTGGAAATGAAAGAACCCCTTTAGCAAGCAGGCATTCACTTTCCAAGGTGAACAAATCCACCCTCTTGTGACCTTCACTTTTCTAAATGTCTTACTATTCCTGCACCTTGTATGCAGGAATATAATTTATGTTCCTTCTCGTTCATCATCATATCTCCTTTTTGCTGTTTTCTCACTTTCAGCTCTTTCTAGAGCACTTGGACAAGCCTTCTGCTCTCCACCACCTTGTGCTCCAAGATGGTTCACACGCTTGCCTTTTTATCTTGTGCCTAGGCCAAGGTGCCTAAACTACACTCATTACTTGTTATATTGTTTTATATTGGTTTTAACTCGCTTTGGTGAATTAAAACTTGTGTTCTTTGGAATGAGAACATGATTCTGCTTTTGAGCTGCCATGCAACTCTGCATTAGTTCAGACATCTCTAAATATTTTTTGGTTTTAACAATACAGTCTTTGTCATACAGAAGACATCTGCTTCCATAGTGCTTGACCACGTTGAAGATAATGAGCTCAGGAAGCTGTGAGGCAGTTTCTCCACATGTGTTTTTGAAGTATGCATTTCATACTGAAATAAAGCAAGTTGCAAGGCTGAAAGGGAAGCCACAGCTTTTTGTCATCAAAAGCTGTTATCTGCAAGGACCATTCTGATTCACACAGAAAAACAATAGTGGGACATTTCCTCCTAAAAGTCTCAGCCACAGTCCAGACCAGTTCAATGTGACACCAAAAGGAGAATGCAACAATTCTTGCTTTATTTCAGGAATACTTGAGCTATGAAATCAGGCACAGCAGGAAGCTGTGCTTGTGCCATTAGCAGTGCAGAAAGGCTCTTACACCAACACACTTATATAAAGCTTTAGCCTACATGCAGCCATCATCCTTCAGCCTCTCCACCCTATAACCTCCCTGACAGCTAAGGTTGTGGCTCGAACAGTCTTTCTCCAGTGCAGCTGCTTCCCATGGCACTTTCTTTTCTATACTCACAGGTCTCAGAGTGGAGGAGGACAAAAATAAAATCTTGAGCAATTTTAAAAAACTAAAGAGTTCTCTTAAAAAAAAACCATGACAGATGGCATTGTGTCTCTGGCAAATCTTCAGGAAGGTTTTATTAATGTGGTAACCATACGAGTCAATTATCCTGTTAAAATACAGCTGTGAAGGTAAAAATCAGTATGGATGGAACCCAGACATGCTGCCAGATGTATATAATAACTTTGCATTTTCTCTCAGGCTCCAAGAATCCTATGCTCCAGGTTTTGGCATTCTACCCTTTGGGCTGGCTGGCAAACAAGAATTCTGTTTGGCAAAAATGCCTGAGGTGTCAGCTTTTGGTTTCACTGCACATTACAACAAGCTGAGACCATCTCACCAAACTGGTGGAAAAAAAGCAACACAGAAAATAAAGCAGAAGCTTGAACCTCTGCTGCCAATGTCCCTGACAAGGACAGTTGCTGTGCAGCTAGCATTTGTGCTGGAGCAAGTACTCTGCCTAGTTTTAGCCAGATATTTCAGCCATACTCTGGCAACTGCTCTCAGTAAAACTACACTTAAATACATGTTTTTCTACAAAATGTCTGCCTCCAGTGAGCCAGGTTCTTCCACACAGAAGATGTTTAGGTTAAAAAAATTTACAATCAGACACCAGTACAGCTTTGTTACCTGAATGTCCTGATGAGCTCCGTGACTGCTTTCTATCAAACACATGCATTAAGGAGAGAACTCACAATGCTCATGATGAGAGCCAAAAGCACCCCATGTCTTCATTTTCACATTTATTTCTCTAACTACAGTTGCATTATGCTTAGAAGAATTACAGATGTACACCTAAAAAAGCAATCGTTAGTCTGAAGACCCAATGTTCCTACCGTTTTGAGGGAGAACAAACAGCTCTTCATTGACTTGTATCTTCACCCTGTTCTCATCCAAACCAATATGTCTTCCAGTAGCTGGTTCTTCTGTTGTCTTCAGGGAGTACTGCGTGTAGTTAACAATTTCAGGTGAAGTTACTACTGGTTTGGGGCCATAAATGTTGGGAAACTTCAGGAGTGCTCGGGGCTGGACTGGCTCTGCAGTTTTCTTAATGTTGAACTGAAAATTAAAACCATGTTTATTACTTTGCACTAATTAGATTCATTCTTCTGATTCTGTCAATGTTAAATGAGCCGAGACAAAGGGAGAAAAGACGGTGCCTCTGGTCATTCTTACCATTATTGTTTCTTGGGTTGTAGAAACCACTGCCTATATGTTTAGAGATTTTCTTGCCAAAGCTGATACCCTTTTACTTGGTGTATGTCTTTTCAGTTTTACTCCTCCACAGATGTTTTGTTGCAACAAGATATGCTCTTATTGTTTGATTATTCCAGCTGTTCCTGTACCAGTTAATCCTTCTTTCACAAGCCTGTGTTTTCTCCTAGCACAGAAATCAGCCATGAAGTTCATTTTGCTATAATTGAGGTATGGTGTTTTTTATTCTGATGTTTGAAGTCAAATCCAAGGTCAGGAGACTATAGCCACCCACAGATTTTGGAACATTTTACGTGAGTATGTAGTAAGCATTAGAAAGGCAAAGGCATGGATTGTACAGTCACTGGGAGCACATACGACCATGGTGTAATAAGACAGAGGAGAACTGGTTGAACAAATGAGCCCTGCAATGGCATTCCAAGAGTAGTTGATTCAGTGGTCATCCCAGCCTCTTGGGATATCTCTTGGCACCATGGACCAGAGCTCCACCTGACCCTCAGACACACTTTTCCCCTTTATTGTACTGGGATTGAAATTTGGATTTATGTCCAAATTTCTCCTTAACATTTCAGTTCCCTGATGAATCATGAGCATGGAATAAGCCAAAGAACCTGAAAGATGGTGTAATGCTCAGGCAGCACAAGCAAAGGTTGTCACAAAGTCATTACTGTTATCCCAAAACAATGAAGGATGTTTTAGTGGAATATAACAGTCCTCTTTTCCTTAGGTCCCAAGAAAGAATCCTGTCTGCTCACAACTTAAATAATTCCTCATTCATTTATATTTTGATTCATCAATGGGAAAGAACAAAAGCTGACTAACAAATTACCTGACCCTTGCAAAAGATTTTATTAATGTTTCCAAAACAAGAAAAACAAAAAGCAGAGGTAAAACTGCCATTTCAGTTGATTATTGTGCAGTGGGATTCTTTCCAACTCCACTGCCTGCCAACCTATTCTGTGTTAAGTTTGGGTCGAGGGTGAGCCAGAAAATGTTCGTAATTGTAATTAAAGTTTTTCATTAGTCTCATTCTTTTCTGTTAATAATGAATGTAGAAGATGCCCTGAAGCACTTGTCTGTGTTGGGACTTTGTGGTCCCAGATCACATGTCCTGAGGGAGCATACCTATTCCTCAAGAAATGGAGCAGAAGAAAGGGAGCAGTCTTGGACTTCAGCTCTTCAGTCTTACTCTGCTTAAGGAGATCATAGCATTACGGTTACATGCACTTGGCACTGGTAAAGTACTAATTAGGTCAGCGACTCCATCTTCTCAAGGCAGTCAGTGCATCAGTGTTTAAGAAGTCTGCTATGTAACAGAATTTTGTCTTCTCTAATTTTAATGGCTCTGAAAGATAAGTGGGTTGAGAAGGAAAGACGTCACTGTGTGCAGTCCCCACCTAGCATTCAGCTGAGTTTATATGTATTATGTAAGTCATATGGTGTGGGTCTGTAAGTGAGATCCCTCTTTTAGAGATGTGAGCCTCATCAGTCCTAAAATACATAGGAAATTTGGAGTTACTCATCCAAACCTTAAATGCAGTTTTCCTTTCTTCTAAAATTAAAGCAGACCAACCAAGCAAAAGATGTTAGGAATCATTAGACAACAGCTTGAAACAGCAGGTTGCTTTCGTTCTACAAAGGCATTACTTCTAACACGCATACAGTCTCTGCCATGGTGGCCAGTCTCTGCTGTTCCTTCTCTCCTGAAGCCACTGTGTAAGGCTGCTGTCCTACCAGTCACTGACCACCACACCAGAGCAGTATGCCTGCGTTGCTGTGTGCTGCTAGCATACGAAGCACTTTGGGATCCTTTGAGATAAAAACACCTAAGCAAATGTGAGGTATTGTTAGTACAATGTTTTCTTCCACTTGCTAAAAGCGAGACATTTAGTCAGGAAATCCATCAGCACACAGCAACTAAGAGCTCCACTGGGTCTAAATATTCCTCTTGTCTGTCTGCTCTGCAGAATTAGAGATGAGAGACATATGCAGGCACAGTGGGACCAGCCCACCCCCTCTTCCAACTGCATCTGCCTCTGTTTATTATTTTTGCTGCCAGCTCTGTTCCCAAGTGCTATCTGCTAATCCAGTTACATAGCAGTGCCCTATGGAAGTTCACTTTGCAAATCAGCAGCAGTATCTTAAAATAAAGACATGAGGACAGGAGTTCAGATAGTTCTGCATAAAATGCATGAAAGCAAAGAAACCAAAAGTGGCAAGGAGGCTGCAACTGACGCTTCTGGGTCCCTGCCCAGTGTCACTCAATGCACCAGATTGTTGCCATTGCTGGATTTGTTTAGGAATCTTCATTCTGCACTCTTTGCTGAGACTTTGCACATTTACAGCAGTTTTTAATTGTTCTGTAGATGTATCTTTGTGTTCAAACTCCTCCTCCTCCTGTATGCAGGGCATGTCCATGGGGAGCCTCTGACTACAGCAAATACAAGTATCACTGTCATGGGACACATGCCAAGTGAATAAAATGCAGTCTTGCTTCATCTTTCTTCTGTCATCTCTGTTTATCAGAATCAGTGGCCCTGACAGGCTTCAATAATTAAGTATGTCAAGCACTGAGTAGGACATACAGCTTACTAATGTAGTTGGAAAAAACTCCCGACAGGACAATTTATAAACATAGACACAGATGATAAAACTTCACAGGCTCAGAACTCAATTTGAGATTAATTCCTTCAAGGTATACAGACTGATTCTGAATCAGTGACAGCATAGGAGAATGCATGTTCCTGGCAAGAAAACTATTTTAATTGGAAAGAATTGTTAAACATATGGAATATGCAAACTAAGAACATTTTGCACTTTCTGTGACAGAATGTTCATTCAGCTGCTTTAATCTGGCCAGATTTCTTTTAAAAAAACCACAAAACCAGTAACATTAGAAATAATACTTCTAATTAAAAAGTCTTCAATGCTAAAAGAATACAATCACTCAGTTTATAATGATACACTGAGGGCAGGTTGAATAATTTGATGTGTCATATTGAAAATTTGTGGGTCAAATACTGGATTAAGTTGTGGCAAAACTTGATGAACGTAGAAATATTGTGAGGACTATAACCTAATATCTGCTGGGTATTTGAGGCTTAATTGGACCTCACAGTGACAGAACTGATTTCAGTCATGCAAGCAGGATGACACCCTAGAGGACAAGCACCAGGATGGATTAACGCTTTCCCAAAAGGCTGTAGAAAAGAAAAATGTCCTGTCCAAGGATGGACTTAAAGATTTAAGAGGTTTCTGAGCTAGAAGATTACAGCAACAAAAAGTCTGTTGTAGAAAGAGAACAATGGTAAAGTTGTCTGTGAGTAGCGTTGTTCCAGACAACAGATAGAAAACATGCTATGCAAAGTGATACAACTGTCAAAGTTACACATTTCTCTTTCATTTTAACAGTAAACTTGGAAAATCTCAGCGTTACTATACATCCCTATATACAGGAGTTGGCACATCCCCTGTATGGGTTAAAAAAGATAAGAAAAGAGCCTGGAAATGACATGACAAGACTATCAAACAGAATAGCAGGAGAAATTAATCCTAGGAAAATGCAAACAGGTACTATAAGGTATTCACAGTGCTCATGGATGAATGCTCAGAATTAGCAGCAATCTCTTGGGAAGTCCTAAGCTCAGTGCAGATGTTCATCCATGGTTAGTGGAGCCATCCTCCCACCCCCCAGCAACCAGAAGCTCTGGTAACACAATTCTGTTTATCTGCATCAGATCTTACAATACAAGTAGTAGATTTGGTCATGTTTCTCAGAATGAACTGCAAGAGGAGCATGAGGATTCCAGGGCTCTTTTCTCCTGAGATCCTAAGAGCAGTAGCCAGAGAGAAACTGAATTTGTAATTACAAACATTACAGAGAAGTTCAGTTAGGAATCCTGCTACACTCTTTAAGAATACAAGAATAATAGGCAGCTCAGATAATTAAAAGGCAAACAAAGACTGTTACACAACGGATCACTGGCCTTTGGAATTGGCTGCTATGGCATAACATTTGGTTGAATAGTCAGATGAAAGTGAAAAGGACAGGCACATACAAGCACCAAAAGCAACAACCAACAGGTAATACTTTCAGAGACTGACCAGTGCTATAGCTCATGCTAAAGACAATAGTCAACCAAGGAAATCAGTCAAACATTTCCCTTTGAAGGGGAGCTTCCCATTAATAAGTATATTAGAAGGGTCTTATAATTCCCCTTGCTCTCTTTTGCATTGACCTCAGGACTGTATCAGGGATTTTGGATTCTAACAAGAAAGACAGACCACACAGGGATGCCTAACATTATCCATACCCTACGTTACTCTTACAGTAAGTGAAAAAGCAATTCAGTGTGATGAGATTGTCCAGTCATCACACTCTGGATCTTCATTTGCATTTTGTTATCATTTCAATGCCTTTTTTTAACTTCAAACATAATTAATCCACTCAGTTAGAGGGGCAGAGGGAGGAAGAGGGATAGTTTTCACAGGAAACCAGCTGTTGACAGGGAACTATCCTGCAGGAACCACAAGATCTCATTAATCTTATTCTTTTAACAAGAGTTAGAGAAATAGCTGCTATAGGAGATCTCAGCAGTAGCTACCTCCTCCTTACAGTGCTGCATGCCACCTGATAAAGTCCAGTCTTTGCTCCTCAGGAAATCATTTCCCTTGTGATCAGCTTGACAGCTAAGCAGCATTTCCAGTCCTTCTCCCCTAGTTTTGCCATTAGCAGCTTTCTCTTTGACAACATAGCAACTGTCTCCTGCTTCGGTAATTCTGGGGGTCACCCACCCCATCTCTGTTTTTCCCTCACACCTCCTCCCATTAACATGTTGTTAGATCCTGTACACAGTGAGCAAATAAATAGGCAGCATAAATCAGACGCTGCGTAGCCTAAGAAAGAAGTTGCATTCCCACCCTCTGCATTTAAAGAAAAATCACAGAGCAAATTAGAGACTGTCTTACTTGCTGAACTGGCTGAAGCACACTGGGCTTAGTATTTTCCGTGTCCTCCTCTTGGTCCTTTTCTGAGAGTCCTTTCCCAGGTTGCTTGCATTTGCAGAAGCAGGTGAGACCGCAGAGGGCGAGGATGCTAGTTGCAGTCCCTAAGGTAGCCCCCAGGGCTATAACTGGGGCAGATAAAACCATTGTCCTGTGCTGCACAGGAACAAAAAGCACAGAAAAGCTGTGACTCCTTCTCCCTGGGAGAGCAGCTCTCCCACAGCCACTCCTATTCCTAGCCTGGCTTCATTCCCCTTAGAAGTCTGAAAACAATTCACTTGTGCAGCAAAGAAAAAGGACCAATCTAGAGACAGAGATAAATCATCCCACCTTTGCTAGGCAACAAGGCTACCTTTCTATCCTGATGATGGAGTTTCTGCTCCAGGCCAGGTAGAGGAAATAGTGATTGTGGTGCCTGCAATCTCCATATAGCTGCAAACAGGCAGTTTTCATTGAAGCCTGTTCTCCAGCTCCACTGGGAAAAGTCTGATGTGTGATAGAGAGGAAAGACGTCAGCAGAAGGGGCTGGGCCTTGCTAGCTAAGTCACAGAAAGTGCATCCAAATGTTTGATCAGCTCTCTAGCAATATTTCTGAGGACTAGCTTGCTTATTTGCTCAAGGTGTTGAATTTTTCTGTCTCAAGGCAAAGATAGTAATTGCCAAAAAGTGCTGACCTGAGAAGCCCTGTTATGATAACATTGCATGATAGCACTATAGTCAGAGTAAATAAAGCCTGTGTTTAAGTCAGACAAAACTTTCCCATTCTTCAGAGGCTGGGAAGCAAAGACGTGCAAGAATTAAGCACCGTCCCACACCTCACCAGCTTCCCCTCAAAGTGCAGGATCTGAACCTTTTGGATCTGCTTTCTGAAGGATCATTACAGAGCAGCACTTCAATTCAAAAAGACAGCAGAAAATCTATCAAATAAGACACACTGGTGCATGTGCTGCTTCCTCTGGAGAGGATGAGAGAGCAAACAACTTATGCTAGGTATTAGTCATACTGCTTACTACACTGGTGTCGGGCAGTGGGCTGGTGAGCACAGTAGAAGAACTGACATGAATAGACCTGAAGGGCTACATGTCCATATCAGTTTTCTCTTGAGGTGATGGAGTGACTAACTTTCTCTGACTCATTCATTTTTGCCTTCTTTCTTAGACTGCCCAGCTTGGGGAAGAGGAGAATAAGTGTCTTCTTTTGATGCGTTTCTTGTGACATACAACCATTTTCTGGATACTTCACAAGGAGTACCTAGTGGCTGGAAAATTAGAATTCTGTGTCACTATATATCTGGACCAGAGTGAAACTAGTAAGCAAGAAACAAAATATTCCTTATAAGGCTCTGGAAAAAGTACCCAGTTCTACTGGGAGTTTCTTTGTCTTTCTATTTTGGAGTACAGTTGATGTCTGCGAATCAAGAAAAAGATGAACCACGTACATAGAAATGTTCAGAAATTAAGTTTTTTTGATCTTTCTGCAGCTCAGGTTTTGCCATGGATTTTTCTTGACTTTTTAAAAATGTTTCATACCTTACTAATGATGACATACTCAGCCTTTGTTCCATTATAGATGATATGTTCACCTCCTTAGCACAAACCTTCCCTCACACATCCAACTCTAATCGTGAAAGATTCCTCTTTAACAATGCAGCATCCTTATGGGTGCAGGGCAGATTCTGTCTTCTTGCCTTCTCCTCACCCTACCAGGCTTGTCAGACATGTGACTTGCCCTCCACTTCCAACCCTCCTGATCCCCTATCAAGAGAGGAATCATGATAGACTCCTTAAGCAGAGACAATCTCCCAGTATACTGCTGAGTCCATAGAAACTGGACTTTTGGCTCAGCCCACAGAAGGAAAAAGGTGAGCTGCACCAGGCTGGACCACTGGCACATCTCTTGCTGTGCTCAGAGGTAGGGAGAACAATCACATAGAAGGGATTGAGAAATCTGACTAAGCACTCCCTTGCTGCTTGCTCTTCATGGCTCAGGAGCTTCCAAAGCCTTGAGCAGCATCCCTGTACTTACCTCTGCTGATCTGAACTTTCTCTGCCACAGGTAGACTGTTGCAACCATTTGCTGACTTAACTAATAGCGACTTCATTCAGTCTGTAGTTGAACAGGTAACATTATAATCATAGGGCCACGAGGTCTTACCTTGAATTTGAAGAATGTACCATATTCTTATGGACTTCCACCACCAGTCAAGAGAACCAGAAGAGAGGAGAGTCTGAAAGAGGACAGAAAGGATGGGCACACTGTTTAGATGTGTTTGGTTTCCTCCGCAGGACGGGTTCTTCCTCAAGGTGCTAATGAAATCTAACACAGCTAGATCAGAGCCCCAGAGATCTGTAAACGATACGGATACAAAATGAAGAAGGTGCTATTAAGGGTAGAGCACATTGTCAGAGATTTGGAGCGGGGAAGGCATTCAGTTCATCCGTAAGATGCAACCTTACGTTGTAAAAAACCCGTGTTTTTTACAAGCTGTTCTGAAAATTATATAAAGACTGCTTACAACAGGCTGTGGAAGGAAGGCCACATCAAAATATCTCTGCAAGACAATAATTTAATAGGATACCTCTCCAAGATGTTTTCTAGCTGCTCATATATGAAGATTAAGTTTTTCTTGCCAGAAATTGTATATGCTGTGAAATGTAAGATGTACAGAATCATCATCAGATATCATATTTTGATAATCATAGCCAGGCAGCAGCCTTTTGCTGCTATTGCTAGGAAAAAAAAAAACAGCTCTTGCTAAACATTGAATATTAGCAGTATGTGAGCTTCTACAAGTGACAGGCCAAAAATTTAACATAATTTAACTGTAGCTTAACAGCATCACTGCATCTATCTGTTGTGGTTGCTTATTTTTAACACATCCTGTTCAAAAAAAAAAAAAAAATTGGACCACAAATGTATTTCAAAGTCAGCTTTACACTTGCTTGTTTTAACACCCAATAATAAAATTGCTTCTTTTTCTTCAAAGTAGTAGTAGGCTAAAATGGGGCCAGACTAATGACCTTTCTCACTGGTCATTCACACTGATATTGTCCAGAATCACATAGCTTTTTTATGCGTCACATCTGCCATTGGAAAGAGACTTGCCAAGACAGAAAGATGAAAGCCTGTTTTCGCAAGCTAAACTTTATGGGCAGGTTCAGGCCTGGCAACATATTTTACAGTCACTTTATCTACCCATTTTCTCCAGATTCTGATACAAGACATGGATAAGAATGGCAAAAGCATATACATGTTTTTCAGCTCCTGATACTTCAGAAATGAATTTTCTGTGATGATGAAATAGAAGGCAGTGGACAACCTTTGGTGCTTATAGATTCTTTGATCCTTCTGTGAGATTTTCCACTGATATTTTGGGCCTTTCTATCCATTGGCTGTATTAAAGATGCTTTCTCTGAATGGAGAATTGGTAGTACAGATCACATGGAGAATTACAAGAGCTTTTTTATTGCCTGGCTGTAGTTCATGCCCTACCAGGAAAAAAGCCCTTTAACGCAACTGCCAAAAGCTTGAATAAGCAGATTAGGGATTTGCAACTTTTATTCTGGCATTAGAAGACACAAATTAAAGTTCTAGACTCCCTCATTATCACAAGGAAAAGCCAGCATACATCTGAATGAATGATGGTTGCAGACTACATTCCCTGACTCAGCCCACTCTGTCAGGGGCTGGTGTTTGTCAGAGATACTCTGATTCTCACTGAGACATTTCACCAAGCAGAAGTGTGAATTAACAGACAGAAAAGGGAAAGAGAGGGCTTTTTGCAGGGAAATCCTTGTAACAGTCAGATTTAGCCTGAAGGTGTAAGCTCATGTTTTCATTTGTACTGACTTGTTATTAGATTGTGAGATTATGTGCTACAGAAATGAGACAGTTTGAACAGGATGATGGTCTAAAATAGCTTGGTAGATCATAGCATGGTGTTTACACCACCCAACTTTGGGTACTGAAATAGCCAGTTAATGACAGAAGACCACATAGGGCTGTCATGCATTTCCTTAAAAAGTAAAGGAACCATGCTGAAAACAAAAATGAAGGTAAAAGGCTTGTGCTTACAATGACTACATCTACTTCCTTATGATTTTGTATGCTGTTGCCTCAGGTTGCAAATGCTTTAAGAAAGAGATTTTTTCTTCCTCCAAGTGGTGAAGTATTCCTCCACCACATCGTGAAGTAGTGCAGACAACTGAAATAACCTTTTGCAGTGCTGTTAAGAGAAAGCAGTTGTCACCACATAGTCATATGCCCCCCCACCCCCCCCCCAAAAAAAGGAAATTTATGAGAGGAATGTGGGCTTCACCTCTCCATCACAGTCACTGAAACAGACGTGTAGATGTAAATCAAGTAAATTAAGTAATTAAGAGAAGAACAAAGCATCATTTTCAAAAGGAAGATATACAATGCTCAACCTCAAGAAAATGAGCTTCAAGCTGTGGTGCTTCAGCTGGTGTTAATGGATATAGAGCTCCTGAAACCTTCAGACCTGCAGGAGTACCTGCCAGCTGCATACGTAGCCTTTTGCCACTCAGGATGATGATAAGGATTTAGCACACAAAAGGATGCAGCTAGTTGCACGTGTGCAGTGTGGAGGTCATTGTTAATGATTCTGTACTAGGATACTATACCATCCTGATACCAAGATCTGTGGAATTCAGGAGTTCTATGGAAAAAATATGGCTGCGTACCAATGTCAGGAGGCTGCAGTGTACCCCCTCTTACCAGCAACCACTGTAAACCTGGCTGTGGTACAGCTTCTGTATCCCTTGCGGCAGCACTGGGCGAATACTTGCAGATCGTGGGAGACAACAGTAGGAAGCAGGGAGAAGGAGCCAAAACCAAAAAGTGGTCAGGGAGGGTAGTGTGATCTACCAGGAAAAACACTGGGTAGGAATAGGAATGGTCTGTACTGTGTGAATTAGCACTGGCGTGACCACTGTAGAACAATGCTGCACCGCGCTGCCGGGCAGAGCGCCAACTCGGGCAAATTAGAGGGAGTTCAGGAAAGAGCCACATGAATGAATAGAGGGCTGGAAGGCAGTGGATTGGAGTGTGACTCAAGAAGGTCAATCTGTTTATCGATGAAAAGGCTAAGGGGTGACTCGGTCAAAATCCTTAAGTACCCAGCTGGGGAATAAATCTTTCATAATAGAGGTCCTCTTCTGTTGAGCAAACAACGCATTACCAGGAGCTAATGGCCAGAAGCTGATGCCAGACAAACTCAGAGTAGAAACATGTTGCAGATTTCCAACAATAAGCATAATTTTGGTGGGAATAATTGTGGAACATCATGGGTAGTTTTTGAAATCAAGACTAGTGTTGTGCAACTTGTTTTTATGGGATCTATTTTCACTCAGTTAAAAGTTAAACTGATATTTAACCACCAATGACACCACCAATGTAGTGTCCTCTGTTGTTTCATGTTTACATAGGGTCTGCTTGGGATGTTAGAATAGTATTAACGTGTGAGGCGGTTTTTCAAAAAACCACAATTCTTCTGAGAGCATCAAAGGGCTATCTGCAAAGAGAAAGGCAGCCGTGCTTTAGGTCACATCACACAGCAAAGCCCAGCAGAAGAACAGGACCCGTGCTTCACCAAGTGAACGGCTTTAGTGTGAGGTCTTAGCACCTCAGTAATGGAGACTGAGAACAAAACTTTCAGCTTCAGCTCAGGTCAGACCTGGGTGAAAGAAAGGAAAAAATATCGCTGGACTGCAACTGGAAGTGTTGTTAAAAAGTAGCAAGTGCAAGGTTAAGCACGTTCCCAATGAGCCGGTGAAGTTAAGCAAATGAGCAAACGTTTTCCGGAATGGTAGAGGGTATCTTGCTGAGAGCAGATGAACAACCCAGATACTCTGTTTTTCCATTGAACTCTGCTAAATTGCTATTGAAAACTCAGGAAAACAGGGCTCATTTTGTGCCTATCTCCATTTCATCTGGGGATTGGCTCCTGCTGGCTGGAGAACCAGAGCTTATTTTTGCACAGGTTGTTCTGCTGTGAGTGTATGTTTATTTCTTTTCTACTAGATTTTTTTAAATAATGACAGATTTGAGAAACTTTAAAACCCGAATTGTCAGAAACTAGATTATACATTGTGTATTTGCAATAAAATGCTGCCTCCTAGAGGTGACAAGGTTTTTCTTGCAGTGCCTTTTAAGAATTCGTTAAGCCGAGTTCCAATTTCTCAAAACGCCAATGCTGTAAATGATATTTTGCAGAGAAAAGCATTGGGATCTCATACTTTTAGTTACAGTTATATCTCTAGCTATGTTAAGGCTGAAAATCCAGGAAATTAAAGAATTATGGTTGCCTATAAAGCCGTAGTTCTATCTACTTACATGTCAGTTTTGTTTTAATTTAAATCTTTAAGTACAGGATGACATTCCAAATGAACTCTTAAGATGCACTCTTTTTGGGAATGAATCAGGGTTACATACTGAAAGTAGCTGTTTTTTATGTGTGTGTCCCTCCAATGAAGCAGTAGATAAAGAAAAATAAGACTCTACATTGCTGGCTGATTATGTGGTTTAAGCAGCTGGAAATATATACAAAAATTACACGTTTCTTTCTCATTATCAGTACACCCAGCCTGGTACCTTGTGGTCTGATCTACACAAGAGCTGAGTGCTTGCATCTGCAGCAAAATTGCATGGGAACCATGCTGCAGCATGTACTGTGTGGTATTAAGCATTCTGAAAAAAATAACCTACAACAGGTCTTTAGGAGGCTGCGTTAGGGGAGAAAGCCCAAGGAGGCAAGCAGTCCTTCTGGATTTGCAGTAGGGCTTGGAAGCTGTCTTCTGCCTTGCTGCATTCCTCATCCCACTGCCTGTCAGACCACAGATACCACTGTCACTGCAGAAGAAACTTTCAGAGAAAGAAAGGGAAGATTCATAACAACGGCTGTCATGTTTTTCAGTGCAGTGCAAGAAGCAAGCTACCAACATATTGGCTGAAGCAGCACCTATTTTTGTACAAGTCAGTGCTGTTTTGGGAGCAGATTGCTTTTCCCTTAAATGTTATGTGCAGCTCTTGCCTTTCTGGTCTATAAAAGGGTGTCACCAGACTGAAAAAAGTTTATGAATCAGAAAGGTTGACCAAAGGTGTGGAACAGCTTCTGCATAATGAATGAACCAGCAAGTTATAACTCCTTAGCCTGGGAAAGAGATACTGCATGGGGAGAAGAAAGAGGTCTCTGAAATCCTGAGTGTACTGAGGAAACTGGCTAGGGATCAATCTCCCAGTTCCAGTATAAGAACTAGAAGGAATACTCAACCGGGATCCTAGTTCCAAACAGACAAAGGGGAAGTATCATATATGTTTGCCCTGTTTTTGTGTGCTTTTCTAGGCAGCGTTTTTCTGCCCCTGTCAGAGAGAGGACACAGGGTCAGAGAAGCCTGTTGTCTAATCCTGGGTGGTGATTCTAGCAGACATCACATGCTGTGCAAATTCTGTTTCCTATGTCTTTTAGGTAAAACCCTGAGAATTAACTTGTTTTTTGGAAATGTTATTTTGAGTCACTGACTCAGGTAAAGTAGCAGTTTGGTAGCAGCTCTTGGCCTCTTATTCATTCTTTCCACATTTCCTTTGAGTCTCAGTCAGAGTTTTCATGTATTCCCTCCCTCTGTCAAAGAGGCACAGGTGGGAAATCACAGTGAAAAGACTTTGAGCTGATCTGCTCCATCTAGTTGCGCACTGTGTTTATTGGGGTCTTTTGCTAGGTACTCCCATCAGCAGAAGCTGCAAGTACCTCAGCAGTGGTAATTCTTAGTGCCATATTGTAAATCACTTTTTGCAGAGATTTTTGTATTGTTACTAGTATCAAGAATACCACAGGAACAGCTTTCCTAGGACAAAATTGCTTGATCCTATTCCTTGACAGGGACAGAGAAAAGAGCAGAGGAAACCGTTTCAGGTAAAGTCACTCACAGTTTCTAGTTACAGAATTGAGAAATTATGTTTCTGTTTGTCTTTAGCAATTGCTTGTGACCTACAAGTACAAGATTTCATCTGGTTTCGGAACATTGTCTATAAAACTGTCATTATACAAATTTCAGTGAGTACTCCAATAAAAAGAGCTGGTGCATAGGACTGTGTGCCTAGACATTCCAATCAAGAGACAAAGAGACCTTACAAACACCTTCTACAAAAACAACCTTTTCAGAAAACAGCCTCCAGCTATCAGGACAGATGCCTTCCACCAAGTTTGCTGAACACGAGTTAAGTGCAAAGAGTGGCATGGGTCCATGCTTATGATATCCTTACTGCTACACTGCTGTGACCTGCCTGACCTCCATGCCTGCCTTTGAAATAGTTGAGACTGAAAATTGGTTTTGCTGTCTGCAGAAATATATGCTATGTTTTTGCTTTTCAGATTGAGATTACAGTGAGATCTGACCTTGTCCTGGTCAAATTTGACAGGTAATTGCTACTCAGAATCAATGTTGTCCAGTGTGAAATAGAGCAATAGGTCTTTCATACTCCGCACTCCAGACAGCACTGTTATTGACAGCTTTGCTGTCTAAATGATCTTGAGAAAAGCCACTCATCAGGATTTAGGCACTTCTGTGGTGGAAAGCACAGGGGCATTGCCCCAGAGGGCTGTACTTGCTTTGTGCACAACTTTCAATCTCCAAAGTAGCCATGGCAGAACCTTCCTCTAACATGAGACTGAAAAAGTTATATCCAAATTTGAAAAGAGACCTCCCGTGTGTGTTCCAGTAGCTCTAAGGGACTGTTTCCTTCATTTTCACAATTGCCCAAATTATACTTCAGAGAGGACTGTTCTCTATCCAGTGAGCTCCCTGTGTTGAACCCCTGTGTCCTCAGCTGTTCCCTAGGCCCTCTCAAAACTCCTGAGTAAATTGTCTTCCAACTGCCAAACTGCAAAGTGGGTCAGAGGGTGTCTGCGGGGTAAAGTAGGAGGAAATCTGCCACAGTTATGGTGAGGAGTAAATTATTCCAAATTCCCTTACTTGACTCAGTTGTTTCTACTCCTGTTTCCACTCAACTGCTGTGATTACACTGGCCAGCTCACTCTGTCCTTTCTCCCTGGACATATTCATGACTTTTGAACCTCAGTTATATCCTCCCACTACTTCCATAAATCTTTGCCTCCTCTCTTTCCCCTTACTTTTTTTTATCTCTTCATTTCATAGGACATCTTCTCTTGTCCTCACCATATGAAAATCCATTATCTATTGGGAGAATAGATAATTATTCTTCCTCTACAGACCTCTGAAGATCTCCACCTGATCTTTTCCTGATCCATTCCCACTGTCATATTTCATGAATAGTTTACAGACCCCATACCAACATCTATCTGACTGGTCTGTCTTCTTACAATGTGAAATCTCAGGTTGACACCAATATCCTCTCCCAAGAAACTTCATGTGAGATTATCTAAGATAGTCATGCTAGACTCATGATTTTCCCATCCAAGTTGCCTTTACCATCCAATGTCTTCTTTCACACCACTAGTAACATACCAAAAAACCTCATCACTCAAGCCTGTACATCTTGGATGTCCCCAGTGTGACATACATATCATAACAGCAGCTATTTGCGTCTTCTTGGACAGTGCCAGGCCCTTCTGGCAACTAATTCCTCTGAAGACCCAATTCCACTGAAGATGTTTCATGGCATTCTCAGACAAAAATATGTGATTAAGATTAAATCACCCCAAAGCTATGATTTAGGAGACAAAGGCTTTTTATTCCAAGAGGGTTTAAATTTTGCATTTCACCTAAATTGTGGCTCAATACATGAATCTTGTGTCAAAATTGTTGTTCAAAGTTGAGACACGGTTGGTACCAGACAGTAGGAGAGAAAGGTCACCTCCTGTCTCTAGAATAGAATCAGTTGTGTAATCCCCAGCAGTTGCATGGCAAGGTATTGTTATGGTTTAACCCTGGCCAGCAACTAAGCCCCACACAGCTGCTCACTCATTCCCCCCTGGCAGGATGGCGGAGAGAATCGGAAGAGTGAAAGTGACAAAACTCATAGATAAAGATAGAGAGTTTAATAGGTAAAGCAAAAGCCACGCACACAAGCAAAACAAAACAAGGAATTAATTCACCACTTTCCCTGGGCAGGCAGGTGTTCAGCCATCTCCAGGAAAGCAGAGCTCCATCATGTGTAATGGTGACTTGGGAAGACAAACACTGTAACTCCAAATGTTCCCTGCTTCCTTCTTCCACCAGCTTTAGATGCTGAGCATGACATCATAAGGTATGGAATATTCCTTTGGTCAGTTCCCTCCCAACTTCTTTGCACCTGCTCACTGGCAGAACATGGGAAACTTGAAAAGTCTTTGATTTACAGTAAGCATTACTTATTATCAACAGTATATTATCAACATTATTCTCCTATTAAATCTAAAACACAGCATTGTACCAGATACTAGTCGGAAAATGAACTCTATCCCAGCCAAAACCAGGACAGTATATAGGAGAGGTGACTGCCTACAACTTCTTTTCCCAGTTTGGCTGGCTCTGCACAGATTGGGACACAGAAATGATGGGGTATTTATAGACCAGAAAGGCAAGAAACCACACCATGATTAGATTCAGGGGCTAGTTCTTTATTTAAAACAACCATGTAGGTGGTTTAAGCATCCTGAAAAACTTTGTAGGGTTGTTCCAGCCACAGCGGACTACACAGTGCCTCCTGGGTCATACTAATGGACTCTGGGAGGAAGCTCCCAAACCCCCTTCTTCTCATGTGGCAGGCAGAGGAAAGACAAGGCAGAAAGACACTTGTCTCTACAGCGTGGTGCCACACCCACCCACCCACCCTTTAAAATGCTGTACTCTGCAGCAATGCCCAAGTAGTCTTCTAGGTAAGGAGTTCAAATGGACTCTCTTCACCCAAAGCTGTAAAAACTGTAGCTTGATCTTCTAAGCCAGATGCCTGGCATGTCTTGAGAAAGGAGAAAAAACTTTTGCCTCTGTTGTCATAGGATGAGATCACTTCCAAACACGGCAATGATCTTTGTCTCTGGCAAAATCAGAAATTCAGCTACTAGAGTGATCATAAGGGTAAAGGAGGCTACAGCTACCAGCCAGCAAATATTGCCAGCCCTTTCTCATGCTGCATTACCAGCACATGATAGCCTCTCGCTGCTGCCTCTGTCCAGTGGTACTGCTGATGAGTGGGATAGGGTGCTGAGCACAGACTTCAGCTAGGAGTAGGCCTCCTTCCCCATGCCCTGCAACATAAGGAAAGATGAGGAGCAAGGAAGGCAGATGAGAAGAAGCTACTCCCAAGATGAAGGTAAAGAGATGGTGGTGACCCATTTTCTCCCCAGCTTTTCTATCACTGCCCTCCAGACCTGGCCAGGTGAGTACATGTAGACATGAGCAGAGGGCTACAAACCCAGACAGTTATTCAGTATAAGGATCAGCCTGGTGTTCCCCCCTCCTACAAAGTTTTACTTAGCAGAGAGACATGCAACCAACTCCAGAGGTTGTTTCTCCATCCCCTGGAGAACAGGGCTCCAAATGTACTCAGACCTTCCTTTGCAGCTGCTACTCCTGTTTCCAGGAAGAAGAGCTGCAATTTCTTCAATGGCACAGAGCAGTGGAAACCATGGAGAGAGGTGACTGAGATCCTTGACTACCAGCAGGAACCTGGACAGGAGAGTTGCCTGGGGAGAACAAACCATTCTGCTGTGATTCGAGGGGAAACACACTCCAAGTGTGACAGCACCTGTTTATCACTCTGGAGGAACACCACTGCTTCCCTTTTCCTAGGCTTGGTTTGTTACCCCTAGCAGGCGGCTAATAGCAAAGATCTATGTGTAAGCAGCAGAGCGTGAGGAATTTAAGTTAAAGTAGTGCTTAATGAAAGGCTACTCTGAATCACCCTAGGGTAGCAGTCAAACCATCTGTTACAGTAACCATACACCGGGGTGTGGAAAAGATATCATTGTCTCATAACAGTTCATAGTTTGGGCCAATTGCCTTCACTGACAGCAAAAAACATCCCCATTAGTTTCATTCTACAAGTGCTTTAATCAAGCCATCAGCAGAGATGCATGTGATCCTTCTCCTGTGATTAGGCAAAAAACGACAAAGTTTTCCTGCTTAATTGGCTAAAAAGATTGACTTGATCATTTGACATTTTTTTTTCTATTTGCATTTTAGGGTTTTTTAGTTATTTCGTCACTTCACCAGACATCAAGATACCAGAATTACAGTGGTCCAAGGGTAGAGCCATATTTCATCTAAGGGTAGGCCACAGAGACTGCCTCTATGGCCCTCATCCCTCATAAATTCTTGGAGAGATGAACTCTGCATTCTCTTCTCCTTTTCATGATTGTCCAAAATGAGTAACAGGTAGTTACAGATAAAGAAAGTGATAAATACTCCACCCTTCTTTTCAGAAACCAACTACTCTGAATATTCCACATCATCCACTTCTTCAGTTTCCTCCAAAAATAATTTACTTATTTAAAGGAGGAATACAAATATCCTCACAGATCCTGTTTATGACATTCCTTATCAGATAGAAGGCAGATATGCATGTAAAGGATGAGAGCAAACCTCTAAGTAGAAGCTTCCTCAGAGTGCCTTGCCCTTGATTTGTTGCTGAATTCACACTGTATCATTTCCAGATCCACAACAGAACTATCTCTGTAAGAAACCAGAGCTGCAGTTCAAACCTTCCAGTACAAATAAATGGTTTTCTTGCATACAAGCCTGTGAACCGAGAGGGAAAGCTGAGTCTACTGAGCAGAACTGAAACTACAGCAAAGACAAATCTGAAGCCAAAAAGCTAGACTTGAAAGCCCTCAGATTAAAGTTTGGCTGTGCATGCTTCTGTCAGCTAATTACATAAATCTAAAACAAATGAAATATGAAAGCATAGCTAGGCTTTTCTCTTGCCAGCAGAAAGTCTCGAGACAGTCTTTCTAATTTATTTCAACTGCAGGTTCTTTAAGGAGATTGGTGTGTTCTTTAAGCAACAGAGGAAACATGGTAAGTGCTTGGAAAATAGTAGTCATAGGTAATGTGGCAATGTCCCTTTCATTAACTAATGCTCAGTAACTAATGGCAGAGTCACTGCAGATGAGTGGAAAAGAGAGGCCCCCTTGGAAGCCTTTTCTTTAATGTAATCACAGCTGTAAGCCAAGGTTAATGTAGCCACAGCTCCCCAGGGAAGCATCACAGATAAATCCACCATGGTTCAGGTAGCCATCCTCCTGCTAGGTTCCCCTCTTCCCCAGGAGAATGGTGAAGGCATGGACTGGCACCCACCTCCTCTGGGATTCTTCCAGGTCCTGTGGTGGGAAATCCTGCAATTTCTGGGTGACATCAAGCAAATCAGTGGTGGGAGAGGGAGAGGAGTGCATGCACATGTGTAGACATTCAGCTTCTCCTGCTGTAAAATGGGGAAAACTTATTTCCTTTCCAGGTGGGAGTGCTGGAAGGCTAAATCCAAAATGATTTCTGGAGCATTTGTACATGCTGATAGCAGGAGCCCTAGCACAGCACAAAGAAAGAGGCAACCTTCTGCTCCTTGAGGAACAGTCAGCCCTCAGAGACTGAAAGAGGATGAAGGGGGGTTTCCTGTGAGAGATGACATGGTTAAATCTTGAGTTGTTGTGGATTTTAAAATGGGAATTATTTCCTTGTAAAAGCTAAACCACAGCAATGAGAGGCAACAGGTGTGGTTGCCCAGGCTGAGACCACACTGTGTAAACCACCTCAGGGGCTTTCTGCCAGCACAGGGCAGAGGAGCCTTCAGCTTCCCACCCTTCTTCCCCTTCCCGCTGCAGCTCTGCCAACACTCCTCCAATCTCCCTTGGAGCAAACCGCTAGTGCAGTCACTCGCCCTGTTGTCCTCAGTTCTGCTGCAGCACTTCTGTTCAACCGGACAGGGTGGCAGGTCCAGCCCAGACCCAAGGTCCCTGGGCCAGACCATGCCCCCTATTCTGGCTGTCTGACACCCACTGGGTTTTGCTAACGTGCTCACAACAGACAAGCAAAACAAACTTGCCAGCTGTCCCACCGTTTCCAGGAACCCGCACTGCATTGGTTATGGTGGTCAAAGCTGTCAAATTGGATCAATGGTTTCTTCTCTGGAGACAAACGGTCTCTTTGGCAAAAGTCTCCAGAAGCAACAAGCAGATTCTTTGTTATTTAATGGTTTAAAATTTATTATCAGGCAATCTTTCCAATGTCAGTATTTAGTTACTACTATTTGCCCAGATAGCAGCTATCTTAAAAGACAGGGGCTGCAAAGGCTACACTCTAACTTTTCCTAAAATAATTTTCTGTGGATTCAGATAAAGTCAGAAGTAGCAAGGGAAAGTGTCCAAACTCACCTGCCTGGGAGGCACGAGTGGAGCTACAAATCATCCTTCCAGAAGAGGAGGCAAAGCCATATACTAACCTGTAAAGGGGTGTAGTTCACAGCAAGGCTCACATGGTGTGGGGAGTAGGCATTTAGAAAAACACAGTAAGACTGAAACTGTCTTCTCCAGACTCCCACTGAAATATTCAAAAGTCCTGCCTAGAGGACAGTTGGGAAGCCAGTAAGTGAATAACAAGCAAAGGTATTGACATAGGCAGCACAGACAGCCTTTCTGATGAGGTACAAAGGGAAAAAAGTCATTGAAGTGTGGCTCCCTGATGGTGATGACAGTGTATGGGAGCATATTTCTTCCAGGGGGAGAGACAATGACTAGGGTTGCCGATGGACTCTATCAGGCAAATCTGTGTACCATAAAGGCAAAGATGTGGTGCTTTTCACTTAAAGCACACTCAGCTCCCATGGACTCATCTGAGAAGTAGACATGAGACAATGTTTTGATTCCCTCAGTTAGATCACCAAACAAGTGTTCACAAAGGTAACTGTCCTGGCTCAGTTAATGTGACCAAAAGCTTCCCTCTGGTAACAGGAGACCCTTGCTCACAGAAGATGAAACCAAGCAGGGTGGCTGGCTGGCATTGCACAATCTGTCTCAAGGAGGCAGACAGGATACCTCCCCAGCCCTGTACGTGTGCAGCTGGGCCAGCATCCATGTGATGGCATCTCTCTTCAGAGGGCAGAGAGACCAAAGATAACCCCAGGCACGGCTCAAACTGCTCGCACCTTACCCCATCACATGGATTCCTTTGCAATCAGCATAACATTGTTCTGCAGGCTGGAAACATCATCGAAAACCTTTGATCCGTCCATTCTTTACCTAAGGGCAGTAGACAAATCAGATGGCTTCTCCTGATAAAAGAAAGGAATTTGTTGGTTTTTTTCAAGACAATCAGAAGTTCATTACTAGAGTGAATTGTCCAAATCAAAGTTCCAGTTTTGTCACCTCCATTCCCCTCCCTCAGCCCAAAAAATTGTTGGATCATACGTCATTACAAATGCTAGCTCAATTGCCAAATTGTGTTTTGCTAGATTTGGCCTTGGAATCTGACTCTGAAATGAAAATCAACTTTGTTTTAACATTTATTTTAGAAGTTACAATGTTTTGATTTTCCAATTTGTTTTTTTATTTGGTTTTGGTTTTTTGTTGTTTTTTTCCCCCCCTAACTGCATATTTTCCATTTGTAAAGAACAATCTATCAAAAATATATATATTTCTTCATTGTCTCTCTTCTTCTGATGACAGACTAAAGATCAAAGGTTCTAGGCTTGGCTCTTTGATTAGAAAAGTGATTAATTAATAGCAAGCCACTGTTCATAATTTACATTTGAGTTCTTTCACAGAAACACTGCCAGGGCTAGGAGCATGGCTGGAGTTAGTCATTAATACTCTGCAGGATGTGTAAGTGCTCTGCTAAGGAACCTGCAGACTATGCAGATTCATTGCTACAGATGGTGTTAGCAAGGACATGGGAATCCCTCAGGAGCCCCTCAGAAATTGGAATCACAACAGAAAGTCGAATAGGAATCCCGCTGAGCAACTCCATGTCTTCTCTGGGAGGTAGGATCCAAAGAAATGTGAAGAGGGACATAAAGGATGAGTAAATCTATTGATTCAACAAGTATGTTCTTGGGTGTGGGAAAACAGCTTCCAGCTGCACTTTGCCTTATCTAGAGTTGGCTTTTATGACACTTCAGTCTTCTGTACAGGGACTTGAAGCCTATGCTGGTTACCTATGGAACCCTCAGAAGCTGCCAGCGCTTCAATAATAGTCTCAATCAGCACAGTGCAATACTGGGTGACACGAATTCAACTGAAAAGATCCACTCCTAATCACTGCATTACCAAAAATATATGGACAATTTGGAAGGAATTAAAAAGTGATTTTAGAACCAAGAAATGTTGAATTATGTGAAAGACTAAAGGGTTGAAAGTCCTTTAAGCCAGCATAGAAAAAGCTTGTGTGAGGACTGATTTATATCTGAAAATTATCTGATAATAAAGACACCACAGAAAAGGAAGTGAACTCTGTGTGGTAGAGTGTTACAACACTTGGAGTTAGTGAGAGGGAAACTAAAAAGCACTGAGCTGGAAGCAACGCATGGGAGCAGACTTCCTGGCCAGAGGACTGGGGTTCACAATGAATGAGCCCAGAGCTGAGCTGAAACCAGAATTCCTCTTCCAAATGAAAGTGAGCCAAAATACCGAAATGCCCCACAAAGCAGACATTCCTGAGAAATTATATTGAGCAGTTCTGTCCAAAATAATATATTTTTGGTTCAGGCTTGTCATTAACCCCAGACTGTAAATGTAATTGTACGGTGTTTATTTATGTGATGCCAATCCACAGCAATTACAGTTAGGGCGTGTGGACCATACCACTGCTTCAATGGTTGGTTTTGGTAAAGCCAGATGATTTAAAACCTCTAAGATTTGTTAATGTAATTTACCATGAATTGGGCATGGTAGCTACCACATAACTTTCATAAGCTGTTCAACATAAATGTGTCAATTTTCTTATTTCCTTGAGTTATTTTTTCCTGCATTTTACTACACAGCAATTAGTAGCTAGTAGTTATAGACGTTAGTAGTTAGCTGTAATAGACACATTATTTCTTTTTTGTAGCTAGGTCTTGATGATAAAATACATTATATTTTGAGATCTGTTTACAGTGAAACACTCCAAAGAGAATAGTAATGGTATAAAACACATGACTAAATGACACACAACTGAGCAAATTCTGAAAGACATCTACAGAAGTGTTGTGACTTTTATACATCTCCTGTTTTGATTTTGGCTATGTCCACTTTACAGCAAACTCCCATATGCAACAGAAGAGAAAATACATTTTTTCACTTGTATGTCTGTAAATTCTTTTCTTGATTATGCATATAGGTCTCTGCAAATCAGCATACATCCTCAGGCATAACTCCAAGTTTTGCAGTAGCCTTTCAGGATCAGTGGTCTTTTTGCTGACAGACATCTTGCAGAGTATGACACTGTCCAAGTAATTCTTGACGTTTTGTTGTCGTTTTTGGACACCTGCTAATCATTGTTCACATCTGCAAAGTCTGTGTGGTCCTACTGGCCACCAGAAACTGAGACATACACACAGAAGAACTCAAGTCTGACAAAATTTCACTCATGCTTTTCTTCTATACATGCAAAGACAGCATCTCTTTGTTAAGCCTTAGTTTGGTTCCTAAAGGTCCAAGACAACTTCTGTGGCACTTTTTCTGCTGGAGGTACCAGCCTGACCGCATCTGGTAAAACCATGTCCTATCTTGGCAATATCTCAGAAAAGGTAGGTAATTTTTTGATTACTGAAAACAGGATCGCTGACAAGTCCTCCCCCATGAACACCTCACTTAGGAAAATAACCAAATATTGAATCTAAGTATCAGGCACAAACCAAAGCTGATAAGATCTTCAGGATGAGCAGCAGGCATGAGTGTCAGCACTCCCCCTCTCTGTTGTGTGTACTTTGCCAGCTGTAGCATTTTCAGCCACATTCTTGATCATAACAGCAATCTCCCCTGTCATTGCTAGTGTTAGCATGCAGAAAAGGTGGCATGCAGCTGTCTGATCAACTGCTTAATATGTCAGCATATTAGCATATTCGGCATAAAATATGCACCACCCAGTTCCCTCGCTCTTTCCTGAGCACAGGCGGTTAATCACTCACTCTGGAGGCTGTAGTATTTTCCCAATGACATGCTGTAAAGATGCTAAGGTACCAACCTTCTTAGCTTGCTTTTTAAGTTTGTCTTGTTCCCTCACTTTTGCTGATCCCTCTTTTTGCTCCTGGACTGGTTTTCTCTGAGTGCGGTCTGACCCTTCCCTTTTCCCCCTAAACTCTAATGGAAGCAGATTCTACACAAGTCCCATTCTGCAGTGTCTTTTTTGTACGGTTTTGGCATACCAAGGCACCTAGCATCACAGACGTTTGTTTTGCCCTTGTTTTGAGTGAGAAACTTGGAGAACCATTCTAGGACTGCAGACCAGATCTGCACAACTTTGATTCAGCACAAGGAAGATTTCCATCCCTATGAAACCCAAATATGAAGAAAGGCATTTAGCATTGCTTAGTGCAAACATTTCTGCACACAGAGGACACACAAACTGCCTGTGTCAGCAGGATTAGCATGCTGACAATGCCTGCTTGATCGTTGTTCTTTCATGGTCGAAAGGACCATGTGCTACCCTGCCTTTTACTCTCTGGTGCCTAGGGCATACCTTACTTCAAAGGGAACAGTAGTACTCCCCTATAGTGCCTCCCTGTGGGGGTAATGAAAGTTTATCCCTGGACTTTGTCAGTCCAGACTTTCCTAAAATAGGTAGCAATGTGTGACTGTGAACTTTCCTCCACTAAAATGAAGAGTAATCCCCACCGATGCAGTTCAGATCACATTTCCATGTAACTGCTAGCCTTGACTGGGTATTTGGAGACAAATAGGTGCAAAGCCCTCTGCTGCTTCTTGATTCATTCACCAACATGGATAACTTCTATAACATCTTATTCAATACAGAAAGAAGAACAGTGTGAGTGTTTTAAAACTTACTCTGAGGCTACCTGAGCCCTAGCATGATCTAGAGACAGAATATGTACATTCTGTAATTGTTTCCTATTCTGTGCATGGGGAGTGTACTGTGACAGAAAACAAATGTGTATCAGAGACCAGACATTTCAGCAAATGATTTGCCAAGCAGAGGTTTGCTGTGAGAAGTGGTTGTGGCAAGAGGTTGCTGTGATGAGAGGCTCAGTGGTTGCTGGTTTACCTCCTATAAGCATTTCTTGCTAGGTCTGCTCACTGCTTCCTACACCCACTTCTGGACGAGTGCACTCCACAAGCAGCAGATCTGTTAATCGTTCTCAAAATGAGTAAGTGCTGCTTATGCTGCTGCTGTCTTTTTTCCCCCTCTGCTTTTCACAAAGCTCATGAGGGCACCTACAACTGTCAGATTGCCAGAAATTATGGAACACAGGAAACGTTCCTGATGTCATGAAACATCAGGAAACAGAGGAGGAAACAAAAATTCTACTTGTAGAACTGTAAGCTGAGAAGACGAAGGATATCTTCCCAGGGAAGACACAGACATGACCTCACTTGAGTAGTGATGTCCTGTGTGTTGCAAAGCAATACAATACTGCCATAGTCTTCTGTGCTTTCTGTGACACAAAAAAAAATCACTTATGTTCTGAAATCCCAACAATACATTACTCTGGGAAGTCACCCAGGCAGGAGGGCTTCCTAGGTGGTATCAAAGTGAACACTTAAGGAAAGATCCTCCAGGAAACAGGGGAAGTGCATGGCAGTACAAGCATGAGGCTGATCCAGCTCTAGAGAACAGCATGAATGACAGTATGAAGACAAGGGATGCTATAGATCACAGTGACAGCAATAGCACAGCACTGGGAGATGCCCAGAGGCTAAACTGGCTGTTGAGGTTGCAAAAGAAGTTTGCTTCCTGCTAGGGTCCTCATTGGCTGGGGCAGTTTTTTTCAGCCCTGGCAGAGCAGGCTCTGCTGGTATATCTAGCGGCAGGGCTCCTGAGCGGGCAGAGGCAAGGACACGCACTGGTGGTCTGTCAGGGCTGGAGAATGGATCTGAAGATGTTCCTAGTCCTCACTGCATTTCTGCTTCACGCTGCCCTGGGCTTCCCTATTCAGGTGAGAGCATATCTATGCAACTGTACTCCATCTTCTGGTTGACCTGTTCTTCCTGGAGTGAAGCTGTGGAAACCCATTTTGATAAATTTCCTGCAGGAAAAATATTAGTCATATAATAATATATAAAGCCAATCTAATAATTTAGTTCCCCCCTTTGGCCTGATTTTGATGATATTGTTGTGCATTTATGAGCTGTGGAAGAATAATGTTTTTTACTTACTGGTTTTGCAGGACAGCTATGGAAACAGCACAACAAGTAAGTAGAATTTATACTGTATTTTGAAGAGAACTGTTAATCCTTGACTGTGTATCACACACCTTGGTGCGTGAATGACTTAGCTTCAGAGTGTGTGAAAGCACTGACTCTCAGGCCTTTTAAATAAAACTATGTTTCCTAATTTGTTATTGGCTGACTACAGATGTGTTTTCACACAGTTGTGCTTTACACATACTTTTGGAGTATGTTTTGTTAGGTTAATTTAGATGTGCTTTCACAGGCTTGAAAATAAAATATTCATAAGACATTTTGATACCTTTCCATTAAGTTGAGTGTTACAAAAAGACTGCTGCTGATTTACCTCTGTGCCTACCTCAGCGCAGGAGTAAGAAAAAGAGATTTCAGGTGTCAGAGAAAGATTTGCTTTGTGCTGGGGTAGAAAACAAATAGTACAAGCTTAGCTTACAACACAGCTGTGATGTGTTGTGAGAGGAAGAGGCCATGGAAAAACTTGCTCAACATAGTCACAGCAAGTAAGTGGCTAATGAAAAGTAACCAATTCTTCTTTTGAGCTGTCATTTATGACATGGAAGCAAAGGGATGTTGTAAAATTACCACTCAGTATATTTGGAGCTGTGCTTGCTCAATTTCAAAGTAGTTAGTTAGCTGAGAATCAAAGTTGCAGGATTACTGGGATAAATACATACAGTGAGCTTTAATTTACCATCATTACTGCTTTTTGTGCCTTTGCAGACATCTTTGAGTATTTACAGTGCAGGGAAAATGTGAATTGTATCATTTTGAAAGCTGTATCACATCAGATGTTCATTTTCTGAAGGACGTGGCAGATGCCTTCTGTGATATCTGATTTGGGTTTTAAAAAGGGTTTGCAGACTTTATGTGCCTAGGAATCTAGAGCCTGATTTCCACCGACTTTAACTAGTCAATTAATCTAGTGCTTTCTGGGTACATGAATTCTGAATCCAGTCAACCCATCTCAAAAACGTGTTTCCCTGCAAAACATTTTTAGATGCCATGGATCTCTCTGATGCAGCTGGTGGGAACTGACTGAACTTTTCTGTAATAAACTGCCATCATTACAGTGGACTCCAATTGCCATGTAACTGAAGTAACATTTTGGAAAGACAGACTGAAGCCCTTTTGGTTCAATAAAAGCAATTCTGTTGCAGGTTCTAGATAGCTTCTGAATAGCAGGAAGTCCCCTCAGTACATTTAGGCAATAAACGTTGTGGAAAGGAAAAGGTGCTGCAAGGTGTGACAGAGCTTGGCACATCTTCTGTTGAAGAAACATGGTCAAAAAAATAAGGAACAATGTTAGGTTTAGAAACAAGAACTATTTCCATAAGTATTCCCTGTGTCAGCGTTGGATAGGAAAAAAAAAAAAAAGTGGCTTTATATTTTGACAAAGAAGAGTGCAATTATTGGCAAACTGGAAGAGATTGCCAGACAGGCTTGTGGCATATCCATCATACTTAAGAACAGGTCAAACAAACTGTGGTCAGGAAAAACACAGATAAAACTGTTTCTGCCTTAGGGAAAGCATACAAACTGGGTGACCTCTGGAGGTCCTTGCAATTTCTAAACTTCTATGATATTATAATGAAATGTCTGCGTAGAATTTTATATATCAGATAATATTTTCATTTCCGTGTTTGTATCTAGAAACTGACATTCGGCAGAAACCAAAAGACATCACACTAGAAAGACACCTTAGGACTCAGAATAGTTCCAAGCTGCTGTCAGGTACATACTGAAGCTGAGATTATTTGCACCATGCTAAATTATAGCCTTCATCCCATGCTATAATTTTACTCTTTGATACTGTGAAACCAGAGGATTGTTGAGCTGGTTAGCCTGCACCTGTTGCAGTGAAATCTAGGGACACAGCATATTTTTGTCGCTAGTTTCCTTTGTCATTTTCCACACTGAAGCTGATAAATCCTTTGCTTATTCTTAGATGGTAAATGACCAGGATTCTGTCCCTCGGTGTGATCTAGTAGGATTTTTCATAGCTGTTTGTCAAAACATCAATTTAGTTTCTGTGCCTATGCATTGGTTAGTGCACTCTGTTCCCCGCCAAGCAAAGGGACCTGCCAAAGGATTTTCTGTGGTTGAGGATGCCCGTGCTATTGAACACTGTGAAGTTGAGTTTAAAATCTAATTCACCCCTTTTGCTTGTCTTTTTCTTCCTTGCTTTTTGCAGCAACAGAACCTACTGAGGTAAGGATGGCTTTATCTGCTCTTTTGATCACTTTGGGGTTCAGCATTGTGGAAATTGCAGTCAAGACTCATGTACTCCACCTGTATGTCCATCTGTGCTGGAAAGTCTTCTCAGATCAACAGTGTAACAGAGTGAGCAGTTTCCATCCCTATTCCATTTATTGCTCCATAATGTCCAGATATAGCCCACATCCCAGGAAGCTTTTGCCTTCTCCGGGGTCATAGAGAAAACATAAACTTGCTGTTTATATATAAAAGGCAAGATAAGTGTGGCAATCTGTTTTGCTACAGACATGACCCCCACAGCTGGGTACCAGCCCCACAGTTCCCTAGAAGCACTACTTAGCACAGCCTTTCACTGCTGTGTTGGGAGGTGATAATGGGAGGACTTAATCAGCAATTTCAACAGCCTTGCACTCTTACTAGCAGGCACATAAATAAAGCTGGAAGGTCTGAAACTTACTCTACACTTCAAATTGCATTTCCCAACTCTTCTGCACTAATTCCCTTGATGATTTCCATATCTGCCAAGTTATCAGAAAAGAATATCTACCACACCATGGTACTTCTTCACACATGGCACAGTATATAAAAGCTCAAGACTGCACTGGTAAAGGATACTTTCAATGGTAGCATTTTGATCCTTTGGATGCTATATTATTTGATATTCATGTTACAGTATAAAGTGTGAGATAATACTAGTGCATCATTCTCGCAGGTTACTACACAAGAGGATATATTCGGTATGTATTATTCCATCTAAATGTAAGTATTTGATAGAAGTACTGATTATTGGCTACCCAGTTACTCCAGAAAATAACACATTCTTAACACAAATTAATCTTAAGGAAGAAATATTAAATGCACTTACCGTAATATTTCATTTCAAAGCAGAGTCTGAGTTTTGGCCTATTGCTTGGTCTTGCTAAAAACCTCAGCTGTTACTTTTGCTAAAATTAGCTCTTCTTAGATAATGACCTGATTTAAGCCTCTTCCAAAGGTTACAGAAACACCAAGGCCACGTGCTCATGCTTTTTATTGATGTCAGGACTTACTGCACAATGCTCAGAGCTGGCTGGTGCCACTTGTAAGGCCTAGGAGTCCCTGATGCCGGGCTTAGATGGGGACATCAGTCCAACCCATGGAATAGGAATGCAGTTCTGGTTTCATTGGTTTCAAGGATTTTTCATGGCCAGCAGCAAGCAGTAGGACTGCCCTCCACCCTTTTTTGCTCCTGGTGTCTGCTGTTGGGGGTTTGAGTGTGAACTGTGCATGCCGAAGGAAAACTGCTGTCTGAGCGCATGGAGGGAGCCACGCAGCCAGCTGGCTGCTTGAGCAGGACAATACAGACTTATACGAGCCAAAGGTCCAGGCCTTAAAATGCAATGGCTTGGGAAAAACAAATTTAAAAAAGGGAGAGAGGGGAAGATTGAAAGGGAATGGTTCTTGGTACTGGATTAATGACAAAATAACCACAGCAGGGAGGTTCACAAGATTGTGTCACTGAGCAAATATCTACATGACTGAACACCATACCAGTCCCTAAATAGGCTCCGCAGGTTTTCCATGCATCATTGTAGTCAGGGACTGATCAATCTAAGTGAGCCCCTGGAAACACATCAGGTTAAAAATCAGGATTTGTAGTTTCCCTGGGAATGAGAAAATGATACTCTTGTATTTCTGTGCAGAATCTCCATTGCCTACAGAGACTGCCTCTGAGGACGAAGTTATTTTTAACAGAATTCTGAAAGTTAACAAAGGTAATGCCACCAAAGCCCTGCTTATCATGGGTTTCCCTTTGTTGCTTTATAGGGGTGATGTGGGAGGTACGATGTCTTACCACAATCTGTGCAAATATTTCCCTCATTTTACACACCATCATGTTAGGGACACCCAGAGACAGGCCACTGGGACTGCTGTGTGGCCTGCTGAATCCCCATGGCACCTGAAATCTGTAGTGTCAATACTGAAGGTAATACCAGGTGTGCAGGCAACTGAACTATTCAGACAGCTTTAACTCTTGGCATCTTTGTCATTTTTTGGACATAAAAAGAGAACTTGGGTATTTGAATGATTTATTGTTTAATGGCCTTTTTCTTGAATGCGAGCATCAGTTGTGTTCAGTTATCACATGGCTTTGTAGTACAGACTCCTAGATAAGTTATGGTCAGTTCCACACTCCCTGCTCCAGATTTTCTCTTCCTTGATTTTTCCAAACATCCCCCATTCTATCAGCTTGTCTTCCTCACATCTTCCCTTTTAGCAGTCATTCAAGAAGTTTTACTACTGGGCTCCAAACATTGCAGTAGTTTTCTCTAGACAATACTCTTCTTTTTGGTTTGCTTGCCTTCTTGAGTTTCCTTATTGGCACCTCCTGCCTTTGCCTAGCACCTTTTCTGGGTGGATATTTGATGCCATTCATTCAGTGTCACATGATGGATAATGAAATAGTACCAAAGTGCAGGATCCCTCTCACTATTCCAACTCTTTTGGTCATTCCCTCTTGCCTCAACCCCACCCAACAGAGCTGGAGCTTGCCACCTCTTCTCTTAGCTAAGAATACAGCAGAAAAGGTAGGCAAGTAGATAATGTCCATCTAGCCCAGGGGTCCTCAATCCGGCCCCCGGTATTTACAGACCACCCCCCCGCTCCTCCCCCCAACCCCCCTCCCCCGCCCCGTGCCGGGGGCTGGGGGGGGAACCAAGCAGCCGCAGATGGCTGCCTGCCACTTCATCCAGCGCCGGCCCCCTGGTTAAAAAGTTTGAGGACCCCTGAATTATAGCCCAGTGGTCCATTTCTCATGTTAGCCAGGAGCAGATGCTTAGGGAAAACCAGAAAAGGATGATAAGTTGATAGTAACGCTTTTCCAAGTGTGCTTAGCAAGCATACAGCAATCTATGGCTCAGACATTTCCATCCCTTTTCTCTCACCACAGGCAGCTCTCAGTACTTGCAAGAAGGTGACATAGTTCCACGAAGGAGTCGCAGTGCCATCAGCTGTCGCCATTGCAATTGGCCCCAGTCCAGAGATGGGATTGTTCGTGTTCCCTATGTCTTGGATCCTACTTATGGTGGGTGTAAAATTTGATAATTCTTTATTTTTTAATTGTTATCTTTTTTTTAATCCAGTAAGCTTCAGGTAGAAACCTCCTTCTAGTGGCCACACAAACAGTCGATTAAATAATTTTTAAGGATTTGCTTAGCACAGATGAATTGTAAATTACAAAAAGCTGAACAGGAAAAAGGAAAAGAGATCAAATTTCCTTGAGAAGTTTGTATCCATAATGTTTTGGGTTTGGTCTCTTGGAGGCAAGAATGATCATCTCCTGTAATGGTACTTGCCCGAATACCTGCCTCTATAAGGTTCATGCCACACGTTGCACTGTGGTTTCCCTCACCTGCTTTTCATTAGCAAAATAGTTTCCCATAGCTGTCTCCCAGTGTCCAACCAGAAGACACATCAACAATCACCACTATAATTTAAAACAAGTAGTTGAGAAAAAAAGGCTCCCCCTTGAATCCATTTGGACAAATATCTGGATATAGAGAATCTGGTTCCAGACTATTATTATCTTAAATGAAATACATTACTGAGCAAAAAGCAAGAAAGAGCCTAGGCTGTCCCTCATTTACGCTGTTTCTGAGGACTTGTGAGTTTTTAATGGCACCTGTCATTGCCCTTGTGTGACCCCCTAAATTAACCCTTTCTTCTCCAGAGGAGAGCCACATAAAGGGGATTCATGATGCCATGGCAGAATTTGAAACACTGACTTGTATTAGTTTTGTGAAGCGCAAGACAGAACGTGACTACCTCAGCATTAAATCTGCAGATGGGTGAGTTGATTGATAAATTAACGAGTTATTTCTACATTGTTTTTCAATTCATCATGACACTCATTCTGTGTGACCTTACAGAGGAAAAAGGAATAGATTTAGAGAAGAAACTTTATGTTTTATCACAGTGCCACCAAGGCATCTTCCTTGGATACCTTGCTAGTACAAGGGCTGAGCAGTTACACCAGGCACTCACCAAAGAAGTGATGGAGATCATGGGACAACACCATTAAGGTGGAAAGAATTTCTAAGCTCATGATTTCTGTGTGATATAATGCACACTTGAGCACAACATATAACAGATTACTGTAGGTCTTTTTTGCACAAGCAAAACTAATTTAATCTAATGAAATAAACAGTTCTCTGAATCACAGTTGGCTGTCAGTTTCAGAATCAGAGCCTACAGGGGAATTGTTTAATATCCATTAGCTTGAAATTGTTGTCGATCTTAGTCCATCTCTGACACATTGTTCAGTATTTTGGAAAAAAAATTGTTATTTCTAGGGAGTTAAAGTCACTGAGTACAGAAAATCAGGATGAAGGAGCCTCCCTGCTAATGAAGGTCTTCCAGGAAGCTTTAGTGATGATGATCATGTTTGTTGTTTCCTATGCTGTGGCCAGTTTTGCTCTTCTGTAGGCTCTGACTATCACAGTGGACAGGAAGGAATCCTTCCACTCTCACAAGATGTGTGTGAAGCAAGGTTCTCTGTATTGTCCCTTTGCCTGCCTGATGATAAAAATCCCATAAGTCTTCTGTTGGTGTTCAATGCCTCTCTCAGCTGCTGGTCCAACTATGGGAAAGTAGGAGGTGGACAGACTGTCTCTGTGATGAAAGGAGGCTGCATGTGGAAAGGAATAATTCAACATGAACTGGACCATGCTCTGGGCTTTTTGCATGAACATTCTCGAAGTGACAGGGATAAATATGTAAAGATCATGTGGGAGTACATCAGTCCAGGTAAGTACCTTTGAACTCCTCAATGTAGAAAGTGGTGTAGATACATCCAACTGTTCCCAAGTCTTCCTTCTTCCCTGAAGGGAATAGATAGAAAGCATACTCTAAGTACAATATCATATATTACAGCTGACAGACCAGACTTCAAGAAATTTGAAAACTCCAATAACCTGGGTCTTCCATATGACTATTCCTCAGTAATGCACTATGGCCCGTAAGTAGCAGCATGGCATCGCTTTTGTTGGAATGCAAATCTTAAATTAGATTTAGTTTCTATAATAATTCTCTCTTGACTACGAGTTTCCCCATTCCCCCTTCTGAGAAAAACGGTGAGTTCAGACAAGCCATTCCCTAAGAGAAAATGGCCTCACGTTGCACCAGGGGAGGTTTAGATTGGATATTAGGAAAAATGTCTTCACTGAAAGGGTGGTCAAGCATTGGAACAGGCTGCCCAGGGAGGTGGTGGAATCACCATCCCTGGAAGTGTTTAAAAAATGCATAGATGTGGCACTTAGGGACACTGTTTAGTGGTGGACTTGGCAATGCTAGGTTAACAGTTGGTCTGCATGATCTTAAAGGTCTTTTTCAATCCAAACAATTCTACAGCTCTGTTATACAAGGAACCATGTACAGCTGAGCTTGGGAACAAAGGAGGGCATCTTGAGATTGACTCAGCTTACTGCTGGACATCTTAATTAAACCTATTTGAACAGCACTGTTAATCACAATGACACGTGTACAATTCTTGTTTTCTCTCCAAAGCATGCCATTAATTCCTGAAAGAAGTAATTGTACTTAAAGAACATATTTTTCCATGTTTTTTGCAGCTACACATTCACTAATACCACTGGGAAAGCAACTATTGTACCAATTCCTGATGGATCAGTACCTATTGGACAGAGGCAGGGACTGAGTAACTTGGACGTGGCCAAAATCAACAAACTTTACAATTGCAGTAAGTATCTCAAAGCCATCCTTTCATCTTCCACCCAGATCCTTCACAGAGATGCTTGGGCACACTGCAGACAGCAGTTTCTCATCAAAGACTGTGAGACTCTTCTCCTAAATTCATGGTACCCATTAGGGTTAACCTGGGAGGGAATGCAAAGGTGAACTTGGAGGCACATTGTGATCAGTGAGAAAATGTTTTGTGCTTCCAAATTAAATCTAACACATTCACTATTGGCGTAAGTGGCTGCTGTGCAACTGGCCTAACTGCATACCATGTTATATACTTCACTGAAATAATTTGGTTTCTTACAGCTCAGGAGACAACTATAAACCCCACAAAGAGCCAGGCATCTCTGTTCCTCCTTGCAGTTTGTATTTAAGACCTGAGCCAAACCAAAACAGTTATAGGCTCCTCTGAACAGGAACCATGTCATGATGCCTTGTCCAGTTTTCATATTTAAGCTGTCATTCTAAATATGTATGTATTTTAACTCTTTAATTTTAATGTCTGCTAGAATAAATTCTTCCATAAAATCAGAGAAATCAGTCAAAGGGAAAAAAACATGACTAATAAAGTATTACCCCTTGCACAGAGGAAAGCCCAAATCCTCCTCCTAAGCTTAGATTTGATGCAGAGGCATCATATGTGCGCTTGACTCTTCTGACATCACTTGACTTCCCCATCTCAGTAGAAAACAACGTCACCAATTGCAGTGAGCTGAAACCTGTCAGTCTTTGTAGAGGTGCAGAAAGAAATCCCTTGCTAAACTGGAGCTAATCAATAAAAGCTAACATTTTTTCCAAGCACCGCTTTACATTTTGATGCAGATACTTATGCATTACATGAAAATTAGGACAACAATATTCTTCATTTTAATCATACCAGTACTCTGAAATGAATGCTGACAGATCAGAAAATTGAGAACAGTCCATTCTGAAGAGATTGTAATTGTAATTGTAAATGAGTGGAAGCTTCTGCAAGCCTGCAAACATTGTTTCTTTCTCAGGTCGCTGCAGCACTATTCTTGATGAAGCATCTGGGTCACTGAGCTCTGCCAACCACCCAAGAAATTACTCAAACAATACCAACTGTGTCTGGCTCATCCGAACCCGATCCAGAAAGGTAATCACAGGTCAATAGTGGTCTTGGAATATGGCTGAACTTACATCTTTCTATGCTAAGCATTTTGTGCTTTGTCTGCATTCTACTTGCCTGATAATGAGAGACGTTTCAGCCTAGTCTCTATTTCTTCACACCTTAAGCCAGGTATGGGCAAAACCAACTGCAGACCTGCGATTTTGAAAAACTTCCATACTTTGGGCTTCAGGTTTACAAAATCAAGGCAAAACAATCTGAGCACGGAAGCATTCAGTCATTAGATCCAAACTCTGCAACTTCAGAGGATGAGAGGCAAGGCTGGCTAAGCAGTTCCAGTTTGGGCTTGGCTACAGCTTAGATTCTGTCTGTTTTAAAGGACACTCCGTGAAAGAATTCACATACATATATTAAAGGCTGGTTTTCTCTTCCCTTCCAGATTTCTCTGCACTTTCAAGCCTTTGAGCTGCAGACAACCAGAGGCTGTCAGGGTGATTATGTTAAAGTTTATGATGGATCCAGCAAGTCTTCTGCAGTTCTAATGGACAAGACCTGTGGATCAAAGATACCCAATGATGTAGTTGCTTCTAGTAATCTTATGCTTGTAGAATTTGTCACAGATGGTGCTGGTACAGCTTCTGGTTTCCGAGCCACCTTTACTTCTGGTAGGTCTGAGAACAAAGAGAATGGCAAAGAAAAACAATCTGTGTCAAATCAACCTTCCTTCTCACAGAGGAAAAACATTGAGGAACTACTCTCTACAAGAGCCATCACTACCTACCTTGCTTTTGATATAATGGAACAGTCCTACACCAACACCATTCATTCATTCAGGCAGATGGGGCCATGGTCAGAACAAATGGTGTTAGTCAGGTGATTCACTGTTCACCTTGCCTCTCAGATATGTGCCACTCCAAAGCATGTGCCATTAAGGGTAACATCAATTTAATGTTACTGCTAGTGTTACTAGTACAGTAGAAAGAGAATAAATCATAATGCAGTATTTAAATATATTGCTCCTCTGAAAAAGAAGCAGTTTTCAATCACACAGTTCAGAGAGTAAGACATATCTATAGTGAACTAGCTCACCCGACCCTGGCAAGAAGAGAGGCAGTATTTCCATGGTCAGGATCTCTGGAATGTATTCACCGAAACCACATTTTCTTCAGTCCTATTTAATGAAGACCCAAGGCCACAGCTATACAGTAAAGTTAACAACAGGCTTCCAAGTTAGCATGTATCAGCTGGAATAAAGACATGCATGTGTGCATATCTGGAGCCTACAGCAACTGTACAGAAGTGCAATAGTGTGTGAGAAAGCTCAGCCATATCATATGACCTTGTATTTGCCATGGGATAAGAACAAGCACACAGAGTTTGCATAAATCCACTGAAATGCAGTAACTTAAGTGTATACTCAAACCAAACCAGCAATTTTGCATTGGGTCTATGTAGTATCTATTTCTGTCCATTGTAGCTATGGAAGGGAAGAAGAATAAGAAAACTGCCCATGCCACTTTGATGTGTCAACAGCCATAAAACAATCCTAGTTGTCAGATAAAATGTGATTTATCATTTACATACTTTATAAATACTACAGTTTGATCAGAGCTCTGAAAGCTAAATATTCTTTCATTTCACTTACAGTGAAGACCCAAAGAAAACCTAACGTCTACAACTGACTTAATGAAGAAGAACCTATTCTGTGAATATCGAAATTACGTGTTTCCTACTTTGCTGCTGTTCTGGCTTGGATCAGTATGAAATTTAATTCTATTAAGAATCGAAGTTTTCATCTTCCTGAGAAAGTTTATTCCCCAAGCCATGTAGATGTATGAATTCTATACATCTGGCATGCTTCTCCTTTTGTCTGCACAGTTAAGTTATTACCTCTTTCTATTTAACAATTGAATAAAAAGCTTCATAAAAAAAAAAAAAAAGAAAGAAGTTTCCATTTCTGTTTTCTAGTAGTCCCTTCCAGCCATACACACTATTGAAGTGGTCTTACTTCTTAGCCCCCTTCATTCAGCCACAGCTATCTTTTAAGTACACCACTGATATCATCATAGGTTTAGTTAGTTGCCTGAAGAGACCAGGTCCAAACTTTACAGGTTCATTTTATGATCTTCACTGTTTTGAGCATGAAAATGTCTTAGATACACTCTTTCCCCAGACTAACAATCGAGCTTCCAAAAATAATGTCTCCCTTCACAATCCTTTTATATGCTTAAATCACAAGGAAGACGCACAAGAAAAAATCATTGCCAGCAAAGCACTGGCACTTTCTATTGCAGTTTTACTTGTAGATTCTGTTAAGCAGAGGACAGAGTGCTTTTTTATCCACAAGCCATTCTTAGTGCGCAGATACGGTTAGGCCTATTACAGGACAAGAAGTGGACTGGATAATGGTGCTAGAGTTCATGGACATCTTCAGTTCTTCAGGGAAGAAAAATTTTCATCAGGCAAGACGCTAAACCCTCCTCTGATCTTGTAAGGAGGACAGAGCTGTAAGTGTTGTGGAACTCCTGGAGAGTTCATTTCATAGCCTTTTGCTGCCAACACACTTTTAAAATTACATCCTCCTGACCAAGACACACCTGTAACAGATCTGAAAACAAAATAGGCTGCTATTTTACTCATGTAGCATAGACAGATAGTTAAACATATGACTAACTGAGGTATTTAATATCTGTATGTTTAGGTCTAAAATAAGCAAATACTTGTCCTGTTCTTACTCTGTAACACTAGGATCCTTGGAATTTTTCTCACAGAAATACATTTCTAGAAAAGAACAGTAGGAAATGAATTTGAATCTCAGAGCAAATTTTATACAGCAAATGACAAATTATTAATTTCTTTTCTTTTGTTAAAGGAGGTGTCAAAAAAACTTAAGAATTTGCTCAAAGCCCTGTCTGTATTTATACTATTTGATGAAGAACAGTCACTTTTTGATGGTACAGAAGCTTTAATTCCATTGAAGATTGCTTCTTTAACCACAGTGGCTGTGCAAATGCCTCTGAACACAGCAATTTTGAATTTGCTTTAGAAGAGCCACTTCTTCAGTTCTTCAGGCACAGCAAGATGGGTTTGATTTCTGATACGTTTTCTAGTTACTTTCAGCAGTTGCTGTCAATTGTTGATAGCATTGCTATCAACACATCATAAAAGGAGTAGTCCTTCTGAAATATTGTTAAAATGCAGTTCTAGAGAAAAATATTGGACAGTTGTGATTCCTGAGTCCCTACAAAACGAAATGGAGGAAATAATACTGCAAAGCCAGAATTTACTGGTTGGTCAGTGAGGACTAACATCCTAGCCCTTTGGTTTTTTTTTTTTGAAGAGGAATTTCAGGTGGGATTAAGGTGTTCTACAGGGTGATGAAAAGGCATTTTCAGGAGTTTTAGGTATTTATGCTTGAAGGAGGGATAGTGATTTCAGGAGAAGAGCTTTGTGGCAATGACTGAGTATTTAATAAAGTTGTGATCATCTATGTATTGCTAAAATAATTAAGAGGTTTTATTGTTAAGAAAAATTAATCTGTGTTAAAAATAACTCCAAACCCAATGGATGTTAAGACCCTGCAGTTTCCCCCTCTAATTCCAGTGCAAGGGAAGCCATTTCCCTGCCAAGAGGTGACCAGCAGACTCCAGGCCCACCTGGGGCTGGTCTGATCCTTGTTGCACAGGGCAGGGGTAAAGCTGGTCACAAAGACTGAGCCCAGGTTCAGCCAGAGCATGTGACCACTCACTAGCCTCAGGGCAACTCTCTGAATATACCAGCAACTCAGGATATTGTGAGCAGCCCGGGACAGTCATCCATCCCACCAAGCCTGGGTTCCCAGGCATCGGCTGGGGTGTACAGGGACAGCGGTAACAGCCAGCCTGTCTGTCTTTTTGGAAACGCATTCTAGCCTAAGGAGTTTCACATCCCCTTGCTGTGACCATAAATATCCCCCACCCCAATTTCAACCTGAGAGTAGAAGCCACCCTGTTCAGCAGCCTCATATTTCCACCTGTGGCCCTATAGCACAAGTGTAACCTTTCTCTCATGTTGGTGGGAGCTTCTCTCCAGCTCTAGGGACATATACTAAGCTACAGACAGGGCAGCAGGACTACTGATGGGTGTCCCAGTCTAGGAACAGCTTCACGAGGCTACTGCTGAGTGGGTCCAGTGCTGGTTCCAAGCACTTATTGCCAGACACACACAAACACACGCACATAGACATGTCTGCATCCTCATACTTGATTATCTCCAGAAGAAACAACAGATAATGCAACAACATCATCTTCAGAGACACCACCTTGCCAGAGAAAATGCTTTCTGGGCAAGGGAGTATTTCAGCAGGGAGAGCAGGGTCATAAATCACAGCTGGGATGGTCCCAGACCCATATCCAGGCATGTGCACCGTCTCCGCTGGGACAGTAGTGGGCATCACCCTCAAGCAGTCCTAGTCTGGAAGCTATTTCAGCAGGACAGTGCACCAGGCATATCGTGGGGGTCTCCTGCATGTTTCTGTTTCTGGGGTGCTGCCCCAGAGGGGCAAAGCTGGGACTTCTGCTTCTGGATCAAATCCACTTTGGGCATATGGAAAACTTCACGTATCCAAAGCTTGCCAGGGATGTGGCAGGACATCTCTCTTAGGACACTGGCTCTTCCCCCAAACTACATCCATAGCAATCCAGCCAGGCCAGTACTTGTGGAGAGATTCTTAACAGAAATACAAAGATTGGCAGGAATGCTGTAGGGATGGAAATGCGCACGTGCGAGAAAGCACTGGAAGAAGCAGCCGAACAAGGGTTACAAGAACAGCCTGTATTGATAACAAGGGACATCATTCCCATGACACTACTCCCATGACACTGCACCCAGGAGGATCATGGAGGAATGTATTGTTTATGGCATGACCACGGGGTCTATACTCCATTCAGGCAACAGCACAGACGACTTGTTAGTGGAAGATCCTGCACTCACCGGCCAGTGAGTTTGCAGCTACTAAATGTGCCATTCCCTTTCCCTGTTGTCCCAGCAGGAAAACAGACATATCCTTCCAGCAATGACAAACAGGTTGTTTGAACGTGAGAGGCACTTCTACGGGGAGGCACAAGGCTGTAATTTCCATGCTTATTTCAGAAGTGTTTCTCCCTCATGGTCTGAAGTCTTCGTCACTAGGCACTATGCAGACATGGACAATTTTGCTGTCACCTTGAATCCCAGGTCACCCATTGGGGTCTTTGTGTTCAAAGTCTTGAGGCACATGCAAACTGCCTGGGCTGTGCACCATCCTGCCACACCAACCCTGCTGCCAGTGACGACCCAGGGAGTGTTGAATCCCTTACCTACACCCTCTACTCCTTTCCATCCTGGAATTCTTTGCCCACCCCACTGCTCATCCTTGTCTGCCCCCCAACTCTCCCTCCCACTGAGCTCACCATGGGGTCTCCACAGAGTGGGGAGATGCATGCAGAAAGGTGCAGGCTGCCCTACACATGAAGCACAGACAAATCTACCCGTTCAGATGGGAGCTAATCACAGAATGGTCAGGGTTGGAAGGCACATGTGGAGATGGTCTAGTCCAAACCCCTGATGCCCCAAGGGAGCACACAGACACAGGTGGGGCCAGCCAAGATGCAGCTGGTCTGGGTGCAAGGCATGACAGGAACAGTTTGATATAATAAGATTCAGGCTCCTCTTTGACTTGATTCCAGAAGAAGCCATTATTATCATTATTATTATTATTATTATTATTATTATTATTATTATTATTATTATTATTATTATTATTATTATTATTATTATAAATGTGTGCAATTCTTAACACAAATCTGGACATTTTTTTGTACGTAAGCAATATACAAATCTCAGCTGATGGTCAACACTCCAGTTAAAAGTGTTCCTGAGACTGTAACTGCTAGTAATGTTTTTTTCTAGCATATGTGTGTGTTGCATATGTGCATGATACACTGGATATCCTTGGGAACTGGATACATAGCACTGTTCGGTTCGAAGGAAAATGTTTGTAGAATATAATATAAATGAAAGAGGTATAACAGTCTGTTTAAACTCACAGGTATTACCCCAAAATCTTTTCTGTTATACTCTGCATATTAAAATATAGCTACCAACAAATAACTTTGCAAAACTTAACATGCTCTCAGTTTGCTTAGGTCTGAAGTCTGTATCTGATTGTGTTTCTACCAGCAAGTTTCTGCTAGGATGGCCTACACCTAGATTTCACAAGATAAAGAATCTTACCCCAACTATCCTGTGAGAAAATCAGTTTCAACAGTGATAATAGTGCTCAAGTGGTTTTCAAAACAGAAATGTCAGCCCCTTCCTTGCAGGGTATACAATTCTTCTCTACCCAGAATAGTATTCGGGACAGGGCTGTCCCCAGTGTGTTAGTAATGGGCCCTAGTCAGCTGTGTAAAATGAGATAGACATACAAGTTATAGCAATTTTAAAATCTGCATGTTTCCATTTAAATCAATTTTATAATGAAATGTTGATACTCAGCTCCATGAAAATTTTTGTTACTTTTGCTAATCTAGTCAGTAATCACAAGAAACTATTTCTGATGAATAATTATTCAGTACCTTATTTCCTTTCTTCTGTTCACAAAATGCTCAGAAAATTCTCAAATAACTTTATGGCCTTATTTTGTAAATTTATTTGAAAAATGTTTTTCTTGTATGAGTATTTTATGAACAATTTGTTGTGGATATTCATGATTTGCATCATAGCATTAATTCAGTGCCTAAGCAGTATAGTTTCTGCATTGTAGTTATGACTTGTGCAGCTTACCCACACATTTCCCATTTAGAATATAAAGTGTGAATGATCACATTTGAACATAAGCTTTCACATTTATATTTATTTTTGCAAGTTAAAGTAAGGCTTGTTTTTTTTATTCTAATGTATATTAGTGGGTTTTTTTCCCCACATTGCTTACTCAGCTCCAGTAAATGCATTTTGCTGACCTAGATTTCGCCTGCAGTTTCAGCAGTTTCAGTTGAGTATAGCCTTCTCCTTTCATTTCATCTGCTAGACTGTTTCAAAAAGTTTCTATGGACTGGGAAGGATTTGTCACAGAACACTGCAGATATCTTCATTCCAGTGAAATCTGTTTATCCAGTGAAGCCCTTTGGGATACTTTGATGAAAGGTAACCCAAGATGTAAGATTTTTTCCCTATACTTTCTGAAGATGACAGTCAACCTGTCTTTAACCTAGGAATGTATTATGTAAAATTAGGCATTTATCTATATATTTATAAAATTGAATATAAATACTTTTATAAAGCTTTAGAGTGTCTTCTGGTTCCTTTAGAGTTAGTGACAGTAATACATACATACTTAATGTATGTATACATACTTAATGACATACATACTTAACACGGACTAAAAAAAATGTAAGTTCAAGTTGTGATATTTAGTCATTTAGCTCTAGCATTACTGTGTCTTTTTTTCCTCTACTTGTAAATTCTATATTTCCTTCACTACAAGGTGTTGTGAGGCTTAAGTATTTGTTCATAAAGTACTTTGAGATAACCAAGACAGAAGCAGCCACGTGAGTTCAAAACAGATTCTGTAAATATTGAACATGGACAGAAGCTGTATTGTGTACAATAATAATTTTTCAGTTTTTAAATAAGCTTCAGTCAAATCTACACATTGCTAGTGTCTGAAAACACATTTTGTTCTTGGTGGCTGTAGATGGGAAATACAGAATATCAGGGAAGGTTTTCCACTGAAGATGTGGCCTTCTATGTGACTGAATTCCTCATTGCTGGCCAGCATTGCTTATTTAATCTGTTTCTGTGCAATTCAGAAACTCACCTCTTCGAGTGTAGGAATCTGATATTAGCGATGTCTACAGTTCTTATGGCGGTGGTGAAAGAATCACTAGGGAAGGCAGAAGAAAGAATTTAAGACTACTCAGTAACTCAGGGCTTACTCGGTAACTCAATAACTCAGGGGGGTTTGTTGCATACCTGTGATTTCCTTTTTGTAATTTCATTTGATTTTTATCCATATCAGACTTCTCCTGCCTTTTTGTTTTCCTGTGTACAAACCCCGTAAAGTCAGAAATGAGAACTCCAGCAGTTTCCTAGGTCATTTTGTCCAGAGGCAATCGCATCCAAATATTGATGTCAGCGGGCAGTTTGGATTTGTTATCAGGGAGAGAAATTCCTACATTTCTTTAGGGGATGAGAAGATGTCCAGACATTTCTATCACCTCCTGTATGAGAGACAAACTGAAGTCAGAAAGAGAGAAGCTGGCAGCTGTATTGTTTGTCAGGCTGTATTGTTGGAATTGGTAAATGCCATCTGGTGAATAAAGACAAGCTACCCAATAAGTGAAATTTACAAAAGAAACAGACTAGAATGAAAGGAGGTATTTAGTTACATTTAACCTCTTTAACTCCACCATTTCTTATTTCAATACAGCGTATTCTGGACAAAACTCTGCAGTGTTTTTGTTGTTTGGTTTGTTTTTTTTTTAATTTATTTTTTGGTTTAGGTAATGTTTCCATTGAATGAACAGATTATTAAGTCAAGGAAAATATAACTGAGATCAAAAGAAATGATACAAAGAGCTGCAAGTAGCAGAAGCAATATGAACAGTGAAAGGTGGAAGGAGAAACCTGAAAGAAAAGACAAGTGAAAACTAAAATTACAAGACCTCTTTGCATCTATATTATGTAACTTTCCTTGTTCTTTTGGTTCTGCGTGTAGATTGCCAGTCCATCTGGCAGAGTTATACCTTTTCTTTCAGCGACTGATGTAATATCAAAAAAGCCACTTCCCCAAAATCAGTATTTTACAAAGTATAAGACAGCTCTTGTTCCCACAACTTACAGCATATACTCTCAACTTTTTACCAAAATACATGCAGGTTATTTTACAGCATTTTACTGCTGGCAACTCTTTTTAAAATGACAGCTTATACAGTTGTTGATGCTTGGTATGATTTCTTGAGAATTCGTGGGAATTTTGCAGGTTTGTGGGAGCAAAGCATAGAACATCAACCACTGACCACGAAACAAAACCAAAAAGTTCTTTTTAGGTTATTGACTTTGCAGGTTGCACCCATTCGCTTGCTGTGCCTGAAGTCCATCCCCTGGACCCATAGGAGGACACATCCAGCAGAGAGCTAAACTTCCCTTATTTCACCCTCTGGAAGCTGTATATATATATGTGTGTGTGTGTGTGTGTGTATAAATACATATTTCAGTGCTCCTTGGAAAAAGTGCAGGCAGTGCATAGGTGTGCGCAGGTGCCACACGCAGCGCTGATCAGCCTCATGGAACTGCTGTGTCAGCAAACAGGTGAGTCAGCAAAGTGGACGCAGAGGGAAAAGCAGGCACGGCTGTTGCTAAGGTACCATGTTTGCAACCCGAAAAGTAATACAGATTGAGTCTATTAATAATTTACTGCAGTGCATGTACAGGAATCTTGGAAGTAGTAAAAATAACGGACATCTCACATGTAGAACAAGTGAAGTCATGAGGTGAAGTGGGGCAGGGCCTTAGGCGGGAGCTCTGAGGCCCATCCTGACAGAAAAAATAGTCAGCAGTTGCAGACTAATAAAGAGCCATGATGTGCTCATTTTGGTTTTGCTGTGAATATGGCTGATGGAACCGCCTTGAATTTTGCTAAAAAAATTCGGTTATGGCTTGTATCAGGTAGGAGTATCTGAACGTTAGTATCTGTGTGCTGGAGACTGTCATAAACTCATCAATTGAGGCCCAGGCCTTGCACAACAGTTGGATTTACTGACAAACATGCTTGATTTAGTTGACTGGAAAGTGGTAAATGGTTTCAGATCTGGAACTGCTTTTCAGCTGAAGACATTGTCATTTGCATTGGAAAATAGTGTTGTAAATAACACTATACTTTACGAGCTAATATGTGGTATTATTTCAGTAACTGAAAATTTGGGAAATCTGCCTAATATCCTCAAGCAGGCTACTCCTGCTTAAAATAGCTAGGCTTTTTTTCCAGTTCCAGAGGCTGGAAAGCAATCTATTTTGCCTTGGATGGCTGTTGCAGTCTATATGGGTAGTAAAAATAAGATTTGCTTTTTTAGAAGAAAATGCCTACTAAATGGTCTGAGGTTTTGAAAAGCAGAACTAAGATTCTCCAGGAGTTTAGATTCTCTGACCTGTGTTTGTGTTCATATTGATTTTGGTGTAAAGGTTTAACGCCAAGCACAGAACAAGTGTTTTTATTTAAATAAACCATTTAACATTTTTAAGTTCTCCTGACCGCTGACTTGTAAAATGGACAATGCTTTAATTGCATTACAATTTTTAGAGAACAAAATGGAAGCCTTAAGCAAATTCTCTAAAGCAAAAGTGAGTTACCTAACCCTAAATTTAAATTCTAAGTCCTGTCTAAAAGAAAGTGTGCAAGAAGTTGAACAAGTAGTTCTTAGTTGATAATTTATGTATGGAAGGAGAAAACATGGAGTCAAGGCGGGGTGGGTCGGGTGGTGCAGTGAAAGAGCATAGAAAAATGAAGGTTCTGGGAAAAGGTACGTGAACATGAGGTCCCTCACAACTGAAGCCATTCTATGATTCTATGCTTCTATATAGATCCTTGGACTAAAAAAACAGTTGTTAATTATGTATGGATGTAGGGGAATCAAGACAGTGGGTTGATTGACATTGATAATATGCAGCTGTGGCCTTGCTTTGACAATGTGCAGCTGTGATCCTACAGCAAAGTGGTTAAATAGCTCTGATAAGTGTGGGAGAAAAACCTGGATGAAGCAGAGACAAAGAAGAGTGTGGTTGGGCCTCTGGAGGGTGGTGAAACAGTATGGACAGTAGAGTTTGACCAATGGTAAAGCTTTTTGTTGCTTACTATTTTATTTGTGTTGTGCTATTTCCTGACTGCTGTAACTCAATTGCAACATATGCATGATTCATTTGGGTTGCAGATTAATCATGCTGTGGATTCAGAGACACTACTTCAGACTCCATGAGGAGCCAGCTCAGGTCTATAGAGTTTGTTAGCTTTGGTGCAGTGGGGTGTGGACTGGCCAGCTCAGCAGTGCAGCCACTTTTAGGCTGAGCTAAAAAGCTATAGAGCTCAGCCAGCAATTGGTCTGGGTTCTCTCTGTGTAAATCTTCTCGGGTTTATGCCATGCTCCTTAGTATGTCCTGTCATACCTAGGATACCTAGCTTCTAAGTATCTGCTGCTGTGGCTAATGAAGATCTCACTGTATACCCATTAGTTATTTGCTAGCCATGAGTCACTATCTTGGTGGAAAAATATCTCCCAAGCTTAGAAAACTTGGTGATCCTTGTTTTAAATAACTGTGAAGTACTGCTTGGTAACTTTATGGCAAAGATTGGGATTAAATCTCTTTCTTCAGAGTACAGTTTAACTGCACAAATCATAAGACTTTTTTTTTTTTTTTCCCCAGCTATTTCTTCTAACACTCTCTTCCTGCCATTTTCTCTAATGTGTTGCAGTGTCCCACATACAGTCATCCCTCCACTGCATAACCATGCTGCTGCTTAAGAAAGAAGGGCCTGAGAACATAAAGTATATGAGCAGAAGTTATTCATGTCATTTTTAATGTCACTTTATGTTGGGTATAGGTGGCAAGGTTTTGGTAGTAGGGCAGAGGGAGGCTACAGGGGTGGCCTCTGTGGGAAAACATCAGTGAAAGTGGTCTTGTGCTGAATGTAGGATAGAAAATCCTGTCAAATAAACAAGAGTCAGAAACTGACCTGAAACTGAACTGTCCAAGTGAGAAAGAAATTGACCTGTTAGATGCCAAGGATAAATCAGAGCTTTGATGGAATCAGAAGTAAATCTGTTTGTCTTCAGTGCTGCTGTTCAGGCTAGGAAAAATAGCATCTCAACAGCCAGTACTTTCATAAAAAAAAAGTGAGACATTTTCTTAGTCTCTGCAAAAGCAGGAGTGTGTTCTTTCTATCTCATATACTGTGCTCTTAGAACTAAGGTGCAGAAGGATCGCATCAGAAACTCATATTCATCCTTGTATTTTAACTCATTCTTTTTCTTTCCAGTGATAAATCCCTAGAACATGTGGTTAAGCACTGTGTTTTGTATATGCAGGGAGCTGAATTAGAATTGAAACTGGCCAGTGTTGTGTCAGATTATAAAGGTCTTTTTAAGCACACTAATAGCAAAAGGAAGCCTGAAAAAAACAGTGGACTGATACTTGAAGAGGGTCATCTGATTAACAGGGATGAAGAAGTGGAGACACTTGGTGCTTTTTTTTGCCTCTGTCTTTAATCATACAGATGGACCTTGGGCTGCCCAGACCCCTGAGTCGGAGGACAACTGTGGGAACAGTGACTTCCAGTTGATGGACACTTAGATTCTAAGGAACCAGCTGTATCAGATGAAATTTCACAAGTCCGTGGGACCTGATGGGATTCATCCCAGAGTATTGAAGGAGCTAACAGATGTTAATGGTAGGGCCTCTCTTGATCATCTGCTAAAGGTCTTGGGAGTCTGAGGAGGTCCCTGCAAAGTGGAAGCCAGCCAGCGTTATCCCCATTTACAAAAAGGGTGTGAGGGAAGGCCCAGGGAAATACAGACCTGTTGGTTTAACACCAGTTCCTGGGAAAATTATGGAGAAGAATATACTGGATACTATTGAAAAGCATTTAAAGAATAGTGCAGTCAACATGCGTTCATAAAGGGAAAGTCCTTTTTAACTAATTTGATATCCTTCTATGGTAAGTTCACCTGACTAGTGGATAAAGGGGAAGCATTGGATGTAGATTTTCTGTATTTTAGTAAGGCTTTTGATGCTGTCCCTCACAGCATCCTTCTGGACAAGTTGTCCAGCTGTGGGGTGAGCGGGTTCATGGTGTGCTGGGTGAAGAACTGGCTGAAGGGCAGGACTCAAAGCACAGCAGTGAATTAGGCTACAACTGGCCGGGGACCGGTCACCGGTGGTGTTCCGCGGGGTTCAATTCTAGGGCCAGTTCTGTTCCATATCAATGATCTGGATGCAGGAGTTGAATGTACCATTAGCAACTTTGCTGGCAATACCAAACTGGGAGGTGCTGTTGATTCTCTTGAAGGACAAGGTGCCTTGCAGAGGGATCTAGATTGGAGCATTAATAAGTTGAAATTTAACAAGTCAAAATGCTGGATTCTGCACCAAGGATGGAGTAATGGCAGGCACAAGTACAAACTGGGAGAGGAGCGGCTGAAGAGCAGCCCTGCAGAAAGGGATCTGGGGGCACTGGCTGCCAGGGCACACAGCTGACTTGTATTAGGCTTGCTGTCAACCAAGAGGGTGATGTGCACCCTGGGGTGCATCAAACACAGTATAACCAGCCGGTCAGAAGAGGTGATTAATCCACTGTATCCAGCATGGCTGCAGCCTCACCTTGAGCACTGTGTGCACTTCTGGGTCCCACAACTTAAGAAAGATGTGAAGGTCATTAAATGCATCCAGAGAAGAGCAACAAAGCTGGTGAAAGCGCTGGAAGGAATGTCCTGCGATGAGCAGCTAAGGACTTTGGGCTTGTCTGGTTTGGAGAAAAGGAGGCTGATGGGTGACCTCATTACTCTTCACAGCTTCCTGAGGAAGGGAAGCAGAGAGGGAGGTGCTGATCTCTTCTTCCTGGGACCCAGTGGTAGGATGCATGGAGTGGTTCGAAGCTGCACCAGGGGAGGTTTAGAATGGACATTAGGAAGCATTTCTTTATAGAGAGGGTGGTCAAACACCAAGTGCTGGAACAGGCTTTCTAGAAAGGCGGTAAATGCCCTAAGCCTGTCAGTGTTTAAGAGGCATTTGGACAGTGCCCTTAATACCATGCTTTAGCTTTTGCTCAACCCTAAAGTGGTGAGGCAGTTGAACTAGATGATCATTGTATTTCTTTCCAACTGAAATATATTCTATTCTAAACACCTGACAAACTGTACAGATCACTGTAATCCCAGGTCCTGAAGGACTTCATGACTCTTCATCCAGCATCTAGCTTGCAGTACTATAGTTTATATTCCTGAGTTTATCAACTGATCAGGCCTAGTGGTCTGTATGTGTGCCAGCAGAACAGCTATTGTTCTAGTAGTCTAAGGGTTTACATGTAACTTCATGATTAATTTACATGTAAAACCAGCACTAAATATTCCTGTTTCCTCCCATTTACTGCCCTACCACTCAGTTCTGTATGTCATTTTATCTGTATCCATTTCTGTCCTGCTCTCTTCACATGATCACATGCCTAACTCTTTCTAGTCAGCATTCCCCGTTTCTTTTGGTGCAGATAGTCCCATACACCACCAGTAAGAGTTGGACTGAGATTGGCTCCTTTAGCCTCTGTCTGCACCAAAACCTAAGTTGTCTATTCCAGGAAACGTTTTTCTTCTATAACCTGGATTCTTTCTTTATTCATTATTATAAAATGTGCTATCTTTAAACTGTACAGGTAGGATATAAGTACATGAGCATGTTTAAGACTAACATCACTCTGAGGGCAGGACTGTTCCATGCTAAAAGACAATCACACCTCTTTGTACAGCAGAAGTTCAAGTAAGTTTGGGTTTTGAACATGTTTGCAACGTTTCATAATAGGTTAATAGTATATTTTGCAGTGCTAGAAATAAGCCCACAGGAAGGGCATAGTCTGAAAAAGGGCAACTGTAATGAAATTGCCAAGTATAGACCCAATTTACCTTTGTTTGAAGTTTAACCTTGGATGTATTTGGCCTTTTTGGGTCCAAGTGAGGATGGTATAAACAAAAGAGCAATAATGATGCTCAAACTGACCACAGTATGATGCTGCATGGGAAGTTTCCAGAGAGTATTTATTTAGATGCCCACAAGCTCACAAAGTTTGAAATTACATCAACGATAAACCCCTGCAGATGGCAGCAGTGCTTTAAACTTCAACACTACAGCACAGTGCTTGGTATAATCTGAGCCAGAATGCCCTACTGAAGACACTGATTTCCATAAACTATTACAGTGACATGTTTTGCTACTAGTCAGAGTGTTACTGATGCTTTGTTTTATTTCAGTTTTAAGAGGAAAGCTTTAATACTTGTCAAGTAGCAGAAGGATGTGTTTGAGCCTTGTGGAATCACTCCAAGTTTCCAATGGAGACATCTCCTATCCCTCTGCTTCAAATATTGCAGGCAGGGCATTTTTTCCAAAATATTTTGCATCCTTCAGGTTTTCAGAAAGAATTTGACCTAGCTGACTTGGAGTAGTGCAGCACACTAATACTTCTATAATAACCAGTTCATCTGAAGCAAAATTTAAGTGATGGTTAAAAAAAATAATAATCCTTCAGTAGTTCTAAAGATACCGCATCAGAAATGGAATAAACAGAATAAACAGATGGGTCCAAATATCTGAAAAGATATCCCTGCTAATCTGGGTGAATATGAAATATTGTTTCCCTTCTTTTTACTAGCTTTGTTGACCTAAGCTGATTTCTTGGGCCTGTCATGCTGCATAGGTTCTTTCTTCCTTGCTCTAGTACTTTATCTCATTTTTCTCCTTTTCTCATTAGTGCTAGTCCGTCTTCTAATTCCTATTACCCATCTTTACATCTTCATCATCTGTTTGCAGTAACTAACATTCAGTTTTACTAAGATAGAAACAACCCAGAAGAATAATGATCAAATGGAACCTTATGCAGGTAAATGTGTCTTTATAATGTCTTTATTTTGTGGTAGACCCTCTACAATTAAGAAAGAGTTATTACCTATTATGTTTGTGCTGCAGTTGAATATGTTGGCTGTTTCCCTTCTATCTTCAAGGAAGACGCAACTGTTTTCTCTAGCATTGCTTTATCTCTGTGCCTATATTGAATTTATTCAAGACAATGGTAGTGCCTTGTTTATATACAAAGTCTCTGCATATAATGCTTGATTGAATGACTGACTGTTAGCAAATGGCTGTCTATTTTGACACAGTTGCCTAGCTGGGTACATCAAACAGATGCAGTATGAAATAGTTTACTGGCAGCTTAAATAAGTATAGTTTATGAAGCTTTAACATGTTTTTGATTCTAAGGTGTAGAAGTCTCAAGAGCAATTTTGAAGCATATGGATAGGAAAGCTTTGTTGGGTTTTCAGATTATATCTCCAAGATAGTATACTTCTGTCCTCTACTAAAATCTGCTCAATATATAGCTAAATACCTTCAAACTTAGCCCTGTGCTTGGGATTTTTATTAGTGTTCCACTTCCCGTCCTGTAATTTTGTATAGTGCTACTGGGTGCTGAAGATTACTGTGTTTTAACAGTAGGGAACAATCCCTGCAAAACAATTAGGATGCTTCAAGACAAAAGGTGTTATGTAAATTGTTACCAGATTCACTCTTTCATATACTGTGAACTGGTGAAAGACAACAAGGGAATGGCAGTTACCTCTCAATATAATAAAGAACTTGCCTTAGGTAGGACCGTTCTGTTTACTGAACACTTCATTCACTCCCAGTGGAAAACCAATGGTGGCATTTGCTGTTTTCATAACAACCCAAAGAGGATGCTGTGTCTCTGGCTGGCTGCACCCTGATGGCAAAATAGCAAAGTAATGTGAGAAACAACTCTGAATAGAACTTCAGCTAGCATCACTGAAGCACATGGATTCATTCCTACCATAGGTCTGCTTCCCCTATACCAAATCCCTTCTCCCATAGCGATAGATTGCTGCCACAATTGTCCTGGGCATTCCTGCTTTCTTTTTACTGCATAAGCAGCATAAGAGGACAGGATAAAGGGGAAAGGAGAAGCTGTTGAAAGAAATCTGCCATTATGTGACTCAACTACTGAGTAATAAGAATATTAATGAAAAGGAAGCTCAGCTTCCTAAAATACTGGGATTCAGACACTTAAAAAAATATTTCCAGTTTGTTTCTGTACATGACGGTGAGAGAGAATATAACACTGCACTATGTCATAGCCACTTTGTTGGAAAGTTAAAGTCTGAACAGCCAGAAAGAAATGAACAAAAGCAAGAATAATGGTAGCTGTGCTTGGAAATCTACAGAGGCCTAGTAGTATGACCCAACAGAAGACATCACTAACACCTCTGAGCAACAGCTAATGTGTGGGCAAACCTGAATACTCTCCCACTAATCAGTCTATTATTAGTACAAAATTAGATGTACCACAGAATTTGAGACCCTTGCAAAACCAAAACAGGCTGTGATCAAGAAATCAAACAGCTGCAAGAGCTGAAAACTTGTCACAGTTTAAAGGTAAAAACCCTTTTCAACTGACAGGGATGGAAATAGCAAACAAGAAATCTGGTTAGATTGAGTAGTTCTACACTGTGGAGTTGAGTAGACCAGTACAAAGCATAACAAAAAATTTATGATGCATCAAGGCAACAGCAGCAGTCATTCAAGAGGAAACACAATCAGCTTCCACTGTCTCTGAACAAAGTGTTTCACTTAATTCTGAGGAAATGAAAAACCTTGCAAGTATACCCAGTAGCAATGCAAGATCTGAAGATACTAATCTAACCACCTGTCAGTGTGGGCAAGAGTAATTAAGCAAAGAATGATCTGAGATGGCCTTTGAAAAACCTGAGCAATCAAATTTTGCAGCCAGGTGTGTTTGTACAGATGGTGCTTGTAGATACATAAATATATATTTAAAGCATGTATTTATAACTAAAATATATAAATACACATAAATATATAGAGAGACTTTATCCTCATTGGGTATTTTTCAGAATAACTGGGAGCAGCCTCAAAAGGCATTGTCCCCAAAGTTGAGATCAAGAAATAGAGAAGAATAGAAGCATATCAGGGTGTAGATTTTTACCTGCTCCCAGATTTCAGTGGTGTCTGGCTCAGAGGTGCAAAAACTCAGAAGAGCAAATCAATGTGCACAGCAACAGATATTTTGAAAATTATTTGCGGACAAGGAAACAACACTATCATTAGCTTGGTGGTTTGGGGCTTCTTTTAAATTACTCTAAGTTCTTAGAATTCACTGTTCAGGAACCATGTGGAAAATTATTTTTTGTTTGGTGAGGTAGTCCAGGAACTAATTTCACAGCCAGGGATAGCCTGTCTTAGCAATAAGAAAGCAATTTCATTGAGGAAGTTGTTTTCAGTATACATTTCCATGCCGAGAGACATAGGTTACCCTGATAGGGGCCATATGGAATACTACAGAACCTGTAATGTCAATATTGTTAAATGGAATGATGTGTCCAGGGGACAGCTAAACTTTCTGAAAGATTATATGGCTTCTCACTAAATACAGAATTGTAAAGAAATTACTGGACCATTGACCTGACATACACTTATATCTTCTCAAAGCTTATGAGTTTCTGTTTCCAGAGTTTTGATGAATTGACTACTAAGATAGAAGCAGCTGGATCCAAAGAAGAACCTGTATCCAGATGCTGCCCTAATTTAGTAATGTTCACATTTAGAAATCTGATGTAGACCCAAAGTTATATTTTTGAAAGCTGTTACCAGTCAAGTCAAAGAGAGCAAGGTTTGTCTGAAGCACATAATTGAACTGCTGCTTTGGTTCAGCAGTGAGCACCTGTATTGTCTACATCTTCCTTGACTTGCATTAGCAGTGCTAGAATACTTAAATACTTAATGGAGATCACATATTATTCCACACTTCCTGAAGAAAAAAAAATGTTGGCATATAAGAAAAAGTGGACAGACTGAGAAACAATTTAAATAAAATAAACGACTGAGCAGAAATAAAGTGTGAAAAAGTCTTCTACATACAAAGTGACAGTTAATAACAGGTTAACTGGAAGTTACTTAAAAGAAAACTTCTGCAGGTCTTGGAATGCCAAGCCTGACACAGAAATTAGCTGGTACTGGGGGTTCCTCAGGAAGAAGCTATTTTGTAACTGGGGGACTGATGCAGTTCTGCCTTGTCTACAGCAGTAAACATGAATATACATGGCACATGTACGGAAGGTTTCTAAATATTAAAAGATTGCTTCTTCCATCAGCACTTTGCAAAAAAGGAAAAATGGATAATATGGCCTGGTGCAGGAAAGGCATAGGCATGAAGTTACAGAGTCACTGAGAAAGAAGTGGGGAACAAGGTCCTGTAAGCAACTGGATGTAAAACATGGTATTTTCGTTCTTCCTAAAATGCCATCCCCAGTGGAGTCTAGTACATTGGGTATGCCTGATCATTCATAAGCAGCAGAGACACAGGCTGCCCACCTCCTTCATTCTCCACTGATCAGTCGAAGGAAATGAGAGCAACGGAAGGGGACAGGTCTAATTCAAACACTTCTGGAGACTGACAGTAGTATTGTGGCTTTATCAACAGCATTAATATAAATATTTTAGGGAATAAGATTTTAGTAAACAGCTTCACATAAAGGTTTTCTTGCACAGAGCAAGACTTGAAATGTAGGTTTGGTGAAAGAAAGCATATTTCTGTGTGGAACTGAGAAATGCTGGCATCTTGTCACTTATCTGAAGTAAGTTTGACTATCCTGAAGGCAGATGATAATTTTAATTAAAATATTGTGTTATAACAGTCTCTATGTTGAAACCTTAAACAAATGTTTCTGTATCCCTGCTGACCTATCACATTCTCAGTGACACATTCTTATATTTTTGGCCCAGGAGGTGCTGGTTTTCATTATGAATCCAGTAAGAAATGCACTCAGACTCCGTGAAGTATCTCTTAAAACATCATTTATTTGAGCTAATGCTATAAAGAAAGAGAGAACAGTATAGGAAATTTTACACCCCTTCAGATGCTGGGAGCCCTGAGTTGCACAGCATTGACAAGCCTCCAATTGAGGACCAGCACCCTGTACAGATCCCACCCACAGAAGGGTTATCCAGCATTATGGTCTTTTGAGCTCTTACAGGATTTTCTTAGAAGAAATCTACTCTATTCATCATTTCCACTGTTAAAAAGTTCACATGAGGATTTGTTGCTGCACTTTTAGATAAAGGCAAGGACATGCAGGTGTAGTCCCTGTCAGTGAGTAGGAGCTGCCTACAGCCCCTCTGTTACCATCAGTGGGCTATGTTTTTCCTGTGGCCCAGGAATGTGCACAGCATGACACTGTCCTGAAGGTCAAGCTATAAGTGCAACATAGCACAACACAGGTGTGCACCTACTTGGGTTAACTGTGAAGTGCTGTATAATGGTCTTGTGGTTCTGATCATACCACTCAGGATAATTCAGAGAACAGCTAATTACATACTTCCATCCCTCTCTAATACATCTCATCCCTTTTTTTCATTTCCATGGATTTAGCTATCATTGGGAACATGCGCGTTTCTTTCTCCTTTGTTAAACAAGGCATCAGAGCAATTGCAATAGGCAGGCTCTTGAAGAATTAATTCCAGGTTTTATGGTGTATATGGTGGAAGTCTGGACAAAATGTTCAGAATTTTAGTTGTCTAGGAAAGCTTCCCAGTATGGCTGAATTATAAAGACTTAGCAGATTTAGCTTAATACTGAACTTTAATAATTAATCTTAGTCAAGGATGTGATATGGCCCTCAGACAAACTGGCTCCTAATACTGTTTCATGCAGGTGCAACAGAAAATCTTTTTTTCTGATAACCTTTCTAGGTTTGCTATGGCTTGTTTATGTCATATTAGAATGCGTTAAACTACAAATATTCCTTTCAGTTTCTGGTACCTCAGGCTCAATTATACCTAATGAAATGGAAAGAGTGCTGAAATAAAATATGAAAACGTATCACAGCTCAATTCAGATTTGGGTTCAAAATAGTGACTGTGTCAGAAGTGAAGTGTCCCAGAAACTGATTAGTCCATTTTTCCTTGTATGGAATGCCCAAACACTACCAGAGACTAATCACAAAGTCTAGGCCCCAGATGAGTTTTACTGTTCCCAGTGTGCAGTACTGATTACAATAGCTGTTCTTCCCACCAAAATTATCATGCATACAATGAAAATGTCTGTAATTAATAAAAGAATGTAAGATGTTCAGAAATGCCAGTTTCTTGCCTTCTTGTTTCTTCCCTGCTCTTTTACCTGTTGTTTTTCTTTAAATCTGACTTTTTAACATTGCCAAGATGACTAAGTTCTTTGTTCTTTGACAGTATCTACACGTTCCTGTTTCTGTCTTCCATGCTTTGCATCTGTTACTTGTTTTTATCTGCCTGACCGTCTGTCTCAATGAAAACTAAGCTGTTCCTCTGCTTTTCTACAGTTCTTTGGTGTCTTCTTCCTTACCAGATGACAAAGATTTTACTATGCCTTTTCACTGTCCGGATGCACTAGAAGAGCCCTTCATATTGTTATCCTAATTCTGTCTTTTATTCTTTTTATCCTTTCTGCAGTATTTTTTTCTTTCTTTGGTCTTTCAAATCTTTCCAAGAAACAGTACATAGAATTTGAGGAATTGCTGTCCAGGTTTATACTATTCTCCGGTTCCTATCAGCATCTCAATTACTTAAATAATTGATGCATTTTATCAGATGGTGGGTTGTTGGTGCCAAGAAATTGAATCTGATTTCATATGAAAATTGACAGGATAAGACAAGTAGCTATGTGATTAAAGATGGATATTTCTAAACCTGAGCTTTTCTTAGGTTTGGGTGGTTTTTTGCCTTCACAGGGTTTAACTGGAAAGGTGAAGATGTAACCAAAACACAAAACCGATCATAAAACAATCAGTGTCTTACAGTCCAGCCTCTAAATACTGGATTCAGAGCCATGCTGCCACTGAGACCTCTTTCTCCCTCCTAATTTCCACTTTCTGGGACATCTTGTTTGTTAAGCTTCTGAGATTCTAACTGTGTGTTTAATCTTCAGCCACATTTTATTTCAATTTCTCTTCCACAGCAGTGCAGGAATGAGTTCTATGCCGAAAACTAGGCACACCTTTGTATTCTATTGTAGTTCTGTGTCACAGTGATACATATAAAATATACAGTCAATACATAATTAATGGTTCTTAGTTATTTCAGGTTATTTGCTTTCTTCAGAAGTAAATTGGTAGTGTTCATCTTTCTTAACAAAATCTTCCTCAGTGAAAAGAATATACAATAAATGAGAATGCTAGAGAGACCATGTCTCCATCAAGAGTTATTTGCTAAAATTTCCTAACCATACTAGAAGCTTGTCTCCAAGCTTCAGCTTAGCACACACATATTCTGGAATAATTCCTGAAGGGAATCTGGGCTTGCAATAGCTTTTGGCTCATACTTGAGCAATTATTCAGTAATTGTCGTTTTAATAATTTTAAGTATAAGAAAGCTAGTATAGTAGCTCAGCCAGAACCATCAGAAGTAAAAGTGGTAGAATAAACAGAGGGCTGACAGTTGCTGATATTTTACATAGGGGGTCACAGCCCCACTTTCAGCTACTTTGCTTTAAATGTTAGTTACTGCCTGCAGCACTGCTTACAGTAATGCTCTCTTCTTTGAGGTTAAGTTTTAGCAACAAAGGAGAATCTCAGATGAAAAAAATACTATTAGAGACAGAAGAAAAGTAGGTTAAAGGAATACTTCCTGCTTTCATGGAAATGCCAGAATTTCACAGTGAGGTTTCTACAGAGTAACAAGTATTTAAATTCACGGTTCCTGTGTAACCTGAGTTTCTGCTCAAAAGGAAAGAGAACAACCCTCTGAGATCAGTCTTTCTATGAGGTATTTTAATATAAATACTTGATGTAAATGAAAATCCCCCTAAATGGCTTCTGGTCACTCTGACCTGTGGGAGAATGTCTTCCTAAACCTCAGTTTGAGGGGGAGTTTAACCTCAAGTTTGTAAGCTAAACACCAAACTTTTGAGTGATTACTACTAGTAGGAATATCACTTTAGAATTGTCAGTGTTTCAGGAAAACGTCAAAAAGACCATTTCAAGGAGCTGAATTATCCAGGCAGCCAGAAAATGGCCATCCTGGGGCCGTCCATCCAGGGCCATATGAATTATAAAGGGACTGGAACACCTCTCACATGAGGAATGGAGCTGGGATTGTTTAGCCTGGAGAAGAGAAGGATCAAGGAACGTATTATCAAAATGTATAGATATGTGATGAAATGGTCTAAAAAGGATGGACCCAGACTCTTCTTAGTGGTGCCTTGTGACAAGAAACAACGAGTGTAAACTGTAAGACAGGAGAAGAAAACACTTTTTTTGCTGTGGTTGAATATTGAAACAGGTTGCTCAGAGAGGCCGTGCAGTTTCCAGCCTTGGAGATATTCAAAACTCTAGCTGGATGCAGTCTTGGGCAACCTGCTGTGGCTCACCCTGTTTGAGCAGGGGCATTGGACTAGACAATCCCCAGAGGTCTCTTCCAACCTCAGTTATACTGTGATTTTGTGAAAAATAATCCTTACTGACCTCTTAGGCAAGATACAGAGGTCCAGAAAATTGAACAAACATTTTGCTGACAGGATGAAAACAAGCATAATTAACAAAGAGTAATCAGATCTTTAAACACCATCGTTGGTGGGTAAGGAGGTTTTATGGCTTTATGGTTAGAAGATATGTTCTTCTGAACTGTGTTCTCTTTTTGCACACATCTGTCCCCCCACATCTTCAACTGAAAAAAAAATTCCCCACAACCTTTTAAATGGCATTCACTTGCTTCTATTATCTGTCAACTTCATGTATTCCAATAACTGTTGCTCAGATAAACAGTGAGACCTCAACTTCAATTCTCCTGCCTGATCCTGCATGTCGTAGTGTAAATGTTTCTTGGTCCTTAGAGTCCTGCCGAACAGCTTGAATTTTGAGTCTAGGACTTGCTGTGACCTTCCCTGTATTATATATCTACCCAGAAACTGTTGTGTAGAATTTGACAGGGGAAGTACCACAGATTTGTCACTGGCATCATGAAAGAGTTGTCCAGGTGACACAGCCTTCTGCAGACCATTAGCAGAGATCTCAGCTTTGGAAGGGTATTGTTGATGCAGGAGGACAGCCTTACCCGGCATTTCTGTCAGTTTTGCCCCATTTCTGGCCTGATAGCTTTCTGCCAAGAGATTTTCAGCCTTCTTAGGAGCCTGCAGCTGCTAGCCTGAAGATTAAATTCTATGATATCTTTGAAATCTTGCCACTGTACCTTCCCATCTCCCTGAACTCTTACAGTTCACCAAATGTAGACTCAAGGGACAATAACTTGTCACTGAGGCCCTCAAGCTGTCTGTGCTGTGTGCATGTTTATGCCACTTCTGAAAGGAGCAGATTATGATATATGCAGCATTTAGGAATTTTGTCATTTTCTCAGGAGGTGAGCACTGAGAATCCCATAACTTTCTCCATCCACAGATGAACTTGCACTCTAGCTCCACTCCTCTTTCTCTTTTCATGCCTATCTTTGTTCCGGTCCTCATACTGGAAAGCAGTTGTGGTTGCTCAGCACTTCCCCTAGGATTGATTCCCATGGCTGTGATGATGAACACTGCAGTCAATGAAAACTTGTCAAAAATACAGTGCAGCAAGTCTATCTTGATCAAAATTAGGAATAACAAGTATTTGATTTCAAAACCTCATAATTTCAGTTAGGCTTTGAATAGTTTACTTAGTAAACTTAAGAAAACAGGAACAAAAGGAGAGCATTTTTGGAACTAATAAAAGTGGGAGCATAGTAAAAGCTTGGGATAGGAAGGTAAGTTCTTTTTGAGAGGTCCATGAAGCAAACTCAAGGATTTGGTAGAAGAATGTGTCCCGTGAGAAGCATTTCTGAATTGCATTCTGTCACAGTTGGAGAGCCATTAAAAGCCCTAACGAACAGGAGAAACTGACTGTGTTACTTTGTGTACACAAGTAACTTCATGATGAAGCATACTCCCCTAAATCCTTCATTACTAGACAGCACAAATTTTTCAAGAGACATTAGTCCCTGCCTAAAAAATAGCCTGTTACTTGAAATAGCGTCAGCTGCAAAGTCTGTACTCGTGATAACTTTACTAAATGTTTTAATGGGTCTTGCGCCAATAATAAGCTTATAAAGTATATGACTTGCACCTTGTAACGTAATGGGTTACCCAAGTGCATTGATTACCTTTCAGTTTCAAGGTGTCAAGAATTTTTAATGTAACAGGATTGTTTGCAGGCAAATCTTCTGACAGATGAAAAGGCTGTGACTGCACCGAATATGAATCATTCAGTATAAACACATATCTGTGCAAAGGAAACCTAAGCAGTCACTCTGCCACTCAGTGTTTTCTTCTTCTTGTAGCAGAGGTTCACTGATTCCTGTAATTTAAGTCTTTTTGAAGGATAACACTTACCTGCTTTGTTATTGCCCTTTAATGATGCTAAGGTTATTCTGGAAGACACAAGCAACAGGAACTTTAATTGCTCACTCAGACAGCTATCACATTTCCATCTCACTCAAGGCTGTCAGGAGAAGCAGCTTTTTAGCAACTTCTGTGAGTATTCTACCATTTACAAATGTTCAGTACATAGCCCAATAGTTGGGCATTCTGATTTAATGAGAGTTCTGATAGGAAGTAATTCATGCTCATGCAGGTTTTTCCCTGACTTTTTTTTTTTATCTCTCCCCACGAGAGGATTCTCCATTGAATTAATGGATATTGTCATGTCTCTGTTTGATCTCCTAAGAAGCATAGTGGGATGCAGTAACAGCTGAAGGAAGTCCACTATTTTGTTCTTTGCTCTGCAGCCAGCCCAGAGTGTGCCAGTGAAACACTCACTGTTACCCTGTTGTTTCAGATCTCATAATTCTAAGGGCTGAGATGGAGGCAGAAAGGTAGAGGGAGAAAACAGATTGTGAAAGGCAAAAAACAATGGGGAAAGATCTTTCCTATTCTAGATTCAAAAAGAAAGAGAACCACTGTAAAAGAGTCTATTCTGCACCATCAGAAAAACTTACTGAGAGGAATCACAAGGATAGCCAGAAATGACAAAACCTCTGAAGTCCAGTAGATCAAGAATGTAAAATATTTCAGTCCAATCTCTAGGTAATGGCCTCAGATAATCTTTGTGGAGATATTCTGTTCCCAGGATACCCTCAAAGTTCAGTACAAAATGCAGTATCTATCATGGAAACCAGGCAAAAGTGAAACCTAGCTGATCAACCAGTTTTTCCCCTGATTAATAAAGGATTCCTTACCATAATTTCCACCATTTTTTTGTCTCATTGTAAATTTTGAATAATTCCAAAATTCCCCTCTAATTCTAAAGGAATATTCCATTTTCATTAATGAAAACATGAAGATGTTTCTCCAACAGTAAACCTAAATTTTCCTGCTCTTGATTTTATTTCAACACCTCTCAGTAGTCAGAAATATTGGACACCAATTCTAGAACATAAGACATAACTGCAGAATTCATTGCTGATTTCTATAGATTCACCTGCTTCTCAACACAGCTCAAATAAAAGGACAGAACTGTACACTCACACCAAGAGAATTCGAGTAATTGATAAATTCAGTAATCCCCACATTTATGTGGATGATAAATACAATACAGCTTCACTTAGCATGTTTATTATTTTTACATGGTGCTGCAAAAAGTTCAGTCAGCAATATAAATTAGTTCTATAGAAACTAAATGTAAAGCCAGAATATTCACTGTTGAGTACAAGACCTTCCTACTGCCATGTAAAGGATGAACTGTAATAGAGGTAACCTACACCTTGCTCAGGCTTTGGCACAGAAGGGATGCTAGCATCTTTTTTTGCCATTGAATTACAAAAGTATGGAAATAATGTTTCTGTGGCAGCATAAAATCTGAAGGTGTTCATTAATGCTTGATCCATACACAACTGCTGAGCTATCTAGCAGTCTACATTTGACCTTGTTTGGCCAGAGAACACAACAGTGCTTGTGCCAGCTCTATGTCTTATGATGACTTTATCTTTAGAGAGCTATATGACCTGATCTGGCATGCACTTACTGGAATAAAGTCCTCCCTATAAATACGACTAAATCTAAACCAGCAGAACGAGATGAGTAACCTAGCTGCAGTGAACCAAGGTGAGAGTCATAAGTTGAGGTACTTACAGCTGAGGCTGCTGCAGCCTGCTGTTGCCTGCAGCTCCCTTTCCTCATGCTACAGGAGCCTTCTATCCCTTCAAAGCCACATGGGCATTTGCACCCTAAACTAGCTGAATTTGAGCGATCTGATGTTAAACATGTTTATGCTAGCCTGGATAGCTGTAACGGAAGTAGGTCAGGAAAGCAGTAATACTAGTGGTTCTTAAAGGATGGCAATCTAAACAAGAATATATGTGGAAAAGTGTAGTATTAACTTTTAACTGAGACCTAATTGGATGTCATGTAGAAAAGGAAGTGTTGCAAAAGAATAAGAAGGAATAGGAACTGAAGAAATCACTGTATTAAATCACAGTGCCTTAAGTTGTGGCAGAGGAAGATTTATTTAATAAGACTAATTTATCCCTACTTTTATTATTTAAACTGATAGATTCTTTGCGTCTTATCTATGGAGGTCCTAGGATAAAGGTACAAATACAAGTCACTGTTGCAGAAGGTTATGGGTGACAGAAAAATATTGTGAGGTGTTAAGTTACAGAGACAGGGGAATTCTACAGTTTTCTGAATGTCCTGATAAACAGGGTCCTCTTGAGCTCAGAATTTAATACAGCAGAATAGGAGATGGTAACTCTTGGATGAAGAATGCAGGACAGACTGCTAGAATGAGAAGCACTGTATTGGAAAGCAGTGGATGACATGATTCAGGATTATGCAGTGTAACCCAAAGGAGGCAAAAATCCATTGTGTAATATATCTACAGTGAAATATCCACTGGGTGTTGTTAGCATCACAAAAAGTGACAAAAGAAAATGAATGCATTAGGGATGCCTTGCCTGGGCAGTATATGTATGATCTTAGGATAAGAAGCCTCTTCAATCTACTAGACAAAGCTATACTGAAGACAGAAACTAGACTCAATTTTTTACTAAAGAGGTTCATTAACTGCTGGAACAACTTCTTCATGAATATGCTAAAGGCATCTCCTTGAAGTCTTTAAATAAAGACAAGATCTGTTTGTAGCAGATACATCCAGCTCTGCTGGAGGATACAGGTTTTATTAAGGAATCAATGTATAAAATTCAGTAGTCCATGCTAAGCAAAGTCTAGTAAGATTATTGCAAGAGTCTTCTGGCCTGGAAAGTTACAGCACTTCTTGGGGGATTTTAACTACAGAGCCACAGAATATCCATGCTTGTGTGAAGATTTTTGAACGACACAGTTATATGGATTCCATTTTCTGTGATGCATGCACATAAGACAGATGAGTTATTGACACTTGTGCCTGAAACAGAACTAAATGTGCTGACTGAATTGGTGTTCACACAATACTTGCTTTAACTTTCAATCAAGAAAAGACCTGCCTTCCTTGCAGTCTGGCTTCTAATAGAGGGGGAGTTATGCAAGGTTGTATAAAAGGTATTTTAGTGCTAGAGAATGTTATCTGAAAATGAGTACATGGTTTGTTGATTTTTTTTTTTTTTTATTTTTTACTTATTTCAGCAATATGTTAGGTATGTGTCAATTACATCAGTAAAGGAAATTTACTAAGGAAAATAACTCTTAATGTAGATTCATTCAGTTTTGGCAGAAGATTCAGATCTTTTTTTTGTGAAGAGCATGTGCTTTTTGTTACAACAGAAGACAACTTGTGTCTCAAAAGTGAAAAAAACAGGAGTAAACTCCTGACAAAGTAAAACTGAAACAGAAATCTCTTTTCTTGTTGCTATTTAACTTCATGCAACGAAGATACACGCACAAATGGAGAAAGGCCATTGCATTAGAATTCAATAGCATCTGACAGAAGCCTGTTGAGTACTATATTCAGTATTTTAAAAGTGAATTCTTAGGACTGAAAATTTTACATAATTTTTCATGCTACATATCAGAAAAACTGTTACTGAAATTTAGCTTTGGACATTCATTTCAATGAATATGTGATGCTTCCTACTCTTGAATTATCCAAGCATTGTTAGAAAATTAGAAATGCTCGCAGTATCAGTGGAAGAACAAGAAATAGGATACAAACTACTTAGCAAAAGTTGAAAGTGTAGATTCTAGTCAGTAGGTTTAATTAAAGGAAATTCTTTTTTTAGTATTGGCATAAGCAGATACCATCATAATCTGAAAGCTACTGAGTGGGTCATAAAAAAAAATAATAAAAAAAAATTAGAGGCTTTTAACTCTTTAATCAGGTGCATGGTAAGATAAACCTTTACATATCACTTCCATGATTTCATTATGGTTTACAGCAGTAATGCTTTTTGTGACTTAAGAGTGATTACATTGTTAGGTGTATAATTGCAAAATGATTGACATGCACTCTGTTTTCTGTGTACAACAAATACAACATACATGGTGGCTTCCAGACACCATTAAATGCTCCTTGCTCCCAGACACCATTAAGTAATCCTCACTTTCTACAGGCACAGATGTTTTTTCCAGTTCATTTTGGTTTGGAAATGCTACTAAGCATGTCATTATGTTCTGTCTTATGCAACTTCCTTCCTTACATGCTCTTAAGAAGCACTGAGCCCTAAATGCCCATTTTTGCTCTTTTTGCAATGTTTAATTCATCCATTTATATTCAGGTATTAGCATGAAACAAGCATATTTTCAGCAAAGAGACCAAGCACCAAAAGGGAAAAAGCTAGTATTTCTTCCTATCACAGCTGCAGTGTATGTTCACTTTGGTGTAAGACTCAGCTTGGTAGTGAGCAGCAGGAACAGGCAAGCCAGAAGCCCAGGGTGACAGCAAGGGAGGCAGACCACCTGCCTACCACACCAAAGGAAGAATAGCAGATCTGGTCAGCTAACAGACCAGTGATCTCCAGTCTACAGTGTCAAGGCAAGAAGCTACAACACAAAGCACAGCATGCCTGCAATATTGCTCAGACATGGGCCAAAGCCAGAGCTTTAATTCAGCTCCCAAGCCAATGGGTGGAGTATGCATGGGTAAGAGCCTCCGATGTGGCTGGTTAGGGCCGTTAGAGTCTGTAGTGTAGTCAGGGCCTTGAGAGAGCCATGCATCAGTCCTATCCGCATTGTGGTTTCTGTGGAGGCTTGAAAGGAACATGTTCCAGACCAGTTCCTTATCTAGAAAATCAGAGAACTGTGAACCTGATGTCTTTCATGATTCACGCCTTTTCAACAGCTTAGCTATGATCATTATTTTTAGTTAATTTTTTTCCCCCCACTTTTGACTGTTTTTCACATACAGTGTTCTCTGGTCTAGGTTACAGCCTGTGTAAACACAAAATAGCAGAGATCTCTGTAGGCATGCACTTCAGTTCTGAGATGTGAGAAAGAGATGGGTTGCTAATTGCCTGCATTTTATCAGATTCTCTGGATTTTTTTAAAAGCCATCTGTGTATTCTGAGATGAGCATGTGGGTGCATATACAGCATCAAATACACAGCAGCTATTTGTTAATAAAGTATTTGGTGTGGAATGAAAAAATCAGACTTGCATATGATACTTTTAATGTATAGTCTTAACTCATTTATGATTCAAAGATGTTAAAAAAGAAATAATACTGTACAATGTACTGTGTTAATTTTTATTGTTACGATTTTAATAACCAAGGACTTTTCTTTGCTAAAGTGTTGCAGCTCTCTGAAAACTTCACTTGAAGCATACTGTGTATCCCTTGGTAATCACAGTGGAATTTTGAAGTTTGTAGCCAGAAACCTCTTTGCCAACTGTTTGGAATACTGGTGTGAACACCAGCTGGCTTAGAGGTAGCTGCTCTTTAGTAGTGTTAAATGGAATATGCTATGGTGTAGTAATTAGTTTAGAAAAATGGATTCCTTTTTAAATTGATTAATTCCCTGTTGGCTGGACTTAAGGGAAAGAGTTAGGATTTATCCACTTTTGTCTTCGGCTGATGCTGTTTACACTACTGAGCTCACATACTATCGTATTCTGCCAGTTTTACTAATCCTTCCATATGAGTTGTATGCTGAGTAGGAAACATGGGAATCTACTAGGTGCTAGGTTTTATAGATACTACTATCTGATACAACTTCAGTCCTTGGAATTATGATTACTGTATTGCCATGTATCTGAAAAAGAACATTGTATCACACTATTTCAGCAATTCTCCCTTGGGTAATTACACTCCTGTCTTACATCATTTGAAACCATCCAGGAAATCCTCTAAGAACTCATAGAAATATTACACTTTTGACTGGTTTATTTTACCAAGTAAGATGTTTTGAGCTAGTTTTTTTCTTGCTGTGTCTCTGTAAGGTATTATATCTACTAATCTAATTGGGGATCTAACACTAACTTTGAGATAATGATGCATTAGAATGGACCTTAAAAGACTTAACATAGGGATAACCATGTTATCAGTGTGTTATCAGAAACCTTTTGCAATGAAACTGTATAAAGACTGAGGACTATGACTGCATCTTTGGAGTAAACTATATGCAGCATAACTATCCCAAAGTCTGAAACTTTTGGGATTTTACTTTGCAATTTACTTGCAAAGGAGGTAGAAAGAGGTAAGAAACTGTTGTCCTAAACACTAAAACTTTCAAGAGAGACTGACTGGCAAGGAAGATGCACTGTTGTTTCCTGGATTCATGTCTTGTGTTTCTAAGTCACTGACCCTATTTCAAGTATTGAGTGTTAGAAGGGGAATTGGCTTTTGACAACTTTCTTTCATCTGAGTATATGATGACTTGGATCATAGCAAAGCAAAAGCTTCTTTCTAAGTTACCATTCTGAATGCTGGCTGAGAAACCTGAAATGTCTTTGTGTAAGCAATGAAAGAATCATCCAGAGCAGCAGTTCCTAGGCTCTGTCTTTGAAGAGAGTTATATAGAGGGGACAGAATCTGAAATGCTGTTTTTCAGATTTAGTAGTCAGGTGAGCATTCATGGCAAGAATTTTCCTAAAGAACTAAGCACAATACAAGGAAGGATATAGGACAGATTGCACAGATAATAAGTTCCTGTTTGTTTTTAAATGTTTATAGAGCAATAGCTCAAAGAAACCTCAGTTAAGAGCAGAATTACACCATTTTAGATATTCATGCATGCTCCCAAAATTTATGATCTGAATTAGAGATATCAAATGCTTGGGTTCATAGTCTGGATATTGTGCACTTGAAGTGTCTACATCACCCACATGGCATATTGAGAATGGGTCTGTTCACTAAAAGAAATCTTTAGTTCTGGTCATTGAAACAGTATCGTTTTGAGTGTAAACACATCGTGAAGTAGCACAGTGCTCTCTTTCCAAATCTGCAAACTGATAGTGATAGAAAACTATGAATCTCTTGTTCCTTATTTTGATGAATAGGTTATATCTGTCTATATTTTTATATATTTCTATCTTACTGACTTTTCACTACTGATTAAAGAAAAATGTTGAAATAACTTATAGTTTCAGAATTAATTCCTCAAGTGTTAGGAAACTTGACAGTTCACATTCTATATGAAAGCTGGATTTAAAATGCATGCCTATACATTATGATATAGAGGTCATAATGTATGCTGTCAAGCACAGATTTTAGTGACAAAATCATGCAATTCCTCCCCCCGCCACCACGAGATTGTCTCATTTAGGTGACAGAAAATAAGGGAAATAAAAAGCAGAAAAAATTGAGGGGCAGATAAAAGGACTGAGGCTTGATGGTAGAAGGAGGAGCACAAAGAAAAACGCAGATGGAAAAGAAACAGAAAAATAGAGCTGATACTAAACGTAACTTGTTTTTCTACTGAATAATGCTGAAGAGCAATATGTTAAAAACTACTGGAAAGGTTTATTAATATAGCAAAGTTAATTTAAGTCTTACTTCTCCTTGGTTCTGAGTGAGATAGAAGAACATAGCAATTTACTGCTGCAAATTGCAACTTTCCTAATTAATGTCAGGTAGAACAAACATTACTCACTGGATTAAATACCTGCTCTGAGAAAGAGAGGAATTCAGAAGAGAGCACTATCAAGAACTATTTAACTGTGTACCTCTGATCAGCTGTAGTAACAAACCCCTAGGGCTAGGAAGGCATAGTACCCCATCTAAAAGGAGACAGAAAAGAATCCCTCTGGCCACCATTATTCTTATTTTAATTAAGTTTATAAATACATTGATTAGCTGCCCCAATTTTACTTCTGCATATTAGAGTATACGTTGTTCTTTGCAAAATTTTAACTCCTATTGATGTCAACAATAGTGGTATTTTTATTAAAGGCCCAAACCCCACCTTCTGTATTGCTGTGGCAAGGCAACTACATAGTATAATATGCTTATTATTATCAAAATAACAGCTCTTCCAACAGATTAAGCCAAACAACCTGCCTTTGACAAAAGGAATAGCACAAAAGCACTGGGTGCTAGAAGCTCGGGAGAAGCAGAGCTGTTATAATTTATCCTAATCAAAGAGGCGCCACCATAAAATAAAAACCTAAATATTTTGTTTCATAGAACTGGATTAGAGTGTCTCAAGACACAATAACCAACGGTTATAGTACATATCTAATTGCTTATTTCATTCAAATTTTACATTGGACAAGCCTACTGTACATTAATTGAAGTGCTGGCTGGCTTGAAAACCTGGCAAGATTTTACCCAATATATTTTTATTGCTACTCAGTGATGATGAAATATATCTTTTTCAAAATAATTTTAGTAGCCCACATAATCTAAAATATCTGAAGGGACCAACTGTGACCCCGTTAGCAACACTGAATGTGTTTAATTGTGCATGTGCACTCTTCTAAAGCTGCATCTACTATAGCTGCTATGTAAGTGTGGGCAGTCTTAGTAGCTGCAGCTCTGATGCCAGAGTGCTTATGGCAACATAGCATTCCGAGTGGTTCTAACTGCTCAATTATTTTCCAAGCATCTTTTGCAGTTTTTAGAGTCCCCACTTAGGTGTATGTTATCAGAACTAGACTGTTACTAGTGCTCCAGCCAAGTTATTTAAGTGGAGAATATTTTCACTTTAGTGCAGCAGTGACTGAAGGTAAGTGTTCTCTAAGATCTTATTGTTCTGTTTATCCTGGTCTGCTTGTTTTCTTATCCTGTACTCAATATTATGATGACATAAGCCCTACTCACACCACCCAAGGTATTTCCTGTTATATTGAAAAAAGCTACTGAGTAGATCATGCAACCTGAACAAAGGAAAATTATTTAAGCAGAGTGTAAATCATAAAACAATCAAACATGACAAACTATTAGAAAACTCTTTCCAAAGTTAAGGACATGAAAAAGAATCAGCTTTGTAAGTGGTTTTGTCTCTCTTCATATTATATTTTCTTTGAATATTATTGAAGTGGATAGATATCATTGAAAAGTCCACTTGTTATTGCAAGAAATAAGAGCCTTGCTAGCAGATTTTGAGAGGTAAATTCAGTGCTTTCTTCAGTACATGAAAATCTGTCACCTAGTGACTACCTTCAATAGCTCCATTGCACTTATGCACATGGAAGCCTTGGAAAATTACCATCAGGAACTGCGATTTGCAGAGATTCGGCATAGTTTCTGCTGAACGACATTGTTATGTATTGATATGTGGTATCTCCTCCTGATAGACTTTGATGAATAAATGATCCGCTCTTTCAAATTACTTTGACATCTGAAAATCTTGGAGAGCACATAAGTGGAACTGTGGCACACCCAGATCCTTTTATCTAAGACAGATTTCTACTTTAAAAAGACCCCATGTCTTCAGAAGCATATTCTCCATTGCAAGTTCAGTTGAGAATGTTATTGTTAATGCTGCTGTTCTTGAGGGTTTGCTGCATTTGATCTTAGGAGTTATGACTGTACAGTAATCCATAGATGATTAGCCTTGTACAGTAAACATGAATGGCGCACCACTCACAGAGGTTGTGTGCAGCCTCTGAACACCATGGTAATAATGATTCTTAGTGACTATTACAGTATTTCATAGACTACAGAAAACTTCTCTATTGAGGAAATTGCTCTTAGTAGAAAACCCCAGCAAAATGTTGAAGACTATTGTAACAGAGAAATAATTGGCTATATTTTCTGTCACGGAGTCAGAAAATTTTCAGTGATGGAAATGAGCAAGACAGGACCTGTGATGAGCATTCTCCATGAGGAGTCCAAGGAACCAGGTAGAATGTTGTCGCACATAGTGAATAAATAATTGGTGGATCTTCATGAAGTCCTTATATGATCTGAATATTATCTTTGTGGTACTAACAGCAGAACAATAATAGCGATACACTCTTAAAGTAAATGACCTTGTGTCTCTAAACTTTCCAAAGCAAATGGAATGGATAATACTGAAGATTCCTGAAACCAAAGTTTGCTTAAAAATGTGCACAGAAAGCAGTAATTTTAATTGTGATTATATTTTTGTTAATTGTAGGCCTGCTTTACAAAATAATCTTTGGGATATAGGTCTTAAAAATTCCATCTTGTTTTTTGATAATTAAATTCAATTAAATACTGCTTTATTTTGTGCAAACAATACTGTCAACAGTACATTGGTAAACAGCACCAATGATATCAGTCAGTAGTCACTAGTAACTTCAGTTACTGAGATAAAAAACTACCTTGGAAATTACTGTAGTTCTGTAATATTTTCATATAAGGAAAATAATTTTTATTGGAATAAATGAATTTTCTTAGACTAAATAGAACTGATGTGTATATTTTTGCCTACTCAATCCAGAATGAAAACCATGAAACTTCTTCAAATTCAGAAAAATTCTAGGAAACGTATTCTAAGTTTTATTTCTGTGGTTAGTTCTGTAATTCCAAAACACGGAAGTACTGAATGTACCAAAATGCCAAAAGAAGGCAAGATCTGATGGTGTTCTGTCTGGACAGTGAACAAAGACGACCAAGGATATTGTAAACTTGCCTTCTGAAGGCTAGTGCTGCCTTGTTCCCTAGAGTATTATAAGAACAGTTATAGTGAAGGTTCTGGCACTGTCTGTGGGACAGTATTTCACAATCCAGTAAATTTAACTGCCAATAATTTTTCTTGATATTCAAGCTAAATTTTCTTCCTTAACCTTTTCCATTAATCTTAGTTCTCCTCTCTTACCTTTGTTTAACCCTAAACAACCTCTTCGTTACTTTGGTTTTACCTGCGTGAAATACTTCAACAAAGAAAAAGGATGGTAATAGAAATGCAAAAAAATGGAGGTAAATAGAGACAAATTTAAATATACAGAAATATGTTTCTTTTGGCTAGTTTTGTTAGAACTTGCTAGTTAGGACTGTGTAAAAAAAGAACAATAGAATTTACAAAACAGCAGAATATGGGAGAAAATAAAAGAGAAATTGAACATAAGGTGGAAACAACAGAAGTAATTTCCCGAGCTTCAGATTGTCTCAGAGTATCAGTTTTTTATGCACTGTATTAAAAAAAAGAGGATATGATGAAGAGCTCAGAAAAACTTGCAGCTATGTCACAATTGCTAAGTATATCACTGGTTTTTTCCCCAACATGTTTTTCATGCAATGTTATTTGGTTTTCTTCATAGGAAAAATTTCATTTGAGCCTCTTTCCTCCCTTCTCTAACCCTTAGCTACTCTCTTATATTTTTTTCAAGATTTGCCAATGACTTACTTTTTACTATATTGTATTGAAACCAAAAGCTTCTGGCTGTTCTGGCTGTCTTCTGGAGTCTAGAAAGACTGAAAGGAAATCTTTATCTTTTCCTTTCTCCTTTACCTTTACCTTTTTTAAGAAAAAGCCATATCCTTCTGACTTGGAAACTGCTGAGAGACATGGGGCTTAATCTAGCCAACAACGAAACACGTTTGCATGTGTTGGTATGTAATAACTTTACAGTGCACAACCACCACGAGAAACAATGGAATGGTCAGAGGACTCTTACTTTCTGAGGACTTAAACCATAACAGAACTTTGCATAATACTATAGTTCAAAAGTATGGGAACTTGGACTGGTGTCACTTTATTTCTTATAATGTTTCCCATATGAGGTGATGTGTTCAGGGTAAGCTCTTCTACCTGGAACTTTGCAAGATGAAATTACACTATGCAAACTTACAGTTGTCTCCATGTCCCTCTTCTGGCACTGTCATCCTCAGTTTAGTGATGACAGAGGAGCCTTCACGTCACAACCAAATAGGAAGAACGGCCTCCTTGTAAAAAGCTGTCTCTCTCCTTTCTCCTTCCACAATGGGAAAATATATAGCAAAAACATCACATCATGTTGATTACTGGTGTGTGCTCTGAAGCTGTGGTGTCACTCAATATCTTTCACTGAATATTTCTAAATGGCTGAGATTAAAATGTTCCAAGTGAGCATTTTATTTGGTTCTAATGAGGCCATTCTGGCTATGTTAATTTTCCATTCACTGGACTATTCAAAGAGCTCAGCATGGCTGCAGAGTACTGAAGACATACCTCAAGCTGCTGCAGAATTAACTTTGGTACTATAAAAGCAGTAAATGCGTGATTATTTTTTTCCTTGATATATGAAAAAGAGAGATGTGTAATTGGCACTTTAACAAGCTGGCAGTAACAAATTAAATTTTAGCGTGAGTATGAAATGACAATTACTGTTAGTAATTAATTGGTATCATCTTTCTGTAGTCCCGCTTTGTACTCTTTGTGCAAAGCTTATATCAATGAAAAGAATAACTATGTAATTAGGTGAAAAATTGGGAGAGTGTGAGCTTACAAAATACTGTAAAATATCTCCTCTTTTTCTGTGGGATCTATGCAATTTGTGATTGTTAACAAGCAGCACTTTCACCCTTTAAATTTCATCCTAAAGGAATCTAAAGAGTTTTGGAACTGCATGAAATTGCAGATATCCCTGTATTCATAATTAAAGTTAACTGCATTTGTAAAAAACTGGGAAAGATTGGTAAGACAGTACCTCTACATTGCAGCTCTTACTAAAAAATAGCGTACATAGTAGGGTAAACAGTTGAAATCACAGAAAGGTGTTCCTGGATTGCGGAGAAGAATAGGAAGGTACTGAAGCTGACATGATGCCGTTGCTGATTTTTGATTACTATGAGAAGTCAGAAACTCTTTTTACATGCCGGGTACAGTACTTCCAGCAGAGAATTCCTCTGCTAGAGGTAGAAGACCTGCTAGAAGACTGTGGTTGGACAATGGCTCTGTAAAGACAAGTGCAATTTCTTGAAACATTTTGGTTCTTTGGAATCCCAAACCTGACCAGTCTGGACCACATAATTTAAGAACATGTCATGGTTTAACTCCAGCTGGCAACTAAGCCTCACACAGCTGTTCACTCATTCACCCCACAGCAGGATGGGGGAGAGAATCAGAAGGGTAAAAGTGAGAAAATCTGTGGGTTGAAATAAAGACAGTTTAATAGGTAAAACAAAAGCTGCATGCATGAACAAAGCAAAACAAGGAATTCATTCACCATTTCCCATCGGCAGGCAGGTGTTCAGCCATCCCCAGGGTTCACACATAATGGTGACTTGGGAAGACAAACTCCCAACATCACTCTGAACATCCCCTGCTTCCTCCTTCTTTCTCGGCTTTATATGCTCGACATGATGTCATATGGCATAGAATATCTCTTTGGTCAGTTGGGGTCAGCTGTCCTGGCTGTGTCCCTTCCCAGCTCCGTGTGCACCCCCAGCCTGCTCACTGACAGGGTCGGGTGAGGAGCAGAAGAGGTCTTGACTCTGTGTACACAGTGTTCAGCAGTAATGAAAACATCCCTGTGTTATCATCACTGTTCCCAGCACAAATCCAAAACACAGTCCGTGGCTACTATGAATAAAATTAACTCTATCCCAGCCAAAACCAGCACAGGATGCAACCAGGCAAAAGTGACTTAGACTCATCTTCTGCTATTTCCCTGTGTATGTCCAGAACAGCATGATTTGAACTCATTTGCCAGAGACCAGGCAGCAATGTACCCCCCTTATGGATTGATCCTTAAAATAGGCTTCAGATTTCTTTCTTTTCTCATGTGTGTGACAGAAATTAAACAGAAACTTCCAGCAGATCAGCTTTCCCGTATTCATTATCTGTTACAGACAGGCAAGGAGCAGAGCAGCTATACGGGCTACCTCAGGAACAACTGTATGCTGTAATTAGAAAAGTCAGAGGCCTATTTCCCGTTTCTGATCTACCCACCTTCCCACGAGACTCCAGAGTATGCCTGATACATCTTGAAGAATCCCCTGAAGGAGGCACAATTCTTTACAGTAGCAGCCAGATGACATTAACAACAGCAGCAGTACAATGAAAAGGATCAAAATTACTTCTAGCTACCTCCAGTGCTGCCTTTGTAAAGTTACCAGGGATCTGCAGAAGTGGACTCATATGTTGCAGGCAGAACAGATTCTTCCATTAGTTACAGTGTAAACATATGTCAGCATGTGTGGGACTTAATAGATATGTTTCAGGTACAGAACAGGGAGAACTGCATACGGGCACAGAGATCCAGATGAAGTGGGTAACACTGTTAACTCCCAACATTAAAACATCATAAGTAGACCTTCATTCATTAGTTCTTAAAACCAAGAAATTTTTAATATTTTTTCTGCAACATCATGGGCAGAAGCTTATCTCTTCTTTCCTTGTTCTTTCAATATGAAAGTTGAGAATCTAAAATAATGATTTACCTTCAGAAGCTAGGACTCTGAGTAAGGTATACAAAATCAGATATGTGGAGCTGTTATGGTGGGTTGACCCATCCAGCAGCAAAGCACCAAATAGCTGCTTGCTTACTCCTTCCACACAGGAGGGCAGGGGAGCAAGAAGAAGAAGAAAAAAGAATAGAAAGAGTAAAAGTGAGAAAAGTCACACATCGAGATAGAGGAGTTTAAAAAGTGAAGGAAAGAAGAAGAAAAACAAAACAAGTGATACAACGTCAATCACTCAGCACCTTCCGCAAGTGGACTGATGCCCAGTCAGTCTCAGAAACTACCAACACCCCCACCCCGTATCAGTTTTTATTGCTGGGCATAATGTTATATGGCATGGAAAGTTTCTTTGGTCAGTTTGGGTCAGCTGCCCTGGCTGCGTCCCCTCCCAGCTTCTTGCTTGCCCCAGCCTATTCACTGCAGTAGGTTGAGTGGGAAACAGAGAAAGCCTTGACACAGTGCAAGCACCGTTCAGCGATAGCTAAAGCATTGCTGTTTTATCAACACTGCTGTTTTAGTCCAGATCAAAACCACAGCACATATGGGCTGCTGCAAAGAAAGTTAACTCCATCACAGCCAGAATCGGTACAGTTGTCAATACTGAGAGAGCAAATGGACAGGAAAGGGCAGGTACACATGGACATGCAGGTATTACGAACAGAAAATGAGGCCTGAAAACAAGGGAAAGACTACAATCATTCTATAGAATGGAGAAAATTAAGAGCTTCTGACAAAGAAAGTTGTAAAGACTGAAAGAATATTGCAAGAAAGGTGAGTACTGTGTAAAAAGACTCAGTAAACCAGCAGGTGAAGAAAGAAGAGAAAGAAAGATAAGGAATCACTGTTTAAGAGGAGAAAAGAAAAACCTCATGAAAAAACATGAGAGGAAAGACACAGGGGTATGCACAGAAGGAAAAATTTTAAAAAAATATCACAAGGTAAGAAAGAGTAAAAGGAAGGTGAAAAGCAGGAGTGGAATTATGATAAAGAATGTATATTTTGCCATTATTGCTTCATAAATGTATGTTTCCTGTTGGAGGCAAATGACAGGGAGCATCAAGGGAGGGCTGCTCTGCAAGGGAAGGTGAACTTGGAGCAGAGGGTGACCTCAGGATGCAGTGCATTGACAAGGGACCAGTCCTGTATGTGAGCAAGAGGAACAGAGCACATCCAGTAACAATAACCAGGGCCAGCCTCAGCCCGGTGGTTGCCAGACAAGACTGTGGTAATGACACAGGTCACAGACACCACAACAAAGGAACTCAAGGCAGCAGATCAGAAATCCAAATCTGCAAGATACGTGGTCAGGCAAAGATGTAGCTGACATGTAGCTTAGACAAGGATGAAGGACAAGGACCTCAGCTTAAAAATGGCTCCCTAGCAAAGTGGGTCAAGAGGCCCTCGATGAGACTTCTCACAGCTTTCTCACATAGCTTGTTACACAGCAACCTGATCTCAGGTTCCAGCTGTGCAGTCAGAGCCGGCTGTGGGTACAGGCAGACAAACCCTGCCTATGAGATGAGGAAGAGGCCTCTTGCCTGGGGAAAATTAAGGCCTTTCCAGGGAGGAAAGAAAACAGGACAATTCAGGTCACAGATGTCTAACTGCTTTAACATACACTCTGTGTAGAAAAGGACTGCTTGCCTACAGCAAGTCTATAGAACACCTGGTGCTACCCAGAAATACCAGTCTTATACGGTATTCATTACATGAATGCTTTTTTTAAAATATGTACAAAAAATGGAGAGTTCATGACAAGTAGCAAGGCCAGTACTACAAGGAGTATTGGAGTTACCATGCAAAATTCTTCTTCTTCTTCTACACAGAAGGATGCAGAGAAAGCAGATGGAAAAGATAGCAGCTGGGACTACACTGCTGACTCCACCACAAAAATTGATGTAGTTTCCTAAGTTGCCCTTCAACATTGTTCATAAGGCAGCATTGTCTTAAATGATTTCATGAGCATCCCTGCTGTAGGGGGATAGGGAAGCACAGCAGGGCGTAATACAGCTCCTACACAATCACAGCACCTATGTTGCACTAGTTAGTACTGGCCGAGAGTCTAGTGTCTGTAGGTGTTCTAGTAAATCTGTACTTGGATGAGAGAGGAAGTCAAGGAAGACTTGGAAACTTAGTCGAGGTTGGTATCAGCATGGCCCAGATACACTGTAAAAGCCTAGTGGCACATAAGACAAAAGACTGTTGTACTTTCAGGCAACATTGTATTCATTTGTTACAGAGCCAGGAATTTTAGACAAGCTTTTGGACTTGGATGTTGGATTTGGACAAGCACTAGGTTTGGACAAGCACTAAGTTTGTCCTGCTTCCTTCTGTTCTCAGTTTTAACGTCTACCAAATATGTGAATCTTCATCTGTTATATTTGAGAATGCTAATACCTGTACCTGTTGTATTCTTTGAATAACTACAATCTGCTACCCTTTTCAACCACACAAAGAACAAAGTCCTTTCAGAGTGTGAAAAAGTACACTCCAGATGTTTAATTGTTTTACAACCAGTATCTTACTCCTAACTCTAGTGATTAGTTTTTGTTGTTGTGTTGCAGGATAAAAGCCCATGCTCTTTATTTCTAACACTTTACACTACTAGGATAGAAAAGCACAGTTATCTATCTGGACAAAGATCTTTTATAATTGATATATAAAGTTGTAAGTGGACCTGTTACTACAGAAAAACAGTGTTGGAACATTAGCTACCAAAAAAGAAATGAAAATAAAGATTTTTATAGTTAAGATACCACAAAGAGCTTACTTCTAACCATGGCTATTTACCAAAAATCTTGTTATTTTTAACAATAGGAGAAGCTGACATATCAATATACTTTTTTTTTGACATTTTGGGAGAGTCCTTCAACAGTGCTGTACAACAATACAGTGCTTCTAATGTGGATAAAAAACATTTAGATGGACAATTGCTATGAGGATGTGATCTAGGACTTCCATGCTGCACAGGGCAATACAAACATTGGGGAGAGAGAGGGTAGAAAGCAGGGCTGATAAATCCCACTTTCTCCTGCATGCATAAAGGGTGATCTAATAATCCTGTTTTCTGGTATTTAGGTAGTTCAACAAAAGCAATTTATCCCTATGCTCCATAACTATCCAACAAACACTAAGACCTTCCCTTTTTTTCTGGATACCAAGAGAAAACTGCTGAGTACCTACAACTTTGTCAAAACAAATGAAGGTTTGAATTACTTTGAAATAGAACTAATCTTGTCAAAAGATAGATATTTTTCTTATTTGAACTGATTTGGAATTATCAATTTAAATTTGGATCATACCAGAAACTGGGCTCCTGTTTGGACTAGTTTTGAGAGAAACTGATTAAAATAATTTCAAAATACAGTTGAGGAATTGTTGCCATTTTCTTTTTGTAGATATCCTACACAGGATGTCTTAGTGAAACACCATTCACCTCCTGAATTCCCTTCCAACTTGAATTATTCTATAACTTCAGATTAATAATTTTATGACTTCACTTCAGATAATTGTAGAAGACAGTTATATACATCTTTTTGCTCTAAACAAAGACAAGTGAAAGCCTGCTTAAAACTGCAGTGCCATGGCAGAAAATTTTTAGGTACTGCTGAAAAAGAAGGAGTGTATTTATAGAAAAAGGGAAAAACCACAGAGACAAATATGGAAGCTGGACAGGACATATACATTCCAGAGGCAAGTCTAAGGACAGAATTTTTAAGTGCAGTTCAAAAGGGAGTCTGAAGCTGTCAACAAGAACTTTGGTAACATATTTGTTGATTTTTAATCTCTACTGTGTACAAGACGTTGTATATTCTTACATGTAAATAGAGTTGCATCTTGCCTTGATCACCTATTCCTCTCAGACCTGCATGCAAAAGTCCAAATTCCAGAGAGCAGCTCACATGAAAAGTGATAACAATAATTAATATAATGATTTAAATAGGGCTTGAGCATAAATCTAAATGGAAATACAGCCTGCAAAGTCTAGAATTGCATACAACCTACAAGGTGCTTGTTCGTTTAGAGAAGACTTGAAAGAAATGTTGTTATCAGTTCACTTAATGTACTGGTTTGAAAGACTATAGAAACCCTTCATAACTCACGAAAGAATATGAACCTTGTATTAGGATCATCTTTTGTAAATATGAAAGCCATGAAGCAGAGTTTATTTTCAAAATTAGGCTGGCATTAGCCTAAAATTTTAATTTCTGGTTTATTTGATAATGACATTTATTATAGTGAGGTTTTGGATAGTTTTATTTATTAATGCATCTTTTGCTTTGAAACCCAGTTAAGTTTTACGTATCAATAAAGAGTGTTAAGGAGGATAAAAAATACAGACTGATTTTCTATTAAAACATCAGAGGAATGCATGCTGTACTCTGAAAAGCTATAAACATGTTGACTGCCAATACAATTACAGTTGTATTAACGGACATCCTCCTTGTTTCAAATATCATCCTAAAGAAAAAATTATAACCAACCAAGAATAAAGAAATACACATCCTTTCAGATTGACTAAAGTGCTCTGTAGAAAACCACAAAGATAAGAGTATTTTAAAGTTATTCTGAACTGAAAAAGAAAAAATTTCTGTTTAGAAAATGAGTTTTCCAATTTTCTAGACCTTCATACTTTTTATTTGTTTGTTTTCTTGAAAACAAGAAGCCAAAAATATATAATGAAGAATTTTCTCTCCATCTAGCTTTGAACTCAGAACAACAAGCTATAATCCATAAAATTCCATAATCCATAAAAAGAATTGTGCCCTCCAGCTGGGATAGATAGCTGTGTTTTATTTCTGTTAGCTGGCCTTTTAGTTACCTGTTCTGAGTTTTTAGACAGGACTACTAGAATAATTCAGTTTGTTACTTCTAATATTCTTTGTTTGCTTATATAGCAGGTACATGGAAAGTGTGCAATGACATTATACTGATGTGTAGCTAAACAGCTACACTCAGCTAATTGCTACCTGAGATAACAGTTTAGGAAAACAGGCAGAGATAAAGGTCAAGCTACTTATGATCTGTACAAGAGACAGTTTGCCCCCTTTTCATGCCAGTGCCCTTACTTCGCAGATAATACCAAATACAACTTCAACTAGGAATGTGCTTTTCATCTGCATCTGGCTAGATGCACAGCAAGAACCAAAGCTTTTGTCACTTCCACACTCGACTGCTGTTAGAAAGCTTCACTATTCACTTGGAGGCTAACTCACTGCCCAGCACAGCCATCCAAAGAAGGCATATGGCACCTGTGTTTCAAGATTTGCACTCGCATCCTGCAGTCCTGCCAGAAATGATCCTACTTTTCTTGTATGTTGAATGTTCTGACAGTATGCTTAAACCCACAGCCTGAATCCCAGCAAGACTCTATCAAGCACCTTAGTTCCTCTTGGCTGTTCTGTGTGGACCTGATGACAACTAATGTGACCCAAATCCCTTTTGGCTTCCAAGCCTTGTAGTTGCTTCACCATGCACCATACATCCATCCTAGTTCTTCCTACAGCAGACTTCCAGCTCTTTCTCTTAGCTGCAGTTTCCATCTCACTTCCATTCAAAATACCTAGCTGCTCCCACCATTAAAGCTGTGCTTTAATACATTGCCTGAACTGTTTCTGAGAGAGCATTTACTTCCAGGAGCTCAGTATACCTATTGCTGTCCCCTTCTTCACACTAGGACCCATTCTTTCTATCAGATCTGCAAGTTCTAACAGTTAGAATCTAATTCAGTCCATCGAATGATCCAGATCAGTGCAATGTACTCATGACAGTGTGTGTCTGTCAGGTTAATGTTGCTCTTTAGTCCGAATCACTCTTACCTACTAGACTAAGCTAGGAGCAACAAGTGTAGACTGTCAATGGATCTGAAGGAACCACAGGAGGCTCTGGCAGGAAGGTAGTGATGAGTCGTTGAAGCTGGTAGCCTCTAAACACAGTTTAACTGCATTCAGAAAAGCATGTCTGACTCCCAGCAAGTTCTTGTCAAGCACTGCTATTCTGCTTTGCTTTGGAAACCTTCTCCCATGTGTGACACCAGCCCCATCCACCAAGACTTTATGCTATCTATCCCTGCCAAACAGCCTAGAAACAGCTGCCACAGCAACCCAGTTGGATTAATAACCTGATGTTTATACAGAGTTGTCTAATACATCTATAAAGCTGGTGTAAAAGTCCTGAGTAAAGCCCATCTGAGATTTGTAGCACATCTTGATTCTGTCTGAGTTTCATTTAGAAAATAGAAAAGAACTCTGTGTTCAACAAAAGTTGATATGTGAAATCTTCCAGTTTTTGCAGAACAAGTGGTGACAGTCGGAGCATAACACAGCTCTCAGAGTTCAAAGTATCTGCACTACAATTAATTGCGTACTGTGCTATTCACTTTACATGAAACTCTTGTCTCAGTAATTGAGCACATCACTGGGGGAGACAAAGATGTAATTTGCTGCTGCTGACTGTATCTGGTTATGTCTTGTCCGTAAAGCTGGGTCTGCCACTTTTTTGGATCTGGCTTGGTTTACTCTGTGCAGAGCTTTTTCTGTCATTTCTGCTTTTCTCAGCATGGAAGCCCCACGTTTTGCACCCTGTGTTTTTAATTCAAAGGCCTTATTCTTGTTCAGCAGTGTTGTTGCCTTTCTGAATAGTTATCTTAACAGGGTCCAGAGAGTTTTTTGATGATTACCAATGTGGGACCTAATCTGCTTTCTATTTTTAGATTGCAACTCATGTTCCATCAATAATGAAAGGGTACTTACATTTGCGTAGCACTTTTGTCCCAAAGGATCCTTTTTCATGTTAGTAGATGTCAGACAGTGGCTTGATCCAAGGAAAGACATGTTATGAAAGACATGTCTCTTGCAAAACATACATCTGTACCATTAGGATAAAGCATAATGCTCAAACTTGTACTCTTTTTTTTTTTTTTTTTTGACTGTATGAACCTTGAATTACTATTTATTGTATCACAGCTTTGACAGGAGTAGCAGAGAGGGCTCTTGCCCAGCATGGCAGCTGGCAAACTCTCCTACCCATCGAGAAATGAATCAAAATCTCTCACTACCTGGGTGAGTACTTCAACTACCTGGATGTTCCATAAAAGGCAGGCATGACCTCTTTAATCTGTATTTTAAAAAGAAGTTACTTTGTGTTTTGTGAAGGGAAGAGTTCCAGTATGTTGGCATGCTCTGGAACTACTACCGTGGTAAGATACTCAAGGATGGAGGAATAATGTAGGCTTGACTAGCTGCTCTTGCTGGGGTACTCCAGGACACACATCAAAGCAGAATTCTAAGTGCTTAAGAAACTTTAAGGTTAAACAAGGAGATAGATAGCTAGTTTAGATGCCTCCAAGCTTGGACAGCACCTATCTGTGGTTATTTTGAATTGTAGCTTTGGATTTAGAAGCCTCACTTCTATTGAAGTCTTGCCACAGGCACCTAAATCCTTAGTTGGAGCTAGCCCCAGAACCCCAGCTGGTACATATCAGTAGAGATCAGTTATACTCAGAAGCATCATAACACATGATCCTACTTGCTGCAGGCAGAAATAGTTTCACTTGATGCTGAAATGAGCTGCTCTAGAACAAGCAGATGAAAAAGATGCCTAACAACACAAAGTAATATTACAGTGACATTTAGATCTGGGATTCTTCTCCAAGTGCACTAAAAAAGACAAAATCTGCAAAAACATGATGGAGGTTTAATTTCTTTGATTTTTGTAGTTTATCTCATCACAGTTTCTAAGAACTGCTACAGCTTCCAATGTTAACAAATGTTACCCATAAAATCTCTCATGCCCACACCTCCTGCCTTTGCTTTTATTCCTATATTTAGCACAGAAATCATAAGCTTGTGGTGGTAGCAGCTGTAGCTAAGTGTCAGAATGGATCAAAAAGAATAGGGTAGTAGAACGAGGAGAGGTTTCTTTGGGCCTCTTGCACTTCCTACTCCTTGTGAAAAAAGCCAATATAAGGCAGGCATATGCAGCTCTAGGTGCTGTGATGCATTTGCTGTGAGAGTTCAGTTCTCCTGGGCTCACCACCAGGCACTTCCACCAGCAGGAATGTTTATCAAGAAATTAAAGTGGTTGAATACAGTTTTATTTCTTTTTCTGGAATAATCAAGTGACTTCATATCTTACAGAGTTAATCCAAACCTGTTAGTCCTTTAAGAAGTCCTTGGATGGCAGCCCAGGATAGTATTATTGTCTAGGGCCAAGAAATAAAACTTGAATAATCAAGAGTGTGAAAGAGAGAAAAAAAATTTATAATGTTCACATACTGCACCATAAATATGAAAAATATCATCAGGCTTTCAACCAAATGCCATGGTATGCTAGAACTTCTTATGCCACATATGCATAATAATTCTTGTTAATGCTAAACGAAGCTGTTGTTACTGACCATATTTAGTTTGGAAGAGATCAGGGGTGAGTAACTGTGCTCTAAAAAATGCCCAGAGCTTGGTCTTAGGATTCCTTTATTTGTCTGGAGTTCAAATGGCAGTTAAAGCTTATCAGGTGGGGCTTTTTGTGTGTGTGATTTTTTTTACCACTGGAAAATAAAGTTTGTTAAAAAAGTCAATTTCCTTTTACCAAGTCCTTCTCTTAGAACTCATGTGGTTTATATACACATTTAAATATTCTTTAGCTCAGGGTACTTTAATAGCCTGTTGCTAGAAATCAGTGGCTGGGTTAATTGCATGGAAGATGAAGGTCAGAGGTTCAAATCTTTTGTAGTAATTGCTGCAACTTCTATTCCATTCAGGTGCCGTAACCACCAGATTTTCTGAAACCTTGTTTTTCTGCCAGCTTCTGGTGACTGAAATTGTTTTTCTAGTTCATTTTACTGGTAGTGATTTCTCCTGTGAAGAGGAAATATTCTGAACACTTATCTTCTGGTTTTGGAGTACCAGTTTCTGACTTTGGATTGTCATAGATATGTATTCTGTGCTCAGTGGAATAAATAGGGAAGTTTTTCTATCTGAGATATTTTTGTGAAACTGGAATAACAGAAATTTAATGAATGTGCTTAAACAAAGTATAATGATGTGTTCAGGGACCAGTGACAAGATTTACTACAGTTAACTATAGCTTGGAGAATGACAGGAGGAGAAAGATATTAGTTTAGTCTTTTCATACTTTCTACATGCTCTATGAGAATTTGTACAGCCTAGGTCTCTGTATCCCAAAATCCTTGCACCCTAAGCTGTAGCAAACTCAACAATAATCTTACCAGGTTTAATCCTATCCCCAAATCCTTCTTCCTTGCTCTTAGCTGGGGCTGAGTTGCCTCTTTGCCTGCAGCCCGCCCCCCTGATAGCTTTTCCATCACTAGCAAGTGTACCTTGTTTCCTATGAAGATGAGTCTAGTCTTGGTATGGTGTTGATATAGCCATATCATCCATTTGCACCTTGTCTTGTCATCCTAGAAAGTGAGGGGAAACAGGAATGGGGAAAAGACCTCACACCTAACCAGTCAGATAATTGCTGCCTGTGTCCATGGCTGGACTGACATTTTTAATCCCACTTGTTTTCTGTTCTTTTGTCCCCAGTGGTTCAGTCTGAAGGCTGTGCTATTCACATGACTGCTGGAAAGGAGACAGCTTACATAGGAGGTGGGAGGGGAAGGAAGGAGTAAGAGATGGTAATGGATGGATTTTTCCTCTTCTTTCTTCCATCCTGACAGCCTCAGGTTTCAGGAATACTGCTCATATTACTGAAAGATGGCTACTAGGCAACTAGGGAGGAGGCAGATTAGATTTTTCGTATGTATTAGGTATGGTATTTCCAGCAGAGTTAGGAAAGAACTAATGATATTGTACAAGGCTTTGCCTCTATATAGTACAGCCATGGTCACCCATGTTGAAGAGAGGTAATCCAAACTGGAAGAAGTGCAAAGAAGGACTAGTTGGACGGTCAGGGGAAGATAACATGATCTACAGAAGGATGTTAAGAGTACGTGTACACTGTGCAGTGCAGCACTGTACAGAGACCCAAGCAGTTATTGTAAGGCTAGTTCTACATTTGAAAGCAATACAACGGTGTCAGCATTTTGTTGCAGCTACGTTAGCTGTTCTGAGTGGCAGCACTAATTAGCATGGGAACACTGCCATGCTTATTCAAATATGCCGAACTAAGAAAGTATGGTTGAGCTGAGCCAGGTGAATGCACTGCCCTGCTTCAGGCTAGCCCTGTTGCTTAGTTTAGAATTGAAAAGAACTTGGCTTGCTTAGCCTACCAGGCACTGCAAAAAGAATTGTTTACTCTTCATAAATACTTACTTGGGAAAGCATTAGAAAAGGAAAGGTATTAAGTGAGCTGAAACACAGGTTTGGCACAATAAGAAATTGGGAAGGATTTTTTTTTATTTAATTTTGAATTTTGAAAGATCATTAGGGATCTCCAGATGATGACATTGGTTCTTCTTTCAGAATAAGTATAAATAAAACAATTCTAAGGAAAAAAAATCTAATAAATCTAAAAGTGAAAGGGCAGAACACTCCAATAATGTCAGTGGGTCTGTTTACTTTAAAGGTGTCTAATGAAGTCTAAAACAGCTGCGTCAGGTGCCCTGACAGAGGTCTGGATCTTGCTGTATCAAAGGTTTTGTTGCTATTCTCCCCTCTTCCCCACTTTTCAGCAGTTTTTAGTTCATCTAGATCAAAAAATAGCTTTACTAAAAGGAGCTGAAGCAGACTTTTGATATTATTGTGGTATATGCAATAAATATCCGATCTGAACAACAGTTCTGAAACATAAATGCACTACTTCACTGTTTGTCTCTTTTGGAAGTAATGCTAATTAAAATTTAAACATGAACATTTAATGGCTCATTGTTAAAGAGATGAACAGGGGAAAAATACTGTGTATGAAATCCAGACGGGAAATTGCTGCAGGGAGGAAAATGAAAAGGGTAAATAGCATCAACAGTCAGGAAGAAGGGAAGAGCGGAAGAGGAAAGCATAGAACTGTTACTGGTCCTAAAGATCATATCATATTCAGTATGATCCTGAATGTTGTCATAAAGCACTTAGGGCATTAGAAATAAAATGAACTTTCACAGTTAAACATTAGAAATAAAATTAAATTACGCAGTTCTGCATGAAGGAGCGTAATCTAACTTTGGGTAGCCTGTTGATGTCTGTTGTCCTAATTTTGTACCAGAGCCAGCAGAAAATAATTAAAATGTTTGAAATTTGGGCTTTTTAGTGGCTGCATTTGACACTGGTGAATGGGTGTCCTCTGCTCTGCTTGGAAAGCTGAAGTTTGTTTCTCCTTTTCAAGGTTTCCAGTGGTGGCAAATAGTAAAGGCTCTGGCATTTCACTTGACCTGAAGTCTTTAATTACAGTCAGACATGAGGCTGAAATGTGCCTTCAACTACTCAAGGTCTTAAATGCCCAGAAGAAATACAGCCTACATGAGTCTGTGCACTGTGGGTACTGGAGCAGATCTCATTTGTCGGTACTGACAATCAGAAATAAAACAGTTCACTTGGTTATTATAATCTATACCAAAAAGGTTTTATGCATTATAGCATTTAATGTGTGGCTGTAAATTAAGTTGGAGAAGGAAAAGTGATAATCCATCTGAGATCAAATTTTCTACAGACTACTGTGACCACATTCGGATGCAGATTTGATTCAGTTTTCAGATCTTTGTGCAATGATGACTCATTTAAAATACTGTGTGAACAAAAATTTGGTTATTATCTGCACATCATTTGAAAGGCCAGAGGTCAGAAGAAAGAAATTCTGGATGGTTTTTTTTTTTTTTGCAATAACATGATTTTTACCTTCACAGTTATCAGTTATTGAATCCCTATTAAAAAAAAAAAAAAAAAAAACAAACCACAAACAACCAAACCAAACCACAAAACAAACAAACAAACAAATAAACAACAAACCAGCCACATAACCAGTTATCTTCTCATAACCAAATATAACTGTAAAGGAGCTAAATCGTGCACTTGATCTTTAGCAAAAGCAGAAGCTGGAATATATGCTTTCTTCATAATAGGGACAGTGTTATTTCCACCTTTTCGTCCCTTTCTCCCTTTGTCAAGAAAATAGGCAAAACAAAATTACTGTCAGGACAAGTAAAAGACTGTAGCCAGATTATGTTGTCTGGACAGTGAGGGCAGGAACAAAGCTAACACTTCCCTGGCAGGCTCTGTTCATGGATTGTCATCATCTAAAAACAACCAAAGTACTTCATTGTGATACTTCCCTGCAGTTTGAGTGAATAGCCCCCTCTGTTTCTGATAGGGAAATGTTTAAAAACTGTCAGTGAAAAGTTCCAGTAAATGATATTTGAAATTACTTGCAACTTTCTTTTCTTGTTTTCTGTATATGATAATTTTCTTTTTGCTTGGTAAGTCTGAATTTCAAAAGCATTCCATATTAGCTAATGACAGGCATTGAATGATAATACTTTTATTCTCTTTACTTGTGAAGAGGGTAAGAACTTTATTTTCACTGACTTTCTTCAGAGAACCCAACCTTTTGAGATAGTTTAGTTGTTTTGCTCCGAAAGCTCATTCAGTCCATAAATTCCTCCATGTAAGAGTAGGCTATGGAATTCTCAAAGTGTCTGAGTGCTGTTTATCATTACAGAGAAGTGAAAATCAATCAACTAGTTCCTTGAGAAAGACCATTTGGTTGCCAGTGTGGCTAAAGATGTGAAACAATGACATAACATTTATACAAGATTATCACATACCTGATCCATGAGTCACCAGGCCATTGTCTTGCAATACAATTTGGAATAACATCAATGTTCTGAAGCATGGAATCAACTCTTGTAAAAAACATTTTTCTGCCCAGGAGCATCCTGTATCTTTATTTACAAATGCTGTATGAAATGAGAAAATGTTTCTCAAGGCAAAAATAATTTTTAGATCAAGAACACGCTAACTACTTGTACCATCAACTAGAATTCGGTATTCAAGGTAACCTGCATTTCCAGATTATTTTCGCTAATATGACTACAGAAGAGTGCAAGATTGTGAAATTATGATTGAATTAAACACACATAGACACACTTGTACTGATCACTACAGGAGTGAGAAAGTCCTAGTCCCCAGGAGACTTGTCATTAAATCACCACAGCTTTACAGTATGTAACTGCCTCCAGCCTTCCTTGTTCCACAGAAAATATGTCATCATCTTCCAACTTAAAGCCTTTAAATGATGTTCAGGTTAATGCAAGATAACAAAGGCAAGAATAAGCAAAACTTGACATACAAGGCCTTGTGGACTACAGTGTCCGTGTTTTCTTATTTTCCTGTTTTCTTCCTATGTGTTCTGTAGGCTCCTACAACTTCCTTATTCTCCTTTTCTGTGATTCATCTCTTTGCAACATCGGTTCTATCCCTGGCTTGACTTGTCTGCAGAACTGTGTGTGCTCGGGGACTCTACTGTGCCATAAAGCTCTTACATGTTGGCTGCATTTCTTGTAGTAGTTGTATACTTGCAGCAACATGATTTTGACATCCATAATTCAGGCCTGAGGTGAATAAAATCCTCTCAAAAGGCAGGCTTGGATTAATAAAAACCCAGAAGCAGAACATCTTGGCAGTACTGTGGAAAAAAAATGGTCACACCCTGCCTATGCAACACGCAGAGCACTCAAATATATGTATCTACTACTTCACAGGAGAGAGAGTACTAGGCCAGGTGCAATTTTGGTCTGATCCATTCTGACCATTCTTAAATAACAGATTATACACAGGGCAGCACAAGAGGTGCCTGAACTCAGTCCTACCGAATGAGCAAGAACATATCTTGAGTTGCAAAATTCTGCCTTGAGACATGTAAAACCACAAGGTCCAACACCTGAGTTCACACGTTCAGGGACATCAGAAAAGAGAGAGGTGTTACTAGACTCTTCATGATGTTACTTTATCTCCCCAGGCTGGCTGTGATCTGGATGTAGAGAATAACAAGAAATTTTGAAGGTGGGTCAGAACAGAGTTCACTGTAATCTCTAATTGGGGTGTGTATAGTTTCTGTTTGTGGTTCTTCACTGCCTGTAACTCATATTAGTTCAAAGTAGCTATAAATTGCTAAAGAATCATCTCGGTTATAAGTGACCTCAGAACATTCAGAGGAGTGGAAGATCTAATCTTTTGTCTTGCAACAATATCAGCACAAAGAACTTGATTGTACCAATACAGTGGAAAAGATTGTCTCCCTGCCCAACATGTTAAATCTCTTCCAGACACTGATTTTCATGAGTGTTTTTACTGACCTTCTCTCCTGGATGGAACTGGGCATTCCATCAACTTTAATTCTTCATGATTTTTCTGTAAATGTTTGATGTTGTCAATTACAGGGTTTTCCCTGCACTGCTTAAAGCATGTGATGGCCCAGGCCATGCTTTCTGCCACATTTTCACTCCTCACAGTCTCAATAGTGTCAGGTTGTCACAACGAATAAAGCTTTTGTAACACCTTGCTGAAAAGGTGTTTTTTTGCCCTTTTTTTCTTTTTTTAGTATTTGAGGAAGGTTAAATCGGGTAACAGCTACAACAAGATAAACCATTAACTGTTTTCTAGCATGGTTGCAGGGTGTCAGTTGGCTCCACACTGTCATTTTAGTTGATCTCAACAGGCACAGCCACCCACTGAGCAGCTGAGAAAGATATTTTACTATGCTTATCATTTGGTTCTGTGATTTTTGGCCTGTAAGTAGTGTCATTAGGACTGCAAAGGCATCTAAAATCTTTTCTGAGACATTCATATTCTCTTTTCTTTAAGGAAGGTTTATCTGGGGCTGAGGTTAGGGTCTCATTACATTAAGCCCTGGCTCTTCAAATCTTTCCCTTTTGAAAAGGCTATCAATTCCATTCCATTCTCCCCGGCTTATGACAGTCAGACAGCATATCCAGTTAAAAACAGGGTGTAGGTTTCCCTTCTGTTTTCACCTCTTCCTACAGTAATTGGATCCTAGATCTAATGTGTGGATTTTCTGATCATTGTTTCTTTTGTAAAACTCGCTTATGAAACTTACGTATTCCAGTGACAGGAGCTCTCACCTCAGTCAGAACAGTCAGATACCAGCTTCTCCCTTTAAGCTGCTCAACCTGCCTCTGTGCCTCAGTAACCTCCAAGGACAGCTAAAGTGGCCTGGAAGTGAGATGTGAGGAAGGATCCCCTTGTGATTCCCACTATGTATCTCTGCCTATTGTAAGTTCTCCTCTGAGCAAAGGACTCCTTTGACTGTTGAACCATGGAATCTATTTGCATGAGCCTAGTAGGAGGGTACAGGGCAATTGTCAAGATAAAAGTTGTATTGCTGCACAATGGTAAACATTATATTTATATTTAAAACTGAGAAAAAATATTATCTGTGCAGCTATAAGTTGTCTAGTGTACCTCAATGGTATGCATGAGGATATTGCCCATGAATGAGATATCACAGCTGTGGTTCTACTCTTTTCTCACCCCAGATGCTCACATACAGCTTCATGTCTGGCTTGGGACACCTTGTGGTAATTTATAAGCAGCTGAGCCAGGAGATGTCTACAAAAGACAGAAATATTGAACACGACAAAATAAGATTCATGTAGTGCAGTGAGCTGTGTAGTGGACTATATTATTTCAGCATGCACACAAACATCTTTGATACTTGATGACATTAAGCAGGCTAAAACCCAACAGAGACTACATTTGCAGTTTTGACAAAAAACCCATATCTCCTATGCACATAACAGTTCTATTTGTCACAGTCAAAGATAGAACCATCACCCTCCCACCCCCCCAAATCAATTTGTAAAACCACTCACTTCTAAAATAAGCTCCCAAATACTGATTGTTTGTGTGTGTTTGCCCTTGAGAATGTCTTCTTGGGACTAATGGGCACTTCTGATACATTCCCCTATGTCCTATGGATTCTCAGAAGTGTATTTAAAGACCTTACTAAACTTCTGTTTTGGGTAAGTGTAGAGGAATGAAGCTGGGTTAATTAGCATTGATAATATACAGCTGTGGGCTGGCTTCAGGGCTGGCGGGTTGGTCAATGTAAATAAGGTGCAGGTGTGGCTGGTTATGTTAAGTGGTTGAGAGCCAATGAAGGGAGAGCAGCTGAGGAAGAAGCAAGAGAAGAAAGAACACACGTCATGGATGAGATGAAGAAGGCAGCAGAGGGAATGACATGGAGAGTATGCTGGTATGAGATGGTAAAAGACTGCAGCTTGATAGCTTTGGAGAGTGCTGTGACAGGTGTGTTCCAGAGATAATTTTCAAATGCTCACAGCTTCTCAAATACTGAGAGTAAGCTGAGCTCTTGAGTTCATTCCCTGTGCCTCGGTGATGATTATTTCTACGTCATTTTGCAGGTCTAACCTACATTTTGGGTTCAGCCTCCTTTTATTCAACACAGTTTTGGTTTTTTTTTTAAGGGAAAAATTGTGGTTTTATTTACTGTCTTTTCACTTAAATACCTGCAATCTTTTGCTTCTTTGGAAACAAATATTTCTAAATTACTTATGAAATTGGTGGTTTAGACAGAGTTATTTAAACAGTTTGATCAGTTGAACCAAGCAGGAGGGAAGCCATTGATTGTTTGGGAATGCCATGATTTTCCAGCACTGCGATTAGAGTGTATGAGATAAGCTCACATGGGAGAGTCCCACAGTCAACAATGGGGACATGACAAGAGTCTAGAACATAAGACTGATCCTAGGAAATTAAAAAGATTTTCCATGGTATATGCCAAGAGTGAGATCTGATTAGCTCTGAGGCATTGGTATAGATAGAATTTTTAGTTCACACTGTGTTGCTTTTAGATCGTGTTATCTTGGCTCACCCTTTATTTGAACAGAATTAGCCTCTCCAAATAATACTCTTTTTCTAGTGTGACCTAAGATTGAAAAATCATTTGTAATGGAAGGTATCATTGGAAGAAAAAAAATAAAGGTAAAAATACTAAATTAATTTTTCTTGCACAAATCCCAATGAATCCCTTCCTGTATTTTATCTTATGTTATTTATGAAATTTGTTTCTAGACATGATGGAAAGAACATTCATTTCCATCATTAGTTATGTGTAAAAACTGCTATCACTCACATTACCAGACACTTTTACTGTAGAAAATGGAAGGTAATTGGTACTTCAGGCAGGCCACAAATCTCTCCTGGCAGCAGTGTATCACTCACAGTACATTGATTGCAAAAATTAGTTAATTCAAGAGGAATATTATATTCCTTGAGTCCTGGTATAAATCTCTCCAAATTCTGCAGGCATTACTGTCATCAAGTTAAAAGATAGATTTCTGTCAGCCTACTCAGCTATGTGTGCTCCTGATTTAGATGTTATCTATTTTAACACCTCTTCTAAAACTGATATATATTGCCTATTAAGTCCATCAGAAGAGACTTTAAATGGCAGGATTCAATAATATTGGGCTAATCTGTTGCTTTTATTTACCAGTCTTCTTAAGGTTGTAAATCCTCAGCTGCATGGTGTTTCCTACCTCGTTACCTTTGTGAATGACAACTGAGTGCAGTGTTTGTCCATTGATGAGAATCTGTCTTTCCATACATTTGGGATGCTCTTCATTGTTAGTATGAAGGAAATGAGTTTAGAAATTTATCTAACAAACCAGAGAAGTTTTCTCAATGCTCGCCCAACGAGAGCACATCTGGATTTGATGTAATTACTGCCTATGACAAACTCTTATAAGCTTTTATCAAATTTTGTACTTCAAGCATCATTGTAATTTTCCAATTGTTCTTCTAACATACCTGAGCTTCAAGAAGATAATACAAGATGAACAAGTAATTGCAGACCAATTAAAAATTCTTTAATGTGGAACACTGCCTGTGCAAGGCCTAGGATGAGGAAGTTTCAGAAAAAACCCTATATTGTTATTATACACCTGAATGTGGGACTTAGGCTCTGCCTGAGTCACTCGGACTTCTGCTGCTGCTTGCAGACTAGGATTTAATCTCAAGGTGATACCCACAGATGAAATACATGTAGTTGTGCATGCATTTTTGGTCTACAACTCTGAGTACAAGCAAATAGGTACAACCTGTTTTGTGGGGTTGGGCTAAATTGAATTAATGGTGCTTGCAGAACAACTGTATGAGGAAGGGAGGTTTCTGGTGATCTGAGCAAGCTCAGTTTATTTTGTGGAAGGTGACTGATCTGGTCTGCTGCTAGCTAAAAGGGGAACAAATCTGTGAGTCAAATGATCTTGCTGTTGTGATAAGGGCAGACATCAATGAAAATTTTTAAGTTCTTTTTGTTTAAAGAAATTCGTGTGTCTGAGGTTATGATAGTACAGAGTGGTGCAGGAACCATGGAAATTGTAACTTAATGGAAAGATGCTCTTGCATGAGTCATTTGAATGGGTTGTGTAGATGTTTGTCTTAAGCAATGCAAATGCATTGATACAACATGGACAATGAATGAAGTGGATGTTATCAAACTCTTATCTCTTTGGTGGTCGCTGATTAAGAAAAGCCCCTTCACAAAAGAATAGAGTAGCTATAATCACCATCACACCTAAAACCTGCAAACCCATGGAGAATAACTGGAAAATAGAGTATGTTATTATTGAAAAAAAAATAATTATTGAGCAGTCTGAAAATAGTTTTGATAACAGTTGTTTGGGAAGTGCTTTGTTTTTCCATTAGTTTTCTATTAGTTCTGGTAAAATATTCATTTATGAGACTATATTATTGAAACGCACAAGGTACTGCATGCTATATAAAGTTGTATGAGTGATGTGTATGAAAGAATATAAAAAGAAGTTGAAAACTTACACAATTATGCAAACTTAGAGCTGATGAGACCTTCTGGTCATTTTAGGGAGGTAACTGAGGCACAGATCAGATAAGGAGTTGCAAGACCCTAACATAAATAGACAAAGAAAAGCTGAAGACAGAAATCAGCACAGCGAACTGTACTTCTTGTGACAAATGCCACAAGCCAAAGAGCTGCCTCATACCTGGAAAAGTGAGGCAAATGCAATAACATCTCACAGTAAATATTGATAATTTATGCCCACAGCATGAACAAAGAATGACAACAGTATCACTGCAAATAAGGAAACTCAAGAGAGTAATGTACGGTTTCAGACAAAGTTGGAAATCAGTTCTCAAGTCAACATGATCCCATAAAATATTAGCACTGCAGGTGAAACACTGATAATGTCAGGTAAGTGGGCAAAACCAAAGATTTTGCTTACATTCAGGCTTACTATAGTTAGCCTCACTGAGGAAGCATATAAAATAAATGCGTGGTTAAATAACAAATGTTTGAAGTTGCAGCTCCTAAGACTACATAAAATCAAATGTATAATTCATTAACACATGTAACTTTTTGGAAAGCAGGAAACTCAAACAACAGAAATAAATATCAGAATTGTGTTCCAGGATACAGGGAAGCTTTCTAAAGAGAACAGAATAGAAACAGAAAAGCTTATTTCCAAGACCCCTGGAAAATTCTAGTATCTCAAAAACAAAGGCAAAAGAAAGAATGGAGCAAGGCCACTTCCCCCGGAATATCAGAGCAAGCAAGGGAACCAAGAGACATGACGTTATGTATCAGTCACTGCAGACAAATAAATGGGTACTTCCTCCCTCTCTATTCACTCCAAATAACAACCTAAATATATATAGATGTGAATGTCCTAGTTTAATGCATCAAAAACATTCTTAAATGTCTTTTATGATGGAGGCAACAACCATGGAAAAATATTTGGTATCAGCAGATTTTGGCCAGTAACCTTAAAAATAGAGCATAATGTCTCATTAGGAAATGCTGTTTCTACAGACTGAATTCTGGGCTTTGTTTGGCACCTGACAACTTTCACTGGAAAAAAACCCATACCTTTGATAGCATAGAGAGTAAGTCTTCACAGATAAAATCTTAATTTGTGGAATTGTGTAGAAGAGCATGACTGGAGGGTTCATATAGCTTTGAGAAGCTGGCAAAACATAAACAAAAATATAAATTATATGTATTAGAAATAACATTCCTAGAAGCAAGGTGTTCAGCAGATAAGGATAAGACTTCTACCAGAATTATTGTCCTTGCAGAAAAAACATGATCCGTATGATTTTTTTTTTTTTTTTTTTATTTATGGCTCCTAGACAAGGTCATGAACAATGTATGGAAATTGGTACCTGTTGTAGGTGCTCAGAGGCCTTTGAGTACTCTGGCAGAAGTATGTTCACAGCATGCACATGTGAACAGAACTTAATGAAATTAAGGTATTAAAGAAGCTCTAAATTTGATGTCCTTAGGAAGAATAAGACTAAGATAGTTATTACACTATAGCAGTATGTTCAGAAGTGGAGACTAGTATTATATCGTTAAGAATCTCATAGTCCATGAGTATGAGAAGACTTGTGTCTATTCACAGAGGTCCATATTAGCTGAAGCTGTCCATAAACCACTTTATTGTCATTGACAGAGAGGCCTGCTGACAAAAGAGGTTAGTTTTAAACACATGAGTATGTTCTCTAAACAGAACATCATGGGGTATTGTAGCTGACATACAGAAGGTGAGAAGAGCAAAGTTCCAACCTAGTTTGTTCTTCCCTTCAAAGAACACCATTCTGTCTAGGACAAACCCAATACTAATGCTGAGATTGGAGAGCCTAATAGATGTAACTGGATTTATCAGCAGTGTGAGATTTAGCAAACATTCTGGGCCTTTACTTGTCTAGGGGGAATTTTTCAGGACTAGGATGTGATCATTAAAATGTTACACCAAATCATTGAAAAAGTTACACAAAGATCATCTGAGGAACAAAAAGTGAGTGGAAGAACAGCAACACTTAGGAAGCTTTGTAGCGTTGTCACCTGCAAAACCAAAAGTGGAGTACAGCAAAATTTCCATAGATATAGCATAAGAAAAATATGGTCCTTGAAGCAGAACAGGTTCTAAAGGGTATTTTAATTTCTGTGAGGTATCCTTTGCGGAATGTTTTGCAGTTAAACAGGTGCTTATGCATATCCAGTTTCTCCAGAGGTGATATACCTCAAGCAATAATGTTTTACAATTGGTTGATAATTTGTTTGGCAGTGAAGTTAAGCATTCTGCAATTGGATACATGTATAAACATATTACTGCTAATCTGTACAATCTTCAGTCCAATGATTTGATGGAAGATGGTGTCAAAATATCAATATGCACAAAAGATTGCCACGAGATGGCTGAGCTGTAGGACATGCCTCTGCTAAAATAGATGGCTTTGCTATCGTCTGACTGTAGCCACCATTTTAGAACTCTGCAGATTAATATACAATGCAACATTCAAAGTACTGTCTGAACTTTGTTAGTTACTAGGCTTTTTTATAGATTGACACTTCAATGTTAATTAATGTTAATACTGTTAATATTATGGTCAACTGCAAGTAAGATTTGGACAGATGACCCAAGAAAGACACTCATGAAAGAGCCAAGCTTAATCAGCGGCAAACATGTTGTGCAGCAGCTCACAACGAACATCTAAAACGGCAATCCCAAACACCATGCAGATCCCTGTAGCAGTAACAAATATAACATGAAACAAAAGTGATGGGTTTTTTTTCCACTTCATGTCTTTATATACAAAAGTGTCCCTACATGCTGACAAAGAGTAAGGCTGTTACTTGTAGAAAGTATAGACTGAGGATCCTCTTATTTAACAGTCTGTCTATGCAGGGCGAAATGAATTCTTGTCTGACAGCATTATTGTATGTCAGGTTCAGTTTTTACAGTTTTACATGAGCTAATCTTTGGGAGGCCATTCTGTTGTATAAATTCCACCACTCCAAATGACTTGCTCATCTCCAGCCTAAATTCCAGCTGCTTAATCCCAGTTTTATCATTGTGCACTACCTAAATGCTCAGATTCTTGAAGTCTGCAGAGGTACTTCCAGCTCCTTATTGTAACTTGCTTAGATGCTGTTAGTACTAGATATGAATCCTGCAAGAGATAGCAGCCTTTGTTCTACTTTAGACAGACGCTGCATTTTAGTTTCCTAAGGGCAGTAAAGGAATGGTTGATTGCAATTGCATTGGCAAATGCCTTTCTCTCTCTGCTCTGAGGCTTTTCTTGTTTTGTGGCTGTGGCTCAATGAAGTGAGAGGAATGCCTTCCTCAACATGCAAAGTTCTCCAGTGGCTCAGATGAAGCCATTGAGCAAACATGCACTTCAGGGTAAACAGTGTCTTCATAGATATATGTCAGGTTTTGTTCTCTTTCATGTGCAGAAACTAAAGATGAAGTGACAGATTGTCTAGACATTCAAAATGTGCTGATTTTCTCTGCAACCTAAAACAGCAGAGCCAAGTAGGAAGAAGGCTGTAGTCAGTTGTAACAGGAACACTACAGAACTAGTACATGGCATGTTTATTCATACAGTTGTCTTCAATGCAGTGCATCTTAAATCTATCAAACTTTGCAAGTTTTTTCTTCCCTAGGGGTCAAAGAGTATTTTCTGTTCATTAGCTACTTCAACAAACTAAAAGGCAGTCTTCTCTGGAGTGGGAAATAAGAACTGTTTTGGGCAGGCAGCAAAGGAAACTGCTGTACCCAGATGAAGCTAAACAGTTCTTCAGGACTTGCAAACTTCCGTACAGCAGTGTGTTCATGTGCAGTAGAAAACTATCTTAACAGAAGACACATTTTAGTGTTAAAAAAAATCTGTTGATCAAGAGCATAAAGAAATTATTAGGGGATTCCTAAAGCATCACCTGAATGCGACAAGGGATTCTTCTTGGTGTGTATATGTTGGGTTAGTTCCCTACCTCCTGTTACAATCAAGGTTAGAAGAGGCACACCTCATTAACCTGAACAAACTAATGAGCAGCAGCAGAAAGGAAAAAGCCTCAAGGGTGATTGTCCTTCAATTATTACAGCTTTCCTGCTAAGAGTAAAATTAGAAAGATGAAAATGCAATTAAAGTCCTACCTATGCCAGAAAGTTGTACAGTTTACTTTGAATTTTCTCATTAACTCTGTTATATTTGTATCAACTTAAATTAATCCTAGACTAGAAGTAGACTGGTTACTTCCTGTCTGAAGACTAGCAAATCTTATGTTATCCTGACGTCCAGTTTTCTGCCCCTTTCTATTCCATTTCCTACCTCCTGTGGTAATGGACAAGACATTATACAGTGGGGCTAAGGAAGGTTCAGAAAATACAGTAGCAATAACGGAGGAGCTGGGTCTGTGTTATGCTGACAGAGCAAGAGCAATTAGGTAGCAACAGCCCTCTAGTTCAGCTTTTCTATGAAAGCGTTTCAGTAGTTGCTATGAAGTTAGTTAAATAGTTTTTGGGGAACTGAGGTATGTTTGAAACATGTTTACCTTGATTGATCCTCTACCAGCACTAATGAGAAGACCCAGCTCACCTTGAAATTTTGACATTATTTGTTGGGTTTTTACTTCGACTGTTTGTTCCGTATAGGCAGGTAATAAGATAGGCGTGGGAGGAGTTTATGCTTGAGGGTTGGAGAGGGGTGGAGGCAGGAGGCTAGAGCGCCATAATTTGAGTCCAGAAAAATTCTGCTACTATGAGTAGGCTGAAACCATGATCTGTTGTGGTGTTTGAGCACCAGCAAATTTGGATTTGACTATGTGTGGCATAACATCATTAATGCATACATACTACTTAATGTCTTTGGTTATGAATACTGCTACATTTACAATCTACTGTACAACCACCCTATCCTTTTTAACACTTGACATCATGAAAACAAAAGTTTAAAGAGAAGATTTGTTTATCGCTATATGGTTGGGCATTTTTTTTTTTTTTTGTTTTTGTTTGTTTGTTTTAAGTTATTTTAACATTAGCAGTATTTTGCATCCAGGAAGGCTTTGCTAAAGACCTAATGCCTTTTTTTTTTTTTTTTTTTTTTCGGGGGGGGGGCGGTGTTTTGGTTTGTGTTGGTTTTTTTTTTTCTTTCATTTTTCTTTTTTTTTTCAAAAAGGTCTCAAAGTTTAAAAAGTCTTTATTTCACAATTTACTTGAAATATTTTTATGATGATGCAGAACACAGTGCCACTGTTTTTCACTGCATGGACTCACAAAACAAGGTAGCATGTTATGGCTATAAATTCTGACCTTGCATAGACTGTTTAGTATAAGCTGTCAAGGCTAAACCTTGACAAGCTGAATGACGCTTTTTCAATAGATGAAGCAATACAGATTTATTACTGTGTGACAGGTTGGCATTACACTGCAGTATTGGTCTCATGACGTTTCATAATCAAATTATAGTGTGCTAACCATCTATGTTACTCTGCTACCAGACTTCAGGATGTGGCTTTTTAATTCATAGCTTTTTGTTTCTGTTTCTTCCCTTTGCTTTCCTTTTAGGCTGCATGTGTTCATTCTCTTTCGGTTGCTCTGCACATATTGAAGGAATTGCATGAACGTCTCTCAACTGAAAGTACAGGGCTCACCTGAACTATTGCAAAAGCTTTTTGACAGGGCTGAGCACATGTTGTTATCCTATACCACACTTTGATAGCAAACATAAATTCAAAGATACTGATGGCTAAGGTTGATTAGGAGCTATGATTTTTGTCATGGCTTGTTCTTCCTCTTTTAATCTTTTGATATAACCTTCTGATTAGATACTTTTCCTACCTAGCTATGTGAATGAAGATTCTCTAGCTGCTTATAGGATGTGGTTTAAGAATGATTATGCTCATGATGTTACTCTTAATTATCAGCCATGTCTTTTTTTGAACTGAAATCTCTGTATTGTATCTTGGCTATGCAAATATAGTCACATATCCTAAGACAGATATATTTCATATTCAGACAAAATATAGAGTACCTGTTAGAAAAGAAACTATTTGGAGTATAAAATTGGAAAATGATCAGCTAGACAATTAATATTGTGTTTTATCTAAAGGGCCAAAGTACATAGAATGGTTTGGGTTGGAAGGGACTTTAAAGACCATCTAGTTCCTGCCATGGGCAGAGACACCTTCCACTAGACCAGGTTGCTCAAAGCCCCATCCAGCCTGGCCTTGAACACCGCCAGGGATGGGGCATCCACAGCTGCTCTGGGCAGCCTGTGCCAGTGCCTCACCACCCTCACAGTAAAGAATTTCTTCCTTATATCTAATCTAAATCTATCCGCTTCTAGTTTAAAAACATCCCCCCTTGTCCTATTGCTACATGCTCTACTAAAAAGTCTGTCTCCATCTTTCTTATAAGCCCCCTTAAGTACTGAAAGGCCGCTATAATGTCTCCCTGGCTTTCCCTTCTCCAGGCTGAACAACTCCAACTGCCTTAGTCTGTCTTCATAGGAGAGGTGCTCCAGCCCTCTGACTGTCTTTGTGGCCCTCCTCTGGACTTGCTCCAACAGCTCCGTGTCCTCCTTATGTTGGGGAGCCCAGAGCTGAACGTAGTACTCCAGTTAGGGTCTCTCATGATGAGCTCCTTGTTAATTAACACCCCCAAGCCCTTCTACTCAGGGCTGCCTTCGAGCCATTCATGGCCCAGCCTGTATTTGTACTGGGAGTTGCCCTGACCCAGGTGCAGGACCTTGCACTTGGCCTTGCCGAACCTTATGAGGTTTGCATGAGCCCACCTTTCAAGCCTGTCAAAGTCCCTCTGGCTGGCATCCCTTCCCTTCAGCGTATCAACCACACCACTCAGCTTGGTGTTGTTGGCAAACTTGCTGAGGGTGCACTCAATCCCACTGTCCATGTCACTGATAAATATGTTGAACAGCACTGGTCCCAGTATGGACCCCTGAGGAATACCACTTGTTACCAGTCCCCAATTGGACATTGAGCTATTGACCACAACTCTTTGAGTGAGACCATCCAGTCAATTCCTTATCTAATGTGTTTTATATATGAGTTCAAATAACAACAAGGGAATGTTGAATTATTAATAAGGGAATATTTTTTGGATGAGTTGATTGGAAACAAGTAGTAAGGGATTTGCTGTTAATTGATTCTAAAGAACCTCTCAGTAAACATGAAATGTTCTTAACAATTTTATTCATCCAATAGCCAATGCTATGACCTGGGAAGGTCTTTTGTAGGAATTTTTACATGTGATTCATATGAAGTTAGAGTAGCACAGTGATTTGAGACCCTCTGCTCTGGTTGTGAAACTCTGCTTCTAAGGGCAAAGGGACTTGTAACATGTATTGAATGTGAGGTGCAGAAATATGAAGGCAAAACAAAGTTTGAAAATACTTCAGTTAAATAATTTCACAACTGGGGATGTTTTAAATTATTAAATAATTAACTCCAGGTTCTTCAAGTACTCCAACAGTTATCTTAAGAAACACAAATTAGTGATAATCTGTTTCAGTGTAATTTAGCTGGAAAAAATAATCAGAGAAATCATTAGTAGCATTATAAAAGTAAATCCCTCATGCATATTGTTTTCTTATGGTTATTCTGTTATACCAATCTTGCATATGCCATCTAGTAAACCAGAATATTACAGGAATAAAACTGGGAAAATTATTTTAAACATTACTCATATTATTCAATATATCATCTAGAAATTTCTTAAATAATACTAGTAGTTAGCTGACATCTTTTCTCTGGGGACATTATTTCACTTCCAGAAGCTTTCACTGTTGGGAAGTATTCTTTGGATATTTAATGTCAGGGGTTTTTTTACCTTTAAAGCAGACATTTTTGCAAACACTTTTAATCTAGAGAAAAGCAATTCAAACTAGTAGCTCAATTCCTTCTCATTTGTTAATTGGACTAACCTTTAAGGAAACTACTTGTTTGTTTTCAATTTTCATCTACTTTTTGTACCTTTCCTTGTGCAGATGTAGTTCAGTACTCAATAATAAATTGTAGGAAGTACGATGAATTGATGGTTTATCATATTTTCCCCTTTGCATGTACAACTGAGTCGTTGTGGTGCTGCAAACCATATTGGCCTTCCAAAGTACTGTTTGCAGTATAGAAACAGCACATGGATGAAATGGCTTAATTAGTCAAAGATATTAAAGGTAAAGCTTACAAAGGATTTAACTGTGCTCTGTTGGAAGAAAAAGAAACAGAAGGAATTGGAAGCTGTTAGCTTTGCTGCTGTTATTGGGCATATTTTATTTTGTTCCCGCAGCTCTATCGCACTCTGCCCAGCTGCTGAGGTTCTGCTTCAATCATTGTTGAGATGAATGAAACATGTTTTAGCATTTGGTATAAAGAACATAATTCATGCAGTGCCTCATAAATGTTTCCACAGATCTCAAAATGCCTGATGTACCAACTAGGAATCTGGCATAGAAAATGCACACTTTCATTTTGAAGCAGATGAAGTTAACTGTATGCCATGTCTACAGAGCTGCTTCAGATAGCCCTGTACAATGAAGTATGAGCGATTCTGCTGCAGACAGTTGAAAATGCTGCTGTGATATTTTACTACTTATTTTCCTAAACCACAGGATGACATGTCATGCGCTGCACAACCAGTTTTGGTGGTGTGATTTAAACAAAAACAAAGGTAATGTTTACTACTTTGCAGTGTTTTAATTAAGAAATACTGATCAGAAAATTTCTTTTAACTTTTCTGCAACCGTATGCTCCAGTTCTGATTATAGTCTAGTGTGTGACAAAGTTAGAACTAGATAGAAGTTTGTGATGTCAAAAAATCTTGCCTACTGTGATTTTGACATTGCACATCATGTGGCCACAATGAATCAGTACTCAGGAACCCTGATCTCTTTGCATTGTCTTTATGGTGCTGCCAATACTTCTTACATTTTGAGAAACCTAAACTGAATATCATGCAAACCTGAGACGTACTACAGTATAGGATTAAAACCACATGAATTTAATTTTTAGTTACTGACCGTAATAAGCCTGCAGTCATGAAGTACTGCAGGACTTGCAACTGTGACTTTAGTTCTTTGCCCCTTACCATGTGAAAGAATTTTTTGAGAATCTCTGGGGGCAAAAAATTGGGGTTGATTTAGAGATAAGAGATGCCCTCTTCTGGGTGATGCATTCCTTCTGAGGGCCATTTGGCATGAGTATGCTTCACCCTTCTTATTGGAAGTAAACTTCCAGATCAGTTTCTACATCCACATGTAGACAGACTCTTAACAGAGATGAAAGGAAGTAAACTTCCAGATCAGTTTCTACATCCACATGTAGACAGACTCTTAACAGAGATGAAAGGAAGTTAACCAATGACTTAAAGAGAGGGGTAGGGAGAAAGGAGTCTCTGTTACATCTCATGGCCATTTTTCTTAATTTTGCATTTTGGTAAGCTTCAGGGTGATGTCTTCATGGGGATAACAATCTGATTGTTGTCAGTATCCTGCATAGTTATTCTTGCACTAAACCTGTAAGAAAAAAAATATGTAATAAGCAAGGAGTGGTGTTCTAATACAAATATGCATAGTGTGAGTCAATTGTCAGAAGAGATTATGTCAAGCAGGACGTAATAGGAATAGGATCTACATTTCAAAAAGAGGAATAATTTTTCTCTTTAATTGGAGGCAATGGTGACCCTATACAGAGAAGAATGATATCGATTACATCCATAAATGTCAGATGTAACATGGTAGGTTATTAATTTTCTGACAGATTTTCTTTACTGAGGAGAGTGAATGATATTGCAAGAATATTTAGGTGAGGAATCATTATGCCCATCCATCCAACAGTTTAGATATTCCTCACATGGTTTAAAGAATCTGACTTACTGTGAACTAGAAGGTGGCATTGTGCTGTAGCTCAACGATCCCATGCAATATTTCATATTTCTGTCATTCATTTTCCCATACCAATTCTTTTTTAAATTTGTCCTGCTAAATTTCTCTAGTGTTTACACAGCACTCTCATTAATGTTTAGAATGGTCTCACATGCATTGACTATTTCCAAAGCCTTTGGTTGCTATCTTGCACACCGATGATTTATTTACATGTTTATAAACACATAAAGGCCTGAAGATCAAATAGTGAATATTGTTCTGAAACTCAGGTGCTTGATAGAAATCTCCTGATATTTAATGCTTTTCCTGTTTGTTTGCAACTTATACTTGGAAATGGGTTTCAAATGTGCATGCTGCAAGTGCCATTCTGAAGACACTGAAGGATCTGGAATTCTGGATTGAGTAGAAAAGCATGGAGTGCCTTTGAACATCCTTTGGCTATAGCAGTACTCTATCTCTACTTATTGGGAATAAGTAACAGGTGTGATGTGTTAAACTTGTTGAACTAATCTATATAAAACATCACAACTTCTGCAATTAAATACAGTGGCAAAATAAATGATCTTTAGTGCTATATATAGTGATTGCTGATGACTAGTAGTGGCTTATGGACAATTGGTGGCAGTAATTAATAATGAATAAAAGACAGCAAATAACTTCTGGTCGCAATAAATGGTGATTCATCCATGACATTGCTGGACTGTGGCCAGTAATTGCTTGAAACTGATTCATAAATGATCAGTTTGTGGGAGCATTTTGGGAGTGTTTCAGTGATAGGTGGCTGTCACTGATTGCCAGTGAATGTCATTGTACCATTGCCAGTGATTGTTGTTGATTTACATAACTAGGCTGTGCAAAATACCAGCTAATAAGCATAAGTAAACAGCTGGGTAGAAGACCAAACCACAAAAGGGCAGAAAAGCAGCCACGGCCTACCTGTCTACTTTGTAGAGGTCTCTGTCAAGCAATGCCAGGCTTCCTGCTGATGACTTTAGGAGCAGGAGTCAGGATGGATGGGGAGGCATTAACTGCTGGGAGAGTGGAAGGGAATCATCTTCCTCAAAAATAAAATAAAAAACCCCAACAAAAATCCCTCACCCTAAACATCCTATTTTCTCTTGGCAGTGAGTCTCCTTTTGCTGAGAGTCAGTTTCTGCCTCTTTCCTTTGCCCTTTTCATGTGCTCATTTCAAGGTGACAAACTTCATATTTTCCTGTGCTACTAAGAAGTCTTGAGCTGAATCTGCATGGTATAATATCATAGAATAGTTTGGGTTGGGAAGGAACCTTTAAAGGTCATCTAGTCCAACACCCCTGCAATGAGCAGGGACACCTTCAACTAGATCAGGTTGCTCAGAGCCCCACCCAACCTGACCTTGAACACTTTAAAGGATGGGGCATCCACAGCTTCTCTGGGCAATCTATTCCATCCTTATAACTAGTCTGAATCTATCCTCTTTTAGTTTAAACCCATTACCTCTTACCCCATCCCTACAGGCCCTACTATAAAGTCTGGCCCCATCTTTCTTATAAGCCCTCTTTAAGTACTGAAAGGCCACTATAACATCTCTCTGGGTCCTTCCCTTCTCCAGGCTGAACAACCCCAACTCTGAGTCTGTCTTCATAGGAGAGGTGCTCCAGCCCCTTGACCATCTTTGTGGCCCTCCTCTGGACCTGCTCCAACAGGTCCATGTCTTTCCTGTATTGAGGGCTCCAAAGCTGGATGCAGTCCTGCAGGTGGGATCTCACCAGAGTGGAAAAGAGGGACAGAATCACTTCCCTCTGCTGGTCACACTGCCTGGGGTGCAGCCCAGGATATGGTTGGCTTTTTGAGCTGTGAGTCCACATTGCTGGCTCACATCGAGCTTTTCACCTACCAGTACCCCCACGTCCTTCTTGACAGAGCTGCTCTCAATCCCTTCATCCCCCCTGCCTGTATTGATACCAGGTGTTGCCCCAAACCAGGTGCAAGAACTTTGCTTGTTGAACCTAATTAGAACGACATGGGCCTACTGCTGGAGTTAGTCAAGGTTCCTCTGGATGGCATCTTATCCCTCAGGTGTGTCAACTATGCCACTCAGCTTGGTGTCATCTGCAAACTTGCTGAGGGTGCAACCAATCCCATCTGTGTCACTGATGAAGACATTGAACAGTACTGGTCCCAGTATAGACCCCTGAGGGATACCATGCATGACTGATCTCCATCCAGATTTTGAGCCATTGACCTCTAGTCTCTGGATATGACTATCCAGCCAATTATCCAATGAACAGTACATCCACCAAGTTCATATTTCTCCAATTTAGAGAGAAGGATGTTGTGGAGTCAAAGGCCTCACGGAAGTCCAAATAGATGACATCCATAGCTCTTCCCTTGTCCACTGATGTAGTCACTGCATCATAGAAGACCACTAGGTTGGTCAGGCTTGACTTGCCCTTGGTGAAGCCGTGCTTGTCCTCCATATACCTCCACATAATTAAAAGTAATCAGTAGGGTTAACTAATAATGATGCAATCACTGATTGTTTTTCTGCTGGAGTTGATCTGCCCAATCTTAGATTTTTGGGAAGAGATCACAAAAATTTTGGGGGTAGATTTAATGAAGGACTTTGGAACCAGCTCTTGGTTCTTCTTGCTTAGACTATTAGTACTGCTTGGAGAATGTTCTGATTGGGGACAGGTGCTGGTTGTTGACTGGTTGTTAAAGCTTTGTGCCTGCATATTATTGGGTCCCCTAATATGAACCAAAAGCAACGATGAAGGGGCAGGAAGTGGGTGGGTTGTCAGTGGCATAAGGTTTCAAATGAAACCTCACTGCTAGCAATATCTGGGCTTGCAGGTGTGAGGTTCTGAGAGTAACAGTAAGAGAACTGCAGTATGAGAACAACAGGAGGAGTGCTGCTACAGAGGCTCTGGAAAAACTCTGCTACAGCAGCTGAGGTGAAAGGCTTCAGACCTGCAAGTGAAAGAAAGGTAAGCTACAGAACTGCAAATAGATGACCCTTACTGTTATAAAAGCTAATATGCCTAAGACACTATGAAAGAAAGTAAGTTTTAGGCGTTAAGGTTATCTTTTCATTGTGACTGCTTATTATCTCTGTCTGAACAGCCAAAGTACATTTGAATGCCCAGCATCTGAGGACAGGGTAGTATTCAAACTACTCTTTCTGTCCTTATTTACCTGAGTGCATGCCCCATAGTTCTTTGAGATTTTTTGAGAGGTTTGCGGGTTGTTTTTTTTTTTCTCCTAGCTGTTGTGAACTTGCCTGTCAGTGAGGAAAATATTCGGAAAGGTACTGAATGTATATCAGAATTTCAAGGGTATTTTGCATGCTCCTTTACTCTAGAGCAGGTAGATAATAGCTAAAGTTAAAAATAAACAACAAAGACCTGCTCTCTAATCCCTGTGCCTATCTGACAAGCCATCTAGAGATTAAAGTACTTTCAAATTTGAATATTGGGATGACTTGGGCTGAAATCCAGGAAGAGTTGAAAATAGGATCAGCAAAGAAGATATACTTTGTCACTTCTTAAATGGGGCACAATGTATCAGTGTTGAACTCAAAATAGGATTTAGGCGTCTAAGTCAAAGAGTCTGAATCCACAGGCATTGCCTAACACCTTAAGTGCCTGAGAGCTTGTTGATTTCTCAGTTTTCACCAGTAAAGTTGCTTTTTCAAATAGTTCGATGTTTAAAAAATGGACATGGTGCCTCAGGAATCTTATTTTCAATTTGCAATTGAGAACGTGTTATCCTGGTGAGCTACCTTCTGGGGGGAGGAAGCCCTCACAGGGTTCTAAGTGCATTATTTCAACACTTCTTAGTAGAATGTGTGATGAAACCTACACACAGTAGCAGAATCAGAAGATGAATGCTGCGCTTGTAAGTATTCAGTCACAAAACCAAGTCAAAGATTTGATTATTCACAGCCCACAGTCTGTTGCCTACAGACTTGGAAGAACAGAATGGGGCTAGCTTCTATAGATATTTTGCTTCTCAGTGAATCCATTAGTGTTCAGATCACTAAAAGGTAGACAGTAACTTTTCTGTCATTCTGCTTGGGGAGAAATAATCAGTAGTGGCAGTCTGTAGTTTGCAATTTATGAATTCAGAACTTTTGAGGTAGTTTCAAGCATCTCTTTGCAACCAGCGCATACAGAAGAATGTAGCTACATGCCAAGGTTGTATTTGCATGCAGACATTTGTGGTTCTCTGTTCAAAGAAACAACATAACTTCTTTGCAGGGTCCAAGAAAATCTGACCTGCCGCATAACTAGATCTGTCAAAATGGTTGTGCTACTTGTTTGATAAAGGAGGACTATCCCTTGAGGTGTTCTGAGCTAGTAACTACATTTGTTTGGCGGATATCATAATCTTCCCTGGACAAATTCTCTGGACTTACAGGAGAAAATCAGATGTGGATAGGAATTGTATCAAAACTATTTATGTAAAACTGTTAGTCTAGCTACAGTTGATATGAGGCCTGATGTGGGAGTTGAGAAGCTTGCAGGCTGAAGTTACATTGCTAAGCAGAGATAGACAGTAATTTAGGAATAATTTAATATTCTTTATTTCAATAAGGGCTTTATTTTCAGATTTAGAACATATATTGTGACCATCCTTATCACTGCCAAGTGTCTCATCTCATTTTGCCATTTTCATCCTAACAATCAGTTTCACACTGTGCCTATGCCTTTTACTCAATCTGAATTGCACATGGAAAAAACTGGTTAAGAGACTTTATGGATGGAAAACATGAGTGGAAAAGTAAGTTCCAAAGAGTGTGATTCATATACAAATTATTATAGCAAATGGGTCCTCTGCAGGATTGAAGAATAGAGGGGTGAAAAATGTGAAACCCTGTGCAGGAAAGGAAAGGAAGCAGCTCATTCTCAGCTTTGGAAGTGTAACAGTTGGACTGAAAACCAGGCAAGGACATCAGCATTACCTGCTCTGTCTCGTTTGCCTGAGTAGTTTCAGAATTCCATTGGATCAAATATAATCTCTTTTCAAGAGTTTGTAATTATCTCTCTCCACAGACTGAATCCCATAAAATCAGAGTGTCATACTACTAAAAGGCAGTGGGGACTCTTTCTTTCTCTGACCCTTCAGCTGCCTTAATGCTTTAGCATCTAATTAGAGTCTATAATAAATATCAACAGGTATTTTCATCTTTTACCAACCATCTTCCCCAGCTATTCTCCTCAGTCTCTCTGGCTTAATTGTAGCTATGATTTAAGAGCAAGTCCTGGCTTCTTTTCTACCTAGTACAATTGATGACTAGGTCTTTATTTATGTAACCAAGATCCATTACACGCCTATGGTAGTAACAGAAGACTGCCTGTGTTCAGAGGAACATGGGCACCCCCCGCCCTTTGCTTCCCCCGCCCCCTTTGAACTTAGTGTTTTTAGTGTTTGAATAGTGTACCTGTATTAAGAAGACCCCATTGTTTTGTATCCCTCAGATAAAGTGATGACACAAAACATTTCTGATGCATCATTGCCTTTTAGTAGTTAACATCTTTTTCTTCCTTTGTTTTCTACCTCCAAATAATTATTTTTTACAGCTTGATTTGTGTCAATTTTACAGCATCTGAAATTTATCATTATCTTAATTGAAAAGGATTTCACCTTTTTTTTCCCCCCCCCTGAAAATTCTCAGTGTTAAGGATTGTTTTACATGTATTTCCTGTCACTGGGTCCCTTTCTTATCAGTTTAGTATTTGTTCAATTTTTGCGTGATTTTCAAGTGTCTTAAAATATGCCAGCTAGATCCTCTGAGCAATTTTGCTACCTATTTATTTTAAATAGTAAACCCATAGGAAAATATTTTTGAGCATTTTGATTTAATATAAACCAAGCAGGATAACTTACAAAACAATCTCTGGAGGTGCATAAGCAAAAATATTAATCATAACCACAGCAGACTACAAAACACCAGTACAAATATTTGCACTTCTGTCACAGCCACTTATCTGATCTATGCCAAGTGCTGACAGATTTTAAAGACAATCACATTAAGTATTAATCAAGCTTGAAAGATGCAGCTCAGTAACAGCATACTAAAGAGACATCCATCTCCAAAGACAACTGCACACTCCAAATACTCAGCCTCCTATTGCCATGAAAAATGTTTAAAATCTGTTTCAGTCCCTTGCTGTTTCCTTGAATCCTTTTTTGCATCTCCTTCTGATGTATTTTCCCAAAGCTTCAAATGCCCCAACCTATGTGAAATTATTAAATACACAGAACAAGGCTTCTGTCTCAATGGTTTCACTTCACTTAATAAGAACGGTAGCAGAATAAACCAGCCGGACTTGTTTTATTTAAACATTTATCTACCCCTGTGTATAACACTGATCACATTTCCACCTACACATTCTTTTTCTCCCATGATAGCATACATCTTTTTTTTTTTTTTTTTTTCTTGTGCTTCCATAGCCTCTCTTTTCCATTCTTAACTTTGTAGTTTTTTCCATAACCTCTATTAGACTGTGAACAACTTTACGTAAGCTCTGCTGCTACACAAACCCTACTTCAGGTCCCTGTTTAATACTTTTTCCATTATGTCTTCCCACATTATTTCCAGTGATTTCTCCCCAACTCATGTTGTGTCTGTAGTATTGCCTGACTTTCTGTAGGACCAGTCCTGTTTGCAAAGCAATCAGCAGGTGCTACTTTATTCCATTACTAGCTGTATTATCTCGACTACAGCGTCTGTTCTGCTCTATCAGATTGTTACCAAAGACTGCACTAGTGGAAGCCTTCTGTGCTGCTCCCTCAGGCTCTGTCTGGGCCTGTATCCCACAAAGATCAGTTGCCAGTATCCATCCTGACAGACTTTGCCCTGCTTGAATGCCTTCATGGTGCAGGATGGCTCTTCTGCTTTGCAAATGTTAAGGCTTGAGTGCACTGACGTGCTTTTTGCCATCACTTCTCCACAGCTGACTGAATGTCCAGAATCTATTTCCTTTGAGAGATCATAATCATTGAAAGATATGGAACAGGCCATCAGTTAGGATTCTGTGTGTGTGTGTAGGTGGAATAAAATTTAGTCAGGAAACAAAATATATTACAAAGCTTGATCATGGAAAGAGCTCAAACCTGCTGCTGTTGTGAAAATACCTTTCCTCAGTCTCAGATTCACATCGTCTGTAGGCAATGAACAGGTCCTTGCAGTTTCCAGAGAGCACTTCTAGCCATACAGGGCACATGGCAGGAGGACTCATTCTGTGTTTTTGTCCATTGTGAAATACTCTGAAACAACAGAGAGAGGACCCAGTCATTCACTAGCAGGGCCCTATACAAAGGGAGAAATATACATTCAGAGGGGCCCCCGGTTTAACCATGCAAGCATCCCAATAGCATTTGGCTGTAAAACTATACCCAACCTCATCAGAACAGAAGTAACTCTACATCCTTCTGGACTGGCCTGGAAATCAAGACGTGAATACTCTCAGGGCGAGCATCTCAGTCAGGGCAGGATGTGGATAGAGGTGCGCTCCTGAGATATTCCAAGGCAGCTTATTTCTGGCTCATCCAGCTTTCTAGATGTGCTTCAGGTCCTGGTCAAAAAAGCCCTCCTTTCCTATGAAAGACTGGCCTAGCTGGCTAGCTGAATCACAGGCAGAAGCTAGGGCAGGTTTTGCTTCTGAAATATTACTGTGCCAGCCTTGGGTGATTCACCTGTTCTGGTTTGTATTTGTGCATGTACCAGACTCTAGCTTAAATGCAGAATTTCGTCTGAGTCCATGCTCCATTTTATCACTCAGCAAGGTGCTGATCTTGCAGATCTCATGAGGTGAGAGCACAGAGGGAGAAGCTGGTGTGTAGAGAATGGATGGGATTGAGCACTATGGAGGAACAGCTGTGTGCCAAAAGAAATTATTCCTAGCCAAAGACCTGTGGCTTGTTTGGTTTTTTTCTCACCTGTGTGTCTGTGCAGATCTTCTGATGTCTGTTCAAAAACATGCAGCTGGCTGGTAACCTCTCCCAGCTGGTGGAAGAGGGGAGTCAAATGTGCAGACAGTGCAATCAGGGCTTGCCTAAGGAGTAAATGTTGTTGGATGTAAGCTAATGTGTTCCAGGGAAAGCATGGGTGCTATGGCCCTGCTGGCATGCTGGTCTGGTTGACTTATTTGTGGCTCATACAGTGACACGTGTGGGAATTGCTGGACATGTTATGCAGCTATGGTGAAGTCTTGTGGAACAGATTGGACTGAACTGGGACTGTGCTGTTTGAGGCATTTCTCAAGGTGGATTGTTCAGACTACCCTGTAATTAGAGGCTTGGCCAGATCTGAGATTCTGGACTTCTGGCTCTGATACATACCTCTGTTGGGACTACACGAAGAGTAAAGTATCATATAAAGTGAGTAAGTCTGCCTGTCTTAATGACATCGGTACGATTACTATGGAATTAAGTTATGTTTGGGCATGAGAAATAAGCCCTCTGTTATACTTGTATCACACTTCTTACAAATCTTAAAGTAATATATAAGCAGTGGATAGAACACGTCTTAATTCTATGTTCTGCAGAGGACAGGGAGTTGGAAATCATAGTACCTAGGAAAGAAAAGAGAGATTGGAGTATCTGATCTAAAAATCTGCAACAGTAGCTTGGACATCAAAACCCAAAGTTAGAAATAGGTGCACTGGAATCTCACACGCAGTATGTATGATGAGAACATGTAGAGGTCAGTGCTCATTCCAGGTGGGTTACTGTGTGCATGCACTTAGTCAGCCTGAGGCTGTCCTTCTCTTGCATGTGTTCCTGTGTTGTATTTCAATGGTGACATTTTGCTGTTGGGATGAATATACGCAATCTCAGGGGAAAAAATACAAATATGTCTTTATCTGATGAGACTGCTGTACCACCGGGGTTAATATTGTTGAACATTTTCCACCGAAATGCTTGATTTTAATTAATGATCACTGTAGCTCCGACTGAAAGCTTTCATTTTAGTCTATCTCAGACTGATGTGTTTTATAAAGTTTGAATGGGGAACACTGCAATTCATTATTAAAAGAGATTTTTCTGAAGAACAAGTTTACTTGAGGGAATGGCTTTCAGAAAGGTTTGCCTAAGTTTGTCTGGTTTCCTGTGCTTTTTCCAAGACTGCGTATTCACGCACTGTTTTGCTGTCCATCTTCATGGTTGGCTCATGATAACATGAGGATAACAGCCTACTGAATCTTCAAAAAGTGGTCTCTTTAGACCTCCAGAGCAAAATGTCCTGTTCTGGCACTAGTAAGAATCAGTATTACTTTCTAGCAGAATATTACTTCTCTACACTAGAAACATACCTGCATTGTAAAGCCAGCAAAATTATATTTTTCCTGAAACCAGAGCTGAGTAAACAACAGAGTTGTTGTGGAATCATAACCCATGGGAAACACTTCCTACGGCTAGTTGACATGGAAAAGGATAAAGATAGTATTCAATCACTGAAAGCCAAGAGGAGATTCTTTAAATAGGACTGTGAGGCATTGCTAATTTGTTTTAATAGAATTGGGGAGTTTTTAAAATTTACTTTGGTCTTCCCCAAGAGAGAAAATGTGAGAAGTTACTCTAAGAATAAATAAGTATTTTTTTAAAAATAAAATAATTAAAGCAGATCTTGCCACTCTTCCTCTCATGTACATTCCAGGAGACATATCAGCATTTGCATTAATTACCACCACCAAAGTAATTACTTCATTTGAGAAGGTCAATTAAGAATAATTTAATAACACTGTCCCCTATTAAAGTGGGGAAATTTCATGTTACAGCATTCTTTAAAGGATTCACCAGTGTTTTGCAGTCTGTTTCAAGTGGTAGGTCCTAATTATAGTCCAGCCTAAAAATTGATCAGCTCTAATGTATTTGATAAATCAATGTAGAGAAAAAAGTTAAAGACTGAATCTTAGGTATCTGAAGATAATTTCAATAATTTTTTGATCTGTTCCTAAATCTATTTTTTTTTATCCAGAAATCTTTGTTTAGTTGTTGATTAACCCTGTGAAACCTACAGTTCTTTAGCAGCCTTCCTATTAAGACCGAAAGCTCTCTAAGGACTTGAGGTGTGCTTCTGTGTATGCTAAGATGGTCCACAGTCTGAGCACCTTTTTTCTTTTTTTAAATTGTGCTGAGAACTGAAAAAAGAAACTGAATGTATCTGCAGTGAACCCATTACAACAGCTGTGACCTACTCCCTCAGCCTCAGGGAGCCTAAACTCCATGACTTCTGAAGGTGCCCTGCCTGATGTACTAGACTGTTTGTGGGGCTGAAGGCAGGCTGCACTCTTCTCCTAAAGTCATGCCTTTGGTGTAGGGCTTCATCTTGAGATTATGGGGAGCAGGAGGAGAGCGTGAGAGGGCGTGTGCTGAGCCTAGTAGCTAGCATGCACACTCATCTAGATGGGTAGGAGTGTTGGGCTCTTATTGTCAAGTTTATTTCTCTATTTTGTTATTAATCAGTGCATAAATATGTAAATAGTGCTTGGGCAGTGAACCTGAACACTCGCCTCCCTGGAATGTACCCCAGGTACTGGTTTCCATCATTGAGTTCCTGATACAGTAATTGAATTCTGTTACATTTTGTGACAGCTTCCCAAAGGAGAGTGCAGGCATTACCATCATGAGTAGCTAAGAGTCTGCTGATCAATTGTCGTATGTGGATTTTAACTTCCACGTGTGTATTTTAACCTTCTCAAAAGAAAAAAAACATCTGCACCTGACAACTGCTTAGTGCCAGGCTATTACATGGAGTGCAGCTGCCATATCCTCCTGCATTTGATAGATTTTAGAAGTTAGCAAGCCATGGTTACAAAATGTAGTTGCCATGAGTCTGATCTTATCAATGTACAACAGCTGTACTGGGAACATTTACTGTAATTAGGCAGAGAAACACCTAGTTTCCTTTTTCTTAATTGGCCATAGCTGTGTACTAGACAGCAAGCTGATCAGTTCTGTGCGCAAAATACCAGCAAGGCTAAAACTGAGCCAGACAGAGAGGTTGCCATTATCTGTACTCATCACTACCCACTCCTTTTGCTCATGGCAATTATTTACTCAACCTAGTTCTGTGAAAATGACCTTGATTAATTTGTGCACTTCTAATAAGAAAGGCTTACTATGGCCTCCTTTGCCAGAATTAGGTTAAGGAGCAACCACCCACACATCTGAAGCCACAGGCATCAGGGATTTTAGGTGGCTCTAAGTTTGAGTGACAGCTGATTAGCAGTTTTCACTAGTGGATTTTTGAGCATAAGCACCTCAAATCTGTAAGTTAAGTCTTACAATTGAAGTATATAATGGGTTTCACAGCTTTTTAAAAGCTAAGCAGAGGTGTGGCTGATTACTGAGCTCTATTCCAACAGTAGGCAAATGACTGGGCACTGCATTTGTGGCTTACAAATGGGGACAAGAAGAACGTTGCTTTAATCTACTGGTTCTGGAATGCTGAATGCAGAGAAACAATGTGCGCTGTAACTGATGAACACTTCAGTGGGTTAAGTGGCTGTGTATTACAGCGTGCAGACATTGCAGGGACCTCTGACATCAGGGCTATGCACTAAAGCAGAATTTCTACTGCCTGCATTTAACCTGCATATAATTGATACCTGCTTGTCTTGTTCTGTGTCCATTTAAATCTTTCTGTTCAGGAACTTTCATATTAAGGTGCTGCAACTTGGAATAAGATGCTTCTCAAACTTGAGCATTTCTGGTTTTTTACTTCAGATAGATGCATTTCTCTCTCTCCTCTTAAAGTAAAAAAAAAATGCAAGTAGTGTTCAATTGAAGAAAGAACATTTGCCATTTAGTTTCATTAGCGTAATTTGGCTCAAGGGGAGACATCCAATGAAAAGTGATTATAAATTATATGCCACAACCTTGAAAATGAAAGGAACATTTTAATGTGACTGGTTTTTCTCTGTCCGCACTTCTTAATTTCAATAGCAACATGATCTAATTACCCGCTACATTGCAAAACATTTACACAAGGGGGGGCTGTTACACATGAACTGGGGTTCCTCACAGAGCCTCTCCTGGACAAATCTATTCTAATAAATTCTGCAAATGGGCAGCAGATGTCAGCTCTCCAGCTCTGATTAACAGAAGATCCTTAAAATTCTGTCTTGCTTCAGAGATTCCCTGCAGTTTTATTAGTGCTTTCCTAAACCAATCATTTCATTTTGTTTCCCTGAGTATCATCAGGAAGAAAATTCATAATGGTGAGATATCAGCCATGGGTGTTATTTGTTTATAAACAAGAAACAGCTGTTCTAGGAGAAGGATACCAGCAATAGAGATAGGCACAATGAGCAGAGGAAAAAATACAGAAGCAAAGGCATAGCAGCAGGTGAGGTAAAAAGGACACACAACTGGGAGTAAAAAGTTTGGATGCTGTTCCAGCAGGTCATTAGCTGACTGATAAGATCCAAATCACTCTTCTTTGCTTTAGTTCCTATAAAGAAAAGATAGTGATATTTAGCTTGTTTTGTAGAGCTTTTCATAATCTATTTGTAAATGCTTATGACTTTATTTTTTTTTAATGGAAATAAGCCATCTGATGCATCAGGAACGTGTTAAAGAACCAGAAAAAATGCAGCCAGATAGGAACACATTTTATCATATGCAGACCAAAGCAGCTGTCTTCCCTTTCCCTTCCTTCCTTCACACACCCTCCCATTCCTCCAAAAGGAAAGAAGTCACAAGACATAATCTTCAGTCCAGGCTTGTCTCTGTTTCAGTAATCCTCAATAAGCTCTGCAGCTCCAGGAACTTGACCTTCCCCAGGAAAAGCTTCTGGGAATTAATCTTTTCTCCCTGTAATAATCGGGACAAGTGGGATAAGAAGACTAAAGGCTACCTTATATAATACTAAGATTCCCTGATAAAAAGATCCTTTATGGAAAATAATGGGAATGTCATAGTGGAAAGCATTTAAAATTAGGCTCATCAAAATGGTCACACTTTAATGAGAGAAAACTTGTGTTTTGGTTGTTAGGAAGCCTTGTGACTGACATGGTGAATGTCCATAAAATTCACCTGGAACTCTGATGATAAGCACCTGTTCTACCATGGAAGTACTGTTCAAGAAAGCAACGAAGCTTACTGAACAGTCACTTCTATTCAATGGTTACCATATTGGCCTTAACATTCTTAGTAAAAACAAGTGTTTTCATTCTCAATCCTCTTGGATAACTTTTTATACATACTTTTAGTTAACTTCTGTAAGAATTAGTGGTACAGCCAGGAACAGAGCTTTAAAATCTTGGTTTGCAGTCCCTTGGTGGAATCATCACATCCTATATAGGTGTTCTACATATAGAAGTCTTTTGCTGACCTGATGGAGTTAAAGGAACTGTATACAGGCTTATTTCTATAAGGGATTATTTTCTTCATGTAGATTAGTGTTGTGTAATGGAGAAATCTTCATATAATTGGTTGTAGACCTAAAGAAATCCCCTGAAGTTTGTGCTCTTTCTGTCTAAATCCAAACTGAATAGAGTTTAGAAAATGATAATTATGTCCCTCTTCAGTTGCTGCCTTAATCCTCCCTTTAAGTGAGCAATTACAACATCACAGTGGAATCATGTAGCAGTAATATGTGGAGTTTGTGTTAGCCAAGGAGTATGTCTAATGAACGGTCACTGGCTACCTGTAAAAGACTGTGTGCATTAAATGGATGTTTGTACAAACAACAATCTGGATTTTTTCATAAGGAAAGCTATTGAACTTCTTTAGTCTAGTTATCAACAGATAGGAACAGAGGGAAGTAGTGTGGTTTTAAGAAGACCTAGTCCCTTTCTTTCTCCTTCTCTCATATATGAAAAATATCCCCTAACTGATGTGCAGAACAGAAAATACACTATGGAATGAATTTGAGTTAAGCACTACAATGTGTCCTTATTTTAATCTGGGCAATCAAATTAATGAAGAGCAAAATTAGGCTCCAAATGTTCTTTGAGTATTTTTTTATATTAACTCTGTTTTCATTAATTTTTTGCAGCTGCTTCTGTACCTTCAGGTTCTGAGTGGAACTGGAGGCAAAGAACAGAAAGAACAGTTCTTATGTAAGACACAGCAATCTTGCATATCTTTCTCTGCTAGGATTTACAGTATCAAATACATATGCTGAAGGGGGACGGGGCAAGGGGAGGCAGGAGAGAGGAGGGTTGAATACCTTTTTAAAATCTGACACGCTTTTCAGAGTTCAACACTCCATAACCCAGTCATAAATTGGTGTAGAAACTTCATGTAAAAGGCTATTTTTCCACTATTTCTTTTTTCATTTTTAAATGGGTTCTGACCACAGTGTAACTATTCAGTGTGAGAATTACAGGCCAAGTCTGAACTCTTAGTTGGCAAGTAACAATGGGAGGTCAGATGGTCTTATATGCTTTGGGAATTTTTGGCCTTTGAGGCTGCCTAGAAAGAGTACACCATTGAGAACTTATTTTCAAAGCTTCCCATTTTTTTGAAGATCTGCAGAGAATATAGTATCTTATTTTATGCTTTGAGTGAATATTAGGGAGAACTACTTCTAGTTAAATCAATTTAATAATTTCTCATTTTAATTACCAGCTTGAATAACACTCATTATTTCTGGTATAAATTTATGTATTTCCACCTTTTGAAGATATTCAAAACCCAGCTGGACAAGGTCCTGAGCAGCCTGTTCTAGTATACCCTGCTTTGAGTGGTAGACTGGTGTAGGTGACCTCCAGAGTCATCCACTACTGTCAATTATTCTATGGCTCTCACTGGAGCTCTTGTTAAATACTCTTCTTGACATCAGCCTGGAAGTCTGCTTATAGAATATACAACAAGTGCTGATGATGTTATTTATTCATTTATTCAAAATCCTTTCTATCATTTACCCTAACCTGAGCAGGTTCATCACAAGATAATGGGACAGATTTTTCTGTAAAAGCAAGACTGAGATTTGAGGAATTCAGCCTGGAAAGTTTGTGTTTAAGTGGCTGCTGGTCTGTAATTATTCTGTCATAGCATGCTGCGCTCTAACCCTACCCCTTCCTGCCCTGGTCCTGTCACACAGTGTCTGTAAAGGAAGTATTTCCTAATCGCCCATACTGCCTTTGCCCCAGCAGACAGGAGAGCACTTGGAACTTAAGAGTCTTCCCAGTGGTGTGTAGGTGGAGTCTCAAGGTGCCAGAAATGCATCAAAGATTTATTGGCCAAATGTATTGGCTAAGGATGCTCCATACCCCATGGATGTGGCCAGCATGTACCATGGAGTGATCTCAATGTGGTCACGCTTAGAAACAAGCTAACAGGAGCAGCGTAGGTGTGACCTAGGATTGTTACATCCTCCTGCACTCGAGATAAACTGTTAGATCATACATTCTGTTACAGCAAAACTGAATTTTGGACACTAGTATTTTAGGAGAACAAATGCTTAGCTTTATATACAGTCAGTGGTCCCACTGACTGCAACAGGACTAGCAGAAGTAGACAGTTTGTCATCAATTCCATCTGAGTTTAAATCTAAGACATTAGATGTTATGCTTTCTTGATGAATAATCAATTTACCTGGCAGTCTTTGAAATAATAAATTGGGTATGTTTACAGTATACTGCCTTGCTGCAGTGAACGGGTCTTTACAGGTTTTCTAAGAGGTTGTCCTCATTTTGTTCCATTTTTAAAGGCAAACAAATTTACGCATGGAAACTGGCTTGCTTAAGATAGAAAATGAAGGAGAAAATTTAATCTTCTAATGTACTCATAAAAATACTGTAGGTCATAGGATAAGGTAAAAAAATCTACCACTGAACCAATGCTTGATATTTTTTTAACTAGAGCAATTCAATAAAAAATGTAGCTCCTCCTCACTTCTAGACATAATTTTAACTATTTCCAACTCATGTTCTAAGCAGTGGAATTTTTTTTTTTTAATATTTTTAAATAAGAGTAAGCACTATGTGTTTTAGAATGTTATGAACTGTTATCAATAAATAATGCTTACTTAAAAAATCTTAGCATAATTTAAGCTGTGGAGTTACTGTAGTACATTTCTAACATGTGACTTTGCCATCATTCAACAAAATGGGGAGGGGAAGCACAGAGGAATAAGTTAGTGCTACTGAAGAGGTACTGTGTACATACTGTTAGTATTTCTAAATTCAAATCCTGGAAGGCAAGCGTCCATCTTCTTGTATTACTGTCTAAGAAAGCAGAAAAGTGAGCAGCAGAACCAAAGACACCCTTTAAGTAATAAAAGTCTTGTATATCTATATCACAGTAAATAATTTTAAACCACATGCTCGTATTTAATACAAAACAATACAAAAATATGCTCTATTCACACAACAATTTCTTTGTCTCTGTACAAGGTATAGGAAACTGTTGCTGCCCTATTTCACGGGTGCTGAAAGGCTCAAGTGCCTCTTCTCTAGAATGTTTTTGTGAAGGAGCATATTTGAATCTGCTTAAGATTGGCATAAAACACAGATGTATTTTAATGTTGAAGTTCCTGCTCCCTCCCCTCTACTATCCCATTGTTAACTGAAAAAACATACTGGCAGTGCTCCACATTTGTGTATTGCAGAAATGAGTTTGAATGTAAGGAGGGAGCATGTGAATGGAAAAGCAAAATTCAAATTAAAATTATCCTATACCTTGTAGCTGGTTGTCTGTTAATCTGCTCTTATAAACAAGAGGATTTGTGGTATCCAAATGTCTCTTGAATCTGAATTCTTCTCTGATTTTAAGTAAGATTTTACTGGATAAACTTTCTAACAAGAGATTTGTGGTTTGTGTGCAGGTGTCTGGGGACACCTCTGCCTGATCCAATCATCCCGGAATACTACGTCAGTTTTCTACCAAGGATTCAAGCCAAAAATAAGAGCTGATATTCTTCAAAAGATTGTCAGCCTTGCAAGCTAAAGTGCTACTGCATATGAGGTATGCTTTGTGTTCTACTCCTTTGCCTTGATAGCCTTTTAGATGGCGAATGTGCTGCGTATAGTTACTAGGGAAAAACTTTTTTTTTTAAAAAAAGGTAATAAAGAGACTATTCAGATAATTTCTTTCTTGGTTTACATTTCAGCAAGTATTGCAGATTAATGGAATTTTCCTATTTAGAAACCAGCTCATAGTGTTACACAGGCACTCACAGTCAGAATGTTTGTTAAAAAAACATCGAAAAATCCTTATTAGATTCTTTCCTATAGGGTAAAGCTTTTGTGGGGAATTGAAGCCTGTGAACAGGATGATCAGTCATTGTCCAAAGGGCAATCGGATTTTCTGTTGGAAGGGTCTCTTGCAGTAGTATCTTCATCTGGTTTGGATGAGAGACTCTGTACTGCTGTTTCAGTATATTGTTACATCCAGCTGGTACATGGTCCTGTGTAGACACTCCGATGCATATGTCATTCATTGCTGTTATTATTTTAAATTAGGTACAGAATTTTCCTATCTTGGTTACATACAAAAGACAGTTCTGCATCTGTAGGAACAGTTTCTACTGATATTTACAAGTATCTTCATGTACAGTTTGGTTAGTTCTACAGCAAGTCTTGCCTAGGAGAGTTACTGTGACTACTAGAATTTCTACCTTGTATGTTAGTCAACAGATATTAGCACACAAATAGAGCCGGGCTATGCATAGCAGGTGCTGCCTAAACCTTAAGAGCTCCAGTAATAATAAAAAAAAAGGCTTTGGTGCAACCATTGCTGGGAGTCGTCAGTCTGTTGTTTTGTGTCAGGCCATTTATGCAAGGACTAACTGTGGAGTTCCAGAACCATGTAGGGAACTGATACGCTAAGTGCATACGGTCACAGCCCTGATACCAAACTACACTAAAATTTTAATTTAAATTTTTTTCTTCTATAACAAGGGATTCCATGGGTCTGGCTATGTTAGAAGTCTATCTTATCCCTCTTTAACAGGATTTCTGATGCAAAGGAACTGTGTTTAGATCGGCCAATAAAGGCAAATCCCAAAATCCATCAATTCAATGTAACCTGCATCAGACCAGCTACAACAGATCTGCGTATCCTCAGCAAGTCCTGGTTGCATTGAGCTTACAGCTCAATGCTGTATAAAGCTCCCTCTGAATCTTCTACGCAGACAGTGTGTTGGTCTGACTTCATGTACAAAACCTATTTGCTTTTCATGTGTGTGGTGACCATTTGTTGGGAAGTAACACCAGAAACTCAGATGATGACTCAAAACATAATTACTACCAAAAGCAGTTTTCTGTTGATCAATAGGGCCAGAGCTGACAGGTCTATGTACTTGTGTTTGTTAGCTTGGTCCATTAAACGCAGTAGTCACTGTGTTAAGTACTAAAGTCTATACTCCAGCCCTATACAATCCTTTGTAGACAGGCTAAGTCCTGTGGCTTCCTGCTGAATATTAAATCTACCCTCAGCAGGAAACAGCCTCCTTTGGGTTGATTTTTTTTTTTTTTTTTTTAATTTTGGGGAACTCGGGTAACTTCCTTGCTGTGGCTGTTCTCCCACTGTGTCAGCCCTGAGCACCTGAACATGTAACCTTCTAATATGACAATGTCCATTATTAGAGTAGCAGAATCAGTTTTCTTTCCTGCTAGCTACTCCCCTTGGTGTTGCTGGTAATGGTTGCCCCGCTGTTGTCGTAGACTACGTATCATATTAAAGTGACTTTTTTGGTTCATATGTTGTTTTTTTCAAGTCTGTTAGGTTTTAAGGAACCTTTATCATGTCACTGCTGGGTAACTTGGTTACAGATGGGCCTGGATGGACTTCCTTTTATTTAAAGAGGTAGGACATAGTAATGACATCTATCTGACCCTCTTTAAAAGGGTCAAACAGACTCTACTCTAGAAGAGGTTGGTTAGTGCCTACCAGTGGTAAATATGCTGTACTTAGAGTAAGCAGTCTTGTAGATGGTGGCAGCCTAACTCAGGACTGAAACCTTGTCTTAGTGGAAACATTAGATAATAACTGTACTTGGTGTGGTCTGTCTGCTGGGATCTAGACTGTGGCCATCAGGTATTTTTCCGTAGTCACTGATTCTTATTTTGAGGTTAATGTCTTATTCATTTAACTACACTTAACAGTGTGTTTCTTAAACATGAGTGGAAACAGCAGTTTTGCTACTTGCAAGAGGAACACTAATGGTAATGCAGTGAGTAATAACTGACACCTAGTCCTTCTGTTTGGAAAATTACTACATTTTGAAGTGAAATAAAGGGCAGCTTTTGCTGGAAGGAAGCATTTTGCTGAAGAAGTAAGGAGGCTGGTAGGGGACAAAGACTTCTTTTTCTTCTATTCCTCTTCAGAATTTTAAAATGAAGGTATTGCTTAACAAAAAGCAGTTTGTAGGAGAACAATATTTCTGCCTTCCAGAAAAATCCTCTGCACTGGCCCCATCCAGCCCTTCTCCAGTCTCGCACTTGTTCCACTGTGATGTTAGTTCTTGACATCATTCACTTCTTGCCATTTTGTTTTCTTCAATTACTTCACCTTGCCCTACTCCTCTTTAATTTTAAAACATACACAAATATGGCTTTGTTTCTAAGCCTTCTCTCCATTCTAAAATTTTTATAGATCTGTCACTTCCCCTAATGTCTGCCTCCCTATATTTCCTTACCAGCTGTGACTGTCTGAGAAACATAATTCTTTCATGTGTTCTCTATAAAGGACTGCAGATCAGCTACCTCTCTCTGTTTATCTTCAGGGTATAGGAAAAGGGATGAATAATATTATTCTACCTTGTAATACATGTATCCATTCAAGAAGGAGAAGAGAGAACAGATATTTGAAGTCTATCCCAGTAACATAAGAGTTTGTAGGCATTCAGGTACACAGGATATTATTTTTTTTATTAGATACAACAGTCAAGTCACATTCCTCTTTTTTTTTTTTTTTAATGTAAGGAGGATAAACTTTTATTAGGAATTTGAATCATGTTTTTAGTGTATCAAGAAGAGAGGAAATATTTTTTTTTCCCCATTATTTCAAGTATCCCACTGCCCTTATTGTGTTCTCAGTAATCATGGAACAGTTGGAGAACAATCCCATTTGGAAAAAAGAAGAGACAATTTCCTGTTCCAGCATGGGGTATAAATGCAATTTGCCTGTCTGGCTTCTTGATTGTAGTAACCTCCTCAGGCTAAATTGAAGGACTTCTTGCTGGGGAACTAGGATTGCAGAGAAAAACCCCTTCCATTGCAGATAGAGAACTCTTAGGCTGCATACAACAGAGAAAAACTTGCTATAAGGCCAGACATTGGTGACTAGACTATAGGAGGACAGTTACTTGGCAAAGGTTTTTCATATAGCTAATTCAAGATTTATCAAAATATGTCACACTGTTTGTCCTCCTTCACCTGCAGCTCTAGGATACTGGTCAACATATTAGAAAAGACAGCAGATGTATGGTTTGTGCAGTTAATGAGTTTGCTCTTCTGTGTACAGCAGATGGTATTAAGGTCCATGGTGTCTTAGTGCTAAGTAAGTGGAAAGTTCTTGGACCCTTTAAAATAGCACCAAACTGTCTCATCAAATGTGCCAGGAAGAAGTGTAACTGTTCTGTGCTGCTGTTGTGTGTCTGTCACTTGTTAGGGGTGTTTATGCTGGAACTGACATAGCGGCAGCCCAGAGTCTGGTGTCCTAATATTTGACTCTGACCAATATGAAGTGAATCAGAAACAGGTACAAGAAATTCTGTAACAATTACTCAGTTAAAAGGCAAGCTGTGTGTCTCAAGGTTGCTTCATCGTTCCCAGCTTCATTATCTAGGAGCAGTTTTTTTTTTGTTTTTGTTTTTTTTTTTTTTTTTTTAACATGGCAGCGTATGCCTTTTCTACCTTTTACCCTCTTTCCTGTCATATATATAAAAGCATATGCGTGCAGCGAGCAATTGCCAAAACTCCCTGCTTACTCTAGAGATGGTGTGTATGGCTATAACAAAATTAAACTACTTAAACAGCTAGAGGTCTAGGTCCAAGCTTTTGAAATGTCAGAAGAGAGGGAAAAAAACCCCCAACATATATGCATATTCCCCCCCCCCAAAAGAAACCCAACACCTCCCACCCCAAAACTACAAACAAAAACCAAACAAACCCCAATCCTATAAATGCTGATCCAACATCAAGAAGGTTTAACAGAAGAATCCTATTGCAGCAGAAAAATTGCCTACAGAGAGAGTATCAATTAGTGCTTTTCCCAGCAAAATACTGTGCTGACTTGGTATTGGCTTTGCATACTGCTTCTCTGTGTTTATATTCCCCAGAATCAGGGGCATATTGAATGGCTATGAAAGGACTGTGCTCTTGTTCACTGAGGCTTAAAAATTTAGGGAAAATGCTGTTGGGTAACTCCATGCTGGCTGCCTACTCTCCCATATATAGGATGGCAAACCCTAGGACCAGCTGCTAAAATCTGATGTTTTCAGATGTATGAAGCAAATTTTATTCCTTTTCCACTGTGACTATGTTAGCCCAATGTAGTACAATTTTGTGTTTAAGTTAAACTCAAGTAATTAGACTAAATGTATTCACCAAAACCAAATAAATCATTTGATTTATGTACTCAGCATGCTTTACATGGGGTGTTCTGCTGCCACACCAGAACATGGAGTTGATGATATTGAAACTCATAATCTAATTTAATTTCCGTAATTCTGGTACTTAGCTGAATGTAATTTTTGATAGGATTTCATATTTTTAGCTGTCCACTCTCTCATACAGCTTTCTATCATTATTTGTCCCTTGGAAGTCTCAAACTAAAATATCTGTCTGAGGCAAAATATCTGCCCCCACCTTGCAAGTAAAACACATTTTTATTTCACTTTGACTTGGAATGCAAATTCATTGCCTGAACTTTTTGCCTATTACCAGTGCTGTCTTAAATACTGGATGCCAGTTGTCTTTACGCTATAAACCCATCATACAACCTGCTCAAGAGAACAGTGTACCCTGTTAGATTTCCTCTTTACAGAAGTCCTCCTTCAATTTTATCTAGTGTCTATCACACCATTCAGTGAACTCCCAGATTTTGTCAGTCTCTAGTACTTTTAACTTCAGGATATACAGAATCAGTCTTTTTATAGTTACCAGAAGATTCAACCTCCCTACCCCTTCCCTAAATACTTTGAATAGCTTATCACTCATGTCAAGATTTAATCCAGGACAGGTCTTCGTAGAATTGCTGTAGATGATCTCACAGTAGTTTTTTCTTTCCTTGTCCCTTTCTAGTGCCTGCTTTTTCTCTGGTGATTCATATTTGTGTAATCCAGCTGTTATGCAGCTGAGCAGCACCTGATATTCCATCCCACTTCTTAAAGCTCTTCACTTTGAGTCTTTCCCTTATTTCAAATTTTAATCTCAAAACAGAGGTTGTTTTTTTCTTTCTCTTTGTGTTAATGTGCTTCATGAATGGATATCTTTGTGGTTTGGTGATGTTTTTATATCACTGATTTCTGTAATTTAAATTCAATTATATTTTAACTGTCTGAAGGTTTTTACAGTAGTTGTCCCATTTAAAGCTCTATTGCAATGTATTATTGTTTGATAATACTGTATGTCTTATTAGCAATTTGTAAAAACATGCTTTCTGTCTTATTTCTGCAGTGTAATGAATCTGCTTCAAGGGTATTTATATGAAATTGGCACACTGTCTCTTTAAACAGATAGCTTTCTCTTGGAAGAAATTTTCATCTGTTCTGGCTGTCCATTGTCACAGAGCTCTGAGGTGTTAGACAAAAAGGAAGCCCTACTGCAGTGGTCTACGGTTTTCACCTCCCACTCGAAGTCCCTTATAACTGGCTGACTTGTCTACTCTAGTGCTCTGTATTGCTCTGTCATACCTGGTGCTGGAAGCCATCATCTCCAAGTAATTAGTGACTACTCACCCAGAGCACTTTATCTTTTATTATTATTGCTCCCTTCTGTGGCTGTATTCATATCCCTTTTCTTAAAAGATTAAAAAAAAAAAAATAAAAAAAGTAAAAAGCTTTCAGCCATTTGCACGTCATTACACCCATATGATCCAAGACTGGATTTGAACCAGGCTTCCAGTAGCAAAGATAAAACAATTTCTTCCTGACAACCTGCATGTGTCTTTCTCCAATCTATTATTCTCAATAGGCTCTTCAGGTTTCAGCTACTGGTAGTCCGTGGCATCTTATGATGGGCTGAGTGATAGCTTTTCTAATGTGTCTGTGAAGAAGTAACATGATAAACTGTATCTTGGCATTTTAGCAAACTTTCTGGTGAAAATCAAAAGTAGAAAAAGGATTGAGTGCATAGATTTCCAGTTTATAGAGCCATCACTATTTAGCAGTTCTATAATTGTCAGCAGACTGAAGTAATGGTTGACTGTAGCCATAAACAACTCTTAAGCATAGTAGCACCCTTCATCTCTCTTCCTCTTAAGTCTTGCAAATACTCTCAAAACCACTGAAATTCTAATAGTTTTTCTCAAGGTTGGGAAATAAAAAAACAGACATTGGTAACAATCACTATTTGTGTACACACTTATGCTTGAGGTACAGGGAATGTGGAACATGCAGGGAACTCAGGCAGACCTCCACCTTCAGAGTTAGTGCAACCTGCTCTTTTAGTCACTATCTTGCACCTCAGGCATAGTATTAGTCTCCTGTGTAATTACAGCTTAGTGCTGCAGTCTCTGTTTTGAATTAGTCAACCTTGTTGAGGGCCAGGGACCTGAGGTTAAGTGTGAAATAGTAGAACTGTGCTGCATCCACAGAATCATAGAATCCCAGGTTGGAAAGGACCACAAGGATGATCTGGTCCAATATTTCTTGGCAAAAGCATGGTCTAGACAAGATGGCCCAGCACCCTGTCCGGCCAAATCTTATAAGTGTCCAGTGTTGGGAATTCAACACTTCCCTGGAGAGATTATTCCAATAGCTGATTGTTCTCATTGTGAAAATTTTTTCTCTGGTGTCCAGTCAGAATCTCCACAGGAGTAACTTATACTCATTACCCCTTGTCTTTTCCATGTGACTCCTTGAAAAAAAGGGAGTCTCCATCTTCTTTGTAGCCACCCTTTCAATACTGGAACAAGGTCTCCCCTAAGCCTTCTTTTCTGAAGGCTGAACAAACCCAACTCTCTTAGCCTTTCCTCATACGGCAGGCTTCCCAGTCCTTTGATCATCTTTGTGGTCTTTCCCTGGATTGTCTCCAGCTGTTCACATCTGCTTTGCACAGTGGGGACCAAAACTGAACACAGTATTCTAGGTGTAGCCTGACAAGTGCTGAGTAGAGTGGGATAGTAACTGACTTTCTGCTGGTGATGCCCTTGTTGATGTAAACCAGCATCCTGTTGGCTTTCTTTGCTGCTGCAGCAGCACACCGTTCACTCATATTGAGCTGCTTGTCTACCCAGGTCCCTTTCCATAGATCTGCTCCCCAGCCAGGTAGATCCCAGGCTGTGCTGCACTCCTGGATGATGTTTTCCCAGGTGCAATACCTTACATTTGTCCTTGTTGAACTTCATAACGTTTTTGTTAGCCCACTCTTCCAGCCTGTCCAAGTCTTCCTGCAGGGTGGCTCTCTTATGAAGAAGTGCCCACTTCCCCAGTCAGTTTGGTATCATTGGCAAACTTCATGAGGGTACGCTTGATCCTATCATCCTAATCACAAAGATAATAAACAGCATTGGCCCCAATATTGATTGCTGGGGGACCCCACTTGTGACAGGTTGCCAGTTTGAAAAGGAGCTATTTACCACCACCCTCTGGGTGCAGCCTGTCAGCCAGTTCCCCACCCACTGCAGGGACTAGACTATAACACATCAGTTCCTCTAGGAAGGGGCTGAGGGAAACCATAGCAAAAGTCTTGGAGAAATCCATGTAGACAATGCCCACTGCTCACCTCACCTCAACTAAGCAGGTTACTTTGTTATAGAAGGCAATCAGGTTTGTCAAGCATGATTTTCCCTTAGTGAATCCGTGCTGGCTTTTCCTAATCATGTGCTTCATTTGCCTTGCGATAGCCTCCAGGAGAACTGGTTCCATAACTTTCCCAGGGACTGAAGTAAGACCAACGGGCCTAAAATTTCCTGGTTCTTCCTTTAAGACCTTCTGGTATTTGGGGCTGACATTAGCCTTCTTCCAGTCTTCTGGGACCCCCCTGATCTCCACAACTTCTCAAAGATTGTACAGAGCAGCCTCACAACATCAGCCAGCTCTCTTAACACCCTTGGGTAGATAATATCAGTACCCATCAATCTGTAGGCATTGAGCTCCTGTAACAGTTCACATACCAACTCTTCCTTCCCTGATGGTGGGTCTGTGTCTGCATCAACCTGGATTTATGATCCCGAGGCCTGGGGCCCAACAGTGCTGGTAAAGACAGGTGAAGAAGGTACCAATGAGATGCTCTGCTACTACTCATTCTAGCCATGTCCCAGGTCTTTGTGTGATATGACAAGGTGAGGAACATCTAAAGCCCCATACCCTTGATATCCAAGAATATTAGCCTCAAACACCAGGTAACTGATTCTTTTGTATGGACTGCCCTCCATAAGTATGGCTTATCAGCTAGAGTTAGTACACAGATGAGGCAAAAGGTGATAACGATGAGTGGCTTAAAAACACTTCTGAAGTATATCCCAATTTTTTCCCATTCTAAGGCAATGTGCTTAGAAATTTATGAAAGGATATTTCAACATTTATCTACAGCACTCATATGTCTGAAAAAGCATAGGTCTTTCAGATGCACTTTCAAACAAAGCTTTAAGACTTGAACATTTACCCATTTGAACAAGAACTGAGTCTCAAGTTCAAGTAAAAATTTCCATGCACAGCCCCAGAGCTCAACAGTTACTGAGGAATACTCCTTGCATTTTCTTCTCTTCCTGATGTCCAGCTGAACCTGTGCTTACTGACCTTCAAGGGACACGGCAATATCTTTCTTACTCAGGTCTTTGCCTGAGGGGCAATTCAATGACAGACTGAATTGTCATTCTGGGAATTTGGTTGGCATTGTGTCAGTTTTGCTTCACATCAATTTAGATAACTCTAGCTTATCATGTGTCTCTACAATGGGATAAGTATGTGATATATATTAAATGAAAACTATATATGTAAATACATACTAGTAACTCTGGCAGAAAAATTATGTAAATGTCAACTGAAAAGCTCTTTCATGTTATTAAAGATGAGTGTGTGCATACCTTGGCTTTTAACCCTCTACCTGAGAGTCATATATTCACATAGTCATATGACATAATGCATGTGCAATTGCTTTCCTTGTGCACCGAAATACTCCTCAAATGAGTTGAGATTGAAAAATATGGATTTAAGGCTTAGCACCTAAGATTTCTGGTAATCCAGCTCTTGATAATTTTACTTAAAATATGCTTATCAGAAAAATAATATTAAATATTATGACAAGATGCAATACTCATTAGGTGACTCTGGACTCGGAGGTTGAGTTTATTAAAATGTTTTGTTGATTTCTAGAAGTAAGTTTGGGAAAAGTAAGTTATTGTTCAATGTTAGATAATTCAAAAGCACCTTTCTTTCAGAGGCTGTATTGCATCCATGCTTTGGGTAAAGATGCAAAATTTGGAAGAAGGGTACTCTGTATAAAGGATATATCTGTGTGAAATTCATATTAAAAAGAGCTCAGATTTGGCCAAATTCCAGAATATAAACTTCTAAGAGTTTTACAGCTCTGATCTTCAGCATGCTTAATCCTTTTATAGTTCCTACTGGTGTACGAACCAAATGTTTATCACTAAACTGAAGGAATGTGTATGACTCATTCCATGACATCTCTGTTACTGGACTGGAGTATGCATGTAGAATCATGCAGTCACTTTCTGCTTAGATTGAAGTACAGTGAAGCACTGAAAATGAGGAAAAAAAAATCTGCTAGTTTGGGGGGCTTTTTTGGTGTTGTTCCTCCACCCACCACCACCTGGGAAAAGAACCTCTAAAACTAAAGGAAAAAAAGATACTGGAATTTAGCAGATGGAATAGGTGCATGCAGGAGGGAGGCCGTGCCTGGCTGGGAGTGGGAAAGCTGTGTGTTAGCATTCTTAAGAGAATTGTGATGGGGAAAAATGTCTAGTTGGGAAAAATGATGCTACAACCTCATTATGATAGGGAAGAAGCTGAAGGTCTCTTCATATAATCAGTATTGGCTGGGTGAAGAAAGTGGGGAGGGGAACCTGAATGAAGTAACATGGACAAATTGATAGGATGAGGAGACAGAGTAGGAATTTGTGGTTGGTAAGAAACCAGCTGATAGGAGGAGACAAGCCAAGAGCTATGAGAGGAGAACCTAGTCTGGCTGAGGTAGGATGTTAACGACAAGCATAAGAGTTGTTTAGTGGTTTGTTGTTGATTAATCTTATTAATAAAAAAAAAAAAGGCAGCAGAGTCCTGTAAAATATCTGTGAAGCCCCTGACAAGAAGGAATTTGCAGGCCTGGATAGCAGCAGCTTTCCATGCTCTTTTACTTATTCCACAAGCACAAGTTTTTGAGGTTTCTGTGGCTCTGACAAGTCTGACTCCAGAGATGTCAGCTGCTGTTACAGATAGCATTTTCTATTTTTTATTTTATTTCTATTTTAATGCAAGATACTAAAGATACTCCAGAATTTAAGAAGTTGCAGTTTACAATAAAAACTTAATTTTCCCTTTATGAAATATATACTGTGTTACTGCTTTGACTTGGTTACCTAACTACCTTGCTGTAATATCTCCATGTCTGTTAGTCTACAGTAAGGTTTGTGCTTACTTAGTGAACAAATACTCGATACTTGTTTTTTATTCTGTTATTCAGTGTGTGCTACAGGCCCTAGATACTATACCGCATACTATTCAACCCCCTGCTGTAAAGACAGTTACAAATTTCTCCCCTCCCTCCCCTTGTAATCGCTACAAACCTATCTAAATGCATCGTAAATGGTAATGCATTTAATATTGTAATGTGAAGAGTTTCCATTATTACTTCTAGTTGACTGATGGAGAGCCTATTCACAGAGATTAAGGTTAAGAGTGCCACATACTTGTAGGTGTCCACCACTTGTGATGCGTCTGTGATCTAGTTTTTAAGAGCTCTCTGCATTATATAGCCTATTACGTGTTCAAAGCACAATTCAATTCCAACTGCAAGTGCTCAGCTATGGTACTAAGCAGACCCAGAATCACAAGGCAGGCCCTCAAAAAAATGAGGGATAGAATATGTAGCAAGTGCCCAGCTGTGAAAGGCTCAGTTCGAGTGACTTGCCTGATAGTGCCCAAGCATTCTGTATCAGAGATGGGGAAGATCCTGCATTTCTAGGAAAAAATTCACTTGGTCTAAACTTGAAACAGTTCTTTCCCTTCCTGCAATCTCATTTTTTAAAATTGAACTTTTACTAATCTATGTTTTTTCCTTCCGATGCTCCTCTCCTTCATTAAGCATTCCTGCTTTTCAGCAAGGGCCCTTCGTTTCAGGACTCATCATGTTCTGCAAAATGTGACTTTAACTATATTTGAAACTCTGAGTAAATAAAGTGAACTAAGATTTGTTAATGTCAGTGGTAGAGTAGGAGACTAACATTTTAAAGATAAAACAATACAAATAATACTCAGTGGAAAACTTTGCTCATAATCCCAGTTTTTGAATTCTGAAGTAAAAGAAAACACCGCTAGGTGATAGAGACACCTAAAATAAGACTTGTCAATTACATCAATGGCTTGTCAGTTCAACTCTTGTTAACATTGCGGAAATGTTACGGGGAGGAGGTTTTTTATGCCTCCAGAGAACAGAAAGAATAAAAATCTGTAAATGTTTCATGTTACAACCTCAGATAAATGCATATTAGCTCTCCTTCTAATAGCATTAATATTTGGAAAATATGAGAAAGAAAATGACAGCTTAAGGAGATTGGGGAAACTATGTGATGGATTAACACCCATTTTCTTGCTCCCTGTCTTCCTCAACTCGCCCCTTCTTTTTTATTTTTCCTTCTTCTCCCTCCCTTATGACAGCTTTAAAAAATACTTTTCAGAACTTATACAGAAGGTATAAAGACCCCATGTCATGGTCAATATCTTCTTTCATGAGCAAAGGGAAGACTCATGTAGGCCATGACATATTTCATATAAATAAAAAAAATCATAATTATGTTGTGTGATTAAATTGCACAATAAGTTGATATATACATAAAACTACAAACTTAATGAAGGAAATGTTGACCATCTAATCAAAGAATAATTTTGAGTTCATTATTACAGGGAAAAGAAGACTAGGCAGAATAATACAGTTAAAATTGTTATATGCACACTTATTTTTCTACCCCTTTTTCCTGCTGTTATGCTCACCCTTCCCCTGCTCCTTTGAGTCCTAATATCAGTGATTTCATTCTGATGTGTAATGGATAATGCTGTGGTGATTTACTAGTGTGTGGAGTCCCTTACTGGGAGACAGATGATGTTCATGTTGTTTTCTTCTTCCTCTGCCCAGGATCTGGTAGGGGTCATTTTTGTTTGCTAATACACTTCTACACTTTTGCTCACTCTGCATTGTTCTGCATCTCCACAATATATCTGAATTTATTATATATGCTACATCTTATGTATTTTAGTTCCTACTTCTCTTTGTTAGCCCTGACACCAGTTTTGTCCATTTCCAAGTCTGCATTTCTTTACCAAATTTAAACACTGCTGTGTTGTTTATAGCCATGTGGTCTCCAGTGCCAAGCCTGTTGCCATTACAGCTGAACCAAAGCAAAGCTACAGGCAGGTCAGAAAGAGTTCAGGCAAAGCAAGCCTAACAAGCTATAGTCCTGAGGCCTCTGTAAACTTCCAAAACCTGATATTAGCAATGACAAAATCATAATGCATGGCTAGAAATTAACACTGATTGCTGAGATTGATATTACTGGACACTACTGGTAAGGTACTTAACCCTGACTGAAGGGATAGCTATTATATGCATAACTAATACTGGAGGACTGAGATTAACTAATAGCACTTCACTTTTACAGGTAAAACACCTGTGATACAGTTTTCTGTATCCTTTGTTTGTAATGTTCTACACGAAGTAAAAAAGATGACACTGCATTTTAGAGTAGGAACTACTGTTAAGAGTCAAGCTCATCATCTATCTGCCTTGGTTAAGAGCCAGTGCCAGATGCTTCAGAGAGAAGTGCAAGAAACTCCAAGGTGGGCAATTATGGAATAACTTGCCCCCATGGAAGGTTTCTTCCTAATTCTCAATACTGAGTTGCTTGTTTTCCGATGCATGAAGGCTTATAAACCTTTAAAGTTTTTTTTTTTTTCCTTACTATAGCTTTTTTACCTGATATAACTGTGAATGTCTTAGTTTTTCATACGAGTGTGAAGTCCTACTTAGAGTCCTAAGCTTTTGGCATCAGCAGTTTCTTGTGGCAGTGATTTCTGTAGCTTAACTATGCAGTGTGATAAAAGCTAAAATGTTTTATTAAGTTAATTTTATTTGGTACTTGCGGCACTTCAGTTTCACTGAATTTACCATTGCTCTTTAACTAGCAAAGTTACTTTCTTCAGTCACTTACAGATAATTTTGAAAAATATGCAGGGAAACTTAGCCTCTGTATTGAAGCATCAAACTGAACAGCATGTTTTCTCCAGTGGGAAATCTCTGCTTTCTCAGTACTATTGAAACATCATCTAGCTGCTTAGGTATATGAAGATTAGGCAGTCTGATTTTTGGTATCAATTTAAAAAAAAAATCTTGATAAAAAATTTAGGAATTCCCATTTACTCAGGTGAGTTTTCATTGACTTTCTGTATTCTTCTATTCGTTGCATCGGTCCCTGATTGGCCAGTCCAGTAGAAACAATGTTTATTTCTAGGGCTAATTCTCCAAATAAGCTGGGAGTTTGGGAATTCCTTATCTCTATCTGCTAGATTGATCCTGTGGGCACTGTTGCACTGTAGATTATTTTCTTCTCCTCTCCTAAAAACATAATGAACTAGCAGGAGCCATCTTTTCTGTCTGTGCAGTCTTGTTGCTGAAATTAAAAGACAAGACATTCCAAGTCAAAACTTTCAGAGTTTCCCCTTTTTTTACAAGACTTATTTCCTGGCTTCTGCATTTTTGAAACAAAAAGCTGTTTGCTGCTGAAACCTATTTCAATGAAAGACAATGATTTCATATCAGCGGTATAGAACCCATATGCTGTGGCAGTCTCTGTTTCAAATCACTTGCTTGTGTGTACGGTGTTTGCTGATGGGTGTGGAAAACTGAGTGCCTATGACTTCTTAAAATAAAGAAGCAGGGACAATACTTAGCATGGCAATTCTCCATTGAATTCAGACCTGTATTTTAGATTCTAAACTGCTTTTTCTTCTCTTTATGGTATGAAATAATGTTCCTACTGTATTTTGGATCATCGCTTTGTTTAAGGATTTACTTTCAAAGTTGGGTTTTCATGTGTTTTTTGAATAATACACAATTTTTTTTTTTTATTATTCTAGTCTGTTCCTTGAGTAGCTGGTTTAGAACAGTTTCCATTTCCTTAAACAACACATCTTCTTTAATTTACACAATTTGGACAGTGTTGAGGGTGCTGAGAGGACAGGGGAGAAGAACAACGTGTTAGACTAACCCTTGCTAGAGTGTTTACGTTCTCTTTAATGTCTTTAGAAAGTAATTCTGTCCAGTCTTTTTTAAAGTGTATTCACAGACAGAACTTGCCCTGTGAAGTTTTGATGCAGCGTAGATAATTTCAAACCTGTATTCTTGAAATTTAGCTTGAATTTCTTATTCTGTTTGGATCCTACTGCTTACAGTTGTCTTTAAAAATTGTGCTAAATAATTGTGTTAAGTTTGGAGAGGTGAAGGCTCCAAGGAGGCTTTGTTACCACCATTCAATACATAAAGGGGGCTTATAGGAAAGACAAAGCCTTTTTACCAAGGCTTGTAGTGACAGGACAAGAGGTAACAGTTTTAAACTGAAAGAGGGTATATTTAGATTGGATATAAGGAAGAAATTTTTCTACAGTGAGGGTGGTGAGGCACTGGAACAGGTTGCCCAGAGAAGTTGTGGATGCCCCATCCCTGGAATACTTCAAGGCCAGTATGGATGGGGCCTTAATCTAGTGAAAGATACCCCTGCCCATGGCAGGGGGGTTGGATTATATGATCTTTAAAGGTACCTTCCAACCTAAATGAATTCTATGATTCTACATTTTCACTTAATATTTTCACATTTTGCCTTGTTACAAAAAAGCTATTAGTTATTTTGGATCAACTAAATCAGATAAATCAGTGAACCTGAACTGTCAGTCTAAAGCTGGAGCATGGGGGAGGGATAAGGAGTTTACTCTTAAGCTTATTAATTTCAGTTTAAAAATGTATAAACAATTAGGCCTTTTGCCTGCAGAAACCTGTGCAGCAGACCCTATGTGGCTTGGTACTGACTAATCTCTTTCCCTAGAACACTTCCGTCAGGTTGGCCTTGATGAAAGTAGAAGGCTGAGAAGAAAAAGTAATAGGGAGACTATAATGGGAAAAGCACAAAGGAATTCTCAAATAGCTGTTTAATTTTGTCTGAATGGTGTCTTACTACTAAGTTTAGGACGTTTTCTACAGTGGAAAAGATTTTTCCTGTCAGAATAGCAGTTTCTGTCCCAAAAGAACACATTCTCTGTTCTTGGAGAGTTTTAAATATCACTGACCTTGTGTTGAGTGGAAGTTTGTACCAGATGACCCCCAGAGATTTCTTCCAACCTGAATGTCCTGACATGGGACAGTATTCAGCAACTATTGGTCACTGGCATACCTTCAGAAATAAAAGGTATGAAATGAAAGTGAAGAAACTAAAAAAGTCTCTTTTCATTCTCAGCAGATCCCTCTTACTTTCTATCCTAGGACAGAGTATTTCCCACAAATCACTAGTAACTAGTAATCTGACTAGAATTTGTGACATAACAAAATTACACAGTGTCATGTAAAGATGAAGATAAAGAAAAGTGGAATGCTGCTGCAGATGTGATGGCCAGCGGGAGAAAAATGGATCATGTATGATTTCTCTATACGTTCTAGTATGCAGCCTTTTCCCTACTGAATGAATTATGAAGTCTAAAAGCTAGTTGCAAGCTGTTTAATTTTCTAACTTAATGGGTGTTAGAGATAAATGAATTCAAATCGTTTTGCAAACCCTAAAAGAAAGTATTAGATGAAGAGACACCTCTGTTTAAAAAGATGAGGAACTCTGTTTAAAAATAATCTTAAAATGAAGATTTTTGAAACCTATCCCTTATGCGCAGGACTCCATAATTAAAACCCTGAATTTTGCATTTCAGGAAGATTCTGATAATGAGGAAGCAGTAAAGGTGCTGTTAATGAAAATGTTTTCTCTTTGGCTGAAAGTAGTTTCATGTCATGTGGTACACGCAAAGCATTTTTATTAATTGTTGATATCGTCACAGTGGATGGTTGAAAAAGCTGAGGAAGGTGTATTGCTTTAACTGTCACCTTGAGTAGACTGTGAGAGTGGAAGTACTTGAGAGGATTATTTATGGGAGACTTCAAGCCTTATTTTGTAGGTTTAGGGCATCCTGAGCATTGGATTATATTAATTTGTTAGGAAGTAACTCTCACATTGCTGTTGACTTGCAGTTCTGTTATAACTAAGGTTATGGAAAAATATCCATTCTGCTCAGTGCTTTACTGTAGGTGTATTGGTCTGAGCTAAGGGATACTAACAAATCAGAGAGTTTTGAGTGCTCCACTGCCTGGCAATAACCCAGATTTTCACCTGTGTCTATCAGACCATGTTTGTCCCAGTGGGACAGATTTCCTGTCAAATCCATCATTCAGATGTTGGATCATCACCACATAAATCACCTGGGTAAATCAGATCGAGCCAGAACCAAACTCATTGTACTCATTAAAGATAGATATTATCTCGTAAAATACATAACATGTCCAAAGTGACATAATGTTCACTGAGAAAAGCGTATATCCCATCCATTTATTAAATGTAATAAATCAAAAGAGGGAAAAGACGATTAAGTAGGCATCCCTGCTATCTTTACAAAGCAAAGGTGACTTGAATGTTAGAAAGTAGGTATAGAAGAGATCCACTGCTCTGCCCTGGTGATCCTTCACTGCCATACAAACCTCTTCTGACAGCTGACAGCATCATCAAGTTACAGCAGGCTCAGCATCAGGGTCAGGGCTCTTGAACTACGAGTTCAGCTGCAGTTACCGAGCATTGCACAGTCTAACTGCCCAACTAACTTACTACTGGCAGGATTGAGTACGTGATACTGTAGGCACTTACAGCATAATGTGTGCACCTACACTTAGATTTGCCCAAGTCGTCACCTCACTCTGGAGGAACTTAACCTCCCCAGTACTAAAATCACACCAGATTAAATTTATCTAATTTGAAAAACTAGCAAACCTAGAGTTTTACCCAGAAATCGAATGGCAGGCAATAGCAAGGGGTTTGTTTTGGGTTATTTGTTGCTTGTGTGTCTATGGTTTGAAGTAAATGAACTTCTGGAAACAGGCTGTATATTGATCTCTCTACTAAAGCTGATATCTTAGTGATTGGTCCATAATAATGTTCTTTCTTCTAGCATGTGTGTTTTCTCTCTGGGCCCCAAGTCTCATTTCTTCAGGGTAATGTAGTTGTAATGTAGGGGTAGAGTAAACGTCTGAGGAGTTTACTCAGTTTTAGCAGCTGCCTGCTTGGTTTTCTGGCTGCTTTGGCTCTTCATTGCTAGGCACCTGCTATTTCCCAAACACTGTCAGGGGAGTGAGGGCTCTAACATACTGGTTTAGGTTCAGTCCTGGAATTCAGGCACAGCAACGCAAGGCACTGTATTACTCAACCATTAGAAGCCTAAACCCTTGATTTTATTTTACTGTAAACTATTCTTCACAGTTTCTAGATCTGATAATACTTCACGTTGCCGTGTTTGCTGAACTGATATATCATCCCTAGTTGATTTGTTTACACACAACCAGTCCTTTCTCTCTACTTAACTGGGACTTACTCTTTTACTGTGTCTTGCATTTACTGATCTTCCTTCAACATGTCTTTCTCAGTCGTTATTTCTTCTTTACTTTTCCAGATATTTCCCCTTCTTCACTACTTTGCTTTCCCTTTCTTTTTACTCTTGGTATTTCTGCTTCTCTACAACTGATTGGCGTCTGGTCCTGGGAGAAAATGAGCATCTCTAAGTCTTGGTGTCATGACTGCCTCTTGAAATAGCTTTGCAAGATTTGGTTCTTATTTGGCATATAAAATCAACTCAGATTAACAAGGTCCAGATTTTAACTGGTGCCTTTGACTATCAAAAGAATGTTAGTAAATACCAATGAACAACTTCAACTCTTCAGCTAAACAGAAATGTTCTTATATATAGTGATCTGGTACATCATGTAGATTTCTTTTTACAATATATTTCATGTTGTAGGTGTTGACAGAATTATATAATTCTTTATATTTATTAATGTGTTCCTTTTCTCCCAGTCATGGCTGCTCAGTAGAAGGTCCTGATTTCACTAGAATTTTTAAGTTTTCAGATAGGTGTGTCTAGCAGTCTGCACAGTCTGTGCTTCTGACAAATGTCTTCAGAGTACTTGTACATCACTAGCAGCTGAAACAACAGATCACTTAAGCCACCTGGGGTGTTGTCTCTTTCATTTTTAAAGAAGGTCTTATTAGAAAGCTGAAGCTTTATAAGCAGGAAAAGGGAGAGGATTAAAATAATTAATAGATAGAATGAATACCCATGTTTTTGAATGGGTAAGCCCCTTGCCCTTCTGCAAACAGACATTCACTGAAGAATCATGTGAATAATAAACTTTCATCATCATATTTTGGAGCATAAGGGAACTGTAGCTTTGATGTTATACATAGAACCAGACACAACATGTTTTTGTTCCCCACTTTGCTTCAGAGCAGAGCTGTTCTGGAGTGCAGTACATAGAATTGCAGGGCTGGTGCTGTGGCTACAAGTAATCATGGGATGGTTGTCAGGGGTGTAAGAAACAGCAGCTGCGGAGGCTATAGATGGAGTGTTGGAAACTCTGGGGTTTCTGCAGGGAAAACACTTGAGAAAATGACATTTCTGGAAGATACCCAGAAAGGGCAGTGGAGAAGAAAATTGTTGAAGGATTTTGGGGAGGATAAGTTTCATTTGTTAAAAGTTATTGTTGTTACTGAACCACTAGCGTGTAGTTCAGCATTAAAGGATAAAAGGATATTGGAACTTTGCCAGCCTGTTCTGAATGGGCGCTACTTGAGCAGAGGCTGAAGTAGGTGCCATGCCTGATCACACACTAGTGGAATGATAATGTATATTGATTAATAAAATGCCCAGGCAGAGTTCATGTGTCCTGAGTGGGAAGGCAACAGTGAATAATTCTTCCCTGTTTAATGATATTTTTGGTTTAGGAACCCAAAGAGTCCTTTACAGATAGTGATCTGATTTCTGGGAACCAGTGCTACCTATACTGTACATGTCCAAAGGATTTTGTGTAGCAAGATACTGCTGGTAAAGAAAGTTAGGAGGTGCAAAATGCTTTCCTTCCACTGCCCCACTAAAGTCAACATAAGTGGATGTCAAATAGCTCAGATGATTACTTATCCTGGGGAGCTATTATAGCCAGTAGCCAGGATTACACTTTCAGCTGAGACACTGCTTCTGAGAATCAGAAAATGAGGGATTATTTAGGTGAAAAGATAATGGTTGAAAAAGCATTATGAAACCTCAGAGTGGGAGGAAAAAGGCCAGGGCTAAAGAGACAGAACTGAATAGATTAAAGGAGAATTTTTAAGATAAAAATGACATCATAAGAAATGCGTACCTATGTTACTAAAAAATATGGGACTATTAAAATGGAATGCATCTCAGAAATCTAATTTATCCTTCCACTCTCTGGTTTTCAGATAACAGCATTCTCCTCTATTTCATATTGAGAACAAGAGACTGTGTAAATAGGATTTTAAAAACTGTTTAAACTTTCTAATGTAAAAGAAAAAAATATTTCCTTTATGGCACCTTAAGGTATTTAATGATTGAAATTCAAGTAAGGATTGGGGCATATAGTGAGCATGCCTCCAAATATGAGTCTTGTTGTAAAACTTGGTATGCAAGCAGATTTGAACAGCCAGCATTACTAGGTCTCTTTGGCACTGTGAATGGAAAAATAAGGTTGTGATTAGCCTATCAGGTGATTTAAGAAGTAATTTTTTTTTAAAGTTGTTATAGCAACATTAAAAAGAAACAACCACAAAACAATAAAACTAAGAATAGAAAAACCAAACAAAAACCACAAAAAAACACCCCCAACTTCCCTTACAAACAGAGCATGAATGAAATGATTATTTACTGCAACTACCATTGATAAAAAAGTAAAGCTAATCTTAAGTGGTGAATAAAATATTCCCCTTATCAAAATGCATGGCAGTGATCTGTTTCTCCTGCTTTTGTGACTATCCAAAAGACAAAATCCCTTAATGCGTGAATTTCTCTTTCCCTATTGGTTACATCACACTCCCAAATTCATGTCAACAGTATAGTTTCCAGGTACCGAGGTGTCCAGGGCAGACCTGACTCCAGTTCTCTGGGAATTACAGTTCTGAGTCTCCTTTGACTAATATTTCTGAAGTAACCTCTATCTTATTTAGCAGCAGAGTAGGAAAGTCCTTACGTTAGTGGAATATGTAGTCACCTTGTGCTGCACTCAGGGAAAGGGCATCTGCTGTTCCTTCTTTCCCATCTGCTTTGCACTAGTGGCTAAGGAGATCAGAACTATCCCAGACTGATTGTTTCTCATTTCAGGTGGCTACTTTACAAGGTCATCCTGATCTTGCAGGAGGGGGTAAAGAATGGAGGAAAAAAATACATATCTTGATGAATGCTGAAGAAGCTGCACTTCCTTTTATTTCCGTGCAGAGTGCTTCTGTATGTCAAAGAACTCATACAGATGGCTGTGAATGTTCATTCTTGCAGAATCAGTTGTTCATGAATATTTCCATATGGTCACATTGCACAATTACTGTTTACTTGTATTTACTCTCACTACTGAGAATCTGTACCAAATTACATTGATATCTAGGAGTGAATTGCATGAGAGGCCAAAATTTAGGAAGTAAAAAGCATTCATTGTTCTGAGTAACTTTTATTGGGTATCAGCATGAAGATTAATTGAAAAAAATCACTTTAGCCTTGGATATGGTTTGTGGAGGACAATGCAACAGATTCCACAACAAAATAAGATTTTGTGAGCCATGAGGAATCTTTATAAGCCATAAAGGAGACAGCAAAAAGGCAATTTCATTGAAGTATGTAGACTTAATGGTATCTGTAATGTCAGTGTGAATTATTAGAGCAATTCTGGCCCTGATGGCAATGTGGAAGTTAGAGGAGGGAGCACGAAAATAAGAATGTTATATGAATTAAAAAATAAAGAGTTGGAAAGCTTATCACTGACAGTATAACAGATGAAATGCTGCTCTGTGGAAATGCTACTCCAGTACAAAAACATCTGTTAAAGTCCTTCAAAAAACATAATTAGATAATTAAAAGTAGGAAAGAAATGGTGCTTTGGGATCACACAAGCTGCTTTCAGAACAGGAATCTGATTCCTTCCAAAGGCAGTGGGGGATTTAGCAGTCTAAGATAAATCCTGTTGAATTTTCTTCCTCTGAGGAGTCCTGGAAACAAGAACCATATTTGGGGTCTTTACTGACAGGTTGGTATATTATGGTCAATACCTCTGATATTGAGGTCAATACTAGTTTTTAATTTAGCTGTATAATTATATTTTGAAATGAGACAAAAGATGCAAAGTGAAGTGACCTCCTCAGGATCCCATAGAAATCAATGCTAATGCTGAGAATAGATATTGTATTGTATAATGTAGATATATGCGTGTGTATATATAATAGGTGTATACATGTATATTCCATGTATAATATGGAAATTAGGAGCTGTCTGCTTTAACTCTGGGTATAGGTTTGAAACTAAAATTATAACTATAGATGTTTGGACTGTGGAATTAAAAGTCTTCCAGCATTCGTATTTGTTTTTATCTCCTTTAAAAAAAGACCTGGTGAAATAGAAGGGTAAAGGAAAGTACTCTGCCAAGCTGTGTAACTAGCATTGTCAAGATATGCACATTGCAGTTTTTTCCATCTTCAGACTTAGAAGAAATTTCACAATGACAATGAGCAGCTAGGACTTTTTTCATTGCCTGCAGAAGAATATCCTTAGAGAAATTCTTGTACTGTCATTATATGAGCCTTGGTTCTAGATCACAGACAATACCCAATTTACTTAGAGCTGCATAGTCAATTTGTCCCATTTTTATTGTGCATGAACAACATGCTAGGAAACATCCATTACATGATACAAATACGCTATAAGAATGCACCAAGCAGCATGACACTATTTTCATTCCTAAATTACTTGAGGCTCCAGCCTTGTGCTCAGGCTCCTTTTAGAGAAGGAGATATTTGATCATGCCTAGATTTTATACCTTTAACATTAAACCTGTGATTTCTTTAATCAAGAAAAAGGGAATGCCCACAGAGCGATTCCCAAAAATTTAAATGAAGTATTAGAATAAGCAGAGAAATGTCAGGTTGGTCAAAGTGATGAGAAGGCAATTGTATCATGTAATCTAGTTTGATGAGCAACAACTTGCAAAAACCCACTTGGGATTGAAGAGCTGGGACAGCAAAGACTTGTGTGTTCTTTTGAAACTTGGGTAGCAGGGCAGAAAAAAACACTGTGAAAAATTTGCATGAGTGTTATTGGTTTTGTTCTTTTTTTTCCCCTCTCGTGAGTCAGTAAGATACTTTGCTGCAACTTCTATCTGGTTTGGCTCTTGCTATCCTGAAGTCAGACCCAACACAATGGCAGATGTTGTAGAACCTGAGACTTTCTGTGGAAGGTGTGTGCTGTAATGTGTGTGTGAGCAGGCACTACAGGAGCAGCTTCCTGATACAAATATGTACTTTTAGAATGAAAAGAATTGCACATTTGAAATGTTCAAGGTGAACTTTGGTCTTATGACAAGACGAGCTTAGCAATAACATTCTTCTGCAAGCTAAATTTTACATGTACTAGGAAGAACTCCATCATAATATTAGTGGTTTAAGGTTTATACTAATCCTGTAAGTAATTATAGCCCCGTCCTGCAGAAGACAAGTATGCCTATACTTTGGACACTTAGGTGTGTGGAAGCGCGTAGGAATATAGAGTTCGAGGCCAAGAATAAAGGGGTGTGTGGTAGGAGAATGATGTAAGGAGAAGCACGGTTTTCAAGTTGATGTATGTATGTAGGGGAAGATATGTGATGGAGAGGTGTTTCCTTCCATACATGTGTAACCTTGCAGACAATTGGGACCAGGTGTTCATAGAATCATAGAATGGTTTGGGTTGGAAGGGACCCAAAGATCATCTAGTTCCAACCCTCCTGCCATGGTCAGGGGCACCTTCCACTAGACCAAGTTGCTTATAAGCCCCATCCAGCCTGGCCTTGAAGTATTCCAGGAATGGGGCGTCCACAGCTTCTCTGGGCAACCTGTTCCGGTGCCTCACTACCCTCACAATAAAAATTTTCTTCCTAATATCTAATCTAAATCTACCCTCTTTCAGTCTAAAGGCAGTCCTCCTTGCCCATCACTACATACCCTTGTAATCCTCTCCAGCTTTCTTGTTGGCCCCTTTAGGTACTGGAAGGCTCTGTAAAGTCTCCCCAGAGCCTTCTCTTCTGCAGGTTGAACAACCCTGACTGCCTCAGCCTGTCTTCACGGGAGAGGGGCTCCAGCCCTCTGACCATCTCTGTGGCCTTCCTCTGGACCCTCTCCATCAGGTCCATGTCCTTCTTATGTTGGAAGCTCCAGAGATGAATGCAGTACTCCAGGTGTTGCTGCTAAATAAATTATTGTAGGAGTTCTCTGATATATTTCCTAACAGAAGGATAGAGAGAGCAGAAATTAAGACCAGTGGAAGACTATTCAAACTATGGAAACATGCTATTAATTACTGGAAATTTTCAACATAATTCCTAAGGTGAAACAGATTCTACACCTGAAGCACACTTTTTGTAAATATAGTAGCTTGAAAGAATTGTTGATTTTGTTTTTTGCTGTTTCCTCCTCATACCCTGATGGAAATAAATTAAACTGCCCATATTTTTCTGGCAAAAAATCTTAGTTGCATTTTTCAATTTGATTGCTGGCTTTGGAAAAGAGTGGCTTTAAAAACCAAAGTTTCTTTTTTTTTTTTTTTTTCCCTCAGAAAAACGCCAGCTAGTTAAAAAAAAAATCCTGAAGGAATAAAAAAACCAAACAATTTTTCAAAGGTATTTGATAATTTCTCAGACTATACTTTTAGAGAGCATAGAAAACAATACAAACCTAGAAAATAATAACCGAAGTTATCTAAAGTGGATGGGAATTGACTTGTCTGAGTTTTTTGGAGATTGTTTTTGTTGTTTTCCACACCAGCCTTTTGAAAGTGAAGTTACTTCATGTTGTCAGCTAGGGTACCAAAAATTTATAGAACTTGCTAACCAGTTGCAAGCTTAACATTTTTAAGGAAAATGTTGATTTTCTTTTACTCTTCAGCTTTTTCAATGTCATTTGATAGCTGCTGGACAGAACATGTTCTTAAATGCAAATACTGCTTGGTATATCTTATATGCCTGTGGAATGTAATTTTTAGATTCACAGAACATAACCCCTTGACACTGATATCGATGACTTAATTTTTAACCTCCAAGTATGAAATAAAATTTTATAGTTAGGATTTTTTTAGTGGTTGTTTCATGTACTTAATACTATAATTTTTAGTAGTGCTGTAGGAAATTCGGCAGGTGTGTGTTTACTCCATATTGTAGTGCTTGATTTTTTTTTTTGCTGTCTATACTGCATGCTGCACTGTAGTACAAAGATAACCAATTCTGTCTTTAATGAGCTAGCCTAGATATTGAAACAAAATGTGCAGCACATCAGAACTCAATAAATTAAGCCATGCATAAGTCTGTCTCATATGGTTAGACTGTAGTCCAGTGCAAATGCAGTAAAAAGAATTACAGTTGAAAGTAATAGATCACAGAAGGTAATAGCTCTATAGAATGAGTGATGCAGCTCTAAAGTCTGTAAGTGTTGGTGGATGCGAAGGTAAGTGGTATTAATAACAACAGTACTTGCCAGGATGGTCATGGCAGTGTTGCTGTTAATGGTTTGCAGTAATAATAATTACTTTTGGTTACAGTTACAACAGCAATATAGTTTGCCTATGCAGTAGAATAGATTGCATAAGGATGCTGTTTGAGAATGGATATATGGTGAGAAACAAGGAAGCTCTGAAGGGGTTTTCAAATTCAATGTATGCTGATTGCACGGGTACTAGATTGAGAGAGCTGGAATGATGACTACACTAGCATGGTAATGGCAGAAGCCACTTCATGGAGGGTGTAAGCAATGACAGGCATTGCAGCAATGCTGGATGTGGCACTAGTGTGTGCAGGATACCATGCACAGGGTTGCCATAGCTATTTTTCCATACACTTGTGCTGCACTGCCCTCCACCTGCCCCCTGCATCACTAGAAGAGATTATACATTTCTCGTTAATCATTTCTGATGTGCACTTGGTTTCTTATCTGTAAGAATATGTTTCTTAGAGGATGCACCAACTCCTGCCTGCAGAAGATTTCAAAGTATATGCACCAAATATCTTTCAGATAAGAGAGAAATTTGACAGCCTAAAACTGTAACCATTTTTCTTTGCCACTTGAGGCCTGCAATCTTTATAGCAGGGGAATATGTAAAACGTTTCAATGATCAGTGTGATCCTCCCTTTATCACCTTCTGAGTTTCTCATCACCATAGTTCTGCTATAGGAGTATACCATTAAAACAAACTATTTTCCTGCACAGTATGAGAAATATATTACTCTTAAGGATATTTGCCTCATTTGACTAAGGGGAACATCTTATTGCCTTCCTGTACTTTCTAGAATACCAAAATAACCAGACTTGAAAACATGAACAGCCTTGCTGAATAGTTATTTTACTACACAAATATAACTCAACTTTTATTGTCAAAAGTTCTTATTGTGTGATTTGAACTGAAGGGTTAACCAAAATAAAGAAAACAAGTAAGCCCCACACTAAAAGACCAATTGTTTGACAATATTGAACTGAAAATATTTTAAAGTTATCTTTCTGCCAATGTGTTTTGAGTAAGCTTGGTTAAAGAAAAATATCAACACAGCAACTGGAACTGTAACTGCCTTATGAAGTCTATATGGCATTAGTAAGGGAAGAATTCAAAAAGTTTCTGTGGCCTATCACAAGCAGTATTGGAGATCTGCAGTACTTTCGTTTATTATAAATTCACAGTTTCTGATATCCTGTAATTCCAGCCAGAATGTTAGTCTTCATTTTTCTAAAAGTATGTTTCTAGCCTTGTAAAGAAATGTTTGAAAATCTTTGGATCTCAAAAAACAAAAAAAAACCCCAACCCATCAAAAACTCCAAAGTGAATATTTTAATTTACTAAATATTGCAGGACTTTAAAGTCTGAAAACTTCAAAGGTCTCATTTGTAACATACAATAATGACAATAAAAATTCTACTCATGACTGATTTATTTCTTAGGTGACACTGAGACAATAAATGAGCACATAAATGTATTTTGTTGTGGATGCTATTTTCCATGGAGTTTTAAAATGAGGGTTCCAATCTGAGCTGCCCAGGAGTCCATATAAGAAGGGAATATGTTATTTTTTTTCCTAGCCAAATCTTCAGGATATACAATCTGTAGAACTTTTCCAAATAAAGCCAGTTTTTCCAGAAAAGTACTGAATCTGACCTTAAACATTCCATGCAGCTCCAAATCCCTATCCCTTGAGAAATCATTCCAGTTTTTAATTACTCTCATTGCTAAAAATCTGCGTCTTATTTCAAGAATTTCTCTGACTCCAGTTTCCAGATACTGGATGTTGTATCTTTGTCAGCAAGCTTTAAAAGGCACTACCCTGCCCAGCTACTTAACAGTACTTGATCTGTACGTGACAACTTTAAAGGAAAGACATAAAAACATTTAGAGGTTGTAAGCTGTAGTCACAAGCCAAAGAAGTAGGCAGATGGAAAGATAACTAGGCAAATGTAGTTTGTTTCGCACACAGGGAAGGATAGGGAAACAGCACCCTCCCTAGACAACAAGTTTTCACTGATAGCTCTTAGCTAAGCAAACATTAAATTTTGTGGATGCTATTAAAGGACTCAACCTAATGGCCATGAAGCCAGCTGTCTTGTCAGACCTAGAAAGGAGGTTTTACTTCAAGAATACCATACAAGAAAAGAAAACATTCCTTAGGCTACAGCAGAACACAGAACTTCCCAGAGAGCCTTTGCTTTTGGCTATTTTTCAGATCCTATCCTCAGCCTTTTATTGCTTTGGCTCTCGCCTGCACAGTAGGGATGGAGGATGAAACACAGCAGCTGTGAGTTAACAGCCATAAGCAATTTTCATTGATTTGTCCTTCTCTTTGCGGTCTTCCACTGGAAGCATCCCCAGGGCACATCACTAATTGTTTGCCCTTTACTTTGGGACCATTGGATTAATGGCATTATATAACTGCCCTTTCTTCATCATTACTACAGTAATGTGATGAATTTCACAGTCACACAGTCCTTGGCTCTCACCAAGGGGGTTACAAGTCTTCCTATTTGGAAATTAAATGACCATCTTTTCTTTCACCAGTCCTGTCAAATGATTTTGTTTCTGTGCTATTGCAGCCCAGTTATGACCCTCAGAATTAACATCAGTTAGGGAAAGAAAGGAAATACAGCAACCCAATAACAAAGCAAGCAATTTTATGACTGATTCTTGAACGATATATCTTGTACTGCCCAACCAGCAGACTGTGCCCACTTAGGTCAGCTCAGAAGGACCCATGCTCATGCTTTCATACCTAAGACTACACTTAATATATTACTAACTAGGCACCAGAGAGCATAGGTTTGGGCATTGCCTTGTTACCATTCACACACTTACACTGTTGCTAGGTTAGTATTAACATTTTGGTATTGCCACTCCACACTGACTAGTGCTTGCCCAAATCAAGTGTGGACATCGTATCAGAGCTAAAACAGGATAAGGGACATTCCTCATCAGCAGTTAGATGATGCAACCTAGTTTTGGAGCACAGGAGAATCCAGTTGTTTGCAGCTGGATTAAGCTAAACAACGCTTTGCCATTTCAGGTCCAGAGTAAAGACCTGTAGTGCCTTGGCCTGCAGGTTATTCCTGGTGGCAGTAAAGTGGCAGAGAATGCTAGTGTTGTGTTCTCCCTTTGTCCATGCTTAATTGGAAGAGGACAACAGGAATACTCAGGGTGCAAGATGCTGGAATGCCGCCTTAGTAACTGTGGAGAAGACACCTCTACAGAGGCAATTTCCAAAGATATACAGAATAAAGCTTCCTGATCTCATCCTAAAGTGTGAAATGGTACAGTGTGATGAGACAGCAAGCAATGCCTTCAGCTTCTCCAGATGCAGTGCTGTTAGACTGGGCAGGACCTCCAGTCATTGTGAGGCTTGAAAGTAGAGCTAGTAGAAAAATAGATGTCAATAGGTACTTCCAATTTACACAGCAAAGGATTCTGTGTGTGTGTTATTGAAAATATTGTAGGTGCTTTCTATTTACATGGGTTTTTTTGTGGTGATGAAAAGCTTCTAGTAATATGTAGAAACACCTGGACTGTAGAAACTCAGGAGAACTGACTGCAAAGTGCATAGAAATCTCATTCATCCTTGGTGAAAACAGGGGTGATATCTTGTCTTCATCACAGAATCGCAGAATTGTTGGGGTTGGAAGGGGCCTCTGGAGATCATCTAGTCCAAGCCCCTGCAAAAGCAGGTTCTCTTAGAGCAAGTGCTACAGAGTCGCTTCCCAGCGGGTTTTAAACGCCTCCAGAGAAAGAGACTCCGCACACTCTCTGGGTAGCCTGTCCCAGTGCTCTGGCACCCTCAGAGTAAAGAAGTTTTTCCTTAGATGGAACTTCTTGTGTTGAAGTTTGTGCCTGTTGCCTCTTGTTCTGTCACTGGCCACAACTGAAAAGAGCCTGGCCCCATCCTCTTGACACCTGCCCTTAAGATATTTATAAGCATTGATAAGATCCCCTCAAACTTGTCATGGGAGTAAGGACAGTTGGCAAAGTGGAGGTATTTGTGCAAAGTACATGCAGCTGGCTTCATCCAAACAGCAAATCAACCTTAGCTAAATTCTGAAGAAAAGTTTATCACTGGGAAGTACCAACTGGATAGCCTTAGAGAGTGGAGCTAAGAGAGTACTCCAGCAAGGGTATAGTGCAGTCAGTGTCTTTCACCAAAGTCAAGACCTCTCCTGCACAGAAATGAAGACCCAACCAACCTGTTTTGTTACTTAAATCTGTTTTGTTACTTCTCACACCTACAACGTGGCTGTGAATGGTAGTGGCCAGTTTGGTCTTAATTAGAGTAGGAAGTGATACATATAAGTCATTTTACTATTTATTATTGTCTTTTCCTAATACAGAATTATTGATCTTGCCCCTGAGCAAGATGGTTTCTGGACCCTTTATTTAAAGTTGTGCAATTACAGGAAATGGATATGTTACCTACTCTGCAGAGGTGGCAGAATAATTTGTCAATTAGGAATAATCAGTTCTAGAATGACTTTTATGCCTGTGCTATTTCTGAAACCTCTTTAATTAGATCTAAGTTCACTCGTATATCAGCTGAGGCAAAAGATATTAACTATCCCACGTGTAGATCTTGGAATGAGATGAAATGCAGTTTGTATTGGATTGTAAATAGCGGGGGAATCCTGAATTTTACAGTCAAAACATGTCTGTGAAGGGTTTTTTTTTTATTATTTTTAATCTTGTATTTGAAAATGAATTTGGTGCTATGCTGCCAGCCTTGGATACAGAAGCTCTCTGTTTATCTCCTGAATGGGTATTACTTGGCTTGACAGCTTGACAGTTTTAGCCCTTGCCAATATGCCTCCGTCTCGATGAGAGGAGGAGGAGGAGGTCACTTCTGGTCATGACGAGGATGAAGGACATATTAAAGGCTGCTCAATCCTTGGCCTCTGGGTTATTTTGTCCAGGTTTGTGAAGTCATATCCTAGTGAAATATCACATAATATGACCAAAGAACAGGAACTCCTTACACAGTATCAACAATTCTGAATGGGGTTTATCCCTGCAAGTATTTAAACACCTTAACTGTGGCCAGTCTACTTTGTATTTCTAAATGGAAAAAAAATCACGGCTTTCCTGTCTTGCTCTCCAAAAGAAAGACCAAGTGAGTATTTCTTTAAGTACAAGTACTAGATCTGTTACTTTTCTCACATTATTTTTTCCCCTGATTTAGCGATAGGACTGAGAAGGGAAATACTTCTTCGTTGCATTTGAAAAAAAAACAAAGTATGTTAAATATTAACACCTCATATTTCTTAAAGGCTTATATTTGATTTTTGCATGTTTTCTGTAAATTATCAGTTATTGTTAAATAAGTTTAAATCATGCAGCAACCAAAATTAAGACAAAATTTAAAGACAAGAATTCAGGAACTGAAAGGCTTCCTTAGCACCCAGGCATTTTCTGAGCTCATTACTTTATTCCTGATCCTTCTCTCTGTGACTAAAAAGGAGTTTCCCATCTTTGCCTTAGAGCTGGTTTGTCATGCTTAGTTCCCTGAGCATCTCACTATAAGTGATTTTGCCATATTTATCCACATGCTGCAAGAAATCCTAAAATGTAGAATAATATATAGCAGGATTTCCAAAGGCAGCCTTCTGAGTGAATAGCCCAGCAAAAATGGGACATTTTAAAGAAGATTCAAATGTATTCCCAACAAGATATTAGAAAGCCTAAAGGTAAATTATCAGTTTACACATACTGCCACAGCTGTACCCTCAGCAGAGGGCATTATCATTAAATCAAAACTATTTCAGGAATTTTCTAAAGTTTTGAAAGCTTCCCCATTACCATAAAAGGTGGAATATCAGCAGAATACCAGGAATGTAATAGGTCCTGTATGGCATTTTAAATCTGAATGGTGAACAGTTCTTAATCTCTGTTTACTGGTTCCCTGATGCCAAAGGGAAGAAAGTCAGTCTGCCAAGTCCTGTTCCTTGATCTCTCTAACTCACTGTAAGGCCTTCAGCAGCTTATTAATTTTTTTCTTTGCCACCTATGTAATGGAGATAGTCATTATCTACCTCTTATTTGATTTGCTCAGATTATGACATTTGTGGAAATGAATCTTCATAAACCATACCGAGTTTATTGAGATGAGGTACTGTAAAAGGGCAGTGTGTATTAACAAATCTGATGTACTTATCCTTGTATAAACTGCCTAAGCCTGCTTCAAAGACTGCATGACACTCACTCAGCTTTGCCTTTTAGTTTGGAAATGTACAATGGCTGGAGGGGAGTAACTACTGATTTCATTAGCATTAAATCTACTAAAAATTCTTGGGAGAGAAGGGAGACTAAGATACATAGTCTTGCCCATTCCTGCCAGGATATCAAGGGGCATTGCTGTACTGATGGCACCTGTTCAGACAGATAAGTCTTTAAAATATTTAACTTTTTAAATCAATATTTCATATCAGCTTCACACGCTCTCTACTTGTTCAGTTTCTTTTCCTGCACCTCTTTGTTTCCTCCTTTAATATGTGTGTTGGCTTTCTTTTGTTGTTCTTTTTTTCCTCCAGTAACCTGAGAATTTTTTTTCATTTGGTGCTTGAAACACTGCTTCAGGGTGACCTTATGTCCTTTTCTGGCAAACGATCTGTGAGACTGACGTTGTTGTGGGAAGATGTTCATGTCACTGATGAAATTCTTATGAGATTATGTAAGATAGTGTGTGAAAACTGGGACAGGGGTGTCAGAGCTCTGTGGTACAACTGAAACAAGAGAGAAGAGAGCTTGATATATAGAAATGCAATTACACAGCAGTGCAGCAGAACCTAAGAAATGCTGATGGGGAGAAACATGTTTAGTTGGGGAAGGGAATATGGAATAGAAGATGTTTTTCCCTAACCTATATCTACAATCCGATCTGTTCCAGTCTCCCAGCTTATCTTTTTCCAATTCATTTATTGTTCAACAAATCAAAAGTAGATTTGTCTTAAAATGTTCTGCAGATGTTAGATTCTGTCTACAGTGAAAGCTGTGTTGACTATTAAAATATGATAATTCTCCTAGTGGTGGCAGTGGTAGAAAGAAGTTTCTCCTTCTTTTCTCTGCTCTAATCCAGGTGACATTTTTCTTTAGGCAGAAGAAGTATTTTTCTTATTCCAGAGGCTGGAGAACCTCCAATGTTTTTTTGGTGTTTTTTGTTTTTTTTTTTTTTTTTTTCCTTTTTTTTGTATGGTGGTGTTCCTCTCCATCCTCTGACCTGGTTGGTCATAATTTGACTGGGACTAAGAATTCAGGAACCACAGCCTGCTTTGTATTCCATGTTGCAACTATGCCAATAAAGCATAATGTCCTTCTTGATTACTTCTGACTTATCTTGGAATAAGAGATTGTGTACAAAATTAATGGGTTTAAATAGCCAGATATATAATATCACAACATAGCTCACAGTCCAAACCCAGCATCATATGATACATATGTTCTCAGAAGAACATTCTAGCAACTTTCTTTGCAGTACAAAATTTGTTATATTCACCTTACACTCATAATTTCTGTGTTTATTAAAGGAGTGGAGATATTTCTATGCACTCCATTTACATAGGTCAATATGTTATATACCTCCACCATTAATACAGTTTTCCAACTATATTATCTCAGATCCCCGCTTCCTGTGCTTCCTTCAAGACCTTTGTAGATTCATTATAAGGCTTTTCATCTAATAGTGTAAGAGTGATTCTCTTTTTTTCCACTTCATGTGCATCTGAGATCCTCTCACTGAAATTTTAGCTACAATTAGAACAATTATTATTCAGCATAGTCTGTTTTCAGTGTGAGTTTTAAAAGAGCATTTAAATGAGTTACTCCATTTTACTACTCTACCATATTCTATTTAGGAATTCTACTTCCTTATTTAAGCATCACGGTCTACAGTATCTTTTAAAAAAAGGAATAAGGACGTGGAGATTGACAAAGTTGGTAATTTTGCATGTAATATTTAATTTACTGACAGTTAAATCTCTTTTGTAAAATATACAAGAACACAACCACTATTAAATAGAATTTCTGAACTTCCTTTTGTGTACCAGCGTGTAATATTAAGCAAAGGGGATGGTTCAAGGGGATGCAACTGTACTTAAACCTGTAATAAAGTTATTCTGCACTGGTCATTTGTGCCCTATTTAGAGGATCATAAATTCTACTATGAGGTAGAATTTAAACTATTATGTTATTTCTGAGTTCAGAAGGCCTAATTTACGGTATATTACAAAGTAATACTGCATAGGAAGTTTGTTAAAGTTCTGAGAATCCTTAGCAGGAAATCATGGTTTTGAAGAGTGATAAAATGCAATATGCTATAAAAAGCATCTTTCTTATTCGCTGTCACAAGGAAGACAAAGTAAACCACAATCAGTAGCAGATCTGGGTACTGGTGTTTGTTTAAGAAAAGTGAGTTTTGAGCTTTTACTCTGATTATCTCACTCGCTCATTCCCAGCCCAGTATTACCTTCCCTGGGGCTTCATTTCCCTGTTCCTAGCAGGGAGATCACTGCTAATCCAGGAAGGCTGAGCAGAAAGTTGTGCCAGTTTGTGCTGTGCAGCTGCTCACAGTTACTAGTCTTAGTTATTATCAGCCAAGGCCCTTCAACATCTCCCAGCCTTTGCCTCCATGCACTCCCTGATCTGCAGGGTCTTTCCCTGCTGCTAGGATCTTTCCTCTAGCCAGGCTCTTTGCCTTCTTTCCAGACCCACTTCTTTGAGACCACTTCTTTCTGGCAACCCGGTTGAGACAGAATCATAGAATCATTTATGCTGAAAAACACCTTTAAGATCATCAAGTCCAACCATTAACCCAGGACTGCAGAGTCCATCACTAAGCCATGTTGCTAAGCATCTACATGTTTTTTAATGTACCCCCAGGGATGGTGACTCCACCACCTCCCTGGGCAACTTGTTCCAATGCTCGCCCACCCTTTCAGTGAAGAAACTTTTCCTAATATCCAATCTAAACCTCCCCTGGTGCAACTTAAGGCCTTTTCCTCTTGTTCTGTTGTTTGTTGCTTGGGAGAAGAGATCGATGACCACCTCACTACAACCTCATTTCAGGGAGCTGTAGGGAGCGATAAGGTCTCCCCTCAGCCTCCTTTTCTCCAGAGTAAACAACCCCAGTTCCCTCAGCTGCTCCTCATAAGGCTTGTGCTCCAGACCCTTCACCAGCCTCATTGCCCTTCTCTGGACACGCTCCAGCACCTCTGCATCCTCCTACAGTGAGGGGCCCAGAACTGAACACAGGATTTGAGGTGCAACCCCACCAGTGCTGAGTACAGGGGGATGATCACTGCCCTTGTCCTGCTGGCCACACTGTTTCAGATACAACCAAGATGCTGTTGGCCTCCTTGGCCACCTGGGCACACTGCTGGCTCATGTTCAGCTGGCCACCAACCAGCACCCCCAGGTCCTTTTCTGCCAGGCAGCTTTCCAGCCACCCTTCCCCAAGCCTGTAGTGTTACATGTGTCTATGCATACATAGTCTATGTGCAGAAGTACAACATGTAATTAGCCTCCTAAGTAGTGGTTCTTTCATGTCACTGTTAATTTGAGGATTCAGGACACACTATTTCTTTAGTCCAGCTGTTAGTAAAATTTACAACCAGCCTATAGCAGTGACAGCAAGTAAGTGGCACACTTCAGCCTGAGAATTTTAAAGTTTGTTTTCAGACATTTATGCACTCCCCTATATATACCCATTATCTGCTATTTGTTACTGTTAGCGATTTAGGTATTTTTTTTGTGAACGTCCATCTGCTTGTGAAACTTTCAGATGATGACACTGTAGTTTAGCTTTGTGCATTGTCTGAAATCCTACAAGCGCAACCCAGACAGCAGTTAGAAGTAGTATGTACCAGCCCTAGAGGAGCTTTAGATGCATGCTGATTGAAACTGTTTCCAGGTAGAGTGGAACTCATAAATTTTCTAGGTAAGTCCGGGCAGAATATGTCCTGCATCTGATCTTTAAGAAGTTATCACCATGATATAATGACAGTAGTGACAGCAGCAGCCAGACAGTTAAATCTTTCCTCATACAATGCAAATACACCTTTGGGAGATCATATATAAGGTCAGACCTTGCTTTGTTTAATTCTTTCAGATGAGATGACTGAAGTGTAAAGTCAGAGGACTGAGCTCAGACAAGTGGGAAGATGGATTATGAGCATGAAGTAGAATAATAGAATTATTGTTTGGGATGAAAAGATAAACGTCAAAGACCAACATATACCATCTTCACTTGCATAGATATTCTTTTCAAAAAAGCATAAGATAGTATATGAAGAGAACAAACTAAGAAGTGAATTTTCACAGCATAAAATTAACATTAGTAGACAGTCTTTCTGAGATAGCTAGATTAGTGCAAGAAGGATGGTGGGCAGTCAAGAAGAAATTACATACTGCCCTAGGAAAGTCATCTAGGAAAAGAACAAAGTCAAAAGAATCGTGACTCCACATGACTCTGCTTTGTTGAAACTTCCACTATCAAGTGCCCTTGAGAACAGCCAGTGGGATTACCCTTTTTACAACGTTGCTAAATGATGCAGCACAAGAGCCCTGAGGATGCCCTAAAATGAAACTATTCCTGCCTTGGAAGTGCACCTTAAGGCAAAATACCCACCCTGCCCCTTAAATAAATGAATAGCCTATTTTTTTTTCATTGTTTTGCTTTCTTTTTTTCTTAGATGAGAAGAGACTTCATGAGGCTTCCGCATCTGAGTGATGCAAAATGTTTTTTCCTAAACTGTCCTCCCTAAAATTCTGTTTCTTTCCCCATGAGTGTTTTCCCTTAGCCTTCTGTCACTGTGATCTTATCACTGTTGTCTCCTTCATTCTTTTAGTTTCTAGTGATCTCTGTCTTCTGTTTCTTTAATTAACTTCCTATTAAATGTTTTTACAGTTGGCTTTCTAGTCCTTATTTTTGCTGTCCTCAACCCAACCCTTTTAGATTCACTTATCTTTGTCTATCTAGTGGTTTTCCAGTTTCTCATTCTCATTACTTCCTTCTCTTTAGCCTCTGGCTTCCACATCGCATCTTTTGTCAAATATACTCCATGTTTTTGATAGATCACCACTTCTTTCTTAATCTGATCCTGTCATTTTATTGCTGATGAAGACTGGCTCTCAGATCACTTACCATCATCATAAAGTGGTTTGCTCTAGAGCCTGAGCTCATAGAAAGTGCTACCCCAGTCAGAAAAATGGCTGTGTTGAAATGGCACCTTCTTGCCCAGCAAAGCTGCTTCTTTCCTCTATCAGTTGCATATGCTGATGTTAACATTAAGCATGTGCTCCTGCATATTATCTCTGCAGAGCCATGATCAGTGATAGTAAGTAGAACCTTCTGAGGTAAACAGTTCTAGAAGCACTGGGCTTGAGCTGGTCGGACAGACCTGAACATATAAATTTTGACGTGATAGGATGATATTTGTGTTGCTGAAGAGCCATTTTGGCCAGTTATGCCCTCTATTGCTAGTAGTAATGCAGGGAATGAAGAAAGGACCTTGTAATGACGCTGATTCACATTGGCTTGGCCAAACAGGCAGGTTAAGAAAATCTTTTAGCTGCAAAGTGAGTACATCTGGAGTCAAAGAAGCATGATAAACACAGAAGCCTACAGTGGCATTTTTATGCTGCTGCTTTTTGTCACAGAACTGCTATTTAATTACTACTACACCTTTTTGAGCTAGGGTGGCTATCTGTGGTGTTACTTTTGTGTCAGCTGGAACCGGAAAAGCACAGGTGGTCCTTCGGGCTGTTAGACAGTGGCTGTGACACAGCGCTTGGGACCTGCAGAGAGAGTGAACCTTTTGAAAAGGTTACATTGGTAAGGTACTGCTAGAATCACAGGAACACAAACTAATTTCTGTGGCTCTTCCTTTAAACCCTCCAGACCATAAAAGAATGTAGAGGGAGTTCATGAACAAGATGGCTAGTAAAATGACAGAACAGTAGAAAAGAAGGTGAGAAACCTCCAATAATTTCTAAGAGGCACATAGCTCATGCAGGGAGGCAGAACTGTTGTTGGATGCATTTTCTGGGTTCACCCAAAAGAGATGAAAATCTTTTAACCTCTGAGAAGAACTGCAAATGGATCTCTGCAACACCACATCCCGCTTGGTAGCCAGCTCTGGTGGAACATCTTTTTCCATAGTCAGTAACACAGATGCTTTTATTACAAAGGTTGCAGCCTCAGGCCCCAGACTCGGTTTGAAAAGGGACCTATAGCCAAAACAAGCAGATCTGATTCTTGACACTTCAGCCTGGTTGTTCACTGTGGGAGCAACTCTACGGTGGTCTTGATCTGCACGTGCATATGCATAGCACTATGCATGGATGCATAATGTCCAGAGTCTCCAGCACCCTTACAATGGCCCTGCAGAAATAAAATTCAAAGGCAATACAGAAGAAACTGAAAGATCAAACAGAACAAGCATGTGGCTGTGGTATTGCTGATGTCTATAGTGGGAAGGACTGACATCAGACTTTAATTATCTCCTATATACATAATATGTGAAATTTTCTGAACTCTTAGGTGGTCAGGAAATAAATAATATCTCCTAGTTTAAAATATGCTGCAATTCACGTCCTTTTAGAAATGTACAACACTGGGAAGGATGTACCAGTATTACACTGAAGTAGCTGCACCTCTCCATGTATCCTGCAACACCATAAGAAGCAAATAGTGCTAAGTGAATAACTCGTAATATTTCAACATTTTGTATCTAGTAGCTGTCCTACTTCGGATTAGGCTGAGCTGGATCTCCTGTGATTTTAGAGGTTAACTATGAATACCTGATATTCATCTACTTTGGCTGACTAACATCTTTCTTAGCTGAAAACCTTCAGGTGTGAAATTACTTCCAAAATCGGTTTCATGACTGTCTGTTGATGGCTGATTTTAGAGTATATGGCAGGTTGTTTCAGGAGCAGAGGAATTTTATTCATAATACTTAGGCTCTTTCATTGTGTGTCTATCTGCTCTTTGTTGTTCTACCAGTTCTTTATTTGGATTAGATTAGCTGACAACAACTGGCTGTACTTGTTAGCAAGATTTGCTTTTATTTTTAAATGTTCTATCTTCTTATCTTTATTTTTAACATCATGATTTAGTTTTTATTGCTTTGTGCTCAGACACCTCTAAATAAATGCTTTTATGAATAGGCTAAATAGATTATCTCCCTGCCTCCTACTTAATTCCTGTGGGCAGAAATAACCTTGGCACAGGGTGTTCTAAGGATTATTGATTACTCGAGCTGTACTTCAGGCCATCAGCTCCTTCAAGCCAATTATTAATGCCCTGTATGTCAGCAATTATTGGAAAATCGGTGAATGCATTTGCTGTGCTCTCTGAACACTTTTCCAGAACAGTAAGGTGCTGGCAATGGTGGCTAACTAAATTCTGGTGGAGGGAGAGAGTTCTAGGTGAAAAGCCACCCCTCTGGGTCAGGTGAGAAGAGAGTTGGTTTAGACTTTCACCTGCAAGGTTAAGCCACAATGAAGTATGGAGTAGCAAGTTGTTCCATGATCCATAGAGCTAATGAAGGATGATTTCTTGCAGATCTGTGTGCTGCATTCCTTAAAGACACCATAACAAGGTATTCAATTCCTTTTGTGTTCCCTGAATGCCCCTGCATCCCCCGCCTTTTTGCCTGAGAGAGTGGCAGCATGTGCTGTGGGTGCCTTTAAACTGTACATGTGCTGTTAGACGGCTGCCTGGGGATGCAGAAAGCTTTAATTCTGCTTCCCACTACAGGACACGGTTTGAGTCTTTCTCCTTTATTCAGTTACTCTGGCAAAATTGGCTGTAATTAGCGATTAGTGAAAAAATATATTATGAAAAAACTAATAGCTGAATGGTCACTTGAACAGATAGCGCAAGCATGTGAAGTATACTTTCGTAGGAAGACAGGCCAAATCAAAAAAATTAAGTTATGTTACATAATCGCCAGAGGTATCTATCTATAATCCTATGGAAGTTGGAAATAAAACCAGTGATGTTCCTACTTTGTAAATATTGGAAATCTGCAAATAAATGGCCTTGTGTTGTGACTGAGGAAAAAAAAAAGCAATCTCTGCAAGCACTTGTGACAGCTCTGCAGAGCTTTAGTGTGGCTGTGATATGGGAGCAAAACCAGCTGTAGAGTGCTATTCATCTTGTGCCTGTTCCACATGCAGACTGTTATTTCAGTCTTGGTATTCTCCAGACATTAGAGTTCTAGCTTCAGTAATAGGCTCTCTGGGTCAGAAGTTACAATTCCCTGCAAGCTGCTGCTGAAGAGATAAGGGTATGAACTAAGGAGAATGGAAGTGTGGCTGCAAGACCCCCCAACCTGGTTTCTCTGGAGGAACTCTTGTCTGGATGGTGTGTTTCGGCTGCACAAGTTCTTTCAAAATGAGGATGCCATAAATTACTTAGGCATGGCAGCACTGCCCACAGCCACCACATGAATTGCATACAAAGTCTGACTTCAAGCTTGTAACACTTTTCTGAGCAGAAGTTGTCTTTGAGACGTCCACAACCACCAAGATCAACTGACTTGGAAATACAAGTGGGGTTTCAGTCACACACACACACACCCACCTTTTTTTAATTATTTTATTTATTATCATGGTAGTAATTGCTACAGGGTCTTCACTACTTCTTAAAGGTAACATCTCAGTGTATTGAAGTATGTTGTGTCCTTGGCCCTCAATTTAGCCATTTCATCAATCCATGCTCTGTGGCTTTTTTCAGTCCAGTCTTTTCTCTGTCATGTGGTGGCAGAGTCTAGCAGTAACTAGTCAGGGCTGTATGAAAGTTAAAATTTTCTTATCAGTTTCTGGTTAGGCACTGTGATACAATATATATTTATGTTTAAAAACCTGCAGTGTGAACCTGCATCAGCAAACCTGAGGTAGAAGTTTTGGTATGGATATATTGGGACAGATACCTACTGAAGAAACAATATAATAAAATGTGTGATCTAGCTTATGACTCTGGGAGCATCAGTTGCTTTTTCTTTGTGATGCTGTTTTACCTGATGGAGAGTACAAGTGCTCACAAAGTGTGTAAAGAGGAGATAGCCTGACACATACAGCTTTGGGAAAATAGATGTCATTCTCTTTAATAATCTTTGATGTTTTCTAATAAATGAAAATGAATTCTTACTGCGGTAAGTTCAGGACAAGCTAGAAGGGCCAAGTGCTTTCTCAGTGCTTTCCAGCTTTTGTAGATAGCTATTAATTCCTGTATCTCGTGCTTCCTCCTATGCCTGGCCTTACATAGATATATAAAGCTGGCAAGGCAGAGGAGCTGTTCCTCCCTCCTTGTATGCGCTTGTGCAATGACCCCTAAGAATTGCAGTCCCTGCTGTCTTTGGGGAAATAGCTGCTACTCAGCCTGGATGTGAATGGAGAGAAGAAAGCAAGAGGCTGGCTAGAGTTTCTTTATTTTCCATCAAAGACAAATTGAGAAGACAGCAAATGCAGAAATAACTGTACTGCACAGGCAGCTATTGTGTAGGGAAGATACAGACTTTCTGGAAAAGGCAGATTTGCTGTATATGCACCATATAGTTCAAGGTTTTGCTCCTTCTTTGACTAAGCTGTTGGTTGTCCATAAATCATGGATGCCGAATGATGTTTTGTGCTGTAACCAGCATGTCCCTGCACAGAGTTCAGACAGTGCATCTCAGGTACAGTGGATCTGATTCACTGGTGTTCTCTTGGCCTCCGCACCATGTAGACATTTAGAAGACTGTAGCATAGACACGTAGCTCACTGATTGGATGCAATATTTGTCTGCACAAACACAATTAACTATTTTAGAGCTAGTTCTTTTCTATGAACTTCCTTCCCTCTCACTAATTAATGGAAATGCAAATCAAAGGCTAAATTATAAGCAAGAAGAGTCTGTTCTTCGTCTATGCTTCAAAACTATCCCAAGGGTAATAAAATTACAAAATCTGAGCAGAGCACGTTCATTCTTAAAAGCAACTTGAAGGTCTATAGTGTAAGTGAAGGTAATAGAAACAGAAGGAGCAGCTGCCTTGAGTCATCTCATTTTCAGGTGTAAAATAAAAACAGTATTCTTGCCTCAGGGACATTTTCACTGAGGAAAATCTGAACGATTTGTTTTTGGGGAAACCTAGCATTATAACGCATATTGAAGAGGCACTGTGAATCTCTCTTCTTCAACACTGTAGCACATGGTCTTTCGGATGTAGTTGATGGTGCTTTACACAACAATTTGCCCTCTTTGGACTGAAACAGATGTGCCTATACACTTGATGATTGGTGTGCAGAGCCTCTATCCCATCTTCCATTGACTTAAGTGTTATTAGTTTCTTTGTAGGACTAAATCACATCTGCTTATGTGTGCAACTGTTGTATTTGTTAAAGCTAGAAGGAAAAAGACCTTGCATTCATAAATCCTGCATCACAAGGAATACAATGAAACCCATTTAGACACCCTCATTTCTGGATGTTGTGAAACTTTTGTATGAATATATTCCACTTGCCATGATTAACCAACAGTGGTGGCTCAGGGAAAGTGTCCTTAGGCGAAAAGCCTGCTTAAGCATTCGAGATTTGAATCTGCAATTGGATGTTAATCAAGGACTGATGAGCCCTGCTGGCGCTTAATATGTTGTCAGGAAAACATATGGTTGAGCCAGGTATTCTCAACAGTCACGGTGATGTAGAAGTATCAGTATCATTCTGAGAGGACAGTAGGCTTCCACGCGGGAAGTAGGACTGCTCAAAATAAGCATGTTTCTGGTATACGTCTGAAAATTCCATCCTAACACACACAATGTAGTTGTCTTGCATTTCACAATACCTTAAAGTTCCCCTGTTTTTTTTAGCATTAGTAATACTAAGGGCTTGTTCTTTGCAGCTCTGTAACGTGCCACCAGACTGCTATAGTGCTGTTTTCCAGAGCCTCTGTGGAAACATTTTCCCTTTTTGTTCTCTGCTTTTATTCACATACTGTTTTTTCTTATGGCCTGGCACCTGCAACCCTAATAGTGCTGTTACAGCAGGTTCTTTCATGGGAAGGAACTATCACACCGGCATAAGAGTCACCCCTGCTTCCCCTCCTTTCCTTTCTTCTTGTTTTGTAGACTTCAGTTCATGTTAGAGAAAAAATGCATAACAAAGTAGGTAAAACACTCAGTAAATACTATCATAGCAGGAAACTAAGGTGGAAACTAATACAAGGAGTAGCATCTCAACCCCAGTGAATTTTGAAGAAATTTTATTTCTACTGATATGTGTTTTTTGGTTTGAAGTTGAAGTCATTAGACTACAATGGGTTCCAAATGGTTTTCATTCAAATTCAGCAAAAGATATTTATAACTCAGCTCCAGCTTTATGCAAAAGCATGTCTCAGGCTTGCTAAATATTTGCACACATTAGATAAGGAGTTTCTCTGACCACTCTGGGTAGCTTTCATCTTAAAAGAGTTTCTGATCTGAGGCAACAAATAATGTCAGATGTCTTGATGTAATTGAAACATAATGAAATAGAAAATGAGATTAATTTCAGTTTATTATCTTTTTTCTACTTGATGAGGTGATCATCTATATGCCTTCAGCAGTTCCTACTGGATCTTTAACCAAACTTACTTGAAAGATAAACCACCTTATCATCTTAAAAACCTCTGTAGTTGTTCCCTTGTCAGCTAAAAAGCAAACCTTCAAAACCTAACTTACTCATTTTATACTGAATGCACCAATGAACTTTATGATTAGAAAAGGTTTTGAGATTGGTGGCAAGGATACTGGATGCAGGTTCAGAAGAAAAGGTGACAACTATATTACTTCTAAGTTTGCTTAGTGCTACTCTATGGGCACCAAGCAAAGGTATTTCAAGGACTGGTTTAGGTTTTCTTTAATCAAGATAATGAAACTTTACCTACGAAATAGGATAGAAACAGCACCCATCCAACTTCTAGGGAAATGAGTCTGATTTTTGAAGCAATAAAGCACCACTATGTATAAGTAGTCTTTCAGCCATAAAATCATCCTGTTTAATTCCTGAATTAAACCTCTGTAACTTCTGGTTTGAGCTAGTGAATCTCTGTTGGAAATACAATCAAATTCAGCTACTGGAAATAGGCATAACCTGAAATTAACTGTGTCAGTACACAGTTACCATTAAAACAAAATGCTACCTTCTTTCCAACCTGTCTTTTTCTAGTTTCATTTCCAATTACTGTTTTTTAGCCATGAAATATTTATCTGCTTGATTAAAGAATTTTGTGATGAGTTCTAATCCTTGCCCAAATTTCTTGTTCATCTGCTCTGGGTCATCATTGTAACACTTTTTTTTTTTTTTCTTTTTTTTTAAGCTAGGTAAATTTGAGCTCCATAAGTAATTCACCATAAACATGGTTTTCTGTCTTTGAATCATACTTTTGAAGGGAAGACTGAGAACACTGTTATGATTTCATAACCCTGACTACTGTGTAAGCCCTAGAGTTTTCTAAATAATTCCTGGCCTATAAATTAACAATTGCCTAAAGGAGAAAATTATCCATAAATATCCAGTGGAAAATATTTTGAGTTCAGTGTGTCACTGGTCACTTCTGCACCACAAACTGTGTATCTTGAGGCTTCCTATAGAGCTGAATGAGACAGCACCACACATTCTGAAGGGATATAAGCAAGAAAGACTAACTCCTTTCAATGGAATCCTCTGTACTTCTGGACAGAGTGTGTTTCTTTTTCATATTTTTTAGTAAGTTCACTAGGTAGTTGTCAGAAAATAGGTAATATACAAGTGAATTTTCAGTGCCCAGAGTTTTTATATGAACTACTAAATTCAAGAAATAGAACATACAATTCAAGTATTGAATAATCCTTAGGTGTCAAACATGTCAGCTATAATGCTGTTCTGAGGTGTTTGTTGCTTAATGAAAGAAAATAACACAAAAAGCTTTTTCCAACTGGATTTTATAAAAGTAACAAGTATTAAGTTGTACTATACAATATGAACTTTATATAAGTTGAAAAACTCCTTATTTAAATATTAACTCCAGAAAATAATTTTAGCATAATTTTACAAACTTAAATACTGAAATGGAACCTTTTGAAGATGCAGGTGGAAGAACTGTTGCCCTGAGATACACATCAGGAACAAATACTCTCAAAATTTTTCAAGGACTCTGCAAATGCCTACAAGTAAAAACTTTGGCAGCTTAATACCAGACAAAAAATTATGTAGGTAGGAATCTGAGAATGTAGGGGTTTTACTTTTAGCTTCTTTGAATATATTCTATATTCTCTGGCCATTGTTTTTAACTAAAGGACAGTGGTGATTTAGTTTATGTAAAGACTCATTAACTGTGTCTTTGAGTTTAACTAAATGTGTGGGACCTGATGTGTCTGGAAATCTCAGTGGGGTGAAACTCCCAACAGACCAGTTGGTATCTTTAGACCAGGGACCCTCAAACTATGGCCGGCGGGCTGGATACAGCCCCCCAGGGTCCTTAATCCAGCCCCCGGTATTTACAGAACGCCCCTGCCGGGGGCTGGGGGGGAACCAAGCAGCCGCAGATGGCTGCCTGCCACTTCATCCGTGCTGGTCCCCTGTTTAAAAAGTTTGAGGACCCCTGCTTTAGACCCTTGGAGTACTCAGGGGGCTCAGGTTGTGCTTCAGCTCAGGACAACCAAGGCACTGAGTAATTAGTAGCCTGTGTAGTACTAACTCATCCTTGCACTGGCTTTTGCAGCATAAATTATTGTCAATTTCTGTTTCATTCTCCATGGTCCAGGTATTTTCTGACCACAAAAATATTCAGACTGAGTCACATTCCTAACTGGGCAGGATTCCCTGTGTTTTACTCCCTGCTTTGTCTACTACTTCCTCTAAAATTAGAGATGACTATAAGGTTTTCTATTCTACATCTTATAAGTTTTAATACTCCCATTGCTCCTAAGAGTTCCCTCTTAAGTCACCCAGTATCTTATAGGAACCTGCCAACACACAGCTTGTGGTGTGGTGTTTGTGCTGAAATAAGCTGGTATGGAGCTATTCTAATTGGTGCTCTGCAGGCACTAGTGATGAAAGGTAATCACAGTGAAATAGTTGGACTAATGGGATAAACACAATAGGAGCATTACTACTGGCTCTACTAAATGTTAATGAAGTCTGGAATCTATAATTACTCATCTGTTTTTAATCAAAATAATGTAATTTGAGATACTTAATTTTGTAAGTATTTCCCAGAGAGCAGTTTTCTTCTTAGTTATTTAAAGCACCGTTCAATAATGAGAGTTTTCTATTCATCTTTTTACACAAGAAGATATAGTGATAGTAATACTAATTACATTTTATGCTATTCCCATACCATATTCTCAAACAGAACGTCCTTCAAGTTTCCTTCTAATGATTGACTACCAATAAAGTACACAGGCTTTTGCTCTGCCTGAGCTTGGTGTGGCTGAGCTGCCAGTCACAGGCTTGCCATGAGTGCTGCAAAGCCACAGTGAAGCACAAGAACAAAGTAAACACACAGGAATAAAAAAACCTGCTGATCATGTATCTAACTAATTTATATCCTTCATCATCCTCTTCAAGATCCTCCTGGACATAAGCAAATTTTATTTATCATGTCAGCATCTTCTGTCTTCTAAGTGCATAATACTGGAACCCTACTTGTTCAAATACAAGAAAAAAATGCAATTAGAAGTTTTACCTAAATTTTCATCAGTCCAAGTACCTGTTTCTAACGAGATATTAATACAAGTTCATCAGTTATAAGTATGTATCAAAATTGGCATTAGGTGTGACTTTCACATTCTAAAGTATATTGGTTAAAATCAAGAAATGAGTGGGCTCTTCAGATCAAGATCTAACTATATCCTCTTCTACAATAGAAATCAAATGTTGCTCTTCACAAAAGAAAGGGAACTGAACGGCATTCCTTTCCTCTAACTGGATTTTCATATTCTGGCCTTAGTTATGAAATCTGCCCAGAAAACCCCTGCAAGTCCAAGACAGGTGTACAGACTGCCATACAGAAAACCTGGTAGGAAATCTTTTAAAAGAATAATGTTTTGCAGAAGAACACATTTGTCAAAAAGCACTCTTGAAATTAGTTGTATTAAAAAGATTGAAATACAGGTTTTCCAATTATTCAGATAAAGCATTTTGATTTTTTCAAAGTGGAATCATGTTTTGTAACTTAGCCAAAAAGGTCCTGGATGTTTGTTTTTGGTGTTGATATGTAATGGACTTTTTGTCCCATTTTTGTATAGTCTCCTTCTAATACAAAGGAACGGTCTCTCTGGATTTCAGATTTTGGCACAAAATGTATTTCTAGCCAGACTATAGTACTGAGTGTTATTCAATATTTACGTATGCAACGGTGTGCTTTTAAGGCGGCTTGGACACACAAAAAACTTATTATATCCCCTTAGTATGTTTTTGTTTGAGTCAGCTCTTACTGGCTTGTTGAGTATTCTTTGGAACCAGTGCATCCCTTATGGTACATGTTTCTTCTGGAAACATGACAGTCTTTTGAATTGCGTCACTAAGAGCAAAGAACAAACAGACAAAAGGAAGAAAGCTTCATACCACTGTGTCCGATTTTCTGAAGTTCCGGACACAGAACTTAAAATATTTCTAATTAAAGCTAAATAGCCCTGCTGCCCTATATGGCTAACCAACATAAAGGTGTTGGAAGCACTCTGGATATCTTTGTAACTTTGTAGTTGTCACCACTATTCTGCTAAAATGTCACTACTTGAAAGCATGGATCATGTACCAAATTTTCTTTGCAGTCAAAGAGTCTGAAAGCAGACACTTCAGCTTCTGTTGCAAGTCTCTCTACCCTACGAGTAGCTCAGTTGAAGCTTTATTAACCACAGAATACAGGGCATCACGTTAGTGTAATTGTTTTCTTACTTTCTGGTTGTCTCTTAGGAAACTAGCACTTAGTTTACACAGCCTAGTTTCCAATTCATGCCATTCACTCTTAGTGTTCTTTCCATGGTTTGTTTGGTTTATCCAGATTTTTTAACTATTACTTTAATAAGATTTTGGTGGTGAGGTCCATGCTGTCCCCAAGTGAAACTACTCTGCCTCCTTTTCTTATGCTTCTCTTTGTCTCCCTTCTCAGTAATTAATGCTTTTTGCCTAAACCAGTTTAATCAGATTTCTGTCACATTTATCCCATTTAACATCAGAGTAAATGCCAGCCAATTAAAGACAATTACTACTGGCTTCCAGAGGTTAGATAAGACTTTGCCCCTCATTGTTAAAGCACAGTCTGAGAAGGCATCCTTCCCTGGGTGTCATGAAAGAAATATCTCACTGAATATTTTAATTAAAAGCTAATTCAATCTAATACTAAAAATCAAAATGACAGACAAAGACAGATATCTTCAAAATCCTATGTGCCTTGGACTTAGGGTCTCTTGTAAGTGTTGAAGAAATTATAAGCAATTTATCCTAGACTAATTATATAGATGAAGTATTCATTGACACCTCAATTAAGACTCTTAAAACAATTTTATACCTACATTTCTGTAAGATTATGGCCATTATTATGTCATTCATTGACACGCAGGACAAAGAAAATAGAGCAGAATTTGACATTGTCTTCAGTATCTGTTTTCATTTAAAAATTGAAGTATGACTTTTTTTTTCCATAGAGACTTGTCTCTTAAAGTAGCATTAGAGGTAGTAAAAAAGCTGTATGAACTTATGTGTATTAACTAAGCTTAATCATTGAAGTTTTATCAACACTAATTATTCAAGTGAAGATCTTTTTAGGGTCTGTATTGCTCAGGAAACAGACAACGGGATGCAGAGACTTTTCTTCTGAAATTGTTGGGTTTTATCTAGTCTAGGTACTTGCTCAACAGAATTTGCTCACCTTCTGACAGTTATTTAATTATTTGGTTTAAAATCCAATGTAAAGCCCTTCTAGTCTGGTCTAGGTGGTCATGTGCAGTTCTAAAGGAAAGGCCTTTTTCCAGTGTCTACTCTTCTTCAAACCATACATGTATTTCCATTTGGCGCGAGAAGAAAAAAATGAATTACAAGTGATTGACAGCCACTCTCTAGTTGGTTTTGTTACTTGTACAGTAACAGTTTTTGAAAGCTAAATAAAATTCACCTGGAATCCAGCAGCAAGTGGTGAAAATGGTTCTCCCTTGCTTTGGTATGTGTAACCATACTAGTATGACCAAAGCGGGCAAGGGGCTGGCTGAGATTAACTTGTTCCAATGGGCTGGCAGAAACCAAATCAGGGTAAGATACTGGTGGGGAAGGCATTTTGAAGGGTTTGCAGCTGAAACACTGTCTCCCTTGAGTACTCACATTGCTCAGTTACACATTACCTTACAAACTTAATGAACTGTCACAAAGTGCTCAGCTGTTATGGAAATGGCTTGCAGTGTGAGGGACAGAGGAAATGGCTACTGAAGGCATTAAGGTATGGCTCCTTCTGGTTCCCTCTCAATGAAGCTTCCACAGAGATGAAAACTAGGGAACATCTCCTAGGACATGTTTGTGCACACCTCTCCAGCAAGACATAAGTACTGAAATCTAAAGCCTCCTGTTCTAGGAAAGGTTATATCATAGAATCAGAGAATCATTTAGATTGAAAAAGACCTTTAAGATCATCAAGTCCAGCTGTTAACTCAGGACTGCAGAGTCCATCACATTGCTAAACATCTACATGTTTTCTAAATGCCTCCAGGGATGGTGATTCCACCACCTCCCCAGGCAGCCTGTAAAAATTCTTGACCACCCTTTCAGTGATTTTTTTTCCCTAACATCCAGTCTAAGCCTCCCTGGTGTAACTTGAGCTTGTTTCCTCTTGTCCTGTCGCCAGTTATTTGGGAGAAGAGACCTGCCTCCACCTGCCTACAGCCTCCTTTCAGGTAGTTACACAGAACAATAAGATTCCCCCAAGTCTCCTTCTCCAGAGTAAGCAATGCCAGTTCCCTCAGCTGCTCCTCGTATGACTTGTTCTCTAGACCCTTCACTATCTTCGTTGCTCTTCTGTGGACATGGCCCAGCACCTCTACATCCATCTTGCAGTGAGGAGACTAAAACTGAACACAATATTCCAGGTGTGGCCTCACCAGTGCCCAGTACAGGGGGACAATCACTTCCCTAGTCCTGCTGGCCACAGTGTTTTGGATACAAGCCAGGATGCTGTTGGCCACCTGTTCAGCCACCCACCAACCAGCACCCCCAGGTCCCTTCCCACCAGGCAGCTTTCCAGCCGCTCTGCCCCCAGCCCGTAGCGCTGTGTGGGGCTGGTGTGACCCAAGGGCAGGACCCGGCACTGAGCCTTGTGGAACCTCATACAATTGGCCTTGGCCCGTCTGTCCAGCCTGTCCAGATCCCTCTGCAGAGCCTTCCTGCCCTCCAGCAGATCAACACTCCCCCCCAGTCTGGTGTCATCTGCAAACTTATTGAGAGTGCTCTCAATCCCCTCATCCAAATAATTGATAAAGATATTAAACAGAACTGGCCTCAATACTGAGTCCCAGGGAACACCACTTGTGACTGGGCGCCAACTGGATATGCTGCAAAGCTGACAAGAGTTTCTGTATGCTGGAACATGAACCAGCAATGTGTTCTTTCACTGGTTTTGTAGGTATTTTGTTAGTCTTAATGTATTTTTTTTATAATAGCGTACCGTAGTGCAGTAATTATTACATTTTCATTTGTACCTATCTGGTGCGGCAGAGGAAAACTTTTGGTTATAGTCTATACGTCCTGTATTTGATGAACTAATAACTGAAATATAAGCATAACCACAGCCTAAAATTCATGAGAATTATACAGACAAATCTCTAGCACGCAGTGGCCAAAGGAATTTCATTTTTTTTTTAATTATTCTGGAGTGAAACTTAAGGTAACACCATCATAGAGAGAGAGTGACCTCTGTCTCAGTGCCCTCCCTGCCCCTTCCCAAGGCCCTCAAATTTCCTACTTAGCAAAACTATTGATAGAGTAGATCTGTGAAAGGTTCTTGTCTCTCTTCCTGTGAAACGGAGAACTAGAGTTTTTTCTCTCTGTACAGTCACAAAAAAAATAAAAATAAAAAAAAATGATGGTTGAATCATAACAAAGTGCATTTTCCAAAACAGCCAGGAATGGATTGATGAGGGCATTCACTACTGAGATGAGAACTCTGAACTACCTAAGAAATAATTTAGAGAATCAGGCTAGCTCTGCCTGCCTCTGACTCCAAATCCCGAACTGGAGCTGAAAGGCCTTTATTGAAGGATTCATTAAAACTCATTTGTACAATTGGAAATTTTGTTTTAATGAATTAATGTTTTCAGACAAGAACATTTCACTAAAAACTTACAAAGCCAACTTTCAGACTTTCTCGTATATTCTTTCCAGGCAGCTACAAAAGAAAATCAACATTTTCAATATTTGTGATTAACTTTAAAGATGATTCAAATTTAGAATAAAATGTCATTATCTAATATATTCGTAGTGGTGGTAGAACAGGCAGAAATCTTAAAATTAGAACTATATGAAGCAAACAGTTGATTAAAGATACTCTGACCAACCACTTACATGTTTCCAGTCACAACTGAATAGCAGTTTCAACAGACATCAGAAACAGCTCCCTGGTGGTACAACGCTGTAGATGATATGTCTGGAGGCATGCCTGACAATCTGGAAACCTCCCTTTCCTCAGTTCATTCCTTCTCAATTCCTACAGCCTAAATTCTCACTGCAGGCAAGTTTCCTTGCTGCCTATGCCTTGCCAAGGACTTTGACAACGTCCTGCTCATCGGTGCTGTGCTGTAACCTGATGAGTGCTCTCATTGCTGATTTTGTATAGGCACAGTTGTGTTGGATCAAGCTGCAGTCCAGTCTTACCTCCATTCTTGGCTCTAGCAGTGGCTGAGTCCTGGTGCTTCAGACAGTCAATCCCCACTGAAAATATTCTTGCCTAATTTATGGCACTATGTGTGGAAGAAAGGTTACTTGGGATGAATTTTGATCTCCTCAGCACCTGTGGCAGTCGGCTTATGCCTGATGAATATCACTACACCAAACAGTGAATAAACTGGGCATGTTCATAGCTGGTCATTCTCCATACTCTACCATCGATTTCATTTTTCTTCTAGAACAAGTGAATATATTCATAATATATTAAATTAGAAGGTGTATAGGACTTAACAAGTGCTCTCCCTTCCCAGACTCACCTGCACTTTTTTCTTTGTAGCTATTCTGAACTGCTAGTGCTCTTAGGCTTTAACAGCTGTGTTGTGGAACGCAAATTCTAGTGCTTAACAGGTAGAAATGTAACATTTTCTTAGGCTGATATTTAAATATATGATTATAAGTGGTACAGAGAGCTACAGGCTGAAATTGAACTGCATGGTGATTTGCTGTATCTGGTTTTAAATAGACTCCCTTTTCCTTTTCGTGAAACACACTCAATTCTCTTATTATGGTACAGGATGCCAAAATGAGGTAATACTTTGTAAACCAGTTATTCATTCAGATATACTAACTAACAAGCCTGGAATTTTTCCAGAGCATAAAATTTGACATATCCCTAGAAAAAGGTCACACACAGTGAACAGTTTAGGCAGAGGGAAAAAAGTAAAAAAACCCCAGATTCCAAAAAAAAATCAAACAAAATATTCTAATACTTCCAAAAATGTTATTTCAATTCTTTATATTGATTAATAAGGGGAATTTTTATATATATATATATTTATATTTATATTTATATATATATATATATAAAAGGTACCTGTTTAGGTTCTTATTTGCCTACTACAACTGGAATGAATATATCATCCAGAGAACTTGTGTAAATCACAGTACATTTTGTAGTTATGCCGCTTTAGTGAACCTTAAGATGCAGAAAAGCTGAGTTCAGATGTCCTTTTTCTGATTTATAGGGCAATGTCAGCTACATCCATGAGATGTTATGATTAATCTGATGTTCACCTTGTTCAGTCTTTCTGACAAATCAGTTTTGTTTTGGAATAAATCGGGTCAAATTGGAAACTACATATCTTTCTAAAAATATATCTCAGGTTTGTTTCACGTGTCATATGCTGCTATCCATCTCTAGTTCTCATATTGGTATAATTCCATTACATTGTGGAGGTTGACTTATTCACAGATTATCATTTAATTCTAGTGAATTCAAGCGCTGTTAATATTCAAAGTATTCCCAGCCCCAGCTTTTACTTCTGTAGGTGCTTACCTGGCAGGATAAGATGCATCCTTCTCTAAAATGAAATATAAAGATTATCTAAAATTTTTCTGCTGCTCCAATTTGGAAACAGCAGGTTCAAAGAACTCTGAAAGACAGAGCTGCTGACAATGCTGGCTAACAACACTTGATGTACTGTCAAGAATTCTGTTTCCAATTTGCTTGTTTCCAACTAGAGGAGAATGGGCAGGACACCCTATTCCACCCAGAAGATACGCAAATTAATGCAAACATTAGTAATACGCTCATTTTTAATCAGTCAGCCTAAGTTAGTGTAACCTGCCAGTAATCAGTGACATTGCAAGCTTGCACAACAACCAACACATACTACTGACCTCTTATTCCAGTCACCTCTGCTGATTCAATGTACATACATATTTAACCCTATTGCTAGCACATCACAGTATAGAATAACTCTCTAACTATTCATTCTGACTTCAGTTTTGGGCTACCTAGACTGAATAGATAGCAACAAATTGTTAAACAAGCACAAGGTGGAGGACATAATATGTGTGTAGAACAACCGAGCATTTGGCAAGGATAAGCGTGCATGGTAGGGAAAGGTGAAGATAGCAAGAATGGCCATTTCCCAGTATTTCACATAAAACCCTGCAAAATCAGAACTTGACTGCTCTTTCCTCCTGTCTCAAGAAATTTTTTAGCTCCCCACTTCTCACATTGTTTCAGTGCATAGCGACCCATATTCATCCCTCTCTTTCTCTCAGCCTGTAATATTTGAGGCTTACCCTTTAGACCTTTCCTTCTCTTTACAAACTGTAGTTGTGACACAGGCTGTCAGAATAGCTCTCATTCTGGGCTGCAGAATAAACACTACCATCATTAATTTCTTTGTAAGAAAACAGTGTAAACACAGCAACAAGAAAATAGTGGGCATAAAGCTATTCACCTGGTTCATGTGGAGTTCACACAATATAGAGGGATGGTGCTGGTAATGTGTAACGGCAACACTTTGTTTAATACATCAGTGCCTCAAATGCACATGATCCACAGCTTTGACCACAGAAAGATATGTAAGATTTCTAATAGGGTTGACTTGCACTGTCTAGTTGGTTCTAGACTATATTCATCAATCTTTTGTTTTTTTAGCAACATATTCATGCCTATGTGCTTCACGCTCCTATCAGCTGACTTAAATAAAGAAGAGCTACAGAAAACGTCCAGTTTCATAGCCTACAGATACAGGCTCACAGGTGACCTGAGAATAGCGATGTGCAAATTGCATTTAAATTCCTTGATTTAAATGTAATTTTTGCAGACACTATGAATGATAGGAAAAGAAACTCCCCCCTGCCCCTGCATCATGAGTCAACAATGGACATGAGTCAGCAATGTGCATTTTCAGCCCAGAAAGCCAGCCAGACCCTGGACTGCATCATAAGCAGTGCGGCTTGTGATTCAAGTCAAGGGAGGTGATTCTGCCCCTCTGCTCTGCTCTGGAGAGACCCCACATGCAGGACTGCATCCAGCTCTGCAGCCCTCAACACAGGAAAGCCATGGACCTGTTGGAGTGGGGCCAGGAGAGGGCCTCAAAAATGATCAGAGGGATGGAACACCTCTCCTATGAAAACAGGCTGAAAGAGTTTGGGTTGTTCAGCTTGGAAAAGGTTCTGGGGAGACCTTACAGTGGCCTTTCAATACTTAAAGGGGGCTTGTAAGAAAGATGGGGACAGACCTTTTAGCAGGGTCTGTAGGGATAGGACAGGGGGTAATGATTTTAAACTGAAAGAAGGTAGATTTAGATTAGACATAAGGAAGAAATTTTTTACAGTGAAGGTGGTGAAACACTGGCATAGGTTGCCCAGAGAGGTGGTAGCTGTCCCATCCCTGGAAACATTCAAGATCGGGTTGGACGGGGCTCTGAGCAACCTGATGTAGTAGATGTCCCTGCTCATTGCAGCAGGGGTGGACTAGATGACCTTAAAAGTTCCCTTCCAACCCAAACTATTCCATGATTCTGTGATCATATTTGGAAGGTTACATTTCAGAGGAGAAATTACTAGTCTAGACCAAAAGAAAACTGTGGTTTTAAACTGAACAAGATGTGTCTTATGGTTTGTTCTAATTTTGTTCTGGTTTTGTGTCCTGAACAGCTAGGTTTAGGCTTAGAAACTTTCATCTCCTTTTCATGCATTGTTCTTTCATTCTGTAGAAGTCTTTTTCAGCATCTGCCCTGCCTAATTTTATGATATATGTGAAACATCTAGTTGTTTTCTTAAAAAAAACAAAATAAAATCCATGAAAGCTTAAATCTTCTGTTTTAATTGGGAATACTAAATGGACAGTTGGAATTGAAATTAAAATTGGAAAAAGATTTTTATTGAAAAAAATTAACTAATTCCAACTTCTGACAACTCCTTTGTATTTTAGATTATGCCCAATAAAAGGTATGGTAAACTGACTAGCATGTAGGAGAGAGCTTTCCGTGATATGATGAATGAGAGTGTTTTCAATGTGCTTTTCTATAACTGCATTGGGTTTAGAAATTCTAAATTCCTAATTTAGAATTTGCACGCGTGTAAGGGCCTAATGATGTGTTTGCATGTTGACCAAAATCTTCTCTCTTGGACTTTCTCTCCAAAGTAAGGCTCAGGACTGGAAGACTAGAATTTGAAGCACCCTGACAGACTGTATGTCAGAAAAGACATCATGTTATTTTCTTTTTTAATTTTTAGCCAGAGGCTTTCCCCAACTTCATGGTAAGATCTCTTTAGTTGGTTCTGTGCTGATCCTTTTTAACTTAAGGGAAAAAAGAAACTCTTGGAGATAGCAGAATTTAATGCTAGTTTAGGATATTATAGTTCTGTTAATGGGCCCTTCCTCCATATACCAACCACCATCTTACTGTGTGTTTTGCTAACAGACTAAGCATCCTGTATGTACTCTCCTGAGGCCTCTCCCTGGAGCAATGGCTATGCACCCGTGTCAGGGCTGCAGCCTTTGCACCAGGTTTTAGCTCCCCAGAGTTGTACTTCCTTGAAAGGACGCACTGGCCAGCAAAACCTCTGTCAGCGGGGAGGGAGGGGTGGCCCCCAAGGTAAACAGTGAGAGGCATTTAGAGAAAGCACGCTGTGACTGTGGGGAGGAGATGATAAGGGGGTGGACTGTAAGCACCCTGCAGGACTCTGCATAATGTTCTCTTCATTTACCAAGCCATTAAACTGGAGCTGATTTTATTATCATAATTTTTTCCACTGGCATCTGAAGAAGTTTTATGGCTTTCAATAAAGCCTTCTCTTTACTCAGAATCCTGCTTGAATTTTGCTATAACATCTTCTAGTGAGATTTATGTCCTTGTTTTGCTTAAGATTCACATTTTAATGTAGCTATAAAAACAAGTTAGATTTGCTTGTTTGAGGGTGTCTTATTTAGTTAATTATCAGACACCACGTGGCAAATCATTTAATTTGGCTTCTATTATACAATGATTGTTATTTATTTTCTTGACTTGCTTCAGAATGGGAAGAAGGAACAGATAAACCAGAATGCAGTAGGGTTCCTCACATCAGAAAGGAACCAATTTCACTAATAGGGATGTTCCTTTGGACAAAGTAAAGAGTGTCTTTCAAAATGACAACCCAAATTTGGAATTAACAGTCATCCCACACCCTTTCAAAGTTAAATTTGTGTTCTCTCTATTTTTAGATATAATTTTGTTCTTATCACCAATAGAATCATGTCTGAAATTCTCATGGCATTATGGATGTTAAAACTTCGCTCATCCTAGAGATTTCCTTCTAAGACAGTGTTTGATTGTGTGAGGTTTCTCACAGACAAGCTTTGAGGTTCCTGTCTAAAAGATTAGACTACGTCTAAAAGATTAGACTACATCTATGATCATTTTAAAAAAAATAGAAATGTATGTGTTTCTCCTAAAGGAAAAGAAAATATTTTTTGAGAGTCTTAGTGACTCTTAATTATTTAAGTTATAAATTCAGTAAACGAGTCCTAAAGTCAGTAAAACCAAAGCAGGAGCTTCATACTACCAAAATGAAATAAAATAATAAAAAAAAATTCTGTTCCATTCTACCATAAAGTGAAATGTGTATTTTCATCAATGGTAAATATAGTCTATATCTGCCATGCTGACTGAAAGGGTTTTAACAAGCGATGTAAGTTTAAGAGGTGATATAAGCTCATCCACACTTATCCTTCTCACTCGGTAGTCAGCACTGAGTTATTCTCTGAAACAAGGATTTCTTATTATGAAAGTGCACTGAGACTTTGGTATTCCACAGCCTCAGACTGCTTAACTTGTTCACATAAATGTCACTGGATTATTATTATTTTTGTTTAGTACTTGGGTGATCTTGGAGGATGCTTTCATAGGATAATCCAAGACAATAATGAATCAAAAACCAGGTGGGAGAAGATCAGGGTTTTGTTCACCAGATAGATGTAGACTGATGTCAACGAAGAATTTTCTCTCTAGAAAATGTAATGGTGATGGCTGAAGTCTCACCTTTTCATTGATCTTCCCATTAACATTCAACCCAGTAAAATTCAAAGACCTTGTTTCTAAGTACTCAGTTTACACATTTGTTAATTTCTGAAAGAAACATAACATTTCTGTGGACATTCAGTTGTCTTTGGGTTTGGGTTTTTTTTTATTATAAATGCAATTCCAGTTTTCGTCAGCTCCAAATTATTTGCTGTGTTACTGACAGCAGAGAAGGTCCAAGCTAGAAAAGAGCATTCCTTGATCTGATTTCATTTTCACACAGTTGTAAATATATCCATGCAAATTTTGTTTTTTTAAAAAAGTCACAATGTTATTTCATTTGTGTTCAACTTTGAATAGATGATTATTTATAATTATTTTCTAAAAATTAAATTGAACTTAACTTCAAGGTAAAACATTAATTTAAAAATAACGTTGCAATTGCTTGGAATTCCAATTATTAGGATTTTTTAAAACATCTCCCCATTCGTTTAATTTCAGACTATTTCACAAAATAGACATTAATTTATTAAATACGTCAGTTGACCCAAAGCTACTTGTTTGGGGTATAAAAAATACTTGGTCCAAAAATTTCACCTTGCTCTATTGCTGAACTGCAGTGACTGTCAGTATGAGTTCTGTCTTCCTTAAGAAGTGGTGACAGTAATATCGTACCCTTGTGAGAAATTACTTCATTAGTGCCTTCAAATTATTGAGGTCACTGAATGGAAAATTCTGTAAGTGTAATATGCTGAATAGAAATTGGAATAGTAGACTAGAATCAATCATTGATCCAATCTGATCTCTCATCTTCTGACCTGTGTCATAGTGTCCCTGTGGACACCAAATGATCCCAAAGAATAAACTGTACAAGACGCCAAATTGCAACAGGTGGTGACTACCAAATGCTCTCATGAATGTGGCTTGGTAACTTGCTGTTAGCACCTCTCTTTATAGGCAGCACAATGGCCAACTATAATCCAAATCATTCCCAGAACACTGGCTTATTATGGTTCTCTTTCTCTTCACTGCAGAATTTATGGTCCATGTATTTCACCTCCTCAAGATCTTTAGAAATAGCAGGAAGAGGTAGAAGAAAATCTAGAGTAGAATCACATCTGCAGCTCTTAAGTATTTGTTAAATGGGTACCAAGTTCTCAAAGTGATGTTAGCAGGTGAAGTTCTGTTCCAGGTATAGTTATAATCCATTCTACAAATGGACAGACTGAGTATACAGAGTGAAGTGATTTACTCAATTCACTCAAGAAGTCAGAGGGACAATCCTTATTAAAACATTATATTAATGGTTCTTAATACCCAGCTCATACTGTATTCGATAGTATGCTTTGTTAGAAATAAGTGCCTAGGGCAGATGAAGGAAATGACAAATTGGAGAGGGCATGCACAATGAAGTGGGGTACTTCTAAAACAGTATATCAACAGCATCTGCACAAAATTATTCCTATTCCTTTTTTCATTTTGTTACTTTTGTCTTGATTTGTGTCTTCTTGTCATCAACTATAAAAATGTATTTAAAATTTTAAATTACAATAATGTCTAGCCGCCTTGGTCATCTAGATGAGTTAAACATTGGAAAAGATGTTTGGGTTGGTTTGTTGTTTTATTTTTAATGACTGTGCCTAATCCAAAAATGTTTCAGGCCCAATTCTCAAAATTAGTTAGTGTCTCTCTTCTGTTGAAATCAGAGTTATATGCCTGAGGCCAGATGGAGAAGAGCTGTAGAGTCCAAAGAACAAGGCATAATACAATAACAGAGCAAGCACACAAGTTCATGGAAAGCTTTTTTCCTTTCTTTCTTGTTCTTAAATTTCCTTAAAAATTTAGCTTAGCTTATTCTGTGTCACTTTGGTCTCCTGTAGTGGTAACTGCAGTGCTGACTTAAGCTGCCCATGTGTGATATTATGAGCTAGCTTTCATGGCTTTTTGCTGACTTACACAAACTGGCAAAATTTATAACAGCACCACAGCTACTCAGAAAATTAACAGTCAATGAATATTTACTGGAACTGAAATGTTGTCTACCGGTGAAAAATAATGCCCTCTGGCTTCTGGCTGGTAGTATATCAGAAACCACTGAGGTAATTTGATTCTGGTTTTGTCATGAGGCTGGGTATTTGTCTTAGAACTCTGATCCATGACATGTGTTCAATGTATAAAGTATCTGTTTATTGATAGCAGTCCTTTATTTTACACATTTGTTACTTAGCATACAAGGAAAACTAAAATGTTCATAATAATGCCTCCTGAATCCCTGCCTTCTCAAAAGAGATTTGCAAAGATCTGAAGGAAGATAAAAAATATTTCCAGACATCCCTTAGAGGTTGTGATATGAAAGATTAACTGAAGAAGAAATCTGAAACACCCATACATATAGCAGGCTCAGAAGATTTCCCACCTTGACAATACCATGAATGTAACAGACTACAAACTATTAGACAAGAAGTAAAATTTCAAAAAGTATCTGAATTCCATTTTAAAATGAGATTTGGACATTTAGATTCCCAGATACCATGGAAAACTAAAATGCTTCAAGTCACATTGGAAAACGGAACTCAGGCTCCTGGTTTACAAGGACACTTAAAAACATTTTTAAATTTTAGTCCTTTAACTTTTTCTTTGAGAATAGAGATCCACACATGACTCTTACTTTGGAAAAGCACAACTTTCTTACATTAAATATGTATTAGATGAGATGTTTGGTCTTTATTTTATATACTACTGATTTAGATTATGCTCTATGTTGAACTGAAAAATTAATAGATAAACTAATTAATGACAATGCTATATGCAGAGTAATTAATAGCTGAGTCAAAGCAAGGTTACTGCTAGACAGGGTTTGTCTCTGCAGGCTGTGAATTCTTGCAAGGTTAGTTTGAACTGTATTTCCCAAACAGGTGCAGTAACAAGCTGTAAGCAACCTGATATATGCCACCACTAAAATGCATACCTACAAACGAGTTTGACTCTAAATTTAGGAAGTTAATGGGTATGTGTCCACTGACTTAATCAGAAACTGGACCTGTTCCAAACACAGGATGCAGAATAAAAAGCCCATCAGATTTGTCTGCAATGATTGTGTAAAACCTGCGTTGGGACACATTGAAGAGGAAGCCTGTGATTGAAGTACATGTTCTTGTTCTCAACAAAATAGGTAATTTAAAAGGTTGGGGGGGGGGTGTCCTAGCACAATTTCCCTTGCCCTTTCTTCCATCTTTTTCCCATTCCTACACCCACACAGAGTAATTATTCTCCCCTTCCCAAATTTGCTTTTACACTTGCTAAATGGTCTAGTGAACTCTGCAGTGACTGCAAAGGAGAAGTCTTTTGTTTCAAGCTTTGATGAAAGTTCCAATATCACCTATGCATAGAAGCTCATATATAATCAGTATGAATTGGGCACCTAGGCATGTTAGAACAGGAATCCATGCCCTATCAGAAAAACTACTTTGGCTCACAGGTCAGTCTTAGCGATGCTTGTCCTAGAGTTGCAGGACACTAAAAAATGATGGTGCCTGAACACAGGCTGCTCCTGTTGGAATGAATTGACTCTAGTGCCCCTGCGCAGGAGATGGTTGTTTTTGGTGGGGAGCACTTGTAGTAGGTAGTCCTGCCCTGGCACTAGGACAAACTGTGTAATCCACCTGCAGGAATGACTACATACTGTCCTCTTCAGTCTTGGCCCTGCATACTCTTGTTGGGTCTGGGATGTGGCAGAGTCCAGTTCTCACTTCTGAGTTGCTTAATGGCAGATATAAACATCAGCCCAAGCCTTTCTGCCCTTTATGGCTCTTGTGGTTTAACCCCAGCTGGCAACTAAGCACCACGCTGCCACCCACCCACTCACTCTCCCCACCAGTGGGATGGGGGAGAGAATCAAAAGTGTAAAAGGGAGAAAACGCATGGGTTGAGAGAAAAATGGATAATTTAAGTATTAATAATAAATTAATAGGAGTAGTAGTAGTTATTATTATTATTATTGTAAGGAAAAGAAAAAAATAACAAAGAGAGAGAAAAATAAAACCCAGGAAAGATAAGTGGTGCAAATGAAAATGATTTCTCACCACCAACCAGCCAATGCCCAGCCAGCCCCCTAGCAGAGGGGTGGCATGAGAAGCAGAAAAGGCCCTGAGTGTGTAAGCACTGCTCAGCAGTAACTAAAACACCCGTTTCCAGCACAAATCCAAAATACAGCCCCATACTAGCTACTTTATTATTAACTCTATCCCAGCCAAAACCAACACAATGGTGAACATGGTTTCTGTCATGGTCTAAGTCTGATAAGCATGCTTCTTTTTTTTTTTTTTTTTTTCACTGTCAGCCACTAAAGTGCTGGCAGCACTGAGCCAAAGAATATATTACTTGTATTTACTCATATTTGCCACACAATAATTTTTAGATGTTCAGAGTATGTGCTTCTTTAATCACTAAGGGTTCTGAAACACATTAGTTATTCCAGTAAAAGGAAAGTGCCTGAGTCTGTTCAGGGTTTTATTTTTGTTTATTATTTGTAAGTAAATTGTATATTTGTTAAAAACACCATATGATATTCACAGGGAATCATCACCTTGGGCTAGGTTTGAATTTCTCTCTTTCCATCACTAAAATTTGACATTCTTTTGTTCAGAGTAAGAACAAACAATATTTAAGCAAACCAATTCCGGCAATTAATGACATTTTGTCAAATGGAGGGCAAGATGACGTGGGTATAAAGGAAGTGATATTTTAAGTGATATAGCATAAGTCATTTACATTTCAGCTTAGAAGTCCTGTATCAATAATGACAGAATGGAATAAATATCTCAGTCATTTGTTAGAGGTGATTCATCTGTTTATGAAGAATGTCTATTGCCATTGTAACACACTATTAAAGACTGGACTTCTCCAGAGTAAGATTTGTGTTGCTTTGCGTAGAAGCTAGCTTTGTCTTAATTCCTGATACATCATTTACTTCTCCTCAGACTGAAGTCATAGATTTTATTCAGTCAAGTAAAAATACCCAATAATCATGTGTTATTAGTTTTACACAGTGATAATGAAAAAAATGAGAAGAGAAAGGTTTCAAAAGCAGTGTTAATAGAGTTACTTTGTTCTTCCTGAAAATTGTATTGTATTTATTTTCAACATAAGTTAGCCAAGGTACAAAACCCACTGGAAGGATTAACTAGAAGAGTAACTGTGCATGTGGAATAGCATTTAGAATCTGCAACTCCTAGAGTTATCCTTACTTTAGGGCAAAGTTTAATGTTATATTTTATCACTTTGTTTATTTGGCTGTTTCCAATCAATGTGCTGTCACTGCTAAGAAACTGAGCTAGGTTAGCTGTGACTGGTTAGGCGTGTCACATAGCATACTCAGATTCTCATGGCTGCCATCAGGATGAGCTTTGATCCACAGGCAGTCTTAGATCTGTGTAAAACAAATGGATTTTTAGTGTTTTAATGTCAATTAAAAGCAATCAAGCTTCTTTTTAGGGGGAGACAAGTGTAAATAATAAAAGCTTTGGCACAGTACCAAGGGACATATGGTCAAAAGTGAAGGAACTTTGTCAGGGATTCTACTATCACACGATGTTGAGGTTGCTTAGTATGCTGGGACAAGAAGTGAGAAAAAAAGGAAGATGGCAAGCAGGAGAAGTAGCTGTGAGTGTCATTTTTGAGTAGGAGAAGAGAGGCAGAACTCATTACAACACAGAAGCTGTTAGAGGGACAAACTTGGAAACTGATCCACGACACTGTGATTAGGATGGTGATGTTCATTCATTCTCCATTCAGAGTTGAAAGATTTCTTTCACTTTTTTCCTCTGAAAATAACCAAATGGAATGAGAGAAGCATCTCTCTTGTTTCATCTCTTCCTAGGAAGCTGGGAGTTGACTATAAGGAGTCTCACAAAGAGAAACAAGAAGTTGCAAAGCAAACTGTCTGCAGTCTATAGACAGGAGCTAATGAGGTGCCTCTCCACTTGCTGATACCCTTGCTGCTTCTGAAAGCAATGTCTCTTGCTGTTTCCTGTAACCTCTCATCATAACACCTCCTATCATAACAAGTGTTTATATTTCATCTCTAGGCCCCTGTGGAGAGTAACAGTATGCTATAGAAGTATGCCCTGTCTGTGGGGCACTGTAGAATAGCCCACTTAATTAATCCTTTTCTTCTTCAGGAAGAACAGAGTCTCTTGAGCACTTTTACCCACCTCCTAAAACTTGGAATCATGTACCACAGGCTCCTAAAATAAATGGGTTTTGAACACTTTTGTTCAATGCCATCACCTGCATCAACATTTTTTTGGTGACTGGAACTTATCCTTAGGACACAAAACACAACTTTGAATTTAGCTAAGGTGGACGAATGGGGCTATACTTATTAACAGTTTGTGGACAATCATTAGCTGGGTGAAGCTGCTGGCTTGCAAAGTAGTCCTGTCTGTTTGGAGTTTAAAGATGTTAGTCTGAAAGATAAAGTCTGTCTTCCTTTGCTTTGGTTACTTCTGTTCTTTGGGTATTGATGACTCATAAAAAAGTTAGAACATCTTGTACAGGAGACTTTAACACAGCAAAGATGTGAGTACATCTTTTGTTGTTAGCAACTCACGTCAAGGCATGTGTACACACAACTGTACCAAAGGAAAATTAAATTTAAATATTTCACCTACCTAATAAATCACATGGTAATTTGGTTTTTTAGATGAAAATGTGAGGATAACTTTATAGTTAAGGCTGTACTGAGGTTTCTGCTTAAAGAAGTTTCAAATTCTTCTGTTCCATATTTTCAGAAAATCGAGTAAAAAACAATTGCATCTCAAAATATGGCACAATAATTCTCCAATAGACATTTGAAATATCTGTGTAGTTTTCTAGATGAAAAATTTCAATAACAAAAAATATTTTAAGTAATATACTACTATGTGCCCTAAAGTGGCTTAACTGTTGGTTTTTTTTTTCTTTGATCTCTATACGTATTGTGCTTTAGTCCATTATTTTTTCTGTGTAACTCAACACTTCTATACTTCAAGAGAAGTCTACATAAAATCTTGTGTGTCAGAAATGTCACGTTACTGCTTCATCCTCTTATAATTCACAATGAGGACATTGCAGGGCTTCTAATCCCTAGCTCAAGGCAATTTTCCTCCTGTAAGTGCCCTCAGAGAATTCTGAGAAAACAAAGAATTGCCTGGTGATGTTGCAGAACATTTCTTTGAAAGGATCTGCTTTTCCAGCAACATTTAACTATTTAGCGAAATACGTCTTCAGCAGAATGCTCTTTATGTAATCTTAATAAAGTCACCACGATCAGCAATGCACATACATCCTGTCTGAAAAGCTAATGTTTTTAACTACTTTAAACACATACGAAAAGCTAAGGAAGCTCATGAGGAAAAGGTTATAAGAATTAAGTATGCATAAAATAACTGTAAACTGAGGAAGATAAAGTGGGAAATCTGCCTGTAAATGCTGGAAGGCAAATATTAAAGAGATGAACAGTACTGCTTGTGAACATAGGAAAGAAAGTATCTATTAAACAAAGAAAGGGGAAACTAAGGCTGAAAAGCTAGAATTATTTGCCAAATAGAAAGACTAATTACAGTGTTATCAGCCTCTTAAGGGAAGCATTGGAAATCCCTTCGCTGGAGCTGTTCAAATTTAGGCTTTGGCAAAGCATCAGGGGATGTTCTGCAAAGAACAATGCTTCTCTGGTGAGGTGAGCATGCTGGAGAGAAGCTGATAAAGCGACAGTATTAGCATGGTGCACAGCTGTGTGAGAAAGACACAGTAAATGCTGAAATCAAAAGTAAGCGGTTTTGTTTGAAAAGGGCATAGGCAATTACTGATGCTTGAATTTAGAAAGTCACATTCTGCGTGGCTAAAGAAACCAGAAACTTCTGAAGCTTTCCTCTGTTACCTCTAGAATAGCCCGTTTTGGTTCATTATGACCAACTGATTTAATAGTCAAATCACTTTTCTTAATGGCTACAGGCTGTGAAGCATTACAAAGAACAGCACTCCACACCTAAGAAATTCATTCCATACAATTAAAAATGCCATTTAGGTGAAACGCAGATGCTCTGGTTAGTGAGATGTGATAAGATCTGCACCATATTCTCACAAATAGTCTGAGGACTGCTGATGGATTTAAAGATTTAAGGAGAGTAATATAGTTGGTCTTTCTGTGGCTCTTGAGTCTCTTCTCGAGTCTCTCTTCTTGTGGCTTTGTTGTGAGTACACTGGCATTACCAATTTTTTCTTATTTTCCTTGCCTGTGCCTCTCCATCTGTTGTTAGTTATCTGCTTCAAGAATCTATAGTAATTTGAGGATGTCAGTTTGCATTAAAGATGGAAAATTAAAGTTTTTCTGGGTATTTTACTACCCATTCTTTCCTTATTTTCTTAATTTTTTTGTCAGATGAAACTTGTCAAGTTTTAGCCTATACCACATTTATCTCATTTAGTTTTAGTTTCACAGTTTGAAGAAGCAAGGGTTTTTAACTGGTAGGATATCAGCAATTTAACTATTTTAGCCAGTAACCACTCACATAATCTGGTGTTTGTATAAAGTAGAATAGGGATTAAATACATAAATAAAAATTAAGCTATTTAATACCTGTGTAATTTCACCCACTGTGTCTGTGGAGATGATCAATACCAACTTACTGTATGGCTACATTACAGTATTTCAGAATCAATTCCTTGCCATACAGAATGTCAACAGCTTCAAGCATACATTGCAAAGCTAGATTTGAAAGGTTTTGTGCAGACATTTCAGGAAAAGTACAAAATGAAATGACTGAACCAGGCTAAGATGTGAAAAACTATCTTAGAATTCTTTTAAAAAACACTTTATCCTATAGTCAAACTTGACCCAAAACTAAAATTCAGATCTTTGTGGGAATGCTGCTGATATTACAAATGCAGAGGCAAGCATTTCCAATCCCGTATTTTAAGGAGGAAGGCAGAATAACCTACCATCTACAAATGTTTGCACGATTCAAGTGCAAAGGATTTACATAAGAAAAGCCAAAAGATTATAGCTTTTATGGTAACAGCATGTAACTGAGCAAGGGAGAATGTGAAATGGTTATTTTATGGGAAAATAAAGCCCTCTGGAAATAATCTAGGAAAAACATAATGACAAAAACCTGTACTTCAAAAGAAATACCTCATAATGGTAGTAAAATATACATTGGTGGAGTTATAATTCTTTGTCACTTCCTTTTATTGTTCTAACAATGTTACTCATGGTAAGCTCCCATTTTGTAGGAGTATACTTCACTGAAGTGGAGCTATTTGAAAAGGAAAGAATAAACAAGGAATAATAAATGTGTGCAAGTATCCCACAGTTCCTAGCCAAGAGATCAGGTGAGGCTTCCATCCCTGCTGTTGAAGTCTCCTGACCTGTTGGGATGGAACCGTTGCATCCATGTTACACATTAGCATGGGCACACCATAGCAGTATTGCTGTCAACAGCCCTTTGCATCTCAGTTACATGTGCTTCTTCGGGCTGCAGTCCACTCCAGTCTGTCCACCTCACATACAAACCATGACTGCTCCAATGTGCTCTGTGTGAAATCCCACACACAGTGGTTCATGTTCTTCTTTGCACTGACCACCTAGTCTTTCTTGATCTGACTACTGCTGCCACTAGCGATAAAGGTGACAGATCAGACCATGGAACAGTACTCCATGGAATAACACATTCTGTAAGGTGGTCTGCAACAGAATAGAGGTTAGGGCTGTAGATACAGCACTCAAACATACTGTACACTGTGGAAAGGCAGGTCTGTTCCCAAAAGGATGCTGCCCTTTATTTCCCTGCCAAGTACTGGCTAGCCTTTATTGGGAAGTTTGATTTCCCAAGTCCTAGTGCCAGATACGTTAGGCAGGAGATCTCTCCTTCCCTCAGGGAAATATTCCACAGGGAATATTTAGCTCATCTAAGAGTAAATCCTAAACTGAAAGAAATATACAGGCATGTGAATAATCAGGGAATTAAAATTGTTCTACCCCATCATGAATCATTTAAGTATCCTCAGTCTCGGTTCTTTGATAAGAGAATGAAAGATGTTAAAGTAGATTCTCAGTTGTTTTGAAATCAGCTCAGCTAATCTGATTTGCTCCTACAGACCTAAGCTGCTACTTTTCATCAACCTAATGCCTCATGACCTCCGTTTCCCTCAGCTCTTTGAAGTTAGATACTGTGCCCAGTTAGGTGCAGTCAGAAATTTCACTTCTGATCTCAGCAAACCTCTGTTATTAGTATTATTTTTATCCCTAAAAACTTGCTGGTTTTTAACTCAAGCATTTTACAACAGCAGACCATTGGATAAAACTAGAAGACTGCTATTTTTTCTAAATACCATCCTTTCAAGTGAAGTCAGTAGAATTTTTAACTTAAAATACAAACACACATTCACACACAACATATATATATATATATATATATGAATTTTTAACATCTGCAGAACAGTGTTAAATATCACTGCAAATTAGTGTGGATGTTAGTCTCCCTGTAGCCAGTGGACGTTCGTTAGATCAGTTCTGGAGAATACAGTGGGATTAAAGTATTAGGAGTTCTGCAAACATGACTCTAGTGCCAAAAGCCAGTGCAGTGCTATGGAGTACAGTGCAGCCTTGGGTCACTCGAACATACTGACTCGAGAACCTTAGGATTTGATTCTTCCCTGCTCTGCAGCTTAGACAGTCACTTCTAACTGGAGAAAAATCAATGTGAATGTCATTATTCTATCTTGACAGCTTTTTATGCCCTCTTTGCATGAATTTTTCAGAAATGGAAATGACCCCACAGGAATTTTGTCAGCAGAGGATGTAGTCAGAGAATACCAATTTAAATACATAGAAGATGGTGGTAAACAAAAGGACACAAATTGCACCAAATAAAATAAACACAGCACCAAATCCTGAACCTGAAAAGAGGTAGCTGGACTTCGACATCTGCAGCAAAAATCTAGTGATATTTCACTAAAATATGTGCAGAATTTAGACTTCTAGGGAAAGCAATGTAAATTAGAGATCTAGCCATTTCATCAACTTTTGTTTGCCCAGGGCTTTCCTTAACTGTTTATGATTTCAAAGGTTATCATGGTACTCTACTTAGTAAATTAATTAAGTGCTAACACATCCCTGGATGACCAGCATTTTTAGCAAAGAAATAGATAGTAACCAAAGTTGAATCTTCACTCTAAAATGGCAGAATAATCTTGATGTTCAGAGTGTTCTATGCCTTGCAGAGAAGTTTGCCATTGACATTGAAAACTTTTTTTTTGTCCTCCTCATGTACAAAACTTAGTTTCAATAATAATCTACTGCTTGATTCCACAGCATATGTGTCTGAGGCGGGTGAGCTACCACAGAGACATCTTTGGTTTTGATGCATACATAAATCCACTTCAGAAAGAGATAAAACACAGAAATCACAAGCCCAAATAGTTAACATTTACTTATGTTATATGCAGCTGAAGAAAGAGGGTCACAGTAGAGAGTATTAGACAACTTTTATGCAAGACAGCACTTCTGTTCTACCTCTACCAATTTATTAGCCAATCTTGTATTTATGAGAGCCATCCAGAAGGATCAATGAATAAATGCATCAAAATACCCACAGAAGAAAGATTAGACCTCTCTTCATCTTGGCTTTTTTTGAAGCAGTGTTTATGTAAGACCTGCAAAAGCAGTGGGCCGGGTTGATTCCTGATGTGCAACGTGGTGGTGGGTTTGGCCCTGGATAACATGGAATAAGCAAAGAAACATAATCCTAACATGAACCTTCTCCTCTTGCATTCTTTGGGTATTCCCAACCTTATTGTAAGATTTAAAGCAGTCTACAGTAGGCTGGGAATGAGGAAAGTATTTTAGAATGGTAAAATATATATAAAATATATAATGTACATGCATATACACAGAGGTTTCTTTATTTATTTCTTTAATCAGAAAGCAGCTCAATTAAATGTAGCCTGTCTCATTTAATGTCTTTCTGCTAGAAGTGAAACCATATGGCTATTAGCCAATTCTATTCAGCACTTTTTGCTAGCATATTACATCCCATTTCATCTCCTCTTCTCTTCCAAAGGAACCCCAGGATCTCCCTGTAGTAATGGGGTTGCAGATACAGACAGAGTCAATGCCAGATCAAATACCCATTGACAAGCAGATTTCCTCCCAAAGTTGAGGAGATTATTTTAAACTGTGTAATTAAAATACAAAAGGGGGGAAGTAGGGGAACACAAGACCAGTCTGACTGCTGTCCACATTCATCTATTCTCATGCTGTCTTTCTCTCCCCTCTCTCTCACTTGGGCTGTCTCCCACTGGGCCCCATCCTCCCTGTTGCTATAGCATACAGAGAAAAGCAGGGAGGTGGCACATCAGAGGTCATGCAGAAGAGAAACATTTTCAGTTAGGCTGTTCTTCTGAAAGTGAACCTAAAGGTGTTTCCTTATACACACACACACACTATGGGCGCTAAACTTTGTCTACCAAAAAAGTGGGATTTGGGGCTACAGCATCATTATTCACCTTCCCTGTGGCCAATTTCTAGTTTTGAAAAGTGTGAGTCTCACTGTCAGATCATGACCCTTTTTATCCTTGAATAGGAACTGTGCAGACAACAAAAGAAAACTGCAGTTTGGAGGACTCAGCAGACTGCTTGCTCAAAGGGGAAACGGCAATTACAGACATTCAAACTCAGATCTGCTTATTCCTGCTCTCCCGACAGGTTTCACCCACATACGTTATCATGCCCTTTGGCTCAAATACAAGGCTATAGAAAACTGACACAAACCTATTTAAATCAGCAAGCATCCTGCAGGCAGCACTGATCACCAGCCACTTAAATAGAAATTTCACATGAGGGACAGAGGAGCTCTGGAAGAAATGAATGATTTGTTTTGACTCCAATGCCTATACTACAAATTTACAAGAGACAGCTAAGGGTCAAGTGTGAATGTTCATCTCTCGCAGTGCTCATAGCTGCGCATAATGCACAGTTCTGTGTGCATGAGAATCCACTGGGCCAAGCATTTATATACCCATATGCTGAGATATAGTTCTTTAGATTTTATATTACACGCTAAGCTGGAAGTTAAGTGAAATAAATGAGCGCACAGAAGTCACATATGAGCATTTACCTGGTTCTGTTACCGACCAAGGACAACTGTGGGCATGTTGCAGATGCCAGAAGTTAAATGCATATTTCTCTGTGCCATCATTCTCAGCAGTAAATTCATAATACAGCACAGTGCTCAGATCCAGGCCTTGGGGTTTGGTAACTGCAGCAGAGTGAATGCAGAGCTCTGGGTTAAATGCAGTTGATCATTGGCAAGTTCTGCAATACATTTTTACAATGGAAGGACTCCTGGTGCATGCTTCCTGAGTCAGCACATCTGCGTTCCTCTCTGTGACTCTTCTGTTACCCTGTGCGCAGCACAGGCATAGAAGGGAAAGGTGTTCAAGGCTGTCTCACCGATGTGTTAGTAAGTGCTAGCATGTAAACCACACATTTTCAGAACAAACTCTACTACTTACTTCACAGAGCAGCATTGTATAAATTTGTCCTTATTTTCCTTAAAGACTTCTTTAAGTATATTAATTGTTAATGTGCATATGTGGACACATTGTACAAAATATTCTTACTTTCATCTTTCTGGTCAGCATCACAGCAAAACCAAGTGATGTTTCCCTTTGCAGCTCTAGTTATGATTCACAACTCAGCAGAGTCCTCACAGATCCCTCGGCAGGTTTGTTGGTAACCCCCCAAGGCAGTACCTGAGCAGAGGGCCAAACCAGGGAAAGAAGTAACTAAGAAAATTGGTATTTTTTAACTTCTGCTGGAAGTACTTCAGAAATGTCTTTGTAAACATGTGTGGAATCTGGAATTACATGCTCTGCAAAAATAATCTGAAGCTTTATTTTCTTTTTTGTTTTTGTTTTGTTTTGGTTTTTTTTTCTTGTTTGTTTGTTCTTTAAGACAGTGATTAAATTGGCAAGATAAAAGCAAAGGATGAGAGACAACTGACATTGTTTGGCCACTTGTTCCAGAAGACTCATTTGATGAGTCAGAACATGTTGCCTTTAAAGCAAAGTACCATAAGAGGTATGAGCACCTCAACATTAGATAATTCCTTTCTCCATGATCAAAACAGATATTCACAAAATCATGGCTAATGTGTGGAGGAGTCAACTCTCTGCTCCCTGTACTTCTCTCCTGTGTTACCCTCCAATGCTTATATCTGCTTTCCTTGGAGAGAGGTCACCTTGGAGAGAAAAGATGTTTGTACTCTCACTAAGCCTCTTGACTTTCCAAAAGCTTTTATTGCAGATGCATTTCTTTCTGCAGGCACCTTTGTTACAGCCAGTCTACAGTTTTCTTCAGCATGATTTCCTTATTCTTATCCAAAGGAGCACAATTCCTTGTCTTCTTGGACTCCCAGAATAATGGTGTGTTCTCTCCCCTTATTTTCTGTGCTTTTTCGTAAATCCCAGCCTCTTGCTGCTGTTCAGATTTTTTCAGGACACTTGGAACTCCTTATAATCAATGTGCAACAAGGTCTGTCAAACGTTGGTATCGATCTCAGTCAATGAATAGCTGTAAATTGAGCATACTGTCTTTCTTAGCTGAGCTATCTGTATCCCTAACACTGTGGAATCACAATAGCTCTTTGGGTATCATATAGACTTCTGGTCTGGGCTACTGGAAATTTGAAATTAATAGATTTTATAGTGTCTTCTAGAGACTTTGCAGTGGAAAGCATTGACAGCAATTTCACGCATTACTGCAATAGGCAAACATAGAGAAATGTAAGATGAGATAAGATTAATCATCCCCATAACTCCTTCATGCCCGCTGCGTCTGGGCTCTCAGGGTTCATCATCTATCAATATTTTTTGAAAACACTGTGGGTACCCTCACACTCTAGGACCCTAAATCACCAGTTTTGCTTTCTAATGGTTTCTAAAGAGCCTTAGTAGTAAAGCTATATTTTCCAAAGGAAAACTAAACCTATTCTTACTCTCAGCTTGCTGTCTTTGTTACTCAAGATTTCTAAAGGTACACTATGATCAGAAGTGGAGTGTCTTCAGACCTTAAAAGGAAAAAAACCTGGAGCAATTGCTCTTTGAAGCCCTGCTACAAGTTCTGCTGAGGCAGGTACTGGAATATTCATGATGCAAAAAGTTGCTTGACTCCTCATTGCTAAAAATCAAACAGAATTTTGCTATTCACAAACAGCTCATCCTGTGAAGATAATGGCAAAAAAAATCTAGTTTGGAGCATGAAGAAGGGACATTTTCTGACATTTCCTGAATTCTTTTAAGAGGGTTACTGCTGCTTTGTCAGAAAGGAAAATATTGTATAGCTGCTGCTCTCCAGCATGATTCTCTCTGGATTTCAAAGGCAAGATTTCTTTGTTTATTAAGAATTTGTTTTGATTGGCATACAAGAGTCTCAGAGCATCCAAGGTCTCTGCTAGCTGTGAAAAAACAAGAGAAGCCAAGTGAATCGGCCTATAAACTTAAGCAGCTGTGGGATAGCCTCTGAATGAACAGGGGTATCTCTCTCCCTTTTTTTTGGGTTTGTTTTTTTTTTTGGGGGGGGGGGGGGGGGGGGGTGTGTGTGTCTCTGATTCATTGGAATAACTTTCCAAGCACTGCAATAATAATCTGTGTGGGTTGGGATTTTTGGCTTCTGATAGTTACATGTTATAAAAGGGCCCAGAGGTATTACGCAAAGAGCCAGAATGATAGAATATTCTCCTTGCAAGGTTTGTGTGTGTGCACCAAAAAGAAAACAACCCTTGATTTAGATTCCAGATGGGTTGGTTTGTTTTCTGTTGTTTCCCCTTATTTTTCAAAAATTCCAGAAGAGTCATTGTCTGCCTATCTTGCAGATACTTATGTGACCCTTGTGACTTTGCAGCTAACACGCAGATTGCTTAGATTCATCACCATAGGAGAGCAAGAAAAATGTAGCACAGCTGTGTGGCATAGTGGGTAGCGTATACTGCTCAGGAGCAAGGCAAGGTCAGATTCAAATTTCTGAGCTGCGGCTGAGGCTTTGATTTGGAATTTAAAGCTAGTGACTCTTTAATGAAAACACAGGAATGTTTTTGTGAACAGGAGGGTGAAAGACATTCTTGCTGAGATATTTACTGCAGGTGCTTCATAAAGTGATTTCTGTGAATTTTATCTTTGACACAGTAGTATGTATAAATAAATGATGATATTTGTGTTTACTGTGCTAGGAAAATTATTATATATTAATGTATCAATTTCAAGTAGTATATTATAATGTAAGATTTGGTATGTGATAAACCGATTATTCACAAAGTGGTGAGTGAAAGTTGAACAAGCTACTTCAATTTTGACACCTGTGGCTTCTTGAGTGCCTCAGTATTCAGCACCAGCATTGTCTTAATGTGATATTTTAGTTACACAAAGGAATCAGGCTATGAAGTCACAAACAAAACTAAAGGGTTCTACAGCAGAACTGATGTCCATTTAATATTCCTAGACTTACAAAGTGTAGGGGTTTTTTTGTGTGTGATCAGAACTATGGCTTTCCATTTCATTTCAAAGAGGTTATTTCAGGTGCTGCCTCCAGGGCAACTCATTAAGATTTTACTCTAGAAATCATGATGTGTCAGGTCATCAATATTATTTTCCGTATTACCGCAGTTTTCTGGGAGAGCTGTCCTAATCACATAAATGATCAGGCCAAACCCTAATAGAGTGTGATTCTAGTGGAGCTGTAGTACTCACAGATATGCTAGAATATTTTGGAAAAGTAGGACAAGTTTTATTAGTCTCAAGAAGGCACTATTATTAAATGTAGCTTTAGCAAAATGCAAATAATGATCATATCATCCACTTTTCTTCTCTGTCACATCCTTCTTATCCTTGATCTATTTGTTTTCTATTCTCAGTCTCCTCAAATAATAATAATTACAAAAAAAGACTAAATTTATGCATGCGTTTGAACAGCTTTTCATACATTGTACTATGGACAAATAGAAGCCAGAATAAGAGCATTTATGATGTTTTAAAATTTGCCCTTTAAAACACATTCATCCTCTAAGATGTATCAAATTTAAGTCAGTATTTTGGGGGGACAGAATGAGGAATTCAGGCCTCACTGAATTTTGGTCCAAGGTGTTATGTTTTCCTCAGCTTGTCAAGACAAGGAGATATGGGTCACAGCTGAATGGCACTGGTTTCTGTCAAAGAAAATCTGAAGTCAAATGTCATTGTCATCCTATATAAATATTCAGCATGTGTGCAGTTCTCCTGGGCAAGTTTTCTCTCTGCTTCAGAGCAATGGCTTGAGTTAAATATCTCAACAGGAAAATAAAAATTAAAAAAAAAAAAAAGTAGAAATTATATCATTGCCTCCAAAAATGCATATTCCCACGCTTTCCCAGCTGAAGACTTAACAGGGTTCACATAGCAATTATGCACTGAGGACAGGTTAAATTCACAATACTTCTGCTGTCACATGACAAGATTTGCCTGAAATTCTAAAGATGGTAGTTTAATGTAGGAACTTTCACTGCATTTTAAGAAAAAAATCAGACATGAAGGAACAGAACCCAACACCAACACTAAAAAAAAAAACAATAGTGAAACCACAGCCCACCATGTGTAAGGATGCTTCCCCACTGGCAGCTGCCACGACTCCCGTGATCTGCTCTTGTTGGAATTCCAGCTTCTTATCTCCATGAGCACTGACACCACAGTTGTACCAGGGTTAAGCCCACGTTCTGTTAGCCACACATTCACATACATGCCCCTAGGCTGCCTTCACACTGAGGAAAGCAACCTCACCTGTGCTATATATCTTGCAGTTTGAAAACCAATAAGTTTCTATTAGATTAGTAACAATTCCCTTTGTTTTGTCTCAGTATCCCTCCAGGACTGTTTCAGGAACTAGTTATTATGGTCATAACTCCAGTGTAATGACAGTCCAATTATAAAAATCCATGTCATTCCCATAGAAATTTGCAGGGTCTATCCACAGATTTTCTCTCCAATATGGACTCATTTTATAGCATTTAGTGCTCCTTGGTGCCCTGCTGTTTTGGACAGTAAAATCTTCTGGACCTCTGAGCATCTAACAGCCCCCGTCCTACCTGCTGGATACCCCAAGTTCCAGGACAAAGTGCTGCTTCCCATATGTGTGGAGATGCTTTCTGCATGGTGAGGAAGTCCAGCACTGAAGTAGCCTGTACTTCTTCCTTTTAGTCTTGTTTGTAATGGCCAGTTTGTATCTAACAATGATATAACTGTTGGTCTGAGTTTGCTGCTTAAGATAAGTTGGTGAGGACGTTGGTATATTGACCATGTCATGCGTGTTCAGTGGGTTCTATTTCCATGCTAAGGGAGCTAAAAAAGTTGGAAGAGAAAATGAAAGCAAGTCAGTGAGTAAAGAATGTAAGAGCATTTCTCTCTTCCTTTCCCTTGTACTCTTCTCTATTCACTTGTCATCACAAACAGAGTCTTCAGCTTTGGCATATATATTAATCCAGTTGTTGTTAAGCACTTAAAGAAAGGCTAGAGATTAATAATTATTCATACACCCACACCCAGCTGCATCCTTAAGCACTCGATGTACTTGCTTTACCTAGCCGAGAAACAGCCATTTTTGTACTTCCACAGGCTGCATTTGCAGTTTGTATTTCCACCATGAGATGGCATTCTCAGTTCCCATTTGTTCCGCTGTCCCCGTGCGGTCCGGAGCCAACGCTGTAGCTGCACTTCCAGTGGAAAAGTCAGCGGCGTGTCAGCGCTGACCCCACCGGGGCGGGAGCAGCTGCCAGCATCACTACAGAAGGAAGTACAGTGTAACCATGGAAAGAGACAATTTTTGTAAACCTTCTCCAAGCAAGTGTCAGGAATAAAAATATGTTCTTTAGCGATAAATGTAAAGGTCAAAAGAAAAATCTCTGTTCCCAGAGAGACTGATCCTCTGAAAATGATACCAAGGGTGATCTTAGTTTAAAGTGCTTAAGAATATGTGAAAAACAAAGTGAGAATCTGACATTTTAAAAAGGGCACTGGCAAGGTGTTTTTCACGTTGCTCGAAATGATGCCTTGATCCTCAGTTAGAGCTGAGAAATGGTTGGGGCAGCTGAGAGATGGTTGTTGATGTTTGCGGTAGCCTGTTCTGAGTTGGCTATTCCAAAACCAGATTAGAACAACCATGTTCACTTCTTAAATGGGCAGTTCTGAGGCACAGACCATTGTGACAACCCAAACTCATGATGTATTTCCCAGCTGTGTCACCTGCTCTCTCCGCCAGTTGCAAGAGGGTGGTTGGGCATAAGGACCTAGACTACCAAAGAACTCCTAAACTCATCTCTTGATCTGGAGTGCGAATTACTTACAGGAAAAGGTTCTAAGCATAAACTTATCATCCTTCCTGTTTATTAAAAGAACACTTTGTTTTCAGATCAATCAATGGCCGTAGAATAAAGGAACAGGAATTATATGTCCTGGCTATTGTGTAGACTACTGGAATTTTAATGCTCAAGTCTCTGTACCCTGTGCTGTCTGCCCTGACTTGTCAAGTATGTTCACATCTGTGCCATCTTGCATTATTCAAAAGCACTGTTTTGAATGTCTGTAAAATGTTGAGAGTCTCTATTAACAGATTGCTATTATTTTTCATTTTTCTTCTTTTATTTTCATGTCTGTAGCTTAATCATGAATTTCTTCAGTTATGTTGGGCTCTCTGTAGTATCACCTTCTGTTTTTCAGTAAGGATATTTATTCTCGTACGCTTTGTGGCAATACCACAGGCCAGCTTATTGATCCCAATGGGAACATTCACATGATTAAGGTCATTCATTTGCTCAAGTTTGGCTGAATTGATGTTTCTCAGCATTACGTTCATCTTGAACATTTGCATAAAGTTGAGCACACTGTCCTGGTTTTATTAGTTTGACCAACAAGCTGATCAGTGTGTTTTCTGTGTTGTGTGATGTATAAGGGGTAGAAACCTTTGGTAGGAAAGAGGGAACAAACAGCTCGGAGTCTCCTAGCATGGCACTGCCCCAACAGCGACATTTTCTATTTGGTTAGCTACTGCTGCTTCCTTCCTGCCCACCTACATTTTGCTCTTCTCCTCTCCAAAGCCACTACTTGCCTTCTCCATAGAAGGTCCTCCTCCTCATTTATACAAGTACCAATTAATTGCTGTACACAAAGTAACAGGGGTAAAGAAGGCAATGGGGTATGGGCACTTCTTAAAATGGTTACAAGGAGAGTAAGGCATTTGGCACTCATGAAAAATGAACAGTATAATCTAAAATAGTGTCGTTGCAGATAAAAAGACAAATGTGTGCACATCTTTGGTGTTTGTGAAATGTAATCAGCATGTTGATGTATTTCTTATCAATCAAAGATTTTATTATTGATTTTGACAATCACTTGTACCTTTGGAAGCCAATAAAAAGTTTCAGTATAATGGTACCTCACGTGCTCAGATAGAATATCTTTTTAGCCTACTGTTATTTCAGATAACACAGCACTACCTAATACCTACTTTCCTGTGATAAATCTTCAGTTACCAGAGGGAGCTCTGGGATGCAATTTCAGTGTTTTATGCAAGAATTGTAGGTCTGAAAGTAATTTATTATAATACCAGAATATAGTACAGTGAGTTTCAGAGTGGATCTTTCTAGCTACTTTTCCTTCTGTTACATCATCTCTGATGAGTGTGGTGCAGATTTCTCATTCAGGATGTCATCTACAAGTCAAACCCTACAGATGATAGGTGCACACTAAAAGAATTAATCTGTTATTGTTTTTGTCAAATTTGGATGGATCAATCTAGGAACATATCAGTTAAAAGCATTTTTCCCCCTTAATTATATGTTTATGTTCATTAGACTTCATTGCACGTTACAAAATGCAACTACAAGCTTATTCTAGCTTTTCTGAGTCCAATTTATTTTTGAAGAGACAGAAAAATTTTCTACTTCAAGATTTTTTCTCCTGTGATAGCATAATAGACCAGCTGTGTATGATATTCTGCATTCCACCCCCCACCCCACCCCCCCCAGTTTTCTGAAGAGATACTATTTCCTTGGGAAAATAATTTAATTATTCTGTATCTGAACTATTTTATCCACAGAATGGGATATTTCATACTATAGAGAAGTGCTCAGAAGATGCAGTGTTTAAACATTTTTATGGTGGCAGCATGAGAATCAAGATCTAGGCAGACCATTCTTCCTTCAATTTTTATTTTAGTGGCCTGACAGGAGAGTTCAAGAATACAATTGATCGGCAAATCTTCAGCAGCATTTTGTTGAAATCTTTATTGGATATAAAATGTTTCAAATAAAACATTTTGACTAATGTCTCTAGCATGGAAACACACTCTGATTCCTAGCAGGCTGCTGAGATCCTGTTGCACACAAACCATATGCACTGGGACTCAGCTTCCAAATTCCCATCAAAGATATGACACTTGAAGCCTGAAGGAGTGTTGTAAGAATGTTCCAGGGTCTGCAGCTCCGGGGCATACAAGCCGGTTGGAGGCAGAAATATTCCAAGATACCCAATTTATGAGCAATCAACAAAATCCAGAGTGCAGAGTTAAAAAGATATGGGGTCCGATTCCAACTAAGTCCTGGGTGAAAATCCTTCCAACAGGCAAGCAATGGCCTGAGAGTTGGTTGGCTTAGAGCTATAGAGGCTGGGGGGCTCCAGCCATCATTTTACCCATGTGGATGAGAAAAAAAGGACATCTTAAGTTGGAAACATTCTATTTCAGCATTTTTTTAAATGCATCCACCTTCCAAGCCCCTGTTTCTGTTGTAAGACATACAGAATATTAATTTAAGTCTAATTTATTAAAAGAAACAGGAATCAGAATGCAGTTTTTTAGTAAAACTTTAATCCAAATTGGGTACCAAATCTGTAATTTATGTCTAATATTTTAAGGTTCTTTAAAATGTATATTATTTTTAACTGTTGATGTCTTGTAATTTATAATCTTTGTGATCCAAGGTGAATTTCTGTTTATGAGTTCATAAAGGTTCAACCATCTCAATTGCTCATGTGATCTTCAGTGAGTATTCCGGCACTGCTTTCTGATAGCGCATCAGAGGATTGCCATAGCTTTATCCAACAAGCAGCCCTGTCACTCAAATGTGTTATTAGCATTGTATTATGTTTTTATGACTGTTTTCCTTACAGTGCAAGGGTTAGATTGACCTGCTTCTCTTAAGTCAATCACAGAGACAGAGAAGGACGAGTAGGGCAGAACCTCTTAGGACCATTAGTTGTTTCTTTAGCACTGACGTTCAGTCTTCATCTGCAGAAATTGACTGGTACTACAGCAAAACTCCTGTAATAGTGTTTATATGCATTGCTCCTTGGCTGAGGTCGGAGAAAATGGCACTCAGGGTCAAGTTGTTCATTTTGTGTTTATCCATATATAATCACTTGTGCTGTTATAGCCTGTCCTTGTCCTGTTTTCAGTGAACACCCAAAGCAGGGTCAAAGAAAACATGGGCAGAACAGTTTTTAGCGTGAACCATGTTCTTAGCTTGTACTGAACTAAAGGACTTTTCTTTTGAGCTAGAACAAGACAGAGAAATGTGGCATTTCACGTGGAATATCTAAGATATTTTCCAGTTCTTGCACAGTTTAAGATATTTAATCCTAAATTTAACTACTGCTGTTTCTTTTACAATGGTTTGGTAACTTCAGTCACTCTTTCCCCAAACACCCCGTGTGTAACCTTTGTATGCTAGCACAGGCTGGTTACAAACACTACGTATACCACTTCATATCACTGTCATTGTGAGTTGATGTATCTTGTGCAGAGAGCTCAGCCATGAGAGTGCTGTGAACATTTTAGCATGGTGATCTTAAGCATCAACTATCAATAAATAAATGTAACTCACCTTTATCTAAATTAGTATTTACAAGGAAAAGGAGAGAACTAGATAAATATCTCTTCAAAGAGCCTTTCACTTTCTTACAAGACCTAGGAAATTAAAAGAATCACTGAGGCACTTTACTACCCACCCTCTCCCTGTCCCATCCTTGTTACTCACAGAATTATTCAGTAGGATTCCCACCCACATTTCCATAGCTGTATTGGCTTTATTATTTCCATAATTTAACTGTATAAAGTACTCAATCATAGATAAAGCACTATATAACACAAGAGCTATCCAGTAGAGTGAGAGACGACACAAATTTAAATAAAATACTATGCAGCAAACATACAAATAATTCTAATTTGAAGCTTGAACTTTGCTTACTGCTCCCACCTTACACTCAGAACCTGTAGACAGGCTTTTTATTTCTGCTTGCCTGGATTAAACAAGATCTCTCAGCTTCTGAGCCAACTCATAAAAGTCTCTCCACACCAGAATGTCTCAAAACGTTTATCACTTTAGCCAAAACTCAAGGGGAAAGAGGAGCCTAACCATAACTTCCCTGACAAAACCAAGCCCATTCTACCCCTTTTTAGATAGGGGAAGGTACTTGACACTCAGCAGGGCCCAGAGGTATAGCAGTACTGGCTTCCCCAGTGCCGGCTCATGCCTCCTCACAGCTAGGAATGGGGACTACCCAACAGCTTCTATCCCAGAACAACACCACTGTCAATCACAACACCAGCAAGACGAGTGCTCTTGAGCTTTTTCATGTTCACATGTTGGACTGACCCTATTACATGCAGATAAAAAACAAGAAAAGAATTTAAGAGTTACATACTTGCCTCAAGTTTACATACCTCTCCAGGAGGCATCTGTCAATAGCCCACTAACCGATATCCCCTTGGGGTAACCTATTCGTTTGGCTTTTGTCCTGTTTATGCTAACAAGAGATAATGAAAGCAATTGTTTCTGTTTACCTGGCAGTGTCAAAAGCTAAGAGAAGACTTCTTTCATATGTTTATTTGTTTTTTTCAGTTATTTACCTAAGAAACTCTTGCCTTAACTGGTTAAATATAGAAAAGTATATTCATTATTATTACAAAGCCAGAAGTTTTTAATTTTTTTTTTTTTTTTTTAATCTAGTTCATGGCATCCCAGAACTAAGAAATCTATATTTCCTATTGGTTAATACCCTGTGGTGAATTAAGTTTGATCTCTAAGAGGTTGTGAGCAGTCACTACTGGGGCTGTTAATGAAGCTTCTCTCCTACATGGATTGCCTGGTGTTTAACAAGAGGTCACTTTGCAGCTCTTCTGTCAGCCAGAGCACTAAAGCTTTCATGACATTTTTAGGATCCTAATTACATTTTTGCCATCTAATCTTCTTTTGAATTTGGTTGAAATCAGCCAGGTGGTTCCAAAGTCATTGGAAGAAGGCCCCTCACAGGTGAATCATATAAGCTTTGTTTACAAGGGAAAAAAAAAAAAAAAGACTAAAAACCTAATCTGTGGCTATATGCTGCTATCTGGGGGTGCAGCATGTTGCCTCATCAGCCTGTCAGTGAGGTATTTACAACTGAAAAGGAGTACCTCATGGTGACACACTGGACTGTAAATCCAAGCAGTCTCAGCCCCCAGGGCTGAGACCAGTCACAGCCCAGTTGTTCTGAAGCCTAGGTCCAGCTCAGTGCGGTTGAACAGTATTGTGCGGTGGTCAGCTATACAGAGGTTAAAAGTGCAATGGTTTTCAGTTCGTGGGCCAGCAGGTGTTGCCTGACTCTCCTAGCAACAGCCAAGGGGGCAGGTGATGCTGCAGCAGTAGAGATGGGCACATGTGTAGCGTACTACCTAATCAGCTTTGGCCACAAAGAAGAAACAGGTTTTGCTCTGAGCTTCTAGGGTGTTTACAGAAGTAAACTTTTCAGTTTAGAGCAGGGAAGAATATTGCTAAGGTCTTTTTTTTTTTTTTGGTTGGTTATACACACACACGCACCCTTTTTTGAGCGGCAGATGAAGAAAGCCTATGTGAGCCAGTTCTGGAGCCTAAAACTGTGAGTCGTTTCTTCATTATCTTCTTTTGCTCACCTAGTATGACTGAGCAGTAATCCAATTTAGCATATGCAGCCTGTGGGTAATTCAGAGTGGGTTTGTACTGAGACTTGCTTGTTGCCTCTCGTGTTGTCCTGGCAATGGCTCTGAAATAGTATAGATTCAATCAGAAAACTGTTTCATAAAATGTTGTCCAACTGGATTGTTATAACATCTCCAACCAGATGTTATAAATTGTAGCATATTCAAAACAGACCACGATTGCCTCAATACAGGATATACCTGGTGGTTGCACTGTATATGAAATGATTAGACATTAGCTAAAAATGTCCACATTTTTCCTCTGAAAAAAGGTGTGTGTGGCTAGTCTAATGGGAGTCTAAATGTGCTTGTATTGCAGTAATACCTGAAAGCTTCAATAAAATTTATTCCACTAATCACTGATCAGCTCTAAAATAAGGAATGTACCCTCCCTGAAAGAATTGTGGTCTGTGATAAGAGAATGAATGGTTTTAAATAAAAAAGAAAGTGGGGTGAGGGCAAGAATTTGCTCAGGTATGCAAGGTACAAATACAAATTATTAGCTCTCTTTCGAAAAACAAAACTATGCCTGCAACCATCTCCACCTAAGATGATGACTTTTTATATATACATATCTATTAATCAGTTAAATTATATAAATGTATTTGTTACTCCAAGACCACAGTTGTCCACCAAAGACTGTATTTTTCATTTTGCTGTTTTTATGTATTTGTTTTTAAATTATTCTATATTGGGGTAGATAAAGTCCCCAGTGAGTAGTGGTGATGACCCGGTTACTCAAGGTCTTCTGAGCAGAAGCTGTTTTGAGGTCAACAGCAAAAGACTGTGATTCCACAGGAAGGTGAATGTACAGATAAAGTTGAAAAGCAATTTATCTAAGGAGGAACCTCATTGAAAGATTTAGTATGGTGGTGGCTTTCCTGGCAGTTATTTTTGACACCTTGTCGTGGACCCTTCCCCCAAGTCTGTTCCAGGCCTAGGAAAGTCTAGTAGAGGCAACAGTAGGAACAGTTTTTAAAATGATCAGCGTTTGTGCTTAGAACTTCTGAACTATATTTAGAAGTGGATAGAAAGGATGAAGTAGTGAGCAATATATGATGCTCTCCAATTTTCAAAAGATCAAGGAAATATCCTCTTATGTGCTGTAAATTATTTTCTTTGCACAGTGCTTTTTATGTGACAGATATGGGATTTATCCTGTCCTATTTCTGGAATTGTTTAAGGTCAGTTTGTACATCTTGGGTGGGTGGTTGTTAAGAAATTAGGCTGGAACACTATATGGCCATATATCAGTCTGTGAACTCTACTCGTGGTTGTGAATGCTGATTTGATTTATAAATGACGCTGTATCCTGGATTCTGTCTGGGTATTTATTCCTGCTGGATTGTATGATGCTAGCTTGAAATGCAGAGTCTGTTTTCCTGTTCTTGACCAGCAGGATAGCTGCAGCCTACAGAGAACAGTAAGGAATTTAGGTGGGCTGCAGCCAAACAAAAATACTGACTGACGTGCTGGGGGTGGCAGAAAAGGTCACTAAGTGGGGCTGAAACTTTACAGAGGGGCCACTTCGGTAACAGGCATTTAAGAGAAATGAAGAGGCTTGCACAGGAAAATGAGGGAGGATTTAAAGGAATGAAAGGACTAACTAAATTGAACATGTTGAAAGGCAGTTATGTCTGGCTGTTTATTTTGGTAGCTCTGATCATATTGTGTGTGGTGTCCATGTGTGAAGCATAATTTATTTTAAGGAGTCCCACAGAAAATATTCTCCCAGTCTCGCTTCAGCTGTTACATCAGTTTTAATCGGTGAGAATCCAGAATTTGGGGGAGTGTGCAGTTGCTCTTGAAGAGGGTCTGGAAAATTGCAATATTAGGTGGTCATGGGCTGTCAGACTGTAGTCCTCATTTTCAGGAAAGAGCAAAAGTGAGACCATCTGAACCCCAAAGAGCACGATTAGAAGTGCTAATTGTGAAATACCATTGGAATCTGGTTACTTCTTGCAGTTTATGAACACGAGATATCCAGAGAATGGAGATTCTTGCTGAAGTCTGGGAAGCATTCCAATAGGGTGCCCACCAGGGCTGTAGAAATAGTGCTCCTGAGTTTTGTTTGTGCAATGCTGCCTTCTAGTTTTGACCTCCATAAAGCAAAGATTTTGTTCTTCCTGATAATAAGAAAATGTCCTGTCTGCGTGGGTGCACAGAATGTTTTTTTGCATTTCTGCTAATAGGCAGATGCTTTAAAAGTAGCTTTCTGTGGCATATTTAAAATATATATATATTAAGGAATGGATTATAAAATATGTCTTTAGAAGTCCACAGTTATAGATCCTGAGATATACTGTGCGTTTTCTAATCTCAGCAGAGATTTCCACTTTGTAGAAAAGGGGTGCTGATAGCAGCCTGCTGCTGCAGCTCTTGTGCAAAGTGACTGGCAGGAATCACAGGAGCGTTTAAGAGATCTCAAGTGATACTGAGGCATTGTTTTTCTGTGGTTTGTTACAGTTATTATCGAACAGCCCCTAGTTACACTTCATTTAGTAACTAACGTTATTAAAAATTATGGTCTTATGCTTTCTTTTTCCTACTATTTTTGTCAGCTGTAAGTAAAAGGATAAAAGAGATGAAAAGCCAAAGCATAAGGCTAAGTTTCTAGAATTTCCAAGTTCTCCCTCTCCTTCTGGGTCTTGCAAATAATTTATAACAAACCCCTCAAAAATATACAATATTTTGGGTTTAGTTTTTTAAAAATTATTATTTTAAATATATTTCTGGTTTGCCAAGTTCTCTGAACTTAGACAGTTCTTACTTTCAGGTATATTTGAAGTTCTCTTTACAGAGGATTGGCATTTTGTATACAGAATGTGAAGACCACATTTGTTTGTGAACCTGATTGCCTATTACAACATAAGCAGAAGATTAACTGCTTATGTTATACGCTGTGTATGAAACATGTAAAAATTTGATACTGTTTTGATGAAAGGCACACTGGAGGGAAGAGATTGAGCTTGTACTTTTGTTTCTGTGCCTCTGCTTGATTACTTGGGAAGGCTTTCTCTAAATCTCTGACATTGATGACAGCCATTTGAGAAGTTCCCCTTAGCCAGGCCAAGTCTGGGCTCACAAGCACAATTCCATTATTTCAGCTGGATTTTATTACTGCAAGCAGCTTACCCAGCTGCATAGCAGGAATGTTTAACCAGGAACAAGACAAACTTCCATAAGCTGCTTAATTCTGACTTGGGACTGTTCCTTCAAATCAATTGATACTGAAATAATTGCTTCTCAGAATCTGTAGAGGAAAAGGGTGTAAAAATAAAATTAAAATCTAATTAAATGGAGGTATAAAGCAGTGTCTGAGTAGACAAATCTTAAGCCTTAGCAAATTTTCAAAGGTTATGTTATACTTTTTGTCCCTGGAAATCTTTCTTTTTACTTTTCTCCTTTCCTCTTGTACTTCTGTAGTTAAGTAACAGGAAAATATTTTTTTTTAAGTGGTTTTATATATTCATATATATATAATATTTACACATATACATTCTTTTTTTTATATGTATAGAAAAAATGTGAACCAACACAATTGACTGAGCTCCCCGGCATTGTCAATGTCTTAAACAGGAGAAGAACGTTATTGCTGTTTTCCCAAGAGCAAGGGTCTTTATTTGTAGTAGTTGCAGCCAAATTTCAGCTTAGGCAATTGTTCTGCTTCTAATTCCTTCTTTATAAACTGTGTAGTTGTTCTCCTCTTCACTATTAAACTGCCGGGCTGCATTATAAATTAAATGTGGTGCATGAAGTAATTTGTGTATAGTATGGACTAAGCTTTCTTTTCCATTTCATTGATTTTATACTAGTTTAACTACTCACCTCGATGCAATTATAGTGTTGGAGAGCAGAACTCCTGATACTTCAGGGGTGGGGGGAAGGCAGAGAAGAAAAAAGCCCCCATTGAGAGTGCATACTTGTAATATAAAGGTGATAATACTTACAAAAATAGTTTTGCTTTGTCTTGGGGATGGAGAGCTATATTTAATGTAGGGCTGGTGTTCATCTTAAAGGAAATGACACCGAAAGTATGGAAACTCTTTTGGTTTCAGTGGAAGTCTAGATTGAAAGTACAGATACTGAAGTGCATGGGGTAGAAAATTAGGCTTTAACTTCTCCTGGGGGAGGTAGCACAAGACAGGGGGAGAGGAGGGGTTTATTTTGGTGTCAGGGTGTTTAAAGGTTTTCTGAAGTGAAACAGTTAATCCCTAAATCAATGAAAATTAACTATGCTCATAAACAAATACATAAGGAAGAGTAAAAATGGGGCAAGTATACAAGGTTTAACATACATGTGTGCATTCTCTCCAAATCTCCTCCTTTTTTCAGTTCAGGGGATTTTCCAGTTCTGTTGTGGTTTGTCTGTCTGGTAATGCCCAATGAATCTCACCTCAAAGTATCTGTCCCTTCTTTCTTTGGGCCCATGTAAATGTTTTTGCATTCAAAACTTCCTTCAGCAAGGTATTCCAGGATCATGCTGCCCTGGGGCCTCCTGGTTATTTTGAGCATGGCTCCCTCTAGTTTAATTTGCCAGGCTTCCTTGAGAAGACTGTCTATCCCTATCCAGTCTTTCCGTGTCATTCATTATTTTGTACACCTGTCATATCACACTTTAATCCCTGCCAATGTTTTTTCTACCTTTTGCCCTCATACAGAAGCTGTTTCATGCTTTTGACTATCCCTGTTGCCCTCTTCTGAATGTTTCTGGTTTTCTAATAATGGATGATTTTAAAGCCAAGGTGTTCAGCAATGCACACAATGTCTATACATATATATATATAATGTTCAGTAAGGTGAACTGTAGATTTAAACAGTGGCATGATGACCTCTTCTGTTCTTCATTCTTTTCCTAATTCTAAATGTTTCCTTAGTATTTACACTGCTATTGAATACTGGCTTGTTTGTTGTGGTTTTTTTTTTTTTTTTGTACAACCGAGTACTGTGACCTCCAATTCTTGCTCCGGTAATGACCAGCTCAGAGACATCATTTAAAGTATAAAGCTAGGATTCTTTTTCCTTCTATGTATCGCTTTACACTTATTCCTATTGGGTTTCACCTGCTGCTTTATTGAATGGTCTTGTTAGGTCCTTCAGGTTTCACAGCCCAATCTCATCCTTACTCCTTTGAATGTACTTGTATCACTGGCATGTTTCCTTGCCTTACCACTCACACCGTTTTCAAGGTTATGAATAAATAAAATGAACAGCACAGACCTAGTAATTTTCACTAATTGCTTCCCTCTACTGTACTTGGTGGTACTCACCAATTATCTGTATCCCACCTCCTCTGCCTTCTGTCTTAGCCAATTGCTTACTCATTCCTGGACATGCCCACTTACTCTACTTCTGCTTAGTTTTCTTAAAAGCCTGTGGTGAGTTTGTAAAAAAACCCAAACCTTTTGGTTATATCAACTGTTTTTCTGTTCTTGGTGATTTCTTCAAAAACTTCAAGTAATTTGAAAGACAAGATTTCCCTCTACAGAGCCTGTGCTTGTATCCATGTCTGGTACAGAGGTCTAAAGGAGGTTGTAGTTTTGTAGGTGCCCACCCTTTCCACCTAGTGGAAACTGCTTTCTTCTTCTGATCTGATTTTCATCCTCTGATCTGTCATTTAGATAAGGTAAAGAATGTTCATATTTGCATACTAAGAAACGTTATTTCAAAGTATGTGGAGTTCCGCACTTGCTTAGCTTCTTCTCACTCATCAGAGTTCACTCGCAGTCTCTGTTTAAAGTACTAGCAGCTTGGTCCCATTATAATTCCGACGGAGTCCATCCCTCTCGTGTAAGCTTTTTCCCGATGTGTGCCTAGGTATTTTTATAAATTGATGAAAACAGCCTTTCTGAGTTTCGTGCTCCAGATAAATTTGTACTGGCTTCACACTCCATCTATATCAAATAGATATGTCCTAGGAAAAAGACACATTTTAATCACAAAAGATTGACTTCTGCTCTAACATTAGGAAGAGACAAGTTTTCACAGTTGAAAACATTTGCAGTTGGGTTTTTTGTGTAATGTTTTGCTAAAGAGTCTCACAGAGCAAAAATATTCTGAATTCTATGTTGATTTATCTGTGGAAACGTGTGTTGTTCTGCCCCCCCCCACCCTCCCCACCCCCCCCCCAAAAAAAAAAACAAACTGGTGGATCAACAGATTTATCCAACTTCTGCTTCTGAATATTCAAAATATTAATGAATATATTGAGCTGATGATGGGGGTTAGTGATGCATTGTTGAAATGTTAAAACTTTCATGAAGTCCTACTCTGTTCACGTAGCTATAATGAAGAAGGCTGTATTATGGATAATTTAGATAATCTGTAGGGGACCTAAAGCAGTGACTGTGAAGGAGAATGTGGCACGTCATTCCCCTAGGCCATGGAGCACTCCATTTGCTGGAATAGCTCCTAACTGCTATTTAGTGGGCAGCTAGTGGAAAATAAAATTGCTTCAGGCAATTGAGAATCTTATTAATATTTGCAGTCTGGGTAAAGAGTAGGGTAAACTAACCCCATTTTTACTAAGGGGAGAAAACTTGAGACAAAAGAGGGGGAAGGATGAGTATCTTCTTTTAACAAGGTTTCTTTTGGAGGTGGGGGATTGTTTGTGTTGAGCTGGGTTTTTGTTGAGAGAGTGGTATTGGTGGTGGGTAGAAGTAGTAGCCAGGACACCTATTACTGCTTCTGGTGACTTCTATCTAATGGTCACCCACAAAGTTCTTGTTAATAAAGATGATAATCCCTGGTTTGCAGGAACTCAGATGTTTTTTGGAAAAACTGAAGGTGACAGGAAACCATTTTGTAAGAGGACATTTCACACCCTGGAAGCAGGCTGTGCTGAAATCCTCTGGGGAAATGAGAACATAGATTGTGTATGCTAGCAAGTGATGGGATTAACAGGGTAGGTTTCCACTAAGGAAATCTGAAAGCTTTCAAATTCTCTGGTGTTTTGGGTTTTTTTTGGTGGTTGTTGTTGGCTTATTATATTTTTTTAATTAAGCTAAAATAAAGCCAGCTTTACAGTGCTGAGATGATGAAATGTTATTGATCTATATAAATTGGATCCAGAGGAATTTGTTGATCTGGGAATCGATGTGTACATTTATGCCTAAACCTTTTGCAGGCACATGTACTGTTGTTAAATATGATAGGGAAAGGAAAAACATAATAGTGGTGTATAAAAGACACTGGAGTCTAGAGGGGCTGTGGAAGGAGCCCAGCAGGAAACCTTTTCTTCCAAAGTCCCCACATACTTGTGCTGAAGGAGTCTTTCATCTCTAATAAAGGAGATTTCCCCAAACGGTGTCATCTGTGAAGTGGCTGCCTTTAGGATACATAGGAAAATGCTCTCGAGACTATACAAGGTTTTCAGCAGGATGGTATGATGATCTTTCCTCAGGCAAGTTTTTCTTTTCCTTCCCACTCAAACTCACCCTCAGCTCTTTTTTCAGCGTGTCACTTGCTCTCCTTCAGACTGGATACTACACATCTGCAGTGCATGTGGTGTATCTCTTCTAAATAGTGCATGGCTTTCCCTCCTGATGCCTCCTTGTTCTTGACCAGATTAAGTAAAAGTCTGCGCGACTTCATCAAGAAAACAGCGTGTTTTAGAATGTGTGAATGAGACTGAATGCACTGGTCAGTCCTCCAGTCTAACAAGTGGATACCCTTATCCAGTGTTTATGTTTCTTTCCCAGTGAAAGCACTGGGCTGGGGTGGGCGTGGTGTCTGTTTGCTTGTAAAAAAGCACATCTCTTGCAGGGCAGACATGCTGCCCTAGACAGCTCTCAAAGTTTTGCAGAATCAATACAAATCTTTGGAGATCTTGTTGATCACTGTGTCTGGAATGAATCCATAAATTCTATGTGATTAATTTATTTTTTTTTTAAATAAAGCGAATTGAGTGGGCATGTGCAAATGTCAAAATTCCTATTAGTAGATGAGAGTTGGAAAACATACCAAATAAAGGTTAGTAGTAAATTAAAGCCAGAAGTATATATGTTGGGATTGCTGAGAAGTAACAAGCAGCAGACTGCAACTTCTGTTAGCATCCGGAGTGGTTTAGGACTTGTCTGTGAGAATGTGGAAGGGGGGAAGATGAGAACCTTACATCCAAAGGCTATCAAGAAAAAATAATAGGGTGACAAGTGAGATAACAACTACATGATCATGATGAATGCTTTTCCTTGGTTTCTAACTGGTTCAGTTTTGAAGCATCATGTGTCCATAGGCAACGGGTATGAAACAAATGTCCAACTATGAAGTAAACAACTGGCACGATTTTCTCGCTTGAAACCCTTGTCACAGAAGACATAAGGCTGTACTGTCTAATTATTGCTTTGCCACATTGTTTTCTATTTGAGCAATTTCCTTTGGTACATTGTGCTATTCTACAATGCCTGATCTGTTGTTAAGTTTGAATGTATTATCTGCGTTATTGGAGTGGGAAGGGCTAACTTGACAATATAATTCCATTCATCCCTGATTTTCAGTACTCCCTTCTACCTTCATGCCTTTGATATTAGTAATGTGGTGGTGGTGGGTGTTGGGGGGGTTTTTTGCCTTTTTTTTTTTTTTCTTTTTCTTTTTTTTTTCCCCCTACTTCTCATCATGAAGCTTTGATTTTTCTGTTTGGAGAGGACTGTTTCTGAACTTATTGTAGGATTCATTCCTGAAGCCTGCACTGATTCCTCCCCCCTCCCCTCTTCAAGTTATATGGCTTTACTTTTAGAGTGTACTTTGGGGTTTTTTTGAGGACATAAATGTCTTTAGTAGAATTCTGCAGCATAATTCCACTTTCTAGCCAGTGTTGCCTTTGAAGGCTGATCTTAGCCTTTGGAGAGGCCCCACAAAACCAGCTTTTCTCCCCTCATTCTCCTAAACACTGGCCCATGGTGTGCTGTGTGACCAGTTGGATAAAGGCCAGCTGAGAATTCTCAGGACTGTAACAAAAGGAGCAGACACAGCTAATAGTGATTCAATAAGAAATTAATCCACTGTCTGCTGATAAGGTTTACCTCATCCTTTTTCTTCAGGGAAAAATTGATCCCTGATGTTCTTGATGCCACTATATTGCAAAGTATCAGATTGCTGTGAATGCATAGTATTCAATGCTAATGAACACAGCGGTTGTACATACATTGACTGTTCCATGTCTCTAATTTGCTACGAGAGCAAGGAGGGCATTGCTGCTTCTTGGTAAATGCAGGAGCTGTTTCAAAGATTAATGCTGAACTTCGTGTTGGGAATAGGTCTCCATGTCTCTTGAGGTAGGCTATGCAGCCTGTAACGTAGCTGAAATCATGGCTAAAAGCCAGCTGCAGAAGCAAGACTTACTCAGTTGATATTGATGGAGGAAAGTCAGTTGATCCTCTCCTTCTAGCAACAAATCTATTTGGGGCCCTCCTGACAAGAGAGGCTTCTGCCTGTCCCCAGAAGCAGCCTTGGGAACCTGCAATAGGCATTAACTACAATGAGGTGAAGAACGGGAAACCAACCTGGCTATTGGCTTTCCTTAATTTCCATTTTATAGGTTAAGGTTACAAAGAACTGCTGGGTTTGTGGGGTTGTTTGTTTTTTGGTTCATTTTAAATTGAAAGCTGAGGTTTTCCTTTAAACTTCTAAATCCCCAATTCAGTGTTAATGGGCATATCTCTGATGGCCAAAGACCAGATTTTCTCACCTTGGGTATTTATTAACCATTCTCTCTTTTCACAGAATAGTTGAGGTTTGAACAAAGCTCTTAATACTGTCTACTCCAACCTCCCACTCGAGCAGAATCAGCTGGAGCAGGCTGCCCAGGACAGTGTGCAGTCAGGTCATAAATATCTCCAAGGATGGAGACTTTACAACCTCTCTGGGCAATCTGCTTCAGTGTTTGACCACCTCTGCAGTAAAGAAATTGTTCTGTGTTCATGTGGAATCACCTGTGCTTCAGTTTTGGTGCCCATTGCCTCCTGTCTTCTCACATGGCATCACTGAGACAAGTCCAGCTCTATCTTTTTTAAGCCCTCCCATTAGGCATTTATAGACTTCCCCCTCCTGCCCCAAACCTTCTCAAAGCTGAAGAGTCCTAGCTCTCTCAGCTTTTCCTTGTATGAGCTGCCCCAGTCCCTTTAACATCTTTGTTGCCCCTTTGCTGGACCTTGCCCAAGAAGTCCATGTCTTGTGTTGGAGCACTCGGAACTAGAGGCAGCACTCCTCCTGATAAGGCTTCACCTGTACTGAGCAGAGAGGGGACCACCTTCCTTAACCCCCTGGCAATGTTCTTCCTAATGTAGCCCAGGATACTGTCTTCTCACTCTGTGGCAGCTGAACAAATTTAATTTCTAATCTCATAAAAAGGGAATACTTGAATGTTAAATATAAAAGATTTTCAACACTGAATAGCACTTCCCCTTATGAATTAAGGGGAGAATATTTAAGCTGCTGTGTAATCACTGTGTCAGTAATGCCTAACAAGACATGACTTTTGTAATGTTTTATGTCCTATTCTGTGCTGAAATCAGTGGGTAAAGAAAAATTTTGACAGAGGAAGCTAAAATGCTATTTCTCTCACCTTGCTGCCCCCCTCCTTTTTTTTTTAAGCCAAAGTGAAAAAATAATAATTTGTGGGAGGAAGCCTTAGGGATTTACACCTAAAAATACTTGATTTCAGTAAAACCAGAACTTTGATTTCATCAGAATATTCCTCTTCAGATTGATAGGGAAAACACTAGGTGAGATCTTCAGTATTCATTATTTAGAAACCAAGAGCCAGATTTATCAGTATCAAGACCTGGCTCACTAGCTGAGGAGATATGCACTTGCTACGTCCTTTTAAAATTTGGTGTGACAATGGCCTGATTTTTGGGTGCTCTGTGAAAATGCGTAGTAGTTGAGCATTGTTGTGTTAGAACTGGAGGTGTGGATCTGGGGGGAGGGCAGGGGGCAATATGCAGTTCTGAGACAATCGTCTGGCCCAGAACTGAGCTTATACTGGGCGTTCATAACCTCGGATAGACAGTACTTCTCAGGATCTCACAAAGGGAGCTCAGGTGAGACAGGACTGTTTTTGTCAGTCAGAATTTAAAAATCTTTTCTAGAGAAGCTGGTAAATTTGGCAGTCTACAAGGTTTTTGTTATCTCAGAAGTACAAATCCTCCTTGGATTCCCTGTGAGATACTGCAAAATGAATGTTACCCCAACTTCCCTTGATTGTAGCCTACATTAAGATTTATGCTGAGGACAGGAGCGTTGTTGGGCTAGCTACCCTATTGTTTGCTAGTCACAGCAAAGATTCAGGAGGTAGATACTGATGTACAAAATGCAAGTACAGAGAAGCAAGGGATATAGCCTTTTTATTGAAATGTGGTACTTAAGGTCTAAGTGCATGCTTTGTTTTTGTTGTTTAAATAATATCTAAGAACCATTGTCCTGAGGTATAGCTTCCTTCCTTGGTAGGGTTACCAACTCTTTTACTCTGTCTGCAGTATGGGATGTGCAGTCCCATTGTTAGCGAGAGCAGTGCTGTCATTACGGGATGATCATACAGGAAAATTATGCAGGAACAGTTCCAAGCAGGCAGTGTCCTGGTATAGTGCGGCGCTACTACTGAAGTCTCTTAAGCTCTTACATACAAAATATTATCGCTGTATCAACAAAACATCAGAGAAAAATTCTTTAAAATGTTATCCTCCAGAAGAGCCTTGCTGAGGGCAGGCAATAGCCAAGAGACTTTGGCTAGATGATCTGTTACTTTTAGGCAGCATGCAGGGACTAATCCACTGGGGTTTGTGGGTCTATTTAAATTAGATATATGCCGGCAGTGCATTATTTATAACCAAAAGCATGAATAATTTAATATGCCCACTCTAGCAGGTATCCAGCTTGTGCCAGAAGCCTGCATTAGATGCTGGCTTTCAGAACGATGAAGAGACTATCAAATAACAGTCTGTTTTGCATGTATGCTCCACTTTGCGCTTTCTTTTGTGTCTTTCTAGTTTGGCTCTGTCTTTTGTCTGGGGAAGAAGAACAGATGATGTATTCTTTACATGATTCCCTTCATATGGAGATGACATACTATGTCTAAAACAAATTACATAAACCAATTTAGGATCAATGCATTAATTTCATTTCTGTTTCATTGTGATGGAGACAGAGGCATGTTCAAGACAAGGGACTTACAGGCAGCGTGGCAAAGGGACAGTACATCGCTCTTGGCCTAACCAATCTAGTCTGCTGTGCTCCACTGCACAGCTTGGGCTCAGCTGTGTCTTGAGGTTAGTTTATGGCCACCCAGCCTCGTTGGAAAGTGTGTGCCACAGCACCCTTATGCTCAAATACTCAGTCTGTGTGGCTTAGCCTAAACATACTCATTAGGGATGGTAGACTTGGACACCTGATGCAGAAACAGGCTGTGTGAGCAATGGATGCAGACTACAGTCTGAATGCTGGTGACAAAAAAAATGGGGCATTCAGACCACTGCATTGCATAGTCATGCAAGACAGATCTCAAACACCGTCAGCTCAAAGTCAGATGCAGTGGGATACTGAAACACAGGTACTTTCAACACAAGTTATTTCCCTGCCAAACTTCTATTTTCTTTCTTTTGGTTCCACCTCAGTGATATCTAATATCCAAAGGTGGGAGAAAACTCAGCCAGCCTACTCTCTGGCTCTCTCATCTCTTTATAATCAGTGACCTGAGTTAGGGTCTTTTAGCAGGAGGTTTGCTGTTGCTTGTTGTTCTTTGAAATTTGGACAGCAAGTCCAGTGCAAACAATACAGTATGCTAAATTTACCTGTCCATTCTGTTTCTAAGCTTCTCTGAGTGAGCTTAAAATACTATTGCTTGTTTCTGCCGAGTCTCAAGAGTAATTGCAGGCATATTTGCAAACACTAGGCAACTTGGACAATTTTGGAAAGAAGTAACAATTCTTCAGAACACTTGATGTGCTGCTTTGTTTCACACAGAAATAAATGCAACAGAGATCTCCAGGTTCGCTGCAGTTGAAACAGAATGCAAGTGTTTTAGTTGTCAACATTGTTATAAAATCTTTACTTGACTGTTACTGAATCGCTGAAGAATTTTGAGGTGCTTTGCTGGAAACTAAAAATGTTGATTCAAGCTCCCTGTCTGTGTGGCTACAGGTAATTAATTATTTTCTGTATGTTGGGTCCCAATCTGTATGCCTGCATAATAATAGCTCCTTAATCGAAACAGTAATATGAAGGGGAAAATGCGCCAAAGGTAGAGAGGCATCTGAGTATGACAGTTTGGAAGGCAGGTAGTTAGCTAAATATGATAAATACAGTACTTCTGCAAGAGCTCCAGAGAGATCACTTCTGTAGCCACTGAAATACAGCAGTTAGAGAGTACAGCCAATTTATAATAGTCTATAGAAACATTATACAAGTTTAGGTACAAATCAGGATTAAAACATCCTGCAAAGATGCTGCACAGAATTGCTAAACCAGGTGATTATAATGCCTCTGTGTGGAAAACTGCAAGTGTTCAAGATCATGAGGTGTATCACATGTGTCTTTAACAATGTAAGTTCTTTAAGTGTTGTTGCTCCAGGACTACGGAAAAGAGAAAACATGCTGTGATCAGTCATTGCTATGTACCTAGTCTCCTGACCATCACCCCCAAGACCTCTTATCAAGGCACTGCCCTTAGCTGATGCAGCTTAACAGAAAAAAAAAAAAAAGTAACAGAATTATAGAAATGGTAGAAAGTCCACACAGGAATACAAGGTATTCTGTGGCAGTATGGTGGTAACCTTATCTGGGAATAAGCAATAAGATCTGTTCAAAATCCTATGTGAAAATATCCAGATAAACTAGTGTGAATTCTTCATGATGCATTTTTCCTGTTTTAGCATCTTAACGACTGCTTATAATTCCCCTGTGCATGTGCAGTCAGTCAATTACAGAATCATTTCATAACCTCCCATTGTTTTTCTCCATCAGAAAAGACAGGTTTGGTGCTCCAACATGAGATTAAGCTCATTGTGGCAAAAAAACCCCAGGAAGATAAAAGCCTCACAAAATTGCAGTACAATCTGCAGGTAAAGTTTCGGCCCTTCTTGATGGTGGAATTGGGCTGAGAAGGGAAAATTCTTCCCAGGTACAGCAAATAATCAAAGAACTAAGTTCACTTCATAGTGTGTGATCTGAACTTGAGGTGGGACATGGGCATAAAAGGTTTATAATAGGATGAGAAGTACATGGTTTAACATGTAACTTTGGTCACTGAGTGACTTCAGTGGTTCTACTGTTGGTTCTGCTGCAAGATCTTCTTCTGTCCTACAAGGTGAACCAAAAAGGGGGAGAAATTTAGTCCAGTGATGGCCTGCATGTGAAATTTATGATCTGAAAAGCAGAATCTGAAAGTCTTTTCAGGGAAGGAGGGCATGAGCTTTCATTAAACCTTGTTACCAGTTCAGGATGGCCAGTCATAGTTGAAACATTGGTGTGAGATTCTCTGCCTGTATAGAGCTGTGCTGACTGATGAGCTTGGGAAATCAGAGCTCGGGTAACTTCCAGAATGAATTTCCATCCACTGCTTGTTTTCTTTTAAGGCACTTCTAGAAAACAGAAAATACAAGTCATGCAAGTGATGAAGGAATCTGGGACCTAAAAGCTACTTTGTTGCTCTTCACAAACTTTGCTCTCCGCATCATAGCCAGTGCCTGTCACTTACCTGCTTGTAGAGGGAGAGAGTGTGAACTTCTATCAAAGCTGTATTGGCAAGATATTTACTGCTCAAACTCCTACTTCTTATAGGTGCTTGGACCTTGGTAGCATGCCATGATGGATTGGTATGTCAATGTTGCCATCATAAATCCAGAATAAACTTTTGTAAAGAAGTGACAAGGAAAAAAATAGGAAGTTAGATGTATGTGTGCATTGGTTTGGTTTAGGCTATGTACATTTAGCATTCTCTGAATGCTACAGAATCAAAATAGTTTTTAAGTAATGTGATATTTATTCCCATAAAACCCTATCTGTAGAAGTGAGATAGTGCTCCTCTGCTTATCTGGGGACCCAAGGCACAGCAAGATTAAAGCTGAATTTCTTTGGATGAAGTCTGGTTTTAGCATGTCTTTCCAGGGTAGGCTTCTTGAAACACAAAGTATCTACAAGGCATTGCAGGGAGAGATCTCTACAAGGCCTGGTAACAGTCAGGCCCGATTTCTGCAATTTCTGCCATGTATGACAGGTCAGGTTACACATGGAAGCTAACAAGTTGGAAGCTATGTATGCAAATGAAAAAGGAAGTGTTTCTAGATGACTAAGAACTTTAAATGAATAAATGTTTCATGATGAAAATGCTGCCAATGTGAGAGAGACTGGCTCAAACTGAGGAGTGGAAAACAGAAGAAAACTCTCAAAAGGGTTTAGATGTGAGTAGCACTCAGTGCAGCATTAATTGTTCATCCAGAAACCATGTGTATCTTTCACAAGCAGAGGGGACATGCACAAACCTATTCTGTCTGTGCCCATTAGTGACCCTTGTCTTGCCACAGGGTCTGTAAGAGCTTTGCTGGTCTCATTGCATACAACGTCATGCCCGCATGTTTCTACCTCAAAACAAAAAGGGCATCTAACATAATTTCTTCAGTACTGATGAGTATGGGTGTCACCAAGAACTCCCTTGAGGGCTCAGAAAATAGAGCAAGAAGACAGAGGAAGGATTTCTGTTCATTGAATGTGATATGTCTGATGATCTGCGCTTTGCAGATTCCCTTACCAGTTTGCATCTGGATTGACTAGCACTTAATTAAGCTTATTCCTGTCTAATGGGTCTCTGGAGGATTTGCTAAAATAATTCTGTTCAGTTTCTAGTGGAGAAGAATCTCCATGAAAACAAAAAGCAGGCTCGCTAGGCATTTGATGACAGATGCTGCAGACAGAGACCTTGGTCTGGAATTTCTTCTTCAGCCCTGGATATCCTCCATCGAGATGACCAAAGCAATGTAGGAAGTCTGCGATTACACCTTCTCTGGCATATCTTCTGGGATAACTAAAGGCTTCATTTCTCAGGGCTGTCAGTTTGGCTGCCTTTTACCCAGCACTAAATTTACTGACGGTTGAAGGAAATTGCTAAGAATAGTATTTGGATTTATGGATGCTTTCTTGTGAGATGTGCTCCTTTTGAATATTGTTCAGACTAGGAAATACGTTAAATGAAGATGTTGTAATCCTGCGTCATGTCAAGCATGATCCTGTGGTGTAAGGTCTTCCTTTCTCAAACAGCACATGGACAGGAGCAGCTCTTACTTTGGGCAATGACACAGAGCTTCAGCTTAAACTTTCTTTCATGTGCTCCTCTCACCTACCCTTACTCCAATATATAATTGCTTCTTTTGATCCTTTCACCTACCACTACTTTTCAATCCTTATGAAACTTTAAGCCTCAACTTTCAAGTCGTCTCCGTTGAAGCAGGGTAACAATGGTGTTGGAACCTCTCTTACACTTGCTGTGCTCTCGCTTCGGTGTGAATGTGAGAGCCTGGATCCTTCCACAGAGCACAAGTGATTCAGCAAAGTTTCTGCATCTGATTTCTTTGCTGACAAGCAGAACTGGGTTGGATATTACAGGTTGAGAAAGCCAGGGATTTGAGATATTACTGTATTAGGTATTCCTGTATCAAACTTTAGACCCATTTGAATTTTTTGAATAAAAATGTTGATAAGCAAAGTATCAGCTGAAGGCAAATATTTTATTTAGACTTTAACTGCTTCAATTTTAAAGCAATCATTCTGAACCAAAGCAAGACAATTCTTCATTTTTTAAAAACGTCAAAACAAAGTGTTTAGATGACTTTGAAATGCTTTCAAGACGTAAATTTTAAAAATGTTGAAACTCAGCCTTCCTCACCAAAAAAACCCTCTGCAAATCAGTGAATTCCCATGAAGTGTATTATAGAAACACTTTCTGACGGGTGTTATCAGATCTTAACCATCCTCACTTTCTCCTGTGATGCTGGTCCTGGACCAGTATAACCATCTGAGCTTCACTTACGCCTGGTTAATTCCATTATGCATCAAACTTTGTGACTGAAGCATGTTAGGTATAGCACAGTGAGGGGTCAAGCAGAGCTACCTGTGCTGGTACCAGCAGCACAGCTGTGCTAGTGCTGTGCTGTGCTCTGCCTGCTAAGCAGAGTACAATGGTCTGTGTAGAGTGCTGAGCTAACAGATGTAAGCTGCTTCTGATACCCCAGCTGGGTTATTTAAGACCAGGTGACATGCAGATATTGAATACTCAGTTGTTCTGTGTCAGTAAATCCTTTCTTTGCACAGTGGGATACAGCTGAATTGCAGCATTGTGCAGCTGCAGGTATGAGGAAAAGCTGAACTGAAATCAAGTACAGCGCTGTCTTCCCTTGTTTCAACAGGTATTCTGTTTAGCACACTTTGAGTTTTTTGATATATGCCAGACAGGACAGACAATTCTTTTCCCCTAGTCTGCAAAGTATTATGTATGCTCACAGTACAGTAACAACCACACTTAAAAAACTGAGACAAACATAATTTAAAATGAGGAATTACTGTCTTATGCTTTGAGAGAAGTGCTGGAGAGCCACCACCTAGTGAGACAGCAGGGACCGAGGAGAACAGCACAGAACAATTTTGCTATTTAGCAAAAGACTAACTTCCCACTAGCTACAGAACAAAAGCCACGCAGGTGTGAACTGGAGTACACCAGGAGGACAGTGGCCTGTTCCAGGAGGGTTTGTGGTACCAGAATGAACTGCAGTAGACTGCAGTGAAATAAGTTTTTGCTGCGAGTTGAATTCAGACTGGACTCCTAAAACGTAGTGTTCTTTTCCTGTGTTTACCCAAGACAGGCTGTAGCTTACTTCTTAAATTGCCTTCTTGTCTGCTGGCAGCATCTTTTGAGAACTGAAATGGCCAAAGACAGAGATGATGAGTAAAAATTGTTCAGTTGCCCCATTGCTCAGTGGATCAGCAGCCTCCTTGCTCATGTCTCACCAAATGACCAAAAATGAGGAAGGTAGGAGACCAAAGATGCTGCTGGGGGCAAAGTGTTGCACAATGGGGACCATGCTTGTTGCAAGCCACAAAGGCATTACTCAAAGCTAGTAATAATATGTATTTCTTTGCAGTAAGAGCGCTTCTCTACTCCAGTCACCTTAGTTGACTGCTGTTTGTTGGGCTGCAGGGATTTTTTTATTTATTGGTGTGGCTGTGCACAGTGAGCTGTCAGGCAGAACCTCTGTGTTCTGGTTTTGTATGTTTCTCTGTGTGAAGTAAGGTGGGACAATAAGGGTAGAGGAAAAAGGAATAACCTTAAAACCATTTCAGAGTCAATGTTAAAAAAAAATAAATTAGGTCATGTTTTGGTAGGTTTTCCATCTCTTCCTTCCATTTCTCTATGTTCTGTCCTACTAGTGGAGGCACGCTGGCATAAACCCAAAGTGGGTCAAACTGATACAAACTGCCTATTTGTCTACAAAGCTGCTTAACTTTAAAGGGAGATTTTGGCACAAGGAGGCTGACTGTTGCTCATAGAGCCCTTAAGGTAACCTGAATACCTGCAGCACATTGATATCTCCCATTGCTCTGAAGTCACACTGAAGTGAACTTCCTTTTATGTTAGACCTGATACAACAGCTTGTGCTCAATGGGATACCCATAGGATGTTGTACCAGGTTCTCAGTGTCTAGTAGGTTAGTATTAGACACTGGATTGAAATGGTGGGATAGGGTTATTAATCCAGAAATATATGTTTCTTTCTCTGTTACCATAGCTCTACTTGGACCAAGATATGTACAGAAGTAGGTGGTGGAGGGGGTGGGAAGAAGGCAAGCAGGCATGAAAATGGTGAAAATGACTGGGTTTCCTTTTTTGTTTCCTGGTATCCATTTCCCAGGCTTTATTCCTGCTGCCAGCCCTGTGCTGGGAGAAGACGCAGAGCCCCATATAAAGGTTTATGTAACAAATGCAATTTCTTTTTAAAGCTTCCTTGAGTCATTTTAACCCACGGCTCTCAGAGAGTCAAAGTGATGCCTCACTGCTATGACCTGGCAATTTTCTTATGGCTTTATGTACTGATGCTGCATGCTGTTTAGATCAGCGGTAGGCTTGTCCTTAAGCTTAAGCCCTGGCAACAGTGATGATGGAAATGCCAGTGCTTGCCTCAATATGTCACTTCATATTGGTCTCCTGAGACAAGAAGTCCACTTGTTTCCAGAAAGGCACAATAATTTGTGTCAGCTCGTTAAGCTGGCATACTGCTGATTCAGGCACTGAACTCTAATGGAGCACTTTGTCCCAGCTCTGTAATGGCCTGTCCCTTGTATTCCCTAGGAGATAACTAGGATAAGTTCCTGGAGGGGAAAGGTCAAAGAACTCAGGAAAGATTGTTATTGTCAATCCGAATTAAAACTGAAGCTGGAAATATAAGATTTGAATACAGCTTTGAATAACTGGAAGGGGAAAAAAGAATTTATCTCAGGGCGTATATGTAATTTTTAAGCTCAGGATGGACTAGTTTCTGCTTGTATCCAAGTCCCCTAGAAGAAAAGAAGGAAGGATTTAATAGATTAGGAATGAAACTTGGTCACAACTTTATTAATTCATTTTCAAGACAGAGGAAATCCTTATCAAAAATACCATAAGGACAAAATGCTAAGTGACCGGTTCAAAAGCTTAGGTCAAATAATTTAGCAAGAGGCAGCAGATAATATGAGAGGAACTGATTCAAGGAGGTCAAGCAGAACAAGTTTTTGAGTGATTTCTCTGTGGCTTTGGATGACGGGTAGTACTAAGCGGCTTCTGAAAAAATATGTAGGGCAGGTGTTTGGGATGGTGGATCCTGGCATGTACTACTTTGTAGGACGAAGGAGGAGTGGGTGCCATGTTTTGTTTGCACTTTGTATCTGTTCATTTAATCTAGTTGCTTTTCAGAAGTTTGAATAGCTGAGACTAGGAGAGTGTCAGAAGGGAGAGAGCAAACTCATTCCTTCTGAGCTGAAATGACAGCTAAGAAAATTGTACAAGACTGCTCAGTTTTGCAGAGAAATAGTCATGTTTTGGGGTGGTGGTGGGGAGAGTTACTTCACAATAACATTCTTTTTGATCTCTTGATATTAAACAAACTTTTGCAGGTAAAACCTGCAACACCAGTTTATATGCTTAATTGGACGAAGGACTTTAATACAGCTGTAACTTTTATAACCTCTCTCCCATGCATTCTTCACCTGCTTTTCCTTTCTAAATAGTTGCAAATATTGCTAGACAAGCTGAAAATGGTCTCACCAGCCGCTCTTCCTATTAATTGACAACTTAAAAAAACCTTCAGCTTTCTGAGTGCTGTATTTTGCTGCTTTCTTCAGTTTTGTAGTTTTAAAGCATCTATATAAAATCCTCTTATTAATTCCATAGGATATAACTATTGAGTCACACTTTTATTTTTCCGTATCAAACAAAAAGCTGAGGCAGTTGAGCAACATCTGTTTGTGGGCTTAGACACCTCTTCCTTTGGTAATCATGAACCAGTTAGAAAAACAGGCTATTCTTGGGAAATTAAATTTATATTGCAGAATCTTGCAAAAGTTAAAGTTAAAACTGAGTAACCACTGAAGACATACAATGCTGTTTAAACCTCTCTTTGATCCCTGCCACAGTCTCTTTCTCTTCCCACCTCTCAGCATAAGAATCAACTCGGAGGACTCCCATGCATTTTGTCTTTAAAAGCTGTCGGTGACATTTCTTTTGCAGTGTTTAATTTAGATGACATTTTATACAGAAACTTCTGACTTGACAAAAGGAAAATGATTCTTCTGCAACAGTGAACATTCAGTGAGAGTAAAGTCAGATTGGGGTGTCTGCTAACATACTCTCTAGGCATTTGCATTACTTAGCTGCTTTAATAGGTACTTTTTCAGCACTTCATTTCTGAATGAATTGAATTTGTCTCTCTTCTACACTTCATTTAACTATTCTTGATTTTTTAACAGTGTACATCTATGAAAGCCCTTGACTAGCATTCAATTGTATCAGTTTAAGGAGAGCTTCTGGTAAGTGTGGAGTAGCTTTTAGTCTTTGAATTCAGGCATGAAGTGGCCTTAATGAGCAAATTCTGGAAATGGATCTATGCCTGGTAAACACTGGCTACCCTTAGCAAACTGATAAAGGCAGCCTCCCTATGCTCTGGATTATACCTAAAAGATGACAGTGTGGTCATGAGCACATTTTCTAGAAAGGAGTATGTTAAACTTGCCAAAAGCTGTTGGAAGCAGTGCTGCCACATGCCTCATCTCATAATCCAAAAAATGCCTTCAGGAGGGTGTTGTGTGCCATACAGCAGAAGTATACACTAAGCATAGTTTTCTTCCTGGTAATTGCAGTGACTGGAGAAACGAGGAGAAGGTTACAACTGAAGTAGGTTTGCTGGTAGGTCCTCTGGTTCTTATAGTGTTCTAGTTTTTATATGTGTATATTCTTAAATTTATAGACTTCTTTCTTTCTTTCTCCCCCTCGTTTTCATTTCAGATAACCATGATTTATGTACTTACGGGCAAAAAACATTTTCAAACACCTTTTTAACTCTACATTTATTTCATGCTGTGAGCTAATTGTCTGGTGATCCCACATAACACATTTTGATCTGTCTATAAATTGGTGTACATTAGCATGTTCTAAAGGTCGAGCAGGATTTTGCTGGGGCAGAAGCATCTGCTCCCTACTCCACAGAACTGTAATTACACATTCAGGTTTAGATTAACAGAGTCTAATAGATGTAATCCTGCAGAAGAATACAAAGACTTTTGACTAAGGGTCATTATCTAAATGTTTCTCTAGCTGGGGTTGAAATATGTAGTAATGAGACGAAAAACATTCAGGAAACCTTGTTACATGAAACTATGTTCAGACACTGGATATAAAAGAACATTAATCATATTACAATGGACAGCGTGATGCAAATATGGAGCATTACTCTCTGCTAAAATGTAGTGTCTTACAAAATTTCTTTTCTGGCTTATTTTGAGAAGTTTTCCCTTTAAGGGTGATGATTATGGAAGTCTACCAGAGGCAGGTGCTATGTGCAGCTCATTACTGTCATCTATGGATTTGTTAAAGTGGTTAAGGTATCAACAGGCTGTTTGTAGCTATGAAATTAGGCTACAGATCCAGATCATAACCCAGGCCAATGTGTTTGGGCAGGGGACTTTGGATCCTCGATCTAAAACTATATTTGAGTACGGTTAAATATTCCAGCAAAAGGCTGGAATTATCATTAGCAAGAACATATGCCACTAACACTAATACTGTGTGTAAAATGGACTTTCTAAATCATGTGTGCCTGTGTAAAATAAATATGCTTATGTCCCACTACCACATTCCTCATTTTTCTAGTGTGAAATCAGAGGGATTAAGACTTTTAATTAAGACACCAGAGAAAGGAATGGTTGACTTTACTAGTGCAAATTAGTTTGAAAACAAAGAGCTTCTGCTATTCTATTTGCTTCTTAGGATAGACAGTTTTGATTTAATCATTTCTTTGAGACAGAGAACTAATACCGCTTTTAAGGGGGGAGGGGGACACAGAGTGTGTATTAGCTGCATATCCAAGAGATAACAAAAATCTCCTGTTTGAGAGGGAAGGATCCTGATTAAAGCAGGTGTGTTTGTAGAAGCTGAAGAAAATGATGTACCATGTATGACAGCAGAATTGATGAGTTTGTGTCTCCATGGGCTAAACAAGACCCAGTCATTTAGAATTCCTCAGAGCTGTTAGTAAATTTGGGAAGCTATGAGTATTTTGTGTGAAATATTGCTCTTCTCGTGCCCTCAGCTTTGTCAGATTTGAGATGGAAAAATCAGTGCAGTTTAAATGCAAATAAATCTTGATGTATGTTTCTCACTTTAAGCCTCGATATCTCAAAACAGTGCTCGGAAGTAGAGGAATTAAAGCAAAAAAAGGTTGGGTTCCCCTCCTTGTCCTTTTATAGATCATCATTGTTCAAATGTTTGTGGAATTATGCAGTCCCCTAGTGAATTTAAAAGAAGCAAAAAAAACCTTTGGGTTCATCCTCCATCTATATTCTAAGATTAAACTGGATTTTAAATGTAATGAGACATCCTGTATCTCATGGGGTCTTAACTGACACTTGTAGCAATGCAGCCTTCATGATAGAAGGTGGGGAGGGGTGAAGCCCAGAAAAAAAGCACAAAAGTCAGTAGTCTCAGATGGCACAAATGCACAATTACTGCAGAGGGGCTATGCTGCCTTACACTTGGTGAGGATTTTGTGCTTTAAAAAAAATTGTCTTTAAAACAAATATTCTCCATCAGATATCAGGTTCAGTTCTTTTTCAGGTCAAATAAGAATTGCAAAACTAACTTCTTCCCATGTTCTTTGGCTGCTGAGCTTGTCCAGCACCTTTGAATAACAAAAGCAACCAAGCTTGAACCAAATGAAATAGCAAGAAATCATGCTCTGCACTGTGGAAAAACAAAATCAGGATTTTGATTGGTTTTTTTCTTTCTTTCTTTACCTATGGTTTGCATTGGTAAATGCAAATGTTGGGAAACACTGTTTGCACAGCTCTGTCTTTAGAATTATACTTAGTGACCTATATGTCATATACAGTGATTGTGGGATCTTAATTTTTTTTTTAACATAAGCCTATTGAAAGCTCAGGGTAACTTTCAGGCTATCATATAGAAAGGCAGAATACTGATGGAATTCACACAAATCAGAAAATTCACCAGGAATCTTTCTAAGCATGGTTTCTTGAACTATTCTTTCCAGACCCAAGCATCTAACTTCAGGGTTCAGGGAAATATCCCGTTCAGCTTCATAGCTTTGACCTCTCTTCTAAAGGAAAGATGGGCACCAGTGCCTCACTTACACTTAACAGCTAATACTTAAAACACACATATGGTTGGTGAGACACCAAAATAAATATATTTTTTTCCCTTCTGCTTAACTTCATACAAAGTTAGTTGTACTGCTCAGGAGACAGTATCCTGCCCCAAAAAGTTTTGTAGTCACTGGCTAAATCTCTGCCTCTCTAGTTTGATTTCACAAGATGCAGCAAGTCAAGATTATTACGCTCTACGGTGGTTGTTGGAAGACTTGTTTGGAAGACCCCGTTGTTTGTCAGTCCCCATTTCAGTATTTTATGGCAAGTGAAAGAACTTCTACAGGAGATGCTGAGATTCCAATGAATATCCTGAAACTTGGGGTACATTGAAAGAACTGGATTCACATCTTTACTTGGGATTGGGCAGGTTTGAACTTGTGTTCCTATACGGAGAAAGAAAATTTCTATTTCAATACTAAGTTTCAGGTGGGACATCTTATTTTCTATGCTGCCTGTGAGGGAAAGATATGTTCTGAGAATGTCAAACATTGCGGAGAAGTGTGACACAATGTGTGCTCCTGCCAGAACTGTAGCAGCAAGATGACAGGTTTCAGTTTGTGTCATGCTGTGTGGTCACTAGCAAAAAGGATGAAAATGGAGGACACAGGGACATATAGTATCAGAGAAAAGGAAAATTGTAGCGGTACCTAATGTAACAGCTTGCCCCATTTGCAACCATAGTCCTTTGTGCCTTTCCTTTGTTCTCTTCTTTTTCTAAGTGTATTTAAAAAGGGACGTTTGTGTGTTTTAAATGACAGACCCCATTTGTACTGCAAACTGTTGCTAGCATGGTGTTTTGTTGGTTAAAAACTGGCAAAATAGTATGTACCCAAGAGCTGTGTCAGCAACAAAACCCTAATGCTGCTGGTTTTTAATGGGGAGGGGGGGGAAGGGGCAGAAGGGAAAAAAAAAAAAAAAAAAAAGACCACAAATTCCTATGACTTGTACTTCATTTGAAATGTGGTAACAATCCCAAGGCTGTAACCAAAGGCTGTATTTGGGAAGGAACTTGATTTATATATGCTGTACTTTCATGAGAATATTTGTGGCTATAACATACTGGCAGATACTTCAATATTACACTTGAGCCGAGTCAATGGAATGAAAAGAAGCTTATTTCAAAGTGATTGTCTATAGTGGGGTCCAGTATGTACTAAATGCAAAGCTCTGGAAATTCAGTTTGGTGCTTTCCTGAGTTTCCCCACACAGAAATTGCCTCAGCTATGCTGTCTTAAAGTGCTCAGCAAAAAGGGGTGCCCTGATTCTGGTCAGCTCTGACACAGCTACTATAATAAATAAAATTAACGATAATAAAAGAGCAAACAGAGTTCTGGATTCCTGAGACTGCTGGACTAGTCAGAAGTTCATACTTGTTTCCCAGCTACATCAATGCTTCATGGGTGACTCAGCAAGATATGAATGTTGTAAGTGGAAAACAAACGTGTCCGTGATCAGTGCATGCTATGGTATTGATTTCCCAATTTTCCTGGAAATACTCTTGCTCACAGCTGCTGTGGCATGGAGCAAATTTACTTGGCTATGTCAGGTGTGTGTGTTGTGTGTATGGGAGCAGGAACACAGTTGTGCGCATGTAACCTGATCTGAGATTTCATCTAGTTACGATTCCATTGTGCCACTTAATTGCTGCGTTCTCAGGTCTTCAGTAATAAATGTGGTTTCTTAACCTACAGTCTATAAGTTGCCAGACTAAGAATTCTGTTATAATTGAAAAGCTGTTTGGGAATGCTCCAGTCTTTTTTTTTTAAAGTGAAAACTGCAGAACAGCATACTGAGAAAGCAATTTATTCAAAGTCAGAGGGGCAGGTCACTGTTTCAGAGTCAGTGCGGTTTCAGTGGGTTTGGGTCTTTTTGATTAGGATTGGGGTGGGAGGGGAGTTGATCAGAGGGTTTTTTAATGAACTCCAGGTTTTGAAGTATCTCATTGGAAATACTCAGCTGTTCACATAGCAGTCAATTTGAAGCATGTAAGGTACATGACAGCCTTTCATACAGAATCCACATAATCTAAACATTAAGGTAATTCGGGAAGTGTCGTGCATTGTGATCTGCTGTTTTCTGCCTCTTCTGAAAATCAGCAAAACACTGAAACGTAGTTTGCTTGCCCTCGGGAGACGATTTCACTACTCTTGTCTAAAAACATCAATTTGGTAGTTTTAGGAAAGGCACTCTAGCACGTAAATGTGTTTTCTTTTCGGCTCTTATACTTCTAAGCAAGAATATATAAAATTAAGTACCATTATGGAAGTTGAAATTGAAAGGCGTCCCTTTATTAAACAATGAAATCCATGTAAGTACAATTTACCTTGTAAAACTGATTCCTATAGTAATTATGAGGAAAAAGAATCCCTACCTGGGGAAATTCCAAATGTTGATTTATTTAATAGGTGGTGTCAAATGCATTACAGCTACAGTATGTCTGACGAGACATATTAAATAGAATATAACAATGTCCGTATTTCATGAGAATAGGGACAAACAGCAGTTTTGCCAAGCTTGCTTAGTGATTTGCATCCTAACAGGTAATGGTCAGATCTACGTTCCTTGATCTATCTGGACGCTGTCACTCCTTTTGCAGGTGGCTAGGAACTGGGGGTTGTTATGACACAATGTTTTGTGGCTTTTAGTCTTCTACAACAGTGTTCAGGAGTGTTTTGCAGCTGGCAAATTGAAGTCAGTGAGGTTTGAAGTAGATATTTTACAGATGGCCTTCATGTGACTGAGGAGCAGAAACTCACCTTTTCCCATCCAGTGTCTCTGTCCTGTCGAAAGCTGTTCTGTGTATAAAACAAGTAAATCGGCTATGCTGTTGAAAGACCATGGCACAGAAGAGATGTAGGGCACAGCTGCAAAACCCAGTCCTTGCTGACACCCCACTTTAGGTACTGTCCCAGGTGCCTCCAGAGCAAGGATTGACCTTGCACACTGGCACAGGGCTGCGTGCCTTGAGGAGGGGCTAGTAAGGGAGAGGTTATGAACAGAAATTGTCTTAAGAATGGGACACAGGTGAAACATGCTGACTTTCATAGCTGCTGGGCCACAGAGGGAGAAAAGCTGCAGGCTAATTATTAGTACCTTCTCTTGTAAGAAAGGTGGCCAGTTCTGTTCACTAAATCATGCAGATGAGCGAGTACCTCAGTGATGGAGATACTGGAGAAAAGGTGAACATTCCAGACAGCACGTATTTCCTGGGAAGTCAAAGGCAGCTGGAGTACTTGAACCACAAACGTATCATTGGATCATTTCTCAAGTTAGGAAGAGAAATGCCTAGGGTGGAAAATGACCAGGCACCTTGATCTTCACCAGGACTCGGGCTGTGCTGTACTGTGCCTGTCTAGTGGAAAACACAGAGTGCCACACAAGTTCAGTTCTCTCCAGGGTGGAGGCTGAGCAGGGGTGTTGAGGATCTAAATTGTGGGTTTATGTGTTTAAAGGGGTATTTAAATAGTTGGGTCCCTGTGTGAATCTACGTGATAATGAAGTAGAAACTTTGTTTACATTACAGCCTTGAGACCTCAGCATTTGACATAGGATGAAAAACTAACTAGTTTTTTATTTAAAAAAAGTCAGTCATCACACATTCCTTAAGTGACGACTCTTGTATCCCTTTATAAAAAGTGAACAAAAGCTTAGTGTAACTTGCTTTTGTAAGTTATGATAATCACTATGTGATTTTTACATTCAGTTTGCCTAGTTTTACTATTTCTACAGTGAAAAGACAGATTAAGTTGGCACTAGAACTTCAAACTAGTCTCTGGAAATACAGCTGGCTCTGACTCATTTCTACAAATAAAAATGCTACAATCTAAACTCTAATGAGCTGTGAGCCCACGGCATGTAAGACAGAGGAGGCTGTACATCTTGCGCTCTTTTTGTACCCGCAACCTACAGGCTGCCTATGCAGACAAACAAATTTTCTTTTCTGGCAGCAATAGAGTTAAACTGTCTAGATAAAGGGATGCAGTCATGTAAAACTGGAGACACTTTCTAGAGTAATCCTGGGTCTGCATATTTGGCAGTTCTGAGAATTCTAAATTCAGCTATAAAATAATCAGAATATTTAATACCTGGAACGATGTGAGAAGTTTGAAGATTTAAAAAAATGTATCTTTTACAGAATTTGCTGATGAGTATATCATTAAAATGATGATTTATATTAAATTTGTGGTTGTTATAGGCTTTTGAAACGGTAATCTAATGCCATAAATGCGGCAGCTTTTGTTATATAAGAAATGGGAATGAACTACAGGCTTTCTGTTTAGTGGGGTTTGTGACTTTTAAAGAATAAATTTTCTTAAATTTTCAAACAAAAGGAGGAATTTAGGTTTCCTATAAAGTGAAATTCATGTAGGAAAGCTGAGGTTTTGGGTGACAAAATTATTTTGGTTTAAAATGAAAATATGTCACCCTAATTTGACCCCTTATGAATTTTCTAGAAGTTTTAAAATTCGTTTTAGACATGTTATTTTGGACCAAAATCAAACTGTTCTACTCTCAACAATGTCAAACAGGATGCTTTTAATGTTTCTCCTGTGGTTCCAAAATGAAACTTCTTTGAAATAGCTTAAATAAAAAGATTCACGAAAATGTTTTCCATATGAAAAACAAAGTTGGCAAATCTTTAAGCCAGTTTCTCTAGAAATAAGGTTTTAGTCTTACACTGCTGTTCAGCATGTTTTTTAAGGTCATATCTAATCCCACAGGGAACAAAAACGTAATGTGGAGGTGGGGGATTTGGACTCAGTAAAACAGTTCTGCAGTACAACTAAAATGTATGGTGCACTTTGAAGAGTGTTTCATAATTTCTGAGTGTGCATTTTCCAGGCTTTTCATCATGTAGGCAGAAAAATAATTTTGCCTCTTTGCATATGAGCCCATCTACAGGCTAGCAAAATTTAGTTTGGTATTGATGGCAGGGTGATTTCCAGGAATGGAAGGTAAGTATCTCTAGATTTTCCACCTTGCCTACTCCACTCCTTGTAACCCACGTAACTTCACTGACCAGTGTTACTCCATGATCTCCACTGAGGCATGGAGATAAAATTCTTTGTCAATAAAGCAACAACTCTTCTTAAGAGGCACTTTTCTTATTGAGGAATTTATTATCTTGTCTAGGGCAACTATATTTAAAAAGAAGCAGACTTAATGCAATGTTTCTCTTAGTCCCATTAAAATATTTCTTACAAAGTCAATATTTCTTGGAAGTTAAAAAAAAAAAACCAGCACGCACACACCTCCAAAAATCACCCCATTTACCAAAAAAATTCACATAATCTGAATGTACAGTCAAGATGGTACTTTGACTGACATCAGTGCATGCAGAGGCAATGATCTGACACTGAATCTTCACTCAGACTGAGCCACTAATTATCGCAGACAGCTCAAATACCAAGTTTGACATAAAATTTGTGCCCATGCACTTTTGAAGGAATTTAAAGCCAAGTATTTTCCTTATTTTAAAAAAATAAAAATCAGAACAGAGATTAAATCAATTTGCAATGTTTGGCTCTACAATTAAATTCCTGCCTGTATTTCTGCCTCATTTCCCTAGAAGCCAAAGCCTGGCTTGAACCAAACTGATTCTCAGATATATTCTTAGAAATGCAAACAGTTTGAAATAAAAATGGATCCATGTCTAAACATTTCCTAAAGGTTGTTCTGCAGATGACTGTAGTATAGAATCCAAATCCAGTCTGATTGTTTTCAGTGTTGGTGGAATTTTGAGATCAGAGTTACCATTGAAGGGTGATTAGAAATATGTTGCTTAGGCCACTGACACATAGAAGCAACTTGTGTGAGATTTTGGTCTGAATTACAGTTTCCAGGTTATCAATTCAGGTTTGGTTTTTTTCCCAGCATCTAAGACTAAATTTGTGGTTTACTCCCAGCAGTACCGAGATCAGCTCACAGACTTGCACCAAAACATCATAAAACCATAAGGTTTATTGTGAAGAGATTTTCTTAAATCCAAATCATATGTTTTTTCAGCTGAGTTTTGCTTTCAGATTTGGATTTATTTGGAACTAAAAATAGAATGAGAAATTCAGGCCGAATAGATTTGAGAAAACTGCTCCTAGTGTGAGGATAGTAGCTCAAAAACAAAGGAAAAACTGTACAAGGGAGGAAATGCTTTATAAACACTCTAATTGTGACGTTTATCCTGTAGAAAAAGAAAAAAACACTGACTAAATTTAGTAAGTCATATGCAGAATGTTTCAAATTGTATTTGCTAAATTATATTACTATAATTATATATAAATATAGATTATGTTATGACTATTTGCTGTAATCTACAGAATTTTGCCACAAAGAAGGAAGCCCCAAAATCTAGCAGAATGGCATCAGTAAATAATTAAGTGCAATTTTGGTGTATTTCCAGCTGAAAATTAATTTGAGGAGTACTGAAATTAAGTAGGGGGGGTCATGTTTCTGTGGAAGAATCAGCCCGTGAGATGGTACACTACTAAGACAAAGTGAAAGGTGTTCTTCTGTGGCTGACAGGTGACAGCACCAGAACAGTTTGCAGCTGCCAGAATAAGCCTATATCCTCGCATGTGAGGCTTGTAATATTGATCCTCACGCAGTGCTTTGTGCTGACTGCATTTTTACGTAGGAAATCACCATGGCTGCTGCAGAAGACTAATTAAGTTGTGGGTTTATTTCCTGTCTTTTTCACTGGCTCTGTTTTCTGTTTTTGTTTTTGTTTCCCCGGTATAGCTCTGCTAGCTTCATTTGACCTGTTCCTGATGTAGGAACACAAGGAAGGTTTTTATTCTGATCTAGGGATATCGATACAGTCATTGAAAACTCTATTATAGGAACACCTTAATCCTACTAAAACTTATCCTGATTTAGTCACTGTGCTGTTATGACAATCAAGTTGACAATTTAAACTTGTGGATCACTAATAATTAACGATAAAGTTATCATTAATAAAATTATTTTCTTCAAGTTGTCAAGGTCCTATCAGTCATCAACTATTAAGAATAGTTTGGGAACAGCAGAACTTGGGCCAGATTTAGACCAATTGTCATGAGTCTTTTAATTTTATGACTTTGACAAAGCTACAAGAACCAAAAGGAGCAGACTCCCTGCAGGCAGGGTGCACACAGAACCTGTCAAAGTCATCAGTTGTGGATTTCCAGCACCAATCAGAAGAAACTGCATGTCTTTATCAACCCTCAGCATTTAGTTTTACTTTAAGACTTCCCAGACTCTTGTATTTTCACTCCAAGTAGTAGCTCATATGACTGTGTATTTTAGGAGACACCTATAATCCAGCCAGGGAATCAGACACAGATGGATTGCTCCTAATCACCCTAGCTAAAACATTCACTTGTAAGTGTGGGCAATTCACCAAAAGCTCATGCCTAGGACTGGAAGAGTTTGGCCAATCTGATGATTCAGAATTTTTAACCAGATTAGCATATGTTCCCCAATGAACCTACAGGCAATGTGGTTCTCTAGTAAAAAAAAAAAAAAAAAAACCAACAAAAAAACAAAACCACAAAAAACCCAAAAGGCAATGATAATGATAAATAAAAGATGTGAAGATAGACTGAAATTACCTTAAGTGAGATTGGACAGAAACAGAAGTAATGTAGGATATTGAATAAATGGTGGATCAGGAGCATGGCCACACTTCATGCGGGCAGTTCTCCAACGATGTTGCATACACAACCATCTCCAGGCAAAGTGTTTCTGACTTCAGTCACCTCTTCTTCCCACGTAGTGACTCCTGCTTGGCTTTTTTGTTTCTGGGTTGGTTTGTGTTTTGTTTTTTCTCCCAGTGACTAAGCATCTAATTTGAATCAACTGTGGGAGAAGACAGGATTGAAGGTAAAGTAGTGCTTTTTATTATTCAGGTTGTCATTAATTGCTGTTTTCAGTTCACAACATTTAAATGAAATATTCACGCAATTGGGCCAGTTGTAATTCAATCACAAACCCATCCAACTACCCTGAGGAATCTCATCAGGGCTCCTTAGGCAGCAAGAAAGAATTTTAATTAGAAATTTGAAGTAAGCTTTCCTCCAGTTTTGCCAGGAACAAAATGGGCTGGTGCTTAGTGCCTCCATATGGGGAATTAAAGCCTTTGTAAAATTAGCATTTAAAGAAACAACTAGAACTTAAGACTGTGATAGATTAATCTATATTTGCACTTTCTGGTAAGTCCCAGTGAAGACTCTGAATGTCTAGGTAGAAAGTATACTACCACTTCTGTATTTTTAAAGGTTCTATTGTATACTAAAAATTGATGAATTATTTAGTTGCATACAAAGCTATCTTTGAAGATGCAGCTAGTAAATAGGAGGTGGAGAGCATTCTGAATTGAAAATTGCTATTTAGGCATTTTAAATGGGTCACATGGGATTAGCCCTAAGAGGCATTTTGAACTGTTAGAAGAATTCCAGTAAGATGCTTGCTCCAAACCCAGGGCGATAGGTGCAGCAATAGGGTCAGTTCCCATCATTCAGAAATCATGATTCTTAAACTGTTCTAATTTTGAGGTATATGATTCAACTGCAATAAACTGGGGGAGGATGGCAGGAGGAAGTTACTTGAAACTGTATTAAGTTGCTAGAATAAGTAGATCAGGCTTTCTAGTCTTCAGTAACTTTGACAGCTGGAAAATTGCTGAACAAAACCAGTTCTGACACCTGTGCAGCATTTGGTATCTATTGTACGTGTGAGTACAGTGCAAGGGTTGTCTCTATTACAGTAGCATCTAGCACCCCACTCCTAAGCCAAAGCAACACAGTCACTAGGTGGTAGATAAGGTGTGGGGTTTGGGGTTTTTTGGGGGGGTGGGGGGTTGTGGGTTTGGGGTTTTTTGCTTGTTTGGTGGGTTTGTGTTTAGGTTTTGGGGTTTTTTTCTGCTTGGGAATTCTAGGTTTGTTTGGTGGTGGGGTTTTTTTGGTCTTGCTTAACTGTTTAAACAGAGCTTGGAGGGAAATGAAGTAGCCAATTCACCTTAGACTGCTTTTGCTTCCTGACCTTTATGTCAATAACTTGTTTTCTTCTGCTATCTCTTCCTTAAAAAAACTCCTTTCAAAGAATACAGAGCAGAACACAGAAATATTTCCCTCACCTTAAAATATAATGGCTTGATGTTGCCACTTGCAGAATGCAGCCCAGCTCATTTTGCCATGTTTTTCCTAGTTTTGCTGCCTTGGAAACCTCGTGCTTTGTGTCCATTCGCATTTAATTAGAGTGACAAGCACAGTACATCCCATTTTGGAGGCTTCTCCAGGCTGCTTGCTCAAGGCTGTTCAGTTTGTCAGCAAGATACGGGACTTGCACCTCCCTGTTCTAATTTCCAAAGCAGGTAATTGCTCCAGATCCTCCAGAAGGGCAGGGGGGAAAGAAAAATACAGAATTGTAGGCAGGATTCTTAACTTACCCGAATTGCCAGTGGCTCCGTTGACTAGACTTACACCACCAGCTGATGACGTATGCTATTTGAATACCGTCCTAGTAAGAAATACCCTGCTGTCCTAGGCTTACCCCTAAGACAAGTGTCTTTCTGCATGCTCTGAAATTAAGTATATGAAACCAAGCTTCCACTCTGAACATTTTTCTTCCACTTAGAGTCTCTAGAGCTCAACTAGGGATGAGTCTGATTATATCCAGGGTGAGTCTGAACACACAGCTAAAACAAAAAAGGCAATTCTGTAATTTGGTTCAGCATAAGGGCTTGATCATAGGTTTTTCTGGTACAATTTTGGTGTGATTTTTCCCCCAACCTCCCTTTGCCATGGACTATAAGACTTGCTGGCACACATGCATCAAACGGGAGCAAGATTTTGTGTTAAAGCACAAGTTACAGTATTTAAGGCATTCACCTTCTTTTCATGTTTAGAAAGAGGACTTTCTAGTATAGCTAGATAATTAGTTGAGCTGTGTGTTACATAAAACATGTTTTTTCTGACTAGAAATATTTCACAAGGATTACGCAGCTTTGTTTTGCATGGAAACAATATTAGCTAGAAAACAGTTAATTTCTTGAAAGAGGAAATTAACATATTTGTATGGCAACTGCATTTTTTTACAGAATAAATTTTCCTTCAGTGCTACCTCACTGATTTTACAACCAGTTTCACATTTGATTCAAGTTCTTTGGAGCATATCTCAGTTATTTCATGGAAATGACTAAAATGTTTAGCAAGTTGTGCTTACAAATCAGCATGTTTAGCTCTCCCCCTTTCAAAAGACTTAAGATCATGTTTAAACTGATCAAGTATAACTTCTTTATAGCACTCTGAACTAGAGCAGGTGTCCCAGTTCAGTATGCAGAGCAGAAGATCAGGTTGTAATCACTATTATACTCCAAAGGTTGGTTTTAATTAAAATGAGCAAAGCCGTTTTAATGAAAAGTGGAAATTTTAGTTAAACAAAAGCTCTTAATCTAAAAAGAGTTCAGACATTGTAATCCTAAGGGAGTTTGCCTTAAAAATTGTTAAGGAGCTAATGAAGAGAAGAACAAAAGGTTGAGGGTTTAAGAAAATCTTCCACTGAAATTTAGCACTCAGTAGAAGAAAAGAAGTGACCGTCATGGAACTGGAAGTTCTGTACCTGTTCTCCCTTGGCCAAGGACCTTTCTTGCTGTTTGGTCTACCAAGCATCTCTGTGTTTCCTGCAAGGCCTCTCCAGACTTCATAGAATGGGAATTTAATTATCACAGTTTGCCATCGTAACAGTAGTCCCTGACGATTATGCTGGTGATTTCAGGAATAAAATAATCCTTACAAAGGATCTATGACTGAGGGAATTAGATATGAGTTGTCATTGTTTTAGCTAAGTATTTAACTAAAACTAGTGGTTTAATATTACTTTTCCCCCTTAACCATAGCATTGTATTGTATTACCATTCCATACTATAGATAAAAAGGTTAAAAACACTAACTTCCATGGGTATTGGATCAATTTGCTCTCCAATCCTCAGCTATCAATGGCTTTTCATTCCTACAAAAGGGATAGATTCAATTTTTAGTCTGTATATGAAGCTACAGGGCATAACTATGAAAAAGGTAAACATATCGCCACATTTGGATCAGTGCTTATCTTCAGATAATATGATGGGACAAATACTTTCTTTATATGCAGAGAAAATGCCATTTAAAATCTCTATCAACATACTAATTCTGGACTGGACAGCAGTTGCAGTAGCAAAACCACTTTTTAGGCTGAATAGGAAACTTTTGTCTGCTTACGAAACCTTAACCAAGGAGTAAGTTGTCAGTTCATACTTTCCTCAATATATGTAAAGTAATAATAGCAATATACCTAGAGATTATCATAAAAAGTTTTCTTTGACAGCTGGGAGCAGCTGCACTACAAGCAAGGTGCAGAAGCAAGGCTGTCTAGCTAGACCAATGCACACTGTGTGTTCCCTGGGGAAACTAATCTCTTCTGCTAGTTTCCATTGCTCAGGTTACCCAGCGTGTCTCAAGCCACATCTAATTACCATTTCTACCTCTCACTCAGTCCGAAGAGGCACTATTACATCAGACAAAACATGCATCCTATTTCTGTGTTCGGTGTGTATTACTTCTTCCCTTCCCCTTCCATCTAATCTTTTACCAAATCTGTTCCTTCAGCTGTACCTCACTTGACTCACAGTTTTGCATGTGAATGCACATTTCCATTTCACTGAAGTGACTTCTGGTGCTTCCTAGTGCTTTCTTAAAACTCATAGGATACTCTTACTATTTAAATCATCTTGCACAACTTCATCTTTTTAATCTAGATGTGGCGTCTATGCCATATCCTTTAGCCTCGCTTGAATTCATGAAAACAGGCAGATACCTCCAGGGCTAAGATACTTGTTTCAGGAAGGTTATTGATTAATTCTGTATAGTCTTAGAATACACTGTACTTTTGCTAAGTGGCATACCTAGACCACACTCCAAGAATGCTAGACGGTTACCTGTATTAAGTTGGTATCAAAGACTAGCACTGTTAAATACAGAAATATACCAACACCACCACCCAAAAATAATGAACAAAACATAGATATTGTTACTGATTTCTGGCAAATTCTTAGTACGGTCTGATTAGTACACAGTGTTCCTGGAGTGTTGGAATGTTTTGATCCAAGGAAAGTGAAGACTGTGTGCCAGTTTCTTATGTATAACAGCTTTAGTCCAGTAGGTATTCACAGCTTGCTTTTTTTTTTAAATCCTAACAAGTTCCTGTACTCTTTGATAGGCGTAAAGAGTGATGTCTAAGTTTTCATTCTGTGGATTGCACTTCGGTTCTTTCCATCCTGTTTGGATGCGGTCTTTCTTTAAAATACTCAGAGACAGTCAATCTATCTTGCCAGGCATGGAAGAGCATGAAATGTTCACTGACTTGTGAAATTTTAGAAAATAATGTAAACATGCATATTTTTTGCTTACCTTAATAGTTCAAGGAGCACCTTGAAGTGATCTAGTTGATAAGAATGAAACTGATGATGGATACTTGATCTCCAGAGATGGTTGCTCTTTAAACCACAGCTGATTTTCAACAACGATGGTATGAGCTGATGTCTTGAATAACCCCTTGAAAGGAAAGGAAATCATACAGACAGGGAAGGGTAAGTAGACTTTTCCTAGATGGATACATATCCCCATCCAGGCCCAAAGTGGTGAAATATAGCATGAGCACAAAAGATAATAAAGACAAGAATGGGGAGGCCTATGCTTTTTCTGGCATGGATAAAGATAATTATCTTTAAGAGGGGGGATAGAGATACAAAAGTACATATCTGCCTTCTAAACTCTGAAGAACAATCCGTTCTTTCCTCAAGGCAAAGGGCCGCTCTTTCTGCTGTCATAAGTTAATGTTTTAAAAAACAAAACAGAGAGAACTAAGGCAAGGTAAGGAGTCCAGTGCTTAGTGGGTGCCACAGGACTACACTGTCCTTTTCCCTACACACATGCATTCTTGGTGCCATTCCCCTTGTGCACCATGAGCTCTCTGTGGCTGTAGAGGAGTGAGTTCCTAAAAACTTTTAACTGGGGGTTGGGTTTATTAATTTTTGTCATACAGACTACTCTGTTCCTATTGATAAATATTATTTGCAATATTATATAGCAAAATGTTATATTAAAAAATATAGCAATATTGATAAATAGTTCGTAATGATAAATAGTATCAGTTTTGTTCTTGAATTCTGAATAGAATATACAGACACATAGATTTACAATATAGAATATACAAACACCCAAGTAAAGACCTAGTCTTGGCCCTCTACACTCTGGTGTCCTAAACATTTTAATCACAAGTGACAAAAGACATGGCCAGCAGAAAATGTTTATGGACTACAAGACAGCACAATATCTAAAGCAAATACAGTGTATTAGCGGTTTGATCCCCTAAACCCAGGCATGAATAGGACATGAAAAGTTACAACATTTTTTTTCCTGCTAGCGTACTTTCTTCTCTGTCCTGTAAAACTGTAGGTAGGCCTGTTTGATTATAGTTTGACAAGAATTAACTATCTTGATTTTTTTAAGTTTGTGGCTACCAGGTATGTAAAAGTAGGTCATTTCTAGGAATCCAGTTATTCTAATTGCCGACATTATCTTATTAACTGATAGTCTGGAAGTAATGTTTAAATAAATCAAAGTATTTCAGCTGGAAGTAAAGTCTACGTATTTTTGTGTTTCCAGTTACTGACTGTCAGTGTTGTTGATCACCAAGTAAGGTAAGGGCATTCATGAGTAGGTCCACAAATCACTTTGTCCTGTGTCAGTCAATAAACACAGTGGTATGCAGGGAAAGCTGGGAAAGGTAGTGCTGAAACAGAAATCTCTTCAAGAAAAAAAATATAGAGAGGTATTGTGATATAGAAAAGCTACAGAAACATGTATGATATAGAAACCTTACTTTGGATGAGAATACACAAGCATTTTCAGTGTACTATCAGAGGCTAACCCAACTCCTTTCTTTAGGCCCTGTCTCAATTGATTAGCTGTCCTTAAAACAGAATAAACGTCGGTTTTGCTTCCATTAGCATGTGTCACTGAAATAAGCAAGTCTTGAACCAAACAGTTTCTTCAGCACAAATTTGAAGATAGTGTTCTAAGTCCTTACTGATGTTTATGTATTAAAAACAAAACAGCCACAACATCAAGATTTAGGGAAATTAATTCCTTTTCTATCTGAAACTGTTCAAACTACTTTTTTTCCAAAAGCTTGATTGTAAAATTGATAAAAGTAAATTTGCTAGACATTTGATGATACTGTTTGGGTCTTCCACCATATTAAGAAGATGCGTCTGCTGCCATAGTTTCCTGTACTAGAAAGAGTCAATTACAGAAGGAAATTAGAAGCTAACATAAAGGTCAGACAGTAGGTGAACAAGGGAAGGGAAGTTCTGAAATTACAGAGCTACTGCAATTAAGATCTGATAGTTCTTCTTCTATGGGTCACAGATCTGTGGCAATTTTGATAAATGTTTAAACTTTGCTACCCTTGATAGACCTGTTATAAATGGCAGAGGAAAAAGTTCTTTTTACAAAATTACTTACAAGAAAAGAGTCAGAAAGTTCCTTCAGCTTCCTTAACCTCATTGATTCTGGCTAATTCAACTGCCACTCTCAGCCTCAAAGTTCTTAATCTAGAAGCACTTCTAATATTTGCCAAACTACTAGCTGAATCTATTTATATACTGTCACATTTGACAGAAGATTCAAAGTTTCAGATTTCAACATGACTAACTCTTGATTTAGGATGCAAAATCATGAAAGAATACATCACATTATATTTCATCTAGAACGGATTTAATGAAAATTGAACCCTATTAAAATTCTAGGCATACTTCATATTCAAAACCCCCATATCTCAATACTGTGCTGTATAAAACACTACCTGTGTTCAAAAGAAAACTGGTTTTGCTCTATTTGTAAGCAGGTAAAGTGAATCAAAAAGTGAGTACCGCTGTGATGGTAAACAAGGTATGAGAATAACAGCACTCTTAGCAATAAAAAGGAGTTAAAAATAATAGCATTTTACATTCTTAGGTTGGTCTTAATAACCCTGTGCATGGTCTTAATTTGCATTCATATTACTACTGAAAGGAACTGGTTGCTGGATCATATAAGGAATTACGTTTTTCCATTACTACAAAGCTCCCAACTGAAACAGAACTCTGGAGTTCTTTCTGAATGACAAAAAGGAGCAACTGTAAATAAAGTTAAAAAAATTCTTTCTTTCCCTTGTAGATTAACAGAAGAATTTGTGCATTTTTATAATAGCTGTACTTATTTTTCAGGATTGGTGTGTGGAAGATCAACTCCTTAAAGCATTAGACAAAACCAACACAGCAAAATCTACGTCTGGATTACATATTGATTTCCCAATAAAAAGGTAAAAAAGGAAAGCCTGTCAAGCCCAGATAAAGCATGGAATGTATTGCAAGATGAACAACTAAGGAAAAGATCCTGACTAAAGTGACAGAGAAGGCACACAGAGTGGTTGCATAGTAGATTTGGAGTCTACAGAGGAACTCTGTTTTTTTTAAGCATCAGAAAGCAGTCAGAGGAAAAACGTCACAAAAAGATACCTAAAAGCCTTTAGAAAACACCAAGGATGAAAGGCAATGGCTGCTTCAAATAAATAGTTAGGATTCCTGAACATGAAAACAAGGAACAACCACTCCATTCCCCAGGAAAACATCACTGAACAGGAGAAACTGGCTTCGTAAGACCTATGGTCTTGGAGGAGGAAAACAACTGAGAAGCCTTACTGTCTCCAAGAAAAACTGGTTTAGGCAAGTAAGAATTTGGGACAAGAGCAGAGCCAATCATCTGACTGTACAAGTCAAGTCCGTTTTCTATACATCTCTTGTAGCTGACACCAGACCAAATTCAAGAAGCATGACTGACTCAGTAAGTAATGTACAGCTTTAGGAATATCACCACCATTCTTAACCTACATTTTTCACACAGTTCACTGATACATTTAAGCACATACTGTAATAAGAAATAGTAAAGAATTAATCCTATGGCATTATAAGACTATCACCCCAAGCGATTACTGGTAAAAGTAAATCTGGATTATTTTTTATTATAAAAAATATTTAATATTTGAGTTGGTCATTATTTCCTTCCCCTTTTTAGCATGGCTTCACATGTTATGACACAAGGATATAAGCAGAATGCTTAATTTGTACTCATATCCAATATATCATTTTTTCTTACATCTGTATCTGTCTTATACTCAGATGTATAGAGAGCAATACATAAGAAAAATCTTTCCTTTGAACTTGTGAGCCTTAAGATCCACAATTAACGCATAACACAATCTCTCTTAAAATTTAGTCATTATTTTAAATTATTATTTATTCATTATTACTTATTTTACTTAAAAGCACACTGTGTGTTTTACTTAAACCAAAACCCATTCATTTGAGGAAGATGCATCTATGCACAGCAACTCTCAAACGAGATTTGTCTGTATTGTGGTGTTAATCACTGCTCATGCCTTCACGGTTAGATTCTGTGACTAAATGGGACTGGAATAATGTCAATGCCTTACCATTTGGATACTGTATGTACCTTCCCTTTTTTTTTTTTTTTTTTCATGTTCTGATAACCTCTCCCCTGACACTGTCTTTTGACTTGCCCCCCCTCTGTACCCATGCTGAGATGCTCACAGGGGAACACCATGCAACATTTCACACAGAACCTAATGGACTTGTCACCATCTACCAGAACAATCTAGATGCATTGACTTTTTCAAAGAGCCTTGAGATGATCACTTAAATCCTGGAATCTGTTTCAAATCTATATGATCCTCCATTGAAGAGTGGTTGAGATTTTTTTTTTGTCTAATTGCTTATAAAGAGCATTATCCTTTGAAGGACAGCCTCTGAGACGATTAATTCATTTCCTGAAGCAAAGCCTAAGAACTGCATTTTCCTCATACCTTCCATAGTGTTCTGGATGAACACTAGAAGTCACCAGAAGGCAGAGAAGGCTCATCTTCAGAAGCAGTTGCTATCTTAAATGCCAACACATAGAAGAGCTAAAAAGCACTTTACAGCTCATTCAGAAGTTCAACTGTAAAGTCTGTGGAGACTCTTCCTGCTTATTCTAACTTTGGTGTTTTTCTTCTCAGACAGGTAGCACACAGAGCATCTAAAAGCCTTCTCTCCCTCCACCATCAGTCTAGCACGTCTCTCCCTAGAGCCCTTTCTCCGCAGGAAGATGGCAACAGCTTGCTAAAGCCCTCAGACCACACTGGGAGGGTGGGCTGCGGGGCAGATTAAATATACCTGGTGCATGATAAAGCCGAGGGCTTTAAAGGAGGGCACCTTACGTCAATGGAGCCTGTGGAGTGTCCCAATAAGAATTCAAATAGAGGAGTAACACAAGAAACAAACCTTTTCATTTCACTGAGACTTACAGGTATTAACAGCTGCAAATAGCTCAGAGCAGGAAACACAGCAGAGGTGGTATTTGCTGTAAAAGTTAAATTGAGCATTAGTCCAAAAGGCATTCTTGACCCACAACATTAGCTAAAAACAAAAAAACAGGGCAGAATAATTCCTCAAAGGACCGCTCCCTCTGACACGCACACACACAAGTACACCTGCAGCAAGAACCAAATTACGCAATGAAAAAATAGATGGAAGTTTCAGAACCAGATTAGCAGGGTCATATCCCACACTCCTGCTGTAGACAGATGGATGTACTCACTGTAATGGGAATCTGGATGCATGAGAGAAAGTGTTACACAGGCGCAACTGAAATTACATCAATTAAATAGGTCAGAATTCTAATGTGGGTCATTCAGATCTTTTCCTTCGGTGTTGGAGTAAGACAGCTTAATTCCTGCACAGAGTCCTAATCCTTCATTTTACAACTTACCTTGGCCATGGCACCTCAGCCACCAAGCTTGGCAACAAAAAAATTAAACATAGCATCATTTCTATACCAGAAGATTACAGTAATTCACTAGATAACAAGTATTTTCTGCAGTTCCCTGGCATCTACTTGAAAATCATTCAACCTATGATTAAATACAAAGATCCTCATTTTAGATAGACCATTCTCCAAAAGTTAATTCTGAAAATAAGTTCTTAAGTAACATGCAGTCAGAGGAAATAAGCATTTAAATAAAAAGTGCCTTGCCTGCTACTGGGTTAGCATTCCGAGCCACACACTGATGTACATAGCCCTGAGCAGTGGACTTTTCCTGTCGCTCCCACATCCCCCTCACTTGTATTTAACTTTGAGGTGTGACAATCTTATTTCAAACCCTAAAGCACTGATCCTCTGCAGTCAGAAATGGTTAAACAGTGTGGAATCCTTTGCTGGCCCAGGACCAGGGAGTTACTTCTTATCCCAGCGGACTACAGACTAGCACATTTTTTCAGCTCTGTAATTTCAATTAAGATTTATAGATATTAGTGACAATAGGAATAGGATGGAGGAGGGGGGAAGTACTCAAACTACTGTGGGAGCCCCTTAATGAAGCTCCAAATATACCCAGGCTCACATAAAAGCATTTAATTTACTGAGTAAATGAATCCTTGCATGTGGTTCTAAATTCTAATTCAAGAAAAGCTGCTCTAGGGTCCGGAGTGGCAACGCTGGAAGTGCTTTATTCTCTCCATGTTCTGCAGAGGTGGGAAGCCTGCTGAGGTCTGTCTGCCCAAAGCACTTAGCTTTACCGGGAATCAAGCTTCTTTGTTCTCCAATATATTGGCTGTTCTCCAATCTCAGATGGGAGTAGTACATATTTTTCTCAAAAACTTGAAATGTTAATCAATAGAAAACATAGGCTTGATCATGACTATGGTGCAGTAGCAATAAAATTTTCCATGAGTAATACAAGAGAAGAATTCTGTTTCTACATTGAATGAACAAAGTTAAAAAAGAAAAAGCAATGTGAAGCAACAATATTTTGTGCTCTGGTTAAAAGTAAGATCATTGTACATCCAAGTGTTCATAATGGGGGGAAGTGGCAGGACAGACAGGTGCAGGTGAGACAACCATAATAATTTATGAATACTACAATTCCAAATGAAGGAAACAATAAAAAAGAATAAATTGGCATCAGTGGATCAGGAGCCAGGAAACATAACGTACAACCACAGTTTTATGTATACTGGCAAAACCCCATAATTTGTACATTTCTAACTATTCATGGATGAGACAAATCTGTGATGCGGTCTACCCACACTAAATGTTACAAAGCCCATTCTGCATTTAAAAAAACCCAAACCCAAAACATCCAGCTGAACAGAAGGAGCATAATGAGACTGATGAATGTTCTTGGGATTACCATCCAGTGTGTCATGAAAAGCATGTAAGCAGGCCAGTGCACTGTGGTCAATGAATAAGCTTTACAAAAAGAAAAGGGAGGAAAAATCCTGTGGATGAAAGTGCAAGAAATGTGAACACTACTACAGCAACCACATTCTGCAGTAGAAGGGGAATGAAACAGGGAGGGTGTTACAGGTGTAACTGCGCCTCGTACGCTTTCAGTCTGTCTCAAGCATGTCTCAGGTAACAGCCACAGCTTCTGCATCTCCCTTGCCTGACAACAACATGGCCCTGCTGCATTTGTCAACCATGTTAAGACCTGGCCAGGGCGGTAATAACGCACCACTTTTTAGACCACTTTCTATGGGGACCCATAACGTTAACTAGGCCAAAATTCTGCCTTCATTCAAAGACAGTTTATTCAATAATCAAAAGGATCCTTAAATTCGGGATACTAGCTTAACACAAAGGACATTTAAACAAAATTTCTCACAAAAGCTCAGTCTCTAATGAATAATTTGGGTAAGATCAGCTGACTCCCATCTTTGGGCTGAGTCCATCAGACAGGCACTTACTGTTCTGTATTTCTTTCTCAGCTTCAATTTGCTCACAACTTGTTTGCTCACCTTCTTGCTTCAGTCAGGATTTTCAGTCACTAGGATCCTGCCAACCTGAGGTTTGGCACAGAAACAATGCAGAGAAAGGCTGTTCCTAATCAATACTTCTCCTGTTGTTTTCTAGAGCTTTGTTATGCATTTCCTTGTGATTTCCTACCTTAACTCCTGCCAGCCCAGCAGATAACCCAAAGGGAACGAGATACACAAACATGATTCTTTTTAAGTGCATGAAACTCACTTTTTCCCTGTAGAGGTCAAGAAGTACAGTTACATACAGGCAGTAGGACAGAGCGTAGGTTTCTGCATACTAAGAGGAAAATGTGCATTTAAACTAGCTACTGTTAAACATATAAATTCTCTTCCCAATGATGTTGTTAAAACAGATCTACCAAGTTGCGTTTGGTTGGGGAGTGAGATGTTACTTTGTCAAGCTTAACAAAACTCAGCGTTTCTCAGCTGGGGGCCTTAAAAGGAAACACTAAATGGATTTTGGCATGTAGAGTTTTATGAACAGTGCAGTACTTTGCAGTCCTGTTTAGCAGACAGCAGTTGTTATGAATGCCACTGGGATTATAGTGACTTCCAGAGGTGTTTCACCAGAAACTGCATCAGGTACCTGAATGACTGTAGCAGAGCATTTGCAGGAAAACTTCCATTACTGAAGGAAACACACACACACACACAAATTCTCCACAAAAAAACGTAGAAAGAAATATCAGAATCTAGAAACATTTCCAAGCAAATAAATACCAGAGAAAATACCATTCACTGTGGAATTTGCTGACCCCTGCAAGTTACACGGGCAAAACCAAAGTCACCCCCACTCCCTTAGCAAGTCATGGTCAGCTGTTAGCCCTCTTCAGATACTGCATCTGTAAACAGACACAGCATTCGATATTCAAAGAAAGAGCAAATAACCTGTGCAAAATTTTCATTCATTCCTTGGTGAAAAAAATAGCTTTTGAGACAACTGACAAATTATAGCACTACAGCAGGAATAAGCAAGACTACAAAAAGGCTTCTGAAGAAATGAAACGGCAGCACAAATAGTTCAGTACTGAAATCTGAATGGCATAATCCAGATAAAATGCCAGTCTTTAAAACAGGATGTATCATAGACAAAAGTGGAATAGTGCAATCAGAGCAGCTGCTAGTATCTACATCACACTAAGTACAGAATTAAAATTACTAATCTCAGTGAAAATCTGTGCAAACTGGAAAAAGACCCGGTAGTAGTACCATTTAGGATAAACATTTAATCAGAAACTTATAGCTGAATAATAAAAAAAAAAAAAGCAAACCATTGAGAATAACACAAACTCCCCACTCTGTTTAGAGGCTCTAAAGAACATGACATGGATGCTATTATATGGAGTAATGTGAAGCAGGGACCAGTACTGATCAAGCAAACGCATGTTACTGAGTAGTTGTTATTTGCTGTACTCAATTCAAGCTTTTGGTTTATCTAGTTCAGCATTCTATAGCTGAAAGACAGCAACACCGAACGCTTAAGAAGGAAGATTAATAAATAATAATCTTAGTAACCAGATAGAAGATTATCTGTCACTGATGCAAGTCTCAGCCTACTCCCCAATATTTAAGAACAGGTTTATGCGAGCTACCAGTTACAGAGTCTCATCGGTTAACAATTAGTAATGAGAGCAGTGGAAACGTAAGCATGAATCAAAGCCTACTGCCTTCTCCCTACTTCTCTCAAATACACCCTTTTCAATGACAACACATTATAGATACAGCAATAAAATGCCCAGCTCAATAAACTATAAAGGTGGTTTTTTTTCCTGAACTGATAATTTTAGTCTCCTGTAAGAAATGCTAATAGTAGGTCATAGATGAGAGTACCATCAGGGAAATGCAAAGCTCTAAAGAAAATGATTTATAGCACTTTATTATTACAGTTGTCTAAGCACTAGTTCTGCAAGAAACTGAAAATGTCATCAGCATCTTCCACATGAATTGCATATGGGCCATACCTGCAAACACTTCTCCATTTTAATCACAATCTACACACAACAAACTGTAGTTTCTCTCTTCTTAACCGTAAAAATGCCCTGAGTAGCATCACAGCCTAGACATCATACTGGCTACTTCATTAACTCTTACAAGCACATTACAATAGAATATGTATATATGATTCACACCACACAAAGATAGGCAGCAGAGCATCAGTTAAGGTTATTTATGGAATCTGTTCCTTCTAGTCTCGCTTGATTCAATTTTAATTCAAATTAGATCTAAACATCAGACATTCACCTTTCGTAAGACTATTTTTAGATTTTAACTGAACAGACAATGACAACCTTAAATGAAACTTAACATTTTCTAATTTTTTCATGCATCCATGGTAAAGCAACCTTAATGGGGAAGTGAGGGGCTTTTTTTTTTTTTTTTTTTTTTGAGGTTTGTTTATTTGTGGGCTTGGGGGTTTTTTAGGATTAAAGTGGCTGTGAAAATGTAAGACATGTACTTCAATATTGGTTAGACTTTAATTTTGAGGATAAACTTCTATCAAGACATCCTTGCTGTCTGTCCTTTCTTATTGTTCTCTATCAAAATGACAGAAGCCTAACTTTTGTAAATAGGTAGAAGTGATGGATATTCCTTCCTGTGAACTGTTGGAGAATTTTGCTGTAATACAGAATATGAACTTTTCTTGCTTTCCTCAACAGCTTAAGAGAGAAACTGCAATTCACCAAGGAGTTGGAACAATATTAGCTGATCAACAGACTTCTATCTGATGCTGTGAAATCGCAAAACCTCTTTTCAAAGGCTTGAATCAGCAAAGTGGGGAAAGAAGAATAAAAAAGCATTAAGACAGAGACAGTAATTACGAAAAAGAGAGTAATTAAAACAGATCTGAGACTGCTTGAAGCAAGCATGATTACATTGGTCAGAACAGGTCCATCAGGGCAGATTCATTCTAATAAGGGTTAACAAATGAGGGGAGAGGAGAGAGGGAGCTTGGGAGGAAAGCTCAGCACTGACATGAAAAATCTGCTATGGGAGAGAAGGGAATTGAAGGATTAAGTGTACAGTGAAACTTTGATTTATGAGCATGAAGACAATTGTGAATAAGTTCCAGCATCTTCTCTAACTATAACCAAGTCCTTAGTCCTAAAGAAGCACAACACATCCTAGGACCATTTAGTAACTGGCACTCACCTGACTCATAACAAAGAAGATAAAGACAAAATTATTAAATAAAACATGTACCACCCCCAAGTTATTTTAGGTGCTAGATTCCTCCACAGAGTGGGCAGCCAGGCTCTGTTCTGTTACACTGACCATCCACCATCTCTAAGTATTCATATAGTTTTGTACGTAGCACCAATTCACCCTGGTGATCCATGTCAGGCTTTCCAAATATGTCATTTAGCTGTACAAGTTCTTGCCTCAAAAGGGAGGGAAGATTAAAATGTAATAGTGAAAAATGAATGAATAAATAAATAAAGTTCATGGGAAGTTAAAAGTTCCACATGATTTCTGAAAAGTACTTTTGCTGAAAGATTTCTCTTCCCTGTCTGCGTATTGCCCGTATGCTGCTCTCAAAACAGATTTTACTGGCAGCGTGCAGATATGCATACTGAGTGTATGCAGCCAGCACGTACCAAGATAGCGCTTTTTTTAGGCCTTGGATGTTAGAGATGCTATGGGAAGGTAAAAATAGAAATTGCAGAAGTTTTAGTTCAAATACTACCCGTGCCACAGACAATGCACTACAACAGCTGTCTTGTACTGTTTATGCCTCACTTTCCTCATCAAGAAATTAAACCCCAAACCCAATAACCTTTTATCAACCTTGCAAAACAAGAAATAAATCTACCAATATTTCCAAGGTGAACAGATTCTATGAGGACACAGGCTTAGCTTCAGATGCATTTTCTTTATGTAGGGACTATTAGGCTTATTGATTTTAGTGCAGTGACTTTAGCCTCATTCATTTCAGGCTACCACTGGCTTTTTATTGTGATACCAATGCAGAGCCAATACAGCTAAGTGAGTTCTTTTTTGACCCTGAATCGATAGAGCTGGTTGCTTTCAGGCAATGGAGTGACATTGGTGTTGCTTTTACTAGGAAAAAAAAAAGAGTCTTTGCAGAAGTTTTATTTAGTTCCTTCTAAATCTCTAGTGCATTGATGGCAATACATACATATATATATATATATAAAATACAGAAGAACTATGAAAATTTGACACTGGACAATCTACGCATTTCTCTCAGCTAGCTAAATACACCTGAATTGCTAATCACTTTGTCTGCTTTTAAGATTTGAACACAAACACGTTAGATGAAACTAGGAAAAAAACATATCTGTTGAACAAATGCAGATACAGCTTTAGAAGGTCTAAATCTAGGGCAGTATGCCTTTGTAACAGGTGAAAGCCAGAGAAAAAGTTCAGCTTGAACATTCAAAGAAACAGCAGGACAAGAAACCTTCTTTTACTTCTAAACTGAACACCCGTTGTGGGTTTTTTTGAGAAATAATAGACACAGAAGCTTTAAAGCCCTTCTAGTTTCTTTTCAGAGCACAGCCAAACCTCAATTCTCATCCAGAGAACCTATACACAAAAAATACATATTGGGTTGGGGTGGCAAACCATCCTGCTTTGCCACTATGTGATTCTTCTGTGACTGTCACAGTGGGCCTCTTGCCAGCACAGTTCTGCTTTTGCTGAGGGATGTTTAAGGCAGCCCCACACAGCAACAGCAACTGTCACCTTCATTTGCAGCCCTATCCCAAACACAAACTCCGGGACCTTCCTGTGGAATTTCACCTTGGCCCTGCCACTTCATCATGCAATCCCTCCTTGCAGAAGGCAGGAAACAGTGGGGGAGAAAAAAGTGGGGGAAAGAAGAGAGACATGCCCTCCCCACACACACACACATACCTTCCCCAAACCCTGCTGGGAAGACTCCTAATCTTCCATACTAGCCATTATTAAACATTTTGACCTATCAACACTATTGCTAATCCTTGACATCCTGATGTAATCTGTAATCTCCTAGCTCTGCCCGCTGCACAGAGCTCTGGTGGTCATCCAGCTGTCCTTCCCTTGCCCAGGCCCTGCATCTACCTCGGATGCTGCCGAGCCCTCCCTGCCTCTCCTCCACCCTGCCTCAGCAGCCAACCCCCCAGGGACCCTTGGAACAGCAAGCCTGAGTGTTGCTGACCCTACTGAAAAGCTTTGTGCTGACTCTGACCTCACCCTCCCAGATTTCTTCTTTAAAAAATAAGTAACAATACGTATTTCTTTGGCTTTACATCTCTTTGGGTCGAAGAACAGCTTTGGAAGGTAATGCATTTTTAATCAAGGGTAGAAAATTGACAAACCATTTTTAGATATAGCTGCAATATTTTTCTCTACCTTTCTAAGCTTTTTTCGTGGTTTTTTTTCTGCACGGTAACTTTAACACAGAAGTTTTCACAGCTATATACACATTGATACACTAACTAGAAAGAATAATCCTCTGGAAGAAAAGAATATTAAAAACGAGATTCATAAAATTAGGACAGGTTTACAAATCTTTCTCTCCCCACTGTTTATACGAAAGGAAGAGATGGTAAAGATACAGAGAAACCTGCATTTTGAACACGGAACAACAGAGGCTGTCCCTAGAACTGTACTTGTCCTGGGGCTATTCCTTTCCATTTCTGCGGATCAGTGTAACTTCACGGACTTCAGCAGAAATCACATCTGCTTGCATCAACTGAAGATCTAGTCCCTGACTTCTGTGCTCAGCCAGATTCCCTTCACAACTGTATCAGTATAACTCTGTTAACTTATTTGAAAACACATTTGTTCAACTGAGCATATAGTAGCCCTACTGTATTTATTCTTCCACCTGTTACGGAAATAAAAACATTTCTATTTTTCCCCCACTATGTTTTCAAAGCTATTTTGTTTTTAATGCTTTTTTCCCAGTTATCTAGCTAGAACATGAGGAACCTGGCTCCACTTCACAAGTGCGCAGCAAGTCTGTGGTTGTTTCCAAGGGTGCTGGAACAGAACTAAAGCCCTTTGTCCAGCTCTTAAACTTACCTGTCAGCAATCACCTGCTCACCTTTGACTGTGTTGGAAATACATATTCAAAGGTGAAGATGCATCTTACTTAAAATTCAGAAAGAAACACCACAAAAGAGGAGCACAGGTTACTAGGTTGCTTGCCTGTCCTCCTGGGCCAAGCAGAGCGTGCTCCCATATACTTTGATCACAGATACACAAATGCAGGTAATGTCAAGTTGGTGCTTGAATCTAAAAGCTGATCATAAATAAATCTGCTGCACAACACAGCTCTACAGTTATCCTCCTGCTACATGGGAGCCCAGCCTAGTTACGAGCCAGTGCAGGACTTTGATGGAGACAGGGTATTGGGACTGTTGACACAGATTTCTTGCTTTCCTTACAGACTAAATCAGGCTTAGCAATTCATTCACATAGAAGGCAGATTTGGTATTCATCATAAACCAAATGCTTACAAAGAACAAAACATTTCCTTTTAACTTATCCCACCTCCTCCCAATGGGGCCCATCCGCTGGTATCTTGGCTGTGCAGAGCACATGCACTAACCGTGAGTGGTTATGTTCTTGCTGATTAACCAGATTGGTAATAGAGGAGGAGTCAAGATGAATGGCTGCTTTCCTGCCACCGTCTTTCAATCATCTGGAAATCTAATTTGTATCTCATCTGGCAGGCAAGCAGCCATCTGCTCCAAGGATATGCTCCAAGGGCAGCTGCCAAACACTGAGCAGGCTTTCTGCCATAGGAAAAACTAATTGCTTTTATTGGACTAATACAGGTTGGGAGCTAACAATATAGGATGTTTCGCTACTAAAGAAATACAAAGTATGGGGTTTTAAAAATATAGCTAAGAATTAGATTAACTTCTGTAAGAGCTAGGCCTTTCAAATGACTGACATTCACCCATGTGGGATTGTGACTCAGAGTTGTATGGGCCAGAGCAGCAAACCAGAAGGCTGTCAGCCCCACAGGGCTATTTCTGCCCTATAAAAGGTAATGCTTGTGTGAAGATGCACCATGCCTAATCTGCAGCCACAATGCCAATGGAAATGGATTAGCTGCACACAGAACATAGGCAGCTTGAAAACATCACATCTCATGAGAGCACTATGTGGTCTACATCTTCTATCACCTTATTTTGGAATTTCCAGTCTTAACCAGATGAGAGAGGGAAATGTTCTTGGTATTGCAATGCCATTTTTTAAGATTCTTAAAATATTTCTATTCTGTACCAGAATGATACTAGATCTTTAAAGGGAGAGAAGGGGGCGGGGGTGGGGGGCGGGGGTGGAGTGGAATGCTCTCTAAAATAGTTATCACATAGTTAAGTTGGTCATATGCAACAAGCATGCAAAACTCAAGCAATTATTGCAGTCAATCCTCTCAAACCCTCCCCACAATTTTTCCTGCTTTTGAGAACATTCTTGGTAAGTTTGATCAGAACTGATACATTTCCAAAGATTTCTAGTTGTGATAAATGGAGTATTTTTCCAAGGAAACTGCAGGGGGTAGGAGAAAGTGGGGGAGGATGCAGGGGAAATAACCAGTTTTAATCACAACACAATCACCGGTCTAAAAATCCTGTTTAAGCGTAGGGGAGATATCCAAGAGGTCACCTGCCATAGCTTTTTCCACAAATACTGCTTCATTGCCACATGTCATCAGCCTTCCCCTCACTGCTTTTTCCAAACGCAGCAACCGCTGCCCTCATGACTGTGTAAGACACCTAACCAGTCTAACAAAGCAGGGTAACTGAAAAGCACTGCTCTGCATTTGTTCAGTGTTGTGGCTGATGCCACTTGGAATAAGTAGGAACCAGATTACAGACTAAACTGTTCACAAAACATCTTGCTCTCCGAATACTCCTCTCAAAATAATACTACCAAAAAATCTAGGCGGGCAGTTCTAGGACCTGCCATCTTTTACTTGTCATGGCAAGAGATTCAACATGGTTATTCACTGTACACTTGCAAAATCATGGGCAACTTGTAGGCAGAGAAAATGACACAAAGATATAAAGGACGCTTCATTTCACGTGTCCATTGAGTCTTAGCCTCACTTTTAAGAGAGCTGAGTGATGTCACCCATGACAAATATAATCCTAGCCATTTCTGTCCAAAAAGAACAAAGTACCATTTTCTTCCCTATGGGATCCCTAAAAGCAATACAGGCAGTTTTTCTGCATTGCTAACCTGAAGAAGGTTTGAAGAGGAGCTTACAAATAAAGTAATCTCTCCCTCTATCTTTCCCCTAATTTCCTCCATGATAGAAGGGCTACTAACCATCAGACCTGAAACTACAAGTTTTAGAAATATGAGTACATGTTCTGTTGGCATGATTTCATGCTAACACAAACACTCCATACTACTCTACCACCTTTCATTATTCATTCTGATATAATTCCTTTACTGAAAAAAGAAAAGGTGTGGAAAGAAGAGGGAAAGGGTAATGGGGACAAGAAGAGAAAACCCTGAAGAGTTTAAAATCCCCACAAAGCTATTTGCCAGGAGTAGGTTTGGGTGAAGGGGCAGAGGGGAAGGAGGAGGAGGATTGGTGAGAGTTAAATCAACAAATTGTGAAAAGTAACGCTAAAATTGATGTGACTTTCTATTATTCATGCTACACAGATATAATCTAAAAATTAAAACTTTAGATTCTCATTCCTGTATTTTCTTCTTGGAAATTTATTTCTACCACTCATCTTCACATGGTTCTTTATTCCAGTATTTCTAGATTTTAGCCTACAAATTAATTTGTGTTGTATGTGTTCTGTTTAAATGAAGGACTATAAAGATTCAGAGGTAACAATAAGAACTGCATACACATGCATTGCTGTTTTATCAGCTCAGATCCTCTGGCAGCTGCTGACGTGTGGGTGGTATTTGCTGTTCTTGTTTTCCCTTGCTGTACTATATTTACATAGACCCTAAAACCTTGGGGTACATCACTCACTTTGCTATGACTCTGCAAGACCCAGTGGATGGTTCTTGAAAAACTCAGTGTAGGATTAGGGATCAAATTATAAATCCTTGTGAGTAATAAACTGGAAGTGTCTGTAAAATGCCATACATCTCTGCAGCACTCTTGTGATAATAATAAAACCACTTCTCAGAGGAGAAAAGGAAAGTATGAACTATCTCTTTAAAGCAGCTGATCTGTCAGTCTCAAAAAAGGTTAGGGAAGGATATAGGTTAAAAAAACCACAAAATCAAGGGAAAAACCCCCACAAAACAAACAAAAACCCCGGAAAAAACCCAACAGTAAATGTCACAGGGATATTCCCTGGAAGAGACATGTAAATGTTATTTATCGTGCCAAATACACTTCCAAAGCAGATGTCTTCCACAACCTATTTTACCCAGCCACATCAAAATAAAATAGCTGCAGTTTCAGCCTTCCAGGCAGTATTACCATTCACAGCACAGGTCTCTGTAAGGCCAGTTCATCCCAGCACAAGAAGAGCAATTTGGCTTTTTTCTCTACACTGCCCTTCAGCCTTCTCTCAGCTGTATCAGCTATACAGCATGCCTAGTTTATCACAAAGCACAGCTGTCTGAGGCACTAAGAACTAGCCCTTATACGGGACGTCCTGACCTCCACCTTTATGCACAGACCTCTCTAAAATGTTTGTTACCCTAGACTCTCCTACCAGAGGCACTCAGGCTTGCTCTGCCTTTTCCTTTGGTATTGCAAGCTTTGGAGAGTTTGGGGTTTGGGTTCAGGCCCAAAAGCTTTGGTACCAAGTGTAGAAGTTTGTCAAAATAACGTGAAACTTCAAATAAATGTGATATGTTCATCTGGCAACGATGTGACAGACAACTAGCAGATTCATTTCACTGTGCTTCCTTTTACCCCCTACCCCTTATCTATTTATATACATAGACTGTATAGATCTTAGGACAGAGATATGCACAACTTGAACATTTTTACAGAGCCCTGAGAAGTAGTAGACTTGAGTGACAAAGAAGCACTCTTCAGCAAAAAAAGACTATTTCTTCAGGGAAATTTTCTGGAGGAAAATTTTGGAAGGTACACAGATCTACAGCTTTCGTTCAGTAAAGTCTAAACAAAAAAAAACAAAAAAACAACTGAGCCAAGCTGCTGCAAAACAAAACCACTGATTTTTTTTTTTTTTTTTTTTTTTTTTTTGCAAGTAGAATCACCCATTCAGTTTTGGATGAGTTCAACATTAATCTACATTGTTTGAGTGTGCTGCCTCAGTGACAGATGACCTTAGCTTAGGGTCCTGTTTCTCCTCTGCTGCCCAGACGTCTTGCACAACATCTCCTACTCCTTTGCCCTCCTGAGCAAGTACAAGACAGAAGTGAGATGCCAATAGTTATGGGGCACTTCCCAGGAGCTGAGGCTAACTACTGAGTCCAGCCTCTAGACCTAAGGGAGTTCAATCAGCTGAATACAAACCTCCTTGATATTTCACATTTACATTTCAAGTTTGGCCAAGAGTTAAAAAATAAAAATAAAATCACAAAACTAGTCTCTCCCCAGAAGAGCAAGTCAATTTACAAATAGTTCTACTTAAGAACAATGATGAAGCTACAGGATCTCACTTGCCAGAACATGTTACTGCCATATATACTATTAATACATTACAGCCTCTCAACTTCTAAAGTTTGTCTTCTTGACTGAAATCCAGTTGCTACATACATCTACAAGCAATTAACCCTTGAAATTAAAATCAGACAGCACCACCAATAACAGGAAGAAGTTCATTTGTCCACAGCTAAGAAGCTTCAAGATATGTTGCATTCTCAAGGTCTTGAGCTGAACTGTGCACTGCTTAATAATCCTTTAATTGGAATAAAGGTCTCATAGCCAGCGTCAGCACACATCCAGGCACTGTTACAGCACCAGAGAGCACCACTGCCCAGGGAAACTGTGGGGTTTTTTTCTTTACCATGTCAACAGAACACTTTAATCTACAATTGAGAAACAGTGGAGAAGCTGTTACACCAGGTCTGTTGCCCTCTCTGTGGGCGACCTCTATCACATATTCTCAAAAAGCAGTCTGTTGCCTCTCCACTCCCCTGCTCCTCCACCCCCACCCGCCGCCTTTTTTTTTTTTTTCTTTTAATACAATAACGACCCATACACAGTACAACAAAGTCCCAATACAGCAAGGGATGTATGCACTGGGTACAAAGTGTCTTTCAATCTGATTAGACTGTTTTTCATTCTCTCCTCTACAAATGCCTCCTCTCTATCTTAATATTATTCCCTTCAGCTTTGCTTGAGCCCGTTAGCTTACACTCCAATTTGGAAAACATAAAATATATCCTGAATTTAGCTCTAAGGAAAGATCAAAGGCTCCAGAGACTCAACTCCTCTGTTTAGAGTCCAAACTACACAACTGCATAACACTCACACACAGGGCTTCTCACATGTGCATTGGTGCTGCTGTTGTAGAGGGCAAAAGGAGAGGAGAAGGGAACAAAAGTTTCTACAGGCAGTTCAGTCCTTTAGCACAAGGTATTGGGCTTTAGATTTTCAGCTTTTAAGGGGGTTTTTGCAACACAGGCTCCAGTCCAGCCTTAGCTAGGCTCGAGTCATCCAACCATTTTACAGACACCATTGAGCTGCCATCACAAGGCAATATAGTTTATGTTTAAGACTGCAGGTATGTATTATGCTAAGAAATAGAGCACATTCATCGTTTTAAAACGTCAGAAACAACTCATTTCAGTTCAGTCAGAAGGGCACTGACTGCAGCACAGCATCGGTCATACTGTAATATCAAGGAACATTTCCAAGAAAAATGGTTAATTCCCTCTAGTTCTCTCTCCTTCTATTAATCAACAATTTCAATTTCTTCTGTGCTAAGTAGTCATATTTAGTTTCATCATCCCACACATAACATGCATGGTTACAAGCTGAACATGAGACTTTCAGATGACTGAGATGTGGCAACAGAATTACTCCAAACGTCTTTTCTCTCTTGACCTCTAGCTTAGCTGCATGTTTCATGTCAAGAGCTATGCACACAAGGAAAGATTTGTCTCCAGGTGTCTCAGAGCTTATCCCTCAGAATTATTGATGTGGCATGTTGTAAGGGAGGACTTTGGGTTGCCCTTGCACTGTCACTCAGGTGGTCTGTCACCACAAACAAGCTAACTTAGAAGACCTGCTTGGGCATTCTGGAATGTGCACCCTGATGTTGTGCCCAGCCTGTGGCAAGTGAATACAGCCAAATATTTACATCAGTGATATGTACTGATCACTGTACTCCTCCTTCACGCAAAAGAAAATTTTGCATATATCTTTCAAGATACACTTGTTTTCCAGAGATGCAGAGGTATTTATCATCAATTAGGAGAGAGTAAAGTATCAAGAACAGTACATTTTTGAGTCTGCAACTACAACAAATAGAGGGCTGCAGAGCTAGCTTTGGGCAAGCTGAAATACGGCCTCGCCTTTTGGATACCAATCACAAGATGAAAGTGTTTGGATGAGGTCATAAAGCAGCCAGTGAAACCCTGTAGATCTACTGCCAGCTGGTTTCACAGAACTCAGATTTGAATAACTTTGCTAAGGCTGAGCAAATTACCCTCAGTATGTCACAGGCTAAGGTCAAGATCTGCAGTACTGGGAAGAGAAGTTGAATAGATATGGATATACAACCCTGCTCTGCTCCATTTTTTACGAGAAACCCCACTGAGGGAGGATTTCCTATTGCACAGGATCTCTCTCATCATTAATAGAATGGGCCAAAGGACTATCAAAACAGTCCAATTCACTCCAACTTTCAGAGAGTAGATCAAGTGAAAGCATTACATGCTTTTGTCAAATCAGTCCAGACACCACAGAAATGCTGATGCTCCTCACTACGCTGAACTGGGCTGGCTGTGAATACTGCAGGGGATCCACATCTAAGCAGCTGTCCTCAGGAGTTTTCAGGCAGAGCCACGACCAGGGTATGTAGGCGACCAACTACAATCTGAGGTAGCAGTTTCCCAGGAAGAGGTAAGAGAGAAATGCCAGTATCTGTCATGAAGTGAAATCATCCTTCATCTAACCAAGTGCATGCTTGCGGTCTCCTTAAGACATGAGGGACTCCAAGGAGGTGAGTGAATAGAAAAGAAGAATAGGTAATAGCAATTCACTTACAAAAATAAGAGCTTTAGCATAACTTCAGTATAGCCCCAATACTGAGGGAAGGCATTTCAGAGCTTCACTGACTATTAACTAATTAGGGATCTTTAAGAACCATGATAAATTGTTTCTGCTCTAGTCACATCAATGACAGCAACTAAAAATACATGACAGATAATTAAATGAATACAAACATTCCATATACATAGCAAGACTCAGGCTATGTTCTGTAAGAAGCGTTCTACCAAAGGTTTGCAAAACTTAGTACTATTGAACACAGATCTCACATCCTGGAGAAGCAACTGGGAGTGTTTGTGTAAGTAGGGGATCTCCTCAGCCTTCCTCTTGAATTGCATCTAAGTCTATGACATTCATGTTTCTGGATATCAGAAGCATCACTGAGAAGTCTATCATATTTATTAGAGAAAATTTTAATCTTTGTAGTATTTGTATCCAGTCAAGTCTTGGTATCTGGGTCCAAGAAAGGTAATTGCTGCTCTGAATTGAGGCAGCAAGACACCTTTAAGACTATGTCCTTCATTTTTCCCTGCCACTGTTCTCAAAGCTCAAATCTCATTTCTCTTGACATTGACGATGACATAACATTAATGCAACAGTTTCTCTAGCAGCTTAGAGCAATCTTGTTAATGAGTCTGACAGTGACAAGACTCAACAATGCCCGAACACCATCACAAACTATCCGGAACCCTGAACTAATACACTGTTTCACTTGATGGAGTTTAATACAAATTAGACACCAGAATTTGTGGCTAACATTTTACATAAGTACATTTCTTATGCCAGCTTTGAGTAAATAATCACTCAGAAGCAGACAGCAAGTATTAAACAGCAGAAGGTTTTAACCACAGAATAAAGTATTACAAGAATTCTTGTAAATTCTTGACGAGGGGTTGAGAACCACAGTGCACTCTCCTGCATGGCCTGTCAACACAAAGCCAGAAACCTGTTGGAGATGGCTGACAGTTGCATCGCCTTTTGTTTGAAACATTCATTAGAACTACTGAGCGTCCGAGTCAAACGTTGGCCTTCCCGAATAGCCAAATGCTTTTCAGAGTATGGGAAGCAGATACTGGATATGATATTTGATGTGCTTGTACCAACCAATCAGTACTAAAGATTTATTTTCTAGTAAAAGAAATCTATTCATATATGAAAGAGGTACACAACTTCACTATGTTGAAAGCAGCTGTAACATGATAGACTGCATCTTTATCAGCATTGAATCCAATGTAAGGAGTTTTTAGTCAGCTTACATGGGAGATCACAAAATGCTAAAACCAAAACACATACACACCCCTATGGTGCAAGACACGAGGATGGCAATTCACTATGCAAACTCTTTTTCTTTGAACACTAAAGGAGTTTCCCATGGAAGTTACTGGCTGGTGAAGTTTATGTTGTTGTGCTCACTTTCTGACCATCTTCATTCAATAAACACATTTAAGGTTTCTCTGAGAAGGTAAGGAAATTCTGCCTGAAGGCCTGTAAAGATGCTTAGACTACACAGAGCTTTATTACAGGTAGAGTTGAGACAAGCTGATTTCAGGATGACCTGAGCCTTTCTGGTGTCTATAATCACCAGACTCCAACTACTTGGCTTGAAGCATTTTTGTTCCCCTTGACCTGAATTATTTTGGAAATTTTCAGTCACATTGTTTCACCCATTTCTGAAAACAGTACCAGTGGAACAGCTGTTTGGTGTCTATTAAAATCCAAGATGAGATAGGAGTACAAATTCCTGCTTTCCTGTATCACGCTGAAAAGAGCCTTCAAGACACATGCGGTTACCTTTCTATTGCACTGAGCACTGCAAGTCTCATTAGAAATATTTCTACCCATTTGAGGGAAGAATGATAAAATCGAGCCAAAGAACATCCAGATAGAGAGAAAGGAAAATGATAGAAAGCTAAAATATGCCACCTATAAGAAGTAGGTTAGACAGCTAAGCACTGTACAGCCTTAAAAGGCTGAGGGAAGCCAAAAATCTTCATATATGTGAAACGGTGCTACGCGCCCGCCACCCCACCCCCCAAAAAACCCAACCCAATAATATGCTGTCAATGTCAGTTTATTTTTCTTGTCCTATCCATTATTGCCAGATGAATAATCGAGACAAAACACTTGGCAATTTTATTTTTATTTTGTTTTAAACGCTACGATAGCATGCTTAGGCTGCTTGGAAGATCTGCCATGAAGGATATTAAGAACAAGATAGACAACCATGTCTAAGACTAGTAAAGGTATAGTTGATACCACCATATGATGCAAGACATCTCTCTTGTTTTCTTCTAACTACATAATTATTGATTATTTAACTGTCTACAGATCTAGATTCCAACTACATCTCCACATAGTCAGTTATTCTGCAAGTCAAACCCCTGGCTTCAGTATTTTCTAGGTGCCAAACACACAAAACTAGTAAATAATTCTTTATCAGACTGATTAAAGGGGCCTTTAAAGGTCATCTAGTCCACTCCACCCCTGCAATGAGCAGGGACATCTTCTACTACATCGAATTGCTCAGAGCCCCGTCCAGCCTGACCTTAAATGTTTCCAGGGATGGAGCAGCTGCCATCTCTCTGGGCAACCTGTGCCAGTGTTTCACCACCCTCATAATAAAAAATTCCTTCCTTATATCTAGTCCAAATCTACCCTCTTTTAGTTTAAGGCCACGACGCCTTGTCCTGTTGGTAACAGGCCCTGCTAAAAAGTGTCCCCATCTTTCACACAAGCCCCCTCTAAGTCTGGAAAGGCTGCAATAAGGTCTCCCTGGAGCCTTCTCTTCTCCAGGGTGAACAACCCCAGCTCTCTCAGCCTGTCCTCATAGGAGAGGTGTTCCATCCCTTCCATATTTTTGTGGCCCTCCTCCAGACCCGCTCCAACACGTCCGTGTCTTTCCTGAATTGAGGGCTCCAGAGCTGGACACAGTCCTGTATGGGAGAGGAGGATGGAGACCGTCTGATTGTTACCAATGGGAAGTAAGAAAACAGCTGGGTCTTATGAAGGAAAGAAAGAAAGAAAAAACTGTTTATCTGGCCAAAAGGTGTTTGCACGTTTATAACCATATATAGCTATGCAACTGCATGAACAGCTTCCGCCCTGAACCTGGTGGAACATACAGCTGGAATTTGTATCCAGGCTTAGAGATATAACTTCTTTACACAATAAAGTGTCTCTGGTTACACCACAACCCGAGTCCGTGCCTTCATACAGCACAGTCTGGCAGGTGTGGTCTCACCAGAGCAGAGGGGCAGAAGCACCTCCCCTGACCGGCTGCGCAGGCTGCTTGGGATGCAGCCCAGGATACAGTTGGCTTTCTGGACTGTGAGTCCACGTTGCCGGCTCACATCCAGCTTTTCATCCACCAGTACCCTCAGGTCTTTCTCAGCAGGGCTGCTCTCAATCCCTTCATCCTCCAGCCTGTATGGGTAGCAGGGGATGCCCTAGCCCTAGTGCAGGACCTTGCACTGGGCCTTGTTGAACCTCATGAGGCTCACACAGACCCACTTCTCGAGCTGGTCCAGGTCCCTCTGGATGGCCTCCTGTCCCTCAAGCATGTCAACTGCACCGCTCAGCTTGGTGTCATCTGCAAACTTGCTGAGGGTGTACTTGATTCCACTATCTATGCTGCTGTTGAAGATATTAAACAGTACTGGTCCCAATACAGACCCTATATATACACACTTTGCCTGCTGCAGCAACGCTCCTTTACTATACCCCTAATTCATCCCTACATTAGATAGCTGCTGTGCACAGGCTGATGCAATACCGTACAGGGGGAACAATGTTATGATAAATGCAATTAAGGATTACACTGTGAAAGATGCATGTTTACAGGTGAATTAAGGTTGCACAGCCACACTTCATTCTGAAAATATTTGTGACAGTTCTGGCCATGCAACCTTAGCAGTATTATTTAACCAGGCTGTTGCTGCACATTTGAGGTACTGTTACCATGCAGCCAGTTTACAGTTCCTGTTCTTCTCTGGCTAACTTGAAAATTTCTCACTCTGGTGGAAAACAGAGAAAATCATCTGCTTCCCAGTTCCAGGATTATTTGCTTGAAGGGTAATTTGGCCTCTCTCATGGCCTGTTCTTTATCGAGATGATACCCAGAGAATTGTCTTGGTAGTGCCCAGTTGTTTATAGGATTTTGCAAGATTATATCCAGTTATTTCCTCCCCGTCCCCATAAAGTTCTTGATTTCTCTTCCTTCTCCTTCTCCACAGAAGGATTTAAGAGGACCGTTTCTGAAAGGGTTAAGGCTAAACGTCTCCATTTTTGTGAAGACAGTTTGCTTAAGACAGAGAGATGAAACATGTGCATCAGAAACCAGATTCAAATGAAAATAACAGTATTTACACCCCTGACACACACAAAAAGGAAGAGCTGGGACTACAGTTTTTTCTGATAAGGAAGTGATCTAACCCAGCATTCAGTTATGGAGGATTCTTTGCAAAGCCCAGCAAAGATAAGTGGCAAGGGAGAGAAACAGAATGGAAGAAGGATCAAGGAGAGCACTGTTGTGCATGAACGGAGGATATCAAGGGTCAGCTACAGTGGGGAGCCCTAGCAGGAGTTGGGTAGAGCTGAAAATAGGCTGAGGGTTAAATGCTGAAGCCAGTTGTCAGCAATACCTGCACAGAAGCACTGACATCCACAGCAATAACAAGCTCATGACATGCTGTTGCCCCAGAGGCAGCCTTACAGAGGCACTCCTACCTACACCATCACAGTTGCCAGAAATGGGCTCTACTAGAAATGTCCATAGTTTCCTATTAGAAGCGCACACTACAGTAGTTAAACAGGGAGCGACACATTTAGTTCTCTATTGCACTGCTCCCTCCAGACAAAGCAAGCTTTAAATGCAAGTGGTCAAGCCTTTATCACTGTAGGAATTGGGTGGAGGTGGGGATTACAGGCAATAACACCAAACAGCAGCACATTCATGTTTTTAATCAAGTATTTGAATTGTTATTTGCAAATCATTAAGAGCAAGAATCAATAGCTTTTAATGGCCAGAGCAGCCACTGTGCTCTTTTCCCAACTTGTGGTATGCAGACTGTCACCATACACAGGGCAGTAATACCCTCCGGTTATAACACAACAGAGAGGAGGTGCTGACAGCTAGGGAGGCACTGCACAATTTCAAAAGCACCTATGAATGTAAACTACTGAGTTTAGGGGTAACCATCACAAAATTTTACAGAATGCCTGGGGTTGTAAGGGACCTCTGGAGATCATCTAGTCCTGCTAAAGCAGATTCTCCTAGAGCAGGTTGCAGAGTTGTGTCCTGGCAGGTTTTGAACATCTCCAGGAAGGAGACTCCACAACCTCTCTGGGCAGCCTGTTCTAGCCATCACCTAAGGGTGATCCTACATGATTTCTTCTTCCAAGTATTTCACTGGCTCCAACCACCACAGCAATCTAAGGTTTTCCAACATGTAGGAGAGGAGGACAGAGAATGTCTGAAGAGAGATATATGAGAAGAAGATGGAGAACGTCTGACTGGGCAGGAGATGAGAGAACAGCTAGGTATTGTGAAGGAAAGTAAGAAAGATAAACATGGATATTGAGTAGCAAAAAGGTGTCTGCATGCTTGTAGTGATATATAGCTATGTAACTGCATGAATGGTTTCTGCCCTGAGCCTGCTGGTGCATACAGGTGGAATTTGTATCCAGGCTCAGAGGTATAAATATGAGCTTCTCTGTACAATAAAGTGTCTCTGGCTGCACCACAACCTGAGTCTGTGCCTTCACATGCCACACCAACACATAGCACCAGTGTTAATGTTATAATCAAACAGACCTCCAGCCAGTAGAGAGCACAGTAAGCAGGCACACAGCAGCCATGCACACTTTATACTTTCTAGATCAAAATAAGCACGAACTTTAAGTGAAACTCAAACACCCATTAAAGGAAGAGCAAAACCAAGCACAGCTTTTTCAAATCCAACTGTGGCAACACACAGGTTTGCATTTGCTTTATTCCAGCAGAATGCAAAAGCTACATGAGGAAGAGCATTTGAGAAGACAATTAGGTCTGAATAAAGGGAAAGGTAAAGAGTATTCAGATTCTTGTCACCTAAATGACATTTTTAATAGCATTAAATAGAACTTTTTGCAGGTTTCGTCCAGCTGTTACAATAACATGTAATACAACTAAAGATTCTGTGCATGCCTTTAAAAAAAAAAAAAATCTAATAACGTCACAGCAGCTCACACATCACTTTGATGATGCATAATTCCTATCTCTGCTCAGACTGCATGCACTCATTTTTTCCACTAAGTTTACAGCTAACTGTTTGGAAAGGTGATCTGAATTGACAGTGATTCCACTGCACAAATTGGCAATGCTGTACTTCAATGTGTAACATATACACCTCTGAAAAGCATATGCAGAAGAAATACACACAGGTTCCTTCAGTTCAATGCTCAATAAATAGTGATACAAATGTAAAGTAGCAATTTTGTTCTATTTACTGGACAAATACACAGAAACATTGGGATGTTTTGTGGATGTGGTAAAGGAACTGCTGGTTTTGCAGATCATGTGGCTCTGTTTAGCCATAAAGGTGGTAGTGAAGGACCAATTTGAGCTCTTGAGCATTACTAGATTATCCACATGGCATTTCACAAGTCTCGACTTAGGCAGAAAGATCTGGATGGCCACATTAATAGCAATAATAACCATATTACTCTTTGGCACGCCTCTCTTCAATACATAACTTTATACTGAAATACAGTCATTTTGTTACACTGCCTTTGCTTTTGTCTGAAATATTAAATCATCCAGACACCAGTAAAAAAAAAAAAAAGTCAGTGTCTTTTAATCTCCGTGCACTTTTAACGGTAACAATGGTTCATGTTAGGTCCCACTATGGCAGTTTATATTTGACAGCATATCAACTATAAAAAAAAAACTAAAAAGAATCAGAATCTACAGAGCGCAGTTAAGTTTACAGTTATTTTACTGTACTGTTTAAATATGGCACTGATTCTACACTGATTTTTTACATCAATGATTGCTATTAATTTATAATAGAAGAATATTAATAGGAATGAAAGTAAGTAAACAAGAATGCAATATGAACATTAGAAACCCCCCCACACACACATTCCAAGAGTAGAAACATCTCCCAAGGGACACAGTGAAATCTTCCATCTCTTGATTCCTTTAACAGTAGGTTGGAAAAGCCCTGAGAAGCCATTACGGGAAAGACAGGGGAATCCTGCAATAGACTGTGGGAATGGTTTAACATGATCTGTCTACACCAATCTTTTCTGTCTTTAATTGAAGTAATTCTGTGGTGATCCAGTAGGCAAGATTATGGATGTAAGCATATTGTTGCTACAGCAATTAACACATAAATACTCAGCTCTGACATTTCTTATCAGCTAAGTATAAATTTCTGCCAGGCTGCTTCCCTGCAACATTTGGCAAATGAACCCAATTTGTTCAGAAGGTAATTTATTGCACACTGGAGTTCAGTGGGTGTGATCACTGAAAAGGACAGACGAACAATCGACAGTTTGTGGAAATAACAGCAACACATTTATACACACAGATGAAGATGACATCTCGAATGCAAACACTAGTAAGCAGGGCTTTTTTTATAACTACACAAATCACAAAGACTGATAAACCCAGGGGCCAGCACTCTCAACAGCAGGACCACAGATAGACAGCCTCCTCATCCCACAGCCAGATCGTTACCCCAATAAACTGCATTTTTAAAATCATGAGTAAGCATTCTTCCGCTGAGAGATGTTCAGGCTGTCTACAATGCAACTCAATGCAGGTTTAAACTAACTCATTTGGGCAGTGGTAGCTAAGGAGTTGTAACAACATGGACTGCACAAATAACATAAGAAACAGAATAAATCCTTAGGGAACCAGCACAGGGTGACTGCAGCTAACTTGACACCAACTTTGAATGAAGCATATGCATATTTGTATAAGCCTAGTGTCTGAGATGCATTTATAAGCTAAGAATCTTAGCCTAGGCTGATTTTCAGGGTGTCACATCAACTAGAGCGAGCTGCCAGTGGGCAGGCTCGTAACTTTGAAAAAGGGTGTCAACAAATTAAAAGTCCTGGTTATGCCAGTGATTTGTTACGCCACCTGCGAGCCGTTTGGGTTTTTCTTATACTTGAGGTTCGTCTGGATAAAATATATTCCCACTTCTAACACAACTGCTTTTGGAGGCTAATTTTGCCCAGTGGGCACTCTGCGTGTGAAGTGTTGTGTTGCTGGTAAGTGCACAGCTGAAGTTGATTCAACTTGCTGTGAGAAAAAAACAAAACTTGCATAAATGTTGTTACAGAACTTTTCAGTTCACAAACACACAGAAGCTTTGAAGAAAAAAATCACTTATAAAACTACCCAGAAGACAGCAGACTGTTCAAGGAACAGTCTTCATATAATGCAACCACCTGGTGCTGTGGCCTCATAAATTTACCAGGAGACAAATGCATTTCCTATTGTCCCTTGATAAATCTTTAAAAAAACATCTGGGTAATCTTTGCCAACCATCTTCAGAGCAACTCATTCCTTTCACTATTGCACCAACTGAAATGAGTATAACCAAAGGCAAAACGTGTTCAACAAGGCCAGAGGAATAACAGCGCACAAGATAGACAAGCCTGGAGCACGGCCCAGAAGCGATTAGCCTACAGGTTTGGCATGAGCAACCTTAGTTTATATGAACAGCCTAGAATTTAATAAAAGTAAGGCAAGCAGCAACATTTTTATTAACATTTCAGCTTTTTAAATACCTAAACAAAAAGTAGGCTTCAAAGACCACTTAATAGGGGAAAATGGGGAAAATGCTTTAAGCTAAGAAAGAAAACCAAACAGTAAAACAATTGAGACGCATTAAGCTACTAGGACATGGAACCACCAAAAATGTCTTTAGACACTGAAGAATCCTGCAGAGAGGACTCCCACTAGCATTAACTTATTTGATGGGAGTCTAAATCAAGACACAGGTCTCTAACAAGCTGTAACCCAGATCCAACAAGCATTCGAGTCAAAAGAGGAAGGGCCTTTCTTTAATTCCAGTAAAACTAGCCTTGACTGTTACTGCAGAACAGCCTGTAAGTAGAACTGACTTAAGTATTTTTAGCAATATTAAGTACCACTGGAGGAGGAGAAGACAGGGACAGGTTACTTTTGCTACCACAGCAGGTAGGACAAAACTGGGATGAAAAGCAGCATTAAACATTTGAGAAAAACTTTTTTTCTGTTACCTTTTTTCCCCTCGGTCAACTGTTGCTATCACCCTCCCGACACCAACGCCTCTCTCAGCAGCAGCCACTGCCACTTTCACCAAGTCTAATGTGAGCATAAAGCCAAGTAGGCAGCCACCTTCCATTTTGCCTATGCCTAAAATTAGGGTTAGGTATAAGAAGAAGAAAAATACAGGCAGAACTGCTATATTAAGGAAATAATTTGAAGAAAGGAGGCAGGAGGAGGAATAAAGAAGGACAGCAAAGAGAAAATGAAGCCCTAAGCTTTGCGTTTTGGAGTAATTAGGCAGCAAGTCTCAGGTTCATTTTCAGGCCCCACTGAAGGCAATATTCAACTTCCAGCTGGGCCAGGATTTCTGGTTTCCTCACAATTTCTTACATATAACTTTTTCATCCAAAAAATGAACTTCCCCTTGACCAGGCTAGAAATGGTTGTCTTTGAAGACAAATCCACGAATGCAAGGCCAGAACAATACAACTTGACACAGGAAACACCCGTTCACCAGGACTGACACACTAGGTCTGCCAGAAGAGAAATTCAATGGCCATGTGCCCTCTAATGCAGAGCAGCGGCAAGATAGTCATTTAAAAGAGGATTAAGCATCACAGAAGATGTGCAAAACCAGCCACAACACATTAGCAAATTCTTAGCTTCTAGAAGAGAGTCAAAAATTCAGAGACAGTGCTTCTTACACTTCAGTAACATCACCATACAATTGCCTGTCCCAGGAGACAAGAAGACCTCAAGGCACTCACAGGATCAAGAGAAAGGGAATTTTGATTAAAAGAATATACTGATACACACAGTAGCTATCTGCAAAACATAAAAATAGTAAAGAAAGACCATACCTCAAATACTGCCCACTTGCTATGTGACCAAGTTGAAACAGATTAGTAGTCTTTTCAGCACTTGACCTCAGCATGCTAACAGAGCTCAGGATTATCCAGCTTTCAAACTGAAAGAGGCAGAGAAATGCAAATCAGCTAAGCATGAGAAGCAGGTGTAGGTAATATGAAGTCACTATTAGACAGGGCTAGAGCAGACAGGTTCTCATTGGGTTATGGAAAGCTGGTCACCTGTCGGGAGAGGAGGAAGCTTTATTCTTTGCACCTGAGGGCTGAATATAACCCTCCTTGCCCCCCACCCCAGCCACATCGTGTCCCTTAGATCTGTGTTCTCCCTGTATCTGCAAGAGACGTGCTATGTTATTTGCTTGGGTTTTTTTGCTTTTCCTGATATTGATCTGAGAGTGTTTGTGCATTTGTCTTTCCCGGCCCTCTAGAGGGTATTTTCTTGCAATTTAAGTATATATTGCTTTTGCTTTTAATGACTTTTTTTGTGAGAAATGTGTTTTCTTCTGCAGCCTCCCTCTGTATTATACTGCTCTACTTTCTAACAAATATTTCTCAATAGGGTGTGAGATGATTTTTACTTTCCTTATACAAATTGCACATTCCAACTTGAGCTGAAGACCTCACTTGCCAAGGAAAGCAGTGCATGAGGTCAATGTTCTCACAGAGCACTGTAAAGACAAACAAAACAGAAAAAACAAGGAACTCATGGCTATTCCCAGGAAGAGAACTTAATAAGCTGACCACAACAGAATCAAACTAGAATCACATAGTCAGGACTTGGTTTAGGTCCTCAAGTAAAAAATCATACAAATATTTCTGAGGCCTCATTAAGTGTTAGCTACTTCAATAAAAGCTGTGAAACAGAGTCAAGACATATTTTGTGAATCAAACCTCCATAGGTTTACATTGTTTTCAAGGAGAAAGTCCCCACACCTGTAAGCAGTTAAGTCACAGTTTCAGTTCAGGTGAATATTAGACAAGGCCAGTGTGTTCAAGGGATGGTACGCAGCACCTCTGCACAGTGACTGACTTGCTCCTTTTCTGGACGAAGCCACAGAATAACTGAGATTGAGATGTACATTCAGATTCACCATGATTTTACACTCTGGATAAACATTTACATCTCTGCAAATAAGCTACAAAAATTTACTGGAGCACGTTTTACACAAACTCGGTGGAGAGGCAGTTGATTATCTGTGGCAACTGGGCTGTTGCACACCTCAGCCAGGCATTTGTCGCTGCCCTGTGGGTAAGCCAGGTTTTTTTGCACCAGAGAGCACTAGCATGAGCAGTTCCCAGGTTGCTCACCCGGAGAACTGCATAAGACACCACTTCAAGGCAGGAGCAAAACCAGCCAGCTGCCTCTTCCCCTGCACCTCCAGACAGCACCAAGGTAGAGCAGCATACAGTATCACCTCCTTGGTTTTGAAAGAGTCCCATTGCCTATTCAGAACAGAAAATCTCCATTTACAACACTTGCAGAAACTCAGCAGGCACCACCGTGGTGCTGGAGAGCATTACATACCCCACCAAATCCCAAACAGCTGCCTGTCACAGGTGTGAGAAATCACTAAGCCTGTAATACAGCAGCTGCTGCTGGTTTAGACCACACAATTTCTCTTCCACTGTGCACCAGGACCTACAAGCCTCGCCCGAGTCCTGAACTCACCATCAGGTGGAAATCCTTGACTTGTATCATACTTTGTGTGAGCAGCAGCTGCTCTTATAGCCCAACTTGCCTGAGTCCAGACTCGCTAAGGTTACCCACTTGCCTGTCTGAGGGGAAGGCTGTGGTCTCCCTCGGACGGCTGACCTCTGCGGACTGCAGCTCTGCAGGTGAGGCTCTGCTGAGCTGGGAATCATTTTCCATCTTCTCAGCACAACTCTCAGGTTTCTAAAAAGTGCAGCCCATTGCTCATCTTTTCTCCTGTATGTCTAAAAGCATAATTCACTTCTGCATCTCTCTGCCAAGATTTATGAATAAAACAGTGTTACGAATGTATGACTTGGTTTCACCTATGACTCATGTCAAAAGCCTCTCAAGTAGAGTGGCCCAATTAGCAGGTACCTGTGCAGTTTCCTATTGCTCACACTTAAAGACATCTTTTAGATACTTTTGAAAAGCACAGCCTTGTTGCAATATTATCCAAGCAGCATCTTACTGTAAGGTTGAAGCACAGCAGGTTTTCTTTCAAGACAGTTTTTCTGTCATTCTTGAAACACGGTATCTTCTGCCTCCTCTAAGCAGTGTCATGCATTGCTCCTTAACGTGAATTTTGTCTTACTGGTTAGTCTAACAGCTCTGAGAAACTCATGCAACTTCATGAAAAAGCTAGACCAACCAGTTGTGTTGGAAAGACCCAGAGTTTAAATATGAGCTTTCATCCAGTGTCCCCTCAGAATCAGCGGGCAAAGCAGACAGGCTAACCCTGATGCACAATGTACAACACCTCTGTCGCACTACTTCTGTCCCCAGAGCAGAAGGTTCTCAAGGACACTGTGGTGTGTACACAATATCCACAAAGCAAAAAAATCCTTTCAAATCCTTTCATTGGTCATTAAAATTCTCAACATTTAGGTGTTTTTCTTCATATGTAGTTCATTTACTAAATCCTAGGGATATTCATTCCTAGGGATTTAAGTCTTAAATTCAGGATTTGATTATTCTCTTCTTGCAAAAAAGCTGAGAAATCCCACTTTGACCAGGTCCAGTGGGCAGCACTGGAGAAGAAAATTGTACTTCCAAAACAGCAAGTAGGCTACAATGCTGCTGTTTGTCTGTCCAAACTCCTGGTTTTGCACATTCACAAGGACTGCACTAGAGATGGCATTCACTGCTCAGGTGAACTAGCTGCTAAAATCCACCCCAAAAACTGTCTCCAAAAAAAAGTCCTGTCTCAGGAACTGCAGCGCCTACACTCTCACTTGCTGCTTGAACCATTAAAACAAATCCAGAAATCTCCACCCAGTCATCAATCTGTAACTGCACATCTAGAGCTGAGTATACTGTGGCTCACTGAAAACCCCTGGACTAGTTATTGTAGCACATCACTTCTCAAACATTTGAAATCTAACACCTCTTCAAGATGGCTAAAAAAATTGCACATTTTTAGTACCATGATACATTGTTAAGATAACCTCATTTAATATCAGATACTTTTTTTATTATTATTATGAATAGCTTCTGAATCCCTCAATTTGCTTTGATGTGAAAAGCCAGGGCCTTGGCCATAAATTATGCTAAAGCCACTACTTGTAACAAATGCTCAGATTTATCAGCTGTCATAACCTTCATCAGCCTCACCCTCTACACTTTGTGAATCAGGGTATGTCCACAACAGATGGGAGCCTGCAAGGTGAAGCTTTATGTTAGCTGGTTTAGGTGCATAGGGCAGGCTTTAAATGCTCCTAAGAAGTAAAGCAATCCCATGCAGACAGAACTGCTTGCAGCCACAGTCAGCTTTCTTGGTTCTCTCTGTGGCACAGTATTTTGCAGATGTACTAGCAGTTTCAGGCAAAAATGCTTCCATGTGCTGGGCCCAGGCTTTGCCCATGTTCCATTAGCTGTTGACCCCTTTATGCATGCTCTTTTTCCCCATAAAAACTGGCACTGCTCCGGCTCAATGCTCCTCAGCACTTAGGTCAGCTCCTGCCTCTTCATCTGTTACTTCTCTGCACGCTGCAGAGAGCTGTCATTACAGTATGTCTCTCTCTTTGCAGGTGGCATCGCTATGGAAGGTTGGTTACACATAGAAAGTTGTATCTCCACGTTAATCTCTCCATCCTTAGCACCTTAATTCAGATAAGATTTTTGTTCTCCAATATAATGAATAGGAAGAGGCATGAGCTATAATCTGTAACATAAACCTGATCAAGAGTTTCATAATGTGCTGCTGCCAGTCCTTTGCCATGTGGACCAGAAAAATATTTAGTAATCTGCCATGCTTTTCTGATTACTGTTTCATAGACTACCACAACTCAACTCCTCCTAATTTTGAATGTTGACACAAAGCTCTGCGGCATTTCGAGACATACAATTATAAATACAGTCACCTCATCCTGACCTGAGCAAAACTCCTCAAAGGGCAAGCACTGGGCAGAAGCAGTCACTCCCATCAGTCACCCCCCCCCACACACACACACCCTGTTACAGCAGAGGTGTGCAGGACAGGCTGCTTTGCACCAGTCTTCTGTACCCTGGCTGAACATCACCATTGCTAGCACTTACTTGTAGGGAAAAGTCACAGGTGTAATGGGTCCTGCCCATGGATGAGAAGACTTAGGCAAGTAGATGACCTGTTGTGGTCTTCAATAGCCCTGTTTTTACTAGCTACTCCGAGCTCTGAATTACTTACATACAACCTAAAAACGTGCAGTTAAGAATAAACTGCTTTAATCACTTTGGGAGAGTAAAAAAAAAATAAAAATCACATAAAAATCACATAAATGGGTTAGTTTTTTTTCATGAATCAATATACTCAGCACAGTTAAACTGTTAAAGCCAGGTATGAACCTTTTGAAAAATATTATTCTTAAAGGATTATATTCTGTATCTGTAGAGGAATGAAGCTGGGTTAACTAACACTGATAATATACAGCTGTGGGCTGGCGAGTTGGCTGATGTGGATAAGGTGCAGGTGTGGCTGGTTATGTTAAGTGGTTGAGAGCCAATGAAGAGAGAGCAGCTGAGGAAGAAGCAGAGAGAGAGGAAGAAGCAAGAAGAGAGAGAACACATGCCCTGGATGAGGTGAGATGTGAAGAAGGCAGCAGAGGGACTGTATGAAGAGTATGCTGGTATGAGATGGTAAAAGACCTTGTTGTAGCTTGATTGTTTGTTTGTACTGCAACATGTATCTATATTTATCAACCATGAAAAATAAGACATCAATATGAGTTTATTTTCTGTCTGCCCACAAAATCTCACATTTTTGAAAAATTGTTAATTCATCTTTGTTCAAGACATCCCTCCCCTTTCCAGTTATCCCCAGAACTCCCCAAGAGGGAAATAACACTTCAGTTCTGTCTTTTTAACTTGCCTGATTTACATAACTCTAATGATATTTAAGTGCCTTTGGCTGCACTTTCCTTTCTCTGTTTCTTTACTCCCAAACTCTCAAGGCAGATGAAGTAACAGTTGGCAGCATCTTGCTCATTACAGCATTGCCTGTGCTGTTCTCAAGTCACGCCACTGTGGTTGCAGCTGGCTAAGCTGGTCCCCAGCCCTCACATGAATTCCAGTTTTCCTTTGGGAAGCCACTTTGAAGAGTCTTCCTCAAATGGGGAAAAGAACTCCTTTTTGGAGTCGCATTGTTCTCCCAGGAGCAAGGGCTGGAGGAAAGCAGAGAGGTGCTGCAGATCAAGCCAGCCTTTCACCTGCACCAACCATGCCAGGTACAAGAAAACACAGACATCACCCTTCCCAAAAGGCCAGGAAAGAGGAAAAATTTCAACAAACCTTTATAAAGAAACAACAAACAAAAACCCCAACAAAACCAAAAAAAAAAACACACCAAAAAAAACCAACAGACCAAAGAGATGCAGAAAAGGACAGATTTCGATTTGGGCATTGAATTTATAGGTTAAGGAAAGGCAGATGTGGAGCTGAAGAGTTTGTGCAGAGGGAATGAAAGGAATATCAGTAACTACGCATGATCTTCAGCTATGCTAATCTCTCTCACTTACTAAGGGTAAAGTGTGGGGTGGCCACCTCGAATCATGTCTTTTAGGGATGGACATATATTTCAAGATTCAGTCATCAGCTGATATTTGACCACCTTTGCTATTCAGCTTTGTTTCTGTTCCTCTTTTGCACACTCTCTCCACTTTCTCTCAGTACATGAAGGGAATTGAAGTATGGGAAACAGCAGTAACTGGTTTTCTTCAACTGCTACCCTGATAGTCCATGTGGGGAAGGAAAAATCAGAAACTGGTTCTCCCCATCACTCCTAGTGTTGTGCCAGCAGTCACATATCTGGACAATTTCTGCTATCATTCTAAAAAGGGGCTGGAGTCCCCACCACATACCCAGGCAGAAGATGTGGATAATGACCGCTGCCTCATGAGCTCTTGTGATTGACTACAAAGTGATGGTTTCCAAATGACTATGTGGACCACTACTGACTTTTAAACTGTTTAAAGTGCCATGCATAACACCCTCAAAAGTGCCTAAACCCTATTTTAATCCATGCTGTCTTCTTTTCCTTTCAGCCACATGCCACCTTCTGTGCCTGGCACAGTGTTAATAGCTTCTGCTGTCACCATGCTAAAGCACAATTCTCTTGCCATGATGAAAATCCAAGCAAACTGCATCCAGGTATGCTAGAACTATTGGACTTTTTTATTCACACAGAACAGGTGTAAAAAGACAAGCTCGCGGCAGTCCTTATTAAGGATTTTCTCGAACAACAATACCATTAAAACAGAAAAGCAGTCAGAAACACGTTGCTATGATGATCCCCTATCACCAGTCACAGTGTATACTCCATTTGTTGCTCTTACTAGCCTCCCTTTTTCTTCCTATCCTGGATTCACCAAAAAACATTTAGCATTGTGCAAACAGCATACAATGTCCTTTGTGTTCAACCAAAAGTAAAAATTCACTGTTTCATTGTTTTCAAACAACTCATAAAAAAGCTACCTTCTAATAGAAAGTGAAAGTCTTTAATGTGAAAATTAATAAAGACTAATATATTCCTTTTATGGGTTGCAATATAATCTTCTAAAAATTTGTGAGGACTGGACTATTTCATGTGATTACCTTTAACCAATAAAAACATTTGAAAGGAACATCCATCTCTCCCAGAAGTTTAACTGGAACAAGAGCCTGCAGGGTATTCACTATATTACCTTTTTGGCCATCATGAATTTACTATTTGGTTAAGAATAGAACACTGTGGATATACAACAGATTTTTTTCTCTTTTTCCATTTTAGAAGAAAGAAGTCTGACATCAATGTTCAGTTTGTACTAATTAAGGCAGAATAATAATGTAATCAATCCCATATATTAGAGTGTGACCTCAAAACCATGACGAAGGCACAGGCAAAACCCTCAGAGTCACACTGCAGGTGGGAGTGCTCCTTGGCACACAGAAAACAGGTTCCAAAGGATGTATCTACATCACCTGACTTGTGTATGGGGACTGTAACCTCCCAATATGCCCACCAGCACAGCATGATCTGCTGATTGTATCTTCCAATAGTGAAAAGATGCAACACTTTGGTTTAATGACCTTTGTACCACTGTATATTTCCCTAAGTCAAGGCGAATCAGGAATCAAGCCCTGCATTATGAAAAATAATGCTTTGTATTGGTCTGTTTGATTGTTTTAAAAACATGGTACTCTTAACAGACAGCAACTACATGTACTTCCTTGGTTGTTTCTGGATCACCCACACTGTAATCTCCACAGCTCTTATTTTAGAGTAATTAGAAGCATTTTCTCCATTCCTGCCTCCCAAATGAACCCACTCATATTAACAGCAGGTGACAAGATGCTGCCTGCTTACAACCTCTACAAATCCCTGTAAATACATGAGCAATTTTAATGTCCAAAAGCATAACTAGGTCTAGGCAGAGCTTCCAATAGTACCTTGAATATAATTATCAAATTTTCTCCCACCTCAGACTTCCTCACGCCTTCTATTGAGAAAGCTTCATGGCTTTCAATCAATCCTAAAGCCTCCAGCACCCCATTTGGCTTTCAAAATCATTGCATAGCTTCCTTAGTGCAGCATGCTCCTAGCACTATCTTGTCTGATCCTACACTGATCTCCTTTTCTATCATGGCTATCTTGGCTCAGAGAGAATGGCTTCTGGACTACAGGAATGTTTAAGCACCTATGGATCATATCAGTAGAAAGGCAGTAAAAGAGGCTGGATTTCTGTTGACCGTACAGTTCTGTCCCAAATGTACTTTCACCTCCTCAAACAAAAAAGACAAATACTCTGAAATTGTACAGATCCATCAGCATATGCCTTTCAGTATAGTATATCACTTCTCCCCAAAGCAGTTATTATTCCAGGAACTGGCTAAATTCCATCACATTCTACTACGATACCCCTGTATTTTCATTTAAAGAGCTGTTTCTCCTTGATCTCTAGTCTCCATTTTTTAAGCAGCTGCATTGGAACATGTAAAAAAATGTGTAGATGCAGTGCTTAGCAACATGGTTTAGTGATGGACTTGGCAGTCCTGGGTTAATGGTTGGACTTGATGATCTCAAAGGCCTTTTCCAACCTAAATGAGTCTACAGTTCTATAGCAGAAATGGATGCCCATCCTTAATGAAGGGGAGAGAAGTGAGTTTAGTGAGAAAAATCTTTAAACCCCTGTGGATTGAATGTTACCATAGATTTGGAAGTCAAAGATATTTTTAAGAATTCCTGCTTTGTAGTTAGGGAGAAGGATTTTTTTTTATTTTCCTTTATTTCATTTTCAGAGCAGTATTGTAATAAAAATCTTCCCAATGCTTTTGTTCCTGAACTGCAGCATCACACGAGCCCAGCAGGACAAACTGTTCTTGTGAAAAGATGATTTATTCTCACAACGCTGACAATCTAAGATGGGAGGATTAAGTGGTGATCCTCTGATCTTCCTTTTCCCTTGGCTTCACGCATACCCTTCGCTCTTGCTAGCTTGCTGACCAGTCTTCAAAGATATTGCCTGAATGGCCCCATTCCATTAGGGAACTGACATCTCTCGCTTTAGAGTGTTATTAATATCAGTCCTTGAAAGCATTTAACCAATGACAATCTAACATTAGCTCACAATGGGATTTAAAGACATTATGGTTCATTAATCTATGGTTTAATGCTGGCTTCTTCCAATCTGTTGTCCTTTCTCATTACAAATGGGAGGAAAAAAAAAAAAAAAAAAAGCTGTAAAGTCCACAGTATCCTGCGTAAAATGCTGCATAAGGGCTTTATTTATTTATTTATTGGTATAATTTAAACAAACAAATCCCATCCCTGTTTTGCAAGTCAGTTGTCAATAACTGCTGGACTTCTGGCAGATACTATTTTTGCTTTACTTTTCCTCCTCTTACCATTTTTCTTCCTGCACAGGCAATTTACATATTATATTTTCCTCTCCCATAAAATCTCAGTAAAATATGAGAAACGTAACACACACTTCAATCAAGCTGAATTGAATAAATAGAAAAATATTATTTAAACCTTTTGAGAGGATATTTCTGAGAAGGAAGATAGGTTAGCAGTTACAACTGATTTAAGAAATGCAGACAGAATGATGTTCTGTTCTGTCATAATCCTAGTTCTTTGCAAAATTAGATCCATGTAATTAAGTTTTAATTGCTCAAAGAAAATAGAAGGAACAAAAGTATGTCAAAATGCTTTGTTTGGAAATTGGAATAAAATATTTTGACAGCTTCATTCTATGATCTGAACTTTACAGCATGCTTCCTGGCAAGCAGGGAAGCAGCTGTGCTGAAAAGGTTCTGGGCACCTCAGTGGACACTAAGCTTCACAGTGTGCTCTGCCAGCAAAGAATGCCAACAGCATCATGGGCTGGGCTAACAGCAGCGCAGACGGTAGATCGAGGGAAGTGATCATCTGTCTCTGCTGTGCCCATGTTGGATCACATCTACAGTACTGCATTCAGTTTTATTTTTTTATTTGCCAGGAAAGATGAGCAAGTTCAGCAGAGGGCCACCAAGATGACTGGGGGCTGCTTCTTCTGTGAGGAGAGGCTGAGTGTGCTGGGCTTGTTCAGTTGGAGAAGAGGTGGCCTCAGGGGACCTCGTAGCAGCCTGCTGCACCTATAGGAGCTTATGCAAGACAGCTAGGCTCTTCACCATGCTGCGTGCCGGGCTGACAATGGGCATAAGCTGGAACAAGAGAAGTTCAGACTGGATATAAGGAAAAACCTTTCTCCACGAGGGCAGTCAAGCAGCAGAACAGGCTGCCCAGGGAGGCTGTGCTGCCTCCATCTTTTCAGGTTTTCAAGACTCAACTGAGCATCCCAGTCCAACCCCATAGCTGACACTGACCTGAGAAGGACAATGGGCTAGAGGCTTCCTGTGCTCCCTTCTAATCTGAATTCACCTGTCATGCTATAAACATAACTGACTTCTGTTCCCAAATCCTATTACATACATTCCACTGATAAGACTCTAAGGAAGCAAGGTTTGGCACTAAGAGTAAACTTCTCTTGTAAATCAGTAAGATACGATGGTGTCCCAAGATCAGAAAAAGGGTGGCTCTATCACTGACTACAAAGCGTCCTTTTTTCTCTTAACTTCTTCATTAAGTTTAATGTATAATTGCTGTATTAAAGCTTCAGGGATCAAACTCTACTTTTTCCAATTTTGCACTGTTTGAATTCTGGTGTTAATGTTCTTATATTAGAAAAGGTAACATGGAATGCCATAGATTATTCTATGGCCTGACTTTAACCCATGCTAGCTAAGATATTAGTATGCTAATATAAGCATTAGCACTGACAGCCATAGGCTCAGAGACAGAACACAATCCCTGAATTAGGATGCTTACTTAAATATAACCAAGGTTTTTTACCTTGGTATTAAAGCATGAAACAAACAAAAAATCAATGTTACTTATAAATACATTTAAAATGTATTTTGTATATAAATAAGCCCCTAAAATGATATAAATCACTCCTGCCAAAACTAAATATAGATAACATTTTGATTAGAGGAAAGTTATTCAGCACGATAGAGATGTGAAAAAAATATGAATGGTGATGTGGAACTTTCGTGTAACCGCACCATTCATAAAGTGTCAGCTCTGCTCAAACCTTAAGTTGCTCCACAAGAGATCAATAACATACACTGCTTAATGGAAATGCTTTTTCCTCATAAAAAGAAGCAGAACATGTTTGTGGGCAACCTGGGGCAATCTCTTAGGTCTGCCAGTACCTTGGCAAGAATGGACTCTAATAGAGGTTTCATTGCCTTTACTACTGTTTTTTGTGCTGTTTATTGTCTCCTGTCCCGATTGAAATATACAGGTGTAATAAATAATTTACAGCATTACCCATTTACTCTTCCAGAAAATGCAAATCATAACTATGTCTATATCAGTGATAAAATGGGTAAGCAGATGCAATAAAGACAGATATATAGCAAATGCTTACAGAGCTTCACCAAAATTACCATCCTTCCATCCTTCATAACTGCCCTGTACTGCTCATCACAGACCACTAATGTTTTAAGAGCCACAGAGCTCTTCAGATCCATCACTGTAGGTACTGTGACCAAGCCAATCTCCTTTGAAGTCTATGAACATAGCAAAGGTGAGACTGTAAAAGGGGATTTTTTTTTTATTTTTTATATTTTTTGTTTAGCAAAGGCCTGCCTTTTCAGAGAAGCCTGAGAAGAGACTACAGCTAAGGTAGTAAGTAACAGGCTGCCTTCCTTTTCCCCTTAACAGCCAAACAATATATGAATTTGTTTCTTTGTGGACGACTCTGAAGGCAATTTTCTATGAGACAGACATGACCACAGAAGAACAAGAAGAAGAAAAAAAAAAAACTCCTGTATTTTCAAGAATATATAGATTGCCCAAAGGCAGAGGCATGAAAAACATGGAGAAGCAGTGTCAGGTCTCTAGTGATCCACCACTGCTAGGCTTCCCAAGGGCTTGATTAGACAACCAATAGGCACTGTACTCTACAGAAACAGGACAGCACATTACCATATATCATTATTTTAATAAGTGCTGTCCCTTCTATCTGTCTAGGAACCATTTGAATCAACCCTTTTCAATCGCTCCTGGGTTTGTAATGTTCTCAAGTATTTGGTGCAAGCCAGGGTCCAAACACATTTTTTACAATGCTCTTCCATGAGCTTCATGGAAGAGCTGCCTCCCTTATGTGTTAGAATGAGGCTGAAAGTCCTGGACAATCTGAAAGCTCCATAAACCTTTTTAGTATCCAGGAATTAAGTTCATTTTTTATGTCGAAGTTAGGTTAAGGTGGGCTAGGACCAGTCACTTACCATAATGCAAGTCATGATGACAGACCAGCATTTGCACGCAGTGGTCCCTTGCAGCAATGAAACTGTACTTGACTCTTCTGGCTTCCACAAATATCCTTTCTGTCTCCTAGCCTCCTTAAACCAAATTCCTTCAAATTCCAAAAAAATCTGGATACCATGCACAGCCCAAGTCTGTCAAAACAGTCACTGATCCAGTTACTAGCATTAAACTTTTATGAATATACAACCTCAGTATTCATCTCCCATGAGAACTAGAAGTCTAATGTGTTTTTTTAGACAAGTATTTTTTTAACTTGAAAGTAATTACTGATTAAAAGTAGATAGGAAAATGCTCCTATAAACTGATGATTTTTAACCAGATGCAGGATACGGATTATTCAAGCTTAGTTGATGTTTATATTGAAAGTAAAATGCAAGGTTTGTTACATGTCTAGAGTCAAAAAGGTTCATCACTGAAAAAACATTGTTACTAGCAATATTAGCAGGGCTTCTTCAATGAATATTCCATTAATTGCTTCCTGTAAAAGCCACTCCAGAGTACTAGAAATAGGAAATTAAAGCTTGCTTACTTTATCTTGCTGACTCAGATCTGATCAGTTTGGTACTGATTCAGCCATTACTACCAATCTAATTTTGTGCACATAAAAATTCAACAAAAAGAAAAATTAACGTTATCATTCATTTTTTAAAATGTCGAAGAATTAATACTTTCCATTTTTATAGTACCTCCTATTTGAGAAGTACTTAGTGTTGGCAAAGGAAAATATATTAAATCTCCTATTTTCTCTGTGGGTTAGGTATCACACAAAAAGGAACACTGAAGAAAGCTCATGGGCTTCTTAAAGGTTATGTAAGGCATTTGTAGCAGAAAAAGGAACAGCACTTGCACATTCTGATTCCCTACCCTGTGCTTTTCCTACCAGATCAGCCTGACTGAAATGTTATCTCCGCTTCTGTGCAATCTGGGAAACATTCAATGTAGAAATTCTCCGCTTCACAGAAAAATAGACACTGGGATGTAGGAAAGTCAACATGGCCTAGCCAACTGCCTCCATCCTCCCAACTGCTATAAGAAAGAGCAGCAAGGTCTACAACCTTTCTGCTGGCTTCCCACAAAGAGAAGTTCAGACAGCCCCTGCTCTCAAGTGCAGTGAATTACTGACCACATATTCCCTAATGTCCCATGCATTACTTGAATGAATGATTTAATGAGGAAAACACATTTAATGATGTTAAGTGACTGGAGAATCAAAAGTTTAAAAAAAAAAATCAGAGGAGAAAGAAAACAGTGAATAAAAGGAGTACGAAGAGGATTTAGTAGTTCAGTTTTCTTCTGGGATTCCTACACAAGTAACATTGACTCAAATGCCCTTAGATCTGTTTTTGTAAACAAATCTACGTGCAATATGCAATGCGGTTAAAGATAATAATTATTTTCCAACCTTGGGATCATGCTAATAGTGACTGGCTATTCACACGGCAGTCCATGGTTTCTTCACATACACCCCCCACACCCCCCTGGGGGTGGAACATTAGCCTTGAAATGCCTAGTACCACTTTCAGGACTATGATACTTCTGAAGCCATTTTTACAAGAGGAAATGTGAACGGTCTGCCACCCAGGTACCACAGCACAACCCAGAACTTCACGGTCAGGTGCAGATTAAAATCTTGAAGCAGATGCTTCCTTAAAGTAAACTGCAAAAACTGCTAAAAAGATACTGCATTCATGCAACAAATAAAGCAAGAAAATCTTCAAGCTCTTCTGCTTCACAGAAAAATGTTCACACAAAGCATACAAAGGAGAAAAAGATACAGAAAATAAAAAAGACGATGGGGAAACACACTGAGAAAAAGGGTGTTAAAAGAGGAAAAAAGTAGAAGTATTTTGAGAAAAGAGCCTCAAAGAAGAGTAATAGTAACTTTTGGAATGAACCTTATCCACAGATAATTAGTCTCAGAGGAAACTTCTGTGAAGCAGCTCAGTGAGGATGCTCAATGAATGCCTGGGAGCTAGTCTAGTGTTAGGGAGCACGGGGGGAAATAGGAGCAAGGAGAATCAAACTTTTTGATCCTCAAGGGCAGGTCTGAGTCAAGATTTTAACCACCTTTTGAGTCAAAGAAAACATATCCAAACTTTCTGCAAGAAAGTACTAATCTGTAGAGCTCCCAAGACTTTTTAATTTAAAATTAAGCTACAGCAATTACCATTCCATTTCCCTCCTATGAGTTAGAATAACAATTGTGAATCACCAGGTTGAATATGGTTTACTCAACCGCTATTATCAATGAGGATATTAATTTCATAACCACATAGGAAACACAACACTACTTTCAAAAACCAATTACCAATTCATATGTTAAAAAAATGAATTAAAATATGAAAGAAAAAGGCAAAGATTAATTATTTACTATTTCTGGAACATTGGATGATTGTTTGCCTTTTTGTTGTGGTGTAGAAAGATTCTAGATGTTAGGCTGTCCCTTCTGACTGCTCACTTTTTTAATAATTATTTTTGTATAAATTATAATTATGAAATTCCCATCATCTGTTTGGTAATGAAATCTGATGACTGCACCATAGGGCTGCAAGAGATCTTCTAGACTATCAGCTCATGTAGTACCTCGTACAAATGCAGATATGCAGTCTGCCTCTCTCCCTTACATGTTCCTAAACACAGAAGAAGGGTTTGCTTACTCCCTTCAATAGATTTAATAGATCATCACACTAATATTAGTAAGAAACTTTGACACAAAGTAATGGTCTGATAAGGGCAAAAAGAGAAAAAATGAAGTATCCATGAGGTATGCTCTCTGAAATATTTGGGAATCAGTCCATAAATCCTGCTTAGTGAATCCTTGTATACTACTTACAAGAAAAACAGTCATAGAGAGGTTCAATAACTTGTCTGTGCTTCCATGAACACTCATCTTCAAAGTGGGTCAGCCCGGCTCCATGCCCCCAGGTGTATCAGCTGTGAAGCTTCTCATCTCTGGTACCATTTTAACTATCAAAATATAATTAATGCTGAAACACTTTAACAAAATCTGATTTTTTTAAGGAAACAATGCCAGTGAGGAAAACTGAGTATCTTCAAGCTGATTCAAACATTCTGTGTATGCAGGTCCTTGGTTGACCTGTACACAGTGACAGCAATTTAATACATGACACATATACATACTTAATTTCAAAAATACAGTCTTTCTGGAATCCTTGATATAGCAAATGCATCTAATTAAGTTAGTTCACGTGATAATTTCTAAAAGAAGCCAATGCAATGTTATTATCAAACATGCAAATAGAATCATCACCAAGGGTGGAAGCCAAGGTAAGTTTCATCTCTGGTAGTGAATAGTTTCTGCACAGCTTTGAATTTTTTCATTTATTCATTCATTATCAAATATTATCCTCTGATAAACTAGCAATATACAGTTAAGTCAGAGACAGTTAATTCACACATGTGGATAGCATCCTTATTTATGTTGCTTACCTGATAGAAGTAGGCAATGAAAATAAAAGAATTCAAAATGATTGCACATAAAAGACTTTTTTTCACTCATTTTCCACTTCTGTCATACAATATTATATAACATGTTATTAATAAAAATACTAATGGTTAACACTAATCTCATTCTACATTCACTGTTCTCAAAGCCTTTTATGTATGTGACCATTTGTTAATTTATAAGCAGCAAACACATTTAGTTGACCTGCTCAATGGAATAAAGAGCAAACTGACCAGGTCACAACAGTAGAGACAACTATGCGATAAAATACGTAGGATATTAGAAATACTCATTTAATAGATGTGGGTGCTGTGGGGGTGCCTGCATGGCCCACCTTGGCAAATGGCTTGGATAACAACACTTGTTAAAATATAAATGTAGATAGAGCGTGCGTGTGTATGTACCAAACACACAAAACTATCTGGAGGCCATGTGCCCAAAAGTGGTCATGCTAAAGATGAGGGCCATCAAATATGGTCATGTTAAAGAGGAAGACAAGCATCAACCAGAAAAATAACTAAGGAATTACAAAGAGACTTTTGAAACAAAGGAGGAAGTATAATAGAAGCAGAAGCACTTGTAGCATATGAAATATACGCTGGAGTGAATACAGCAGCAGTCAAACCTTGTCTGTCGCTGCCAGAAACTGCCCTCCTGGCACCACCGGCCCCTTCCAGAGCTGCCTCCCGGACACCACGGGCAGCCGGCATGCAGCTCACGGGCTGTCAGTATGGGCTGCAACAAGGAGGGACCCATACATGGGGTGTGCACACATGAACTCATGAGGTGTTTTCTCACCAGCATGTGCACCAGTGGATTCTAGCAAGTGGCACAGGTCCACATAGAGGACCACAGCTCCCACAGGAGGGGTGAGTACGTAGGGGAACCCTCCGTGCCCCAATGAGCAACATGTGCCGGTAACCCAGACAGCCCACATGCACCCAGCCATTCTAGTGGATGGGTAGGATGCATTAGAACTTTTAGGATTAGCTACAGAAGAGTATTTTGGCATTTGCAGATGTTCATTAACATTTTTTAAGTGCCTGATATTGTGTTGCATTGCTGAGACAGCTCCTGAGTGTGTAGTTCAATAATTGCTTTTTAACTACATGTCATTAATAAATCAACAAACCAGTTCCATCCTAGTTGGTTTAAACTATTTGAAATGAGCAGTTCTTCCCTTTAAAAAACACATATAATATCACACAACACTGTGTCCCTTCAAATCTCACTTTATGCTGAAGACAGGAACAGCTTTTTTACTGAATGTTCTGTTTCACTAGAATGTTTCTAGTAATTTTTTAAATAATGTATGAAATAAAACAATGGAAAGCTGAACCATGCATGCGGAACTTTATGACATAATAACCTGATTAAAAGGTAAATTAAAACAAAAGCTTGATGACAACATTTTGGCATAAGTGTAATTCTTATCTAAAAAACTTATTAAAAGGGGAAAAACTTGAAAAAGATTTCATTTGCCAGTGTGCGCTTTGCTTGAAATACTTCACTCTTTGACTTCAGTGAATAAAATCACAGTAACTTCATTTGGCTGCTGGTGGGTTTATGATATGACTGAGGCAATCAAATTTAGCATTACTGCTAAGAGGAACCGTGTCTCCTTCACTCTCAGTCATGTCCTCCTTTCACTCCCACTTACCAGCACTGATCATCCAATCCACTGTTTGTAAAAAAGATATATTCTGAAAAGGAAATCTGAACTCTTTGATTTGTTCCTAATGAGTTTAACTCCCTGAAGCAGCTCATTGTGGGATACTGAGAGACTTAGTAATGAGCCTGAATGTTCCTCAAGAGGCTTGTAGGAACTAATGTAGTTCTACATCCAATTCTTAGTTCTCTCTCTTAAAGTTTCAGAAACTTACTCAGTCCATTCCTACCTCAAATGTAGCAGCTGAAATGGTATTTTCCTTGTTTCAACAAATCTGGGCAGACTGCAGAGACTTGCTAAGCGATGATTTTGTTAAGGCTGAGTTTCAGATTAAACTTAACAGCAATTTTACATATAAAGACTTTAATGAATTAGCATAAAAGGAATTAAAATGTGTTAGTGTAATTTAAACAGTAAATTCCAACTTACAATCATTGGATTGAAACTTGCAAATATTTAAGGGAGAATATATTTGTTTAAATTAATGCTGCTTCCAATGATAACTCCTAAATTAAACCTTTGCCCCTGAGTTTTCATTTTCTTGCTCCTTTCCACTTCAGAAAATTACAATCTTATTCCACAGATACATCTGACCCACTGTCTCTCCTAGCTCCACATGACAGCCATGTTCAAAGTCTCTGTTCCTACCTGTAAGGTGCTCAGGGACCATGCTAGATGTTGCCATGTACCAGAGAAAGTCCAGGGCCAACAGCCCACACACACAAATGCTCACTACCAAACAGAAATTTTCACCCGTGGAGAAGCCAGAGGCTTTTTAGCAGTCATCATGAGATTGTGCAACCACCTCCCAAAGAACGTAAGACTTACTACAGAACTACCATTTTCTGCTCAAATTGCCAGCATAGATCTGTAGAATTCCTCCTCTCAGGAAAACATGTTAGGGGATGTACATTTAAAGAAACAGGCCATCTTTCCTCCTGTGTGCCCTGTGAGAACAGAAACAAATCACTCGTGTGATTTCCAGCTCCCCCAGAAAGGAGGTAAGCATTTGTGCACGACAGTCCTGTTACCTAGCTTAGCGCAAAGGAATATTAGCTCTGACTGGGGTTAACATCATGTCTAGAGCAGAAGAGGTTCCACCCCGTGAACTTTAACTCTGGTCAAGGAAACACGCATGGAATGATTCCCCGTGCTTTCAGGAAGCCACTGTGCTGCAAAAAGTAAATCTCAACAGAGTTAAGTAAGTCTCACGCACACTGGACATTTAGGACTCAGTTTCACCCTCCTGAACAGTTTTCACTCATCTGATTAAAGGAATACCTGGTTTTAGCTGCACTTAAAAAGCATTTTATGTTTAGTCAGCTACTTGATAACATAGAGGATTTTTCTCAGTTAAGGGTCCTATTCATAAAAAATCTGCTACATAACAAAGCCTGACCTAATTTGTCTTTATGGAAGGCTATACCTTTAAATTCAACCTTTAATCAGAGAATATAAAAATGTCTTACAAGAGTAGCTGAGAATTATTATCCACCGCCAACATTTGAAGAAGCTAAAGTGTGGAGTCTGTAATGATTTTTTCAGTGTCATGTTTCAAGTCAGTAGAAAAGCAGAGACCAAACGACAGTGTCCTGAAATTCAGGAGCCTTTTATCAGCTATTGTGTTCATCACTTCACTGTTCTCTGTGTGGTCTGCACCTTAGAGCAGAGTAAGGAATAATGTATGCAGTCACCTTGCTGTGGTCTAACAGGTCACCACAACTCAACTGAACCACACTGTGAGTAATTACCTTTATTTTGATCTCAATATGCGGAAGTCTGATTCGGTTTAGGATTCCTTCATTGCTGACTAAACTAAATCAAATTTGCTTTATGATTGCCATGGGCTAAGAGTGAACTCAGAAACAATAGTACAAGTCAGGATCTGTGTGGCAATTTGGTAAATCATAAACAATACTGCAAGTCAGGCATTATGCAGTAACTTGGTAAACCACAATAACTTGGTTACTAGGATAAACCCTTATATTTCAATTAGATAAATCTCACTTTGCCCAAGACCTAAAAAACCTTACCAAAGCACGACCATATATATATATGCACACACACACATAATATGTAAAATATTTTTTTTTACTGATTACTGACTTATCCATCCACGATGCACCCATCACCACATCATTGAAAACAGCAGTCTCAGATTATTTTATGCCTCTACATCTTGCAGCCTTAGAGAACAAGGAAACGTTCCAGCAGATGGTAAATATCAAGGGGGGCATACAACACAAAGATTTAAATCTTCAAAATATTTATGTAGCAGACAAGGCCCAAAAGCAGATTTTAGCTCTGTCCCTCCTGCCTCCTGAATTTATCCAGTTTTGCCTTCTGGAACCTGTTTTACTTTTCATACTAAAAGATATCAAGAGCTATTTTCTAGCTGGTCCATTTTAATCTGTAATAAAAAATGCCTATTACCCACAGTATCAGACTGTAGAGGACTCTCCACAGGGCAAGAGTAGAACTCCTGTTTCCTGAGCTACAATGTGGACCAGGAACTACAGAACACATTACAGTGGCTAACAGACTGAATAGGGTGGAGGCCTCTCTGTCCCTGGATTTATGACAGGACAAGTTGGATTATTTCAGTTACATGATGCTTTCTATGAGCAAACATAAACACAAACAGATGTCAAAAGAAAACACATTTCTGTTTGTGCAGTAACAGCAGATGGAGGATCATCATAGAGCCTGCAAGGTAGGGCATTCATTTAATACTGGCTCATACTTCCTGATCATGCTCACACTTACTTCCTATCACCTCATCCGGTGTTTCTCTTACCCTAATTTTTTTGCTTGGAATCATAGAGAGTGAATATTTTAATGTGCTAATCTTCTAGAGACAAGCCGCAGATGGAATAGTTTCCCATCACTTTAATTAATGGATACCACGCTGTCTGGAGTTCCCAACAGTCACAGTTTCTATTTATTGGGAAACTTTTAACTCTCAGTGAGAAGGATCATTATCTGATACTCTACAAGTGAAGTGTCTGATGAGAAGAGCATGATTAATCAGAAAGTATCCCGAACAGCTAGGCTTTTGGTGACAGGCCCATAATCGAAGAGGCAATTAAAAAAAAAAAATGCACTAAAGCAATTTTGTGATTAACACATACTTGATACTGGCCACTGCTGCATGCAAAGCAAAGTGTTGAGAACAAGCAGACAAAGTGAACAAAATTTCTTATTTCCATAATTTTTCAAATGAAACCTGAACTGAGCAGGAATAAAGCTGCAATCACCTTCTGCCTTCAGCCTATGAGAGCACTAGGTGCACAACCTAGTAAGTAATAAATTTCCTTTTCCTAATTCCAAAACTACTGACACTCCTTATTCATTACCTCATAGCCTAGAATATGTCATATAGTAAGATTTCAAAAGACGTTTTCTCTTTAGTTGCAAGAAAAGCTGGGCTAGGCATGGCGAACAGGCATTGATCAGTACCAACCTGCCAAAAGGGGTCTGCAAAGATCTTCTTGCCATATGACAAAAAAATACATCTTCATACTGTGCTAACTTGATGATTTTGTTACCTGTTCTCTGTGTTCGTTTTCATCAATTAATTAAGTTGGCAGTATGTCTTGCTGTCTTCCAGGCAGCCTAACCAAGAATCAGGACAGAGTAGTGATTCTATTCACCTGTCAGGGACACCTGGAAGAACTCCAAAAGGAAACATTACTGGTATGCTCACATCCAAAAGCTTCTCTCACAAAGAGAAGAAAGAAGGTAAAGGACCAAACCCCAAAAGTTTTGACTTCCTTTGGGTCACTGATCTCCTGTGTTCCTTACCACCCCTAAAACACTTGCTACGATATTGCAGCAAGAGACATAAAAATATGTGATCATTAAGCTTATCAAAATATTTGAAGGTATGAAATAGTTATTGCAAAGTTAAGCTAGGGTATTAATTTTTACATTTGCATAGTAAATAAAATACACTTTGATCCTCTTTCACTAGCAGATTCTTCACAGCTATATTAGGATCTAAGAACAAGCAGCTTGCTGTGAAGTAGTGTCCCGCCAAGTTTGTACCTTAACTAACACCACAGTAACTTTTTTTGTGTGCCATATTCTAAGAAGGGGAACTGTGGATCTATTATCAGTGCTTTCACTCCCGAATTAGTAGGTCTATGCCTATAGGCAAAAGTATCTTGAAAATTACTTCAGACAGATTCTCCAGCACTGTAATGCTTGTACAGCTCTTCACACTGCCACAGAGTAGGTATAAAATACTGCAGCACTTTTCAGCCACTTTGTCTTCATTTTGCACAGATGTAAATGACTGCAAAGGTACAGAGCAATGGAGAATGTGGCACTTTATAAATATTAATTAGCAAAGAATTACACTGCCCCTTTGTGGTACTAAGCATTATCATTTCCACTTTACAAATGGTGCTGCAGTCACGGAGCAAGGTTAATTCTACTAGTTCACAACAGCACGAGACTATGACAGAGGTAGGAACAGAATACAGGCACCTCACAGCTACTTGTTAATCCTGTGAGCCCCACAGTTCCACTTTTTGCATTTGCCTTTCTTACTTGCATCTGTTCCCCAAAACAGCTAAAATGACATCATATTGCTGTCTCTTTACCTGGGGAAAATATGTGAAGATTCCCTGCAGCAAAAGGCTGTCAGTGTCACAGCACAACGCAACCAGCCCAGGATGTTTTCTCCTGGGAAAAGAGGCATGACAGCCGACAAGCAAAATGAGCAGCTCTAAGGGGGTTTGTGTTGACAAAAGGCTGGTTTAAAAATAAGTATTGTCATCTTAATTGTGGTATTTCCATTGACACCCCGCGCAATCTAATGACTGAGATATATTATAAATTTTAGACAAAACTCAAAAGATTCAAAGGGCTTACGGTGCCCTCAGAAACCTTGATATTTTAATGAGTCCTGGATTTTTGTGATTGGCCATGCAAAGCAAGCTCTTTTGCGCTCTGGCCAGAAATACTGGGGGTGGGGGGAAATAAATAAAAATAAAAGCAACTTCTCAGAAAAAAAAAAAAAAAGTGTTCTCTCAGTATTTGACAATACCTGTCACAAAAGCATTTCATCTGTAAAAAGGACACTGAAAATGAAATGTTTAGGAACAAAATAAAAGTACACAGCTATTCCCTTATCTCCTCCAAAGACCAAATCACGTTCCTATTTTAGAGATGGTTTGTGTAATTTTTTATTCATGTGAGTAGACTGAAAATTACGCTACTAGAATTCAATCATCAACATTCTCCGTTAATTTGAAAGCACAGATACAGGATGTTGGTGGTTCTAGATTTTGTTCAGCAAAGCTCATAGTAACACTTTAGTGTTACAAGTTAGTTCACACTATCTAATTTCATCTTGATGCAGAAAGCTGAATGTTCAGATGAAATCCACCAACAAGTACAGGAGTTAGTCCAATACTTCTGGAATAAGCAAGAGGACACTATTCTGAACACAACTTATTGCTGAAGAGAACTGTCTTCTCATAATTTCTAAATTTCAAAATTCAATGTTTGGGGACATCTTAAAATGCCTAGTTATCCATACCTAGCATGAACTGCTAGAGAACGAAGAACAGAATGAGTAGCAGAAGCTTACCCTCTCATCTCTGCAGGCTGTAGTGAAAGTATCAGCATGGGTGTCTATAAGTACTTCCCATATTCCTTCAGCAAACAAAAAAGGTAACTAAATTTAACACTACTTAGTAGCAAAGTAGTCAGATGAAGATAGAAAATTAAATATAAAGCAATACTATTTTAAAACCTACCAGAAGTTATCTAAAAGAAAACTCTTACAGGAATTTGCACAAAAAGATGAAGTGACAGATCTGAACATTCATTTATATTACCCAACCACTAAAAGACTAAAATTTAATATATTAAGACCAAACTGTTTCTCTTGATATATCATTGTTTCTGCTCCTCTTATATTTGAGTAATAAACCATACTCAGTATGAAGAAAATCAGAAGCAAACTGAGGTGAATTGAAAACTGCCTGAATGGCAGGGCCCAGAGAGCAGTGATCAGTGGCACAAAGTTGAGTTCAAGGCCAGTAACTAGTGGTGCAGCCCAAGGGTCAATACTGGGTCCAAAACACTTCAACATCTTCATTAATGGTCTGGATGATGGGGCAGAGCGCACGCTTAGCAAGTTCACTGATGACACAAAACTGGGATGAGTGGCTGATAAGCCAGAGGATTGCGCTGCTATTCAGAGGGACCTTGATCAGCTGGAGAAATGAGCTGACAGGAACCTCATGAAGTTCAACAAGGAGAATTACCATGTCCTGCACCTAGGGAGGAACAATCCTAGGCACCAGTCCGTGCTGGGAGCCACCCAGCTGGAAAAGAATTTTGCAGAAAAGGACCTGGGTGTCGTGGTGGACACCAAGTTGAACATGAGCCAGCAATGTGCCCTTGCAGCAAAGGTGGCTAATGGTACCTTGGACTGCATTAGATAAAGTATTGCCATCAGGTTGAGGTAGGTGATCACTTCTACTTGACACTGGTGAGGCCACACCTGGAGTACTGTGTCCAGTTCGGTGTTCTGCAGTACAAGAAGGACAGGAACATACTGCAGAGAGTCCAACAAAGGGCCACAAAGATGATTAAGGAACAGGAACATCTCTCCTACTAGATCAAACTGAGACATCTAGGACTGTTTAGCTTAGAGAAGACAAGGCTCAAGGGGGTGTCATCAATCTATATAAATACCTCAAGTGAGGGTGCAAAGCAGATGAACTCAGTCTCTTTTCAATGGTGCCCACTGAACAGGAAGCAATGTGCACAAACTGTAACACAGGAGGTTATGTCTGAACATCATGAAACACTTTTTTACTGTGGAGGTGACCAAGCTCTGGCACAGGTTACCAAGAGAGGTTGTGGAGTCACCATCCTTGGAGATATTCAAAAGTCTTCTAGACTTGTTCCCAAGCAACTGCCTTTAGGTGGCCCTGCTTGAGTAGGGGGATTGGATCAGGTGATATCCAGAGGTCCCCTTCCAACCTCAACTATTCTGTGAAATAGAAAAATGTTACTATCATTAATACTACTACTATCATTACTACTACTGCTATCAGACGTTCTTGTCAGCCATATGGTCATAAGATGATACACATAGCATAAAAAGACAGCGAAGTGTGAAAAGCCATCATCTGACTTCTCAGAGACATCAAGTAATAATATACAACAGAGGCTTAATTTTTCCATCATCTACAGTCCTGTGTTTGAGAGGAGTACAGTGCAATGTAGAGATGTTACAAGTACTGACGACTTGTACTGCTCTCTCTGATGGTACTCCACCTCCTGGGGACAGGTGGGACTTGGCAGAAAAACAAGAACCCAACTTTTATACAAGGAGCCCCAACTGCTCTAGCTTAACTTGGGAACAGCCCTGCTTTCCAGCCAGTCACAAAACTGAGACGTACTGGTCACATTCATCTTAAACGGAATTTCTGTTGGCACAAAAGGCATAATGTAGTTCTGTCTGATACCACCGAAAACCTTTCTCTTTCACCCCAGCTAGCAATGACAGGTACTAAATTTCTGAAAATGACATCTAGAAAGCAGTAAAATAGTCAGATTTGGTGGAATATTGGTTCTACAGTGATGCATATTGTTTAAACTACTCAGTTTTATCTGTCTAAACAAATAAGCAAACAGACTACACAGAATAATGTATTTCATCCCTGACATTATTTATCTGGGATTCCCAGACAAGTCATTAGAAGAAATGTTTGGCTGTTTCATGAAATCATTCAAAAGCTAAATGTCAGCTGAAATATTAAAATTCTTTGTTGATCATTTAAGCAGTTTTAGAACATGATAGAAAATAGTGAATAATCCCCAACAATGTTTTTACCTGTAAAATTGCTGTAACAAGCCAATAAACATTCATCTGAAAAGGAGTAGGGGACACATTAAAACCTCAATTAGACAGTTCTTAAAACAAACAGAAACTGCAGTAGGAAAGATTAGGTTAAAACTACCAGTGCAACTCTCAACAGTCAAAGGAAAATGGACTTCCCCAGTTTTTGTCCCAGGCATGCAGTGTTTGTTTAATTCAAGTAATTGAACACTAGATCTGCTATTTACTTTATTCAGCTTTCACCTCAAGCAACCTCTGTGTTATATCTCCTGGTTGTCCATTTGTTTCTTAGACCTGACAGCGTAAAAATACAACAATGTTACTCTGTGAAAGATCCTTCATGCAAAATGCATCTCGAAGCAGTGCTCAGACTTATATTAAACATTCCACTACAACAGAAAAGAAAGAAGAATTTATGCTGCTGATTTAATGTGGAAAGCAGTAAGAAAAACTGTATGAGGGACCTGCATGCTTACTGTGTCTCACTACCTATATTAAAAGTGCTCAGTTTACCAATAAGAGTGTACATTATTACTTGATAAGCCTAGTCCTGCTAAATGCATGTGAAAAATAGCTTGAACAATGCACTGAACTACCTTTTCATATACATGAAACACACCTGTGCTTCCAAATGAAAAAACAGAAGTAATGGGGATCTGCTATGGCTCTTTACACATCTACTAGCTAGGATCCTCTGTTAAAAAAAAAAAAAAAAAAAAAAAAAGCTGTTTTGATTAAAAATAAAGATCATAGTTTGAGTCCTATTAGCTGCCAGAACTGTGCTGTACAGTGATAAGGTGGAGTCAGAAAAGCAAAGCAGCACACTTCGTGGATCCTAGTTACAGAGCACATCAGTAGTGTCAGTCCTCTACCCAACACAGCCTACAGAGGTAACAAATTGACCTTTCTCTGTGCTCCCAAATGGAGGTACAAAAGCCATGGTGTGCATTGGTACTTTGGACATTCTCCTTTTACTAAGAACTTGTGGCCATATTCCATGGTACCTGAAAATTACTCCCCACCTATCTTAACCCTAATATCAGCCATAACTCTGTTAATGACTCTTACTTGTAACTAGATGGAGCCTCCTTTTCTGGAGATGTTCAAAACCTGCCTGGATGCGATAATGTGCAACCTGCTCTAGGAGAACCTGCTTTAGCAGGGGGTTGAACTAGATGATCTCCCGAGGTCCCCTCCAACCATTCTGTGATTCTGCAATCATTTATTCATCATTAAAAGATTAACAACTACTTAATGATGCCAACTATTTTTTATACTTCCTTTCACATTTCCTCTAATATTTGAGGGTTTTTTCTAAATGTTTGCAAAATCTTCTCTTAATTTTTTTTCTTTTTTATGCCATAGAAATCTTAACTTGAATTTAGCTACTAATTCTTATGTAGCCTACTACATTATTTTCATCTCCTGAACCTCCTTCCCTTCAACACCCATCTTTTTTCTTAGACTTAGAATGGCCCTTGTAATAGGGAACATGTTTCTGTTCCCAGTTTATCCCCTTCAGTAATATGATGGCAAACATCAAAAAGAAAATGAGAAATTGCAGATTCTGTAGGAAGCAAATGTTTCAAACTTCTCTAATATTTTTAATATAATAAAACCTCAGCAGTTGGTTTAAAAAAACAAAAACACAGTTAAACTTATAAAATTAATATAACAATTTCTTATTGGATGGTTAAATAACATAATTGCTACAAGTACACTGCAACAACGAAACAGTATATAGTTTGTTTAATCATATTGGTTTGTGCTACAAGGTACAATTTTGCTAATTTCTTCCTGGAAAAAGTGGCAGGACTGTCCAGCATTTCATTTTGCAAGCTTCCTATTAATACCTATTTCATGATGGTTTGGTCCTGGATTTAGTTGAAGGCTAATGATACTTTAAGTGGAGACTGCATGTCTCTCCAAGATGATGACAGTCACTGACATTTTGACTTAGACAAACTCATTCTCAATTGCTCTGCATCTTTTATAGTTAGTGTTCCTGCACAAACAAGATGCAACATTAGAAAATAAAAATGGTTATGTTTTAAACGTCTGCAAGGAGAGTGCTAATGGCCATACAGAGAAGACTCAGATACACTGTATCAGAAAGCAGCATTATGCTTTGTGTTGTAGAAGGTACTACATGAAGTGCCAGTGACTAATATTTATGCTTTTCTGCGTAAAACCACATCAGCACATTCACAGAGCTGTACAGAGGAAGAGTTTGGGCTGTCACCTTTACAAAGGCTACGAACTCCCACTATTGGTTTCAGGATTGCAGTCTGACAACCTTTCCTGTGTCACTAACGGGCACAAAGCCTCTAGGGTAACTATTCCTTTGATGCAGGTTCTTTCTCTTCCTTTAATAAAGATATTAAAAACCCAAATGTTGGCTACAGATCCACCTTGTGAAAAAAGATAGTCCTTGCTTTCACCCAGAAACAGAAACAAGCAGATGGTGACCTCAGTATTAATGGCTCATAGCAGGCAAAATTCCTATTGCCACAGAGGGGTTTGTGACATTGTAAAGATCAAATGGCATTTCATAGACCAGTACTGAGCACCACAATAGTGTCCTTTCCACTGTGCTTAGGGGAAATTCATCAGCCTAGGGCAGCGGTCAAGATGTAACACCCTTGTGTTTCCCAGTTCATGATCCCACTTCTCTTTCTTGCTTCAGTGTGTGAATGCAGACACGTCTCATTTTCTGCATGCAAATAACATGAAATTAGAGCCTCAATGAATGCCAAGCAGTGAGAACATTCTAAAGCTGTGGCTGAACAGATCTACTTTATGCTAGTATTTGACCCAAAAGCAAATTGAGAACTGTGGATTTGACACTACAGTCTAAGACTATGTTCAAACTGAGAAATGGAGCACTGAGAATTAAATACTACACAAACAATGCACATAATCATAAGCAATGCACTTTTGGAAATGTAACATTGCTTCTCCTCCGAAATGAACTTCATAAACTGTAACTGCTGTTAATAAGAGCAGCCACCTCTCAACAGAATATATATTTTTAATATTGAATTAATAGTGACAGGACCTGCTTACCCACCTACTGACATATCAAGGAAAGGAATAATAATGCTGTTTTCCTGCTTCTCATTCTTAAGCTTTGAATTATACTTACTCAATATTCAAATATTTTGAGCTGTTTCTCCTGCCTCCTCTAAATGTCATAAGATCACTAATATCATGCAAAAATGGTTACATGTTACTGCATTTAACTTACGGTGCTGATGTTGCACAAGTGTGGTGATTAAACTCAGTGACAGACCATAAAAAGAAGGAAGGGGAATTTTATTTCACACAAAAATAATTTCATTTACAGTCCTCTCGTCAATTTAACTCATTCATTCTTTTATGATCGTTCTTTCATATTGATATATTCCCAAGTACTAAGTCATCTGGCCATGATGGACAAGGATAGTAGTCAAGTCCTCAGAATGTCTTCCAGGTCCTTCTCACATTGGAAATTATGGTCTGATGTTTGGATGTGCCTTTTATACCCCTGGCTTACGGCTTTTCAACCCTAAGACTGACAATGACTGTAAAACACAGTCTCTTGCTATTGTCCTGCCTGTCTGAATCAACAAGCAACACTGATGATTTACTCACTGTCTTTTGTCTCCTTATCTGGGTATTTTATAGCTCTACTTCTTTATCTTCCTGCCATATTTCCTTTTGATGAAAAAAGCCCAGTAAGAATATACTTAAATATGAGGCAGAGACTTTTTTGAAAGGTTCTATGAAGGCAGCTTTGCAGACAACAAACACCGTCTGGCTAATTACACATTGCTACAGCTCAGGAGTAGCACATAACTCAAAAGTAAGTCAGGACTGGAAGGATCCTCCTGCTGCACTTTCTGATTTGCTAGTAATTAGAAATGGCAGTCCTTATGCTGATGCGGTCCCCAAGCACTAGGGCCAGATGTGTTGAACACTTGTAGTTCTGAGACCACCTGCCAGTGAAAGAATAGAAGTATCATTTGCTGAACATGGCAAGGGCACCTGCTGATAAGATGCACTTCTGCATAACAAGTGACTAAATCACATTCCCTAAAAAGTCCTAAATAATGTCGTGGTCTAAAAAACTACTATTAGTTTTTCATGCAGATTGTCTCACTTGTGTGTGATTGTGCAAGTCTGTGAACGCTACGAGTGGGTATGAAAAAACCCCAGAGCTTAGCAGAAAGAATCGGAATGAGCTGGGAATAATAATAATAATAAAAATCGATCTTAGTCCTAAGTGACAATATAAATACTTCTTGAGTCCCACACACGGTTGAGAAATCTACCCCCAAGACATTGGACTCCATTTCCTCTCACAATCCACGCATCCTAGCAGATCTTGTGAAGCACAGGAAGAACCCCGCTGCCCACAATCAAGTCAAAGTCAACTATATTGCTTAGGTCTCTTCCTACTTGCACCATGAAGAACCTCATATTTCAAATAAACTGAGTCATCAAATGCTTTAGAGACTTAAGCACATAAGCAGAAGAGTAGCTAAGAAAAATACAGAGGCCAGAAGAAGAAAAAAATATGCATTTTCTGTAACTCATTGAAACCAGACACGGTATTGGTGTAGAAGGAAGCACTAAGATAGCAGAAGCTGCAGAGCAAAGGTTTCACTTTCAGGAAGTTATTCTTAGTTCCACCATCCTGCCAAAACCAACAGAAACACATACCAAAGCTCAGCTGAGGGTGTCCTTTACAGGACAGGAACTATACAAATAAGAAATGCCCAGAAATGATTGATTTGTAGGAAGCTAGTACTGGTTAGAGATTTGATCTGGATCTGCCATCTGTAACATAAGATGATCTTCAACATAAGAAGACAAAAGACTTTTAAACTGAAGAAGGGACAGGTTATATAGAAAAACATTAGTAATCCAGCTTTTAAAGTGCAAAGAATTCAAAGTGACCACATTAAACAGAATGAAACCGGAACAGTTTCATAAACTCTCCCCTCTGCTCCTTGTGTCCTTTGAGACAGCTCCATGCTTGCAGGCACAGCTTTGGATAGCTCAGTAGCTTTCTGAACTGCATCGAACTTTGCCAGTCTCCTCTGATCCCAAGGAAGTTCATTCCATTATCTCTGGGTCCTGATGACTGCTCCTCTGAGTGGCCTCTGTCCCTGTAGGCTGCAGCCTCCCAAGCTGCACAGTGACTCTCCTGCCAGCCCTGGAACATTCTCCCCCAAACAGGCTCCATAGCTCCCCAAAGCTGCACCCACCCCCTGCTGTTCTTTCCAAGGGCTCCCCTTTTGCATCTAATTCTTGAAGGGACACAGCATGCAACTGAGAACACGCACGCAAAACAAATACCATCTGTCACATTTGGGAATTTTAATTTGTGTATGCATTGACCTGAGACAAGCTCTGTAGGCAAGAACTGAACTACATGCAATTTCTCTGGCTGAGCTGAGAGGAACAGTAATAAATTTGCTCCCTGTAAGCCACATTCTTCAGATCTCCTAGTAAATACAGGAAGAAAACAGTTTCTGCTGACCTTATATTCTACAACAAGGTGAATTATTTTTGGAGCAAGCAAGCCACAAAGGCTTTGACAGAAGCACCTGGGGCCAGATCTCCCCATCCATCCCCTCTTACACAGGTGAAGTTACACCACAATTATGCTAAAAATATCAGTGTATCAAATAATGAAGAATATGCTATGTTGATCATGTAACAGGAACATATCAGAGTGTTCCTACATCACAGCTTGACAACCAGTCTTCTCACATAGCCAAATCTACACCTATCACCTGAACTGCAGTTGTAGGATGGCTGTCATATCACCCGTCAGTTGTGTGATGGGGACGGGAGGATCTCAGAGAGCAAGGTTTCTGAGGAACAGGGTGACAAGCAATACACTGCCAGCACAATGCCTGTAGCCCATTGACTCTTGTTCTCTGAGGGGCTTCTGAGAAGATGACTGGTGGGAGCAAGCCAGATTAATTGTTCTGGTATGATGGATTTGGTCTGCATGATGGAAGCTTCTTACCCTGCTCTGTGGTGAGAATGAATGTGCTATAATTCAGTATGAATTCCCTACAGTGTATTCAATCAGAATAGCTTCCCAGCAAGTGATGAATTCAATAGAGGTAGCAAAGTGAGGAAAAAGCCCCGTTGCACCAAATCACAGACAATCCTGAAAAGAAAGTTAAAAAAAAAATCTTCAAATTCAGGTTTCCTGGGATGAAACCTATTATACATCTCCTACACCTAAAGAATGAAAGATGCCAGCTTTTCTGGAAAGTTGAGATAAGGAAGCCAGTTCTTTTTTGGAAGTTGTAGATGGGGGTACACCTAAATAGTCCTTAAATTAGAAGACAAAATCTTTGGCACACTCTATTCCAGATTGTGGGCAGTGATGACCTACTTGAGTTTAAATGCTTTCATTTTTTTTCATTTTTCTAAAGTTCTGTACCTAAGGTTGCATGAGTTTGAATCTTTTTCCAGATAGAATTTCCCTCTTTTGTAGGGAGTCATACCCTGATTTCACACTGTACAACTGAATTACAAAGGGATGGCAACTTCTATTATCTGCCTGATTTCTGGCCACTGAGATGTCTTTAGTAAACAATTTGAGTATTTTCACCCCAATCAAACCTTTTTCAACAACTGTGATCAATAGGATCTTCTACTCTTTGAAAAAACAAAGGTAGCAGTAGTAAAAGAAAAGGTAGATGACAAGTATCATGCAGGAAAACTCCACAGAGAGGATCACACATAAATGGAACTCCAGTAGAAAAACAAGACCATTCAAAATTGTTGGTGAAGTAATGGTTCCAGGAAATGATCTGCAAGCCTGGCATATGAGTAAACTACTGACAGCACTGACTTTGTGCTTTAAAATAAAGATATGGAAATGGAAATATGCCAATAATGTAGATGCACAGAAGAACTGCAGCTTGAATTGAGAAGGTATCTTAGTTTTTCGTTTCCTCCTGGAGTCTCCTACGACAGCACTTTGTGCCAATTACAGGTTTTTTTCAATATGATGATTTGTGTAGTAGGACATAGGTTATAAGTCTCCTCAGATCATTCTATACAGGATATTCAGCAAGCCATCACAACTGTAAAACTGAGGAAATGAGGAGTAGACCTCTAACCAGCGTATTTAAAGGTAAATTTCTTGTATTTGTCATTCTCAGTACTTTAAACTGCCATAAAATACTCTAAGGAGTCTCATTAACTATGCAGCAGAAAGGTTTCATCAGCTGTCTGTCCCCAAATATTTCTATTTAAAAGTCTGTTCATCTCTATCACCTTATAACCACTACATGAATTAGACTGAGACCCGGATAGCTACTGCCATTCCTGATAGAGTAACAACCCTATAAACGCTCAGTAGTAGTAGACAGACATTAGCCGCTAGTTTGTCAAAACATTTCCAAGACCAGCTACCACAGATAAAGCTTCTGTCTCAGCCAAACCTTTTACCATGCCAGCCAGATGATGATACTGAGACAGCCTGCAGACTGCAGCAGGACTGAAGATGGCTGATTTTGATAACCTGACAAGCAGCATGAGAGGTATCTTTCTTTACTATGGATTGTGACCAGTTAGCATTAGTCAATAATTAGGAGAGATGCAAAAGGACCCTTCCATCAACAACTGAACATGAAGAGCTGAGTAAATGCAAGACAGGAACACAGTGCTTCTCTAGGAGGGAAATTAACATTTTCATCGCATTTTACCAGAGACAACTCTGAAAAGTTGAGAAATAAGAATCACTGAAACCTGCAAGACTTTTAGACTTTTTTTTTTCTTTGAAATGGAATATATTATGATACAACAAGCCACAGCAAAGGAAGTGTTTTACTAGTGTACCTCTTCAAACCAGCGTAGCTTTATTAATTATTTAAGAGCTCAGAAAACTAGTGAGAGATATCAGTTTTGATCATGATATGCTATGTATCAATTTTGTAATTAATTGCTATTTTCTATAATAATCTTTCTGACTCTAGCTAAGCAGCTGTGAATATGGAACCATAATACTCTACAGCACACCAAGTGCCTCACCCTTGAGATACACATAATTACCATGTCAGGTGACAATGTGACAGCTACACTGATATTACAGCCAGAAGTGGTACAAGTGTCCCTGCAGCGAAGTCTGCTTTTCTCTTGTTACCCTTTATATTGAACAGGAAGTCAATGAAAGTCTTAAGAGTCTGTACTTCTGGCAATGAAAAATTACAGACTCATTCAGCAATTTCTTAAAACCCCAGCAAATTGTCAGTACAGAAATCAGGCAGGTGGCTTGGCTATCCAGTTCTCATTAATCTGCCCTCTGGCATGTGTCAGTGCTCTGAAAGAATTTTGTATTATGCTTTGATAAAGCCTTTCAAAATGTGTTGAATGTCTAAGTAATTTTTCACTGAAGTATGTTTGCGTAGCAGTCCCTAGACATGGGCTAATTATTTTTTCCTTGAATATTTTTTAAAGAATATCTGCCTTCAACAATGCGAGCGTAGTATTTTGTCATCACTCAGACTCGTGTTATTAGATTTTTTTGATCTTTAGAGGGCAGTAAACAACACATACAATCCCATTTAGAAATTTAAATGAACCAACTCCTCTAAGTTATTATGCCTATGTTCATTCATCTACAAATTCCAAAGTTTTAATGAATAAGAAACAGGATTGAGTTAGAAAAAGCAGCTAGGTCACTCAATTGAAACTCCAAAGTATATATTCAGGGTAATATTTTTTTTTATTTCCACAGTTGCTTCTTTATTAAATTTATATCAGTGTCTCAAAACAGTAAAATATTGCTGAAAGGGAGGAGATGGCAAGAGGACTATGTCCCCAGTATCCCAATGCAAATGCGTATGCTATTTTTAGGCCAGCTTTGGACTTTTCTAAGTCTAACATAACATCTATTTTCGTCCTCTTTCCATATCATTAACTGGCTCCTGTTAGAAGAACCCTAATGGTATTGTTTAGAAGTGTTCCACTCCCATGATTTACCTTATTACAACCATTGCCCTCTACAGAACTATTGGCGTGATTCTAATTAGCTTGCAATGGCTTCAACTAGAGATACCACAGTTGCCCCAGTTATAAAAAATCCTGGATCTCATCACTTTAAAGATTAATAAAGCCCCAGTATTAATTCTTACTGTCTGCTAATTTCCAACAAATTATATTTTATGTGGAGAAACAGAAGTGTGAAGTCACAAAACCTGCCAATTCAAATGTCTGCAGCACACACAAATTAAGTGCCAGTTAAATAGCTTGATAAATTCCAGTGTTTCAGAAAGGTCACCTATTTTGTTTCTGCTAGTGCATGGACACCTTGCCTGGCTTATGTAGTAGCGAAAAAGCAGGTCACATTTTACAGTGCAAGAACCATCTGACGAAAGGAATGACCATTTAGCACATCTGCCAAGAAGAAACACCAGAAGGAAACATTTCCGTGATCTATTTCATATACTTCTCTGCAATTATATTTTCTTTAACAGATACACTGCAGGACCAAAGTGTTCTGCCAATTCACTGTAGATTAAAATCAATAAATCAAGTACATCACAAATTCTCTTCTGCTTGCTTTGTAGATTTTAAGGAACTATATCACAATATCTCAGTCTTTCCTGCTCCTCTCTCAAACATGTTTTGTTATTCTTCATAAATGAAATTGTGAACAAATTTTGTGCTTACTCAACAGAGGCGTATCAGGTTAGACCAAGACTGTCAGAAAGTTTATTGTGCAGAACTGTGTCCTTTTAACTTCACAGCGGTTAAACGAAACACAACACACCCTACCCATCCTGATGGCTGGCCCTTCAGGACCTTGGGCAGAGGTATCCCAGAAACTGTGACAATGGATATCACTTCTGTCTGTCTTCTCCATATTCCTTACCATTAAATCCTTGAAAAACTAATTTCTAGATTAGTTCCTAGATTTCTCTTCTTATTCCTCTACTAGAGATTTACGGGAGGGTGAGGTAATTTTTTTATCTATTTATTTATTATACAATCTGAAGACTGAATCAGACAAAAACTTGTCTGTCTGGCTTCCATTCCTTTATACAGTAAAAAGAAGTTTCAAAAGACACTCATTTTCCAATTCCTAATTTACCATTACTGTCAGCAAGCACTGCATCCTATCCAGTCTTGTGAAGTTGATACTCCTGGCTGATAATTTTGAGCAAGCAGCACTTATCTATACCTGGAACAATTTCTTTATCAATGAGACATTCAAACTGAGTAACATTCAGTCAGCCACTCGGGAGAAATTTGTTTCAGAAATGAGGGCAGGGGGAGGGGGGAACCACAGAAAAAACTCAATAGTTATTCAGACAGTACTTACTCCCATAGCTTCACAAAGCACACAATTTGACATGTTGATGGACCTCCTTGAAGTTCATCGTGTGCTGTCCTGCTTTCCATTGTTCAAACTGTATTGTCAGGTACAGGTTCCTCCCCACTCACATCTCATATTACATACAGCACGTCTGTCTCAGCTCCATCATTTTAGCTTTTCTCCTTGGTACACGGGGTATTTATCCTATCTGAAACTTCTTGAGAAAACCATGGCCAAGTGTTAGCTTTTATGTACAGCCTGACAATGTGCCCTGAAACTCCCCAGAAAAAAAGCTCTGAAAAAATATACACATTCCCCTGCTTTTAGATGACTTTAAAAATTCTCATCTACCTATCTTCTAATTGTTGATTTGACATAAATTGTAACTTCAGGTGTATACATGACTTATAAATATTAAAGTTCTCATACACTCACACAGAGAGCACTAAAAGCCCCAAAGAATAGCTTCTTTCAGTATGACTCTAGTAACAGCAGCCAGAAGATATACGTGATCTCTGCCTTGCTAACTGATGTCCTATGTGACATGTATTCATTAAGCAGCCCTGTGAACCACACAGAGGTCTGAAATTACAACAGAATGGGAATAAAGGAGTCTGAAGAGTTTCTGGTGGACTAGGGTAAGGGGAGGGGAATCTTTCAACTTTAGATGTTTTCTTTGAACAATAAACTGCACATCTTGCCTTCTTAATGGGGTTGGTATGTACATTGTAAACAAGGTGTTCAGCTGGACCTTGTTTACAAAGAAGGGCATGTGAAGGTTGAAGGCTGGCTGGCCTGCAGTGACCATAAGAGGAAGAAGCATGGCAAAAAGCACGATCACAACCCTGGATTTCAAGAGAACAGGCTTTGGCCTCTTCAGGTATCTGCTTCACAGAGTCCCATGGGATAAAGCCCTTGAGGAAAGAGTGGTCCACGAAAGCTGGTTGATATTCAAGGAACACCTCCTCCAAGGTCAAGAGCAGGAAGCCAGGCAAAAAGTTTCATAAGGTCTGCACATGAGATGAACAAGGAGTTCCTGGCAAAACTCAGACAAAAAGAAAGACAAATACAGAAGGTGGAAACAGGGATGGGTAACTGTCTGAGACTGTCCTGAGCATGCAGAGGCACAGTTAGGAAAGCCAAATCTCACGTGATGTTGGACATGGTGAAGTCTTTTAGAAGTGCCTAAGTAGCTAAAGGAAGACTAGGACATGTGTGGACCCACTGCTGAATGGAGCAGGGGCCCTGGCGACACAGGTCATAGAAAAGTCTGAGGTACTGAATGCTGTCTTCATCTCAGTCTTTGACTGTCTTGGGCTGAGTTAAATCTAGTTTTCCATACTGTCCCCTATTTTCAGATATTCCTATTTACCACAGCCTTAGTTACTGCCTTACTCCCTGAAAAAAACCTTCCCCGGGTAGAACAGTCCAGTAAGATTTTTAAGAAGAGAGGTAACAGAAATACTCAGAAGAGAGATCAACCAGAAGAAAAGTAACCAGCTATTACCTAATCATTACCTTAGTTCATATCAAGGTCCTTTCTAGATTATCACATTGTACAATCTCAGATTTTTTAAACTAAATAACTCCAAGAACATTTACATTATGAACACTGGAAGGGGAAAGATTTAGTAACAAAAACAGAATACCAGTGAATTTCAAGACAATTAACTTGAAAAGGTCAGAAATATTTTGGCACTACTGCACTATTGTGGGTACTCACCAGAGCCTTTGTCTAAAATCCAGGCTGTTGGAATCAACATTGCTACTTTCTGACTTCAACTCACTCACTGAAAATTTCTAGCTTACTTCAGAAAGAACCTGAACAGTTTTGTAACAAGAACACAGAAGATGCATCAGGTATAGGTAAGTAATGACATTTATAGTACTGCTGTTCTGTCCATACTTCATTAAATTTTCACATTTGTAGCATCTCGGATGGAAAAGGATCAATTCAGATATGGACAAAACAAACTGGTTTCTGTTTTACAGATACTTTACATCCTCTAAATATTGAAAACAAAGCTGTTGCAGTCTAAATAACTTAAACGAAAGTGACACTTCCTCAGAGGACAGCTATTTGTTTTGTTATGGGTACAAAAATCAGGGGGGTTGAAAGGCTAAAGGTTAATATCGTAATGCTTGATCTTAAAAACAGCACATTAACAGGTATTCAAGAAAAACTAAAATCAGAAGATTAAAAAAGCTGTCTGCTCCTCCCAATCTGATGCACAAAGCATTCCCATTCTCAAAATTGTGGACAGAATATGGGATTTTCAGGTATTATAAATCCCACACAAATTAACTCATCTATTTTCATTTAATATCTGTAGGTCTCTGATATCTTCAAGTGGAGACAGAAAGAAACACAGACCATAATACTGTTTACACAATGTATATATTTGTTGATTATATATCAATTGTGCATGATATTGTTATGATATATGCTAATTAATCAATTGGATTAAATTTTAATCCAGTGAGGATAAATAAGGACCAGAAAATTAAGTGGATCCTATTAAAAATGTTTTTTCTTCAAAATCTGTGGATTACATTAGAATTGCTAGGAGTTCTTCTATTTATCATTTATTCCTTCCAGAGAAAACAAGTCTGGACATTCTCACTGTATCACTAGTACCCTGCTGTGACAATTACGCTGACTTGATGGGTCTGAACAGTAGAAAAAGAAGTTATCCTAAACTGGGTTTAATTTGAAATACACAAGTCATTGCAGTATCAGCAGCAGTTTATAAAACTAATGTCAGGGAGGCTACCTAACATTTGTTTATTTTTAAACAATCTCCCGTACTCAAGTATTATGCCCTCTAAGGCCAGTGCTCATGTCAAGCTTTTCTGCACAGAAATAGGAAAGGTATGTAGATCTGTACCTTTGATTTAATTTAGAAAGTAAGTACGTTTTAAATTAGCGGTGTGTGTGGTTTAGTTTTTTTACATGAACAGTACCAACTGATTACTTTTCTGACAAGAACAGACTTAGAAAATGTAATTATGTGCTAGTGCTATCTAGAATCATTTACAGGCAGAACCTCTGCAACTATTGTAGTATGTAAATACATGCTGAGCTTCTGAGCTACTATAGTCCATGTTTTTATTCCTCTCAAAGTTCAAATCACAACTCTGTGAAGCCCTGGTAATGCATATACTTGTGTTCTGACTTAAATTTATCGATCATCTTCACAGAGATTCTGCAAATGAACCACAAGAATGACATATATATCCTCCTCTCTTCCAGTTGAAAACTATACATGCAGCTTTGCACCATGGCACACTAATATCCAAGTCCTAGGACTATTGCAGAATGTGTAAATCAGTTATAACAAATGACATGATGATCCTGAGAGACAGACAATTAGTCATCAACAGCTCTATATTAATACCAGGGTATTAGTAAACTGTAATAAAGACAAAAACTCCAAAACAATAGGCCCTTGCTATTTGCTGAGTATAAAACAAATTCCAATACAGAATGCATGGCTAAAATCCCACTTAAGGAACTGTGAAAATACTTAGGCCAATGGTATACACTGCATTATTTGATTCTGCAGCTCCTCTCTTACCCACTTTCTTTCCTATATACCTTAGTGTTGGCTCATCTACTCCTGACCAAGCTGCAGAGACAGCATAGTAGGCATAGCTAGAATAAGCATAGCTGCATATCAGCATATGCAAGTACTAACTGCATGTCTGATAGACCACCCAGACACATTTCTTGCTTTAAATTACTAACTGTACATTGTGGTTTAATCACAGCTAGCAAGTAAGTACCATGCAGCTGCTCGCTCATTCCCCACTCCTCCGCCTCACCTAGGTGGGATGGGAAGAAGATTCAGAAAAAGATAAAATATGTGGGTTGAGATAAGAACAATTTAATAACTGAAATAAAGTACAGAATAATTATATTAACAATAACAACAACAACTATAATAATAGTAATGAAGAAGAGAGGGAAAGAGAAATAAAACGCAAGGGAAAAAAAACAAGTGATGAACAACACAAGTGCTCACCACCTGCTGACTGGTGCCCAGCCAGTCCCTGAGCAGTGATCGGCCCCTCCCAGCCCCCCCCCCCCCCCCCCCTCCCCCCCAGTTTATACACTGAGCATGACGTTCTATGGTATGGAACACCCCTTTGGTTAGTTCAGGTCAGCTGTCCTGGCTGTGCTCCCTCCCAGCTTCTGCACCTCCTCACTGGCAGAGCATGGGAAACTGAAAAGTGCTTGACTTAGGGTGAGCACTACTTAGCAATGACTAAAACATCAGTGTGCTATCAACATTGTTCTCATATTAAATTCAAAACACAGCACTGTACCAGCTACTAACAAGAAAATTAATACCATCCCAACCAAACCCAGGACATTATATCAGGAAGTGTTTTCATTCCATTTACCTGAAAATTTGGCCTCTATCATGTCAAAAACGTACAGTACCCAGAAAAAAAGTGTGCATCATAGGTATTTATGCAGTTCGTGATTTTGTTTCTCAAAGTGCATGGCAAATGATAACCTAATCAGCATCAAGACAGTATACATTCTTTATAACTTACTACTATTTACATTATACATGACTAACAAAATAAGGGAAAAACCCTACATTTGTCCTCTCAAACATTATCCATTTTTAGGGCCCTATTTCTGCATAACAGAAAGACGTAAAATGTCTGCATAAATTATTCAACCTTCACAGCATCTGTGTCAAATTTAGAGATAAATATAAAATTGCTTGAATTAGTGCAAACAGTATATCACACCAAGCCCCTCTATATGTATGTTTTCTCTGCTTAGATTCCATCAGGCACTTCACATACAAGTGTCATTACTAGTAGGTCTAATATGATCAAGTAAGTAAATATGGGAATCCTGACTTTCTCCACTGCTTTGCTTGCATTCTGTTTCATAAACACTAATACCAATAACTGAAGATTAAAGTGCCAGACACCACCACACATTAGTCTTACCCAGTAACCACACCTACCTTCTGAGGATTCTCCAGCCTTACCAGTCATGGTCTTAAGTCTTCCATGATTTGTAGCTGTGGGTTATTAGGGGGAAAAAAAAAAAAAGTATTTGACTATAGTCCTGCAAGTATTTCACTAAACATATTTTTAAGTAAATAGCATAAAAGTGTTACAATATACATGGCTGTGTTTAATTTTTCTGTAAATTTCTATGATTTCTACCTACCTGAATTAGCTATATATTATTTATAATCATTAAAAATTTAAGATCCTGATATGTATTTAATCTAATGGCTGATTACTTGCAAATGTTTATAACAGTAATTTTTACCCTATTATCACATCGCTTTTTCTTTAAATGCTCATAGACTGCTGTTTCTTTTATCTTAATTCTTGATACTTCCTTTCCTTGCCTCTAACTCCTTCTAGAAACTCAACAGGTTTCCCTTAGCATGCCTATCTCTCCTTTCAAACTACTTTGTGAAATTATTTTGCACAGTTCTAAAACTGGAAAAGTAGCAAATAAGTATGCAGAATGATATCCCTACCAGCTCAGGTGACCACACATCTCTAGACTATTTTCCTTTTGGAAAGGAGCAAACCTTCCAACTGAACAGTGAAGTTTCTTTCTTAGAAAAATACGGTTGTTTCTTTCCTCGTGCTGACTCTTCCTTCAGAATTGGTATTTTAAACAAAGCAATATTCCAAATATGCCATTATTGCTCCTTCTTTACATTAAATATTGTATGAAAAATAATACTTTACAGAAAAAGTTCCTAATCAAGTTTTAATCTTTTGCCTTATGTAAAATTCTCATGTATTAAATGATGCACAACTCTTACATAACAATGATGTCATCATGCAATTCATAACTATTAGAATACAGAGATTCAAAGGAAAAGCATAAAATTCACATGAGCAACTAGGAAAGCAGTATAATGTCTGAGAACATGACCTTAGAATCAAAATAATGTTCGCTTTTGAACAAAGGTTTTCACACTAGATGGGGAGATGGGATAGTGTGTCATGTGCTTGGTGTGCCAGGACAGAGGAAATACATGGAACTTTTTCTCCCCTCCTCTTTCACCCCTTAAGAAGCCTCAGGAAAAATGGATGCATTGTTGGGTCAGATGATCAATCATGAATCAATCACACTTTACTTTCAGCACCATTCCTTTCTGGTGCTCTGGCAGGTCCTGAATGTTTCCAATACACATTGTTCTATCACAGCAGCACCATGGACTTGTAGTCTTTATATCCAGTCACTTTTGGCAGCCTACAAAAACCTCATTCAGAAATGCAAATGAAATAAGGGAAATAACAATTTGTAGCATTTTATGATTCCATGACCTGTCTCCCTCCCTTTGATCCTGACAAACTTCAAAGGTTGGTGGAAAAAAAAAAGGTATTAAAGCTTTGAGGAAAAATCCCCAATGTATTACAGAAGTCTTACATAATGGAAGATGTTAGGCAATCTTAAGAGAGGGTTCACTATTTGCTCTCCTAATAATGATTCCACATGTCTTATTTTGTTTCTTTTATAACTACATTAGGAGTTCAGTGTTCATTTTTACTCTTTAGCTAATGAGGTCTATTCTTCCCTAGCAGTTAAAAGAATTGGAAGTCTTTTAAAGGCCGTACCAGAATAAGTAAGTTTTCAACTCCCAGCACTCATACTTGCTTACAGTGCAGATAGAAAGAACTCAGGCTTTTCGATCTGACAATTAAACATGCATCTGGTGTAATAAGTATGCTTTTGGTCATTATAACTATCCACCAAAATTATCTCTATTCTGAAACTGTTACTTTATACTTATCAATGGAGTTTATATGAGGTTTCTTGATATATTTTTGTTGCATGTGTACACAGTTCCCAAAACCCCAAAGGCAAACTTCTAGATGGCCTTAAAATGGTAAAAAAAAATTAAAAAGCCTAAACTCAATGAGCTCTACAAACACAATGGGATTTCACACAAAGCCTTTTCCATTTCCCTTCAGTGATCTCACAAATGCCATTATCACCACTTATTAATAAGTTGTTATTTTAGTTATCCATTGAAAATATCATTCTGCATTTTCTACTTATACTTTTTCTGGCAATTGCTCTGGCTCCTATTACAGGAAAAAACAAGATCATTTGAAGTTTTTCAAATTAAATCCCAAGTAATATGTTAAAGTGAAAATTACTTAAACACTAAAATGCATGCTAAAAAGCTCTCTATTTTTTTTGCCTGATCAGTTTAAGTTTTAGCTGAAAGCAGACAGAGAGAAGATAGTTAGTGATGGAACATTTACTCTGACTAACATAGCGAGATGAGTGCATATGTTAATACCATTAAAGAAGCAAAATTCATGAAGTGGAAGGAAAGGAAGCAGCTTCGTAAGTCTGTAGAAGCTCTAACTTTAGATAATGATTTAAGGGCTTAGAATTTCTGGCTCAGGGAGGCAAAAAAATATGCTACAAGAAATGTCAGAAGTGCTTAAATCTTTTCTCCCAGATACATTATGCTCAGTTCACAAGGAAATTCAGGACAATACTCTTGTAGACAAGAGTATCAGAAGTCATAAAAAGTGCTGCAGATCCACAGAATAAGCAAGCTTGTCACCTGCATTTTTCAGCTAAACTCAGAAGCAACCTAATGTGTAACTATGTACAGTTAACGTATGATCAGGCTACACAAATTATCAGACCAACCTGGCTATATACATTTTTTTGATTGTCTTGACCTGCTGGGAATGCTTTTCCTAATACAGCTCAGGATGCTGTTGATGTTTATTGCTGTATGAGCTGACTCATACTCAGCTTGCTGTCCACCAGGAACCCCTAGACCTTTCCTGCCAAACTCTTTTCCAGCCAGTTGGTCCCCAGCCCTGCTCTGGTGCCTGGGGTTGTTCCTCCTCAGGTGCAGGATTTGGCACTTCCCTTTGCTGAACTGCATGAAATTCCCATCAGCCTATTTCTCCAGTCTGTCAAGGTCCCTTTGAATAACAGTACAACCATCTGGTGCGTGAGCCCCTCCTCTCAGTTTTGTATCACTTGCAAACTTAAGGGTGCGCTCTACCCCCACCGTCCAAGTGAGCAATGAAGATGCTAAACAGTGTTGATCATAATATCAGTGCTTACATACACCACCAGCGACTGGCTTCCAGCTGGACTTCACATTGCTCATAAAAAACCTTTAAACCAAGAAGTTCAGCTAATTTTCAGTCCACCCCACTGTCCACTTCTCTAGTCATAACTTACTTTGTAAGTTTGTCTAGAAGATACAATTCGGAGACTGTGTCAAAAGCCTTACCAAGGTCAAGGTAAACAACATTCGCAGCTCTCCTCATCTACCGCACCAGCCAACCTTTCACAGAAGGCTGTCAGGCTGGTCAAGCATGACTTCCGTAAATGCATGCCAACTACTCTAAATCCCCTTCTGTCTTTAATATGTTTTGAAATGGTTTCTGATTATTATTTGCTCCACAGCTTCCCAGGGACTGATATAAGGCTGAAGAGTTTGTAGCTACCAAGATCCTCTTTCTTGCCTTTCCTGAAGATAAGACTGACATTTGCTTTCTTGTAGTCCTTAGGAACCTCCCCCAAACACAATGACTGTTGAAAAAGAATTAAGAGTGACCTTGCAATGACATCAGCCAACTAACTCCATTAGCACTTACTGAGTCAGGTCCACTCACAGACTTGCATAAGCCCAGTTTGTTTAAATCTTCGCTAACATAACTCTCCTCCACTAAGGGCAAGTCTTCCTTGCCCTAAAACTTCCCACTAGTCTCAGGCCAGTGAGAGACCAGTTTCAGAGAACACATTTGCATTTAAAATTCAAGAAGGTATGGCTTTCTTGAACCAGTCAATGACTGAAGATACCAATACTCATGCTAGCTATCTGAATGAACCTTGAATGGGAATCTGCTAATCCTGTCTTGTTTACACCAGATTCACCTGAATGACAAATACAATGATCAGAAAAGGAAGCACAGTCTCAGTGAACCTTCTGGAATATGTTCATTGCAATACCATTTCCGTGGATGAGAGTAAAGAAAGAAAATTGATTAGCACTTTTGTTTCTTCTGGACTGAGGATATCACAACCAGGAATTAAATCCTCAGTGTTAAATAGCACAGAGAGCATTATCATGGTCAAATTATGTTACCTCAGTGGGCCTTCCACTTATGCTATGAAGAGTAGTATCAGTAAAAGAAGAATCTTGTCTTTGTCAGGGAAATAATACAGCAGTATTTGCAGAAAACTTGTATGGCCTAAATAAAAAATAAATAAGTATTTTAAAACTTGATAAAAATGAAGGGTGTGTCAGAAGCCAGAACCTTTTGGATTGGCAAAGCAGAAAACAGCCATTGCCTCAGGGCAGGGGAGGAGATTCCTTCTATAGTGGTTTCTGTTCTGCAGAAGAAATTGTTTTCATGTTCTCAGAACAGCCATAATTAACATTATTCAAATAGCAAGCATCCGAGCAGTTAAGAAGCAGGGGTAACAGAACATGCTGAAAAGTTTTATCTTACAACGGATCTACCATCAAGGCATAACAGGTCAAAAATGACAGGTAGCAAACAAAAAGAAAATGTTTTATTCTGTCACACTTTATCTTCAGAAGTCACAGGAGACTGAAGCACAAATATGGAGAAAGATTCTACTCAATCCAAAATACAACATCCATTAAATAGCCTTAACTGTTCCCTTAAAATTTATTTCTGAGAGACACTTGTCACAAGTAAACAGACTTGAGAAACCTTCACATTTTCAAACAGAACATTGACTTAGGATCTTTTCACAGCACACAATGTTGCTTGCCAAGTTCATCTACTAAGATGTCATTTTTCTCTCCAGGAAAGGAAAGCAAACAAAAACCTGCCCCATGGTTACGATATTTTAATAAATCTATCATTCCCCATTCCGGATAAGTATGTTTAATTAGCATTTAAAGCACTATTAGGTAGCAATATCTGGATGGTTCAAACAGCTTTCATTAGGTTTGATAGCCATCAGGAGTTTAAAAGAAAAAGTATCTTACATCAATCTTACTCTTCAAGTCATATTCTCAAGAGAGCAACTAGCAAGCTCTTGAATGCCAAGTCAGCTTACCTAATTTTTCACAAGTGCATCTACAATTAGGACTTCCGCATTGTGTAGGGTTGTTTAATCTTAGGTTAAACTTTGGTTTAATTAGGCTATGATGAGTTTCACTTTACTATGGTTATATTGCTGCTGTTACCCACACTGGTGTATTAAAACTATCTGAAGTATGTCTGACTATATTCCACTGGAGTACAGGCAGCAGACCATTCAGACACAGACATACATGATGATAAGGACTTCTCCTATAGCTTACCATGTTCCAACACCCATGGACTAAGGCACAATTAAAGCAAAACTCAATTAATTTATAATTACCAAGCAATAACGATTATGTTTTCTTTTTCTCTGAACATCTGTCACAAAACGTTTTCATCTTCACTGAACATTAGTCAAACACCTGCTTCTCTGAGCTGTGATGCTGTGGGGAATCACTCTCCAACAGGGGTTTAATACATGCTGAAATGGGAATGAGTATATGTGCCTTTAATTAACAAGGAAAGATGTAACAATACAAAAACAAAAAAACCCAAACAGCTAACAGCTCTTGGAAGATGAAATGTAAACGTAATTTCTCTTTCAAACTAAATGAGATGAGCCACTTGAAGCCTTCAGAATAAGGATCAAGAACAAATGACAAGGTTTTTTATCTGAAAGAAAGTGTATTGTCAATCTTCAGGTTTCAGAATTCCTTCTTTTCTTTGACAGGTTTCATTTTCTATAAAATCAGAATGCAAATATATCAGAGTAGTGTAAATGTTTTCTGCTTTTTTTGCGCCATTTTTTGAGATGTGCAATTCAGTCTAGATTTTCTATTCTCATTTCCAATATAGAAATGCTACCACATTTTTATAACAAATTGTCAATTATTTGGATTGAAAATAGATTAAATGTACATTACTAAACTTCGAAAACAGCAATATTTTGTTTAAAGAAAAACTTACTAAATCATTAATGTCAATAAATGGTGACACAGTATAAACTCAAACATGAGTTTCCTATGTTCCACATATTTTAAGGCTTTTATTGCACACTGGTAGGTGTGACACTGCTCTAATCTAAATTATGTCAGGGCAAAAGCAAACAGAGATCACCAGCTGATGACATTTTTATTAGTAACACTTAGGTCAGTTAGTAACAGCCCCTGTTCAGAATATATATGCTCAAATTAGACTAATTTCCCAGCTGTTATAGTTTTATCAGTACCAATTTCTAGAGACCAACATGGCTCCTGAAAATGGAGCAATAAAGAGAGAACCACAGCATGCATAAATGATAATGCAGTTGAATAAATAGTAGTGGAGAAGTGGTGAATCAATCTGAATATGAGAGCGACTGTGATAAATTCAGTAAAGAAATTAACAAGCTGCAACAGATGGTTAATACCCTACCTACAGGAACAGCTTGGCATATATAGAGGTTATACATACTTGATGTCATAAACCACAACTTATTTTAGACATTTTATTCACTAAAAATCAACAGCTTGCTCCAGCCACTTGTACCCTCAGCCCCCACAGTGCCATGCACACTATCTTTGTGTTTAAAGGTGGGGATGGCTAAGTGACTGACCCCTCTACCTCCCTCCCGTTCCTTTATCCCCTTTCTTCACTTGAGTGAGGCTGCTTAACACTAGTGTTTTATTGTAAACCTCTTAACAATACAAGCAAAACCCCAAGACCCTCATTAAATATACTGCTAGATTTCAACTACTACTTCAGATACCATACTGTCTAAGCACAGTCATCTATCAAGAGACTATAACTCCAGCATCATGTATGCACAGGCTACTGATATATCCACATGGAAAACAAGTATCTGGTATCTCTAACCAAAAGAATATATGTACCTGTGCTGAATGTGTGGATTTTACTGCACAACAAAGCAAATTGCTAGCTGAGTGGCATTTAGCATGTTCCCAAAAGTTGGATTAAGATTAAACTAATTTTTACCTCCAAGCAGTTAAATGCTCAGAGATAACTGTCTTGTGTCTCACTAATATGCATTGTTTAATCCTGCTGAGCCAGAGAATGAATTCTGTGACTTCTCTCAGAGAAAGGACTACATTGCAATAATAGCTACAGCTAGTATGTAGCCGATCCTGATTAGACTACATTCTGCAGCAGTGCTAGAATCACTGCAATTACTCGAAGCACCAGCAAAAGCTAAACCTTACAGCTAGTCCAAAATCTTGAGACCTGCATTTCAGGTCTCCTTAGGATCTCATGATAGCATTACTTCTAATTTAATGAAGAAGAAAAACTAACTGTTTTCAAGAAAATAATTGAGCCGGCCCCAAGCTCTGGCAAGATAAAAGTATGAAACTATAGGGATCTTGGAACCAGAAGGATCAGGGCTAAATGGTAATGAAGATCCACCATTTACACTGCTATCTGATCCACCATTTACACTGTCATCTGCACATCTAGAGTGGTCATCATGGTTTGTGAATACCTGGACGATAAGGGAACAAATCCTAAAATGAGTGACTTGAAGGTTTCTCATAAAAGCACTCAATCTGCTCTGACAATGTTGTCTTAAAATAAAATGCCTAAAAATAAAATAGAATTATATATATACACTTTCTAGAAAATGGATAAATAATTCTAGAAAAGAAAAATGTCACTATGAATTTGGGAACTATGCATTTGGGGAAAACCACTGCTAGTTATTCCATCTCTTAACCAACACTGTCAGGGAAAGAACTGACAGGACTGGTCTAGTCTTCTTGCCCTAAACCCTCAAGAACAGCAGCCATAAGAGGTATTGAAGTCCAAGAGTGTAGCAGCTGATAACAGCCATGACACCACATACTGAAGTGCAGAATACATATGTAAGACAACTATTGAGAGAAAAACTGATGCACAAGTCTCTCAATATAAACTCCTTAATAATTAAAGAATACATACCCATATGGTAGCTTATGTTTTCCAGATGTATTGTCACTGTGTGCATTCCACTGGTGCTGGGCATATATTCCTGCACCTAAGGTCAAAGAATTGAGACCCTTCAGTTCATAAATACACCAGTCATTTACACACAGCGTAAAGGAAACATTCTACTCTTATTTCTTTTCCATTACAGACTTCATGACGTATACAGAAATCTGAAACAAAGGGGAAAGATGGAAAAAAGTGGAACACATATGGGAACAGCATGTTTCAACGGTAAATCTATTAGATAGAGGCAATTAACTTTTTCTTCATGTGTTTATTCCTATTCAATCGTCATTTTCTCCCACATAATAAATGAATGAGGTAAGTAAACAGTCCCTTTTCAGTACTGATGGAAGGAATGACTAGCTAGAAAACATACCCAGAACAGTACTTGTCCAAAATGCTTTGTGTAAGAACTATAGAGAAGTACATGTTATTTTCTTGTACTTGCCAATGAGCAAAGCTGGTGAAAATTTTTGAACATGCTGGAATTATGAGCATGGCTGTCTTTGACCATCCATAGCAGGGCACTCTACTGCGTATCTAGTTAGAAAATTTCTGGTGCATACTAGGGAATTTGTCAGCCCCCCAAAAGAGACAAATTTGGAACCGCTTAATTCAAAACCAAGTCAGTATTAGGACCATTATGTCACCTGAGCTGTGTATATTTATCAGTATTTTTAAGAGCTTTGATTATGACTTAATGGAAACCTTGCAATGATGAAACACAGAGTATATGTGCATGTGTATCGGGGGGTTCTGATACCAAAACTTTCAAAAGTCTGTTCCAGCTGTTTCAGACTTAAAAAACATACATACCACAACATTATTAAGAAAGGCAACATATGCATGAAGCATACAGCAAGGTTAAAATTTAGTTTAATTAAAGAATATAAAGACAAAGGATACTGCTTTTTAAAGGACAGAAGATTAATTGCTGGCAAGTACAAAGTAAATCCTGGGAGTGGCCCAAAGCTTGCAAAGAAAATTACACCCATTATTTTCAGTAGCTGAAATAAAACATACCCCCCTCCCCCCAAAAAAAAGAAACACAAAAAACCAAACCAAAAAAAAAAACAAACCGAAAAACAACCACCACCACCCAAAAAAAACCCCAAACACCCCCCCAATTTTATTTCCATACCTAAATTTTCTTTGTAGATTTCTTTCCGGGTATTCAGATTAACCTTTTATTAAGCATATCTGTTTAGGCCAGAGATGCATATGAAAGCAATCTTACTAGGTACAGTTGAAAAAGATTAATGTGTGAAACTAATATTTTGTTGTCTAGTCAAAAAAATCACCATTTTTTTTGCCAGAAAACTGGCAAAGAATTTGAACAACACTGCAAACTAACTTTGTCTTCTCCATGTAGAAATTACCAGTATAAAATGCTTTACCTAATTTTTTGAGAAGTCTCATAAACAAGAGTATTGTAAGGAATGCACCTACAAGTACACCTGACTTTGGAATCAAGAAGGCATCCTCAGGAAAACACATATTCCAACCATCTTTGAAAAAAGGCTTGTTTCCTTTCATTGCAAACAGACATGCAGCTAAATGATACTATCACTGAAAATAAGGATTGCTCATCTAAGGGGTTTCCATTTGAGATTCCCGGAAAAAAGTTGTCTGCAATTGTAAGCATGCTAGAGATAGTTAACTCTAGTATTGACATGGTAATCTGATGATGCAGGACAATTCCAGAACACTAATAAGAATGTATATAGAAAGAAAAAGCATTTGGAAATTTGGGAAACTCTCCTTTGTTTATGTAATATACTGTTATATTGCCATCTACAAATATAATCTTGACAAATATAAGGAATTCTGAAAAAGCGTAAGGTCAAAGTAACATAAAATTAATAGATCCTCATAGAAATAGTAATAATGAGAAAACATGGGCACAGTGTACTGTTCTGATGCACTCTTTGAAAACTAACTTCCCTAGATGGAAAGTTTGAAGACTCCAGAGCAAAGACTTTTTTCTCAACTCAGTATGAGCATTTTTATCTAGTAACTTACTCTTTCCTTAAATTAAGTTATTTGGGGAGTTTCCCCAAAGCAATTTGTTTGGCTGCTGGGTGGGAATAAACTACCCTTTGAATCTGTCTGCAATATTAAAATGTAATTATTCAGTCACTGTGTGCCATGATAAACAAGTGACAGACCTCAAACCAAAACAATATGAAAACCTTTTGTTAGTCGTAGCTACTGTTCTCCAATAAAGACATCTCAGAATGGACAACGATTTTACAAATCATTTGTTAGACTTACTACTGTGAAGTAAACAGTGATACACTTTGCACATCCTGTAACTGAAATTAAAATGATTAACTAACATGACATATTAACGTATTGCCTTATGCATAGACAGCTGTTCCTACCCTTTCCAGATGGATATACTTAAAGTTCTATCATTCATGTTATATACCACCCACTAGTGGTTTTCTGAAAGCCTCAAGATGCAAAAATATTAAAAGCTATAACAGAACATCAAGGTGATTTTGCATTAAGATTAAAAATGCCTTGAGATAAAATTTCACAGTTTTTCTGATAGGCAGTCTGTACATCGAAGAGTCTGTTCAGTTCACCAGATGTGACTCCTCACAGATAAGCAGCAACTTAGATGAGCCAGTTAAAACAACAGCAGAACATCAGTAAAAAAGAATTATAAACCTGTGTGTTTCTTATTCTGTCATTCAGAGTGATCTTTCATGTAGTTCTACTTTTTGGAATCTAATGTGATTTCTATTTTTTATTATGTGTGTACTAGGCCTAAACAACCTACTGCTTCTGGATAAGCTTTACTCCTAGAAACCTTTTTGTCTCTTATTTATTGTTTCAGGATTAACAAGTCTGAACAATAAAAAAATAATTTTCAAACTTCTGAGAACTTAAAATTCAAAAATGCCATATATAGAAGGTAAAATTTGATTTAAAAAGCAGATGTGTTTGTAATTTAATTGTATTTAATTTTGTTTTCATTTTTTCTTCATACACAGTTTTTCAAGAGATCTGAATGAGCAGACAACCATTTGACTTATAAGACAAGAGACAGGGAGGAAATCAGTTGGAAACCAGAAAATTAATTGGTACCACAGGTAGAGAAGTTGCTAGAAAAAATATTGCTTAATTGAAGAGATTAATGGACACTGTTGTGCCTTTTACTAGCAGCATGCTTAGAAAATTCATTTACAACTGCTTTTCAGGTACAGACAGCACTATTGTCCTGTACCCCTGCAACTGCAAGATAAATTCTAAAACGAAGTCAAGTTGGATAAAACAGACTTAGGCAAAAGAGTGGGAATGTTCATAGGAAAAAGTGTATCACATAGAATTGGCCCAATATCTACTGTCAGGAGGGTCACCACTCTTTCACGGACAACGAGAGCCAGAAATATTTGCGGAGGCTTAAAGCACCAAATTGTAGGCTACAGTCAACAGTAGTAAGCTACTTGCCACAAAAAAGTACTTAAAATCTACCTTGTGGTTTTGTAGATCAATAAGGCAAATTACAGGTATCTCAAATAAGATATCAGACTCAAATAAGCAAAGAATAGTATTATTTTCTTTTTGTCAACCATTGTGTATGGCTTTACCGAAAGGAAAGACTTCAAAGGAAACTCTGAAGAGACACTTCAACTAAACACTGCACTGAGAAAATCTAGACCATTTCACTACAGAGATAATACAGCAGGGCACCTGCGTTATCTTGATGCATCTTATTAGAAAGGAACAGGATGTTCTGGAACGAACATCCATCCAGCATGAAGCCATAAGAAAATAAAGTAAGTCTGTTAAATGAATCCTGAAGGGGCAGCCCAGGAAGACAAGACAACGATGATGACAACAACCTCCAATCACATCAGCAGGTAAAGCAAAGATTGGAACAGCTTCATGTCAAGCCAACCATTACCTTGGTAACATTCTCATCTTCCAGAAGTTTCTTCATGTTCTTCAACAGATTTTATCCCTTCCTATTAGACACATAATTGTCTATGGTGTCCATATTTCTCTCCATAGCATATTCCTGCAATATGTTATCTTGAGAAGGAAAAAGGGCATGAGCAAACTCTAGGAAGTTCAACAGAAGGTGACAAACGCCTATTACTCGGATGGTTCTTACACTTGCTCTCCTACATTCAATTTTAAAACCACAGAAATGAAGCATATACATTCATGTTTACTTTCAAAACTCATCACTGACTAATATATACCAACCCAATCAGCAGTGACATAGATATGAAACCATTTCAACTTACACAAGTAGATTTAGCATACGCATGGTCAGTTACTAAGACCCAAGAGAAGGAATGACGGCAAAGTACACAAGGTAGTTTCTTAAATCTGCTGCTTCAGAACCAAACATACCAATAACAAAGGTCATCAGCACATAGGAAGGAACTAAGAATACTTCCTGAATCTGACTTCTAATATTTGAGATTGGATTTGGTGTTGGTTTTTTGTAAGAATTTCTTTTCATACACACATGATGGCAAATAAGCAATACCTATAACTAAAACTATTAATGCAACAGCAATAAAAAGCAAGCACTACAAAACCATATTGAATTTAGCATTGTAGATGAAATGTTTAACCCATATTTATTATCCATATTTCTGTACTGTCTAAGGATCCTACTGAATGACAAGAATCCCACTGTGACAAGAGTGCTGGAAACACACAAAAAAGGAGACTCCTTGATAATAAATTTTATAATCTAAACATAGGACAAAAGAAATGAGCAACACACTCAGCAACATGAGAACATGAGCTAGTATGAATGAGTGTAGTAAAGAGTAGTCATAACACAGCAGCAGCCCTAGGGAAATGCATTTTTAGCAGGCAGGTACATCCCACCATTTTTTAATATTTACAGAACATTTTTTTCTGTTGTATATAAACAAAAGAAAAACTTAAACAAATCGATCATTCCTAAATCTACTATGTGAAGGTTCATTAGTGCTAGCCTCTGTGTAAGGTCTAGTGACACATAAATTTAAAAAGTGGTCAAGCCAGCCTAATGAGATTTGACTATCTTTGCTGAATAATTGAAGTTTAGTCATAAGCAAAAATATTTTTAAGAAACACTAGTGTACAATGAACTCCATCTGAGGCAAGAAGAAAAACTGTCAGTTTAATCCCACAAATCTGAACTTATTCTTTGCATATAACATTTTTATTCTCAAGTGAAAACAAATAAAATTTTATAGATGTTACAAAGTGACCACAGATTTAACATTATAAACTCGTAAAGTTCATTCTCCAGCAATAAACTGAAGTAGTGAAGAAAGCTACACCCATCAACTAGTCAATTGCTTTCCAGTGTCTTGGTTGGACATAACAGATGCCTGATTCCTGCTCATTCACAAAGAAGGAAGTACGATGTCCTGCTTTTTAGTCTCCTTCCATTCTTGCAGGTTGCTACTGTTTGGAAAGATAGCAAGCACACAGCTTTTTAAGAGACAGCTCTTTTATAGACAGCCTAACTGGACAGCAATCTCTACATTCAGTGGATTCTCACAGCTGAGATGTAATATTCTTGTGGCTACACTTGTACTGGAGTAACTGAGAATTGCGCAGCTGTATTATATGAAAAAACTTGCCAAAGAAAGAGAACAGGAACACTAAACCTAAGCTAAAATAAAGGAGTCTAAGACTGAAGAGAAGAAAATGACCTGTAAAAAGACTGTATTCAGATTGTGTCCCTATTGCTTGTAAATTAAGCTGTGGGCATCAGCGTATAAGTGCCAGCCAAAATGGATAGGGAATGCTATGAGAATACATCTTTCATCTGGTCAAAAAACTTGCCACAGTGTGAGCTGTAAATCTTATTAGATAAGGAACTTCTGTGCCTTGTAAGCCTCCTAAAAACTTACTAGGCACATCTGATTATAGTGTTTTCTCTTTGAATCCTTGACTATACCAGTTAGTGAAAATACAAAAATTTATTTTGTAAAATAAAAAAAAAATCCTGCAAGAAATAGAATTTCATACGTTATCATGGAAAATATAGACACTTGCTATCCCTTGGATCCCTGGTCAAGTAATGATTACTAGCCACTAGGCAAGGAAATCAAAACACACTAAGCAGAAAGGTTTGAAGAAGGTTCATACAGCCATGGTAGACCAGGCTCAGATATAAGTAGGCAGTGGGGCTGATAGAAAAGCATTAAAATGTCATAGTTCTCAGTAAACATCAATCCAGATGATTCTACCAAAATGGTGTGACTGGAGGATGCCTTCAAGAAAACTGGAGAAAATGGGGTGAGGTCAGAAATACTTCTTGAAGAAAATGTAGTATAGTTAGGACTTAGTCTCACCATGCTCAAGAAAAGCCTTCATAAATACACTAAAATAAAAACAAATTATTGAGTCTTTATAAAGTGGAAAAATCATGCAAAATTCAAAGTAAAGCCAGTACATGTATGTGTCAGCAGTTATATAATATGGACAGTATAGCTGAGTGGAGATAGCTTCTTCTCTCACCAGCATCTCATTAGGATTCAGCTTAAGAGCGTGAAGTTAATTTCAGCAACAGTAGAGGCATTTTGGTGCAAACTGGCATGCCTTTGCATCAATCCACATGTGCTTGAATTGCAGTGGCATTAGGATTCTGCTGACAAGTAAGTTGAATCAAAGGGAATAAGCATACAAAAAAAAAAAGGAAGGTTCCACTGAGTATCAATCATCAACATTGTTAGGCATTTGTACATGGTACCAAACAGGTAAAGACGAGAAAGCACATCAATGGAAGGGATTCTCAGATGCCTGCAGTAATGCTGGAAGACTTCCACCTTATGTACTTTGATTCTGAAATAATCCTGTACACACAGTGAATGCAATGAGCGACGCAGGCAAGTAGACTAGCATTTTTTTTCCAGGCTTGGAAACTTCGTACTATCCCCTTATTTGTATCATACAGTGCCACATCTCACGCTTTTTAGAAATGAACAGGATACTATGAAATCCAACCCAATCTGTTTGTGGTTGATATTTACACATAATTTGCTTTGTTTCAGTCTTACTCCTGACAAGCTTGCAGGTACATATAGAGAAACCTGACAAAAGTCTGTAGGCTACAATTAGAATTCTAATGGTGCCTTAGGGAAATGGAGTTTTTGTAAGTTTTAAATGCAATTTTAATTCAACACGATAACAAAACCAAAGTTTGTGCCCTTTGACAGCCTGCTCCCAAGACACCCAAATAGGAACAAAACTGCAATACAGTAACAATCAATGATCAGACTATGACCAGCATGCTACTTATACATGACTGGGACGGGTATTAGGCAAAACCAGAAGAGGGGTTGCAAATTTTAAGTATTTCTGGCAGACAGTAGAAAGATGTTGCTGAAAGAGGTCCTTAACCCAGCATTGAAAAGTTTGTGGTTTTATAAACTGATACAGCAACTTAAATTAGAAGTACAATATCATGTCTTATTAGATTCTCTCCTTCCCACCTCTCAAACTAAGCAAATTATTTTTACCTGGATTCTTCAGACATTTCAGAGATTACATTGCAAAGAAACTTATGAACTGGAAAAACAAAAGTTCAGTTCACAGTTTCAAAATAGTTCCAAATGGTAGCTGCTACTCCACTGACATGAAGGAAAATCTCCCTCCCCTTACCAAGAATTTGTAATGAAAATTTTCTATTTTATATTCTATTAAATTCCTAGTTCAGAAGACAAGACTTTAATTGCATACCAAAGAAACGTAACACCCATTATGCAGGAAACTTTTACAATGTTACTATATCTCCATAAGAGGGTATCATAATTGCTCTTTTCTGAAAAACTGGTAAAGGAGAGAAATCTTTCTCATAATTCCAAGTTTTCTGAAAATTCAGTGGTAGAAGGGATAGACAAAAGACTTCTCTGAAGAAAAGAAAAAAGACTTCTGAAGAAGAATATATTTTAAATATTAAAAAAATCTGAAATAAAACATCATCCTTCACAAACAAATCCATAATACCCTGCAGTACACAGGGACAGGATGTTGGAAGAGGAGGCTTGGGAATCCCATGCATCTGACCATAGGCTGGACTGAAAATCAAGGACATAACTCAGGTTGTTGTAATCACAGCAGATGGTCCCAGTCTCTAGGTATACCAATGCCACAGAAGACTAGTTAACTCTGAACTACTCAGAATAAATTTCTTAGCCCAGCTGGTAAGAAGCAAGTAGACTGTTCAGTTTCCAGAGGCAAATCACTTACCTGGCAAATCAGTTGCTACAGAGAACGTGATAATGATAATGTAAAATACCAAATAAGAGTACAGTTCATATTCTTTTTCTATGAACACAGCACGCGGGGACACACACACACACCCACACACACACAAATGCTTCTTAAAGAGAAAAAATTTAATTAAATATTAGATTGCTTAAGAGAGTATGAAGGCTGAGTGTTTTACGGATGTCAGACATGGTGGTTTGGTATGAGGCAAAAATTACATGACTGGACTGCTGCAGAGCTACAAGGTGGACGGAAGAAACAAGATATATACTCGCTTGCTTGCAAGCATTCTGGCTAGTATTTTAACGAGTTCACAACTTTTAAAAGATTCAGCTTTCTTTCAGGTATTTAAGACAGGTATTAATTTTTTGTTATTTCACTTTTCTGCGAACTACAATAAAAATCTGGGGGTCTCATTTTCATTTATCCATGGATCCTTCCATACTGAAGGATACTGACTCCACTGTAACTGAGAATAAAGCCTCTAATATTCATTTTGTTTAATATAAAACAAATCCAGTTTTAATGTCCCAAGGTCCCAGAATTTCAAGATGTAACTAACTGGTAGTCTTAAAGGAAACAAACCTCTAGAAACAGAAGCATCTAGCAAGCAGCCTATTGCTATGTTTCTTCCTCTGAAAAGTAATGCATTATAAACACTAGAGGATCATATGGCCCAGGGGAATAAGGTCATAGCATCTACATTAGTACATTTCTTAATTATTAATGATAATTTTATAATTCCATACCATTTCATGATCATTTTCTCAAAGATGATAAGGTAATTATTTATTAGGTACTTAGAATATATATAAGGAGGCACATGTACCTTGCCAATGTTTTGTCAGATATAGTCTGTCAAGGAACTGACACATTATATAGGTATCTCTTCTATAACATCAGAGTTTTCAGGTCTCTCATTACTACATCAGAAGATCTGCTCTTGCCTTTGGGCTCATCTGAGATGTTTTGTTACTTATCTTCTTTAGCGATATCTTCATTTGAGTTAACCTGACTATGGAGGAATTTTCATACATTAATTCATTTATGAATACTATTTCTGCATCACGTGCTAAGAAATTATGAGCTCTGAAGCTGTAAGTACAGAGCTTCAAAACCAAAACATTTTCAAAATCTATAAATATCAAATAGATAATGTAGTATTTGTGGAGAAATAATTAAATTAGTTTTCCCAAAGATAAAATGCATTAAGTAACAATAGCTTTATATGTACAATTCAAATTTAAGTAAATAAGTTATAATTCATCCTACACTGGTGTCTCTGAAATACAAGAAGTTTGGCTAAGTTAGTGGAAAATTTATCAGAATCACTTAGACAGGAAACTAACATCAAACAGTTTCTTTAGTAGTTCCAAGGTACAGAACTACCAGTTAACTCTAGCCATCTTTAGTTACAAAAATTCATCCTTAGCATTTCTCAGCCACTCTTACTCATTTGCCTTCATCCTTCAATTCATCTTTAAATCTCATTTGGTATCTATGCTCATTTTTACTGATACATCTATTTAATACTACTAACAGGCAACTGAACTCCCCGCCGCCCCCCCACCAACCCCACCCCCCACCCCCCCCAGCAGTTTTTAACTTTGATTTTGTTATTCTTTTGCAAGACACAAAATAGTTTTTCAGTTGAGGAACACAAAAGTGAAAGGGATCTACAGGATCAGTCCTGCAAGTAATGTCAGAGAGAACTACTTTGTTAATTCCTTTACATACCAAGCAAATTCCATCTTACTCACCACTATTTCAATTGGGACTGTTGCTGAATTTCATACTGCAAAAGATTTCCTTTCACTTTTCAGTCTAAAATATATTCATGGTCAAGTGCATCCATTCATTCTGTCAACACCGTCTTTAGTCTATTCATAAATATAATTAAATATCCTTATAACTTTTGGTTTGTTAAGCTCAACCAGCCATGCTTTTTTAGTTTTTACATGTATGGCATTTTCTTGGTATCTGATCATCAAACATTTTCTGCACTTCCAGTACTCTAGATTGGATTGTACTGGAATCTGCATAATGCTATTAATATTCTTCCCATTTGGAAACAATCTCTTCATAACTTATACATTTTTTAATATGTATATATACACACAACCCCCAAATCTACAAATGTGTTTGTAAAATTGTTTTGTAAATTATCTCTTTCCTTAATAAAGAGCAGACCAGCAACACATTTCAAAAAACTAAGAATTAGTAATAATTTTATGTCATGCATAAAAATTAATCCTTGCCTATGTTTTCTTGGAACCTACTATTTTTGGGGTAAATTGTTCAAATTTTTTAGAGCACTCTAGATTGGCATCTTCTATAAATGGGATAACCTTAAGTATTTTACTTAAAAGTAACTACATTCAATGCCACAATGATAAATGGACATCTATCATACTCTAAAAAAAATATTTTCAGAAAAGAAACACGGAAAGTAAAAGAACAGAGCTAGCGAGTAAGTGTAAGGAACTGAGCAACTGAAGTCATTCTGCTGGAACTCACTGTCCAGAGAGCTGAGCACCACTGTGTCACTAAGCATTTGTTTACTACATAGCAAGTGTTTAAAAATTCAATGAAACTTGAGCTATTTTTTTCTCTGTAGGTTTTGTGGTTTGCTTGGTTGTTTTTTCCTCAAAGGCAATGTCCAGAACACCATCAGTACTAAAGAATCTGTTCATGGTATTGTTTACAAAAGCTCCTAACAGACAGTGACTATTTTATTGTTGGATGTATCCTTTATTTTATTAATGATGAGAAGTAATCAATGGAATGCTAAAAATAAACTTGTAAAGAAATCTAGTCTGAAATCTGAATCTGTTGTCTGAAGCAAGTTCAGTGGTCACGGTAACACCAGTTGAAGATTGACTCTTGCCCACTGTGAAATAGGCATGGCTCTTCTAAAAAGGTCACAATTTTTTCAAATATAGGCACCATGTTTTAAATTTTGCACATACAAAATATGTTCATGTCACTCAAATTACACAATGTGGCAGTGTTATAAGTCTGAACATTATTGTCAATTAAAGACAGAGAAAAGAGCCCAAAGCTCATGTAAGACTAATGACTGGGACAAATCCTGAAAAGAGACAAAAAGTATAAAACAACAGTTTTCCTGTTGTACGTGGGTTTGTGTGTGCATGTGTGAGAGTGCATATAACAAAAAATGTTTAAGAGTAAGTCCAGATAATAGCCCATCCATTTGTTCTCAGCTTCTTATCCAGTTTCATTGCTAAAGGCTTTGATTTTAACTGCATGTTAAAATGCAAATCGAAATCCCATATAAGCCATTAGTTAGTGTGTTGACTGGTTTCAACCAATCAAAATCGACAATTACCACCAAATGTCTTCTTTTTAATCTACTTGTCAGCCTCTGGGTATGTAGGATACTTGACTGTCTCAATTTTCTCCTTAACTTTATAGGATGGGTACAGGCCTGTTCTTCCTAATTTCCTATTGATGCCTTTTGAATAACCATCCCAGTGGTTTCCAGCTACTCCAATTATATCTCCAGGTTCCATAGGAATTTCATCAGCAGTTCGTGGATGATGAGCATAAATAGCAATCTGGTTGTGGGCATTCTGTCCCCCAAAGTAGTAGATATCATCCAAAGAATGGAAATATGCTGAAGCATCTGGATGCAATGTCTGCATAATTTCATAGGCCACTCGACAAACCTTAGAAATAAAAACAAAAGAGAAGTTATAAATATTGTGTATGCCTGCAATAAACCACAGAAGTCAGCAACCATTGTGTAACAAAGGGGCACCCAAAAGGATCAAGTTGAATTAAAATAAAAAAAGATTCACACACCTTCCACCACCACCACCACCCAAAACCCCCCAAAACCAAACCAACCAGAAAAAAAAAAAAAACAACCACACAAAAAGCCTGCATATTTACTAACAAGAGGCATTCAATTTTGCATTATTTCAATTAGTACTCTGGTGATCAGATCTGGTAAATAAACAAACAGATAATTAGAACAGTTTACTTTTCAGTAAAACCTGGTAACATCTATATGAACACTAGCCATCCTGATTTCTAAAATGAATATGTAGCAAATCAAATGTAAAAGCAACTTGTTTTCCTTTTCTACTACTAATAAAAAATGTATTTTGCTTTCCTTCAAAACTTTAGAACTTACATTTTCAAAATTTATTCTGCAATAAAGAGGCTTTATATTTACTTTTCTAAAGCAAGCTCCAATTTTCACAATCAAGCAGTTCCAGAAGTCCAAGGCTTTAAAATGCTGTTAATATTAGAACAGTAATAGAATTATGACTGTTGGCAACTTGGAAGACAACTAAACGAAACTGAATTCCAGCAAGACAATAATGATGGTGAGGAGATATATGCATTTTGAAGTGTCATTGTATCACATTTTATGAAGGGAATTTTCTTCAGATTGAAAACAGGACTCCACATCAGAATCACGTTGTATCTCTTAAGAGCTGCCAGACACACAAAAGGCTGCCGCTATTTTAAACAAAGCGCTTTTCAACAGTTGGCTAGAAAGCTCTTCTCTGTAAGGTGTCTGATTTGGCCACTTTTAACTTTCTGACTTCTAACCTACATCACTATATCTTTCTCTGATTTTGTGTAAGCCTCATAAACTAACAGTACAGTAGAAAGTGCTTCTTTAATATAAAGAAGCATTTGAGCTTTTTCATAATTTTCAATTTAGGTAAATACAGTAAAGCTTTATTTTACTCTTCTCCCTCTGAAGATATGGTGAATAGAATTTTAATCATTCAGACTAGACATATTTGTACTTTCCTAGCACAAGAGAGGCATTTACTTTAAAAATGTAATAATACCTTTTAACCCTCCCTATTCTTGGAAATAACTTTGAAGAAATAGCTTTCAGAAAATAAGGTTGAAGTTAATTATTTCAAAGTACTTGTTACACCCCATAATATAGAAACAAATTTGATTACCCATACATTGGCAAGAGTTTATTTATTTTATAGCTTCTTCAATTGTTTCTGATGTTTTTTTTCTCTGCATGCATGTGCACCCCAGGAGGAGGATACACAAACACTCCGTAAGAAATTTTAAATCTTTTCATTAGAAATACTTTTTAGTGAGTGTAAGTGTTCTGCATACCTGATACAAAACATACAACATCTCCTCTTGGCAACTGTTTCCTTTGTAGTGCCAAACCTCAGTAACTAAACTGTAAGCTGTTGAAGGCAGTAGGCAAAGAATCCACATAGAGAACTATAGTTAAAGCCAGCCTCCCGTTTTTTATTTACAGGTTCATTTGTCTTCCAGCCTGCATACTTACATGTACAATGCAAAATACAAAGACTAATAAGTCCTAGAAGGAAAAGAGATTATGAAGAAAAATCGGGCAGAGGGAGCTACAATTTCATCTAAATTAAGACTGAAGAGACAAAAAACCTCTTTTGCTTTAATGTGTAATCTTAATTCTGCTACTGTGTCATGATTTGCGTAACTACCATGTGGTTTTTCCATGCATCTCAATTAAGGCAACGTTGCCAAAATACAGTGCCAAGGTAGACTGTTTCCTTGACTCCACATCACTTGATGGGCCTAATTGCTTTAACAACAATATTTTAATGAAATATCTATTCTTCATCTTATATCAGTATTCATTTAGTTTTGGTAGCAAAAGTAATAATTAATATAGGTGACTCCCTAAAGAGCCTGATTCTATTCACATATACTGTGATTTTCCCTTAGCACCTCTGTAATGAAGTTTTGACTCACTTTGGCAAGGAACAGAAAATGGAAAAGAAGTCAGCATACAATTGATTAATGTGAAAGTCCAAAATCACACTGGAAATAAATTAGACTACACTCTTATCCTTACTTTATCTTCATACAGACTGGACAAAAGACTGTCATTAACAGCCTGATTTTGCTTACCTTCAATGCCAAAGTAATTACCAAGCTGTTTATTTCATTGATGAAAGGAGATGGTAGTTCAAATCTTAGAGATCAGAGGATCAAATTTTAAATGCATAAAAGAGAAATCTCTCTGAACAGTGGGAAAACTTGCAAAAGACCTTAGAAAAGCCCAATATATGAAGATACTGTAGAGATTCACATTGCCGTATGACCAGCAAAACTGGTGCAAAATGATTTTTGAAGAATTTGAGTTATTAAAGTACAAGAAATTGCCCAGAATAAATTAAGAGATGGTTGGTCCAAATTCACAGTCCCAGCTATTGAGAGTCTAATACAGGATTTCCTAGACTTTAGTAGAATTTTCTGCAACTCTGGAAAACCAAGTATGTCATCCAGCAAACATGTCTATTGTCAAATGCAGGGAGGTGTAGAATGAGAAACAAGCTCAGAGATACCAGGTACCTCAGAGGTACCCTCAAAGGGGGTTGTACCAGATGACCTCTGGGCATCAACCTATATTACCTTAAATTTGTAAATGTATTTTAACATATATTCTTCTTTTGAAATGACTCCAACACTTACAATATATTCTGTCCAAGCAGTCTGACCTATATTTAAATGTTTCTTCTATGTCTACATGCAGTGTTTTCTTTAAAGCAAATATTTACCACTTAAACCAGCTATCTGAATATAGTAACAGGAGAAAATGTTACAGGTTTCTTATTAAGCTTTTATCAAAGAGCACATAACTCTTCCTTCAGAATAGTGACTGTCTCTACACCAATGCATGTGCTGCATTTAAGATATACAGCCCTAGGTCTTAACTGACAATCACCTCTTTCATTGTGATATGCATTCAGTGGATATACTTCAGCTGGATTAAACATTATTACAAAAGTGGATGGCTCCTCACAAGCTTTTCTTAGGCTTCTTACTTTGGAATTTATTCATGTCTTGATGTAGCTTATATTATATAAACTTCTAAATATACTATAAAATGTAATTTTCTTCACTGGGTTTGGTAAACAGTGAAAAAAAAAGAATGTATCCACAAGCATGATTGAGGGATAAGAGGCTTCTCTATACTTTTTCTGGTTTTCCTGTCTTCTTGCAATAGTAATGTTACTACAAATTCTGGCTGTCAAGGTCAATGTATCACTGTATTAACCATATATTAGCATTACTATTATGCTTATTACCTATCTAATTGCAAATTGTCTTCTGCACTGTAATGACGTTTGAGACTCTGGATAACATGTCTTTTTGAAGTGAATTTTAACTTTCCATTTTGTGTCTACTTCTGTGTAACAGTATGATCATGGGTGATCATAATCACCTTCTATAGTTGAATGCTTTCCTAACTAGGAGTGTCAACTAAGAGCATGTATGACAAGAGCAGGTAAAAAACATTCACTCTCTTCGGTTTCAGTCATATTTTGCCATACTTCAATCAGGTGAATCAGCATATCAGTCACAAAATACTGCTTTCTGATCTACTGTAATCTTACAACAGCTTTACATTATATAGTTTATTAATATACAACATGATGTAACAAAGAAGAAAACGCCAACCATGACATTACATGATTTAGTTTTCTAATGGACTCCAACTTGCTTCATCAGATCATTCAAGAAAGGGAGCTTGTAGCATACGATTTATCTGCAACAAGAAGTCTCTACAGATTACAGTGGTCAGAATTCATATTTATTGTGCTGCTGCTGGATTGCTATAAACACAACAGACTTAAGAGAAATTAAAGGTCTGGTTTTTTCATTCTTTTCCATTCCGACAATCAACTAAGGCAATAGCAGACATGTTTGAGCTCCACTAGAGTGAAATGATGTGTAGAAATGAATGGACACAAGTCATATATTAATTTTATGCAAAATTTAGAAGTGTTCAACATGCTTAAAATTTTAGATGCCTTAACTAAGCTGCACAGAAATGGATGGATTCAAGTTATACATTAACTTTATGCAAAGCAAGGAACTGTTAAAATGTTTATTATTTCCTGCTTATTTCAAAAGTCTTAATTAAGCCAGTAACTTCAACTGAAGTAATCAACCACTGCTTACAATCCTCTAAATTTTCACATAGCACACCAAGCCTTTAATCCTTCCCTGAAATTTTCATGAGAGTGCACTGAGAATAAGATAAAGAGGCATGAAAGAAAACTAAGATTAGAATTGGTATATATACTGTATATTGTATTTGCATTGCAGTTTACCTGGGATGAAAATGTACAGACCAGGAAGTCTGCCTGAGACAAAAAGTGAATATCCAGAATAACACCTCTTAGGGAGTTTTCAGTGTACCGGTTATGAAGTCCTGCTGACCAGGATATGGAGTTATCACTGATAAATTCATAATTTGGATACCTGTAAAAATATAATAAATTGTTAAAAGCAAAGTTGTCTTTTTTTTTTTTTTTTTTTTTGTAAAGCATCATCATGTTTGCTGCAAGACAAAGTTGTTTATTTGTTTTAAGTGAATCTCTACTTTACAGGGAATTAATTATAATTTTGTTGAACACCCTAGAATGTTTCTCTGCCTCCAAGGATGCCTTTATCCAGAAAAAAAGAAAATTAAATAAAAAGATGCTGTAAGTCTGTCTGAGATTCAACACTGTAAAGGAAGTGAAAAAGTATCAGGAAGTATACACCACATTCTGCTAACACTACTGATTTTAGATGAAATATACTCAGATCACTTTAAGTTCTCTACTACTAAACAGAACACAGAATTGTGTCTTTACTAGACTACATTTTCCTTACTACCATACTCCGTTACATACTGATTATGACACTGTACGAGAACAGTCACCTGTAAAAGGGACATATTAAATAAACTAAGCTAAATAAAAAAAAAAAAAAAAAGTAGTCTTTCACAGTTATTAAGGCTGCATGGAGAACTACTTTTGCAATTTACTGGTCACAAGGAAATAAAAGAAATGTAAAATTTCATGTCAGTATGCCTTTCTTGATGTATCATAAAATAGCAATACTTTAAGTCAAAATAGTTTTATTTGAAATATAAAACTTTGGTTTATATTATTTTAAAAATAAAATTCACTTTTTAAAACAATGATATTTAAAGGAAAAAAAACCCACTTTTTAGAATTCTGAAAAGGAATGATCTTTCTCAAAACATTTGTACCCCTTTACTGAAAAACTGGAATAAACTATAAAATGTAGCACAAATTCATTAAATTTTCAGTCAGCCTCCTAACAAAAATAAGTTTTATAAGAAAAAAATCTAGGTAGATGTAAAAATGGTGATAATTACATTGCTGTCACACAATAACTATAATCTAATCATGAAGTGCATTTCACGAGACTAACCTGCCAACTACAAAATTTCAACTACAGGACTAATTATAAAATAATTTAAATCTATTTTTCAAATTTACAACTCCAGAGCAATTATAAAGCAATATATTGCACACGATAGTAAGGCAGCTAATATTACATTTGTAAGAATTAAACTTTCTTATACTGTTTAATAAAGTTAATCAGAATATAGAGCAGGCTGTAATGCTGGAGCAACAATAACTTAGACCTGTAACTGGATGCTTCAAAGCCTGACGGTCCTATACTGAACATTGTTCAAAATAAGGTTTACACTCACGGGTTCTGGAAAAGTTAGCACACACTTCAGTACATACAGCAGTGCAGCACGTGGATACAGTCTGGACACATGGTAGACATGACTATGACAAAGTCTTGTAAGAATATGCCTAATTTACTCAACTTTAATGTTAAAACAATGGGAAAACTGTTTTCAAAAGTGAAAAGGGAAAAGATAGTGGGCTTTTCCATCTAATATTCACTAGCCATGACTACCAAGTCAGGAAATTTATCTCAAGAGCGTATCAGGCAGTTGTGTGCAAAACTTGGAAATCTGAGGAAGAATTTTAATTTATCATCACATTGATTTTAATAGAATTTTTCTTACGAAGAGAAACACCTGCTCTAAGAAAAAATAATACACGTATGGTAAGTTTCCCAGAGATCACATGACAACTTTAAAGTGTGCATCCGATCATGAAAGTCAGGGAAAGTTCATGTTAAGTTAAGAACTAGACAAAACAAAACAAACCAGCCAAAAAAAGGCGGAAATATTATTCATCTGGAATAACTGATAAAACCTCTTCTGAGAAATTACAGGAGCATATGGATCAATAAAGACTTTTTCAAGATAAACTCTATCACGACGATAATTTTCTTTCTTATCTTCTCATGTCTGGTTTTTTCAATATTTAACCAGCTCTCAAAATACAACAGATGACAACACAATATTAGTGACACATTCTATTTCTGTTTCTATTGTGTGGCACATTAGTACTTTTTAAAAACAAAAAGTACAGACCAAACCCATCTGTCATACTCTGCTGGGAAAACTAGCTGAGGAACAGAAATGGGCATCAGTCTTATTTCCATGACACAAATTCGAGCAGGAGGCAACAAGCAACATGAAGAAAGTTTAACAGAAGATGTCACTCCTAGGGACAGTGAACATAGTAAAGATATTTGCATATCCCTTTGCAAGTTCATCACGTCAGGAATACTGCTAAAATGAATCACTTCTTCAGACTTCAAAAATCATAATCCACATCCTGAGTAGAGAAAAAAGAACCTTTCTTGAAGAATCTGGTTTCTTACTAGCAAAAGATCAGTCTAATAACTTAACAAACGAAGCACACCAAAATGTGTCATACTGGATCTGGTAAAAAAAAAATAAAAATCATCAAAATGATTTATACATCTTCTTATGCATACATTTAAAATTTTCTCCTTCCTCCCCTTTTTTTCCTGGAAACAGTCTTTGAGATGCTTTTAATTCCACTTTGTAAAGTTGATCCAAATTCACCTAACCAACAGTTTCAGAACCTATTTCTTCAAACCAGTCATCCAAGCTTAGCTTTTATCTACTTACATGTTTAAGTTTTCACACAAGTACTTTTACACTGCCCCACATACAAAATGCATTATTCATGCCTGGGAAAAGAGGTTTCTTTTAAACACCCTAACATGTGAGTATAACAGCAGCCATACCCAGCGTGACCAAAAATCTTCTGGTCTACCATCCTGTCTCCAACACAGGCTGAAAGCAGAAGATAAAAATACAGTAAAAGGCCAAGCCAATACCCCTCTCAAGTTTAGCCATATGTGGCCCCCTGAACTTCCTGCATCAGGTAAGGTTTAATTCTCCTTCCCACTCACTATAGTGCTTTAGATTCTATTTAAACCTATTCTTACCACAACGAATATGAAGAATAAAGGAAATGAAACTTCTAAAGCTCTATAGTTAGCTCTTGCTTCCTTCTATTCCCTTTTCCATTTGTATTTATATTATGATTAATGCAATACTTACATTGTAAGCTTTGGGGGAATTTTTTTTTTTCTTTTTAAGCAGAACTCAGGCATGATCCTATTACTAGGGTTCCTGAATGCATGGTAAATGAATAATAAATAATAAGATGTCATATTCTTACCGACAGAATTATCTAAATACAGTATTTTGTAGGATCCTTCCTAGCTTTCCAAAGAAATTGCCCACACATTCTCTTCCCTATAACAGGAAGCAACAAGAGTGTTAAGATAAAAGCAAAGAACGGAAACTGGCAGAATACTGTTTTCTTTGTATCTGACTATGTATATGTAGTATTATAACAGAACCACAGAATGGGCTGAAAGGGACCTTAAAGATCATCTAGTTCCAAGCCCCCGGCCATGGACAGGGACACCTGCCACTAGACCAGGTTGCCCAAAGCCCCATCCAGCCTGGCCTTGAGCACTGCCAGGGATGGGGCATCCACAGCTGCTCTGGGCAGCCTGTGCCAGTGCCTCACCACCCTCACAGTAAAGAATTTCTTCCTAATATCTAATCTAAATCTACACTCTTTTAAAGCCATTACCCCTTGTCCTATCACTACATGCCCTACTAAAAAGTCTGTCCCTAGTATCTCCTCCACATATCTAAAACCAATATGTAATTCTTCTAAAGCTACTAACAGATTTTTGAAACACATATACAGGCCAGGAAGGATTTTATTTTTTCCCACAAGGAAAAGGGGATAAGAAAAAGTCAGAAGAAGGTGGGGAAGGGATAGCTCAAAATCTTTCCATCCTGCACCTACCAGCCTCAGATAAGGATACAAACCAATCACAGTTATGACACTATTTCAAGTTCCAATCGGTTTCAGAAGCTGATCAACTAGTTGTGTAACTACAACTCATTGCTATGCTGTGCAGCAGGTGCAAACCAAGATGAGTCCCAAGCTCCTGTTCTCAATTCACTAGGACTGGGGAAGTGTCCAGAATGGGCAATATGAATTTTCTTCCCTCTGAAAGAACTTGTGAGGATGTGTGTAAACAGATGAAATAAGAAATAATGTGTGTTCAAATCTTGCTCTAAAAATAATTTGAAAATGTATGAGCTGTTCATCAGACTGAAGAATTTTGAAGCACTACTGAATTCTATATATCAGATATACTATGACTTGGGGGCAAGGAGGGTTGCAACAGCTAAACTACAGATAGTACACAGGGAGAAGAGACATTAACTTGCTATTGTGGAAGCAAACAGTGAAATAGGGTAGAAAAAAAGCTTTCAGAAGTGCTGGAAAAAAGCTCATAAAGGAGGCAAATTACTGAAAAAAAAAATAAATACAGATGACTTCACAGGTAAACATCCTGAAAGGAAGAATGTAATTTCTTGAATATACATGAGAAAAAGACCTAAGGAGATTCATACATAAAGGACATTAAATACAGTTTCTCAAAAATGTATGTATATGTTGTTCAGCTACATTATTTTGAATACTCTACCTTTAAAGAGAGAAGATTCTAAAATAACATTATAGACAAGAAACACATATACTAGCAATTCAAAAATTTGTGTTTGGAAACTATTAAATGAATCAAGTAAAAAGCAATTTACACCATCACTAACATATCACTTATCTAAGACAATGACCTCTGCTTACCAGAAGTTGTCAAGTGCTTCAATCATATAATCATTACAGCTGTTCAACTCTTAACCATGCTCCTCTCTAATCATGTTGTTCTGTATCATCCTAATCCTGAAAATGTATCACTATGTTTTTCTTAAAAACAAAACAAACAAAAATACTCTACAAACTGATAGTACTGACTCCACTATCTTTACTACTGTACTTGCAGTTGGTAGACATCAGACTGCAAAGGAAATTTCTGAAACTTAAGTCAAAACATTTCTGTTTTCATGACTATGAATAGTTTGAAATACTTCTCTTAATAGAAAGAACATGCCTATTCATGCAAATGTTGGCTAATTTTTCATTATTTAAATGTCAATGTTGCTTGACAGCCACTCTCATGTAGAGAGACATAAAATATCTAGTACTTACTAATATTACTGCTCCCAATACTGAATGCAACATAAGCTACTGCGCTACAAAGTGACAGCTGTTTCTATCAAAGCCTGGTAGTTCAATGTGACTAGAACTTTGTCAGAAATGTAAACTGATTCGTAGTTTTCTTCACAAGAGGAGGAACAAAATGTTCTTTATTCCCCAAAACCTGAGCTTAACCTGTCTTCAGATGCCCTTCGATGCTGAAGCAACAAATCGCATCCTGTGTTCTGCGAAATCACAGGAAGTTTCAAAAGCCACCTACTCAATTGTAAGCAACAGTAGACTGCAAGCAATTTAGGAAATTAGTGTCAGTGTAAACTATGATGTGAAAACTCAACAGCAACACATAAAAATTCTTCACTACTTAGATTCTATGGCTTTTCTTCAGAATATGTAAAAATCAATGCTGTAGTAATCACAGAATCACAGAATGGTTTGGGTTGGAATGGACATTACAGATCATCTAGTTCCACCCCCCTGCTATGGGCAGGGACACCTTCCACCAGATCAGATTCCTCAAACCCCCATCCAGCCTATCCTTGAACACTTCCAGGGAAAGGGGCATCCAGAACTTTTCTGGGCAACCTGTAATGAGCTGTATCTTATCATACTTCAATAAAAGTATGATTTGGAATGGACTTCAAACTGCCACAGAAACTGCAATGCTTAATAAAATTCAGTACTGTTCTACTGAGCAAGTCACAATTTGACTATTAGATTTTGTTACTATTGGAATCTTGGGATGATATATTTACGTAAGTAGTACATCTCTATTATTCACAAAGCTATTGTATACAGTGCTAAGGATTATAAATTGAACATAAATAAAAAACAAATGCATAACTAAAGCTGTTAAAGCAATATTGAATTCGAATATGTTACAAACAGTAATTAAAATTATTTAGGACAATGTAACAAATTAAATACTATAGCCTCAATTTTGTATTACCTGTCTTTTCATTGTTCAGATTTGCACTTTAAATATTATGTTATCATAATTGTTTCTGCTACTGTTCTTGTCTCTACATATACAAAAAAGGAAGGATTAGATTGTCATCATCTGGAGTTGTGTATGTTCATTTAGTTTTTTTTCAAAACTCCGTAATTTTAAACAGCAGCCCTTTACAGGCTGAAAGACAAATAAAAATATCACAATTGAAATATGCAGGTATGCAATGCTGTAGAAAATTCCTCTACCACAAAATAACATTTTCTGCTTACCTTGTATATGCCAAAGAAACTTTGTAATCCAGTATGTTCTCTTACAATTTTTCTAAGCAAGTCTACCAAGAGTAAAACAGCTCAAAAAATTGCCACTTCTGAGTTACCTTACTTTTAAAAAGTATTAAATTCCTTGCTTAAATGAAAAAAAATACGTATTATTCTGCTCAAGGGATATAAAATTTTGGAAACAGAAATAGGAGTTATTCAGGAGACAAATACACAGTACTGAAATTGAAAACATGCTGATTTGTACTCAGTAATGAATACGATTAAGTTCAAGGTATCTGAAATATCCATCCAAGTTTCCATAGTCATGGCAATAAGCATTTTTGAAATTGTTTATACATCATAAACATCATAACCTAAGAAAAATACAGTGAAATAATAGAAGATTATTATTGTTTGGACAGGTGAAACTTCTTAATACATTAGTTTTTACATTATTTCTGAATAGTTCCTTCTCAATACGTATGTTCTATAAGAAGTTTGACGTAATTATTTGTATTTTCACTTCCCTTTTACAGAATCGGTTTATTTAGTCACAGGTATCTTGCTCAACCTTCTAGATTTCTAACATTATGGTTTGAAAATCATACTTGGGAAAAACAATCATCCAAAAAAAGAGAATATCTGAGAGAAAAGTCAAAATCACTGAAAGCTGAAATGCAATCCTAACTGTATAAATAATAACAACAAAATTTAGGTACTAAGATATACACAATAGTCAGAAAATATAAAGCTAACCAGAAGGAGAAAAACTGTAATAAAAACATAAGTCATCTTACTTGGATTTTGCCTCTTGCAATAATGAAGGGTCATCTGTAGCCAAATAAACTCTTTTTTTATCAACATGCATTCTGCGAGCAAGAAGTTCAAACCGCTCTTCAACATGTACCATATATTCTTCAATGGGATGAAATGCTGCTTCTGTCCCTACTTTGTCTGTCCTTCGGACGTGAACACTGAAAAAAGGCAGAAACTAGGAATTCAATTTATGAGTACAATACATAATTTAGCAACTGAAATTTTAAATTTAAGTTTCATGCCTGTACTTTTAGAATACATACTAAATTGAATCCCTACACAAAACGAGGAAGGATTTAAACTCATTGACACACTGACGACATGAAGTTAGGTGTCAGCCTGTTCTTGAAAGCAATATAATAAACTTGCAAGGAAGTCAAAGGGTAACTGAAAGATAAGAATAAAAGAGATTTAATTATAGCACACAAGGTATTCCTTTTGTGCAGAAGGTTAAGTTATCCAGTGTAGTTAGATAATGCTTGATCAATATAGCTCAAAAGCAAAATCAGAATATTTGCATCATGGATATATTGGGGCACCAGCTACAATGCTGCATTTGAATGAAGGTAGTTAAAAATATGCTTGAAACCTAACAAGTCTTCAGATCTGCCAGTGGTGAAGCAGCCTACCAACTGAATGGTCAAAAGCCAACTAACTTTAAGACAGATATATTGTGTACTCCTACAAAAGAAAGATTAAGGATTGAAGGAAAATTCTGGCAAGGGAAGCAGACAGCGGCAGCAATGTTTTTCACATTACGTGACAGTAAAACCTTTCTTCCACAAGCTGCTCTTTACTGCCCATAGGTGCTTTCCTTGTTTCTCCCCACATGTCCCTTTATAGACCTTTCCAATTCATAGCTACTGTAAGAAACAACAACAGTGAAAACATCAGCAGGAAAAGGAAAGGCACATACCATGTTCAGTGCAGCCAACAACAACATTAGTTGTGGATTGTGGCATGTAAAATGTAGGCTTAGCCTTTTTTCCTCAAAGGCAAAGGCTATACACACTCGAAAAGAAGACCCAGACAGAAAAACATCTGGATTACAAGCTGTAAGGTAATTACATGAATGGAATTCCATATTACATTACTAGGTGTGGAAGGACATATAAAAAAAAACACCTTCTGTTGAGCTGCCCTGTACATACATCTGTCCAGCTATACGTAGGCAAGTATGCATAAGAAGTCCTTGTGATCAGCTTGTATTATGCACAGTTAAAAAATAACAGCTTCATCTAGAAAGCATCCTCTCTCCCCACAAAATGTTTGAGGCTCTTGGATAACCATCGTAAAACAGTTTGTCCTGAACAGGAATCACTATATGCACATATTAAAGCACAGGCAGTTAAAAAGAAAACTAAATACCCACCCAATCACTGGATGTTTGAAACCAAGTTTCCTTGTAGCTTCCTCTATTTCTTTTTCTAACCAGGGCTGTGGACGAATCAAGTATTTCACAAACTGTGAGACCCACCACACTGCAGGATCCCCATGTACACGAATTAGCCTATCAGCCAGGTCTTCAGGGATAGCCAAGGGTAGATAAGGTGGCCGTGGGTGTAAGCTGTCAACAATGGGAAGTTCCACCACTTGAACATCCTTATCATTAGCCTCACCTGTTTGAAAAAACATACTAGGATGAGTCAAGTAGTTTACTTTTACCATTGGCAAGTAACATCCCAAACATATCAGCTAAACTGTATCTTCAACTTCAAAAGGACTACCTAAAAACCCTTGCTCTACTTTTTCAAATAGCATTAAAAAAATTAATAAAAATCAGTTTTAGACTAGATTTATGTACAAACTGTATCTAACAATCTACTCCAGTAGAATGAAGTTGAAGGTCCTTGAATTCTTAGCAGCTAGTAGTTAATAAAATATAAAAAGTGTACCTCGTTATATATTCATACCTTTTTATATACATCATTACTATGTGCTAAGGCTCACTTGGACAGACTTGTTACCTAAAATGCTTAAAAATCAGTTACTTGTTTAAAAAATAAACAAATAAATATTTTAAGGCATAAGAAGTTGTTAAAAAATATACAACTCTGCTGCTCTTTTGAGTACATTTTCTTGCAGTAAATCTCAGCATTTCAGACATCTTTTGAACCACTGAATTAGCCACTCTACTGACAGAAGGGGAGAAAGGACATGAAGAGAAACAATTCCTGTCTTGAAAGTTAAACTATGAAGATAAATATAAAATTAAATAGATCAAGGAAAACAGCCAAGCACTATACAAGCGTGTGATTTACATACAGGTAAGAATTTCTCACCTTTTAAATACTAACTAAACTGTAATATACAGATGTTTTAGATGGGACTTTCATTCAAGGCTCAATAGGCACTCAATATTTTTAAGTGTTTTTACAAATTACACGAACATGTCTACATAATTGATAATTTGAAGCTATTTTCATATACTGTAATGAATCATAATACATGAAAACATAATACCAAGCATTACATTTGTGAAAAACTGAACATTTCAGATAAGATTTCTAGTGTACTCATTTCCTCCAAAAGAATATTTTCATTGTCTGCAGAGCTTACTGGCAAAGGTGGCTAGTTCTCTGTTTAATGCTCAAGAGCCAGGAGAGAAAACTCTTTTAAATACAAGCAAATCAAACTCATGCAACTGTTGATGATCAAGTAAATCTAATGGCTAAAAAAAATCATTGAGGTGCAAGGATAACTATTTTTGTTTTAAAAACAGTTTTAATGCCCTAAGGTTAGAACACTTTCACATGCATTAAAAGACATTTCAGTATATTTGTGACAAAATCCTAGAAATATCGTGACTATCGCATGATTACATCATACATTGCCAAGAATGCTGCATTAATACCAGTGAGTCTACCTAAAGTCTATGGTTGTGCAAAATTAACTGTCAGGTGTGTTAATGAGTGCACTTTGATATATGAAAAACTACTTTTTGAAAAGGAACTGAAAATATCATGGTTATTTCATATAGAAGATTAAGAGTTCCTTACTTTGTAAAACTACACAATATGAGACCCAACAAGGGGACTACTACTGAAAGTATGGCTAACAAATGGAAAATCAAGTGAAATATTCACAAATGCAGATCAAAGAATGTCTTGTTATTATAATTAAAATTTTGAAATGGTTACAGAAGCCCCTCATGCTTCAGGATTTTTGCCAGTTACTGTTGACAAAGTAATTGACAGACACAGTGTTGCGGGTTTTTTTTTTTTAAATGAAAAAAAACCCAAAGAATCAATGTGATTATCAATGTTTTTAACAATGTTCTATTTTGTTAACAGTTTACATAAAATTAGAAGTGGGCAAGGTGCATAAGTCTACTTAATCCAAACACACAAACTTCTGATAAAGCACAGCCATTTGACGTCACCGATTAAGCACAACTGTGTAATCAAACATGCAGATGTGTGAACAATTCTAGGAAACTTTTTGACAGCTTTCTAGTTTTTATTACCTTTATTATCATTCTGTACAATGAAAAAAAATCTTCCTGTTAGTCTTCACTCACTTTAAAAAGTATGACGTAGCAAATGCAGTAAAACTTAGAGCAACTGTTTGCTTGGATAAAAACAGTGAAGAGTAAGTCTCTGGTAACCTGAAGGAGTAAACAACTCTTTGCAACAACCATATAGGCAAGTGACAGCTTTCTTATCCAACTGATCACTTTTTTTATTATTTTTTTCAGTGTTCATTGAAAAATTCCTAATAGGCAATGATCTTGTCTTATTTTCAACAGGCATAATTTAAAAATCTTTAACTGAAATTATAGATAGCAGGATATTGTTTTAGTTTACTCAGAAATAAGCTGCAATAAAAATTAATGATACAGTAGATAATCAAAACTCAAGTCTGATTGATAGGCAAGCACATATATTACAAAAACATTAAATCACATCCTTGACTGATATGAATTGTAGCTGTTCAACTGAACACAGTGAAGTCAGGTTATAAATATGGAATGATCTTTTTATCCACACATTTCTTCAGTTTTTAGCTATGCATTCCCTAAAATTTAAAATACTTCAGTTTTTCCGCTTCCCAGCTGTATTTTCTTAACTAATAGATAAGCCATAAAAGGTAATAATCCATACTAATGCTTTTATCTTTTTCTCATGTTGGTAGCTCAAATCACAGTACCATCATGGCAATCAGGTCCAATTCCCTCTCAGCATAGGTCCAACTTTGACATTTGATCACAGAATCATGGCATTATTTACATTGGATGATACCTCTAGAGTTGTTACATGTCATTTACATTTCAGCAATATTTTAAGCTACTTCTTCCAATGTAATTTATTTTGCTTTTACGGGTGCCAAAATTTGCCTCTGTAATTCTATTTATAGCTTGTTTAATGTTCACAGGATTCTCCAGGTGCTATTTGTTTGAAAATGTTTGCAAACATGCCAACATGCCTTCTATTACTTTTCTCAACCCAGCAGCCCCCAAGGCTTTTTTCCTACATCCTTTACTCTCCTCTCCTGCACAACTCTTGCAACTACCCTCACATACTCCCATGTCTCTTACCACTCCTAGTACTGTTTGCCTGTTGGAAAGTGACATCTGTGATCATCCGCTGCTTCTCACTTGCTGGTAGGCCTGAATATTGACTTCAGCAGCTGTATACACATACCCAGGCTATCTGTTTTAAGGACTTTTGATAGACCTTAATTTCTTAGATTTCTTTTGGTCAAATCTGGCCAAAATTAATCCAATATTCAGAACTTGTACTAAGTTAGGGGGAAAAAAAGGAGCAGATAGAAAGGTACAGTATGATGACGAAACTTTTGTTCTCACAAGAAACTCAGCTAAAGTAATTCTCTGCCAAAGACACGGTTTTATCAGCTCTCCCCTCAAAATAAAACTTTGACAGTAGTTTTATTTCTGCTCCATCAAAACCCCTAACTTCCAGAGCTGCTCAACTACCAACATGTCTTTGTAATGCAAGTTCCACCGTCTTCCAATAGTATTTATTTTCCCATGTCATTCTGGTTCTTTGAAAATCCTACTCATAATCAAAACCACAACATAAACAGTGCTCTTACTGTCCTAGTAAGTAATGAGATGTCAGTGAATATTATCCCTCTTGGACCTAATGAAAGCATGAGCTGAGCGTATCTATTTCTGCATTTGAAATAGCCTATCACAACTAAAACAGTAATATCTGCTGATGCCTTTAGGGACTGCGTTTTCTTTTGAGTTAGCTCAGGTAAGATGCTTTATAAAGACCTATATTTCGGTTTCGCTGTATTGGAAATTACTCATCACTTATTAGAAGCTTTTTATGTCCATTGTCATGTCACCTTCAGAGAACATTAAAATGTAAAGATTTTTTCCCTTCCTGAATTGTTTAGATACCCAGCATGTCAGCTGGAAAGTATACAGATGAAGTGTGTGATTGCACAAATTAACTTCATATAACAATTAGTGAAGGCTTTTTCAGCAGACTGTCCAATTAAGTAAAAATCAAGTGCTTACTAGTAATTTATTTTTCCTTTTATCTTTATATACTCAAAATGCTTTTGAACAATGCCACATTTCATCTAAACACCTTACATGAAATGGGTACCTGTCCAAGACGAGCTCCAGCTACCTGGCTACCAAAAAATACCATTAAATGTATTTGCAACGACAAATACACTTTTACAAATGAAAGGGGTTTTGCCATGTTATCCAGGTTTAGTCATTCATGCAAACAGTAGTCAGAGTTGATGATTTAAAAGTAAGATCTTACATAAGGATAGATGGAATAACTTAGGAAATATACAGAAAAGATCTTTACAGCAATATCAAAGAAAAACTATTTTGGGGGTTGATTTGAAATATTTCCACTGAAGCTTATTCTCTAGTTCAGTGTAATGTTAATTACTATATACCTGAAGATACTTCCAAATACTTGCTTTGAGTATTAGGTTGTCTGCTGGAACACAAGATTAACAGCTTGCTTTTATAATAATCCTTCAACAGCTTCAGGGACTTATCTGCAGGGACTGATCTCTGGCATGCATATGCTAACTGGACATATGCATGAGCCTTTAACAAGCATGTATAAGCATGCAAAAAACAAGACAACCTCAAGACGCTATTTTAGGCGACTTAAAAGTTTCCAGCAGATTATGAGAATGGAGCTTAATATTCGGAGTTGTCTGTCCAGGCATCTAGCAGAGAAGGGCTCCCAGTTTAGACATTTACTGTCTTTTTGAGCTACTTACTAGTCTGTAACTTGAGCTCCCAATCCTGTTTTGTACTAATTTGAACACTTGGAAGACTCTTCTTTCAATGAATTAGTAAAAATACCTTCACATGCAAGTCCAGATGGAACACAACCCTCAAAGTGCATGTAGACAAAAAGATGTTTTAGTTAGCCGTAAATAAAACGGCAGAGAACAAAACTGCTATGCTGTTGGATATTCATAGCAGTGAGGCACAGTTCACCTTAACAATGCACCTGAAGGAAACTGAGAGAAAAAGGGATATACTCTACTTCACATAGTCTCCTAACATACAAGGGGAAAAAACAAGAGTGTAACCCTGCAATAATAGAAAAGGAAATTTTCCTGGCCTTCGGTCATAGCATGTCTGCCCATTTTCGAGTGGTCTATAATCTGAAGACAGAATTTAGCATTTTCCGAAGAAAATAATGGGACTGTAATGGAAGAATCAAAAAACTCCCAAGATAACTCACATATAAATACAAAAGTTTTCTCCATAAAAGGTTGTAATGATTTCTCTACAAAATGTGTTAGATGGCATTCATGGACATGTAATGCCAAAAACATGAGATCATAGTAAAGATTTTTTTCTTGGATTATTAAATATTTATTGTTTCATGAAATGTTAAAAAAAGAAATATGTTGTCTTCCAATGTAGGTAGAAGACCAATGTAACAAAATGCAGGTTTTCAAATTTCTTATCTGTTCTCAACACTAGGAAGAAATCAGTGGGCTGAGGGTCTGAAAATTGAGAAACAGAAATATAAAACCTAAGAAATTATTTCTGCCTTAAAAGTCTTGGTATAGCTTTCAGTTATTTTGTATGGTGGAAAAAATATTCAGTACTATTTGCCTACTCAGATGATTCTTCATGTCTAACAAAATCTGTAACAATAAAAGCATTTCTTCAGTATGACCTTCTGAATCTATAAAAGAAACAGATCTTGAATAATTCGCTGATATTTTTAGGGTTTTTTAAATTCATTTCTCAATTGCAAAAAGACAAGAACCCTTTAGGATTTGGCAAAATTATACTGAAATGAATGAAACATCCAGCCTTGAACTACCGCCTTTCTGTACAGTATTAATAGTATCTGTATTAATAGAAAGGATGAGCCCATACTAGATGATAAATTCCCATTTTCAAGACATAGGAAGGGTTTGGATGAAAAGTTTTCATGACTTGAATTCGACCCCACAACTGCCAGTTCAGATTACCCTTGTTTAAATATTACTTAAAAATACGTATTATTATTTAACCCTAACATTGCTGACATTATAATGACTAGTGCAATACATTAGGAAGTAACTCAAAACTTGAATGCGGGTGATAATTTCCTCAAAATCTAAGAATGTTTCAGTTTGGATGGAAGTTTATGCAGCCAAACAAAGGACTCGGATTAACATATCCAATTTTGTAATGATTGTTTGAGACCTAACATACTTCTGAGGCAATTTTACTCTCAATTTGCCTAATGCTGTCTCCTGATATTCCAAAAACACTGGTTTTTTTCATCTGAACAAAAAAGCACACTTGTATTTTTCCCTAGTGTGCACACACACAGAGTACAGCTTTTCAAGTACAGAACAGTTACCTTACATCAAATAAACTCTAATATTAGGCCAATTTTTATATTTTTGCTTATGGAACAATTCTTAGAAGACTGAGAGTTAAGTAAAAGCTTTACAGTTTGTAATGGAAACTTGACATTTATTTACGAATTACAATTTATTGTCCATGATTCAATGCTCGTGAGAAAAAATTGTACTTTTTTAACTACAAGTTAAAAAAAAGTTTGTACAAGTTTAACTACTAGTACTAGTTTTGTTAGTATATTGAGACAACACCAACCTTTTAGGAAAATGGGAAAGCTTTGCTTCACAAGATATTTCATATGAACAACATATCTGATCAAATACATGATCAGCTGTTGGTACCACTGCAGAGAACAGAGCCAGGACTCCTTTTTTCCCCGCTTCATGCACTCCTTAGATTTCCATGTCTACAAAGTAACAGCAGTGCTTCAGCTTCCCCTAATCACGAAATGTAGGGAAATAAGCCCCTACTATTTTGAACATAATTATTTCAGTAGACACATTTATTCATGAATAAAAATCCCCTGTTCTAGGTTACCTTCATTCACTTCAACATACTTACGTAATTCTCAGTGAACAATGTGTTTGCTAGTCTGCTTATAGTCCTTCCCATGCATGGAACTATTATCAAGGAGTCAATTGCATTTTATACAGATGTCAAATCTTAATCTAAGTTAACAATGACATAAGGAGAAGTCATTGTATAAAATATCTGCATTTTTGCCCCTTGAACGTTATTGGATAGACAGCACAATTATATACATCAAACATTCAAGAAACATATACATCCTTACTTCTGCCACTGGAAAATTTACTTAACAATGGATATATTTAAAAGCAGTGTATTCCACATTAACCATCCATCCTGCTACAAAAAGCTGCTGACATGGAAAACAACCTCTAAGAACATCATACCTTTATCAAGAATAGATTTAATGTAACTCCTCATACAATTAAATGAGAACCAAGAATACACCTAGCCTATACAAATGGCTTAATCAGAATCAGCATTCAATATTGTGGGCTTGACTGATACAGTGTGAAAGAGCACACAGATACTTATTAAAATAAAAATGGATTTAGTTTAGTATGGCACATTAGGGATTACAGAAGTGAACTATGTGTCACAAGTAAAGCGATGTTAAAAGTATTGCTACAAAAAAATAAAATTAAAAAAAAAAAGAAAAAAAACCCAAACAAACCAAACATACTGAAAGACCAAAGGCAAACATTCCTCTATGTAGAAACAAAAGAAATAAAGCTAGTTACAAGAAATAACTGCATTTCCCATAACTCTAATTTCAGATCATTAGGTCTTTCAGGAATAAGCAGAATGACATTGTACAGTTACTTGATTTTAATACTGAGAACAACTAACATGCTTTGTGAAAAAGTTTTGTTGTATATACTTTCTCCTTATAATTTTAGGAAAGAAAATAGTATTCTTGTGAAAACAGCTGTGCAGAAAACCGTAGTTTTCTACTTACACACAAAAAATGCTAAATACTGGCAAAACCACCACATCATCAACAGGACTTTACTCTGAACTTGGGAGAGAGAGGACAATAGAATTCAACTTGCTTTGTTCATGCAAGGCTTTCCGCTTCTGGAAAGGCTGCCAAAATAGGGGTCAACAGCAGCTGTGGCTCAAGAAGTCCATATACTTATTTCAGAGATGCAATAAAACACCCGTCAGACTGGTTTTGAACCATAGATACAAACTTGTGATCTGAAAAAAGATCTCACTGCACATCAATTGAGCCACCCAGTTCCTTTAGTACAACCATTTAAACAGGGACTCTGTAATCCTGAAGCTGAAATATTGAAAAGCAAATCTTAATCACGTGCTAAGTTTAAGCCCAAGTTTTTACGCAAACATGTTACTACAGTATACTGACCACTGGATATGCCCCTCCACAGTTCCTAAATAGCAATACAGTCAGATCTCAATACTGAGTGTATATTTCAGGGTGGTTGTTCCCCATTACCTGGGTCTTTATCTACACAGACTTCTATCTGCTATTTTAGTTTGCAGTCACTTACTACTGCAAGTATCTTCTGCAACTCTTCACAAAGAATTTTCACCTTCACTAACCAAAATACCTTATTATTACAAATACTGCCATCTCATGTTCTCTCTCTTTGCCAGGTGACATGTGAGTATAATGAAGTGTAACATACGAGTATGTTGAAGTGTAAAGTTTGCATTGGTCTCTGCTGGTGACTTACTCCTCTAAAATATTAACCGTTAATTTCTACCCTTTCCCTCTGAAGTTTCTTTTAACCCAATTTTATATACATCAGGAGCTTCACTTCTGTCTCATGGTAGTTTACATCTGGGGAAGCCTTCTGAAGTGCCTTCTTGAAGTGCAAGTTATTAAGTGTACTCAGCCTTCCATACCTACATATTTTTTGCCTCTTTCAAATAAAGCTACTAAATTTATTCTTTCTATAAAACTCTGATTTACTCTACTCCACTGTAACATATTTTTCTGTGTATTCCCTAAATTGATTCTTCATGACAATTTCTATCAATTCGTCCAATACAGAATGTGTGATTTGCTGGAATCCTTTCTGAAAATCGGTATTCCTTCAGCTACTTTTTTGTAGAACAGCAATTGTTCTGTAGAATAGCAATTATAAACAAAAGTGATTATAAGAAAATAGCAATTATAAACAAAATGTTTTTTTGTAAAACACTTTCAATGACACTTGTTTGAGAAAGAGCATCTAGAGTGTCCCCTATGAAGAAAGGTCAAAGCACGGAAGCCTCCCTAAGCATTTCTATAATGAATGCAGATATGTAAGATTTTTATGGTTTGTACTACAGTCTTGACTTTTTTCAGTGCTCCTTTCATCCCTCGATCATCTAGTGGCTCTCCAGACTTGCCAGCAGGCTTCCTTATTATGATGTATTTTAAAAAGGACTTATCAGGTTTTGTTGCCTGTAGCAAACCTCTCCTCAAAACCTTTTTTGGCCTTTCTTCCCATGCTTTCATATGTAGTTTGCTAGAGATTATATTCTTGCTTATTTTCTTATTTGTACAAAATTGGTTTGGGGTTTTTGGTTGGGGGGGGGCGGGGTGGAGTTTAAATGCCTTTTAACAATATTGAGCAAGTTCATCACATTTGCCTTTTTGAAAAAAAGGGGGTTTACTGGTGGTATGAGTTTGGTCCGTGTTTTATGCAATCTCCATGCTGTTTGCAAGCATTTAGTCCTTTCTTGTAAGCATTCTCATTTTTTGTTTTGCTTTTTTTTTTTGGTAGCTCTCTTCTTTTCAATGAAACATTGTAGTGGATTGTTTGGATTCCTTTTATTTACTGTTATTTAAAGCAGACATAGCTATACCTCTGCTGCATGATATCAGCTGTTATTCTCACATAAATTACTGTGAGTACTGAAACATCCTATAAGTTTATGGTACACTGTTGTGACCACGCACACACTTCAAATCAGGAATTTCAGCCCCCCATGCTATTTGTAGACTTGTTTCTTCTGGCACCTTATCACCCTAGCAGAAAATGTTCTTCCCCAAGACGAGAATTGCAAGCTGAAGGCAGGACAACTCTGTGATATCACTGAAAGTCTCAATTATGCTTCTACCCTCTTTTTTCCTCAGTTCCATCCCTCTGCCTGAAAGACAGAACTTTGTTTCTGAGGGCTGAGATGCACACACAGCATATAACCTTACAAATGATACATAGTGTAGTGGACTAAGAAATCCCTACCTTCATGCAAGCTAAATTTAATTTACCTGGATGCTGCTTTCCAAAATCTCTGAGATGCAGGGTTAACTGTTTTGTTTTCTCTTAGATAAGCAGATGGCCACTTCAGATTTTTTTTCCCCTACCAAATTCACTTATCTGGTTTCTCTTATTTAGTCTTCCTACCTAACTAAATTTCCACTGTAGCTACAAAATGCTGAAGAGTGGTGTACCAATAAAGTAAGCCAACTGTCCTAACACATTTCCACTGGAACACGTCAACTATTGACAAGATACTGTATGTAGATGCATTAATGAAATAAAATCAAGGTTGTGAAATAACTAAAATATGCGTATAATCTCTTTAGAGCACACAGTGGGTTAATTTACATTATTTAAGATAACTATAGCTGTTTTTTATGTCAAATAGTGGGAAAAAGTAAAATTACAAAACTAAAAAGTTCATTGGAATGCAGAGTATTAAACCCAAACTTCAAGGCACGTTGCAAGACATGTCATGAGAGATACTATCCTGTCTTGCCATGTACACTAATCTCATATTGTTTTGCATGATTATGGGTTTCACTTGCATAAGGAACTGCAATTTAACACGTTAGATGAGATGGCATTCACAGACATGTAATGACAAGAAATATGAAACTATGTAATAAACATTTTCTTACAACATTAAACTATTATCTATTCATACAATATATTAATAAAGGTATTCTGCAGTAATATCTGAGTATTTTGTATTGTACATTGGGGTTTATGACAATTTTTGGAAAAGTTAATGATGTAAATAATAACAATTTTAAAATTGTATTCTTCCTCAAAATGTAATTTCCAACAGCACGCTTGACTTCCTAAGCAGCTTTGGTTTAGACCCATAGCTAAAACCAAAACCTTTCAACATCTGTCACTATCAACAAATAATTAGCTAACTACAACTGGAAATATTCTTTACATACGAAGCTTAATCCAATAAATGGGTACTACGTAACAGTAATGTTCTGTTTATTCTGTTAACGAAGTAATATTCTTCCAGACAAGTTGAGTATACTGCATTAATTATGAATTGTTAAGGAGATAACTAATAACTTTATGATAATACTCACAACATTTAAGTTAATGTTGTGACATCATCTAGACTTTTTCTGACTGTAACACTTCTACTCCTTCTGCCTGTAGTCCCTCCAAACTAAAAGTCCTTTTCAAGATTTCATTTTATTCTCAGGTCTCTGAACAGAACAATGCTGTTCTTTTTAAAGCCTGCTTCTCTATTTTAGTACTTGATCCTGCTTCCTACCAGGTATAGAAATTACTTTTGCAGGTATCTTCATTTCTCTGCTATGTCTGAAATGATGCCAGGCTGCTAAAACAGCACGACAGGATTATAACCATAAATAACTTTGCTGCATACTATATTTAAAAATCAAGCAGAGTTAAATGTCTTCATGCGAATTTCACTATGCATAAAATTACTCACACTCCTAATATCTTCTGCTGTGTCTATCTTACTGGTCCTAATTCCAATTGCAACATTCTACAGTCTATAACACTATCTCCCTGGAAAATACCTGTTGCAACAAGGCTTTTAGGAGCTTCAGTAACAGCAACAATAATTATCATTTTCCAATTTTCAGATAACAACCTGTATTACATAAATGCAACTATGACAATAACTAATATATTCTTAAGATGAACTCTAGATACTTCTTTTCCTGATTTTGGAGAGCCACATTTTCATAACAAGAAAAAGCTGTAGCAAGAATTTTAAAGTAATTAAAAATAAATAATGTACTCTTAGGCTACAATTTAACTTATTTTAGGGCTAATGGAAGGCTGTCTCTTCCCTTGTACTGCAATGGGGAGATGATCTATAGAAGTAAACCCTTTTTAAAAGGCAAAGGGGAAAAAAAAACCCCAGGAATATATTGAACAGGATTTTTTTTATTACACATGGATGTTGGAACTAAGTTCAATTACATTACCAGATATCTTCTAAATACAACTCTCTTTACAGTATTCTGAAGATCTTTTTTTTTACATACATGAGAACAACTCACCTTTCCAGAAACTATTTTTTATGTGAATATGTTAGTGAGAATCGGTTCAGAGTAAAGCAAAAACTACAATCTTCTCTATCCATGAGTCAAAACAGGATCACAACCCGTCTTTTAAATTACTAGTAAAGCTACAACAAAGCATGCTGTTCTGTTTCCCTGAGATCCAGAAAGCACTAACTTATATTTATAAACTATGAAAGTTTCATAAAAAAACAACACTAAATACTGACACTAAATACATGTTTTCCCTCAGTGTAAGATCAGCTGGTTAAATGAACTTGATTTTCATTTTTCTCAGACTTTGCTTCTTTTATTCCAGTAGCAGTTTTGTTCATGAAGTTAAGCGCTGATCTGATATTTGAAAGTGAAAAAAAAATAAAATTGCCATGCACTCAAAGATAACAACTAACGTTTTAGTTATACCTTTCATGGATTGACTCACCTCACTCAAAAAAGTAAAATCACATTTTAAAAAACATGTCAACTTATTTTTCCTTTTGTTTTTCTGCTGTTCCAATCTCTTGAGTAATAGCAGGTAAAGGACTGTTTAAAATAAATGAGTCTACTTGTCCTCATGCAAGGCATAGCTACTCAGTTTTCAAGAACACACAGAATCTTTATGAAATTAAGACTTACTGATGGAGAATGTACCATATCACCTGAATAAATTACAGTAGCCAGCCAATCTTTCTGCAGAAAGCAGACCTTATTTTCAATCTGAATTGTCCAACCACATGCTTTTATCTAAAAGTAGAAATTTTTCCCATATAGATATGCCTATAAAATGTGGCAGGATGAGCTTTTTAAACTTGCTTCATTTTTAAATTGAATTACGTTCTTTAATCACTAACTGTAAAGCAGACTTTTCTGGCCTTGAATCAATGTAGTTCTTTCTGAGAATCTTTTCATATTTATCAATTTCCATTCTGAAGGCCAGATAACAAAACTCGATAGACAGTGTGCTGCAGCCTGGCCATTGCTCTGCAAGGTGAAAATAGCTTCTTGCTGCTGTTTTCTACCATGTAGGCAGAAATATGGATCACACTGTGCTCTCTTAGACTACTGCATTGCTTTGAAAACACAGATCTATCTCATTAGAATTCTATAGTCCTTTTAGGAGTTACAACTTTCTAAATATTTTGTCATGTTTACATACAGAAATGTCTTCATATAGTGCATCTTACAACACACCTTCACAACAAAAACTCTACGCAATATCAGTACTTGATTTCAAGATGAACACAACTGAAACAAATACCAGGCATTGCTGTTCTGCTCTGTTCTCTCAAATCACCATTCCTCAGTATGCTTCACAATCACATAAATGTGTAAGATACATATATATATGCGAAATGTGATAGATACATATAGATATAAATGAAAATGAGTATTGAAAAAGATACTAAGAATTAGAAACAGAAATGGATCAAATTTATCAAATTTTTCTGCAGGACTTTATAAGGAAGAGATACGGGAGCAAAATATAATTCACAGAACCACATGCAAGTTAAAGGGTTTTTTTAGTATAATACTAAATATTAATCTGATTTACGTAAAAGAAAAACTACTGTCAAGGAAGATCTAGTTCATGGAATTAAACTTCCTTACTTATTGCAATAAATTCTGCAGAACTTTTATGGTTTGGGTTTGCAAATTTCATTTAGTCTTTTTGATTACTGTGGCCTGATTAGTTTTAATAAATTAAAAATTAATTTTGTGAAACCACAGCATCCACTTTAATTATATATATAAACATATTAGTTGATTCGTATTTTAACATTACGGTTCGATCAATACTTAAAAGCTGGCACTACCACCTAATAAAGAGCTCTGCCGTTTTTCCCCCTCTGGATACATCTGCCTTAAAAGCATTCATTCCTCAAACCACAGGTAGAGGCAAAGTCAATATTCAAAGGTAACTGCAGGAAACTATTTCGGGTTTGGTTTTTCAAGTTATCTTTCATTTTACTGGTTTGCAGCCTTCATGGAAAGGAGCACATGCTGTTATTTAAAACATGTACGTGGCTTCTTTACCTCCATATCCCTTCATTCTCCCATCATGTAATGCAGATATGACTTCTAACCATATACTAATCTGTGATTTCTATTAATCTGTTTTCTTTTCACATTTATCATATGGTCCCGCTTTTTTATCTAGTTATTTTCTAGCCCTCCTTCAATGTATTGTGGGGAATAACACCACGTTACCATAAATCGGCTAGTAAAAAATGACAAAAAAAATGGCCTAACCTGTTTCAGCATGTTGCACTGATATCAGAATATTATGAACTGGCAACTAAAAATATTCATGCTCAATATAGCTATTTTAAAGAAAATTAATCAAAAATTTAATGATAAACATGTCTTCACAAGTTCTCTGAACTTTGGTTCTTATTACTAGGGAGTCATACATGCTTCTTATAACACTTCCTACCTAAATTACATAAATAGTTTGGCCACAGATATAAAGGAAAAATGAACTACGAGTAAGTTACAGTTACAGGCAAGGAACGACTTTAAAATTGAAAAAGAACAGGCATACAACCATCTCTTAAGATTTTTTTTCCCTTTAGAATGACAGTATGAAAGCAAGTGAAAGGAAGAGGAAAAATTACGCCACAGTGTAAAATAACTCTTGTATTTGCCAAAACCTGAAACAGATTTCTCAGTCTTTTAACATATTTAAGCTAGAAAAACTGAACTTGACTTGTAGGAATACCGTGTCAAACAAAAAGAACAACTCCTGCCAGAGATGACAAGGGATGAGATGACCCCTAATTCTCTGCACAGATGAGAACATGCCTTACTAATCTTTTGCTATCAGACTAATGTCAGCTTGCTTATTAAAATTCACCCTACTTCCCGAATTCTCAAAATATGCTAATTTCTTTTGAAACAGACAAGCTTAGCTTTTATGCCTAGTTAGGAAAGGACTGGACCAATAATATATATTCTCAGCTCACGTAAGCCTCAATCTTTTGTAGAAGAGATTACTATTATCTCAATTATTTTGCTGAAGATAGACTTCAGAAACCTCAAAACTTCATGTTGCTCATACAACTAAAATAATTGTCAAACAGATGCAATATAGTTAAAAAGATGACAGATTTCAGAACGGTAGAAAAAAAAATTAAAGGTGTGGGTTTGCACACAAACTCTTCTTAATTTGTCCCTGTAAAGGTACAGGGAATAAAAACAAAATTAAAAAAATTCAAAATCTGTATAAATTTATAAAGACATAAAAAGCACATACAAATCTTTGACAAGATAGAGTGTCTTTCAGATTTACTGGCAATTAAGTATCCAGTGAAGACTCCTACTGAAGCCACACTGAAGCTAGTAAAAGCAATCAACCATCAGTAGCCGCCTTCAGTGATCAGTCCATTGCAGAAGACCAGAATTTAACACGTTTACAGTGTGTGTGGCTACCCAGTAGGCTTACCATAGACACTGTCTTTCATAGCTGAATATCTTATATCTCTAGAATATCAAAATGCAAATTAGTGGCATTAGTTAATTTTTTAAAAAGTTGATCAAGATATTGCATGAGTTCAGCCTTCAAACCATTCATTCTCATCTAGAAACTAATCTCAAAACAAAACAAAACTGTAGAGAGCTAAAAGCAAACATTATTTGTACGTTTATCAGCAACAGCCCATATTGCAGGAAATCATGTTCTACTTTAACAGATTTTCATGAAAATATATAGTCTTTAAGGCATGTGTGCATAAGTGCTCCAGAACAGTGGTTTACAGCTTATTATGCTAAATGCAAGGCACACAGAACTGCCTGCAACTAAATTCTGGGATCACATAGAGCAGTCTGCCCAGAACCATGACCAGATGGCAGTTTCAATTGCTAATTTTGCCAAACATGAATAAAACTTCAGCTGGAGTTTCAAATATCAGTTTTCCATTTCTACTTATTCTTAGAAAACATTCAACCACTTCTAAAATTTAATTTTTGGAAAATATTCTCATTCACAAAAACTTCTAGAATTTTCGAAGAAAAGTTCTGCAGCATCTTGAAACTTTGAAGAACAGACATTACTTCAATGCGCAGATGTTGTTTCAATGCGTAAACACACAAGTGTGCTTACACACCAATCTGTAAATTGGATTTTGTAAATCTGGAAAAGTTAATTTGTGATTTCTAACACATTAACAGTGAAACTCTTGAAGATTCCACATGCACCAGGTATGCAGTATCCTACTGAAAAGACTGGAGATTCTGATATGTTCTGACTATCAACCGCATAGGAAGACGTAAGATTCACTTGCACGTATGAAGATTCATACTTGTTATCAAAACAAGAAAACCCAACCCTTTGAAGGAATTTCTCTTTGACACAGCTTACCCCTTACTTGCCTTGTCCATAGCTTAGCCCATTCTCTACCCATTGTCAGCTTACCTATTCATGCAATACTTACATGGACTATAACTGTCAATAATAAAAAACATTATTAAAATTAACATTCCATCTGTCTGTAACCCAATTGTTTAATTATGCTTTTTTCCACGAATCTCCTTTTATCAATGAAGACATCTCACTTCTCACTAAATTCATCTGATCTTGGGTAAGAACAGGCAGTTGTATAATTTTTGATCAACTGTGTCTTCCCTGCAGTCATTGTAGCGTTTATAAATGCCCACTGTAATCCCACTTACAGATTTAGAAAAAATAAGTATATCTAAACCCAGAGGAAGACTCAACAAAATCTGTGTTTTAAAAAGCTGACAATTGTTCACATAAGAATTACCTGTGCAGAAATTTAATTTTAAAACATTACTCATAGTATTTATTATAAATTGAAAGCAAAATGTCAGCATACTGCCAGGCATCTCCACTTGAGCTGTATACCTACTCAATTTGACCAATACCTGAAAACTGTTTAAAATATAGAGAAAAAAATATAAAAACATGCAGATGTTCACAACTTTTCAACATGCCGACCATGAGAATTCCATTAAAATGAACACTTATTTACTTTGAGACGAAGCTATCTGATCCTCCAAACACGAATGTCCACCTAAGCATTGTAGCAAAATTGTTCAGCCTAGTTTAAGAATGGACCAACTTACTGATCTACAAATAAAAAGGTATTTAACATCACCACTGTTTTTACACCCTGAATTTCAAGTCAGTTCAGTTTACATTAAAAACTATTTCAATTTCATTATTTTGTTGGTATGTGAATGACTATTTGATACCATTTTCTTTGTATTTCTTTTGCTTTGTATTTGAAACATGCTTTATTGTTTTAAAGTTTACCAACAACAGTCTGTATTTAATACTTTGTTCCCATAAAAATTGAATTCATATCTGGCACATAACACAGTGGCAGACTGCTGAAGGATTATGATTTAAATCTGAAATACAGAATTTTTATATTTTAAAAGTCTCTTCCAAAACAGAGATATCTTAATAACAATAATAGGTTTTCAATACAATGCAAAAATAAAATTTAGAAGAGGCTTGCATATACAATTGCAGTCAATAGTTATTACACAGTACAGAACATTAAAAAAGAGGTATCAAAATAGTTTGTAAATGAAGCTGAAAAAAACCAGGGAGAAGATATTTGAATTATTAAATCTTACCTGACCAGTGTCCAGTGGTGGTGCCTGATCTGTCAGTACATGTCTCGCTTACAGGCCTAAATACAGTCTCCCAGCCACCAGTAGCATAGCGCCAATTCTGAGACTCTAATATAAGTGTTCTCTGAGTGCCATAAGCAATCATGAAGCAGTAGACTACATGATGAAGTTGACAGCCATAGCCACAGCCTTTGTTAATATTACACACAAGTTTCTTAGCTTTGCTGCAATCCTTCGGGTTCTGTAAGTATGGATGAAAAAGTGAAGCTGAAGAGAAGATATACACGAAGGCATACTTTTTCTGAAAAACTGTCATAAATCACACCAGCCATCCTGCTATAATACATCTCATATTAAAATGGATGAGTAAGCTTCAGCTCCATGAAAATTTTATGTGAATTCTTCACTGTGAACATGAACAGTTATTGAACATACTTCACTATCCTAACAGAAAATAGAGTACCTTCAAGATTTTAAATTACATTCTCATTTGTAAATCTGTCAGAATAACCTAACATTTGGACTCAAGGTTCACATTTCATCAACATGATTTTCAGCGTTGCAATGCTTTTTCCTTTGGCATTTTTCCAAGTTTGTTAGTTCTCTTTCAATGAGCATGCATGTCACTCAACAAAAGAAAATTTCCACCTGTCTACTAGATACAGAATAAAGCCAACGCTTATTAATGGACTGCTTCCCAGACTAACTGACCACATACCAAATACAGAATATGAAACAGATAACTGAGCAGACTGATAAAAAGACAGTATTTTAATCTGGATGCACTCTCAATAGAATAATATACAACACTTCCACAATCCAAGAAACAACAAAGGAGGTAAATGTCTACATGATGTGAATGTTATGTTTAAAAGTACAAACTAATAAACATTCTAATGTATGTGGACAACACAACCACAGAATCTACAGAAGTTCTTCTTTCTGTAAAATACAGTACTTTGCTGTACACATTCATACCTGCATGCCTCTAGACATACTTCTGCATTCCAGAAAGGTTTTCTATAAAATCTCAAGGATGAAAAGTCAGTTTTCAGTTCGGCTGCAAGACTACTGATATTTGAGTGTCAACAAAAATTGTTTCTCTTGCATCTAAGCAACATTAAATAATTTTTTTCATAAATTTGCAACAAATCAGGTTTTTCCAAAAACCAACAACCACCATCTAGAGAACTGAGATCTCTCCATCTGAATAGTCTGAGTCGTAAAATACTTTAAAAAACAATAGTAATTTGTTCATTCAGGTGTGTAAAAGAGGGGAAAATAGTTCAGATCCAAAAAAAAAAAGAGAGAAAAAGCAAACCGTATAACATGTTACTTCAACATTTGGGTTTTTTTTTCATTTTAAGGAAAAAAAAATTGATTCAAAGTATAATTAGCTATGAAAAGCAATAAATCAAAATTTCTGTTCCTAATTTTTGTTGCTCAGACCAGTACTCTTGCTATCACAACATCCGATGAGTAGCTTGAGACTAAACCTAACAGGTACCTTTGAGACTATAACGAATCTACTTCCCATAGTCTTTTAGGAGAGAAAAAGGGTTTTCTAGTATTGTGTGCAAGTCCACAAAGCAAGAATTCCATGAAAAAATATCTCCTCCCTAAATCTACAGACATATTTCCACCATTCAATGAAGTGCAATAATAGCAGGTGCAAGTAGTCATTTTCGGCTGTTAACTGTTCCTGTGTAGAAAATACTTCAGCTCAAAACCCAGAAAATGGTGTCTATTGTTATGTTGCTAATTTTACAACTGAAATATGGTCTAATAAAAAAATATAAGAACCTTCTTTCTGTCATTTAGAGAACTGTCAGAAGCAGACAGAAGTATTCAGTTGCAGAAGTTGAAAATTTGTACTTTGTGTTTATGTGTTTTACTTCTGTTTTTGAAAGATGTATCTAGATGTTTTAACTGCTACTTAAAAATAATTCATACATTATATAGACTATCTCAGGAGAGTTTTAATACCTTTGTGTAACATACTATAACCAGATTGAAAAAGAACTATCATGGACAAAACTAAACCATTAGCAAACTGTATTTACCAAAAAGCAGGACATACAAGCCTGTCACAAGATATCAATTGACTTAGAATTTTATTTATTTTTAAAATTAATTAATGATTTTGCAATATAATTTTGTTGAGACATTTAAAATCAAGATTTTTTTTTTAAAGAAAGCACATAAACAGGGACAACAGATACATTAGAGATGTCAACAGAGCCATAAAGCATTTTATTAAGACTGTCTTCCCATTTTTTTCCACATAGCAAAAACTGTCACAGAAACTAATCTTTTTGTAACTATTTTGGAAGGGGTAATCTATGAGAATGTATAGAAAATACTAATAATGTTGTCTACACTTTCTATTACCTTTAAATGCCTGCGTCCTCTTCAAACTGAAAGCATTTAGTTGACACCATATCTGAAGTTGTGTAAACTTAGGTAAGGTGTGCCCTTCTAACATTCTTACATGCAAATGCAGTTTCATATAATAGCTTATTTATATTATGGAAATCAAGTAGGAATCACATAAAGAAACATAACTTGATACCATGACTGCTTACTAATGCTAATATAATGCACTCACTTGGGTTCTAACTACTTGGAGACTTAACTAGAAAGTATATATATTAATATTAGTTTGTGACTTGAATAGAAAGCTAGTTAAGGTAATTTCTTTATGACTGTGTTTTTTTCAGATTTCTATACTGAAATTTTAAGACAATGCAGTATTTGAGCTTAAATCATTTCTTTAGAACTTAAAAAAAAAAAAGTGGAGATACTTAGATGTACTGCAGTTTCAACTGGCATTTCCTGAAAAAAGGTAGAATTAATAACTGTTGAGAAGGAATGCAAATTACAATCACATTGCATGTATCATAATAGCTTGTGTGTTCGTAAGCCAAAATTGCCAACCAAAGCAACCCATAAAGGTATTGAGTTGATAAAGGATAATAACAGCCAATTTCAAATCCAGTGAAGACTGCCAAGATTTTTCCTCCTGGCACAAAGTCACAGAAAAGCATTATAAATCTCTGATTTGAATGAGCAGTGCACTCTGTTCTCATCCTTAACTGCACTGCTCACCACACACACAACTGAGTTGTCTACATAATCAAGAGAGGGATGGAAGGGACCTCCAGGATTGTCAAGCCCTGTAATGTAACAGCCATAAAAGTGCACTAAAAAACTTAACAAAAACCCACAAAAAAAAAATCCCAAACACCCAACGAAGCACACAAAACATACTTCAATATACAGAACTGTAGATTATCAAGCCATGCCAGAGGTTACACTTTTTATTTTTCTCAGAATTACTTCTATGGACACTGCAACCAAATACAGTAACAAATTTTTAGAACTGTAAAATGGTTAAAATCATGTATTTTTCTGGAAGAGAATGTTGCATGTCACCTAAAATAACAGTGGATTTTTGTAACAGGCAAAATTGATTTGATCATCTTTCATCACTAGTACCATGGGCATACACCATTGCTCTCACAAAATCCAGGGTTTCCACTAAATTGATACAGTTAAAGTCTCAAATAAATGCAATATGCCACTCCCTCCTACTTTTAAGCACTGGCAGATCCCAGCTCCTCCTCTTAAGAAGTTTTACAGTCCTTTAGGCTACAAATTACCTCTCCTGCCTAGGTTACAAGGGAAGTAGTGCATCCAGGTTTTCTCTTCAAGGAATGTATCTCCCTCATTCTTCTGTAGTACACCACAACCTTTGTAATGAGGTATGCAGGCCACATGACTGTAGCAGAGTTACAGAAGTCCGGTTGACATCTCCTTTACTAATAGAGCTGGCAAATCACCTATTATATTGCAGACCTACAAAACTGCATTAGCAATGAGAGTAAGTAGTGTTAGCCTCGGATTTAATTAACATTCGTTGGTTTGCCTGTTTGAAGGAATGGCTGATTTTGAATAACTGACCTGATCTTCCTAAGATTTAAAATTGTTCTCCTGCATCTATTTAACAACTATTTTAACCAAACAGGAACCACTAGCCTTTAAATAAAAATTATTCACAAGTTATTTTTAGTGCCTACGGTCCGCCAAAGGAATGCTGCCATTATAAAACTTTACAAGATTAATGACACTGAAGCAGATTCTGTGCTATTATAACTGACTGCCCCAAACATGTATGCCCTGTGAAATTCAACCTTCAACTTCACTCTGCAAAAGCAGCACAGTATGAGCCTTGTCTCTTCTAAAGAAGGCATACTTCAAAATACAGGACTGTCATTCCCTACTCAAGTTCTCCAGGGCACTCAAGATTTTTGTAGACCTCTGTGTATCACATCCCCTTCTCATTTCTGCTAGCAGAATGAAATCTTCATCTAATTTTAACTCTCAGAAGGTATCAAGTTCATGTATCTGATCATCCACATTACTTTCCTCTTCAAGTTTTCTAGTTTTATTATAGCCTTTCTGACAGTAAGGGACTAGAACCGCACAGTCTACCCTTGAGGCAGATCTACTGTTTAAATACTGTTGAGTACTGAGATTATATTTTCACAGAATTGTCTGTGGTAACTCCAAGATCTTGTTAATTGATGGTATTAATCAACTGTGTATGTGTATGAGCATTGAAGACTGTCTTCCCCCATGTACATAACTCAAAATTCGGTGCAGATGACTGTAAACTACAATATTAATATCCAGTCAAAGATAACACAACTGAGGTTATAGCTAATAGCATAAAATTCTGCAACTGTTAGTCTCAAGCAGTTTAGCAGAAAGTTTATAGAATACTGGCGGTATTAAAGACAGACATTTCAAATAATTCATTTGAAATGCAACGATTTTATGGTCTTAATTTTCTACCTCTAATTAAATAGAAAACAACAACAACAGAGAGACTGAAATCCTGGGAAGTAATAGAATAAATCAGCACTTTTTTGTAAAAGATCTGAAGACCTGGAAAAAGTTTTGAGGGTAAATTATAGCTATAGTGGGAAATACCCATTACTAAAAAGTGGGTGTTTATTTCTCCTGTAAATAGCAACATTTTAAATGGAACCATCAGCAAGAATCATGAGAACAGACCATATCTCTGTTCACATAATTCTACATATTAAACAAAAGAGTTAATAAGTATAATGCTCTCTAGCAAATTATTGGTACCATGAGTTCATTCTTCTTTCTTATTCCTATCGGGTGACTAAGGGCTCTTGAGTAAAATACACTTCACTAGCTCCATAAGCTACTGAAAGATAACGAAACACCACAGTACTTTCTTAATGTAATGTGTGGCTTCAAAATTACATGTGGTATTTTTACATTCAGATTACTAGCATACAACAATAGCAACAAAAATCAAATAAAATCAAAATTGTTAGAAACATGATAATTTTAAAACATATAAACATAGGCAAAACTTTTAGTAGCAAATCAAATGTGCCCAAGACTTATTCTAGCTGGCACAGAAATGACTGCATCCATGCTATTAAACTTGCTAAACCTCTTAAAACAGGGTAGCCACTCACAGCAGATTTATGAAGAGTGTATTGTGCTAAATCTCAAACACAACCAAAGAATTGTTTGTGAGAAGGCTATTTGATGTGAGTCAAAACCATGCCAGGAACTGTTTACAGTTAAGAACTTAACAGTATAGAATATTATGTTCCAGTGCCTGGGAACATTCCCTGCCATTGTTTGACTACAGTACAAATAGTCTTAGAACTACTTCCAGGTCTCCATCTTCTACTTCTCTTGGTGCTCAAAGAACCTTCTTCTTCAGGGCTATTCATTAGCCTGTTTACAAGAGTCAATAGGACCAGATGGGAAAGATGTCAGAAGTGCTGCCTAAATGTCTATCTTCCACCGTTTTCAAGAGTGCAGTTAACCATCAAAACTCATGACAATGGCAAAAGTAAACCGCTGTTTAACATACATTTTACTTTTACTAAAAGATAAATGACCGTGGTGATTGTAAATTTTCATAGAATCATAACAGAGAATCATAGAATGGTTTGGGTTAGAAGGGGCCTCAAAGATCATGTAGTTCCAACCCCCACACCATAGACAGGGACACCTTCCACTAGACCAGGTTGCTCAAAGCCCCATCCAACCTGGTCTTGAACGCTGCCAGGGATGGGGCATCCACAATTTCTCCGGGCAACCTGTGCCAGTGCCTCATTATGCTCACATTGAAGAATTTCTTCCTTCTATCTAACCTAAACCTATCCTTTCTCTGTTTAAAGCCATTCTCTCTTGTCCTATCACTACGCACCCTTGTAAAACATCCCTCTCCAGCTTTCTTGTCAGCCCCTTTAGCTACTGGAAGGCTGCTGTAGGGTCTCCCTGGGGCCCCTTTCTCTTTTCCAGAATGAACAACCCCAACTGCCTCAGCCTGTCTTCCTAGGAGAGGTGCTCCAGCCCTGTGACCATCTCCACGGCCCTCCTCTGGACCTGCTCAAACAGGTCCATGTCCTTTTAATGTTGGATACAGTACTCCAAGGTGGGGTCTCATCAGAGCAGAGCAGAGGGGCAGAATCACCTCCCCTGACCTGCTGGCCATGCTACTTGTGATGCAGCCCAGGATACGGTTGGCCTTCTGGACTGTGAGCACACATTGCTGGCTCACATCCAGCTTTTCATCCACCTGTACCCCCAAGTCCTTCTCAGCAGGGCTGCTCTCAATCATTTCATCCCCCAGCCTTTATGAATACCAGGGGTTGCCCCAACCCAGGTGCAGGACAACCTCAAATTTTAAAAAGTTTAGAGAAATGTACTCTCAGCATATGCTTACTAACAAAGGTGTTACTTTTTATATTTTCAATAAATATTTTATTCCTTAATGGTACACAGTGTGCTGGAGGAGACAGTCCCACCCAAATTCTGTGGAAAATCCCATTTTTTGAGAGAATGGTGTCAATGAGAGGTGTTTCTCATTCTAGTGGTCATACATCTAATTCACACCATTTTCTATCCCCCTTTTTTTTGATGCCACTTGTAATGGTTCCTTTTCTTACCAGCTCCCCTCAATACTTGTGGGTGGGTGGGGAATGACACAACCAACCATCAACAAAAAAAATAATTGTCTTCCTTCCCTAGTCAGAAATATTATGTATTTGATTTGAGAGAGGAAGACTTACTTGCCTCTAATGTTAATCCCTCTAGCTTGCACCTACCCTCCTACAATACACAAGCTTCAGCTTATTATTATCAATTTACAGATGAGTAAAACATCCCAGCATGTAGATGGACTAACCACACTACACTCCTCAGTCCACTATATAGAAATTCTAAAGAAAACCTAATATAGATATCAGCAGCAATCATACTTGATTCAGTGGTTATTACACTAATACCATACTTTCAGATACTGAATTTACTAGGTAACTTAATGAAGATGACCCAAGACATTTCTTGACATATTCAAAAATCAAATAATTTCTACATTTAACATGTGATAGAAACTATTCAGTCCCTTTCTAAACCTTTACAAAAAAAAATCAGAAAAATTGGCTTGCTGTCTGCTATTTTCTCTTCAGTTCATTCTACTTTTAAATCTATTTTGCCCAAAAGATTAAATTTCTAAATGCTTAGATTCATTCATATGCCTACATTTTCTTTTCTAGCATTACTGGGAAGGAATCAAATCACTCTTCCAGTGCTGGGCAATTAATTCAGAAACCTGGCAAAAATGGGAAAAGAACTGCAAAATACAGATGAGCTTACACTATCAAACAGTAAAGATGGTTCAATACACAATGAAAGAAGCTGTTCACAAAAAACATGAATAAACACCAGTGATGCACAACTACAAAAAAAAAAATCAAAGACTTTCAGTAGGTAATTCAGAACTATTAAAATATAAGTAGTAAAATAGAAAGAAAATGCACATTAAATTACAAACATTCCTGCGAATCCATCAGAAGTATAACTAAATCTCTCAATAAGTAGGTTTTGCGTTGCACGGGAGGGTGGAGAACTGGGCACAGCCCTCCAACCAGTGAACTGAGCTCCTGTGGCTTTGTAAGAAATTTTCAGTTCAAGCCACACATCCAAACCTGAAGTAGGCCAGTTACAGTAACCTTACTTGACAAAATGTGTCTTAAAGACAGTTTCATTTTTTAATTAACTATCTAAATGACATCATTTCCCAAGACAATTCAAGTAATTCTGGAAGTACTAAAACTAATCAAACAAGTTTCCTATTTATTTTTAACTACTGGATTCCTCCTACATGGATTCTTTGCTGCCTAAAGAAAGGCAAGTGCAAACTTCAGTCTTCTCCAGTTGATGCACTAGGAGTTTCTCACCTTCACCTTCCCCACTGATTTCAACAGAAAAAACTGCATTAAGAAAATGTTAAACTGATGGTGCTGTAGAAAAGAATGTAACAAGGTAACAATAACCATCTGCTAGATGCTACATTTTTAGGCATTACTAGTCTGTCAGTAAACCTGGATCTGAGACAGAATCTATTAATTGTTCTGTTCAGTGACTTCCCCTTAGACAACCACATGGCTGTCATTATCTCCTTTCAATTCTGTTGACCACTAGTGGCACCGATTCTTTTACAATTAAATGAATGAGTGTATGAAAGTCAAATGACTGAAGTTTAATCAAATTACTAATAGACATAGTTGTCGAGTTTAAGACAATCAGAAAACACAGCCAAATGTGTCAATATTACGAATTCATAACCATAAATCTTGACTGGATCTATGCTACCTAGCTAAGCAAGTAGCACTTGTGGCCAGGAACACTTCAGTTAAGCTTAAGGGTATGGTGTTTTTCAACCGTTTGCCTTGCCAGTATCTAATCTTGCTTTTATCATTACAAGATGAGATTATTAAAGTATGCTATTCATAGAATCATAGAACAGTTTGGGTTGGAAGGGACCTTTAAAGGTCACCTAGTCCAACACTATTCCTAGGTCTACTACTTAATTGTATTCAGAAATTGGAACTAGCATTAATTACATTTTTCTCCTTGAGTAAGTGATTTATTAGGGTTCTATGTATTTGGACTAAAAGCCAGAAAGCTTTCAAATAAACCTGAGGATGCTGAGTCTACCACAGGAAAATAGAAAAAAGTCTGCAAAGTCTGCTCATTAAAGAAATCATCTCTTCTCCCAAAACAGTGCCCATACAGACATACAGCTGAAGTCCCTCAGCTAGTGTCTTCCTCCTCCCTAAAAAAAAAAGTAAATACTGATGGAGAATTTTCTATGAGATTTTTTCCTCTCTGGAATTTACTTTTGCCTTTGTTTCAAATTATTTTGGATTTCTCAACACCAACAATACACTACAATTGCCACAACACACTACAATTTGTTCCTCATGAGTGACACAATTACTGGGAAAAGATATAATACATTAGATTTAAATTATTGAAGGATACAAGTTTACACTTTTCAAGACTGACAGTTGTGAAGTCATTTGCATATATGCAGAATGCCCAGAGCTTCTTTTATTGTTGTTATTTTAGTATGAGTACTTTTATTAGAAATACATATTATTTATTTTGATGGGAAGAAAAGAAGAGAGAATTTAAATTGTTTTGTCTTAAAGTATATTGTGACATATTAAATCACCAAAAAATACTGCAAAATCCAGAAACCTCAGAATAAAGTCCTGTAAGCAACTTTCTTTTCCTCGCATACATATACAATCCCAACTAAATTGTATGAATATGGCAAACTATTATAATTCATGATGTTGTTGAGTACTTAGTAACCTTTCTCACCTGCTCATATTTTTAACCTTCAAAGTTAAACAAAATGGGTTTGGTTTTTTTAAAAAAAATTAGAGGCAAAAATATTCTGCTATTGGGAGAATGTATGCTGAATCACGAACTTCCTAAAATAAACAGAACAAAAATAAGCACAAAAGGGGAAGAAAACAAACTGCTGCCTTCATAATCACTTACTCTACCACTTCCAGAACATATACTACTACAGAAGGCCTTGTCTGACTTCTCTTACACATTCTCTTCAGTCATTTCATAATGAACATCTCTGAAAATAAGGTCTTTTGGTTAAATGTAAAGGTCCTAGCTTTTTAAGTGTTGCTCTAACTACAGGGAACTAGCCAAATGTAGTCTCATTAAATCAATTTTATGGTAATGTTATCTAAATTAAGTAGCAGTCATCATTATTCACAATCATTCAGCTAAATGATTTCCCAGGGAGATGTCCCAAAATAAAGCAGCTGTCACTGTTCAACATGTACCAGATATACAGTAATTTTATTCTTCACAACAACAACAACAACAAAAAATTACAAATATGTTCCACATGGTTCTTTTTGGCATGGAATTGGGGGGCACAGGTTATTATTTTTTTTATTATTTTAGTTGATTTGATAGTACAGTTACATTAGGAATAGAGGTGTATATGTTTAATTTCAGACCATGGACTGCTTTACATTGCATACTCACAGTCAGCCCTGTACTCTTCAACATCCTGAAACCCACACTAGAAAATAAGTCAACTTGGCTTCCAAATGTGTAGTCACAGACATATTCTAGTTTTGCATGATTACTTGCAACTATGATTCAACACAGAGATAATTCAGTCTTTAGAAGGGCTCCAAAAGCTTATGTCTGGCTTAGAGGCATATAGGCAAGAGTGGATCCTTCATTTTTTTCAGACAGAGGAATAATAATAAAAAGGAAAACAGAGATGGTAGTAATTGTATATATGAGTGACTCATCTCAAAGACTGTAACTGCTCATAAAAAAAGAGTATTTTCTATCTTTGAAGAGTTGGCTAAGTTTCCAAACCAACTTTGAGTAATGTGGCACACTGAGAATTACCACCTTCAGGTCTGAATCTTTTATATGACTGATGGCAATAGTATACACCTGGAGGTAAATGAGCATCTATAAACGTACATCGGCATCAAACCACCCTATCCAATTTCCTGCTACAGTGTAATTTTTCTGGGGTTTTGTTTTTGGGGTTTCTTTGGGTCTTTTAACAACCTTCAAAGAAACAAAGTAGTCACGGAGTAAGGGACAAAGATCAAATCCAGATTATAAAAAATGAGCAAGAAGTGGCAAATACACAGAGAAGTTCTTTCTAGTTATCTTAGCAGGACTAGCACCTTGCATGAAACATGGAAGAACTGGTAAAAGGCAAAGCCATTAAATTAAAAGTCTAAGACATTTTAATTAGTCAAGCCTAGAGAAGATTGTCATGAATTCCAGAAGAAACTAATCAAAGTAAACAGCATGACTTATGACAAATGAAATTTTGTATTGATAACTAAAATTAAAGTAATCATGGTGGAAGAAAAAAATACTCAAGTTTCAAAATTCAGCTGAATTAAAAATTTTGGGCTTCATTTTCAATAGCTCCGTGGTGACATGAACTCAAGGGGGACAGACCTATTAATAGCTAATACCTTAGACTGAAAAAAAAAAACCAAAAACCCCCCAGGAAGATAAGAAAAAAATGTATTTTGGTGCTATTCTATAAATCAATGGTCTATTGTAATTTCTCAGCTAGTGGATGCTCACTTCTAATAGCCTGGTGAAGAATTAGTGTTAAGGGAAGACATCAGGAAGAAAAAATTAAAGGTATTATAAATTCTCATACACAAAGAATGATTGAAAATGTTAGGTACGTTTAGCCTGAAAAGGTATTAATAAAAAGAAACACTGTAAGCATATAAAAGAAAGAATAGTTTAGCAAGAGAAGGCTCATCACTTATGTCTGTTTCATATTTTATTACAATAAAAACCGAGCATCCAATACAGCTAAAATGTTTCAACTAACTTAAAAGACTTAAAAGACAGGGTAATACTATTTGTTCATGAAATACCCAAATAATTTTGAATATGTTGTTGCATATTTGCTATCCCCAAGAATTTAGTGCTGTTTTTGATGACCTGCACAATTATAATGCTAAAAATGTCAACAACTATAGAAGCTAGAATTGGAAAATATGTATCACCATTCCTCAACTTAAACCTCTGAGATAGTTACTAAGGAAATACAAGTCCTTCCTGTATAATTTCTATATCCTTCCATGTGAAACAGTCACATGCAACTTGATGTGCAGCAGTAATACATTTATATGTTTCTAATTTCTATAATCTACCAGTAATGGCTTATTAAAAACAAAAATCAAAGTAATTTCCAATGTAATATAGAAAATACTAGAACTTTAATAAATAAATAATGAGGGAAATACTCATTTTCTTATGTGTTTCTCAGTGTGATAGGATGAACCCATAATGATTAATTTCATATTTTAAATGCATAAATATGAAAAAAGCTCAGTTCTTCCCATGACATTATTTTATTGATTTCTGAAATTTATAAATAAACTAGAAACAAAAGTGGCCTGTATGATGGAAATTGAGCCAAGCATGTTAGACCTATTCTAATTCTGCACCTAATGCCACAACTTTCTGTAAATTACCTGCTCACATTAACCGTCATGTTTCCTTATTAGGGAATGAGGATAAAGATAGTTACCTTTCTTGGTAAAGTGCCTGACTATATAATACAGTTTCTGAAAGGCTTTATTTGGTTGTGCTACAAATATGAAATATTAAGATTATATATGTGTTGTGACCTGGCATTGGTTTCATTCTTGATATTGTTTCTACTACTTTTTTTAAATGAGAATAAATTACCACTATACAAAAGAAAGCCTTTTATCAGACTACAGGCATCTAAATAAATTTTAGAAGCAGCTAATTAGGCTCTCAGCTCTTCGCTCAGTAAGTAATTTTTTTTCAAATTCACTAGAAAACAATGTAAGCATTTATTTAATGCTTTAATTTTGAGCTTTTGTTCTCCTAACCTCCTTTGACTTTTATTATTCATTGTACAGACTTGGAGGTCCTAGTTTTGAACTAAGGCCCTGAACACTGTAAAATGTGCAACAGGAAGACAATCACTCTCCAGAGACATATACACACTTAGATAAGACAACAAATGGATGCAATGGAAGAAGAGAAAAAGGTACAGACAGACCATATTTATCAGCATGAAAAGCATTGCCAAACAGTGACATCAAAAATGAAAGACTAAGGAACAGTTCTCAAGGAGCTGAAGGAAGATAATAACATGATGTCTCCTGTAAAATTTACAGGGAGTTTTTTCCACGGAAGGGTGTCTTTTTTTATTTAAGAAGCAACAAATACACAGCTTGATCACAGAAGAGGTTTCAATAGCTGAACTGTGAAATAATGAAAATCTGAGAACCTCATTCAGCTATTTACATAGAGAATTAGGGGTGATCATACAAAACAGAGTAGAGCGGTGCAAGGAAATACTTGCATACATGCAAGGAAAAACAAACCAAGTAAAAACAGAATTGACTACATCTAAGATTTTTGATCACTATATTAATAGGTGCATGCATTCATACATGAATTTAAGTCCCAAAACCTTCAGATCAACATCTGTTTAAATTTTATAGCCACACAATAGGACATTTTTAAAAAGGCTTTATGCACTCACTAATATGAGCATCTATGAGAAGTCTCACTCATCTGTTGAAACAGTCAAGGACTGGACAATATACTATACAAGCACTCCAATTTTGCATACTCATATTTTTTAAAATGGCTGCTTGTTCGGAAGTTCCATACAAGGACTTTCATATTTTCATTTTTAACACTATGCAAACATATGTATGCATTCTGATACTCTGAAGCATAAAAAAACAGAAACCAGAGACCTATCTTTTATAATAAAACAAAGAATCCAAACAGGTAAAATCAGCCCAGTGAAAACCACAGATAAAAAAAAACCAATACCAACCAACAATCAAAAACCCACAAATAAACAAAATCAACCAACAACAAAACCCAAACCCCAAAGATTTGCTTGAAATACTGTCATTCAATATACATATAAAATAATGTTTGAAACATATGTTCTAATTTCTTTTGTAATTCATTTACATACATTCACTTAAAATTGTCATGCAATTCTATTGCAAGCATATTGCTAAAATAAAAAATGTTTACCTTGATTTAAAAGCTCTACCCCCTTACCTGTAGATAAGTTATTCTCCTCTGTACCAAATCTGTTAGATCTTTGGCCTCTTTTTCTCGCCAATCTCCTGCTCCATCTGTTTGACTGAGGTAGTACAAGTCAGTCATTATTGACCTGTAAGCAACAATGGAAAGCCATCTTAAAAAAATGGGAAACAATTTTAACATTACTAAATTGGATTAGATGAAAACAAAGACAAATTAAACAGGTATTTCAATTATAGCTTCAAAAACAGTTTCTTCATGCCACCTCCCACCCCACAATCCAAACAACAGCGAAGAAAGACTCTGTCCTCCATTTAACATATGTTCCACACCAATTACAGTATTAAACAGGAGATGAATTAGAAAAACTCTTGGGCCTGCTATAAAGCATTTGTTTCTGGTATATACTAAAGGAAACTAAAAAGAAATAATAGTTCTGTGCTAGATACATTACCCAATGGCTCCAGATGAAAGTGCAACAGTGATTCCTACAGTGGTTTCTATTTTAGTGCATTATTACTTTGCCTCCTACAATCATCTTACTATGCTTCTATACAATGTAATATTACAAGTGTCTTTAGCACAGCAACGACAGTAATCCTTCTATTCTTGTCAGTGAAAGCTAACTATAGAACGTTATTACAAGGTTTACATTTAGTAAACAGTATTTTCTATGGTATGGAGCTCCTGGCTCTGGAACAAGATAAGCCTTCTGCCTGCTTAGAATGACTGCACTGCACGCTACTAATACCCACATGGAAAAAAAAAAATTCAAAATCTAAAACAGACTCATGGCCATATTACAAGTCTAGACTACAGAATGTGAATTTTATGAAATTATCCAATATTAAATTGAGGTTACCTACTACACTAGAGATTGTTTTTCTTCGGGTTATCACATCTCAATGGCCAAATAAGAGGATAAAGAACTCCTTGTCATGACAAGAAAGATGGTATATGACATATATTTCCTAAGATTAGCCAGGAATTTTATGAAAAACAGCCCAAACAGTACCAGCCAGAAAAGATTTTATATCTATTGTTTTGGGAGGAAAAAGAAAACTAGAGACAAACTATTAACAATATTTATAAAAACATTAATGGCTGTCTACAAGTAACCAGTAGTTCAACTCAGAACCAATAATTTCAGAGTTGGCTTTACAGATGGAGAATATTTAAAATTGCTAAACATTTCTCCATAACAATGCTGAGGTTCTAAGTTTGAATCAGTTTTCTTAATTCTTTCATCCGGACTTCAGATGTTGCAATGTATTGCCTGAAAAGCTTGATCACTAGGAAGAGCTGCAACAGAACAACAGCAGAGAAATTTGGGAGGTGACAAAAAAGAGTGTGAGCGAAGATAAGCATATTTCCTAACAACCTTTGAAGTGGTCTTGTTAGTGAAGTAATATAAGACACCATTGTTGTCAGCACTTAGTACTAGAACCACAAACCCCATTAGCTAAGCTTATCCCCTGAAAACAAGGTTAGTAAGTGAGAAAGGAGCAGATGACATATCTCTGCTAGGTAACTATTTCCATTGACACGGTATTTAAACAGTAAATACTGAGATAAATAAAACTCGGGCAGAGCCACTTTTATCAGCAGAGTTATCAGACAACCTTCTCTTGCTAATAACGATCTATGGATCTATAGCTTTCCACTCTTACACACTCATTCTGGTTTTCATACCCATACTTCTACACAGGATCACAGTGACAATGACTTACTGTATCATCTACTGTTGCTGTATTAAACACTATACCCAAGTTGTTCAGCAGCCCTAGTGTTCACCTTCTGTCAATCAATTGGTCGTACAATATTTACATTCTGATCTCAAGTTGTATAAGTTGAATTTTCTTTTACAAGGTAACTGAGCTTGAAACACACTATTCTGGCTTTGTACGAACAATTTAAACAATTTAAAGTATCATCAGGTAACTAGATCCAAATGACAAACTATTAAAGACACTTAATACTCAAAGTAACATGTTAACACGGTTTAGGGACAATAAGAACCAAATTAAAAATTAATGATGCTGTAGATCTAACACAATGTATTATATACAAATAACTGAACAGATAAAAGAGTCTGCTCCTCTTAAAGCAGTGTTTTTCAATTTATAGAAAGCATTACAGGCTAGTAGGCAAATTAAAAAAGGAAACCCATGCATTTTCTTGGGAGTTTAAATATATTTTTCTTCCTAATCAGGATGCAATCATGTTGGATGTTTAAAGAAAACCTATAAAATTCAGGTCTAAACATTAAAAAAAAAATAAAATTCTCTACTAGCATTAAAAGCAGCTTCACAACCACAGCCACATTTTAAACAATTTTCAGATACTCTTTCACTGGTCTTAAAAAAGTATTTTCTGTACTTGTAAGTAATCAGTATACTCTCACTTCATAGAAATATATTCCTATTAAATGTTGGCATAAAATAACTGAGAATATAAAACCTACCAACAACAAAAAAAAACAAAACCAAAAACCACCCAAACCACAAAACTCTCAGCAGTTAATTAATTTTTCCTACTTCTACGGAAAAAAAGTCCAGTCCAAATTTTATTTATTATATTACTGGCCATGGTGACCATGACAAAGCAAAGGCAGTAGGTAAATTTAAATAATCCACCTAACAGGTGAAATAGAATTCTCCTCCATCACTTTTGACGTAAAAAAAATGATGAGAGAGTCCTTACACAGCCTGAATGACTCAACACTTCAGGGAAAGGCAGCAGCTTAGCTCAGTACAAACCATGAAGAAAAACAAATAATTTGTGGGAAATTTTATGAATTAATGAAAGAGTTTTCAGACAGTATCCACAATCTTTTTTTAAAAAAAAATATTTACTCTTACAAAACTGAAGTAAACCAGGAACTGAAAAATTCTCAGGTGTTATCACACAGAAATTGTTACAGGGTAGTGCAATTTTAAGACACTTTCAGTCACAGACACCTTCTTTCTTTGATTGCTACTGCTGGGAAATGTGCATTTTTTAGGTTTACATCTGCTAGCTTCTTTTGAGTGTCACAGACCATCATGATGGCTTACTGATACAGATTTAGAATAGACACAGAAATACCAAAGACCAGAGTCCATGTGGGGAGCTAAAAAGTAGAGGGACTGACGATCCACCAGCCCAAGACAGCAACATGCAGGCAAAAGACCAGCCTCACAGGATTATTAGAGGCTACTGCGGGTAGTAAAATGGCAGAAAGAATTTCATACAGTGGCACTCATGGAAATTTAGTAAGTCAAACTTGGTCTTTCATTATGTTACTAATCAATAATATCAACTTGTTATTTCTGTTTCATACCACGAACTAAATCTTTGAGGTGCTCTTAAAAGCATTTTGCTTCTGGAAAGCAGAATGAAGTAAAGAATCTGGCCCTGTATTTCACCTGCATTTGACTCACAAATAAAGAGTGGAGGACGGGCATTTTTAACACATTTTTAAAGATCAGTCCAGACATTTATTCCAGCCATATGACAAAATTTAAACCTCCTAGAAACTTTACATCAACAAATAAAAACTTGAAGGAAAAAAATGCTGATGTGTTCCACCAAATTTAAAGGAAATAATGTGAAAATACACCCAAACACTATGCCTCAAACCTTGGCCAGCTACCACAAAAGCCCTGGAGACAGCTGTTCCCCAGCAGGAGAAGGAATGAAACTATCTCAGTAACTACCAGTTTGCAAATAATGTAACACAAACATAAAAAACAACCATGATCACTAGGCAATTAATGTGTTCTTTTTTGATAACTTTGTATCAAATAGTCTTTCCACAGTTAAGATGAAGTTACTCTCAAAAACCCTCTTCCCTATGGCAACGACAAGAACACAATTACATATTCCATACTGCAAGAAGCTCCGCCTTGGGCTACGTTGTTTCTTAAACAGAATCAGCAGTGAAATACTGGACAACAACATCTGCCAACACCAGCACACTCTGGGAGAAAACCCACACAACCCCTAGGACACAGAATTAAGGCATCCAGCAAGAGAAGTACTGTCATATTAGTAGCAGACCATTTGCCTAACAGTACAAGGACTAACTAATACTACTTATTCAGAGTCACAGAGACTGTCTATTATCTCTTAAAAAGCAAGTCTTCTCTATGATACAACAGACTTCCCTCACAACAAACAAAAATATTAGCCACTTTCCCTACACAACTATCTCATCACTTGATGTGGGAAAGCAGATAAGGAGGGCATTACAAACTGCTTTAAGTACTTATAATTAACACTAATCTATCTAATCCAAGTATTAGTTTATAATATATATTAAAATATTTTAAATGCATGTTTATGTATATTATATATATATAGAATATATAAAAATAAGCAATACCAGCTTCACACGCTGTGTTCTATTTATCTAAGATACATAGGTAACAACTTTTTAAGGCAACACCATCAACACAAGGGCATTCAGCAACTTGTTAAATCCCTTAAAAAAAGAAACAAGTGCACATGTACTTTAAAAAACGAAAAAACCAACCAAGCAAGCAAACCCATCCACCCACAAAACGTAACAGCAATAACAAAAACACCGCTCCAGAAAGCTGTGATTCTCACAGTGAATGAGAGCATCTGATTTGCTCATTCTAAACTTATGTTATTTTCCTTTCAGGTAGACCGTGCGGAGGTAAAAAGAGACCGCTCCTTCCCTGGGGAGCTACTGTGCATCCTAAGGGAAAAGAACACCCCAGAAGCAGCAATACACCAAAGGTCAAAGGATGTGCCCACAAGTAGCTGGGAGTTTTCCTGCAACTCACTCAGCAAGACTGAAAGATTAAAGGGAAAGAAGCAGGCAGCCTGACCTCAAAGATGAAAGAGTGAACCTCCTCGGGACTAGAGGCAACCGAGAAGAGCATTCTGCAATATAAGACTATTTGATTACTTGAAGCCACTGTTGTAAATACACCAAGAACACAGCCTGAATGTTGTAGAAATTTTTGTATCTGTTTTCTTTTATGCAAGTCCTTTCAATTTCCATACTGTAAAAAAAATACCTGTCTACATTTTATTTTGGTAAAACCTAGCTCCTGGCTGTTTGGTTTTAACTTAAATGACTTCAGACTTCTTTGGGAACCTCACCACACAGAAAGGTCTACACAAATCTACTAGTACTAAAACTCAGCAGACTCCAAGACATTCTGCTTTTGATAACCACTGTGTCAGTCTAAAGAATACTTTTATTCAACAAGAAAGTTCTTAAGTACAGGGGGGAAAAAAAGAGCATGTGTGATTGCCTGCATCATACAAACTCCTTAGCGTACCACAGTGGTTTCAGACTTTCACAATGGGGCTCACCTCATAACTTCCAGAGGTCTACCCAGCAGACTTTCATTATTCAATGCAAAGGAGTGTGCATTTCTAGTATGGGTTTCACCTCATCCTAAAGTACAGACAGATGTGATAATAAGGCTGTCAAAAATACAGAAACTTGCAAGCTGGGCTTAATGAATTAAAAGTACTGGTGTAGGAAGCAAAGGGAGAAGAAACGGATTAATTCTGGGACGCAGGGACAAAAACTTCTCACGTTAAACATGCAATATCATTCAAGGTTCCACTGTGGCAACTGCCTGATGTGATCCTGGCTATATAAACAGAGCAGTCATGTGTACACAAGTTATTTTGTTCCCATAATGGACATCAGTAAGTCTGGCATCAGACTACTTCCTCCTGTTTTGGCAGAGATAGTTTAAAAGGTACATCAGGAATCAATGACCTGAAGTCTAGAAACCCAAACGGAAATAACTCCTCTGGAGAACAAGTATTTCTAAATTGAGTTAACTATTGAAAGAAACTGTCCAGGGAAGTAACAGCTTCTCTGTCAGTACACTGTTTAACCGAAGACCTGTCTTTTGGAAAAATCTGCCTCAGCCAAGCATACTTTTATTTCAGCCAAACATACATAACTGTACTCAGCAGAGAAATAATTGGATTAAATGTAATAGCTTATTTTATATAGATAATAACTCTTGATAGAGTAGTCCCTTCTCACTTTAAACTCCATCAATCTGTGACAAACTGGGTTTTGGAATTGTAGAATATTAAATTACAAAATTTAATGGACTATATTATTTGTCCATATTAATAATAAAATACATATTATTTTTCAACTGTATTTTAAATAGTGTTTATATTATTTCCAAAGAACAGAAAATTATATTTTTTTTTCTTTTATTACAATATTATTCTTGATGCTTTACTACTGATGTTCACATAGGCAGATCTCAGCTTTTTTGGGGAAAGAGATACTTGTTTAAGGTGGTAATTCAGTTAATTCAACTATTTTCTTATGACTGTTTACTAAAGAGACACAAATTGCCATTGCAATTCTGTTAGAAACAGAGTTATAAATATACTAGGCTTACAGACAGATTTTACTGAATTTTTAACAGTGCCAGGATTAATTTTGTTCAGTATGAACAAAACCCATACAGAATGTTTTAGTGTAACATAAAAGGTACTTCAACAATGGGGGGCCAGAAGATCAACCAACAACAAATGAAAATACAATCCCAATACATCTTTGAATGACCTGACAGTGTAATTAAAGGTCATTTCTATCTGAAATACTCTGTTAAAATTCTGATTACAAAAAGTAGTGACTTTTCCAAATGAAAATTAGTCCTGAAACTAAGATATTATCCAATTTTAAAGTAATCCAAATTATAAAACAGCCCATTGATAAATGTAACTTGATTTTTTAATGCTTTTGTTATATGTACAAATATGCACATATATAGATGGATGCAATTGAAAAGCAGCAACTAGCATCCAGTACCCAGGTCTTCTGATTAAAAAAAAATTAAAATGTATCAAGTCAAAGGGTGATACTCTAAGCTGTAGTGTCATAAGTTGGTTACAAACTTTATGTCCCATGAAACACAAGTAATACTTTTATATCCATGTTTCAGGCAAGATATTTTAGCCCACATACCAGTAATTTATCCCAAGAGATTTATTTTTAAGCAGTATATCAGTAGTTTACTTAAATCAATACACAATCCTTAGAACATATATGCATAATCAACTAATACATGTACCTTTCCTGATGACCCAAATCAGACAGAAATTCATCAATGCGTCTTTGCAGTTCACTTCCTTCTAGATTTTTCAACTTCTTCAATTCACTCTGGAGGAAAAACCAAAGTTCCTTAGCACCATTTTCAATCCTCCTTCTCAGTATTTCATGGTCTTTTCCAAGGCCTCCTATTAAAAAGCAACAACAACAAAAAAAAAACAACACCAGAAAAGCATAATCACTTGTAGCTGAATTATTGTTAAGAAACCAATGTATTTGTGATATGGAATACTAAAACTTGTTTAGAAGGAAAAGAAAAACTTATCTACCAACCATCTCCTGTCCGCTTCTTATAGTTCTCTATCTGTTCTTTGGCCTTTAAAAGTTGCTCCTCTAAAGCATGTACCTTTCCTGCAGCTGGTCCTTGATCAATGGGACCATCTGGTATCCTAGGAAATAGAAAATAAAGAAATTACATGACTTAGAAATATATTGGTTATTTGATAAATTATTTGAATTAACAGTTCAGTTCTCCTCTCATATTTGTTCTACACTGTTTTGCTGACAGGCTTTCTTGGCAATTTTTAAAAAACAGAAGATATTAAACATATTAACATAAATATAGATTTTTAAAAGGCAATTCCATAGAAGAAAAACATTGCATAACACAGTTACGGCACACAGACTCAACCTGGTGCTAAACTGTGCTGTTTACAAGACTTCCACTCATTGACAAGATCAATCCTAGGCTCCACTTGTGAAAATAGTATTTGCAGCAGCTTAACTGAGACCACTTGATGGGCCGACTGGCACACAAGCAAAGCCTAATTGAAGGATGTTCCTTCACAAAACTCAAGTTCTAGCTACTTTTTATATTCACACATGAAATACATTCTGGTCTTGAATGCTGGCCATATATTCTTAGAGAAGCAGAGGTCCAGCACTGGAACTCCACTTTCAAGTTAAATCTTCCTACATATTGGCACAAGATGATTTCAATGTATTTACTGGACTCAGAACAAAATCTTAGCTTCTTAAATATACAATCATGATTTTTTTTTATGACAACTCTAGTATTCTAAACTGTTGACCACCTTAAACAATGCCAGCAACTATAACAACTGTGTGAGCACAGGAGAAGTATGGAAACACGTATCCAGAAATCTATGAGCCATAAATCAGCCCTGAAGCTACTACTGAGGTTTGCTCATAATCTCAGCTTGAAACCACATACTAATAAACTGAAAATATTGAAGTACAGAAATAAGAGGCTATCTTCTATTTGCCTCACAAAGTAAAAATCAATGCAGTGAAAATAAAACCCCCTTTCATATCTAGAGAAATGATACTTCTGGTGGATCCAAGGGTTAAAAATTATTCCACATTTTATTAAGACTTTTATAACACCTGGCCCTGAAATGGAAAAGAGGAAGCAGATATGCAAGGAAAAGTCTTATGGACTGTAAAGAATACAGAATTCTTTCAGACCATGAAGACGATTCTTCATTCATAATGGAATGTGAGCATAAAAAGAAAGGAATATTCTCTCCACACGCATACACATGGAGATTCAAGGCACCATACAGGAAGACTCCTTGCCAGACATCTAGCATAAAGTAGTGGTCAGAAGCAGTATCTTCACCCTAAAGATGAAATGACAGCATTCTAAAGATGCTACTGAGATGTCTTTAATGTCTCTCAGATCTGGATAATTAAATACCAATAAAAACTCATGAACTGATGAAATTTCCATTTGAAGAGACTAAATACCTAATATGAGCATCAGAAAGGTATATAACAGGAAGCATAGAATTTAAGCCCCTTTTTTCAGAGGTGGGTGGGAGAGGTGGAAAAGGAAGCTACCTAGCCTGACAGAAATTTAGTAAAAAATCCTGCATTCTTAAAGCTCTCTATTGAAAGCAAATTAGAAATAATTAAATTATTACAAAACTATTGTGTTTTAAAACTACCATGGTAAATAAAAAAGAATTAACAGTAATTGCTCATATAATCTTTTATTTTATACACTGAGGAACAAGCACAACAAAACTGAGGAAAATATTTTAATCTTAAACACGTGCACTCCATAAATACACTCCCTCTGTATGAACAATCCATTTATGAATTTGCTTCTGCAACAAATGCACAGTATGATATCAAACTGAGACATGGTACTGTATTGGCATGTCCAAGAAAGTACCAATAAAACTTTAAAAATCATATTAAAACACATCTAAGCACTTGCATGAGTTTAAAACCACAAGGTTGAAATATATTCGTGATTTGCCAACTTGGTATCTCAATTTCGATTGTGACAGGACAACTAAACACAAAATTAAATAGGAAAATGGAATGGCTTATCTTGTATAAGTCACATTGCTTAAAGGTAGAATTTGTGAATAACAATAAGGTAGAAGGATACAAAAAAATACCATAAGAAATCTTCAGCCAGCACAGACATCCTCTGAACATAAGAAAAGTCTGTTGAAGTAGCAATTACAGAATTCTACAGAAGGATGGGTGTGGATGATATGAAAGACAATAATTCTGACCATTTGATATGATTAAGTTTTTTAAAAAAGAAAAGTACATCCCATTTAACATTCAACATGCTTTGGAATAACATACTTGGATAACAGTAGCTAGGATGGGGGTGGAAGGCATTCTCCTCATCTAGTTGTTTGGACTTCCAAAAATTATATAATTTTAGGATAAAAACTAATATAATTTATTCTTTTTGCAGTTTTGTCTCTACATCTGTTAACTCATCAGATATGGAATTGCTGTCTTCCTCACTTTCATCCAGTTTCAAAATTAAGGAAAAGGTTCTTTTCTGCAACCAGCACAGCTTGCTTGTTACTGCCCTCTATATCATCTGAGTTGGAGATAAGGCAATATTTGAGGGAAAAGTGTCTGAATTAAAATCCTCATCTACACTCATGACATCCATCTATCTAGATAACTTCTAGTGCAGAATATCCTAGGAAAAAATGCACTGTTACGAGTAAGAATTCCTGTTGAAAAACATATACATAAGTTTTCAAACCAAATTAAGTCCTGAAAACTGACTTGCTCCTTAAAATTTGAGAAGTGAGTTTAAAGTAGTTCATCTAAGCTATGATGATTCTAATGAACAATAAAAGAACATGTCAGTAAGCATCTAGCACAGAATATCCTTCACTTATTGCTATGAAAACATTGTAAATTAAGTTATAAATACAAAATAAACAAAATCATAATCCACTTATAGGGGCAGCCATGATAATAGACCAAACAGTGGTTTTGTTCGAATTAATTTTCTTAGTATTTACAAGACATGATTTTTGCATGCTGTTTACTACCATTTTATAGTAAATATAAATCGTATTTTCCATAATGAATTCACATCAAATAAAGATAATACTGTGTAATTTTAAACATCAAAAAGATTATGTTGTAGGGATAATCTGTTTCTGCTCTGTCCCTTGTTTAGTAAATCGTCTACACTTGAAGACAGAAAAAAGAATTCTGTGTACATCAGCCATGACACTGAGCCCACTTTCTTATCACCTTCAGGTAACAGATGGGCAATGGCAAAGTAGCGATCTCTAATCTCATTCTCTGAAGGCAAAAAGAAACACTCAAAAATTAATTGTAGTGACATTCAGTTTAGCTGGAAGAATTGCCATACTGTGTAAAATAATTGTAAAAGAAATTAGAACAAGAAATAAATTATAAAACCCATTCTGTATTTTAAAGGTTACACTAATTTATCAGCAAAAGGAAAAATGTAAGATTTTACAAGTTCACACTCATGTATTTTCTCATTCGTTCATTAATGTCTCCCTGAGTTCCTTGTATGGGGCTGGAAGGTTTACAATTGACTAAAGACACACTATGACTAACTTTTGTTTCACATTTTTTTTCCCCCAAGAAGAAAATCATGTTTAATTATTAATGACCACTAACACACACACAAAAAGAATGTAAGTTGTCACTTCACCCGTCTAAGATAAAACCTCCTAAGTAAATAAAACTGAAAGAAAACACTGCATAAAAATGTCACCCACAAATAAAGAGCAAGCAGCATCCCTAATTAAAATAAATCAGCACAGCCCTGATCAGTCCTGATTTATAGCCACTGAAAATGTGTCCCTTCCCTTTAATTTGAGAACTGCACAAAAACCAGTAAGAGCAGAGATGCAGACCATATAGTTTTATAGTTCCTCCCTCACTCATTGGCCTGTGCAGTACCCTCAGCTTAAAACTTAAGACACGTCAAGTATTATTTTAAAGTACAGTTTTCTATTATATGTATTTAAATTTTTATCAACCCAAAGCTATTCTTGTATCAAACTCCCTTTCTGTGCTTACTACAGGCTTACTGGGCCCAGCAACTACCCACAGTAATTGATAGAAGTACTTCAATAGATTTGCTTATGGTTAATTGATCCAGAGTTTGGAATCTATACCAGCCTCAGCACCAACTACATTAAAGCAATTATAGCGCTCTTCCAAAATTAAAATCTTACCTCTTCTTTCTGAAGCTACACACAGAACAATGAGAATAATGTCTACAAATACTGGTGCTTGGGTTTATTGGATTACATTTTGCCCTTTTCCATTCCTGTTCTAACGCATGATCCTATTCAGATTAAAAAACAGGTTATTGTATTTATTAGAAGAATTGCAAGTTCTACAAAACGTAATATTTAATAGACTCTATGATGTAAATATATATGGGATGTGATGTATTACTAATATGAACACAAAATGAATGCATTTAACAAGATTCTCTTTTCCTGAAGAGAACTCTGAAACCACTGTTTCCTATACTGCCAGGCTTATCTTCCAGGAGATGATACCACTAATATACCATAAATGATAAAAATTTGACTATCATCCAGCAGGACACAAAGAAGCATGTGAATACTATGAACCATTCATGTATTGCAAAAAAGGAAGTCTAGGACACAGATGAAGGCATACACACAACTTGTCCAGTTTCCATTTAAGAAAATCAGACATTATGAGAGTAGTAATTTTAAGCCCTCCTCCTCCTCCTAAAAGCCTTGTATCATCTAGCTGCAACAGTGACAGCCCATAGCAGTCATATCATAATCCTGATAGTAAACAAAACTTTCTGGTAAAACAACATTACAGGCAAACAATGAAACATTACGTAATACTCTGATTCGATTATTACTCCCTATTGAGTTTCCCCTAAATAACTAAAAAAATTGTAGTAAAGATTTCCCTTTTTGCTGCGAGACCTGTGACATCTGTAATAAGTTTACTTAAAAGGGCTCTTCCAATCCTACTGGATACAGAACAGTAAAATAACAATCTATAAAAAAAAATCAGTTATGTTATTATTTTGCACCAATGGGATCTAGGCCACTTCCACAATCAACCCAGATTTGCTCACACAAAATTTTTTATAAGCATGTAAAGACTATGGTAACTCTCCAAATCTCATTATACCACAATATTCATGCACATAATTTCTAAAACTCAGGCAATACAAAACACCTTTAATTTCGTTAGTCTTCTGCATCATTAATATACCTCTGTGCCTCTTTACAGCCCACAAGTAAGGTTTTTACAAAGCATCATATTGGCAAAAGAAAAACTACAGTAGCTTCTCACCTAAGGCTTCCCAAATGCACTGTAAAAACTAAGTGGTGCCTGAAGTAATTTCAAGTCATCAGAAGTGCACCACAAAAGTGTACTCAGCTCCTAAAGGAATATTTCTATTTCAGGCAATTTTCAAAAATATGTGACTGTTCCAACTTGCACTGTTGTGAAGGTACATATATTAAAAAAAAACATATCTCAAAATAACCTCACCAAAAATCCTTACAAAAATACAAACTATTCTTAACCAATATGGGTAAAAAATTATAAATCTTTAAAAGAAAAAAAATAAGAAGAACATGATGTAGTTCTTGAAATCAAACAAATGCTGGGGGTGGGGGAAATCAAAACCAAAACACCACTACAGACCTTTACTTTTTACTGCCCTGAAACCTTAATTCTACTTCTCATGCATCTTGTGTGAAAAGAAGCAACCAGGACCAAAAAAATTACAAGATCAAATATGATTTAAGTATCATACAACAAGAAAGGGCGAAGCAAGATTTTATAAAGCTTTGTCACAGATAGGACATTTTTCAGTTTTTGAATGGTTGACTTTGCATGCACATAGGCGTATTTCATAAGGCATGGTTTTGGGTTTTTTGTTGTTTCTGTTCCCTTTGGGGACGTGGAGCCGCTATATAAATTGGCAACCAAAGAGCATTCAAAGCTAGGAGTGGAAAGATCACTTCTTGTCATTGTACATTGGCATTCATGGACACCTGGACGAAACTAAGCAGAGCCCAGATCCTATTTTCAACCATTCCCAGAGGCCTGACACTTTTATAAGGTGAGAAGGAAGTCAGAGAAGTCACGAGAATCCGTTATAATGGGAAATGCTAGGCAATTGAAATGTATTTTACCATATTAACTCAGGCCCCAAGGTAATTAAAGATGAAATACCAATTTTCTTTAACTTCAAAATGGAATTGGTTACAACAACTTTATTCATCTACTCAATTCTTGTAATCATACCTGGGTTTTGTCCCTTTGTCCCTGCCCTAACTAGCTATTATTAATGGCACAGGTAGATATTATGTTAATATTCTACCATTTACAAAGCTCCTTTGCCCACTAAAATAAATTCTGTTAACTTGGAGCTTTCTACCATCCAAAAGTTTTATCAATTATGTCAAAATACTTTAATTAGCAGAGTTAATCAGATGCCTGTTTACTGTTACAATTTTCCAAGTAGGCACTCTGGTCTTTTTTAAACTCTTCCCAAACTAACTGTAAGTTAGTTACTGAAATATGCTTACATTCGTGCATTAGCTTAACCCTTTCACATACCATAATATATTCCATAGCTTTACCACAACAAGTGTGCTGCTTTTCTGTTGAAATAAAAAACCAAACACTCTAGTTCTCTAGAAATAAAATCTCAGTGGAGAAGGGCATCAAAACCAATTTTTTACCTTAGTGTAACAAAACCCAACTTGGCAATAGGGTTTATCTTTACGAGCTAAACCTGACATAAAGACTGTAGTCTTAGCCACTCAAATTTCACAGCCAGTATCAGTAATTAGAGTTTTCAGTATAAAAAGCAAAAACTCTAGCAATTCAATAATATTCAGATAATAGTTCCAGCCTTTCTGCCTTTGATCGGTAAAGCCTAAAATAAATTATGTCTTCACTTTAAGATGTTAACTGGAGCAAAAGTAATCTTTTCTGTCTAATTCTAATTAAATTTCTGAAGTTAAAACACTCTTAACTTTTATGCTTCTTTAATGTATATTCATAGAAGCAGTGATTTCTTCCAGGACACAGATACTGAAACCATGGACTATTGGCTAATGCCTCATTTTAGATAGCCATATTGTTATACAACTCTGAATGGGACACTTTTAAAGCTGACAGTTATTTTTAACACCCCTTTTTCCACCTGGCAAACAAAGAAATGACATACAGAAATTCTATCTCACATTTATCATTTAATACTTTAAATGATGCAGGTTGACAAGGATATTTCTCAAACCTATGTGTGAAGCCTCTATAACAGTATCATGGATTTTGCTCAATAAAAATAATGAAAAGGTTCTGCATTGCAATACAGCACTTCCCTCAAAGTCTAGGACCTCACTAATCTCAGCTCACTTTCAGCAAAACAACTATGCCTGAATATCTTCCAGTCCCAAGCTGGCTCATTTCTGGCCAGCACCGACTACTGAACCTGGAGCTGTGCTGCTGTTAAAATTGGCATTTAAAGTCATTTATATAGGCATTTAATCATTAATAAAGGCATTTCAGGCTTTCTCATGCAAGAGTTTCAGATTCTCCTGTGGTTACATACAAGACTTCGAAGAAAAGTCTCAGAAATATTTTTAAGCAACGTATTCACAAAAAAGAAGCTACCCTCAAAAAAAGTACCCTCACCAGTAAAATCAAGAATGTTTACTCTCTTCTAATCACTGTGTACTTTGAAGTGGTTACATTTCAATGACTGTGCAATACATCACATTACCATTTATTCAAGCCAGCCAAACATGGGGTTTGAAAGCATGGAGGGCAGTAATCTCTACATTAAAGGCCAACTATTTCCCCCTCTAAGGCAACAAACCCTAAGGCTGACTATTATTGCCTAAAATTAAGGAATTTAAAGATATTGTATTCATTCAAATATAGGATCTTGCTTAAGTTTCTTCATAGCAGCATATGCTACATTACACCATTCTGCCAACAAAAACATATTAAGCTTTTTCCCAGTGCAGCTGCTATCACGTATTAATAAATTGAGCTCAGAAAACTACAGCCCACTCAGCAATTAATGGCCACACTGCTCAAGGTGAAGATTATTTATATGTCATGTACAGGGCACTTGGGTCAGCAGCATTTCTCCACCTCTGTGCAGCATCACATGAATGCTGAGGTACTTCTTCAGGGCTGACACGTTCAAAACTAAGATATTTGTTCTAAAAAGCCTCACCAGCGCACAGCCATACCTACAGTGCATTCCAGAAACAAGGAATGGAGTTCAGTGAAAAGAAATTTCAGGCAGGGTAGCCAGCCTACCAGATCAAATACCCCTGGCTATGCATGAAAGAGAGAGCATGCACCAGAATAAACAACACAACCGGGTTAAGAGGAAAAGTTTTAATTTCACTGCTACAGCATCCATATGTGTGATTTCATTTCAATGAAGGGAAGAAACAAACTCACTTAAAGATAAGGCAACCAGAGCAGGACTAGAACCATAAAACATCCTAATAAGGTAAACAGATTTCTGCAATTCCATCATTCTTCCTATGATTTATGAAGAAAAATAGCAAGATAGAAGATCCAAACCGGCATCTTCTCCTAAAGCGTATTAAAAGGCAAGTCCAAAATCAGTGTATCCCTGCCAAGCAAGAACCACTCAAGAGACATGATGAAGTCTCAGCTGCCAGTGCCCCTCACTCTCCATGTTCTACACAGGAGATCCTGTCCAGTCTACTGGTACACACACATCCTGATGCTTGTGAGCATGTAGTTGTGAAAGAGACCATAAATGAATTCATCTCACTTAAGAGCTTTTTGACCAATAATCATCACCACACATTACTGTAAAATCTTGTATTGAGTTTTGCTCATCTCTAGCTTCCTACAACATATGAAGCCTCTGTGCTTGTCCCCATGATCCATCAGGACTTTTAGGTTGCACGTGGTGATGTCCACATACTTAGGTCCAATCTAACTCTGGCACGTACCCTGCCTAAGAAGCTCTCCTTTCCAAGTTCTTAGGAAAGACCAGAAGTATATGTCTGTCTGAAAATACTCGTACTCATAAAACTGTATATACCACATAATTGTACCCATCTATAACAATACAAATAATTATAAGAAGGGAGACATTCCTACTACTTTACAATTATTGTTTCAAGTTTAGCAGCAAGACAAGGAAAAAAATAGTTAAAAGAATTCATATGATGCAGCAGTCTACTGCACCTCATCTTCAGCAAGTCCACATTTATCTTCAACAAGCTGTACAAATGTTTTTAGCACCTTTAAAACAAGTTTTTCCAGCTACTGCATGCAGAAGTGTGGAAAAGTCACTAGCTGTTCTAATTGGTTTGAACATCATAATTGCACATGTTTGAAGCTGGCCTTAAGAAGTTAATCACTTACAGAACTCTGTTATTGTGACACAGTAACGCTTGGACACCATTAAATAATGACTGTTAAATAATAACTATATTAGACCAAAACTAGATGTACATTATTTGTTTAAAGGTTTTGCAATGTATTTTCAGTTACTTATAGCACCGATTAAAACACGTATCTGTACTTTTAAATATTAAACATGATTTTACAAAAAAAAAACCCACAAGCAGCCCTTTCAATTTAATTTCTGGTATTTCATATTTCAACCATTTTCTGAAAAGTTTTAATTACTTTTAGATCCTACCTGAGAGATTCTGCCATCCTCCTTAAGTCTTCATTTTGCTGCTTTAAACGTTCAAGTTTAGCAAGTATCTTGGATAATTCACGACTAGAGTGATCTGGGTGCTCACTGTCTCGTACGAGGTGTCCACCAATATAAAAGAGTAAAGTTCCCCAAGCAAAGAGGATAAGCATAATCCAACGCCAGGAACCAGTCCATGGCCGCATTTTCAGAAGTTCAATTCACTCCAGAACTACTTCTGCTCACAAAATAACAAACATTTTAAGTCCTTAGCCCGTACAAGAGCAGACAATTTCAGTTCCTCTGCTTCACCACATTGTACCAGAAAAAAATTATTCGCAATATTTATCTTACTGCAACTCCTTAGAGAAGATCCTTATGGGGCTGTACATAGATAGCATTAATACTGCATCATTCTTCATTTATATTCTGTGAAAAGAATAAAAAAAAATCTGAAATTATAATTCTGATACATAAAAATATATTAGATTGCAATTAAGCTAAATGTATTGTCATTAACATTCAAGAATGATAATAGACAACTTTACTACTTTCTGTCAAGGAGAAAAAGAGAAAAGCTTTTAACTTCCCACAAAAAATATGCTGAGTCCAAGTATGAACCACTAAGGAATATGCAATTAATTTTGGTTTTGAAATGGCCGGTTTTTTGTAAGAGAAATATTTACCAAGTCATGTGTCATTTCGCACATTAAAATAGTTCAAAAATCATTCTGTGCTAAACTTAGTCTCCTTTAGTACCAACAAAGAGCTTCTATTCAATCACAAATTCACCTTTTTTTCCACTTTTATGAACTCTCTTCTCCATTGCTATCATGACTCCCACACTGTAACAGAAGTTACAGCCATTCTAATAACGTATTCTACTATTTGCAAGTAGATTGGCCTAGTAGCAGCTGTAATACCAATTAAGCAACTTCCAAGCACTGCAAAAAGTTTAAGCAATAATTTTTAAACAAACAACCCGTGGCGTATCTTACTCTTAAATCTATAGTAGCCTCTAAAATGCCCACCTAAAATTAAACCCAAAACTTTATGTCTTGATTAAAATTGCAAGACATCACAACTTCTCTCTTTACCCTTCCACTGTACTTGTTAAAACAGACAGGAACACTGAACATTTAAGAGGGATTTCAAGTAGAATTTATGTGGCACTGCTATGCTCACACATTCGAAAACCAGGCATGACTTTAGAAACCTGGCTTTTAGAAACATTTTTCTTCTGCTTTAAAAACTATCAAACCCATTTGGAAAAAAATGGTCTGAAGGTATTCTTTTCTCTCATCTAAGAACACCACAGCATTTTAAAAAATGCAAACTCACCTCAACTCCTTTTCTACTTGTCAAAACATCATTCAATGAATGTTAAGAGTCTCCTCATTCTATCTAGAACACACTTTAAAATTTAACTGATCAGCACATCCAAAATCTGAAGTACTTCTCACCTCTTTTCCTCTTTCTTTGCAATATAACATTTCTACCTTCTGTAAAAGGCATATATTTGCTCTTTATACTCAATTTCCAAAATAACCTATTTTCAATTCTCAACTCCGTAAAATCCACCATATTTCCTCTGAGATGCCATCCATACCCACCTCCTCCCAAGTCATTCTTCTCTGGTTAATGCTTCTTTCACCTTCTTTTTTATTTCATTTGGGTTTTTTATTCTCTTCCAACTTATTTCAAGACTTGCCAACTTGCAAGAACTCACCCAGTCACAGAGATATGCCTGGAGCACACACTTCCAGTTACAAAAAATCTAAACCACTATTAAAAATGCTGAAAAATTTCTCTAGTTATCTTGCAGAAGTGGTTTTGTTTGCATATTTTTGAAAGAGGCAGAAAAATTCCACTTAAGACTAGTAAGATGATACACAAGATAAATTATTTCTAAACTGAGTATTACTAATGAAATGGAAAACATTTGTAGTACCTCTCTCAGGCTTTTCCATCGAATGTATCTGTGTCAAGGTGTTATAAGCAGATTTTTAACGTAATCCCACACTAGGAGCATGTCATTTTCTACAGATTTCTAAGAAAGCTTTACGTAGCTTTGCTTTAGCTTCAAAAAAGTTTGGGACTGCCTTCAAGAAAATAGTGGTTTCTTCAACAATCTTTACAGATCACAGCACAAATAAAAAGAACCCACATTATATGAAACAGAATAAGCCATGCACAACCCACAAGTGATTTGGGCTATATGCAAACCAAGCCCAGTTACTTGCAGGAGTGATTAATATAAAACCCCAATGGACTGACATTTAAGTGGGAAAGTGTATTCTTAAATCTATACTACCAATCACCCACAAAATGGTTGATTGTGGCTGCAACAGGGTAAGTGAAATCACAAAGTCTGTGAAGGCAAGGAAAGAAAAAATAATAGGGGACTTCAAATATTCCTCTGCTGATTGGGTAAGTGTTATGCTGGGAATTGTGATGAGAATAAATAGATGCTACAGACACAAAATTACTGCTTAATTAATCACAAGCAGTTTGCAGAACTTAGATCAAAAAGTTTCCACTGGAGGACTACTTCCTAACAGTCTGCATAATATAATCAGATATCATCTCCTTTTAGGAGCAACAAAGTAAAATATTCACTACAGCTGTGATTAATTTCAAGAAGAGGAAGTATTTTAAAAAAGAAGTGTATTCCATGCCACCTGGAAAGATATCATGGCCTTAACTAAAACAGTAGGTAAAGGTGACTATTATAATGAGCAAAGAAAGTATCCTTTTTAAAAGTTACAAGCATGACCAAATGATTAAAGACATAAAAAGTAATACTGAACCTTTCCTCCAAAGCACATGGCTTACTAGGGTCTCCAAGGTCAACAAACAATGCAAGTATATAAGAACTGTTTAGAGTACTTTACAAGGAAAATACTGCCTTTCTTTTTTTCAATCATTTTTTTCATAACACAGGAGCTTAAGCAGATTCACAAATCAGGTATCTCCTTTGTAAGAGGATGCATTGGTCTGTCTCAAACAATAGTGTTAGTCAGGCTACCAAACACATCCACAAAATTAATACAGCAAGTCGTCAGGAACAGATGGTATTCTTCCAACAGTTCTAAAGAAGTTAAAGGATGCAATAGTTTAATAATTAACCTCTCACTTATAATCACTTTGTACCAAAGGAATGGAAAATGAAAACAGTAAACTGAATTCTTCGTAAGGGCTACAGCAGACATCCCAACAACTACAGGCCAGGGAAACTGGTAGAAATAACAGGAAATAAAACTGCAGACGTAAGGATGAATGTAACCAAAGTAAAAAAGTACTAAGATGGCTTTTGGAAAAAGAAATTGTGCTTCATAAATTTATTAAAGTCCTTTTGAAGATGCAAATAAACACACAACCAAGAGAGAACCAGTTCTAATTGTTATGTAGTTGATATTTTCAAAGAAACTAAACTGCCTGGAAGGCCATTCATCATGTGAGTCACCCCATCATTAAAAAATAAACGTACAGTAAGGCTAGGCAATCAAAGTAGAAAGAATGATCATGGACCTCACTGGGACTCATGGCAGAATTCATACAGTTTAATATATTTATAAATTATTTGGAAAACAAGGTGAAAATGGAGGTAACAAAGTCTGTACATGTAGTACAACAGGTGATAGCAACGAACTGAAGTATATCAAGACACTGTCTAGTGAAGAAATAAAATTAAAAATCAGTTTATATCAGTGTGTAGAGTTGTGTATAGATGACCTTTGAATCATTATCCATCAGGAATGGATTTTAGCCGTGATAGGTAATTCTACAAAATATCAGCTCAACATTGGGCAAAAAGCAACAAAGTCTCACAGTTTGTGTTTGTTGTTTTGTTGTTTGTTTGTTTTTGTTTTTTTTTTTAAAAAAAACAACAACGAACAGAAAACCACACTAAACAAACAAACCAAAAACCCACAAACACAAGAATGGCCCTCAGTAACTATGTGTGAGTAAAGAGATTAGCAGAAATGACAACTGAGGAATTAACATGGTAAATCTATAAAAATCATCAATGGTATGAGAAAGTAAATAGCGTATAATTGTCTGTTGCTACTTTTAGTACAAGGAGATAATTAATAAAACATTCTGGTTTAATAGATTCAAAACCAAAGAAGGTATTTCTCAAACTGTGTAATTCCAGCGTGAAACTCAGTTTAATCAAACACTGTAGGTGTTAAAAGTTTACATTTAAAAGGCCATTAGACCATTTCAAGGAAGATTAAAACTCAAGGACTGCCACAAAGATGCCACCCAATACTCTCAGAATCCCAAGTCACATATTGTTGGAAACCAGAGAATATACCAGGGTAGTATCACCATAGTATCCCGGTTCTTACAGTTTTCCCTAGACATCCACTACAAGCCAGTCTTGGAGAGAAATCAGGCTAGATAAGCCTTTGATCTGATATGATGCAAATACTTTGACAATATTTAAATGTTAAAAACCCAGTATTTTAAGTATTATTGAAGGGTTTGTGTTATCAAACACAAAAAGATCACATCTTAAAAGGGTTAAAGCATCCTATATATACTTCATTAAAAAAAAAATTTAGAACTCATTATTAAAAAAAAAAAGTAACTTCTTGAGTGTTTGGTTTAAAATGATAAATAGAAACTCAGACAGGATAACTAACAGACAATCTTTGAGGAAGAGAATGGAATGATAGCTTCATCAAGTACTTGTCTGTGGCTCTGAGGATATAATTGGTCAAGTACCTCTGACTCTCAAAAGCTTATACAATTTTCAAGTATATATGGGGGAAAAAATCACTAATATTTTTATTTACATCACCATATATCTCAAGCAATTAATGGTGTACAGTAATTATTTTCAAGTACATTGTTCTTGTAGCACATTCACATTGCTTTTATACAAGTGATTTTAAAGTACCGACCCTTTAAATTTAACTTTCTTTAATAGTAAACTGTTTTTTACTTCCTGAAAATGTATAAAATTATGTCAAAATTAATGGACTTCATATATTACAGAATACAGAGTTCTGAAACTACTCAAACATTTTATATAATACACAAAAGATAGCATGTTTTACCTGATTCCTATGAATCTCTAATGATGTCATTGTTCTTTTTATAAGTTAGGTCATAGTACAGTTAAATACAAAGATGCCAAACTGAATAAATAGGAAGAACATTCTGAACTAACATTAAACAATCAGCCTGTATCTCAGATGTGGTATTTCTAATTATACATGAGTTTTAACTACTCTTAACTACTGACTTATACTGTCATGTGCCTTTTACATTTTTTCTTCCATTTCATTACTGTTCTGGGAATGCATGATGTCAAAGTACTTCAATATTTCAAAGTCCATAGAGACCTTTAAAATAAATTAAATTATAATAAATATAAGACTACCAGAAATAAAAGAACAAATAGGGACATGAAAAGGAAAAATTATCACATTTTTTAAACTTTCAATTTCTACAGCTTATATCCAGTTTCTGAAAGATCTCCACATGCAAAATACTATGTTAATTTCTTTTACCGTAGGAAGCCGTGTATTTTAATTTACTAATTATCCCTTGAGATTTACCATGATTTCTTGTGTTATATTTTATTGGATTTACCCATACCCTTGTATTTTCCAGTGCATAAGCACATTAAAACAGTGTATTGACAATTAGCTAATTTGCATTTTCTTCCATGCAATTTTAGTTTAGTTCTTGTCTCCCTTCTAGGGGATTCTGAGAATGGTTGACTACATTTTTATAATGTCACCTTCTAAAATAGTGTAGTAAGATACCTCTTTTATCTCTTTGGAAGGGCTTACCCTAGATGTTTGGGGTGAAAAAGAATGTATTTCTCTATTCCCTCCAACAGCTGTTGGAATTATCTCTGCAGCAATCTCTGAAGCTAATTTTCTTTTTAAATTTTATCACCACACCCAGTTAGGAGGGTTTCAATCTGATCTCTCAGGGAAATCATCTCCCATTCAGAAGAACCCAGTGTAACATCCACAGAAATCCTAGTCACAGCACTGATGTAGGTGCTAGGCGTGGACTGAAAGACACAAAGTTCGGTAGAAGCAGCAGCACACAACAGCATAGGGGCAAAAGAAGCAAAAAATGCCACTATCAGCATGGGGCTGCAGATGCCACAGATAAGTTGGTAACCTTCAGGGATTCTTGAATGCAGGCTTGTAAAGACACTGCTTTTATCTATCTGAAATAGAGCAGTTCGCACATAGAAACAATGGAAAAAGTCTTGTGCATATGAATGCAAAGGGACTCCTGGTTGCATAGGAGACTGAAAAAGAGACTACAGACAGCTATGAAACCTTCTCAAAATAATAAGAAACAAATAGATGTTGGCGGTGATTAACATCAAAGGGTTTTGTATTTAAATGTAGGAGTTTTCTATCGCACCTTATAAATTCACTTGTTATTTCAAACTTCTGTTTCAGCTACTAAAGAAATCAAACCAGTATCAGGAAAAAGTTTTGCAAATAAGAACAAAGTAATTTAAAAGCAAATGCTAAGTTGAAAGGAAAGTATGACCTACACTAAGTTATTTTTCATGTTTAATTTAATCCAGTAGCTCTACCATAAAAATTCAATACAAAATATGCAGTATTATTTAATCAAACAAAAAAGTTCTGTTAAATACTTGCTATTATAAATCATTAGGAATAGACAATCTCTAATGCATCAGTTGAATGGAAACTAATATTATGAGAAAGGAAGTCAAATTAAAATTTATTTACTGCTAAATTCAATGCACAGAAAATGTGGTCAGTGTCACAGATTTATTTAGACCCCATTAAAGATAACACAGAATATTTACATAACAACAAGGGGCTGCTTCAATGCCTTAATCAGGAAATCGAACTGTGTATATTATACATGTAAGCCACAATTGATTGTAAGCATATAAAAATATTTATCAGCTTAACAGGGAAGTTTTGGTTAAAAACCATTGCTTCAATACAATGCAATGCAATGCAGTGTTTACAAAACAACTAAAGGAAACAGTAAAGAGAACACTAACTTAATTAAAATGATAATAAAAAGAGCGGCTGAAGTGTAGCTCCAACATCATCCGGACAAATGATGTACATCCCCATCAAAGTTATTTTGCTATAGCAAAAATGAATAATCAATGAAAAAATAAAAATATACTATCTTTCCTCATCTTGACCCATAATGCCTTCTGTTTATTGTAAAAGGTACTTAGAAATTAGAAACCTGAATAGCCCAGTACCATCGTTTCAAAGAAAGGATATCTTCCATGACTTATTCACTTACTATTCCCAACACACTTTCAGTAACAAATTCAGTGACGGAGTGGAGATTTTCTCCATGCATATTTTTGCTTCCTATCCAGAATTATGACCCCAGAATAGCATTATGCTTTTTCTTGGCAATATACAGCTTCAAGTTATTTTAGATTCCATTCTAAGCAAGCTAAGCAAGTCTACTTTTGGCTCAATCACCTACTGACCTAGATTCACTCAAAATGACTTACCACTAAATGTGAAACACTCCAAAAACTTGTTACGCTGTATGCGCAACTTAGATTGAGCCTGCACATCACTGTTAGTTTTGCCTAAAAGTGAAGTAAAGTTAGTTTAGTATTTTTAAGATTTCACTAACAAAAATCATCTTCTTAGAAAGCATACTACTCTAATGTTATCCTATTGTGCTTTAATAAAAATAAAATTAAAAAAAAAACAAAAAACCCCAAGCCAAAACAAAACCTTACGATCCCAGTTCCTACGTCAAATGATGGGATGGTACAGCCTCTGTTCAAAGGATTAGAGACTAAAGAAATAAACCTTTTAAAGTATTAAAATAAAACTAAGGCTCAAAGGGCAAAAACCCCAGTTAAATTACTCTGTAGTGTTTGATACAAATAAGCAAACATTGCAAATATTGTTCATGGTGTATACAATGAATTCTTTACAAAGGCTTGCATATTATTTGATTAATGAAACACCATCTTCATAATCTGAACTAGGTCATATGGGCAAGATTTCTTCAGTCAAATCCTATGTCCTAGTATTTCAGGTAACCATGTCATAGAAAACACTTCAGTTCCACTAATACATATATATATTTCCTTTCCACACTATTGGAAGGCTATTTAAAAACTCATTCTTCCAATGCTTAAAAACCTTCTTTAATTTCCAACCTAAATTTCTATTTTGCTAACTTATCCTTGTGTTTTCTTGCACTAGTGTAAACTCAGTTTAGAGAGCTTGATTACTACTTTGTACGCAGTGGTGTACCTGCACAAAGCAGCCATATCCCTTCTCAGATTTATATGCTACGCTGAATCTTACTTGCTAGCTTACAAGCACTTCACTGCAAGAGTCTTACAAACTCTCCACAGCCTACACCAGCTCCCATTCCAATTAAGCCTTTTCAGAACATCAGGAATCAGAATTGTATACATAACACACAAGATGTTGCCCGTGTATGTCTTGTATGAAACCAATAGTTGCTTTTGTCTCTCAGACCTGCTTTCTGTGGTATATCCTAGGACTGGATTTGTCTTTCTCATGACGCACATTACTCTGGCAGCCAGCAACCATTTTGCAAGGACATAGGACATAATACATCCACATGTTTTTGCACCTATCTTTCTTCAAATTGTAAGTTCCCATCTTATAACAATTTATATATATTTTTAATCATTTTAATTTTGTGTTATTGTACTTTATCCCATTCTACCACTCCAGTATCCCAAGTAAAAAATTCTTCTTGCACGTTTTTCTGACCCATATCGCACTATTTTTTCACCTAAATTTCATTATAATCTATTATCTCTTTGTGACACTGTTCCTCTACTGAAAACACCCAAGATGGATAATAGATGTAATCCACTGCACTAATAATATATCTCCTCCAGTCTAATACTCTTCCTTGCAGCACAAGTCACTGTCACTTCATCCCTTCAGCTACTTCCTTTTCCAATGAATGACTCTACTTTTCACCCACATTTTCTCTAACTCAATACGTAGTTTTCTACGTGCCAAGAAAATGCTGAAAGGAAGTCCAGACACACAGCTTCCCCCAAACAATTTCTCATTAGGAAATTTACTTCCCCCCATTGAAACAGTTAATAAGTAAACCTAGAATAATTCAGATCAAACAATCTTTGGCAAACCTGTGTTGCATTTGTCTCCATGCTTTGCATACTACTGTGATCAAGCTAGTGCTAGTAATTATTTCTAATACTAGCATTCATCTATACCAATCCCAAAAGAATTTATCCAATTTAGTTCCAAACATTTCAGAATATTGACTGGAAGCTATTTAGAAAGCATTTCATTCATCCATAACTTTCTAATTACCTTTATTATTATATAAATTATATATATTCTTTTCTTCAACCAGAGAACAGAAACCTGTTCACAGAACATGTATTAATGTTTGCATTCTAGAAGTATCCAAAATAAAGTTCCTTTAGTTTTCTATTCAAGATCAGTGTTTCGGTTATATAATTTTATTTTTCTATCCATTCCCTACTTTTTCTGGAACAAGGACACAAATTTTGTAGCATTCCAAATGTATACTGAATGTACACTTACTGTGTAAATTTAATTCTTTTTTCTTCTTAACTTCTATTGATATGACACAAGGAACTATCACAGGACATAAGTAAATACTATTTACTCCTACATCCACACCTTTGTCTTTTCTACTGTTTCAGTAAAAGACTGATTTTGTATCTGTATGGATTATCTGAGCAATTTGGGTGATTTTCTCTTCATATGCTCCCTTATAATTTTACATAAATAAATATGAATTGCTCATTTGATAAAACCAGCAGATTAATCTCAAATTAAACTTTTTCTTAATGGAATTCAACACACTTTTCAATTTCATTGCATGTGAGATCTATTCAGTACTGAAGCCTTCAAATACTATAATTTTGGATCTTAACCACAGACAACTCCCTGGCAGGAAGAGATGCCACTGAAGGACCTCCATATCTATGTGAAAGCTACAGGCCCATTCATTTAATTTGGTTAGAAAACAAGATAATAACTAACAAGAACATACTTAGTAGAAAGATGCAATGTGCTTTATCCTTCCTGAAATGCGGTTAGAGAGATTCTGCCACTGAGCATGGAAGTTTGATGAATTTTCAGACTTAAAAAGCTTACAAAGAAGGTAAGTTACCAGGAGTTGAGGAACTAAAGCTAGAGTCTAAAAGCAACATTATTAACTTGAGAAGAGTAATCTTAAAATTAAATTAGAAGCATCAGCAGACTACATATTGTAATAAAGACAAGAAACAGAGGAAAACAGGAAAAGAGAACCATATAAAGGATCCTGGTACTTCTGAGTTTCTAGTATGTATTCTAAAATGCTGAGCAATACAGAGACTCTTCTACAATTTAACTGCATCAAAATTTGTAGCTGAAAACAACTTTGCAGAATTTTTAAATGAAAACACCTTCAGAAAGGAAGGTAGAAGAAGAAATATTCAGAATGTCCAGTCAGCAGTCTTCTTGTACCAAAATTATTCTTCTTGCAGAAGTCAATACTTAACAGTTTGTTTGCAGCTTCAAACAGAGGTAGTTTCTCTGTACAACTGATTTTATCCTACAATAGTAGTGATTGATAGATCACATGTAGATTATAAAGAGAGCTGACTGACTGTTCCAGAGTTGCTGTATTTGCAAGCCAAGTAGCAGCAATAAATTCCCTAAAATGATTGATGATCAGTGAAGACACTACAGAAGTCACCAAAATGAGGTTGCTACTGCTTTTTTGAAGAAATGGATAGCAGACAAACTGAAGCTGAGAGAACAGTAAGTGTGTTTTTCTATCTTCTTGTAGACTTCCATACAAGTCTAAGTTCAGTCAGAAACCTGTAGGAAAGCAGCCAAGGAATCTAAGCACTTTTATTTCATGTAAACCTCCTTCTCATTCAGTGATCCCTACCACAAATACCTGAGTTGTTATCCAGAATAATAATCTTGGTACAATTACAGAAACAAGGTCTTAATTTTTTCACCCCAACAGAATTTCTAATATTACTTTATTATATTCCTTTACATTATCTCCTTGGTGTTCAAAACACCAAATATTATCTAGGTCTTCATCTAACTGCATCCAAATGAATTTATTTTTCTCTTTGGTACCGACACCTGTCCATGCTTCTCTCATTTACACTCAACAGAAACCAATAAATATAAACTCCTGGTTTCATACTATATCTTTATGACCTCAGCTATTTTAACACCTCTGTAAGGCTCTCTGTGAGGTTTCAGCTCCCCATGCCATAATCAAGATCATTTTGTGATATTTAAGGTTCTTCACTAAACTACTCGCTATCTAGCTTCTTTAAGAATTTACTAACATTGACAGGGACATTCTTTAACATTTATCCTGTCTTGGCACTGAGCGCAAATACTCTTCTACAAATATCTATGAGAGTTTTTAAGCCGACAACAAACTGACCAGATCTTTGTAACTGCTTATCTTATTCCCTTTCAAAGTTTAGTCATAACAACTCAAAATCAGTGTTTCAAGGACCATGACTAAATACTACTGCATTAAATATGCTTTAGTATCTCCTCATTCTCTTCTGTGTATCCCTTTGGTTGTTACCTAGGTTGCCCTTCCCTAAGACATGAACTCTCATTTTACTTTAGTACTTATACAGCATCTTGTGTAGCGACCTCAATTACTGACAGACCCTCAGCCCATCAGTGTTAAGCTAAGTTTAAAACAAAACAAAACAATCTTTAAAACTTTCTGGATTTTTATCTACCACAGGTCTAAACATCATCCATCAAGAAAAGCTGAGGAAGTTTCATGTCAATCAGGAGACGTTATTGCAAATGTTTCCTAAAAAAACTGCAAAAATCTGTTCATAGAAGATACAAATATTTGATTCAAAGTATTTTATAAAGTGAAAAGTAAAAGACAGAGAAAATAGATTCAATAGGATATGCAGAAAACTAAAGACTACAAGAAAATTGTTAGCTATTTCTTTTTCATGATCAAATAAATAGTTCACTATTAAAAGTTCCCGTGATAGTTTATTCTGTACAACATGCCATATTGGATGAAGTTCTTTTTAGTACATCACATGGTCGTACTAGAGCAGGTGTAGCAAAGAAAGGGTGACAAAGATTATTATGAGATTGAAGAATGTGCCCATACAATGAGAGGTTGAGAGAGCTGGGATTGTTCAGCAAGTAGAAAAGAAAGTTTGGGCAGGATATATATACATTACATATATGTGATTAATGTATTCCATATAAATATTTATATATGTCAAGATATAAAAATACCTGATAGGCAGGAAGTAAAGACAACAGAGTAAGACTCATCAGTGGTACCCGCTAACAGCTCAACTAGCAGATGTTAATGGTAGGACCCCTCTCGATCATCTACCAAAGGTCTTGGGAGTCTGGGGAGGTCCCTGCAAAGTGGAAGCCAGCCAGCGTTATCCCCATTTACAAAAAGGGTGTGAGGGAAGGCCCAGGGAAATACAGACCTGTTGGTTTAACACCAGTTCCTGGGAAAATTATGGAGAAGAATATACTGGGTACTATTGAAAAGCATTTAAAGAATAGTGCAGTCAACATGCGTTCATAAAGGGAAAGTCCCGTTTAATTAATTTGATATCCTTCTATGGTAAGTTCACCTGATTAGTGGATAAAGGGGAAGCATTGCATGTAGATTTTCTGTATTTTAGTAAGGCTTTTGATGCTGTCCCTCACAGCATCCTTCTGGACAAGTTGTCCGGCTGTGGGGTGAGCGGGTTCATGGTGTGCTGGGTGAAGAACTGGCTGAAGGGCAGGACTCAAAGCACAGCAGTGAATTAGGCTACATCTGGCCGGGGACCGGTCACTGGTGGTGTTCCACGGGGTTCAATTCTAGGGCCAGTTCTGTTCCATATCAGTGATCTGGATGCAGGAGTTGAATGTACCATTAGCAACTTTGCTGGCAATACCAAACTGGGAGGTGCTGTTGATTCTTTTGAGGAACAAGGTGCCTTGCAGAAGGATCTAGATTGGAGCATTAGTAAGCTGAAATTTAACAAGTCAAAATGCTGGATTCTGCACCAAGGATGGAGTAATGGCAGGCACAAGTACAAACTGGAAGAGGAGAGGCTGAAGAGCAGCCCTGCAGAAAGGGATCTGGGGGCACTGGCTGCCAGGGCACACAGCTGACTTGTATTAGGCTTGCTGTCAACCAAGAGGGTGATGTGCACCCTGGGGTGCATCAAACACAGTATAACCAGCCGGTCAGAAGAGGTGATTAATCCACTGTATCCAGCATGGCTGCAGCCTCACCTTGAGCACTGTGTGCACTTCTGGGTCCCACAACTTAAGAAAGATGTGAAGGTCATTAAATGCATCCAGAGAAGAGCAACAAAGCTGGTGAAAGCGCTGGAAGGAATGACCTGCGATGAGCAGCTAAGGACTTTGGGCTTGTCTGGTTTGGAGAAAAGGAGGCTGATGGGCGACCTCATTACTCTTCACAGCTTCCTGAGGAAGGGAAGCAGAGAGGGAGGTGCTGATCTCTTCTTCCTGGGACCCAGTGGTAGGATGCATGGAATGGTTCAAAGCTGCACCAGGGGAGGTTTAGACTGGACATTAGGAAGCATTTCTTTATAGAGAGGGTGGTCAAACACCAAACACTGGAACCACCTTTCTAGAAAGCTGATTGATGCCCCTTGGACAGTGCCCTTAATACTATGCTTTAGCTTTTGCTCAGCCCTAAAGTGGTGAGGCAGTTGGACTAGATGATCATTGTAGGTCCTTTCCAACTGAAATATTCTATTTAATGGGTACAATCTAAACCACAAAATTCTATTTAAGCCTAAGAACATACTATTTAATGTGAGGGTCATCGAACACTGGAACAGGCTGGGCAGGTCAGTAAAGTGTCTTATCCCTGGAGACTGAGACAAAGACCTGAGCAACCTGCTCCAGTAGACTCTACTTTGAGCAGCAGGGTTGGACTAGAAGATCTCCAGAGGTACTTTCCAAAGTCAGCTATTCTGTGATTCCATGAAATAACAGAACTCCTCAGGAATCAAATCTAATCAGCATTTTTTTTACAGCTTTTGGTGTGAAAAAAAAAAATCTAAAAGGCATAACATGCAAGTGTACAACATATATTATCTTTCACATGAATAGCAGTAAATTTTTAAATATCAAAATTTCGTAACAGTGAAAACAGAAAAGTTTACCCTCTACATGACAGGAGGAAATAAACACAACTGCATCATGGGCTTGGAGACTAACAAGTAATTCCACTAGTCCAGTAGCCAGTGAAAGTAACAACTGTTTAAAATAAGAAAGTCCCTTTAGTTTCACATTAAAAGAACAGAGAAAAAAACATAAGAACATCTTCCTTTTCATTTGCCCTTGAATCACGACACTGAGAGAGAACCTAATTAATCTTAAAATATCACATTTCCTACTTTTTATTTAACTAATAATGGATTTTCCACAAAGATCACTTACTTAATCTGAATATTTTCAGCTACCATCTTTCATTGTACCTCGATGAGATACAATGTGATCTAGCCATCAAAGAATATTTCAGGCTCTGTATTGATTTAATGAGTAATTTGTACAAGCCAGTCTCACCAGGCCCCAGTTTCCTTTGTTAATATTTGCCAATCTCAAAATGTTTTTTGAAATTGAATCCATTAATATTTACAGATACTATTAAATTTGCAGCTGAAAGATGTTACATATTTTGAATGGAAGATACAAATCTGTGTAATCAATTAAAGTCATTCAGTCATTTAGCAGTTTTGTCAAATAATTGTTTCCCTATCTTTAAGCACTACTTGTTCAAAACACCAGTCACATCTTTGAAAATGGAAAAAAAAAATAATCAAGGTTAGAGTATTTATTTTAAAACCTATCTTTTATAAAATTAATAGAAGAGTATTCATGTATATTCTTTCATGTACATTATGGTTTCTACAAAAATATAAGTATGTTAAGACAATCTTGCAAAGAAAATGAATTTTATTTTAATCAAAATATTAAAAGTCACTAGAATAACCACTTAACTGGAGATATCACAGATCTTGAGAGGTAGGGAAAACAAAATACAAATAAATTGAATAGCCCTTTAAAAGGATTCCATAGCAGAAGAATACAACTCTCAAAATTTCGACAAAATTCCTGCCAACTTGCAAAAACATAAGCTCTCTTTATAATTTCTGAGTGTAAAAACATATTTCAGCTCTCGTAACAAAATTCTCTGTTCATTTTAGTATTTATTAGCGACAACAAATATATTGATCCAAGCCCTGCCTTTTATGAATTCTAGTAATACCTTTAGATGCATATAACTTCATACTTTTTAGAAGTGCCCTCCATTCTTTTTGACAGACAGTATTAGGGAGGCAGGAAGCATTCTGGTTGCTTGTTCACAATCATCTTAATGCTTCTGTAATATGACTGGGTCAGGTAGGGCCTCTCAGAGTAATAGGGACCATCTGCATTCCTTGGAGATATCCTGACTATGCTCAGGTTCAGGAGGTTCAAGAAACTATAGAGTATGGGAGCCAAGAAAATTCCAGTACAGGAGCTTGCAGTCCAAGCAATGAAATTGCAGTAAGGAGCAGGGAGCAGGATATCTGACCTTCCACATGATAGGAAAAAATTCCACCCGATCAGAAGGCACTGTGCATTTTACAGCTTATAGTCACTGAATTAACTGTAAGCAAGTGGAAACAACAGTATACTCACACTGACAACACGGAGAGAGAAAAAGCAGTTTAAAAAAAATTCACTTTTCTTCTGTTTTCCCTATTCACTGAGCTTTCAATACTTAAAATGTTAATTATCCTAACTGTTATTCTAATAAAACTTGGTACTTCTTTAGTTAAAAAACATTTGGTCTCCTTTGAGGAGCCAATTATAAGGAGAAAGCCTAGGCAGAACCACATCAAAATTATGTCCAACATGCCCCTGTACTTATTAAATTTCTAGAAAAACAATAAAATAAAATAGGAATGGAGAACAAAGCATTACTACAAACCTACTTCTACTATATAGTTTCTGGTTAGAGATCAAAAAAATAATAAGGACCCCAAAACACCCCAAAAATGTAAGTAATTTTAATATCACAGACCAAACATTCTCAAAATGATGCTATATGAACGGCCAAGTGGTTCCTTTACCACAATGGCAGTGGTTCAGAGATCCATACCCACAGTACCTGGGTTTTCTAAGCTGAAAATATACATAGAACACTGACCTTGAAACAGTTTAACAGGAGTTATGAACTACTTACAATTAAGAACTTTCTTGAACTAGATAAACATCAACCGTAAAAACAAATACTGTCTGAAAATACTAAGCACTCCTTTGTCTTAGATACAGTAATAAATACAAGTACTTACAATTTTTGTAACATATTACATTAGAAAGCCTAAAATAATACAGTAATTTTATTTTTTTTACAATTGATGCAATTTTACACAAAAGAGGGAATTGTACATTGAAAGGAAAAGAGCAGCTTACTTGTCAAATATATGCAAGATTCTCTGTCAAACACTTAGACAAAAAGTAACTGCTGACTCTTCTTTCAGAAAGATAAGAAAAAAAAGAGTCAATTGCAGAAACAATACACTCCTCCACGGCAATTATATATACGGGCCCATTTCAATAAGCAACGGATAAAGCAGTATTCAGTTTTAGTCCCTTTTAACTATTAAGATAATACATTAACCAGAAACACAGCAAAGTGAGAAGTTACCTTTAGTCTTATCCGAACTAACCAAATGTCTCTAAGATAAAAATTAACTTAGCAAACGAACAGGACAATTATATAAGAGTACAGGTTTATTTATTCTTGTTTATTTACTGTATTGACTCCATACAACCCTAATCTAACATAGCCACAGTCAAGAATGAATAATATAAATTCGAATATCAATTCTAACATCAAGCATGAGCTTCCTCCAGAGTAATAAGTTAATAAACTACTGATAACCCTTGTAGAAACCTCTTGCCAAAAGAAAATGGGAAGACTGAAAATCTGTGGAAGCAATATAGTAAAAGAACAGACTATGGAAGTTAGCAGGAGATAACATATTAAAAACGAATGGATTTCTGACAGTTAATTGCTTCTTACACTTGCAAACCAAGGCATAACAAAATCTGAGGATTAACTTAGATAAATTCAGTTCATGAAGAAGGGGAAAAGAGTTCCTAAACCTGTAAGTGTATAACAGCTAAAGCATTCAGCCATTGAAACATGACTTAATGTGGTAACAGATTCTTGGCCACTCATTCCCTTTAAATCGAAGCACCAAAAATGCTTACAAATATATATATGGTTAATCAAAAGCTTAAAAAGAATCGGGTTTCCTGCCCTGCATTAGTTCAGATAAGAGTTGATGAACATCCCTTTCTTAACAGAACTTAGAACTTACTATTTCCTTAATAGAGCACAGAGCTTAATATCCCTAATTCTGTGAAATACTTCTGGAGATCAGTAAACCTTTAGAATAAAAGAAGGCTAATCTTCTTAGCCCACTAAGCTGCATACCAAAATCTCAACATGGTCAATAGCCACACAGCAGAGCACATATCCTGAAAAGCTCAGAAGCTTCCCTGAACCAGACTCAGTAGAACATCCTGCTGAACTTCACTGCTCCTGGCGGATTTCTTCCAATAGCTGGGCATTTCTGTTAACCAACAGCCCGTGTCAGCATGACCCCACTACTGGTCACATGATGTGATTCTAAAACATGAGTTGCATTCAAACTGCATGTAAGCTACAGATTTACCATCACTTTTCTAGAAGAATGGACCCCAAGGCACTCTAGCATGACCTAGTTAAAAAGTATTCAAACATGCTTACTGATCTGGCAAATCTTTCAGACAACCTTTTATCCACAACAGCCAAACTTTTCATTTTCTTTTCTCCAAAAGACAAAAAAAGCCCGATTTTAAAAATAAGCTAATGCTCTCCACATTTTACTGGACATTTCGCTTTAAATCACACTGAACTTCTCATTAGAAGCTTAAATAAGAAAACAGCTAATTTTCTATCATCACTTAGAATAAACAACACTAAAGGTAACATCTTTCATACTGCATGTGGTTCCACAGCCAAGAAATTCACAAGGACATTCACCCACTCCCAAGATGTGACTCTGTTCCATAGTTTTGCATTAGAGTCCAAGTTATCAGAATAAGACATACAAATGTTTTGCTTTGTTTCAGTGCTTTCTGGGACCAAAGCACAGCTGTCTCTTCTGTGTGGGGGAAGTGAAGTTTCCTATTGGTAGCATGATCCTTGGGGAAGGAACAGAGTGGGACAAAAAAGATGGACAACGTTTAGCTAATATTTGATCTTTCCACTCTTATTGGTGCTGAAGCTCTCCACTAAATCTTCTTTTCCACCAGCTTCCTTATGTCATTCCTTAATGGCTGGAAACATCAGAAGCAAGATAAGAGGTAAGATCTTTCTTCTTTTGGCTGGCATGAAAACAACATGCAAAATCTAATAACCAAGAAACTTAACATCAGCCTGTTCACAACTCAGCTGGATGTTTATAAATCAAGATGAAAAACAGGCAGATGAAAGAGCTGCTGAGTTTGTAATAGTTATGCAAAAATGCACAACACTTGGCAGCCATAAGAAAACCAGAGTGTTATTTGCAACCAGGAGGTTTTGTGAACAAAGCACAGTCAAGGCTATACAATATTCAGGAAATCTTCTGGACAAAAGAGTCACAGAACTGAGCTAAGAGCCTTCCTTGTTACATACTGGTAGCTTGGAGACTGGGTGAATTGACAACCCAGTAACAGAAATGCCAGAATACAATTTTGAGTTGGCCACATCAGGGAAAGAATGTCTGAAGTGATCCTTATGTAAATAATCAGTCTTGTTTTGTATCACCATTTTCTAATTTTACTTGAACTGTGTTTTCTGCAGTGCTTTTATTGAAACAAGACAAATTTTACTGAAGACTGTAAATACCAATATTGCCATATGATAAAGTATTTGCCTGAAGTTTAATTCTACTGTGCCAGCATTTATGTATCTTAACCTGTAAAAATGCCTCTTGGCACTCCAGTTCTCTTTTAAACACTATTCTATTTTCATAGATAAAAAGCTTTTACTTTAGAACTTTACACACTACAAAGCACAACAAAGAGATCTAATGAGCTAATTCAAGTATGGGAAGCAATTTATGTGCATTAGCATATAGGTTCATAGTGTCTAATTTACATTGGTTTACAGCTTTCATAGAGCTCCATGCCACCAAAACTTGATTGCTTCCTGTATCTGACCCTCATCATCACCACAGCTCAAGTGCATGGCTGATGTAAGATCTATTCTTTTATTTAAAACTGAAGGAACTGAAAAACTCAAAAGTACTTCATACAATAGTAAGGCTATGAATAAAACAGGACTGTGAAAGCTGCAAGTCAAAACCTCACATAAAGCTTCCAAATGGCTTTTTCTCTCAAAATTTCTGTGACATATTATTAAGGGAAAACGACAGATGAGTTTAAAACACCTTTGAAGGTATTAGCTTTATGTTTAACTTTATGTCAAGTTTTAAGATTACACTGTTAATCAGAATTCCCATTGTTATTTATAAAATAATTACCACTAATTCATAGATTTGCTGTCAAATCATGGCGAGCGTTAGAAAATACCAGCCTTAATTAGTGAGCTATTTTCTTTAATATGCAAGATGGGGGGGTTGTGTGTGTGTGTGCACATATACATGTAAAATAACTTTACCAATAGAAACAAAAGAACATTTTATAAGCTAAACATTCTAAAAATATGACCAATTACACTGTCATATAAAGTCTGTAATTATTAAAACAATATGAATACTGTATAGTAAAAAAGGACTTAAAAGCTAAATTTGCTTCTTTTTCTCATATGTATTTCTAGTGAAATCCCATTCAAGTATTTTGGACTGGTAATAAGGAATACAATGCAGCGTTTGAAATAGCCTTTTTAAAAAGATCAAGCACTAGGAAAAACCTACCGTCATGTGTTTGTCTTACTGTTTCCTAGGCAAGCTTACAATTATCTCCACCAAGAAAGCCACTGCATTCACAGAATCACTGTACATACACTCATTATTTGGCAGAAAAGCAATATTTTCCTTTGTGGTGAACACTTTGTAATAAGGATGTGACTATATCATGGCAGCTGCTCCTATGTTTAGCAGTTTCACAGTTTCTTGAACTTGCAGGTTAAGCTTTTCCATCTACTCCCTTTTAATGCCACATATTTGTATTCCTGCTCCCACTGCAGGGGGTTTAGCCCTTCCCTTCAACCTCCTTTATTTCTGAATAGTTCAACCTAATTTTAGCAACATACCAAGAAAACAAACAAAAGATGCCCATTATCCCCAGGCCGGTCTGTGGGAGAGCTCTCCATGGTCCTGAGCAGCCTCCCATGGGAGTCAAGCACTCCAGGAACGCTTTTGCTGAACAGTCTGGTTAAGACCCAGCCACAGGTAACAAACCTAGTGCCAGTCTGGTGGATTCTTGTTTCAGCACAGTGAGCCTCAGGACAGAACCTAGAAAGGTAAGGTGAAGTCTGGATGGCATCTGAGTTGAGCTCCGCAGAAAGGGAGGAGGATAAAGGATCTACATCTCTGCTCCTTAAGTTATTCATATAATCAAAAATCAACAAAAAATCAAGAAAACAGTAAGTAAATCAGTCCGCTATGCCCCTTGAAAAATTACGAACTTACAATTAAAACAAATGGCATCAGAAGCTAAGTGGAGGGCAGGGGCTTCCCTGTAATACCCCAAACACTACATACATACATACATACATACATATATATATATGTATATGATTATCTACCTTGAGGTGTTCAGAAGTGAAGTACCTTTTTTTGAAGTTGGTTTTGCTAAATTCAGAAGATTTTAGACAGCAGAAGTGCACTGAACAGACTTTTAAAGACCTTGAGCAACTCTATCTCCAGGCTTATAAGTCAAGGGGCAATGAGAATAAAGAAAATTCTGAGACAGGAATGGTCCCATAAATCTGATGGTAGATGATACAAACGTATCCTTACATGGAGATTAACTTTTTGATGACACAGATTCTAAAGGATAGAAGAAGGAAGGTTACAACAGCGAGGCATTAAAATATCACCAGTGTAAGAGAATACATTGTTTAATGTGAGTGAAGGCTCTGTGGTGACATGACTGCTGAATACAAAGACAGAGGATTTTATAACAGAACGAGACAGTCTTTTAGAAAACACTGGGAAGGAGCTGGTGACCAAATCCACACCCACTCGAGAAACAACACAGGAAGCAGCAGAAAAGAAGTCTGGAATACAACTTATGCTGCTTCATAAGATTATAATGATTCAGGGTTTGCTCCCTGTGACACTTATAAACTAAGTACAGAGGTGATGACGAAGCTTAATTGGAAGATACGAAATTGGTAGGCTATAGAATTTTTTAGAAGCAAATTCTTACATGCATAAAACTACAGCAAAACTTATTAAAACCATGATAGAACTAAAAGACTTGACAGAGATTCTGTACGGCCAAATGATGTTTGAATTTTAACAGCACAATTTAAAATACAGGACCACAGCAATAAGCTAAATGAAGTACATGCACTACCAGTTACTAGAAAGGGATTTAAATCAAAACTGAACTTTTTCTTCACAAAGAAGACAATAGAAGAATTCTTGCAGCTTGAAATATCAGTAAAATGACCAATAACAAACCATCAGGACCAAACTGTATCCACACACCTATTCTAATAGAACTCAAGTAATACAAACCTTTAAGAATTTCACAGTGTCTTATCACTTAAGATTCCATGATAAGGGAACAGAATATAACCATCAGTTTTTTAAAAAGGCTCTGAGGAGGATCAGAGAAACAACAGATCAGTAACTAAGACGTCTACAACAGATAAATAAGAGGAAACTACAATACACAGCAGAAACAGTAGCTACATGGATAAACACCAGATCCTGGGAAATTATCAGCAAGAGTTTTGAATGAAGTCATGCCTCAGAAGGTGAAGTTTACATACAATTAAATTTGCATGAAACTAAAGGAGACCTGGTTGATGTCACATATCCAGATTTTCAGAAGGCACAATTAAATTATGAAATTCACTGTAAAATGTGTTTGAGTTTTACAAATTGGATATGTTAAAAAATAGACTTAAATATTCTTGCTAGAAAAAAAACATCCATGGATATTATACTGCACCAGTCTTAGAACAACCCAGGTTTTGGAAGCTCAGAAAATAGAAGGATCATGGCAGCTTGCTTCCACTTCTTCCACAGAGAACTGCTACTGAGATTTAAAGTTTTTCAGACAAAAGTTCATACCAAATTAATTTTACAGTTGACTGTTTCTGTCTGGATCTCACGTAGCCCTGGACATTACTGAAAATCTATTCAGATAAGTGAAGAATAAAAGTGAAGGGAACTGCAACAAAACAAGCAGTAAAGCAACGCTGTCACAGAATTCAGCCCATTCTGATACAGTTGTGATATAGTTCTTAAGGGTTTTCAAGATACCAAACATAATGATCATGAACTTCTGAAGCACCAAAGTTAGGGAGACTACTTGTGTTGTAACAATTTCAAAAGTAATTATAAGGGAGTTGGCTAGAATGATATATAGTCCATGTATATGCAATTGGAAGTAGGCAGCACGAGTGGAATTCTGCAGATCTACAACAAACCCACACTGCTGCAGAATTTAGGGCTGCCTTTTGCAAAACTAAGTCGTACTGTGTCAATGCTAATAGAGATTAAAAGTTAGTCACAAAAATAAATTTTACTTATAAGACCATTTTCTCTCACAATCTTCTCTTTATGAAAAGCAGCAGCTAGCCATAGAAAGAAGCCACAATGTGTGACCAGTCATGCAAAAACAGAGAAAGACGAGGGGATATCATACAGCCTAAGCACTTCTACAGAAGAAATGTTATGAAAGTTGTTTGGATGGTAAAATAAAACACGAAACATAACCTTTTACCTGTAGTTTATTAAATGGCTTATTTTTAAGTATCTGTGCTTACAGGAAAAGACATTTTGTCTGACAATTTTGTTCTAATCAGAGGGCTAGCCATTCCTCGTAGCAAATTGATTGAAAAATCTCAGTAATTAGTTTTGTAAATGCAGTAATTACTATGTTTTTCTACTAAATAATAGGGCATTACTAGGACAAACACAGTTAAGGGCTCCAAAAAGCAGGCTATTCGGAAAACAAGATCAAAGAAAATTTGTAACTGTTCATTTCCAACCAGTATAGTTTACCAAAAAAATTATATCCTTTAAAACACAGAAGCAATCTGAGAACATTAGGTACTACAGAAAAAATAGTGACATTATAATATATACTGAATGTTTGAAACATCGCTATTTCTTCCTGAACAGTTCCTATGGTCTGCTTCAAAATGTCCTTTCTGCACACATGCAGGCCCTTGCAGATGAACCAAATACTTCTTCGTAATAAAGTACGCATACATACAAACCGATTACACGTTTGAGCAGGAAAGATGGATTAGTTGGCCTCCTGACTTACAAGAGGTAAACTTATTTTTCTGAGATTTTTGTATCCTAATGAAATCCGCGCATGTGAATACTTTGTGTTCATGTTTTAATTTACAAATCACACCATTTCATGTTTACATTTACTGTTTAAAGCATAGGCAGACTGCACTTTTCAAAACAATGTAATAAATAAAACTGTGCTCAGTGTCACATGCTGCTGCTGGTATAATTTAATCCTACCATATTCAAAGGACTTACTGTCCCTGCTTTGCACCCCTAACTCAGATCCTGATGCATTCACAGAAGCATCCATACATACCCAAAATGTCAGCTGCAATCCACATACAAGAATTATCAGAAACAAACAAAATAGAGCCCCTGATAACCTACACTATTTCACACATTTTCATTTTCCAAAACTGATCTTAGTTATTTCTAATCTTTTCAGAATGCTATTCAGTCACCAGTTTGGAAGAGAACTATTCATTTTTATATTTATTTTTTTTATTTACATGCATTTGTGTCAGTGATGTCAAATAAATAAATCATTCACTAAATTCACTTATCAGAGTGGGGGGGAAAGCAACAGAATGCCAACACAGCTTTCTCAGTGCAGAAGTGCCTGGCCTATTTCCTAATCATGTTATATAGAGTAAAAGACTGAGACTGCCAAAACATCAAAACCCACAGGCTTCATTTAAAATTTAAGTAACCATAAAGCATTACATTTCAAGTCTGTCAGTGGGGAAAAAAGTAAAGATACTAAAACTTGTTTTTAAAGTTCACAGAACACTATATGCTTCAGTTTCTAAAAATTCTTAATGTCTGCTATTCAAATATCCCAGAAGTGTCGTACATGGAGAAGCAGAAACTGAAAATTAGACAAATAACATTAATGAAGTGGTAACTGATTTTCTCCCCACTCTCCATCCATCACCACAGTTTTAACACAAAGCTATTAACATAATGAGCACTGAAATTCTTTCTTTAGAAAGGATTCCTTATGCTCAACTGAATTTCTCAGATATACCAGTTCTCCAATGGCTTTTGCCTTCTGCCAATATGTATCTTTTATAAAGACTAAATCAAACAGCCACCAAAATTCTGACTGAACTGTATTTCAGTCTTCTTGTTCTCAACCTGCATAACTTGTAAACATCGACTTGCAAAGACATCAGAATCAAAATATCTAAGCATATCATTCCAGTATCTCAGATGAATTCTAACCCTGCCTCTTCTGCTCATAGTTTATCCAAACTTAAATAAACTTGGACAACATACATGTGGTGGCATCAACTGGAAATGAAATGTAACACTAATTTGAACACTTGTAGATTGGATCCAGTTTTTGAGATGCTGAAAAATAACAATTGCATCTAACAATTAACATAGCAATAACAAGTGCTATGACAATTAGTTCCTCTAAAAAAGTTTTATTGCTTCTTAGGCCACCTTTTCAGGTGTTGATTAACACCACATATATGACTTCAAGACTGTTAGCAGCTGCCACTGCATTTACTTGGAGTGGAATCTTAGCCCTTCCCTTTATGTAGTTAAATATCTTGTATGGCAAAAGGAACACTCACACTGAATTTCTTTCTGAAAATGTGTCACAATTTTGTGATAACCTTTCTTCTTTTTAAATTTAGAACAAAACTGCTAAATTCCTTCACTGAATTATAATGCCTAGGTTCAATGAGAATGTTGCGCTTTTTCATTTTTACTTCAGTGGCACTACTAATCAATTCTGTCATTGCTATCTTACTGTTCGCTACTACAGTATCTGCTCAACACAAGTGAATGTTAAGTCCTTTGCTATGGTCAGTGTAATGCTTTAGCAGTTTAAATATTTACAGGACTGGCAGCAAGATATTCTACTTCACTATAATCATCAGCCTTCAGAAGCATAAGTGATGATGGACATCAGTGTCCATACATCAGGAGGTCAAAACTGATGTAAGCTTTCTTAAATAAACAAAACTAAAAAGAAGTTACCTGCATATGACAGATTAATTTTGTTATCTATTTACTAAACACATTTCAAATCGATACTAAAGACAGAAATATTGAGGGCGAGAGTAAAGAGGAATGTAACCAGGCTTGTATGAAAAAACCCATGCAATATCATGTCACTCTACTACTGGTAGCCCAGGTAATGATTTTCACAAACTTATTTACAACTACCAGATATTGGGCAGAGTATTTTTGTTTTTCTTCAGAAAAAAGGGAGTGATTGGCATGTAAGTTATGATTGCAAAATGACCCTGGTTATTTCACAGAAATATATATAACATTACAAAAAAGTTCTTTAATTGACATATGCAAGAACCATACTTCATACAGAATCATTTAGAAATGGTCTAAATATTTAGTAATAGATTTCATAAGACAGCTCTCTAGGGAAAACTCTCTGTGCAAATATGGGGGGAAGAGAAATTATGTACACTGAGTTTATGCCACTGATCTGCATAGATGGCTCCAGAGAGAAATAAAAGATTTCAGATTCAGTTCTCATTAGCCCAAAAAATCTTAAGTATGGGGAACTTTCAGTTGTACACAAGAAGTTAAACTTTTAAAAACACACATACAATGGAATACATATTTTAAATACACCAGTATACCTTGCTTTTTATAGCAATGATGGTAGACAAAGTCTACAATAGCATTGGGTGATCAAAAATTCAACTCCAGTATTTTTAAAAATCTCCACTGTCCTGATTTGCTTTTAATGGATCTATTAACCTTTTCCAAACTGCAAAAGAGATTCCTGATGTTAGCAAAATTAACAGTGTATTGACAACCAGATCTACAAACAAGCAGAATGTTTTCATCTGTTTCAGACCACTAAATGATAGTAAGTTACCAAAGAAATTCAGTTATAAGTACAAGAAAAAAAAATATCTGTGTTGTCAAATGCCAGAACAAGCTCTAAAAAAATATTCTTAGTATATTCATATTGCAATATACAAAAAGAAATGTGTGCAGTAAACAGCAACAATTGCTGGTTCTTTTTCTTAAGCAATGCATATTAAGATCATATACAGCAAAAAGGCCACTGCTTTGAATTTTGCTTTTAATACAGCCAGTTAAATTTAACTTCATCTAAAAACCTCACCCAAAATCTTAGTTTTCCTTGAACCAGAAATTACCCTAAAGCAGTATTCTGACTTTTGTTAAACCTAAACCAGAACAAATTGAACTAAACTGAAAAAGCTGCTGGTTGCTATTTAAGTGCACATAAAACAATATCCATCAAATACAGAACAAGACAAGGGGGAGGCCCCAAAAAATTCTTTACTACCAAGTTCAGCTTTATGTTTAAGGAGTGCAAAATATTTTTTTTTAGTCTTTTCACATAGTATTCCAAAAGGCTTCCACATACTGTACTGAGTAACACAAATAGTCTTATCTTCCTTAAATTATACATGCAAGGTTCATATAGTACCATTCAGATTTATTTATTTTTTTACATGTTACCTGACCACAGAAAGATCTTTTCCCAAATCTCAATATGTACCCATTTCTAACTTTCTTCACTCCTAATCTATGTTAGAGAAGTGAACAAAAAAACTGGCACTTAAAATGTAAACATTATATCAAGATTATTTAGAACCAAATATAATGCTAAAGTTTCCCCATAAAGATTCTATTCAGAAAATCCCAGGAGACTCTGTTTTCCTGGTAATTTATTCTTATGATGAATTACACATGACCCAGCACAGACCCCTGAGCAGGATAAGATGAATCCTTGCATTACGCTGTTTCTATTATGAAAAATAACCATATATTCCTATTTTTCTATTCCCTTACTGAGTTACAAATTTGCAAAAAGACTTTTTCTCTTTTCCCAGCAGACTTCCATTTTTCTAAAAGTGATTGTGGAAGAGCCTTGCCAAAAACAGGTAATTTCATTACAGTTTATTGATCAGGTCACACCTTTGCATTGGCATCTTCAATATCCCACACTTAAGCACATATCCAGTAACTCTATTTTCACGGTCTCTCCAGATTTGCTTGGTACAGAAGTTAAACTTTGAAATCTTTTGCCTCAAAGACAGCTTTGGAATCCTTTTAAAATAAGGTTCTCTTAAATACACCACCTTCTATTTTCCTGGTACAGAGACCAACATAAGCTGTAGTTACACAACAAAGCCAGTTCTATATATACACATATGAATAGGATTTGGTCCTAGTATAGAACTGTAGTCAATTAAGATAAAGCTATATCCTATGACAAAAGCACATAACCAAGGAGCAGTGTGGTTCACATAATGTCACAGTTCTGGTGAAGAAGCTTTCCCATATGCAATACAAGCTTTTGGAATAGTTTGGCCTAAGCTTTTTTTCTTAGCTTTTCTTGTTAGTTTGCTTGTTTGTTGGTTTGGGGCATTTTATTGTTGTAAGTGTTACGCTTTTCTCTCATGCCCCATTCTCTCAGATTTTCTCTGCTTAACAAAAACATATATTCTAGATCAAATGCAGAACAGTAGGATATAAATAAAAAGGCATTAAACCCAACAAATCATTACAATCACACACCATAAAAATATTCTTTACATATTTATAGTTCCGATGATTCTAGAAATGAAGATCATTTTAAAATGTCAGGAGACTATTATCAATAATAAAATAAGGCAGGGGGAATCAACTTAGTCTGACAATAAAGAAAGAAAAATATTAGACTCTTTCAAACACTTTATACTGCAACCAGTTCTACCAAAATTATCCCAAAATAATTCTCATATTTGATATTAACAAATAAAATTTTAGCAATGACTTGGTTCTTAGCTTGTCATAAAATAACTTGCCGAGGAAAAACATATTTTTATAGTTCATTCCTTAATCTTGTATACTTAAATGACAGGTGGGGAAAGATTAAAAAAAAAAAACACAAAAAAAACCAAAACACTGTTGTTACAGAAAAACCTATAATCCTCTCCACAATGTGACTGCACGAACTGGTCCAAAGGAACAGGGTGAAAAACATGGCAAAATACTTCTTGCCTTCAAAAACTCTGAACAAGCAGTCACGCTGAGCAATTTAGCTGCTGAAGAACGATAATCAATTCATAAACACAACAATCTTTCTCGATGAAAGAAACACTTGATTACTCATCATAACAGGCCAGGAATTAGACTGAAATCAAAAGAAGTTACAGCATTAAGCAGAGTAACAGAATAAATTGTGTTTCACAAAAAATAATGTAGGTATGTACAAAAATGAAAAGAGGAAAAAGCATTTATTTATACTATGCCTGCTAAAAGAATGTAGATTAAAAATGAAAAAAAAAAAAAAAAACCACACCCAACTAAAACACTTTTCCTGTGTGCATATGGGCACATGACATCCTTTTAAGGTCGCTAAAAGAAATGGCATAGATTAAGATCCTGTTGAAATACAAGCCACTAGCACAAGTAGCTGGCAATGACTTTGTGAGTGTCTACAGGGAAAGGAGATTTGGAAGACGAATACATGTATGGAAGTACCAAATTGCAACAAAGTCCTGATTATTTTCTATATCAAATTATCAGCTAAGTTAATTCTGATGCTTCTTTACAGCCTGTTTTGAATCTCAGTACATACAAAGCTGGAGAAAATCCATAGATTTTAGGAAATCCCAGAGAACTTACTGATTATTTTTGCCATGGGCTAGGAAAAGATCACATGCTCTCTGCCATCAACTCCATCTCCAGATGACGTTTACAACTGTTACTAAATTATGAAAAAGTTGATGCAAAGGAATAAATGAAATGCAAGCAATAAGCAATCCTTTGATATATGGCAAACGGGGAAAACCCACAAGTACTGCCAAATTTGAGGGATTTGTGGCGTTCAAGCCTGAAAGATCATTGCTTCAAAAAGGTGCATGGAAGAAAAAAAAAAAGCAGAGTGAGGGGTGGAGAGCATGATATTTAAATAATCTCTGAAGATATTAAAATGTATGATCTGCATTCCACTAAACAGAGCTGGAGTTTTCCTTTTTCTTGACCTTGCTGTGTGCTATGCTCCCTGATCTAATGAGGCATCAAAATAATAATCTGCTCTAACATATGTTGCTGTAAAATGCTCCCAAACGCAGAGATTATTTTGCACTGGTCACATCCTAGCAGTGTTCCCTGGAATACTGCTATTGTACTGAACAGCCAAAACTAAATATAAACTGGTAGCTGAAAAATCTAGGGATCAGTTGAATAGTACAAAATCACCAAATCAGAACTATGTTCAGAGTACATCTAAATGCCACTACTTTTGACTTAAAGTGTACGCGTCAGAAAAGAAGCAGTTTTCAGAAATGTACATTTCACATAGAATGAATGTTCAGCTTTCAGTCCTTGCATAATAACTTCAGAAGTATCAGCATTAATTAACTTCTCCCCTCCAACAGAGCTTAGTAATTCAGGTTCATCATACAAATCTTTTCATATCATAACACATTTTAAGAATTATGTATTAGTTAATAGCAACAATAATGAAATGAAAAACATAGATTCCAGGTATATGCAAATTAGTTTTCTGGACTATCCCAGGAAAAACAGGAAACAACATCATAAAACAATAAGAAAACATGGAGACCAGAAGACTGAGAACAACTAGATGAATTGTTTGAATGGAACCAGTAGGACAAAATTAGTGTAAGCATCTTTGATCTGGATTAAAATAGCAATGGTTTAGTAACAGAGAAATACATACATCATAAAACACTTCGACCAAGTAAGTTAAGAACCTATTCTAATAGTGTTGCTACACTAGAAATGTTTTACTCCAGAAAGCATCAGTTGTCATACTGCTGCTAACAGTGGCACATCACAGTATACATACATTTGTTTTTGTAAATATCCTGGCTCCAGTTCACAAAACCCTGCAACCACAGGAAGGTGCACAATACAGCTGAAATTCCAGAGCCTTCTTTATCACTGCCTAAGATACGATTAATGGACTGTTTTATAGTGCTCTGTAGGATGCTAAACCAAACGTTCAGGGAACTATGAAAACTCAGAGTCCACTTCCCACAGCTCCATTTGTAGCTTTTTAGTGTCCCCTTTTGATAATACCTGCAGCTCACCATACCAGTTTTCATTCTGCCACCATCCAGAAGAAACATAAATTCTTCTCAGATGAGTGTTATCCACATATAACAATAGCATACATAATTTTTCCATAGTTGTTTGATTTCAACAACTACCAAATCACACTGAAATTAAGACAAGATGAAAGGATGCACGATACAGATGGGGCAGCAAAATCACCAACTGCTGCAAGCATTCATTGATCAGCTGCAGAGTGTCAAGTGGTGCTTTTGCATCTGTGAAAAAAAGCACCAAGTTGTAAGATCATTCAGTGTTACAGTTATAGGACAATTGGCAACCTCCTCACGCCCTTCAAATTACGTTCATGCCAAACACAAGTGCTACATAACACCACTGACAACAAAATTAAAAGCATTTAACAGGGCAAAATGGAATGAATGCCCTTCGGAATATTACAGTCCCAGACTACTATCAGTCACCAGATCATCTCCTTCAAGCGAAACACAAAGTAAATAGCTAAAAACATGACCTTCTGCACAGCACTGCAACTGTAATGAGAAGGAAAAAGATCACTTTAAGACAATGGAATTTCTAAAATGTGATCAATCAAGAGGAAAGAGACATATAGCAGTTCTGCTTTCCTCACCCAGTCTTAAACACAGAAGGGAAAGAAGTATTTTTCTATAGTTAAAAAAAAAAAAAAAAAAAAAAAAAAAAAAAGCATACCATCCATATTAACCTGGTTGGGCAGTAAGGTGCAAAAAGTGGTCTTCAAAAAATAGGAACTTTGTGAAAACATGATCATTTTTCCTGGAAAGGCACATATTCAGTGGCAGAAACACAATGACAACATTTATCTTGAAAGATTCTACCTTTAGCCTGACAGGTGAAATTCTACACGGTGTCTAAAGAGGAGAAAGGAATGATAGAACTACCGCATAAGAAGATACAACATGACCCTTGAATATGCATTTTGTGAGCTGAAAAGGAGCTGGTAATGCTTTAAGACAAGAATGGATTTTACAGAATTTAATATTCCTGTTACTGTTACACATTCCATTTTACATAGTATTTGTGACAAAAATGTTACCAGTAATATGCTGACTTTGGTAAAGGTATGAAAGACTGAGAACTGAACTTGGATTCCTCTGCAATACTCTTAATACATTTGTTCCCTGAGCAATAAATTGAGGTCTCAGTTCTGTCTGCACAGCCAATGGCAATCCTCCTTCCTTTTTTCCATCTAATGTGGCCATTCTTCTAGTCTTGATGTATTGCCTCTAATACACTGTGCCTCCCATCTCTGCTGGCCAAGTAGCCTTTTTACCACCAGAGAAGCTCATAAAATCATCTCCTAAGTTATGTTTTCCCTTCTCCTAATCAAAGTCAGTCTTCCAGGTATCCAACAACTCAACCAAAGGCCACTAATGGAAAGCACAGATTTATTTTGTTCATATTAAACAAGGGGGAGTGTGGGGGACAACACAAGTACCATTGCATTTTTCCTAGGAGAATCTCTCCAAATTACATCAGTTTGTTTCAGGAGTGGTTTGTTACCACCATCAAGAGAACTGTATATTACTCATCATAGCTCAAAGATACCAAACGTCTGCAGGGTGAACTTCTGAGTAGCTGAAGATACCAACATAGAAACAGCACACTAAAAATGGCTGAATTTCAGAGGCAAGAGTGATTATGGCTGCTGGATGACACTGAAGGCAGGCATGGCAAGCATTACACTCAGCACTGGTGAGCCCACCATCTTGAATACTGTGTTCACATTGGGGCCCCTCACTACAAGACAGACACCAAGGTGCTGGAGCACATCCACAGAAGAGCAACAAAGCTGGTGAACAGTCTAAGAGAATAAGCCCTATAAGAGGCGGCTGAGGGAACTAGGGTTGTTTAGTGTGGTGAAAAGGAACTCGGGAAACCTTATCACTCTTTACAAACTACCTGAAAGGAGGCTGTAGTGAGGTGGATATTGGTCCCTTCTCCTGAATAACAAGTGATAGGACAAGATGAAACTGCCTCAAGTTGTGCCAGGGAAGGTTTAGATTGGATATTTTTTCACCAGAAGAGTTGGCAAGCATTGGAACAGGCCACCCAAGGAAGTAGTTGAGTCACCACCCCTGGAGGTATGAAAGACATGTAGTTGTGGTGCTTAGGTAGTAGACTTGGCAGTGCTAGGTTATTGGTTGTACTCAACGGTCTTAAGGGTCTTTTCCAACCTAAACGATCCTATGGCATGGAAAAGACATTTGCTCAAAACTTAAACAGAATAAAAAAGGGAAAACAGGATAAGAAAGGGAAAAAAATTAAAGAAAAAAAATTAAGAAATGCCTTTTGTACCATTTATATTTCCAATCTACCTCCCAAATCTGGCCAACTAGTTAGTTTGGCCAACTAAGTACTATCTTGCTTTCAAAGAGTATTTCACATCTCCGATGTATTTTATTTTTATTGTTTGGTTGTAACATATTTCTGCTTGCAATTAATTGATTAATTTAATTAATTAAACCAGAAACTCTATCTGGTTGTCAGAACACAATAGCTTATTTAGTTTCATGCGCTTTTTATGGCCAACTATGTTTTTAAGATGCTTAGAGACCTAGTTCTATTGTTTCCTTTCTTTATCATATACTCAAAGCTACAACCATAAGATGTTGCCAGGGAGGGAAGGGAGAATGTCGAGCTTCCACAAGAACATAAAAACAATAAACACAAGCTACCTACCTGAACTCACTTCACCCATTCATCAGGCCTCATGTTGGTATCCAAAGTCTCCTTGCTTTCTCTAAGAGCCTGTGTCCTCTGGTACATGCCCTTTCAGTGAATTTTCACAGATGTTATTACGGTATCCTCTTCTGAGTCTTGAAAGAAATCTACTTTCCAGTAGTAATGTTCCTAATGTATTCCAAACAGGGATAGCATGAAACTGCATCAGAAAGTCAAAAGCATGGACAGCAGCACCAACATTTTAGTATTCTTTTTTCCTCTTGTGGTAGAAGCGACCTTATCACCCAACTTTTCCTCCTTTTCTTGGTTCTCCTCTTGTTTAACTATGATATACACAGAGGTATTCCTGCAAGTACTCAGCAGATGGGGTTGCACTTTTTTTCTGCCCAGTGGAAGGACAAGAGGCAACAAATAAAAATTGGAACACGGTAAATTCCAGCTCAATAAAAGAAAGAAGAAAAAAACCAAACCAACCAAAACTGTAAGTAAGGATTGTCAAACACTGGAGTAGGTCTCAGATGATATGGACTCTCCACTCTTAAAAATATACAAAACCAGATCTGAGCAAGCTGCTCTAACTGGAGCTGCTATTGAGAAGCTGGACTAAATGGAAATCCCTTCCAACCAGCACGATTCTACAATTCACACATGCTAAAAAGATCTGTGCAGTTTACATTACACAGACTGCAGCATGAAAAAGGTTACCCAAAACACATCAGTTCATTTGAAAGACAACAGCTTGATTCCAGTCACAGTCACCGTTAGGTAATTGAAGTTGTAGCCAATTGCTGACAAACTACACTGTGAGGAACATCAAGGAACAATTATTTCACAAGACAGGGAATGTGTCATCTACAGAGTGAAACAATGTTAGCAGAAGACTTTTTTTAATCTACAAAACAATTTAAATACTAGATTAGGCTTTATCAGAAAAAGCTGAATTTTGAAACTGAGACATGCAAAGCTACCATAAATAATTGTTATTCCTAAAAGGCAAGTGTTGAATTGCGTGCTTTGCTACAAATCTACATTCTTCCAGTTGCAATAAATTGGTTTAAAAATTATGGCCATACCACAAAGGAAGCCATTTTAATAAAAAGCCTATTCAAGTTCAACCACTTACAAGCCTATTTTTATATAGTATGAATGAAGACCAACTGCAGTAGTCTCTATGCTTTCTGAATTTTCTGATGAACTAAGTACCATTAGGGTTAATTTTAAAAGCGGGGGGTGGGGGGAAAGGGGGGGATTATGTCTATACAGACTGTATTAATACTGTCTCCAACATAATCCGACATCCCACAAACTGATCACTGAAATCAAATGATCACTAAAACTTTTTCCTATCAGAACCACACATTTTGTCCAAAGCAACGCATCTTTTACTAAAGCCATTCACGTGATTCCAACACATTAAATGAGAGAGAATGAACGAATCCCAGAAAAACTGCTCAACTAGTTATGAAACTTTTTTTTCAGCTTTTTACCAATGCCTTTTCATATAGGACTGAAGTACAAATCTTCAAAACTTCTCAAGTTTTCTCAAGTACTAAAATAAGATGCTTTCCCAGAATCTGAATAATTTTTATAGCTCTTTTCTAAACCCCTCCCTACTTCCTAAGATGGTTTCTGAAGACTAGACCTTCAAGCTAACCATAGTACACCCACAACAGTCCATTCATATTGCAAAAAGCAGAAATATCACCTCCCCTACATCCCTCCTCCTGGCAGTTCATTCAAAACTAGTCTCTAACCTGTAAGTGCCATCTACAATACTGGTCTCTAGACCTGGGATGGCATAATTTGGCTCAATCAAAACACAAGTTATTCAAGTAAGTTCAACTTGCCAAGCACTTGAAGGTAATGATCTCTTTCTATCATTAAAATCACTGTATCTTTAAAACTACAAGTTTTAGAGCTTTATTAGAAACAATATATTCTCCTTACGAGCCAAAGACGATGACCAAGAACCCCCTGCCATGCAGCCTTAAGGGACCCTTCCTTAGTGTTTGAAAGTTACCAGTTTGCTGACAGTTTTTAGGTTTCATTAACTGATTTTAATACAATTAACATGAGTTACAACAAATATCTTTAGGAAAAATCAATCTGATTAAAAGACAGTATCATTAGGATCAATTTCAAGGGAATTACCCTATAATTAACCCAAGGTTTTTTCTTGGTTTTTCTACATACTGGCAAGGCATCTAATTTTTCTCATTCGCTTTAGACTTCGGCTATTTCAATATTTGTTTAAAAACAAAAAAAGAGGTCGCCAAAATAAAAAAAAGCCTCAACTGAACTGTAAAAACAATTAAATTAAGATTACCCTACGCTAACAGGTTCTGCCGATATCTGAAATGTTTATTAGCCACTATTTAACATAATCCAAACATAGACACAATAAAGAAGTACTGAGTTATCAGTGTAGCTTGATTACAACATTAAAAAAAAAGGTAAAACCAAAACAATTGCAGAATATTTCTATACAGTAGATGTACCCTTGGCACTTATCCACATCCTGTTCTCTCCATGACAACTAAGATTTCTTCTAATAAACAACAAAAAGGCAAGACTAACACAGCCAGAAACTAGACATTAAATCATAAAATGTAGTAAGGTTATCAGAAGGTTATTAGACCACCCCTCCCTTCTAAGATGAGGTCACACATACTCGTGTGTATTACTACATTTTATGGACTTCCCAGTCTATGGCAGCACTTCACAAGCCACACTACATTAATCTCCGCTGGTAAAAACATTAAGCTTATTAGATTTGGTGTGTTCCAAAAGACCTAGAACAGCACTTACACTCTACATTAAATCAACCTCAATTTTTTCAGCCTCTCCTCATAGGTCACGGATCCAGTGTTCCAATCACTGTTGTCTTCTGGACTTCCCAATTTAGCAAGGTAATTTTGATTTATTTGCATGTATTAAGTGCATGGCTCAAAACTGGACACAATCAGCTAGCTGACTCCATTTCTACCCTAAGCTGAGCAGAGGCGTTTACACGTGTTTTCTGACAGTGCTTCCATTTATATATCCTGGTATGATGTTACATTTTCAGAACTTTTTTTGTGTATGATACCATTGACCTAAGGTCAGCTCTTAACCCTTTTTTTCTTCAGAACTCTCAGCCTTTTGCTTATTTTCTTTAATTTAAAAGCAGTATTTTGAGCTTGCCCTCAATGGCTTGTATCCCATTTTTCTTAGGTCATTCTAATTTGTTGGTTCATTTTAAATTCTTATCCAGTCTTCCAACTTCTCTGCAGTCTTTCAGCCTGGTATCATTTTTCACTGCAGCAAAGGTGCAAGTCAATGGATACATCAGTAACCTCTTCTCTTGAGAAAAAAAAAAAGACATGAAAGACTGTTGTTTGTACTACTGCAGCAGAACTGACTTAGACAGAACACACTTTTAATAAAGAACGTATTTCAGCGAGCCAGCCAAGCAACAAGCCATCTTTCAAACAAGAATCCAAGCTAAATGACTACCAGAATGAAACAGTGAACTGAAGTTGTATTAGAACAAGAAACAGACTTCACTGATCCTCAGGTGAGGGGGGAAGTAGTAAGCATGAAAGATAGTAGATACTCCAGAAACACAGAGGGATGGTCCAGCTTTGATCCTGATATAAAGGGCAGGGCTAGATCAGCAGCATACCCTTCTGAAAAAATATTTTCCTTTTCCATCAGGAATCATATGTTGAATGATTTCGATATGTAGAAATAAAAAAATAACTATCCAAGGTTTCAGGTGTCCCTACAACAAACTTTAAAAATATAAAAGCCTTCTGCAGAGAATAGTTTATCTTCAAAAGCCTACCACTGGTAAATCTAACAGTATATCCAATAAAGGATAAGAAAGTGTTTTAGAATCTAATAAAAAATGCTCAGTTGATCTTTCTTTTTTAGTAAACTAGAAAACCACAGTTCATAGATGGAATGGATTAGATCAAGTGTGAAATATGATATGAGAAAAAAAGAAAGAAAAAAAAGGGGGGGGGGGGGGGGAAGGATGAACGACTACCACTAGAAAGTTTTTACATGTGAGAAGCATCAAGAAAAACATATTAATAGGTAGATAGATTAAATATAGTTTTTCCCAGCTGGACTTTGATAACAGAAAATAGTTCCACATGCAGTTTGTTATACAAACAGGAGGCAGGAATCCAACACAAGCCATGATCAAGTAATATGGGAAAGGTATCGCCTTTGCTCTATTACTTAGTTACTTGCCTCAACCTACCAGCACTACCTAGATCTCACCTAGATATTAAGCTCAAATGAGCTTTCCTCCACTGCTCAATCTCCCTTAATAGTTGAGCAATGCATACAAAAACCACTGACTTAACTATAAAGACCTGCACAAATCCATTTGATGATCCTCCCGCACAAATTGAACAGAGAAGGCAAAAAGAGGTTTCATGCAGTTCTCAACCACTGTGCTTTGTCATCGTTGCTAAAGGAAGGACTGCAACTCTATAAAAGATGCAACCATCACCACAGTTTACAGACAAATCAAGGCAGAGTGAACACAGTACAAAATGAAGGATAAAAACTAAGTACAAGCAAGCATATATGCATGCATCCAAGCTCACACCTAAACCAAAAAAGAAAAATTAGTTTACAAAACCGTAAACTAAGACAAATTGCTGTGTTATGTAACATCATGTATAACAGACCAGACAATTCTGATAAGAAGTGAGGTTTGGACAATTTGTGCAAGTTCTTCATACATACTTTTCATTCATTTCCACCACCTGGAGAGAAGACTACTACAGATTTTCTAGTTATCTGATAAGATTTTTTTCCCCTCTAAATCATTCTTTCTATTCGGTACGGACAGGTCACTCCTACTAATAGCAAAAGCTGGGAAGAATCTGGCGAGATTAGCCATTTCCAGTCTAAAGCTCTCAAGAAGCCACCATCTGTTCTCCAAAGTCAAATCAATTTCCAGTCTGGCAACTTCAACACAGCGTTAACCTCAAACTGCTGGACAGATCCACTGACTGGCTGCTGCTGAATGGTCAGGCCATACTCCCACACTCTTCGCTCCTGCCAGCAGAGTCTCATTTCTTCCTCTGCACCTCTTTAATACTTTCTGAATGCTTATCTGAGTTGATTCAACCCAGAAATCAAGAAACAAACTAGCCATCCTTTCCACACATTTCTGAGATAAATCAGTTAACTGGTTTCAGCAGACGTCAGATACAGAAGAGAGCAGGGTTTGGGAAATGGAAACAACCCCTTTCAGCAACAGTAAGCAGTTACAACAGCTAACCCAGTTCCAAGAAACCTAACTGGAAACTGGATGCTTGGAAAGCTACCACCATATTCTTTGTTCTGTCCTGGCCATGAGGTCCTCAGAAAGAACATAATTTGAAATCTCCCCCACCACCACCCCTTTTTTAAAAAAACAAAAAAAAACCCATCAGTTAAATTCATAAGCTAACAAAGTACTTCAAGAGATATAACTTCATAAAAAAATCATAATAATTGAGAATACTTTAGATGTCTACAGCTTGACAACCATTACTGAAGTTGGGCAAACAGTAAAAGCATCTCATCTGCAACAAATTCACTTGAGCTGACAGTCTAATTTGTTTAACTGTGAAAGTTCAATAAACTTTCACAACCTTCTTATCCTTACCATAACTAACAACACTGCTTATAAGTCTTTCCTGCAGTTGCATTAAAACAGAATAACATCATAACATGTTTGGTTTCCAAATTCACACCTGAATTCACGTTTCAGTGAAGTTTTCTTTATTCATTAATCAACTTCTCAAAAAGAAGAGAGTTACTGTTCTTCTAAGATGTATCTTTTATGATACATTTAATTATTTGAGTATTATGGTACTTGCTTGGACCTTCAAAACTGTTAGAATCTGTAGTATTAGGATTTTAATACTCGTGACCATTTGAGAAAATCTAGCATTTGATCTAGAATATCCCAGATCACACAATAATATTCAGCCACAACAGTTTAGTTTCTCTCACGAGGAACTTCATCAAACAGGGCCTGCACCCAGCTTCTAAAGAAGCAGCGCTTACCTCTGAGAAATACATGTAGTATATGCAATACAGATGAAAGGGCCCAAAAATAGTGCCAAGGAAAAGGCTTTGTACATAAGACAGAGAACACATAATTAATCTATCAAATAATTTCTCTTTTTAGAGATAAGAGGCAAAAAGAAGAAGGAAGAGAAATGGGTGTAAGGAGAAAAGAAAGATGAAACAGGTGGTTTATTGACCCAGTTTTGTCAGTGATCTGACATAAATGCAAAGGACCTGACCTCTCTTTTGCAAAGTTTGCTTCATCCAGCTGACAAGAATTTATGAACAGAAGGGCAGTTTTCAGTTGCTGTTTAAGTAGCACAGGTCTTCACATAGATTCTTTACAACTAGTTTTCATCCCAGTGGAGGCAACATCACAGAGGAAGAGAAGTACTTACTTACCAGCAATAATTATCCTTCAAATTAATACTTTTGGGGACTCTTCTTCCTCACTTTCATTTTGAAGCCTATGAAATTCTCTGAAAGTAGAAGAGGAGATGACAACCATTAGGTTTTATCCTTTTTTATCTTATTCATGTTTTCATCCTTTGACTGTTATATGCAGCACTCAAAAGATGCATGCGAACACTTTTATTAAAAATATTGTTCAGAATTTTATGATTTGTGGTTAGATTACTTGTAGCAAAACCATTATGAAAACAGAAATTTATATATATGAACAACCTCTATTTATACTGAGGTCCAAAGAAATAGAAACTGCCTGCTTTGCTGCCAAAAACATCAACAAAGGTTAAGCATGGTCCCTCAAGGTGTCTGTGAAAACAAATAAAGCAAGCAAGGGGCAGGGAGGGAAAGCAGTCGGTTTATTCCTGGGATATATATATAGCCAGGGTTTAGGAATAAAAAGCTGAGAAAACTTATACGATCAAGAGCCGAAAACCAGATGCCAAAAACTAAAATAGCAAACTCCTCCAACTGAAATAGTTGCCAGAGTTGGAAAAGAATAGGTTCTACCTTTCAAATAGATGTAAGCAAATTAATTTGGTTTGTACCACTTGTACATTTATGTTTACACATAACACAACATAACATACATAGTAGACCTAGAATCAGAGAATCCAAGATTGGAAAAGACCCTTAAGATCATTGAGTCCAACCGCAAACCTAACACTGCCAAGTCCAGTGCTAAATCATGTCCCTGAGTGCCACGCCACATCTACACGTCTTTCAACTCCAAGGATGGTGACTGACCCACTTCCCTGGGCAGCCTGTCCCAATGCTTCACAACCCTTTCGGTGAAGAAAAGATTGTTTTAAACAAACTCTTCCTTTTGAGTTATCAAGGTATGGAGTTGCATCATTTTATAACATTGATCTCACTAACTCAGAATGCCTGTATACTACTGAACCAAGTGTTGATTCTTGGTCATTTAACAGAAAAGCAAGCAAAAGCTACACATACCAGACTCTGAAACAGCAGTAAATTGGATGTTGAAAAGGCTAATTTGTGAACCTCACTTCTAGGAAAGGGATAAAACTGGGGAAGAAAAATAAATAGGAAATCAATTAAAGCAACAATAGCACCAGGAATAGGAGTGAATTAAAAATTATAAATGCTTTAGATAATTGTGTTTCACTGCAATGAGAATTATGCCAAATCACTATGTTTGAATGAAAAATAAGTGACTGTATTTCAAAAAGAAGCTTCAGCAGCTGTACTGTTAAATGAACAAGGTGAACCAGCAACTCTAAAAATCTCAAAAGCAACAGTGATAAAAATGGAAAAAAGATTAAATTCTGTATTTTCTTTTTTATGTAACAAATTATTTAAAATAATCAGCACCTACAAGGTCAGAGCCCATGAACTTTCAAAACTTAAACTTCTGAGGACAGAGTGAGATAGCCTATTTTTATTTCCATTTTAGATTGGTAATTTGGGTATACTTCAGCTAGGGTTGCACTCAATATAAAGGATATAGTTTTCCCTGTGATAAAGCATCTCAGAAATACAAACAAAACAACAACAAAAAAATACAACACTGTTACCCCATGTATAAAAAGTAATATCAGTGGTTTAGCTTTCCAGAAAAACTTTTATTGTACCTCTCATCAAATCAGTTACACCACCTGTTTCACAAACATGGAGAGGTGAAACTAACAGCTGAAGGAGAGAGTCAGGAAGCCAAGCAAAACTGAACATGGAGCCCACCTGTTCCAAGCAGTAGCCCTACAGTGAATCCATTAAAGCACAGTCTAGAATGATGGTTACTTTTCATTTATATGAAGTATCACGCTGTATCTTCTTACAAAACTGTATTTGCAACCCCAATAACAGGTAGAAGGCAGCATATTATCTGAGTCATATGTATGGAAAATAGATTTAGACAGATTGACTCTAGCAAACATGAAGTGTACATTTCATGTAATGAAAAGAACTATTGCTAGATTTACAAGTTGATTTATCTTTAAGCAACAGAATTACAGACAGTACAAAAAGGCCAGAGTCCTATCAGCCTGGGCAATTCACCATGCCCTACAGGTAGCTCCCCAAAAATCTTAAACTGTGGTATCTTAAAATATATATAAGCACACAGAACAATAAAAAGAAAGCATGAATATCTGGGTCTTTTTGTCGTACGAACCTACCATCAGAGTGAAGTAGCTACTTAACCGTTGTTGACAAAGTAAAAGGGAAAAAACCATAGTTCCAATGCAAAATTTGTCCACAACATGAATAAATAAATAAATATATATATAATATACACACATATATATATATACATAACCAAACAGTGAGATACGTTATGTTGGTTTAACATACCAGTCCAACCTAGCCTGGTCAAGTCATCTGTAGCTCCACTCAACAGATTCCACCTATATGATAATGAAAATTTAATCTGAATTCCAAGTATTGTTTTGCAACCAATTATGCACTGGTTTTCAAATATTTGCTTGTAACACATAGTCTGCTCAGAGTACTACTCACAAAGAAGAAATGCTGTACTGAAATAAAGATGCAGGAGACCAGCAATTATTTTTTTGGTCTGCAAATTATTAATAAAAGGAAAGAAATAAAGTCCTCTGTTTCAAGATCATCGCAACTAGTATAAAGTGACTGTCTATTCCAGCATCTTTTTATGGAACCATGGGAAAAAACAGTCAACCTACTCCGAGTCATTCAAAACTTTAAAACCATGAAAATCCTTACGATTTTCCAATGTACTATTGCTAATATATCCCTGACAATGCAATTCTATATATAGTGTAAAAATTACAATTATTTAAAAAAATATTTGCCTTTGTTATTCAACCACCTCAACAGCATTTACAAATATCTCTGGATTAATTAGACAATGGTGCCTTCCAGGTAAGTCTGCACCTCTTGCAGAGATCTTTTTGGAAATAGAGATCATGAAAGGTCATTGCAGATAGGAAATTTTAGCTATATGCCTAATTCTGACTTTGAATTGCTGGGTGAACATGGACTAGTCACTACCTTTTGTTTTTAGAAAAATTAATCTATTTATGAAATAAATATATCCTTATAAAGGGTTCAGATACCACCTGGTGTGTTTAATCCAGTCTCCTGCATTACAAGAACCCATTCAAAACAAAGTCCAAAACATTTTATCAACACTTTTCATGTAATTAAAGTTGAATTTTAAAGAGACTCAAAACTTGAATACACAACAGCAAGAGAATAAAATTCAAGGATACCAGCCACACTCTAAGTGCCTTCAACTACAGAAGTGTTAGATGAAAATACTTACATCACCTCAGGAATACAGAGGGGTGAGGTAGGGGGAAGAAAAAAAAAAAAGAAACACTTCCCCCTTCCCTTCCCCATTTGACTGGGGCAAACTGATTTAATTTTGAATACATACACTAGACCCATATGCCAGGCCAAGACTACTTTCCCAATACCACAGGAAGAATCAGATACATCAGTCAGAATCCCACCTTTAGTCATTGGCAAATCGCCTCTACTTCAGAAGAATATAAATTATGCACCAAGAACAGAAAAATAAAAAAATAAATATTCCCTTCTGATCTCTACTGGATACCAGCAGCAGCCCTGAATAACAAAATCTGTAAAATTGTAAACTTTATGATGAATAACAAACAAGTATTTTCTTGGCTATTTTATCTTCTTTCTCAGCTATTTCTTTTATTCCAGTACCAAGAAATCTCATATGCTCATTTTTAATTTCTGACTCCAGGATCAACCCTATCATCTTACACAGTCTTTTGTATAAACATATAAAACACCGTCTTGAACCACTAAGTTTCTTTCTCCCCATTACTGATTCTGTAAGACTAGACCTCACTCTCTGATTTTCAAACAAGATTTGGTATTACGTTTATCCCTCAGATGTATTTATTTTCAGTCATTTCTCTCCCATATGTGCACTCACACGCAAGAAAGACTATTCTTATTTCTTCCCAGGCTTTACATGCCAAATTCTTTCACTTTCCTTTAAGAAGGCAAGTTCAACTTCAACATAATCACATAACAATTCTTTATTTTCCAAATGACTTAATCTTTTCTGAGTATGACTGTAATCAGAGCTATACACCATCCTAAATGCAAATCAACCGATGCTTTATTGGCTGGTCCTAACAACCTTTTTTAAAAGCTAGAAACCAGCTGGTGTGCCTTAGAATCATGTTACTGTCACAAAGCCACATGATCTGAGAATGGAACAGATCAGGATCTGGGTCAAACAACAATCTACCTTTGATTAGCAGTCTAGTTATACCAGAAGCTCTTAACAGCACTTGAGTATGTGAATTTGCAATTATTATTTTTTTAAACTTAAATCATTGTCTATAACTCCAAACACATAAACCATCCTCTACTACTAAGTGTGATAATCCTGCATTCTCCAGTATCAGCAATTTCAGAAGTAACCAGACCAGCTTTTTAGTGAAGTCACTTGCTTATTTCAGTGCTGGCTCTACTGTTTCAAGTAGCTGGCAGAGAAGTGCCTGAACCTATGTTAGGGGAAATATATATGAAAAGAATCTGTTTAAACAACAGAACCACTTAAAACAAACAACAAAACCAGCTAAAATGTTACACTGAATGTTTTTTCATTATTAGTAAAAAAAACAAATGAAAAATAATTCCTTCTGTAAGCCAAGTGAAGTGCAGAAAAAGTGTTTCCCAGTCCTAAGCCAAGAGAGAATGTGGTTTTCTAATGAAGAAATGGTTATTTAGCTGAAAAGCCCATCAATCCATCTGTCTGGCATCGTTGTTAGTTGCTAATACTAAGCAAGTTTCCTTAAATATGGGAAGAACGAACATCTGAGGGGAACAGAGGGAAAGATAATCTTATATATATAAATAAAAATTTATCTAGATATAGATAAATTCTATATATTGTAAAAAGTCTTTTTCTAGTTTTACCTTGAGATTCCTTACTGCTAAGAGCTAAAGAAAAGCTGGAATATACTTAATCCATAATATGCAAGAATCAAAGCCAAATTATCTAACTTCTACTGCACACAGAAGAAAGGCTCTCAGGAATTAGCTGTTTTGCAGTTAAGTGCACAAGATTCTTTCTGCAGTTCAAATCTGTAGGGAAGATTCCCCTTCAAACAAGCTTTGACTACCACAGTTTTCAGAAGGACATACAATTGTTGAATGAAATTCTACTTTAATCACACAAGATACATATTTGGAAGCACTATTCCTCAGAAATCCTTAAAACAAGACTAAAAGACAAAGATTTCCTCACACTTCTTTTTCCATATCAGATAGGACTTTGCCACTTAGACCTTGTTCTAAGAGTAGACCATTTTTAATGGCACAAATTGTATTTAAGAGCAAAATTCAGTACCAGAAGAAAATATAAAACAGCTGCTATAATGTATAAAGTCCCTTTGTGATACTGTGATTTTGGTTTCTCAAGGTATAAATCAAGAACAGTCTACAAAACCGATACAATACACAGAACAGTACATAATCTGATTTATTTCATGGACATATTAAAGGGCCAAACAATTATATTATTTAATAACATCCCAAATATAATCACACTTAAAACTATTCACTTGCTAGAAGGTAGGTCACCCAGAATGTAAAAAAACAACACAGTTCTAAAAGTTCTTTGCTGCTCCCCTCCTCAAAGACACATTGGCCCAACCACTTGATTCATTTTTCCCTTTTATTTAAAAAATACATGACCCTAGCTGACACATCCCCAATATTCCCAGAAGATGGGTCACTGCTGTTCAGTGCCCCCAGCCCTACATTTTTGCCTTTACAAAGTTTCATGTATGCAACCGTGACATTGCTAACACAATACACGCTTCTATGTGTAGTGCAAATTTGGGTAAAATTTGAGGAAACAGTGCAAGCACTGCACCTCTTTTAGCTCTCCCAAATCCAGGAAAACATACGTTATGTTTCTTTTCCCCAGAGTCCCACTTCTTCTCAGCCATGTGAAGTGCCATCTGTGCTTCTCAGCCTGGCAACCTAAAAATCTGCTGTCATTTATATCACCAGTGAGCAAATTAAAGGTAAAGACTGTCCTCTTTAATAAAATAACAAGACTTAGAAATGGTAATCTAGATCATGGCTCCACAGTGACGAGTGGCAAGCATGGCTAGTTAAAGGGTCACAGGGAGGAAAAGGTGGCAAACAGTAGACTATCTTCAGAGCTTCCTTAATCTCTGTAAACTAATGCAAAAACTATGAGGAATAAAACAAGAGGAGCTGCAAATCTCAGAAAGAAAATAAAAATATGACTCAACTGCCACAACATATTTAGTGGGATACTACACAAAGTTAGAGGGTGTACTTGGCTCAGGAAGGACAGATACAGGTGGCGGAGCAGGAGATCTTGTCTTAAATATCTAAGGTTTGTATAGTTGTTCTGAGAACCAGAAGCCAAACACTCCATGGAACATTAAAATGAGAAAGCTACAGTAAGAAGGAAGTATAGATCTCCTATAAATTACTAAACAAGAAAATTTTAGTGGATGAGGGTTTGGAGGGACTGTTGAGAGAACCTGTTTTTTCTTTTTGGTTCTTTTGGTTTGTGGGATTCTTTCTAGACGGCTAACAGAATCATTCAAAGCACAAGATTTAATATTAATAATTCACAGGATAGGCCTTTCAGGAAGCAGATCACAGATATAACTCAGTTAACCTCTGTTTGGTAACTAGCTTGACTATTGCTTTACAAAAGTTAACCTAAAAGCTTACATCAATATACTAATGCCTGAAACTTTCCCAGACACTGAAATGCAAATTATCATGTTAGAACGAGCCCTGAAATACTTCTGATAAAGGCCATCTGCACCCTTCCAACCTCTGGGAACAGTCTGAACACTATCACATGGCCGGGAAAACTTCCAAATGTTACCACGCATGTAGCTACCTGTTTTGAAGGCTGGGAGATTAGCATAAAGGACAAATCTCAATCCCTGCCAGTTGTCCTCAATATTAGACAATGGTCTACTTTATCAGTGTTGATGCAGACAAAAGGGATTTGAAATCAAACAGCTTAAGGAAACAAAACCTAAGTGTAGATAAAGTCTGCAAGAGTACACAAAACTAAGAAAAGGGGAAAGTAGTAACAGTCTTTAGAAATTTAACCAAAATAATGAGGACATTTAGAGGCAAGGCAATCACACACAGAGAACGCTCTCTCTAGACACAGGCTACTGAGAGAAGAAACTGAAAAAGCTCTCAGAAAAGCCCAATTGAGAAAGGGGGTAAGTGAGAATACAGACAACACGAAGAAGAAATAAAGGCTGAAATGCTGGCAAAACCTGTTCTCTTGAAATAAGGTCTGAAACCCAGTAAGAAACAAACCTGTGTTTGAATTTGAGGAAGGAAATTGTTTGTTTGTTTGTTTTGTTATGTTTTGTTATGGATTCCAATAATTAGTTCAAAATTAGTTCAAAAGAGAAAACCCATCCTATCAAAAGACAAGGCTATGAATACAATGTTTGACAGTCCCAGCAAAAGAAAATATCTAAATCAGTAAGCTTTACAGAAGAAGTAAAACAGTACTATGGATGTCACTGAAAAACAATTGTGATGTTGAAAACACAACAAAAAGGAACATGGCTGAAAGCTAAAAAAAACAACAACCCACACCACCACAATTCTTTTGTTTCTATTTCATATTTATATTAAAAAAATAGAGGACCTTGCTATTAATTATGAGGGATTATTTTAAACTGCGGGATTTAATTCAGCCTATCAAACTTCAGACATAAAGGAGGTAAAGTTTTTAAAATAATCAAAAAATGTATACCTTACTACCCACTACAAGTAACAGCTACTCCTACAGATACCATTACACATTCTTTTAGTTCGAGAAATTTATATTGAAAGAGAAGTGAATACACAAGAGAAATAGGAACACCAACAGAATTACTAAGAATCCTTTATGCATGTATTGAGACAATTCATGTAGTAGCAGATTAAAAGAAACAGCACCTTCTATTGTGCCTTAGATGCCTACCCTGTTCCTTCTTCTCTTTTTTTTCCTTCCTTCTTGAAAAGGTGAATTCTTCAAACCTGCCCACAGTGAGCACACAGTTTGATACCGCTATGGAAATTACAATAAGAATTCATACATAATTTCATCTTTTATTTTAAGTTTTTCAAAGAACCAAATAAAAATCATAGCATTTTAGTCCAAAGTCTATCCTCGAACAGCTTGAGTAATTCTGCTTTTATTAACTGATTGGTCAAATAGCAGTAAGGTGACATTAACACAACTGTGGTCAACTTCACTGCTGTGACTCAGAACCACATCAGCAGTTGTGCATATTTCAAAGATGGTATCAACTTCATACTGCTGCCATTGCTGCTCCATGGGAAGGCTATGAACAGATGCAAGCAGCGTTCAGCATCCTGGAAGCTTGAGAAAAAAGGAAGACACAACACTGCTTCCCCTGAGGCAAGACAGCACTGCAGCTTTCATGTTTATCAGACACAGGCTAATCAAAGGTAGATCTTCAAACAAAGGTCAAGAAGACTATCAAAGCTGAGATTCTAGCTATTCAGATCAAAGAAGTGGTCAGGGATTTTCAATAAGAAAAATCTGAAAGACCTTTTTGAAATTTGTCTGTTCATGGCTGGTGGTGCCTGACAATAAAGGAAGCTGAAAATTTGTTTTGACTATAATTCCATTAGCATGAATGTTACACAAAAAAATACACAATTTATGTATTTCACAGCACACGAGGAAATGCCTTTGAAACTATTCCTTGATACTACACACCAAGCTTTATAGAGCCTAAATGTTAGGGGAAAATCATGTACTAACACATTGGTACATTTCATTTCAGAGAAGTTTCAGGTCTTTTAAGTTGCTCATATTTGAATAATTTTTGATGCATCTTTTCCTTAAGCGTGCTTCACCACACAGACTAAAATAGTGTGATATTAAGAAGAGGCTATTGCTAAATGTATGCATGAAGGTTCCTCCTGAAGTGGTTATTTTCATATCTCCCATTTTTACTACCCATTAGGCAATCTTGCATTCCTCTCTCGTTCCTCTGATGCTTAATTTATAAAGGAAACTTTTAGAAAATCATACATATGTGTTCCCTACTTAGAGATAAAAAGCAAATATCATTTTTAAAGTTAGATGTTGAGTTTAATTAAGCTGAATTTCATCTTTTTACCTCTTTCAGTCTATAATATATGAAAGAAAGCAAACAGACTCATTGCAATGAATTTACTGTGGGTTAAAGGCTCCACAACTTAAAGCTCTTCATTCATTCCCAGAACAAGTATATACTGGTAGCAATTCAGGTTTCCCTACACTACCCAATGACTGTGATACAAGCTACCCTATGTGACCAGTATTAGATATAATCTAGCATAATTATACAGATTTGTATACATGTATATCTATAGATATAATATGGAAATGTATAATCTATACTATATGTATAAGCTACTTTTCATATGCAAAGAACTTTACAAATTATACCAAACAATTTCTGTTTTCCTTCCTAACAGCAGCTACATTTAGCCCTAGATCACAGTTTCCCACAGCAGTCAAGAGGTGCTGACAGACACCATGCAAGGAAGACAAGGCAGTATTCAAACACCAAAGGACAGAGAATCATGAAATTGGGTTTTCTGCTAAACCCTGATCCCAGTAAGAGGACAGCTGGAAAGGAAAAGGCAGTATATGTAAGAACTCCAGGAAGCATGAAAGAAAAAGTATTGAGACAATGTTAAAAAACATTGAGATGTACCCTTAAGCCTGTTTTAAAAGCACATTTTGTAGCAGCTTCCACTATACACGAGATATCTTTACAGAGATGGTTTGAAATCAGTGCTGCCCATCATTGAACTCATTAAAGAGCCTACTGGATAAAGAAGGACAAACTTGTCACTATGCTTCATACAACTCCATCAGGAAAGCTAAAAAAGAGCAAGATAAAAGATAGCTGAGAGACAAATGTTTTGTTGAGGCTCAAACCGCATCCTCAAGAACTGACAACTCTTCCTTCCAAGTATCTTTCTCCACACACTACACATGCTGACCAAGTAACTGCCACCAATTACACCTATGTAATAAGTGCAGCTTGAAGATGGGTCCCCACAATATTGTAAATGCCATTAGAAATCACAGTTCAAAAGACAATATTCCATTTTGGTTTACTACATTCCAGCAAAAACTTTTCACACTGACATATGTGCTACTAATACACCACAAAAAGTGTTTATGCTGATTATTAAATACCGTCATACTGTATTTTGGAGTTCTTTTAATGTTAGTACATACCAATTGTGCACACTTGGGACTATCCACCTTCAAAATAACAATAAGTCTTCACACAGCACATGCAAACACAGCTAAAGAACTCTCAGATAGGAAACCACAGTTCACAGCACTTTTTTCCTCTATCATCACATTTGACCTAACATATAAATATAAGCATACCATAACGTAAAGGCTCTGAGGTTAATAAACACCACTGATACAACATTTTCAAGGAACAATCAAGAAAAGAACTGTTCAGAGGAACATTCCATGTGTTTTCATTCCAAAGCACTCATGATTTCAAAAGACACAGTTAAAGCTATCACCTCTTTCAATATGTCTAAGCCAGATAAATAATCAGTCTCCTTGTGGTTGCTTCTGCCAGGGATGGTAAGAAGTTTGAGCATCAATACCATATATTTCTAAGAGACTTCAGGAGAAAAGGCACTAACAAAGGTTATTAATCTAAAGTTTCTCTGTTTATGACTTCGAGGAGCACTTGAAGAACTGAAATGGCACAGAGAAACATTAAGTACACAAGTAGTTCCTTACTGTCCCAGAAGTCAGATCAATGGAAACCCCCTCAATAAACAAAAAACTGTATTGGATAAATACATTTGACTTGCAGTTGCCACTGAATTACAGCCATTATTTACAAACTTCTCAGCAAGAAACAATAATCTTCATTAAATCCCAGGATGCACCTTTGCTGTCTAGCACACTGTGAGCATATTGCAACAGTTCACATCAGTGTCATGAGAAAATACATTTAAATAAATGCTGAAAAACTGTGAAAAAAGTGTTTCCGTGTTTATATTAGCTATATAAACATTAAGAGGAAAGCTGTTCAATATGCACTTTTGAGATAGCACTCTCAAATGAACAAGATACAATTCTGTGTACTATTTTTCACATTTATTTTCAAAAATAACCACATAATTGACACCTTGGTTAACATTTCTGATGGGCCAACTAAACCACATCTCCATCTACTAGCTCATATTCTTATATAACTAATTTTTTAATGTTTTTAAATCCATAAAAACAGAAAGCTGCAAGAGCGGGCTGGAAATTAGGACCATGCGTGGCAATCAGTTAGCTGAGGGGAACGTGCTCGAGCTTGTACAGACACAACAATTAACATGCAGAGTCATGCTGAGAGAACATAGGGGAGTGGGGGACGGATGGCGTCAAGCATGGCGCCAAAGAAAGATCACACCCTGCTGTTAATTGATGGTAGTTAACCACCAATCGGGGATTGCCTAGGATGCAATGCTTAGCTTCAAGAACCAATCTGTTTAAAACGCGCAGCTTCTGAAAGTATATATAAACTCGTGCTTCTGTACAATAAATCAACATTTGCTTGCATCAAACAGTGTCCCGTCTCTCCATCGCAGCAAAAAGCCATCAAGATTAATCTTTTATTTTCCTAAACAATCTGTAGCAAAATACACTCAAAATACCACATGAATGCCTTAACCAACATGGCATGACTTGACAGTACTTGAAAAGCTTCACTACACTGTATCATAGCCAATTTTATGCTTGTCTTCCAAAATACGTAATTCTCTCACAAATCTCTACTACAAGGAGAGGGCACCCTGCCTGAGAAAGCAGGATGTTATTTAACCAAGAGCAAACCTTGAACCTTGACCTTGAATCAGGTCAAAGTACTACAGAAGGGATCCCCAAAGTTAACAAACAAGAAAAATTTACATTATATTAAAGGACCGATCAAACATTGGTCAGCAGGGAAAACACATCACATCAACAAAAACTGCAGATAAAAAGGATTTATATTTGGTCAACTGATGTCAACGTGACATAAAAAGTTTGATTAAAGGCTATCTTAATGTCAGATAAAACTCAAAATATTTAGTTGCCTAAATTACTGTCCAGAAGGAATAGTATCCCCAAGTACTTAGCACGGGTTAATTTCAACAATTCAGGCACTTAACCTGAGAATTCAGTTAAAACTCCCTCAAAAACTAATGAACTTTCCCAAGTAATAATATAGAAAACACTGCAATTATGTCTTCAGACAAAAACTAATGAGACTCTTATTTAAAAAAAATAATTTCAATCATTCTACTTACCTGAACAAGATGACATCACCCCTACAGAAATGCCACACTGCTGCCTACCAGTTCCCTATCTTTTGCAAAGGTGTCACTAGCTCTTGAACTAGTGGCTATTGCCAATAGGTCTAACCTAGTATAAAAACTCCTTTACAATTATTACAATTGATGACAAAAGCAAAGGAAAATCAAGTCCTATTACATGTTAATGTATTTATCAAACATTATTTCACAAAAGCTAACCATAATAGTAAAAACTGCCAACCAATAATCAGAATTCTGTTACACATTCAGACCTTCAGCAACTAAATGCTTCAGGCATTTCAACTAATAATTTTGTGCTCCCTCTGCCCTCATAACTCATTTAACCCTTTCTCAGGTCTACTGCTTTCCATCCTGCATCTGACATAAGTTAAAGAACATTAACATCCTCAGATTCTTTCCATAAGTTTTGGGTTTTGTTTTGGGTTTTTTTGTTTGTTTTGTTTTTTTTAAAAAAAAAAAGCAGCAAGGCTATGACAGAGACAGGACAATGGAAAGAAGCTGGCAGGTATCAGAAGACATTCAGTTAAAGAGAGAATCATTCCTAGTGCTTATGCAATAAACAACAAAATGCTTGTCAAAAGCACAACTGAAACCCAAGAAGCTATTTTGTAATTAAGACCCATACACAGCTTAAACTCTAGTGCCCTGCACACTCATGAGATGAGTAGTCTCAATATTGGTTTTGACACAACTCTTTTTGGAATCCAGTCTCAACTACAAGGAAAAGTGTTCAAAGCCAACAGAAGAGCATCCTCCCTTGAGAAAATAAACATCAAACCACAACACTGCAATGAATCACAGAATGGGTGAACTAGGAAGGGACCTCTGGAAGTCATCTTGTCCAACCCCCTGCTCAAGCAGGGCCACTTGCAGTTATCTTAAGCCATTTGTTGTTGGACCTTTCTGACTAAGATCCAGAAAGTACGCTGCACTGTCTCTCTTACCTCACCCCCACTCCGGTACCCACTTTCAGGCATTTATATACATTGGTAAGATTCCTGTGAGCTCTCTCTTCTCTGGGTTAAACAGTCCCCAACTCTCCGTCTTTCCTCACAGGAGAGAGTTCCAGCTCCTTCATTATCTTTGTGGCTATTTGCTGGACTCTCTCCAGTACATTCTTGTCTCTATTGCACCAAGGAGCCCAGAACTGGATGCAGTACTCCAGGTGTGGCTGCACCAGTGCTGAGCAGAAGGGAAAGATCACCTCCCTCAAACTGCTGGCAACACTAATCCCAATGCAGCCCAAGATGCTGTTAGCCAAAATTTTTAGCTGCAAGGGCACATTGATGGCTCATGTTCACACTTTGTCCACCAGAAACCCCAGGTCCTTTTCTGCAAAGGTAATTCAAGTCAGTCAGTGCCCAGCAAAGAGGGTTGTTCCTCCCCAGGTGCAGGACTTGGTATTTCTTTCCACTTGTTCAACTTCATGAGGTTCCCATCATCATTTCTCCAGCCAGTCAAGATCCCTCTGAATAGCAGGACAGTCCTCTGGCATATTAGCCACTCCTCCCAGTTTTGTGTCATCAGCAAACTTGCTAAGTGGGCACTCCATCCCCGACATCCAAGTCATTCATGAAGATGTTAAACAGGACTGGACCCAGTACCCTGGGGTACACTGCTAGTTATTGGCCTTCAACTAGACTTTGTGCCACTGATTGCCACCCTCTAGGCTCAGCCATCAAGCCAGTTTTCAACCTACCTCACTACCTGCTCATCCAGCCCCATACTTCATCAGTTTCTCGGACAGTCTTATGGGAGACAGTGACAAAAGCCTTACTGAAGTCTAGACAGACAATGTTCACTGCTCTCCCACTCTCTACCAAGCCAGTCACTTCATCACAGAAGGTTAAAGTTGGTCAAGCATGACTTCCCCTTGGTGACTCCATGCTGACCACTCCCAATTACTTTCTTGTCCTTTATGTGCCTGGAAATGGTTTCCTGGATTAGTTATTTGATCATCCTTCCTGGGATCAAGGTAAGGCTGACCAGCCTGTAGTTCCCTCTATCATCCTTCTTATCCTTCTTGAAGATCAGAGTGACATTTGCTTTCCTCCAGTCCCTAGGCACTTCTCCCAATTGCCATGATCATTCAAAGATTACTGAGAGTGGCCTTGCAATGGTTGACCCTCCATACTGTCTACAAGTAGCCAAAAAAATAACTTATGGAAGGGAAGAAAGAGAGCAAGTTGCCAAAACACAAAAAACGTCTTTATGAAAGGGCAGCAGACTCTGGTATCCCCATAAATGGAGCTTTTTTTATGGGGAAAATGGCATGAATGTTACCTGCTTGAATACCAGAACCGTAGAGCGAGAGGGCACAGACAAACTCACAAAGTAAAACCAATGAGAAAAAATTGTTACACTGAAAAAAAAAATAATTGTTTGCATTTGCTTAAACAGGGAGTCAACTGTGACTATGAACAGACCAGCACTGGAGACATGCATCTGGCTAACTAACCCACTTAGGCAGGCATTCAAATCCGACAGTTCCCCTTCTACACTTGTGAAGAATGAGCAAGCCTACCCTAAACAGCCACAACATTCAAATCATGAACCTGAGATCTATACACTTCGAATAGTATATGCACTCACAATCTATATAAGAAAACATGCCATGAAAGGCAGAGTCCTGAAAGTTCTAACTGAAAATATTGTTGGTCACACAAAAGCAGGATCTTATCTCCTGTAGGACTTAGAAAACAGTGGACTTGGAAGTAAGCAAAAATCAACGCTCTGTAAAATGGTGTATCAAACTCATTCTGTGGAGAGTCTAGAATCAAAAAATCTCTGGCTGAGAGATACCAGCATGTCCCATTACATCTCAAGACACAGTTTTATGACCTTACTGCCAGATTTCAGTACTTGGGATATTTCCTATTCTGGGCCCAATAGCTTGAAGCAACTGGGATATACCAGAGATGTGTTCAGCATGCCCAAGGATAAACTACAAGTAAGTAACTTTATGCACCCACAGAGAGGTCTGAAGAGCAACCCACTGAATAGAGAGAATGTTCTCTCAGCACTTCCATAGACACAGAATCTGCAAAATTATTATCTGTCATTACCTATGCATGACACTGCAATACGTTGTACAGGAAAATCAAACAAGCATCTTAAATTATGCTGCACTCTCTGTATCTCATATGTATGTCTAGCTCTTCAAGAGACCATCATTTCTTTGCTCTAGGTTATACCGAACTCCTCATCCTGTAAAAGCAATATCCATTGTAATCAAGTGGAGAAGAAGGATAAAAGAGATTTCTCACATGCATTCCACGAGTCTTGCTGCCACTGAAGGAGAAAAATTTTATCAGAAAAAAACATCAACAACTTGTTAAGGGACAGCATCACCTGCTCCCTAGGAAGTACACAAAGCACGCCCATATCTGCAGTTTGAAGATGTTGTCTTAGGGTATAACATAAGCTGTCACATTACCCAAATTGACATCCATCTTTACAGTCTGGTAGGGCAAACTTAAAGAGTATTGATATCTAGTCCAGCACTACCTCACTGAAGTTAAAAGACAACAAAAGTTGTAGAGACAATGTCTAGCAGCTCAACCCAAAATCCAGAGTGTTGAATAGTCATCTACAATGAAGAACAACTCAAGGAGAACATCTTTCAACATAATCGTGTCCTAAACAGTGGGCCACATCAGGAAAAAGGTGTAATTCATACTGTCCTAACTGCTATTATTCAAAAACACCCCAAGCAACAGACCAATCAAAAAGAAGTTGTAATATTAACAAAAAAAAAAATCCTAACAGAACTGTGAAACAGACTTATTTAATGAACAGAAATGTGAAGACATGCATCCAGAAGATAGTAAACTGTAAGCAGAGTCTTTCCAAACCTTTGTAAAAGCTAAAAATCCCAGACCACAGAAAAAGGAAGTACAGAGACTATCCAAGGATAGCACAACACCACAAAGGTACCTCAGTGAAACAAAACCTTAAGTAGGGGAAACAATATATTTTTATTTAAAAATATATTGCTTCTGTGCATTGAAACCTGGCCTTAAATAAGGAGCAAATGCTTGCCTAGGCAGCTGAGAGAAAGCTAAAGACACAACGTGCCCTGCCATGCTCACACAACTTGGGGTAGGAGAAAAATGAGAGAAAGAAAAAGAGACCATCAACACGTCACATACACTGCAACGGCAAAAACCATTCAGTGTCACATATACAATCATTTAACATGTGAATATCCATACTGATTGTCAAACAGAGGAAGTTGCTTAGCAAACACCCAAAAAGAGACAAGATGTCAGCTAAGTACAGCATATTAGAAACCTGTATATGTGTTTCAAGTATATGATGTATTTTACCATCACAAATAGAGACACAGAGCTAAAGACAAAGGTTCCAGGCAATCTGAAAGCTCACATTTTGAAACAAGTCACTTGGTCAACAGAAATCTCCTTACAGGTAAAGAGGTGAAAGAAGACATCTATGTAATTGTATAGATTAACAATTTAAAGAATTATTTAAAAATAAAAAAGTTTTATGCACTGTTCAATAAACAGCATGTCAGATAAACACTTTAATGTTACATACATGCACATAAACACCTCCAATTTTTTTTTTAAAAATATCCAAGAAGCTTAACAAATGTATGTTCCCATACAAATCAGACTTACCGTAAAGTTATTATGACACTGTGCAAGTTCTAATCAAATTATGGTGAAGTTCTACATAAGCATTTTAATAACTAAAGATGAACATTGGGAGGCTGTTTGAACAGAATTCTTACTCGTTTTACAAAACCTTTTGGAAGATCAATACTTTGAAGAAAGATTTTAAAACACAGCAAGTCAGAATTAACTACCATAAGAGATTCACAGCAATGTTCCTCAAACTTCTAAAACCAGTCTTTATCTTTTTATTAATGATGTCATGGTGATACTCATTGTTATTAACTGACTTACAGGAGAAACATCCTGATACTACAGAAAACTATTCACCTTCCCACTATAAGGTTGTGAAACAAACACAAAATGAAAGTAAACTCCTAAAAAGCATTTACATTCAGAATTAATATTGCTGCCATAAAGCAACTGTAGCAGCACTAACTGCACCAAATTCTAGAATGACCAAAACCTGAAGTGCTTCATTTCATTTTGAATGTATTATACCTGAAAATGAGCAATATAATATATGGGGTTTTAATATCCAATATTTGAAGGAACTAAGTAAAATGGTTGATTCACTGGAAACTACAATTTGCTACAGGCATCACCACTTGTCTTAGGGAAGATCCCTAAAGACTACAGGTTAGCAAAAACAAATAAAGGAGCAAAAACCGCAGAAAAGGGTCATTCAAAAATTTCCTCATGTAGCATCTCATACTTGAATAAGAAAAATGAAAAATAAATTAAAGAAAAAAAAGTCCCCAGCCTGCCACTTAACAGTAGCTCTTTGCTACAGGCAACTCTTCTGATTTGCTGGCTTGTAGCCAAAAGTCTTCCAAAACAGTTACTGGGCTCCTCATATCTTAAGACTGCTTCTCCTCCTCTATTTATTCTCCATTCCCACTCCGAAAACATAGGGAGGGAAAGAGAGCAGAAAAGAACAGGAAGAAACAATAATCATGTGAGGGAGCTAGAATATCATGTATTTGGGGCAGGGGGGAAAATTAGAATTGATTGCAACTGATTCTACAGCTAAGTCAGAATATCACCACCTTGAAATGATGCATTATGAGCTACATAATATGAATTTAAATTCATATCATGACAAATGACCCAGAAAGATCACCTATTTTTAAGGTTGCCAGATACTTCCTTGTTGAAGATTCATTTTTCAGTTTCTTTTAAGTTACCAAAGGCTTTCCAAGATGACCCATTCTGTGCCAGGCATCCACATCAAAGCTGAGCTACTACTTCAATGTTTTCACTGTATGCAAAACATATTTTCCCCCTTTCTGAGGAAAGCCACAAAAAAACACTTTTGCCCCATTACAAAAGACTGATTTTTTCTTTAAAAAGTTTAATCACTTGCATGCTTTAAGCTCGACATGCATCTTCCCAAGAGAAGTAAAATGCATATCTTGACACACAAATGATGCTTTTGTCAAGCTCACTGTAATGTTACTATTATTGATTTTGTTTTGATATACAATAGCTGAGTCACCTACACATTCTGTCTGTACTGATTCCATTCCAGTATGAGGCTTCTGGAAGCTAAGCACCTGCAGTTGTAGACTAATAGGATAACACAGGCTGGAAAGGACCTCCAGATGTCCACACTCCAACCTCCTGCTCAGTGTCAACTATGAGAACAGACCAGATTTCTGAGCTTTATCCACTTGAAAGTCTTGAAAACCTCTAATACAGAGCCTACACAGCTTCTCTGGGCAACCTCTTCCACAGCTTGACTATGCTTACACTGATAAAGTTTTCCTTTATATCCAGTCTGAACTAACTTTGTTTCAATTTACGACCACTGCCTCGTGTCCTCCCATGCACCTCAGTAAAGAGCCTGACTCCATGTTCTCAGAGATCTCAAAGACACCAGGAGGTGGTTGTTAGATCCCCTGAAGCCACCTCTTCTCCAGCAGAAAAAAAACGAAGCTCTCTCAGCCTTCCTCACAGGGCAAGTGCTCCAGGTCCCTAACCATCTTGGTAGCCCTTCACCAAATTAAATTCTGTTTATTGATGTCTTTCCTGTATTGAGGGTCCCAAAACTGGGTGCAGTACTCTAGATGTGGTCTAATGAAGAGTGATAATCACTTCCCTCCATCTACTGGCTATGTTCCTGTTAATAGAGCCCAGGATGTTGTTGCCCTTCTTTTCTGCAAGGTCATGCTGCTGCTGGCCCACAGTTAGAGTGCTGTCCACCAGGACCCCAGGTTTCTCTGGCAGCACTGCTTCCCAGCCAGTCAGTCCCCAGCTTGCATCACTCCAAGGTGCTCTTCCTTCCCAGGTGCAGAGCTTTGCATTTGTCCTTGAATTTCATAAGGCTCCAGATGGGCCTTCTGTTCACAGTACCGAAGTCCCCTTGAATAGCAGCCCCATCCTCATGCATACCACCTATTCTCCCCAGTTTGGTGTCATCTGCAAGCACAACTGCATACTCTATCACCTTCACAGGTTGAACCCCTGCAGTACCCCACTTGTTACCAACCTCTCGGTAAGACATATTTAATCACTACTCTCTAAGTCTATCCATCCAACCAGTCTTTTACTCATCTAGTGTTCCATCCACTCAGACTGTTACGTCCAAATATGAACATAAGAACGTTGCTGGAGACAGAGTTGAAAGCCTTGCTAAAGTCCAGGTAAAGGAAATCCACCGCTCTCCCCGCATCCAAAAATTCAGCCATTTTACCACAGAAGGCAGTCAGGCTAGACATGCATGATTTACCTTTGATAAATCCATGCCAATTGTTCCCAACTACTTCTTGTACCCAGAAACATATTCCAAAAATATCCATGCCTTTATTTTCTCAGGGATGGAAAGGAAGCTAGCCAGCTTTGTACCTCCTTGGACTGTATTTTGGCTTTTTTTGAAAGGTAAAACATATGCCTTTCTCCAGTCATCGGGAAGCTCTCCTGATATCCAAGTTGTTTCAAAGATGATGGGGAGGGATCCCACTGTGTCTCTGTCCAGCACAATCAGCAGCCTCAGACACAATCCATTTGGACTTGTATGATTTGAGTTCTCTCAATAATCCCTGACTCAATCCTCATCCACTGCTGGTAGCTACTCTTCTCAAAACCCTGCCATTAAGCACAGAGACCTGGGGAGACCTTGTCAGTGAAGACTCACTAAGGAAAAAAGGGCACTGCATACTTCAGCCTTACCCATGTCCACTGTCACTAAATGACACATCACACTCAGAAAGAAGCCCATATTTTACTAGTCCAGGTTTTTACTACTAAAGTACTAGAAAAAACTCTTCTTGCTGCCCTTGACCTCCCCTGCAAGTGTCATCTCTAGGTAAGCATTGATGTCTTCCCCAAATACCAGGACAATGTTTCTAAATTTCTCCTCTGTAGCCCATCCCAGCTTCCACTGCTTGTATATACTATTTTTGCACTGGAGCTTCAGACATGAGTTCCCTGCTGAGCAAAGCTCACCTCTTGATAGGCCTGTTTGTTTCCCTGAGTATCAGGATGGACCACTGGCATCTAAATTGCTTCTCAGCGATATCCTGCTGGACCCAGCAAGCATGAAGAGATAAGCTGTACACATGAACAAAAGGGTGGAAAAGAGGAGGACCAACTGGACTTGACTGAAGAAAGAACTGCAATGCAGGGAAAAAGCCAATACAGTTGACACTGTGAACAGAATCTTGAATTTGGGATACAAACCAAATCTGATATGGGTGAGAAGACCAGCAAGAAAGGAAAAAAAACAAATTTGTATGAGAGACCAGCAAGGCCGGAAAACCAGAATGAAGTACAACACTGAAGTTGAAAAACTTCAGAAAATAGAACAGAAGCCAGTGGAAATGCAGAACACAGAGAGGACAGATCCTAGCCATAATAAGAGAACTGGATGTGAAGCTGAGGATAGTGGACTGAAGCCTGAGACCAGCAGACAGGAGTGCAAATAGCTAGTTAGGATTCAAACAGTGGAAGAACACTGGGCTAAACAATTTACTAGTTAGACTCTTCCTGCACAACAGTTCTGGATCTCAGATAAGAAGCCCTTTAGCAAGAAACAAAAATTTTGGAATAGGGCAAAAAAGACTGGGACAGGAAGATATTTAAGTAGGTATCACAGAAGAAATAAGCAGAAAAGTCAGCAAAAACCAGAACATGTTCATTCCCAGAGCCTGGAAGAGAACCCAAGATTCCCAAGTTTCATCACTGCCTTGAAACACTTGAAAATCTCAGAAAACCATGTCAAGACCATAGCACTTGGACCACAAATGAATTAGAAACTACTAGTATCACATTCTCTGCTAGCTCAAGTGGCATAAGTCTCATGGAAAAACATACAAATTTCAGCCTTTCTAAAGATTTACATGCTATAATGCAATCCCACTTAATAGGCTTCCTCCTGTCCATCAGGGTTGCTGCATTTTTTGATCTAGCATGTTGAAACATTTTGTTTATGCGCAAAGAATTTTATTTTTTTAAAACAGGTAAGTACCAAAAAACTAGCCCTTGGTTTAAAAAAATAAATTATAGCCACATCGCAAAAATTTAAAATTATTTGATCTTGTTCTCTGTGCCCTTGTGCACAAGGTACTCTTGGTGTATTACTGAACAAGATATTACAAAATATTTAAACAATGACACTATAATATAAAAGGACTTTGCTATGTACACTGCAAATGTTGGCAAGTATGCTGTTAATAAGACAGGTCTTGCAGGAAATGAAAGGGAATTAATATTGTCCCAGAGAAATCTGATTTTCTTCTTGTCCCTTGCAAGCAATTCACCTCTAAAACCGCCCCCCCCACACACAAACCCCCCCCCCACACACACACACACACACTTTCAATGGGCAATCCACTCTTTATCAAAATTTTGGACTTAGTATCTCAGGGTTAATGCTGCAGCAGACCTAACTATTTATACTTGCAGTCTAAATCAATAGACACCATACTAAAACACTAAAACAATGAGGTCTTCTCTAGCATATGCATTCATGGATCCCTGTTAAGGGATCTGTAAAAAAAAAAATGAAAAAAAAAAAGCCAGGTTATTTTTAGAGTAAATTACATATGGAGACAGACCTTTATGAGAAAACATTTTAGAACATGCAAATCATTAAAACACTTGATAGATTATTTTGAAAAATAGTATCATAAAGGCCCTAAACTGGATATTCAGCATGAAGGGACACATAACATCTCCAGAGACTTCTGTGAAAATATTACTAGCAAAACATGCAAGCACTAGAGACTGAAGGTAATGAAACAGCAAGAGGAAATGATGAAGGTTCAGTATGAACAGCACATAACAAATAGTAAGGCCACACCTCATCCTATACCAAGGAAAAAGATTCAATATTGCTAACTGAACACAATTATGTCATTCCATGCTGTATACTAAAAGAAACATTGTAGGGGAAAGTGTAACATTTAGCCATGTACAGGCCAAGCTACAGTTCTTAAAAGAATCCCTACTTTGGCATTTGATGATTTATCAGAGCTTGATCTCACAACTTCAGAGTTCTTTGAAGACAGTTTTTGTCACATAGTAGCAAAACATACGCACAATTTCCCTAAAAAACACACACATCACTTCACTTGAAGATTATGTTTATCATATAAGAGATGCATATTAATGCAATCATACATAGCATGCATCATCTACATTTGTTTTTGTTATTGTAGTAGAAGCATACTCTATGACCAAACAGCAAGCTTTTGAATACCTCTGGAAAAAAATGGTCACATTTTGCTTTGACACTAGCTCCCCCTCCAGACAGCCTAAGATTATAGTAATTACTTTTTATTTTACATTCTGACTCTCCAACAAGATTTAAATACTAAAGTCCAAATCTTCCTCATCTTTATCCCCTTAAATGTCAATGAACAGGCTAATCAGATAATGTATAAGTCAAATTATTGTTGATTATTTTTTACTGTACATAAATTCCAAGACTGGAAAAATCATTTGGTTTAGAACAGATCTGACCGATAAAGCAACAATTCTATACAGCTACAGAGAAACTGGAATGGACCAAAATTACAATTTTCCTGTTTAATCCTATCAATGGTGTGCAATATTTGTAATATATAAACATTCCACTACACAATGAAGCCTCTGTTTGCAGTCCCAATAAAGTGATCGTAAACCACAGGTTCCAAAACAAAAGGAAGTCCCTATGTGGTTTAGTACTACCCTTACTAATTCACTTAAGGTGAATTAGCTACATTTCTACTCCAGCAAGTATACTTAACATTTTTTTTCTTGTTCTAATATTAGCTAGAACTAAAATCTTGACAGTTTAAAAGATACTAAACAAAGACGCAAGAGTAAAAGAGAAAGCAAGCTACAACTTCTAATCTGACCCTGTATTTCTCAGTTGTCAAATGTCCTGGCAGCTGCATCACTAAAAGAGTGAATTTGCATGATGCAACTCTCCAAGTTGATTCCTACCCTTCCCTCATTACTGAACTGCTTGCTCAGAAAATATGAATAATTAATTACACTTTCACCACTGAAAAAAAGGTTGTCTCATTACGTGTTGATGGGAAAATATGCAAACTTTGCAGTACACTAGTTTGTCAGTTTCAGCTACACACATTCATGAAACCCTAACAAGTATCAATGAGAGTCTGGCAGTAGGCATACCTGTAATAACCAGTGAAACAGACGCTGCTGGAAATACATCAAAGCATAGCCACAAACTCCTGCTAACTAGCTTGCTTTAATAATGGAAGGAACTGTAACAGAGCCTTCTGTAAAACTACCCCAAGCACCAGCAGCACAGGCAATGTTGGCCATTTGTTTGCTTTTGCAGTTCAGATTCTAAAGTTTTTGACAATTTACAGTGGAAAATGACTTAGAAAAAGAGGAAAAAAAAGATTAATACTATAAAATAATAATAAAAAAAATTCATGCCTAAGCACCCTTTCTGAAGTATTTATTCTATCAGCTTTCAGTTAAGGTCTAGACATTAAAATGCTGCATTTTGGGGTAGAGAAATTACATGTGTACATGCAGATACTGAAACACATTTCAGTGGACTTGTATGTTTCAGTATACATGTTTATACTGAAACATACACATTTCAACAGACTTGTATATTTCAGTACACACACACAAAGGCAGTGGGAAGTGCTAATACAAGATCACAGGAAGTGAAGAACCTTCTGAACACACTGTGGTTTTCCACATCCACACACGCACAGCATGTGTATCACAGTGCACCATGTGTGCATTGAGGACACAAGGACAGCAGGTACAGCCCCAAAGAACTTACGGTCTTTCAACAAGCAATTTTTCAGCAGATGTCTATGCCCGTAGGCTTTTTGGTACAACCTCCACCATGGCATTACAGTCTACCTATTCCTGTACCCCCAGTCATGAGTTTCTGAAAGCAGAGGGTCACAGCATGGTCTTTGGAGAGCATCTACAACACAGCAGGTACACACCCGCACATGCGTGTGAAAGACCCGAGCATACATTGTGCACACACTTGTCTAGAGGAAAAATCGCCGGCGCCTTATCAGTAACAGAATCCAAGACCAAAGCGGTTAAACGTGCCGAGATGCTGCAAGGGTCGCCGTGGGAAAAGCCCCAGGCAACAACCGATGGCTCCGCACCCTTGTAAGCCCAGCACTTCCTCGAGCTACCGAGCGGCCCTGGAGCGTAAGGTCCGTGCACGAAGCCCACGCTTCCCGTGCGTCTCCCTCTGCCAAACCCGTGCGGCCCCCGGGCGGCCCCAGCTCCCGGGACAAGGAAAGTTGGAGGCCGCCCCCCGCGCCCTGCGGCCGCGACGCGCAGGACGGCGGCGGCCGCGCTCCCCGCCGCGGGACCCCGCTGCCCGCGCCGCTCCCCAGGGCAACACCTCCCGCCTGGGCCCGGCCCGGCCCCGCTGCCGATGGTGATGCCCCGGCCGCCCACCGAGTCCCGGCCTCCCCTTCCCTCGCCGCGCTCGCCGGCGGCTTCAGGCCCCGCCAGCGCCCCTCAGGCGAGGGAGCCCACGGGGTCCCCGGCACAGGGCGGGGGGACCCCGGCACAGGGCGGGGGCACCGGCCCCCTCCCCGCCACCGCCACCCCGGCGGCAGCCGTTGCCGAGCAGCGCCCGAGTAGCAGCGGCGGCGGCGCCAGGCCCGGGGGGAGGGATGGGGAGCGCTGCCCGGAGCGGCGCGGTCGCGGTCTCGGCTCGGCACCCGCTTCCCCGCCGCCGTGGCTCCCGCTCAGCCCCCGCATCCCCTTACCCGAGTGCCGGCGCCGCTGGCAGGGCCCGCGCTGCCGTCGCCGAGGGTGCCGGGCGCGGGGAGACGCCGGGGCGAGCGGCGGGGCGGCGAGGGGGAGGGGAGGGCGGGGGGACACCGCGGCGAGGAGACGGAAGCAGGAACCCGCCGCCGCTTAACGGAGCCGCCGGCGGACTGAAGCGACGAAGCGCGAGACGCGGACAGCGCGCGCGCCGAGGGCGGGGAGCGCCGCGCGAGCAGCTGACAGCGAGGAGCGGCGTACGCCGTGCAGCGAGCGGCGACAGCAACCGACGGCGCCAGCGACGGCGCGCGCGCCCCCGCGAGCGCACTAGGAAGAGCCGCGCCGCGGGCGCGCGCCGGCCGGGGCCAGGCAGCCTATGAGCGCGCGCGTCGGGCTCCTGGTGCCGCCGGAGTGCTCTCGTCACGGAGCGCTGGCGCGCGCGCTGCGCATGCGCGTGGGGGGAGCGCCTCCCGGAGCGCCCCCGCCGCCGCGCGCCCCCGCACCCCGCGGCCCGGCGGGAGCGGGCGGCCCGGGGCCTGCGGGACGGGGCTGGCGCGTTCGTCCCCCCCACACCCCCCGGCGGGGACCGGGCGGGGGCGCCCGCCGCGCCTCCCCTGCCGGCCGCGGGGCCGCGGGGCGGCGGCGAGGGCCCGCGGGGGGGGGGGACGGGGGGGGGAGCGCCGGCGCTCATCCCGGCGACGGGCGTGTGAGGGGAGCGGCGCCCGGCTGAGCCGCCGCCGCTGCGGTGCCCCTTCCCGAGAGGCAGTGCCGAGGGGCGAGGCGCCGGCGGGCGGGGCGGCCCTTCGGTGCCGGTCGGGCCCTGCCGTGAGACATCCCTCCGCCGGGGCCGGCCTCGCTCCCGGGCGGCGGGTAGGGCCGGCCGCGGCCGCAGGGCAGGGCGCGGCGGGGAGGTGGCAGGCGCTGCCCGGAGCCCCCCGCCGGAGCGGCCGCCGCAACAGGCGCATCGCCGCCCGCGGTGCCGTCGCACCCTGCCCGCGGGAGCGGCTTAGTGTGGTGTGTTTGGTTTTTTCCTGATCCGCTGGTCCCTGCAAAGGAGAGAAATCCGGTACGGTGCCGTGTTAAGAGAGTAAAAGGCGTGCTCCGCGGCTGCTGGGCGAGAGCAGGAGGCCTGCGCTGTCTTGGCACCCCTGCCTGACCGCCGCCTTAGCACCTATGGCTTCCTCTGTTCCTGTCGCTTATCAGAATACTTCATGAAAGTGCACATAAGCACAGGTGAACTGAGGTAGATGCAAGATTTCAGGGCATTTAATGTAACTTAATATCCTAAGCATTCACATGGGAAAACTGTACACGTTTTCAGAGTTTGTTACATGCGCTGGGAATGCTCCAGTGTTCTTGGGAGATGAAATGGCAGAGGTGGCAAGGTAGCATGTGGAGTGGGACTCGCAGCAGGAGTGTGTTTCAGTCTGCTACGATTTGTGTAAAAGCCAGACCTGATAGGGATGGATTTTTTTGTAACTATCGCATCCTTCTTACACCCCCTACCAGTTTCAGAAGAGCTGTCCTGTGCTCTGTCACGTATTTGTTCACACTTGTCTTCTCCAGATTGTTCCACAAGCCCTCTTTTTTTTTTTTTTTCTTTCTTCTTTTTCCCCAGAACTGTAAACATTCACAAATGTGCTTATAAGGCCTATGCAAGTGTCTCTTGGTTTTTCTTTCAACTTTCTGTGTTATGGGTCAGCTACCTGCTAACGTGGAGCTTGGGGCACAGCTGCTGCAAGCATCGTCTGGGGGACAGAAAGAAGAATTATAATATTCTGTGCCCATAGCAACCTTCCAGAGAGATCTGGAAATGCAAAAATAATGAATATATCTATTTTCCCTAAGGTTTTAATTCCTAACTAACAGCACTAGAGATTAGTTTAGAAATTGAAATTGTAAGCAGATTGCCAATGGCTGTCAAGTATTGAGTTGCTGCTGCTAGCCCCTATTACTATCATAGTTGTTGCAAGTAACACTTACATTGTGATCACACCTTCAAACAGAGTCAGGGATTTGGATTCAGAAACCCATTGGGTTAGGTATAATATTTACACAGGTAAAAGAAAAAAAAAGTTATTGTTTCAGAAGAGCTTAGAGACATTTTCCATTTGTGATATAAATCCACTAGTGATCTATTGCTAAGGCATGCATAGGGAAAAAGTAAGAAAAATTAAAGTATTATTAAAAACATTAAACTTGCTATCCTACCATCTCTTGGCGGGGGAGAAACCACAGTACCACAAATCAAAAACATTTGCAAAGTCTAAATACATGCAAAAAGGCCAAAAGTGCATGCAGTACAGGTAAGGGAAGGAAGCCCCCATCCCTAGAAACACTCAAGGTCAGGTTGGTCCGGACTCTGAGGAACCTGTTCTAGTTGAAGATGTCCCCTGCTCATTGTAGAGGAGGTGGAACTAGATGACCTTTAAAGGTCCCTCCCAACCCAAACCATTCTATGATTCTAAGCTGCATCAAGATGAACCATAACTGAGGCACAGCTTTCCAAATTACACTTTTAACTGCATGTTGCTTTTGCTTGGAGGATCTCACCTAAAGAAACATTCTGAAAGAAAATAAAATGTCAGGGAATCATCTGAAAACTGAAGAGCTGCTTCTGATATGTCTTCCCTGTCTAACAGGAAAACACTTTTATAGACATTAATCTGTCTACTAACCCACAAAATATTAGGGTACTTTCAATGCAAACAGTTCTGATATACAATGTCCGCAAACTGAATGAAAATCAGGACTAAAATAAAAGGGGCTATTTCATTAATGCGCTTGTGATGATTTCAGTTGTACTTACCATGGTGTGAAATTAAATGCATTTCAAGTGATTGCTTAATGCAATGAGGATATTACTGCTGGTTTATTTGCTTTCAAGTCCATGATACTCTGTGCTATAGGCATATTATCTTAAAGAAAACATTATAGTACTAGGATTGACCCAGTATCCACTGGAGATACCAGTGGATGAGATGTGGTCAATCTGCCCATAACTTGTACAGTTATGAGTTATTTTTATTTGTGTTCTGGTTCTAACCATGCTATAGCAGCTACTGCTATCAGCCACATTTTTATTTTGAGGAATTGGTGACCTGAGCAGTGACTAGTGACTAATTAAATGACTAGTGAGAGAGATGAAAAGCTTCAGAGGGTCGTGCTCTTACAGAGCACTAACTTTTTACAAATGCTAAATGCAGCAGGTACATAATGTTTAGAAGGACATTTCTCAAACCAGACTAAAGGGCCAGTAGCTATTTTTTTTTTATATATCACAAAAATCTCATTGTTAAGTGTAGAACCTCACTCTTGACTCCACCAACTCCTTCATCAGGTGGCCAAGGGTCAGAGCCTTGGTTTGTGGATGCTCTGAAACCCTTGGGAAGGGAAATTTACACCAGAACATGGGACACTTTTCACTCCTATAATTAAGAAACTGATTACGTTAATTCTGCAGTTTCAAGGTGGAGGGTTCTAGTTCTAGTTGTCCAGTAGATTTTTTGTAATTTTGTAGTGCTTAATCTCACAGCCCTAATGAATCACTTTTAACTGACACAGACTTAAAGTCTGCTGGAGTCAGGTAATTCTCTCCATTTGGCAAGAAGGTGGTAGTACTTTCACATAGCAGGTGGAGTCTCAGCAGGGCAACTCTAGTTTCACTTTGATGAGACATCCTGCCACCTGTCTCAGAAGTTACTCTGAGTAGCATTTGAGTTAAAATGAAAAGATATTTTAACTTTGCACCCCCAGCTCCACCCCTACCCACCCACCCCCAAATACACAAACACCTTCTGGAGTCCACATTTGACCCTCCCAGGAAACAAAACTTTACTTCTGTGAACAAATTCTTTCTCCATGCAATGTTAGCTGTCTCCTCTTCTTCACTAGGTCCAGACCCCAGTGTCATACAGCAGCCTTAATGGATACTACCAACTTCTATAAAGATACCTGACTTCTTAAATCCTTATCCTATAGAGTTGTATGATGGGCTCAAAAACTGTAGAAGCAGATTGAATTTTTATCTATCACAGTAGTAGAAGTATGCTTGAAAGGAGGAATCAACAGAGCTGGAATGCATTTTAAAAGCTAATTCTGGAATAGATTTGGGTATTTTTATTAAGCATCAGTTTGGGGTTTTGGTTTCCGTAGGTTTTCTAAACACTTTTTATTTATTTTATTTATTTATAACTGTACCTCGCAAATACTTCACTTATAAAGACCTCCAGTTCTACAGGTGACACCAGAGTTAAACCACACATTCATCTGAATTCCTGCATGTGCAGCTTGGGCGTGTAAACCAGCTTACTTCATGCCAGCTATTCTATATTACCTATTGCAAACCACTATAAAAGAGTAGAGCACAAGTACCACTAAAACCAAAATCACAACAGGAGAGGGTTACAGGCATTTTTTTTTTCTTGCTGCTACAAAGAATGATATACTTTTTAGCATAATTTATCCAAATGTTATTTCCTCATATAAAGTAGGAATAAGGCATGGGTAGGAACAGCTTTAGAGCCAGTATATTTAATAAACAAATTTAGAAATTACATTTGAAAAAATGGAACTGGAGTAGGCGGTTGTTACACCATTGTCCCTCCTATATAAAAATTGCATATATTGGGGAGGAGGAGGAGCTGGGAAAGAATATAGACATGTAAATGAGGTCATTTATCCTCCATTTAGAAGTCAACTCATTATGAGTACCCAGACACTGTACCAGTCAGGAAAGCCAGATGCTTTTATCTGCACAAATGCAACCAGAAAATAAGAATTAAAGAAAACATGTCATGAGGGTTAAAGGAAAATCATATCACAATTAGCAGTGAGATTACAGAAACTGACAAAGTTGAATATAACTTTTAAAAAAATGCCTAAGAATATTATCAACCATTTGATATAAAACCAAATTTCTTAAATTCCAAAGAATGTTTTAAAGGGTCCATCAAATATTTATTTTGTAGCCCTCAATTTTCCCTGCCTTTTCCACCCATTTGAAATCTGATCTTGTACTTGTTAAGTCTCAGTTTCAGTTAAAATAGGATTTCAATTATAAAAAACTTTCTAAAACATCTTAACTAAGACTTACATCTGTGCCCATTAAAGAATATCACCAAAACCCCTATTTCTCGTTTTTTCAGGAAATGCCAGCAGGTCCAGCCAATCATCACAAGTGCAGTACAAGGTAATGGTTCCTCCTCTCTGGAAAAAAATAAAATAAAATAAAATAAAATAAATGTATTACCAAGACTGCTGTTACAAATTGTAAGATAGCACTTCGGCATAATGTATAGAAGTACTTGCAGCTGCAGAGCAACTCAACAAACTTTTCTGTCCTATTTATCAAAACACTTTCAGTTTCCAGCTGAAAGCAGGTGAAACCATAACAAATATTGCACAAGGACTGTTTATCTGTATCCAAAGCATTTGAATAAAGTGTTTATACAAATCTGTGTAAACCTGTACTTTCTTGACACTTCCACTTTTACAACACTTCCCTTTGAGTTATGATGGGGTTTAATGTGTCACACCAGTTTGTTTCTGTCCACACACTGTTTTTGTAACAAGCAGACTTAAATGTCAAAAGGAGCGAAGTACAAACACTTAAAATGAGCCGGGCAGGTCACATAGTCAAAAAAATAACATTGTGAATGTTCAATAAACATCAGAGATGCCTGTGGTTATGTGGAAAATATTGCTGCACTGTGGTATCTCTTCTGAGTGAATGAAACAGGGGCAGCTTCACTGTCACAGCAGCAGTCTGCGCATCTCTGCAGAGTACAGACGGTGTGTTCATAATATTGGAAAGACAGCACTGTAAATGCAAAGACAAAAGGATCTTCTCCCTGTATATTTTTAAAAATTGTGCTGCAAGTAGCACAGCTATGTAAGCACAATCATTTGTCCCTGCAGATGAATCAGTAAAATACAAATTATCCAAAAGTGTGATTTGGATCATCCAAAACTATGGATAGTAAAAGCTGCTTCAAAATTAAAATCCAACAATGCAACCTGCATTACTAGCTGGGCTAGCTGCAGCATGGACACTGTCACCTGAAGTCGGCCCAGCAATTCCCACTTTAAGAACCCATTTCAGTTCCTTATAGCAGAAATATTTGATTTCATAAACTACCACCCATTTGAACCAGCATTTTTAAAGCTCCATCTCTTTTCTTTCATGTGCTTTAAATTTTGAGGTAAGAGTTTCAAATTTTTCAGGATTATGCTGGTGGTAAGAATGTGCCTTTAGCTTTTCCTCTAAAAATCTACTTGTATTTAGCCAGGCTATTTGTATAAAGAGCAAGGGAAGTGTATGACTGAAAACTAGCTTTTTCAAACCATCAGAAATGTCATATAAACAAATTGAGTTTCGCAACTATGTTTTCCAACTGAATTGCCCAAAGATACTGAATGTATTGCACATGATCTACTGTTTCAGTAGGACCTAATCTGAAACTGAATTTGGATTGAACTTTGCATCGGACTGGACATTGTAATTCCTACTTGCTAATTCCCTTCCTCACTCAGATCAAGTTCCCTACTCCAATAAATTCATGCAAATTAATGTATCATTTCTTGTAGGATTTTCAATTATTGGAACTTGAACATTAACATTATCAGATAATTTCTAGATATTCGTGTCCCTTGGAGAACAAGAACTTATCCGAGAGCCCATCTGTATGCACACAGGGGTGTGGTGGCTCCATTAGCTTTCCAAACAATGGATTTCCTGTGAAGGTAAACTTACACTCAAGAACAGCCTGGTCTGCTTTACAGCCTGAAACAGAAATCTGGAACATTTTATGTGGCTCATAGGAAAAATACTAGCGCCTTTTCAAATAATGACCCCAGCTGTCCTCTTTCTCAGCATTGTCTTTGCAAATGGTTTATGCACATGCTTTCAAAGGATGATCAGCTAATAAAAGATCTGCCAGAGAAAGACAGTCCATAGCACCGGCCCCAGCATGTCACATGAAACTGCTGAGTTCTCAACATAAATGCTTCTGTAAACCAAAACCACACAAGACATGCACATTTTATTCAATGAAGCTTTCATTAACTTTATTTTATTTTGGTTTTGACTAATTTCTGTTAATTTATTATTACATCAGTAGCTACAGGTGAAATAGTTCTTTAAATGTCCCAAGAGCATTTCTTTGTTATTAGACCTACTAGTATTTGCCACGAATGGAAAAACGGCTAATAAGCAAGCAAAATCAATTATCAGTACCGTTTACTTATCAGCCCGTTCTCAAGTCACATGTGCTGCATGTAACTTGAATGACCAGTTTTTCCTTCCACTAGCAAGTACATTAAGAAAAAGGATCTACCTCCCTAGCAAGTGCCTGATAAACCAGATACTGTATCCTACCTGGAAATTAAAAAGTTATGCAGGGCCTTCAGCTGAATTTCGTTACTGTTTCTAGCAGCATGGGCACAAAGCAAAGACTGGCTAACAAACAACTATAAAGCGCGACTTTGTACCTCATGAAATAAAATAACCTCCCCACAGTCATAAAGTATCTACCAGAAAAGAAATACAGCCTTCACTTCCACCAGCAGGAACTAGAACAAGCCTTTCCCTTACAATTGAGGTAAAACATCTACTTGCAGCTACAGTGATAGATGTACTCAGGACTTTCTTTCTTACTTATTTAACTCCACCACGCCTGGAAAAAACTCCAGCTGGTTCAGAGCATACCAGGCTCTTTGCTGGAAGCAAAAGGCTGTTGGGAACGAAGGGCTGTTGTCAGCACGCTGCTCTGGCATGCCTGTCTGTGTGTGTTCTCCGCCAAATGCCAAGGTTGTTTGAGGTTTTGCTTCTAACATCTAACAAACATTCCCACTTGGTGGCAGCTCCCTTGGTGTCCCACTGTAACCAGGAAACTGTCAGCTACTGGGGAGAAACAAAGCTTTTGGCAGTAACACTGAGAGTCACTGCACTGTTACTAAGTTTCGGAACTGGCTATCTCATTTCTTTCTCTAGATTCTTTTGATAATCAATTAGTTCTAACTTTAAAGAAGGAAAATACGATTCAATATAGTTAGAAAAGCCGAATTATTCAGACATCTCTAGTAATTTTGAAATGTATTTATGTTGTATCTGCGACAATCAGCCAGACTTTGTTCGACATTGTAATGTACAGTTACTATTTTTGAAAAGTCTGATAGTTCTTAGATGAAGTATTCAACCATTGTTCACAGCAGCTTTCTCTTCTGCCACTTGGGCCAGATTAAGCTGACTTGCTGCAATGCCTTTTAGCAACAAAAAAATGAGCAGAGCTCTGCCCAGTTTAGGACCTGGTTACTACGAAAGGCAGTTACTGACTTGGCCATTACTAAAGAGGGCTAAAAGACCCACTTTCTCTTTTTAAGCATATCTGTGCTTAACTACTGTAGTAGTGTTTTTTTGTAGTAATCGTAAGATATCTACTGCAGGCAAACTTTTTTCAGTTCTGAAGTAAAATTTGTATGTGAAGCTGGTGCATGTGTGAGACTAAATTTAATCTTATTTAAATGGTACCACAACATTTTTATTTGCACAGAGAATCTAGGGAGAAATGCTTTATTAATTTCAGGGTTATGCCAAAAGGATGAAGCATATGAGAATTCCTTTATCATAAGGACTCAAAACGGGTGAGCCTCTTTTTGTGCTCTTCTCTTCTTATGTATACTGCAGGTGGTAGACTAAACAAGAAACACATATATCACAAAATAGTTACAGAATCACAGAACATTTGGGGTTGGAAGGGACCTCTGGAGACCACCTAGTCCAACCCCTTGCTAAAGCAGGTTCTCCTAGAGCAGGTGCCACAGACTCACGTCCCGATGGGTTTTGAACACCTCCAGAGAAGGAGGCTCCACACCCTCTCTGGGCAGCCTGTTCCAGTGCTCTGGCACCCTCAAAGTAAAGTTTTTCCTCACACTCAGATGGAACTTCTTGTGTTGCAGTTTGTGCCCATTTCCCCTCGTCTGGTCACTGGGCATCACTGAACAGAGCCTGGCCCCATCCTCTTGGCACCCGCCCTTAAGATGTTTGTAGACATTGATAAGATCCCTCTCCGTCTTCTCTTCTCCAGCCTAAACAGGCCCAGCTCTCCCAGCCTTTCCTCACAAGAGGCATGCTCCAGGCCCAAAGCCATCTTCATAGCCTTCCAGTAGTTTCCTATCTCTCTCATATATAATCTATCTTATATATAACCCATCCAGTCTTATATTAGCAAAGATTCTCTATCAATTCCACCTAACTGAATTTACCTTTGCAGGGTGGCCACAGAACAGCTGATAGGCGGCAACATATTTTACACTACCCTTTACCATGGTTAGTGCACCAAAGAAATCTTACACGGTCTGTATGTTATATATTTACATTATGTTCAAATGAGACTTGCTATTTGTTTGAACTCTCAGAGTTACCTCCAGGGAAGGGTTGAAGACGGATTAGATCCTCTGTCATTGGAGGCATCAAGCATGAAAAGTTTACATAATCTTTTACAAACATAATTTAAAACAAATTATTATTTCCTTTGATGTTTCTGTTTCCTGTTGGTCCTACAGCCAAGTTCATGTGTGATAACAGAAACAGGAATGGCATGAGAGGGAACTGGTGAGAACTGACATATGTAGAGACTTCTTAAGCATGGAGAAGTCAAAAGCATGTTAATGGCAACACAGATCTTGGAGCAGCAGGATTTATATAGCAGTTTTTAATCATTCCAGAGTTCCTCTGTAGCCACTCCATAAAGAGCAGTCACTATCCAGGACAGCTTCAATAATAATAATTATTATACACGTTATATTTTTATTCTCTCTTTCACACTTCTGTAACACAAAACTTTACACAGATAAAATAATGGAATTAGAGAATTACGTAATTGTTTTATTATGAAGTACATTTTTGTGCATTTCTACATACTGCAAACATATCAGTCTGTAAAAACCTGGAAAAGATTTGGAGGCATAAGCAACTAAGAAGCATTTTCTAGAGGCAGACTCCTAGAAGTTGACCAACGGCACCTATCGGAAAGAAATGCCTGTGCCCATTTGATTGACATTATATTCTGCACATCCAGGAAGAGCAAAGCAGCTTCTGCTCCCACCTAACAAATTATGCAGGTCATGTGTCATATGTGTCATCTGACAATGACTTCCTCTGAGTTCTGCATGGCAGCCAGCCATACCTCATTCTCTCAATATCAATACAGCTATAAGAAAACAAACAAAACCTTTGACCATTTCACCTCTTGAAATGGTAGGGCTGTTGTCACAAACAGACAACTTTCTAAATATTCTTAGCTAGAAAAAACACATGTAAAAGAACATTTTAAATCTCTACTGTGATATTTTTAAATGTTTCAAAATGTCAATTGACATGAACCAAATAGCTGCTATTGCCAGAAATTATTATTGGTGGATAGTGGAGAGAAACCTTCAAGCTATTTTGTTACTCTTAAGTGCCAGTAGTCTTCTTCCTACAGGAAAGAGAAATATGGGAAGTGGCTGAAAGATAAACATGTGAAGTGGGTTTTGCTAGTTTTGTTGGATAATCATGCAATCTGTCTTTCAGTAAGACCAGCGAGTGCCTATCAGATTCACCAGCACAGTAAAACTGATCTGGATTTCCTGTCCTGGTACTTTTCTTCAATCTACTCTTCTCCAGTTTATTCTGTCCAGATTTTAAATTAATTTTATGGCTACTGTTGAAATTTTGTGCAAAGTAAATGGTAAAATTCAACTTCATTACTCTGAAGAAGAAGTGCACAATGCTGTCCTATAGAAGTGTGGCTGTGCTGGATTAACCCAAACCTCTGGCAGGGCAGCTGTTCAAAACCTAACACATTTTGTATATATTAACCTAGCAGGATAAACTCAGTGTTAGAAATACCTTATAAATATAGTTGAATACAGCTACAGTGGATGAACTGGAATGAAGATGTTTCTCCTATAAGCTCTCCTGTTGATTTGTTGTGTGAACTTTGATGAGCTTTATGAGTCTGTTCATCATTACCTTTCCCACCCTTACCTGCTGAATGGCAAGATAACTTTCTCAAAGGCAATGAGCCAACGTTTGCAAGAGAGCTCTGAGATCATTATATAGGTGGTGGCTTTCAGAGGAAAGCAATGGGATGTAACAAGTACTGATGCTATAGTTTCTTTTTAAATAATATTGGACACTACCGTGTTTTTGTCAAAACTCATTGCAAAGTTTTGTTTCTCTGTTGGCATGACAAATTTGTTCTTTTCTTGGTATCTTGGTGGCAGGGGGTTAATTGCATTGAAGTTTTTTGTTTTAAAGTTCAAACTGGTAGTGAATTCAGGTGAGCTGCTTTTTTATGATAAGATTTCATCACACCCACTATTCCTGGGTGTTCTTTCTGGCTGTTAACAGACCTATTGGTTCAAATTTCATTTCAGTAGGTTTTATATTCTCTGGTAATACTGACTCTCCTCAACTCTTACTGAGACCCGCCCTATGGAGACTGTCACTTTAGGCTTTATTGAATGGGTGGAGTATTTACTCAGCTGTAAGATTCAGATGTTATTTATTTAATAAGCCTCATACAGTGCTCAGGAAATGGCACTTGTATATTATTTTGAAAAATGCCCTGGGATCCTGGAGGGTGAATAGTTGAAAATATTAGCTGTTACACAGATGGCGTGGTGTAATACACCTCAGGTACTACTGAGCTGGTTTAGAAGTCGAAAGAGAATACAAAGCTACACTTCCCAAAACGCTGCTGTGTACACACCAAGGGAAAACTCCCTGGCTACCAGCTTTCTTAAGGAAAATGGCATGAATGTGGATGCAAAATAATGTAAATATAATCCCAGTGTTCATGTAAGTGTGAAGGGTGCTGAGCCCCATGCAGCTGTTTTCAACTGGCACACCATGTGCGATTTAAAATAAGGTCTCACGAATTAAAAGATCATGTAGAACAGAAGGCAGTTCATAGCAGGAGGCTACCTAGCTTACTTCCAGCTGACAGTATGCTACTGGCAGTACTTCCATAAAGAACTGATGAATGACGCTCCTCATTTTTGTCACTGACATGGACATTGGGACTGAGTGCACCCTCAGCAGAATTGCCGATGACACCAAGCTGAGTGGTACAGTTGACATGCTGGAGGGAAGGGATGCATCCAGAGGAACCTTGACAAGCTTGAGAGGTGGGCCTATGCAAACCTCATGAAGTTGAACAAGGCCAAGTACAAATTCCTGCACCTGGGTCGGGACAACCCCTGGTATCAATACCAGCTGGGCAGAGAATGGATTGAGAGAAGCCTTGAGGAGAAGGACTTGGGGGTGATGGTTAACAAGAAGCTCAGCATGGCCCAGCAAGGTGCACTTACAGCCCAGAAAGCCAACCAAATCCTGGGCTGCATTAAAAGAAGCATGGCCAGCAGGTCCGAGGTGGTGATTCTCCCCCTCTACTCTGCTCTTGTGAGACCCCACCTAGAGTACTGCGTTCAGCTCTGGGGCCCCCAACATAAAAAGGGCATGGACCTGTTGGTGCAAGTCCAGAGGAGGGCCACACAGATGATCATAGGGTTGGAGCACGTCTCCTGTGAAGATAGGCGGAGGCAGTCAGGGTTGTTCAACCTGGAGAAGAGGCCCCAGGGAGACCTTACAGCAGCCTTCCAGTACCTAAAGGGGCTGACAAGAAAGCTGGAGAGGGACCTTTTACAAGGGCATGTAAGTAATAGGACAAGGAGGAATGACTTTAAGCTGAAAGAGGGTGGATTTAGATTAGATATAAGGAAGAAATTCTTGACTGTGAGGGTGGTGAGGCACTGGCACAGGCTGCCCAGAGAAGCTGTGGATGCCCCATCCCTGGCGGTGTTCAAGGCCAGGCTGGATGGGGCTTTGGGCAACCTGGTCTAGTGGAAGGTGTCCCTGCCCATGGCCGGGGGTTGGAACTAGGTGATCTTTAAGGTCCCTTCCAACACAAAACATTCTATGGTTCTATTAATTGGTCCTATTCCTTGACATCAAGAGGAAGATATGGCCCAGAATCCACACTGAAGGAAGTTAGGAATAAATAGTTTAGAAAAATTTTGCACCCTGTGGCCCTGCAGAATTGAGGCAAACTGGTAGAAAACAATCTTATTTGATAAATCAGCTGATTGATTAAGTAACTAGTGGACAGCAGCAGAGGCACCTAGGTCTAAAGCTGGCACTATGAAACAGCACAGAAGCAGTGCAACGGTTCTGGAAGCATGCCATCCACAATCCAGTGCTCTGCCCATACTGTGACTTGCTGTAGCGTCTCGGCATTCCTTGTGTCTGCTGAAAACTATGCTGAGGGCTCTATGGTTCCCTGTAAGCTGAGACTAATAGACCTATTCTAAAGAAACATACTTACTCTGCTTCTGCAACACAGAAATATATTTCATCTTTCTCAGGAGCACAGGAATTGTACACTAGATACTTTATAGAAAAGCCTAAGAAGGTTCTGCCACTAACAGTTACCAAATAACCTGCCTCCCACAGCAAGTGTCGCCATTCACTTTTCTGTAATTAAAGGTATTTAGTTAGTGAAGTATATGATTCTATATCACTGATTAACCTTTAAATTCATTGCTTTAACAAAATCAGCTGGTTGAAACTGGACTTCTGGATCTCTGAAGGAGAGGAAACTAAATTATATCAGCAAATTTTTCACTTTGCTACCTTCTGCCCAAGGTTTATTAGGCCAAAAAGAAGCTAAAATCCACTCTCATAAAGGCACAAAGGTTACCAGGAATGACAGAGCTGTTTAATATCTTAAATGTGAAATACAGTTCGTCACCTGGCAGGTTTGAACACAAAAGTCAGCTGTGTAACTTACTTCCTGTTAAATGCTATCATGCTTACAATTCATAAACAAACTCTTTATTGCATGATTGACTCAGAGGACTCATCAAACTATTAAAAAATTGCATATGTCTGTATCAAAGTTAATATTCATATAGTGAGACCATACAATAAGAGTGTGACCAACTCTACAAAGCAAAGTAACCCCAGCTATGTGCTCCATGTTTTGGTTCATTAGCTGGTGCTTGGATTATTGCAACATTGCAATCCTAATATACCCTGAAGCTCTCACTGGCAGTTTTAAGGCATGATGTAACAAGACTTACATGGGTGGAATGCTGCCCAGCTCTGAAGCAGTTTGCTTGCTTTGGTTTTGACTTCTGCGTAAACAATTTGCATGTTGATTTTTAACACAGTGGTTAGAAAGGCAGGCTGCACCTACACCTTTTCCTGTTTCTTCCACAGACTCCTTGTATAAAGCATTTAATTAGCTCCACTTTGTTTATTTTACAATCTTTCTTTGTCTCAGTTCATAAAAGTTCATTTACTTTGAATGCTACTGAATGTTCCTCCTAAATGTACACAATTTACGGGACTTTTCATTTGTAGAGGTTACTTGTCCCCCCTAGCCATTGCGAACGTACTCACATTTAAGTATTCACTATTGAAATATTCAGTGTTCCACAGAATAAGCTACATAAGGCACTTCTAGGGCATATACTGTCTTCATAATCCTAATTCTCACCAAAGCAGTGACACTGGACTAAATTCGACTGGGAAGTAGGTCTAAATTCAAACAGGAAAAAACACAGTTCTACTTTGTTTTACAAACTTCTCTTTATCATTTAATTCTGTAGGGAGATTATTTTGAACACTTAAATCACTGATTATTTTTAAGATAGGCTACTAAGGTTGTAAAAATCTTCAGATGCTTATTACATTTATATCACTGGCAATATAATCTTGGATCACAAACCTGTGTTTCTGTGAAAAGAAAAACAAATCTTGGATCACAGCTTCATTTGGTCTAAACAGATAGAGCTTCTTTGAAATAGCAAATTGACAGGTTTGCACCAGTTCAGAACCTGACAGACAGGTATATATGAATATATAGGAATACAAAGAAATGAAATGTTTCCATGCAATAGAAGTTGTGGGGTTAACTGTTGGAAAAGCTACTAAATAATTTGTACTATCAAAGGGCAAAAGGGTCTAATCTAGCAGTGATGTTAAAAGGTGAAAGGAAAGGTTTCCATTCAGAGAATGATTTAAGTTAGCTAGAACTCGTAGGTCTGGAAAAGAGAATAAGCTGGCAGCAGCCAGGTTCAAAGCAAACAAGAAAGGTGGTTTTTCATATGGCAGGTGGTGGACCTGTGCAACTTCTTGCTGGAAAGACATTGTAGATCATAAAGCTCACTTGAGCTCAAAGGAGAAGTCTCCTAAGCATTATACCTCAAAACCACATGCAGCCCAAGAAGTGTTGGAGCTGAAAACAGTTGGAACGCAGGAATGTATTAGGGGGAAGTATCACTCCTGTTTGCCTTGTTCTTATTCTTCCCTAGGTGTCTATGGCCAGCACTGGACATGAAACACTGGGCTAACTGGGCCTTTTGTCTGACCCAGTACATCCAATACAGATTCTTAGGTGAAAGAAAAGCATCAGTGATGCCTTTCAGAGTAAATGAAGCCTTGCCTCCTCCACTCCATGTAATATTAAGCTTAACCATCTCTCCCTGCCTATTCTAGGGCAACACTCTACAAATAAACCTGTTTCTCAATTTTTTGCTAAATGAGCCCTCACAATCACAGCACAGCAAAACTTGGAAATGCTGATTTTTTAATCAAACAAATTAACCTCAGTTGCCAATTTGAAATACCAGCAAATACCTAGCCTAGTAGTCTCACACCTTTACAGTCTGGCTAACTGATTTCTACATAACCCCAAGGAGTTAATCATACTTTGCATAATGCATCGAAGACATAACAGTTTAGTATTACAAGGCATCATCACCTTGAGTTTATCCTGGTTACATTATTCATGACTGAATTATGCAATTACGCAAACATTGAGAGAAACTTATGTGGTGATGTGGTATAAAATCATCTTCATACACTTCCAGGAGAAAAGACTGAGGAGGGATAAGTAGTTACTCTAGGAAAGGTTTGGGTTGGGCTGGGTTTTTTAAATGCACTGGGGCTGATGTTTCAAATTGCTTCACTTGTAAAGTGAGGCGACTTCATCATCACAAGTCCCGCTGCAGAGTGTTCTGGGGAAGCCATAAACACACTAACAGAGACTAATGGGCTTGTCCGCAAGGGGTAATCAGCGCGTGATAGAGCAGGAGATAAATTCAAAGCACACTAGCCAGCTTGCAATAACTATTATGGTCCTTTTCTACATGCAGGAAAAACCCAATGTCACGGTATCTTACACCTGACAACTTAGACTCCTCCAAAGTTATAAGTCACAGACACTGGGAGAATCATCATGATCTCTCCTTTCCAACTGCTAAAGACCAATTGCCTAAAAATCATCTTTAGTCCCATAAAATCTTTTTCCTATATGTGTATATATATAGTTGCCTGTATGAGGCACTCGGCAGAGGTAATTTTAAGAGGAAATCCTGCATATAAAGAAGAAACATTTTCCTTTGAAATACACAACTCTTAATTGTAAAGTTCATGGGGGCTGTGCTGGGTTTAACTGGAAGAATGCAAACATCTTTAAAACATCTTTAAAAGTCATCAAGCTTGTCTTCTATAGACTGTTCTTCCATAAGTAGCATATCCATGCACAGAGTGGTTCCTTGGTTAGGAATCTGGGGGAGAAGAATAACAAGAACTTCCATCTAACAGCGCTACACTGAATTTACATCAGTAGGAATAGGTAGAAGGCCCAGATCCACAAAGGCAGTCTTTGCGGGTGGACTTGCCTCTGCAACTCTGGGTGAGTTTTCAGGGGAGCTGCAGACTCAGGATCTGCCTTCTGCCAGTTTTATGACATGGACAAACTCCGTTTAGCATATGTGCTTGGACACATGCACTCTGAACAAACTGATCTCCCACAGACTGTACGGTGTCTTTTGCAGGTCTCATCAAAAGCAACTGATCCACTCAAAATGTAGATTACACAAAGAGATGAAGCAGGTTCAGTGGTCTTCCTGGTCCCCATACAATCGTATGTTCCTGAATAGTCCAGACACAAGCAAGAACAAACCAAACTGTGAATTAAAATCTTTGCCCTTCTTCTGGTACAAGCTTATATAGACCATAATCTTATTTATAATTAGAAAAAAAAATTAAAGCCATTTCAGACATCTTACCTTCCAGTCAGTGTCCATTTGCACTTTAGCTGTCAAAATAAATCAGTTTTACAGAGCAGATTTTGTTAAAACACTGCACAAACCAGCACTGTATCTTTACTGTTTAAATTGCCTTTGGTAACCCTTGCTCTTGCTCAGACTGTCAGGTAAAACAGGAGCTGACACGGATGCGGGGCTATAAAACTGATTTTTTTTATATATACTTTTAGCAATTTGTAGTCCTAAATTATGTATAGACACTTCATCTTATTATGGCCTGGAGAACCCTTGTTGTGAGGGAAGTGCATGGTGTGCAACAAGGTGAGAGCCAAACAGGGTGGGTTACTGTTAAGTGCCATTGCATTCACCACATTGGCAACATTTTTCAACAACCTGGGTTACGTTGTAGTTTGTAGCAACAGTTATAAGACAGGCATTATGTTTCCTACAGTGTCTTAATGTATTGTATTATACTAATACATTAACACATGTCAGGAGGAAAAGAAGGGCTCGTTGCCAAAAAAAGGTAGAGGTAGTAAGCAAGAGGAGAACATGGTCACAAACTGCTGGGTCACAAATAGGAGAGATGAAATATATACAAGGCAGAACTCTACTTGAAGAAGCTGCCTGTACGAGAAAAATCTACTGCAAGGAATAATTTAAAATCAGGCACCCAGACAGTGTTAGTTCATGGAGTCAGAAGTCCTAGAAGAAAGTCAGTATCTCAAGTTTTCTTTTATGTACACTAAAATAAACCATAAGCAATTTTGCATAAATAATTTCTGGCTTTCCTGTAGCATGCATGTTAATTAGTGCAAGTGTTTTTAATTAATCAATCATTCAGAATTTTAAATATGGAAAACATGCTTTATGCAATAATAATAGAGTTCTACAGAAGCTTAAGCTTTCAACTCTAAGTTCAACGTAAAAAGGTTGTGTTCCATTTTAATTTACTCTTCAGGCTTTTGCTATAATTTTGTGCAAACAGGCAATGAGGGACCACTAAAATGCAGCTAGTCCTGCTGGCACAAGTTTGCAATGAATTTAACATAAAGGTCTGTTCCTCTTATGCTAATTTAGTGAGGTTATAAGCTGAAAGCAGAAACAGATTTTAATGAGATAATGGCAGAGTTTTACACTGCTTTTATTTTCTTCTACTGAAGATCTGGGGGAAAATATTCCACCTAAGTGGTTGCATTTCACTTGCTTTCCTGGAGATCTTTCATTGAATAAAATCCCACAAATTTAAAAAGAAATGTTAGCAAATTGGAATCAATAACAGACAAATGAAGAAAAGCAAAATAAGTCAAGTGAGGGAAGGTTTGGCATTTAATCCAGGGTCAAGGGAGGTTTTGGGGATACCTAAGAATTTAAGGTAATAGGGCAAGTGTGCTTCTAAAGTGTTTTCACTAGAATAGTCTGGAGGAAAGAATGAACATTGTGATAACTGAGGTATAAAATCAATGCTGCTGAGACAATATGAAGCAATTTATACTTTTCTCCCAGTAGTTGATTCAGGCTGTCTGCAGCAGCTGGTGGAATTCACTTGAAACGTTTGGATTTGGAAGATTCTCACTGACAAAACAGGTAGATGTTTTTCTTTTTAAGCTATGTTTAAGTATACCGATAATTGCTTTCCCTTTCTCCTGCATGTTTCGTGTAGTTAATGTTTCTTGTAACTGAAGTAGGCACTTTTTAACTACTTGTTTGTACAGTCTCTAGAAAAATAGTGACCTGATGAAGCTCTCTAGACTGTACTGCAATTATATCACTATTACTATTAGCCTCAACTGCAATCCACTTCCATAAGCTGTTTTACCATAGACCGATAATTTCGTAGTTCCCTGCAAGCAACACATAAGAAGCAGATTGTGACTTAACAGCAATTAACTGTTCGACCAAAACAGTAGGGTTTGATAGCAATTACATGAACAGTAGTACACTACAAGGCAGCCAGCCATTACAAATTTAAAACATAAACTACTACCTGCACAGTAGGTTTTGACACATATGGTATATAACATTTTTTGAGAAGCTTTCTTGTTCTAGCCTAGGCATGACATAAAGACATGTATAAAGATCCAGGTAACAAAAATAGTATTTCAAAACTCATCACCTGTTGGTCAGGACTGAGGTTATTGGGTTATTGCCTGTCAAGTATGATGTGCCCATTTATCTCATGGTAGTGTAAGAGTCATGATCTGATCTGATAGTACGCAAGTAAGCTGTGATTTCCTTACTCCTATTTGCTTGATTTCTTTTTGCTTGATTTAGGTCTGAAACTGGGTGCTGCACCTGCTGTCACTCAGGAGCTGTTACTGGTTGTGGAAATGAAGCTGTCTGTTGAAGTGCTATACCTGTAATGCTTCACAGTCTGAAAATTAATAACAATTTTTTTCTGCAGAAATTGCTTAGAGTAAAATCAAATCCTCACTTGGTACAGGATCCTAATTTCACTCCTATGCAGGCAGTGGTCTCTGGGATTTATGAAATACAGTGATTGAAAACTCTTCTGGAGAGATGGCTCTATATGCTCCTGGATTGAAAATGAGTAGCATCCCTCATAATCAGGCCCGCTAGAGAGCACTTTTCTTCTCTACTGCCTTTCATTATCTGTCACTCAATTATAAAAGACTTCTATCCTTGATTTCTTGCATCAGTTGTATTTTTATTTAGGGATGTAAGAAATTCTCTCTGCCAATATTTGATTTAGGATCTTGCTTCTGAAATGCTGACTTTAATTCATTGTTGGTATTTCTGAAACAATTTGGCTGAAAGTCTAGGGTGAAAGAACAATTCATCCTGCTTTCTCCCCTTCCCCCCCCCCCCCCCATTTCTATTCTTGTAATTTTTTGCTAGAGGTATTTCCGTGTGAAGTGTTGATATTCCTCTATTCAGAAGGTCCCAACATCATTGCCCACCATTTTTTTTAAATATTAGCTACCAATGAAAGGTCATTGAGAATAAAATAAGCAAAATCAGATTTGTATGACTTGTAAGTCATACAGCCCCTTCATTACATGAACTCTAGTGCAGAATAACTTTACATGGCTCAGAAATAAATTTGCATCTTAACCTGTAACAAGAGAAATATTTCTTATGTATGTGACAGAAATGTGAACATTTATATGAAAATTTATCAAGGCTGATAAAAGGGCAGCTGAATTTTCACTGTGGCTATGAATTAATTTTATGAAGTTTCAGAAAGATACTATATTCTTCCCTTCCCTTCTAGAAAAATCTAGGGGGTTTCTTTTTTTTTTTTCCCCACCTCGATTTTCTCAATTACAGAGGGCCACATTATAATAAGAGTGCTCAGGGATGATGGCGGTCACCAGCAGCTACAAAACTAAAGAACTGACATTCATGAGAAGAGTGGTCAAACAGAAAACAAGAGAAAAGGAAGAAACACTACAGGAGAAGACATTGTATAAAGGAGGACTTGGAGACTTGAAGGGTGATTCCTTGCGGAAGGTGAAGCCAAGATGCAGAAATAATGGATTCACAAATGGAGGTCAAACCAGAAACCTGAGTGACTAAAAATTTGTATGAGACATTTTGATTCAGGAAGTCAACCAAGATAAAAGGAAATCTGAAATAACAAAGAAAGACAAATCTCAACGTTAAACAATGAAATGCTGAGTATTAGGTCATATGAAAGAGTGAAAAATCAGCAGTTTTGTGAGCAACAGAATTCGTGATGTCTGGTTTCTTACAAATTTGTGGTTTGTGATTTCATTTTCTGTTGTCCAGGAAAATGTGAATGCTGATTGAAGATTTTCCTGGTGTTGAGCATTAATAATAATTAATAATTGTGCATTAACTGGACAGAGCACATGTTGCAGTCTTTCCAGCAGTAAAGGCAAGTGCAGATCTCTCTTCTTTAACCAGTCATCAATCTTCATGAAAACTGCAGGAAGTTGGTATTTTTAAGACCTTTACTCTGTTATCACTGAGGTTTCAGCTTACCAATGGGTTCAAAAATGGGTCATTAGGTTTAGATGCTCACGAAATATACACATAGCTGGATCAAATAAGCCTTAAGAAATAAAACAAATTGGGTGGAACAAATCCCAGAAGAAGAGCTGTGGTTATTGAGTGGAAAGGAGATGAATGAGGCAAGACACAGAGAAAGCTGACATTGTCATGGCTTCAGGAAAAATGGTAAAAGAGGAGGTAAGATATATTGAGATGGTGTTTAACAGAAAGAGAACCACGAAGTAGGCAGAAGAGAGCAATTTATTGAAAAGCAGGAGAGGAAGGGATAGGATGTGAAAAGGCTGTGGCTGGCAGGTTCTGAAGAAAGAAGAGGAAGAGGAACCTCTCCCACTCCTGCTCTCGCTCTCCACCGCTCCCCAGTGACAGGCAATATGGAAGAAGATATTTGAAGGCAGGAGAGAGGTCAGTAAACTGAAGGAGGAGTTAATGAGATGAGAAGAATAGTGAGCATATGCAGTAGTGGGAAATACAGCAGTGCCATCTGACTGAAGGGACAGAAGGCAGTGGGCACAGGTGGCCAAGGACAGAGATGTGGATATGGGTAAAGGATAATCTGACATAAGGATGAACTGTGTGAAGAAAATTGAGTAATGGGCATTAGATCACTTCTGCTTTGCAACTGTGTGTGCCAGAGCTTGAGGAGGAAGGCTGGAAGAGGGGCTGGCATGCCTGCTCAGCTATTTTGTTTTGTGAATGCTGCCAAAGGGGCAGGTGGAGCATAACTGGTAAATGCTTTGTTCATCAGAGAAGTATTGAATTACATCTGGTAATTATACAACAAGGGAACTAAAAATAATGGTTTGCCTGTGCGTCAGTGTCTCTGGAAGTATCGATTAATCATCGTACGAGTCAAAGCTGGTTGTGAACTCTCCAGCAAGACATGGCTTCATCAGAGGAAGCTGGTATCAGCACCGGGATCAGCATCTTTGATGAACTGTGGAGTGGAATTCCAGGGGACTGCCAGGTATCCAGCCCCTTCGAGCAAGGGAGCCAGCTGGCTCGGGGACCTAGAAATTTTGAAACCACAGGGCAACCCAGAGGGCAGACCCATCCCAGCGATCCAGACCTGGGAAGGGAGCAGACACTGAGCAAAATTAATGCGCAAGTGAAAATCACATCTGCTGTTCAGGAGGTGGGCAGCACTGAGCCTGATGAGCACCATATCAATTTCAGCCAGCAGCTGCCCAGGATCATACTTCATTTCAAAAATCCCATGTGTTGGTATTCGCAGACTTTCTTTTTCAACAGAAATTCCAGCTTTCACAAAACATCAAAAAATATTGTCTTTCCCAGTCTGAATAAAATGTATCAGTATTTCTAAGATTTGGCCAACTTGCTTGCCATGTGAATTTGCTGCTTGCAGGATCATAGGTTTCCTAGTCATGTTGAATTCTTAAAAAGTTTTTGTACTTGGTAATTTGTGCATCATTCTCCCACATATATCACTGATTTGATAATGAACATAAAAACAGTCTGCCACGACTTGAGTCTTCTGAAACAAACTTCATGTAAAGGAGGAAAGACCCTCTGCCTGCCTCTGGGCCACATCAGCAAAAGTGCAGAACAGATGTAACTACAAACCAAGTCAATAAGCTGCAAACATTCATCACTGATGTTTAGTGAGTGAACATTGGTAACTCAATTCAAGGGAAGTTTTGAAATTTTCAGCCTACAACTTGCTGCACTTCTGTTTGACCATCTGTAAACAGGGAACAGGCTTCTATAATCCTAGAGGCAATGCCAATAATTTTAACATATACATAGGTCAGAAAATGCCTATGGGTCTTTTCTTGGAAACAGCATGTAGGAGAAAAATAATCCTTCTTTGTTCAGACACAGCTTGACTAAAAATCAAACTTTCTGAGCATGCAAAAGACAACACAAAATTAAAAAGATACTTTTCTTCTAAAAGCTTTCCTCTCTCTCCCTATTTATAGCATTTGACTTTCTCTGTTGCATTTCTCTGTCCTGAGGTTACTGGCATGTCCTGTCCTTGACACAATCAGAGGTTAGCCACAGTGATGTTACAGCAGCCTGCACAAGGACAATAAAAACAGGATTGCTTCTCTGTCAGCCGCTGCTGAAACACAGAAGCTGAAAACTGTTTAAGATCATAGGGTTTGTTTCTTGTAGTGACAAGCTGGCAGGAGCTCCTTTCCTTATTACTTATCAGAAAGAAGTTAGCTGCTTTTAACACAATCTCTCCTTGCTGTTTTCTTAACTGTTCTTTCAGTATCTTTCTGACATAGACCAAGTCTAAAATGTCATCTTATCACGTCACATGTTGTAGTTTAGAAAGAAATATTTCTATTACAAGGAAAAATGGCCTTCTTTATCTGTTTTTAGGATGTAATCACAAAATGGAAAATACAGGAAAAATATTCAATCCTTAAATGTGAGTACTATGTAACTGTAAGCTTATCTTTACTAGTACCATCTAGTGCCTATCATTATTATCTCACATTTCAGGTATCTATAAGATACAATCATTCTTAGAGATAGAAATATTTTCCCTATATTATTTATGTGTATAGAGTTATATAAAGATGAGCTTTGGGACGAGGATTTTATAGCAAGTTTCCGGCCTATGAAAAATAGAAATAATGACCAAGCATACAGTCCTTTACTCAGAAAGGGTCATCTAAAAGACATCAACTTGCTGAAACAACCACTTGTGCTTTCTCTCACGGGTCTCACAGTCAATTCCAGTAATGAATCTGCAGCTCTTGATTTCATACATGTAGGAGAAAAGTGTTTAGACAGTTCAGAGGAACACATAATGCTGTATGCAGTCTTCACAGTCTTGTTCAGTATGCAGCTGTGGATGAGAAAACTTTCCAAGGAAGCTACGCTGGCAGGTCAGTCCAGAATGCTCTAAGAGAAAGAGAGATGTGGTGTGTATAACTGAACTAATGACAAAGACATTTCAACTGTAACTGGAAAAAAGTGTTTCACCTGCCACTGACTGCTGTTTTCCTTCCTGTTCCCAAGCAATGAGAGTCTTATAATCAATAAGTAGATAGGATGGTACAGAACTTTCATCGGCAAGAAGTGTGCACAGCTGTGCAGGAAATGGAGGTTGAACATTATAAAAACCCCAAGAAAATAGAGTCAGGACTATGGACATTTGGATAAACTAGGTTAAGCTCCCTGAATGAAGTTGCAAGTAACTATTAACAAGTCTGCAAAATTAAACAAGGAATAGATGACCAATAGCCAGTAACAAAAAAGTGAGTAATTGTGTGCAACCATGACATTTAATAAACAGCATGTTAGAAGAGAATATGATTGCTAAATATATTAGTGTCACACCTGCTACTGTCTATATTGCTTTTCTCCTTGTTTTCAAGATGACACTAACTGGATTAGCTATGAATAGATTCAACTGTAGAAGTCCTTTACCTACAAATAGTACACAGAATCCTGCAAACAGCACCTTGCTCACACCAGTCTGAAAAAAAGAAAAAGATATATTGTGTAATGGCAGAGAGGGTGGTGGTGACAGTTGGTGGTTGCTGAGGCTGAAATCTTCAACATAACCACAGACGTGTGACAGCAATTGTACAAGCTTCCCTCCAGACTTCGTCATTGTTGTTCTTCTACATTGACCTGCATGAGATAATTCTGCGGGTGAAAGACATACATATAAACCTTGACATCTTCCCTTGGTTAACAAATGTAATCTTGATACTACTAGTTTCTAACCACTAGAAAATGCCTTGCATAATCATATACCAAGACAGATATATGCCTTCTAGTAATCTAACCTGCTGGGAAAAAGCGAAGCAGATGAGAACATCCTGAAATATTTTCCAGCAGGGATAGGGAGCTACTCCCAGCAGTTGGCAAAAATCACTCAGAAAAAAGCAGTGCTTACTTTTAATCTTGCACATATCTTCTCTGTCAGCACTTTGTGTGGTTCTGCTTAGTTGGGTCTCATATTCAGCTCTACACAAGATCTCCTAATCATTCTCTATAGCCATCGTTGTCAGAAGCCGTGAGCCTTTTTAATGCTAAGTTTCTCTTTAGCAATATTCTCTTCCCCAGAATCGTACAAGAGGCTTGGTTTGCATTTCAGCTAGCTGATGCTTCAAGAATGACTTCCTCCTTCATTGAAAAAACAGTAACATTTGCCTCTTACCCCAGTTTGGGGCAGTTCAGAAATCCATCCTCCCTTTCTCCTGCTACCCTGTTCAGCCCTCTTGCTTTCTTTCCAATATTGCAGCAAGCCATGCTCAGAGTCCACTAGCACAGAGTGAACAGCTCTTGGTCTGTTGCACTCTGCAGCAGCCTCTGAAAAAAGCCTTTTTTACCCAACGCAGTGGCTGGCTGGTTGTGCTGATTCATAAACAGAAACAACCCCCACCCCTCCACAATCCGGCTGTGGGGCTGGGGAAAACGGGGCAGTACAGCTGGGTCAGATGCATAGCAAGCACTGTCTTTCACAACAGCAGGCAAGATGTCAAAAGCGTGAGACACCTGGCTTTGGTCACATGCATCTGATCAGAAAAAGACACTGGCATTTCATCTCCCTGATCTCTGCTTCTTGCAGAAATGCTGAGATGAGCTGCAAATGCAGCATTTTTACTAGTGCAAAATTCTTCTTAACCTTTGTCTCACTGACATTATGCTGTGCTAGAAAAATAGTGTATTTATTTTACAGTTTAATTCTAAAGTCAGGAAAAGTTTCCTGGAGAAACACAGATACTCCCGCATTTTAAAAATCTGTAATAACAGTAAGTTCCTACTCGTTGGAACAAGTACTTTTTCGAGATCAAAGTGCTGTCTGTTTTCATTACTCCTTTCATTATGATGCAAACAGAAAATACTCTGATCTAGAAAGAAGATAAAATATTTCAACCATTACAAAGTAGCAACCTCAATTCATTATTTTTTAAATAAATGCAGCTCTTCTATCAGATCATGGCACATGGCAGTAGTAACATAAAATCTTCACCAGTAGTTAAAGCTTAGAAAACAACCAAAGTGTTAAAGTAAAAACATCCTACGCTAAGTGACATGTTGAAATTCTGAAATGAACTTATTCATTTTATTTTATTTAGTTTTCATTTTATTCAGTTTTCCAGAGGAGTATTTACTGAAATGTGTAAGTTCACAAAAAATGTTCTTTTGAAATATTTTTCTGCCAAACTGTTCTAATTACACTTTCCGGCCAATTCCTCATCTATAGACTTCTCTGGTATTTTACTTCACAGACCCTTATGTGAAGTGTCACATCGTGGATGGAAGTGGAGAAGTCCTCGTTCAGCTTTCTAGCTGTATTGAAATCAGTTATTCCAAACTTAGAGGTTAGGCATGTTGCTAGAAGCTCAACAGCATTTTTGCCTCTTAAAGGCAAATGATTAGTAGCAGCTCTTGTCTCATGCCAAGTTCAAAGCTAGGTATGGGGAGCATCTACTACCTACAGACACTTCTCTGAAGATGGTGACGGTCCCAGTTCTGCTCTGTACCATTTGATGTATGTCTCCAAACATCCATTAGCACACATCTTAGAGGTAGACAACCTGTACTGGAGGTAAACTGAGGCATGAAGTAGGTACCCTTCTGTGGTAGTAAACAGTATCTTGGAATTCCATAAATCTAACAATATTAGTGTTGTCTTTGAAAGATTTCCAAATTTGGTATCCCTTGCAAGTGAAATAGAGATGCAGTCTTCACATCTTCTCTAAATAGTGCACACAAGCTGACCAAATGGTAAACAAGAGTCTAAATGTCAGGGCAAGTGGCAGACAAGATGAGATGCAGACCTACTCCTGCCTGCTTGTCTCTTCTTGCCTCTTGATACCCAGTCAGTGTGGGGTGTCAGGAAAGCAAACAAGCTCTAGATATACCTGAGATCTAGGCACTGTCTCCAGCGTGGAACAACGCAGGGCTCCTAACGATGCCAGTCTGACCGACTGTCCCTTGAGCAGGGTAGAATTTTCTTTACAAAACAGCAATTAAATTGAAAAAAAAAGTCATTCATTGATTCCCAAACAGTTGCTTGTAAACCCTTTAGGCTCTACAGATGGGCATTAATCAATTTCTGGACTCATGAAGGTCTTCAAGTGACCACAGTGCTCCCAGATTCTTAGGTTTGGAAGCAGCAAGCTGTGCCAGAGCTTGGCATAGCCCCCAAAGCCTGAAGCCATGGGTCAGTGTCACAGGCTCCACGGCAGGCTCACAGGCCAGACCAGAGATACCCTGTCTTGCGGAGTCCTGGTCTATCTGGAGAGCCATACAAACAAGGAGCAGCAGAGCCCAGTGGTTTTATGCCTTGGTCTGTTTCCAGGGAAGACAGCCACAGTCTCAGCAGCTTTAGCAGCAGCTGAGTAGAACTGACATCCTTGTCCCTTACACAGAAGTGTATCGCTACGAAGGCTTTTAGTAGCCATGCTTCTTTGACTGGGATATATCTTTCTGATTTTTTCTACATTTTGAGTAACTACACTGACAAAACTAGTTTATGGTTTAAACCAAGCCTCACTCCAAGGCAAAAATATGCTGAAGTAATCCCAAGAGGTCAAGGAACTCATTCGCTGGATGACAGAGTTACCAAAGGCTCTGTGTGTGGCTGCTCTTTTATCATTTTTAGGCAGGTTCTCTTGCCTTCATAAAGATCACTGCAGCTTCTATTTAATGGGATGACCTTTACAGAAACAATGGTAGAATTGCATAAGGGCACAGAGGCATTCTTGCCTTTAACTCTTTTGGGAGAGTCTTGCAATAGACAAACTCACCAATTAAAAAAATAAAAGAGTAAGATGATGCAAAGTAATATTAGCATAATAACATGCACCATTCTGTGTCTTCAAAACTATGTTAATACACAAAGTAACATTTTTGCCTGCTCATGGTGGGCTAGGGAAAACATTATCCTCACTACGAGAAGAGCAAACTAAAGAGCTGCAAACAGAGCTGAAGGGATCTTTTCCACAGGAAGTCTGTGGAAAAAAATGACTAGATGTCCTGAGGTTTTATTCTCAGCTAGTGCACTACTACTCTGGGACTTTACAACATTTGAAATAGCTTTGTATAATGTTCCACTATGATGTTACCTCATGACATCAGTCAGGATTTGTGAGAGGCTCTGTATGAATGCAGCAGCATTAGACCTGCAATTCAAACATCTCTCTCAGACCTATGAAGTTTTCTTTTTGCTAATGTCTCATTCACTAATTGTTTTGCATGCTGTTTCATGTAGAGGAACATGAAGAACAAAGCCACAAAGTTAAGACAGTCAATTATTCTTTACATATATCATAATAACTGTACATCAGATGATTAAGAATCTGTTACACTGCTTCCATACCATCATAATTTACCATTTTCTTATTTAGGTCAAGAGTTAACTGACTTGCAGTTCATAATGTCTCTTTTACATTTACCGGTGTATGAAGATAAAAATGCTACTAAGACCTAGAGTTCCTAAGACTTTCGGTCCTTGCTGTGGTAGGAACAGAAACACCCTGTCGGTATTCCAGGTTACTGAGGCCAAAATATGAATCATACTTCCTTCTGTCAACAGTGCCCTTGGTCACAATGGGGTTTTGCCCTCACAAGAGTGAGAGGTTGCTTTGTTACTTGATTTTCTGCTGGGAGAGGACACTGTGTTATGAACCAAAAGCCCACTGAAGAATGCCCTCCTTGGTTGCCCTAGAGCTGGTTCTGGTCAGGTCCCAGGCACTGCAGCACTGGTTTTCTTTTTGTGCCTGGAAAAGCCAGGGAGTTGATGCAATTCATGCTACAGTCGCTTCCGATCCTGGATGAGGTTTTACTGTCTTGGCCTTGCTCTACAGTTTATGTTGACAGAAGCTGACTTAAAAAAGGATTAAATATAGTTGTGCCTCAGTGTGACTATTCACACATACAAGGAAGGTGATGAAAAATAAATGAAGAGTGCATTATAGTTGTTTTACTTTGTAATATATTTAAAAGCTGTCTCCCACTGCTGTTCCCATTTTCCAAATTTGACTGGAAGGTGGGACTGTGTGCATTCTCCACTGCTTTGCATTTAACAGGGAAAAAACACTACTACCGTGATGAGGTAGGATTCTGCAATTCCCAGTTTTTAGACATGTAAATACAAGGGCATCGATGAGAATCAGACCTAGACAGCAAGGCTTTTACTGAAGTCAAATGGGCTCTGCAGATTTACCCAAACTGATTACCCAGATTCGGTCTTTACTAGAAGCTTAACGTGCTTCGTGTTTCAACTTCCCAAAGCAATCTGACTAGCTGACTGACAAGCCCAGAGCTGTATAACAAAGCAGCTTGCACTTTTCATTTGAAATAATATTTAGTTAAGGAAGCAAATTCTTCATTTATAAGAGCTATTGTGAAGAGGCATAGAGAAGCTAATACAAAGAAAATCATGGACAGCTTTTGCCACCTGTCCATTTAACTGTCACTTGAAGACAAAATAGTGTTTCATTGCCACTGCAGTGATTACTGATTAATGTTAAATATTTTCATTTCAGCCTTCTGAATAATTCTGATGGTCTTTGTCAATTGCAATAAACCAGATATTTGTTCCAAAATACTGGATACCAATGGACGCAAGTGATTCCTATTCATAAACCCATTTTTTCCCTGTCGGTGCTCACAAATTCTACTTAAATAAAGTTTCACCACTGTATCATACATAATGATTCACAAAAATTATTTCATTGTCTGTATGCAAGAAAACTCAACACTTTCTTAGATAAACAGTAGTGCTTAATTTTAACCTCACACTATTTTGTATTACTTTTCTTGGTCTTGTCCCATTTTGTTTCTCTAGTTGGGATCCAGGTGCTGCCTGAGACCTCCCGGTACATCACCATGGGCTGTGCAAAAATGCAAGATGACTACAGAATGATACAGACTTATTGCAAGAGGTGAAGAATGTGAAGATCACATAAAAACCACTGATATCAGGAAAATCCCGGACAGCTCACCTATTTAGCAAAGAAGGACTCTCTAAGTGGGCAAGAAGTCACAGAGATTATGAGTTTGAGTGATTTCAAACAAATGTCTCCAGCCAACCATATTATAAAGAAAAAAATGGTATATTAAAAAAGCAAGGCTATTCACAACTTTAGAGCATTTTAGGGACAAACAAATCAAGAAGTTTTGTTATGCTGCAAGAGCTAATATGAAACAGATTTCAAAATGTCCTGATTCTAATATAATGAAAGAGCTACTAGGTCATCTCAGCAAGACAATAAAATTGTGAAAACAGAGGTTACTCTTGAACAAATAGATATGCTGGTAAATGTTATAAAATGTTTGAGATACGATCAGCTCCCTGGTTGTAAGAACATTTCACTCTGGTGACAGAAGGTTTGCTGATCATCAACTTGTCACAAAGATGCAGTTTTAAAACTTAAATCAAGCATGGATTTTTTTAAAAATCCAGAGTCTTATAGACCTCCTTCTTTAATGTAAATGAGAGAGACTAAAATGCTGCTGTTGAGGTTTGTACGTAATAATACTTACACAGCTGAAACAGCACCCAAAAGGCTTTATAGAAGAAAGAAGCTCTTTGGTTAATATAAAAGAGGATTGCTCCATATGGAATAGCACCTAGAGTATGAAGAAGAAAACTTTAACAGTTTAGCTATCAATGCTAAGTGCTTCATATTTTGAAGAAATTATTTTGGGAGACATTTTCAAATGAGGATCAAAATTATCTATAAAAATCCTCTCACTTATCCTGGAAGGGAAAAAATCCAAAAAACTTTCAAGAATCATTGTATGGTAGAATAAGATAAAAATGACCCTTATTATCTCCTTGTTTTGATTTGGTTACCCAAACATTATCATTAAAATTCAGAGATATTGAATAAAATCATGAAATGAGCACAGTGAGCACAGAAATAATTCTTAAAAGGTTGTAAGTAATAATTGAACAAAAAACCCTCAGCAGATATATGTTGCAGTACTCTAACCTTGGGTCCATGAAAAGCTTAAAAAACAGTGAACACTTACTGAATGTAGTCGATAATAAAATGAAACATTTAAGCAGCATCTCACTGTTTATAGTAAGAAGAACTTAAATGAAGTATTAAGCCATTCTTAATGCGGTAGCTCAGGCAGGTGGAATTATCTGGTAAAATCCAGAAACTCTTGCCTCTCTCTGGTCAAAACAAACCAAACAAGCCAAAAAGTAAGAAAACAATTTTCAGAAAGATTCCAATGGCCAAGAATAAAACATAGTAACCTAGAACACATAAAAGGAGAGGGGATAAGATGGAAAATCCAGTGGCAGCATCTTTTAAACAGTATGTTAGGGTCATGTGTGTCAGATACTCTATGGAATGAGGCATTAAGAGAATTATGACTAGATCATAAAATGACAAGCTAATTCTCATTTTAACAATTACAAGACTTTTCCTCCAAGATTCTGGCACCCATGAAATATCACCTAGTAATTAAAACTGTATTTACTAATTGGTCACAGAAGAGACAAGCTATTGAATAAAAATTATAACAGATCTCAGAAATGTATCTTAATCAACAGGAAAATAAAAATAATTTCATATCTTGATTGAAAGAAAGTGTAGTAAATAGATGATTTCCTACCAGGAGGAAGGGGAGAGGCAAGGGAAGGAGAAAGGGGGATATTCAATATAAATGTATGCTCTTTGCTTATGTTATTTATAATATTTCCAGACAAGAAACAAAGTAGGCTAGCTTCATTAGAAAGTATAATGCAAAGGCTGAAGTTTCCATGATCAAGATTATGTCTAGAATATATGATTCATTGCTGCTTTTAAAAGACAAACTGCATAAAAACCATTAAGTTATTTAGTCTGGACTGTAAATATGAAATAACAGCAAAAGACTGAGACGAGATCATGCAGATGATAAATACTTGCTCCCAAACTAACCATCACACAGAATTCAGTACTATCTAGTTTACAGAACATGTATTTCTCCATTGTTATCTCACAAAATATATAATATTGCCCCAGATGTCTATATGAAATGCAAAACAGTCTGGTTTTCCTTCATACATACAATATGGGAATACTAGATGGTAAAAATATTTTGAAAATCCATCTTGAAAGCAATAAAAAATTGCTAGAGACAGAACTTGAACAGGACTTATAGACACGTGTATTGGGATTTGGTCCATTCGGAAGATTTAAGATGGGCAGAGGGAAGCTAGTCTTGTTGTTCTTTGTAGGGGGAAAAAAAAAGCAATCTTATAACCATGGACCCAGGCAACAGCTCCCACTATATATCGCTGGAAAAAAACTATTAGTACAGTATCTAATAACGGAAGACTTGACATATTCTGTAAGAATAGTGCCAAGCAAACTCTCCAAAATGGACAAAAGTAGTGGTATACCTTGCAAAGAAAAGATGACACAGCAGAAATACTAAGCTTGTGGGAAGCTTTTATATAGATAGTATAACCTTGTGAAATGAAAAGAAACAAAGAACATTCCAAGGGCAAAATAATTTAATTGGATAGTCCTCCTTCTCTGATATTCCATACTGCCTCTCTTCCAAAGCATTTTTACCTCCTCCATACTAGCAAATAGTCAGCACCACAATAAAGGTCTCAGAAAGCTAAGAGAACAGGTTAAATATTCATACCAAGTTATGGTAGTATTCATATAATTTGAAAACAGAAGATCTACACTCAATATACAGTTAGGTATTCTTAATCATTTAGAAAGTTGTCTTAATGCCTGCCACAGTTACTACAATGGAGATAGTTTATTGCAAATGGCTAAAATTATATACTTTTTATTTTGAAAACATTTTTTTTCTAATTTCCCAACCAAAGCATTCTTTTCTTGGTTTCATTGTTGTATTTTCCTACTCAAGAGCTTCAATTTACAGAGGACCAATAGACAGTTAATATGCAAAGAGATGCAAAGAAAAATTAACATAGTGAGGCAGATCAAAACCAACTTTCTTCGTCCAGCACCCTGGCTGCTCAGATTAATTTAGAACTAGGTTATCACATGGGTGAAACTGTTCAGAGGCACTACATCCTTGCTTATTCCAAGGTTTGCAGGTGTAAACTGCAGTTGTATATACACTTTCAAAGTAACTAGTACAAATCAAGTCAGTAAAGCTTCTGTAATTATTTAAGAAATTGAGTTGTTAGGTGAAAATAAAGAAGCAAACACAGCCTGGCTAAAAAGCTACATGTGACCAGGAGAAAGAGGACTCTAACTTCTGTCAGTAGAAAGCACACTTGTCAGAAACTTTTACTAAATTTTGTTGGAAATCTCATTTTAGAACTAATCTTTCCCATCTGTGATCTTCCCTTGCTTGAGTCAAGAGAGGCAAAAGTCCAGACCTGGGTTGGAATGAGAGCAGAGATGAGTGGAAGCCCGTTGTACCACATCCAGCCTCTCTACCTGTGAATTTGCTTCCAAGAGGCATGAAGAGGCATTAAAACGTGTGAGGCACCTCTGCTCTGCAGCTCAGGTCCATGCAGGCTAAATGCCATGCTATTATATGGCTGCAAAATCCTGCCATCAGTGAAACAAGGAATTGGTATCCTCTGTGCATTCAGAGTTTAGATTTCTATGCAAGAATGAACTGCACTGGGAATAACACAATCCCACACAGTATCGATGTAACCATCCAAATATCTTTTCTTTACAGTATACAAATTAAGCATCTATACCAGCTTTTAAATGTATCTTTCCACACAGAAACAAACCAAAAAGAAGGGGAAAAAATAGTGATTCAAGGCAACGAAAAAAAAATAGTTCCCAATTTCAGAGTTTCCAAGTCTTTAAGTATTTTGTGTTTCACAGTACTGCTGAAGAAGCAGTATTAATGGTAAGGCAAACATGCAGTTCTGTCCAATAAACAATTCAAAATTAAATGGGAAATAGTTTATGTATGTTCTCTTTTCTGCAGTTTTTTTCTGTTCCGATGAGGCCAAGTGACCTTGTTATTAAGACTCCAAACCATATTTGTGAGATCAGGTTTCCATTCCCAGCCTCTGCGGAAGAACTGCTGTATCATCGAGTAAGTCACTTTCCCTCTTCATGGCCTCAATTTCTGTCTGTACAGAAGCAGTAATATGACAGTCATACTCAAATGCATACAATTTATTACATTTTAAATTGTAAGGCAGAGACTGAGTCTTGCTGCCTGTTCATGTAGACACCAAAACAATCCTATTTCTGTCTTGCTGCTGTTCAAAGAATTTTGCTGTCTGCTGTGCCTCCGTATTTGCGCTCAGAGTCTGAACTGCAAGTGCCAATATACACGGATGAAAGCTAATCTCAGCATTGCCAGCCTGTCTAGAATTAGGTGACACCTAGAATCATATTAGAAACTCCATCCCTCTCTTCCTCCCTTGCCCATTCACATGCATGCACACTAAGACACCTGTCTGCACAAGTCTAACAGCCAAAGGAAGTTCCAAAAAAGCTCCCAAATTCTTCTGGGATTATCTGAACCGTATCTTGTGAAAGCTTCGTTTCAATATTTTTATTACAAGCACAAGGATTTACGAGTCCATAAACTGCAAGTTGCCTTCTGTACAGCTTACCGAAAATAAAAAAGGAATCAAAAAGGTTTATGAGATCACCATCCTGCAAGTATAGTGCATTCCCCACATAAGCACAGAACTGATCTGCTTTAAGCAATAAGATACATGCTCTGACATCATGAGAATTGCATGTCTCCTACCCAAGGGACCCAAACAAGTAAAACGGCTCTGGAAAATTGCTGCAAACAGCAAACCAGTGTCTTTTCCTCATACATCATATTTCATGGCAAAGCACCGCAAACTATGCTTTGGAAAACAACCCTGTGCTATCAGCTGGTGTGCTAGCATCTTTCCTGCACGGCTCTACTATTTTAATGGTTAATAAGGAATCTAGTGTCATCACTTTTCCTCTCTGTCATCCTCAACTCTCAAACTAAAGACCATCCATAAGGATTCTTCAAGAAAGCTACCAGTAATCCTATTCTACACACATTCTTGATACATAGAGCTGAACCAAATTCAAACATAGCTTAGAAATACCTAGAATAATCTCTAATACAATTAATCCATTACAGACCTCCCAGCTATTCTCCAATGCAGAGTTAAGAATAGAAGACTGTTTCACAGGACTGCTGCGAGACAATTATTTGACAAGAGGTTGTATATAGGACTGGTATAGACCTAATATTAAGATGCAGGGGGAAAAAATAACTTCTATCCAATAAATGGTCAAAAATAAATTAGAAAACAGTTTACATTCTTTTTCCTGCTGTTTCTTTCTGTACAGGAACGGCTGAATGACCTTGACAACAAGGCTCCAGACCATACTTGTGAGATCAGGTTTCTGTTCCCAGCCTCTGCTAAAGAATTGTAAAGACTTAAGAAGCCTCTGCTGTTGCACAGAGATTGAATTTCATTAACATGAAACAAACAACCCAGGGTTCAGAATGCTGCAAAGTAGATCAAAAGGTTAATTCTTCCTTTGATGGAACAAGAGAGAGCTTTTAATACTCCAGCATACCCACAACACTGACACTAATACAGGATTGTGAGTTTGTCAGACACGGACCGAAAGATGATAGCATTAGCCACTTAGAGGAGACCTGGGCCTGAGTCCTGCCGGGTGACAAACGTGTGATCAAGCACTTTGACTGACAAACAGCAGAATGCATAAACCACAAGAAGGTTTCATTGCCAGAGCACAATATTCTCAAACAGAAGTAATACCTTGATGAAAGAAGCTTTGTTCTGAGAAAAACAGCCCCACTGGGTTTGGGTTACTATGCTGGTGCTCCATCAGTGTCTACAAGATTTCATCCTACGCAGACAAAACCTGATTAGAGGCCTCCTCTTCCTTTTGCGTTTGGTTGGTTTTTTTTTTTTCTTTTTGGAGGAGGAGGAGGGGAGGGGGGAATATGATGCAGTATTGCCAGACTTTTTTCTAATACCTGCCTGTTAGTTCTAGATGTTTCCCCATAGTGCTTTTTTCCAAGTTGCAGAAACACTTTCTGAAGGTTGAAACACCTTTAGCACATCTCTTACTCTCCTGAACACAAGCTAACAACAGTTTCCTACTGCAATAAAGGCTGGACAGAACATTGTTTCTTTTTTGAATAAATTTCTACATAATGAGGTTTGGGGTGTTTTTTTTTTCATGGAGAACAGGGACTTTCAGAATTGCCAGACTAACAGTCCTGCTTTTTTTTTTTTTTCCTTAAAGGTGAAAATATTAACCATTTCACTGTTGCGAAAGTGAAATCATAAGTTCAAAAACACAAAACTGAAGCAGAGTATTTTGCTTGGTCTCAGCATAACATCAAACCACAATTCCCTAAACTAGCACAGGCTTCATGCCCATTCTGCCCTGGAGGCTAAGCTCTCCATCATCCTACACCTTTTGTGAGGCATGGTGACCTCCCTTCTTGCTCTTTTCCATAGTGTAGGTGCCATCAAGTTTGACAGACCAATCCAGGGGTTGAAAATAACTTTCTAAACCCATTTTATTGCTTGAAAAAATGTTCAGCCGTTTGCTTTTTTCCCCTCTTAATGGAAGTTGTCTGCAAAAATAAACTCTTAGCAAATCTGTTTGGCTGAAAACCTCTTACTTCATCAGATGTCTCTTTCATATTTCCTATTAGAGTCCTAGATTTGTTTTGTTATTTCTAGCAAAATAAATTTTGTTATTTCTAGTTTCTATTATAAAAATCCTATTTAGATATGGGCCTTAACTTCTAAGCTATCAGAACAGCAGGGAGACAGGACCAGACAGAGGGGAATTCTGCATAACCAATACATCAAGCTATTGGCACAAAGAATGTTTATATTCTGTTTATATTTAAATGGTTAGATGGAAACCAACTTGCAAGCTTCACTGAGGTTACTGAAAAAGTGCTTCTGTACTAGATGTGTGGTATATGTGGCTGCTCCTGCTTGGTTATTACTCTCTAAGGATCCTCCACTTGAACACGTATGTGATACCACATACTGGGAACTGTAGTCTTTGCAAACTGCACTTCATAAACACTGTTGATGTTGCCATCTGCTTTATTTTTTTAAAAAAAAATTAATTCTTACAAAGTGAAGTGTTAGTGTATATGCAGTCAGCCAGTCTCTGAAAAGGCAGAGAACAGGGAAGTTCTCAGACACTAGCTTCCCACACCGTCATCCTTTTGGAGGCTTTAAATGGCTGGTACTATCATGCAAAGAGTGATTATATCTGCATTCATCTTCATGTATGTCTGAATGATCACCACATGTAAAGCAAGAACCAGATTTTCACGTTCATTTAAACTGTATGTCAAGGCAGAACCAACTCCAGCATTTACTGTAACAAAAATCCAAACTCTTTTGCAGCTATAGCAATGTAACAGATACAATGTGTCTGAAAATACCTTCAGGACGCTATTCCCATTCATTGCAGAATCTACTTTGTAGAAGAAACAAAACCAACATTTTGAGAATAAGTGCAATCCTTTACAAGGAAAGACTTATCTTCTTCATTTTTACCATCAACTTTGAAGGATTTTCTCTTTCTTTTGGTATAATTTAGTCAGACACCTTCATCTCAGCTCTCAGTCCAGATCCAAAGAAAGGAAAACAACTAGGGATTATCACACTGCAGAAATGCTGTACACGAAAGAATACACTGGCTTCTGTTGCAGAGAAAGAGATCCGAAGAAGACATTTGTGGTAGTCAGTGGGAAGGCTGTATACTCAGTGTGGCAAGAATACCTTCCTGTCTGCCACAAACCCTAACTCTGGCCAAATGGCAATTATTCAAGTAATGTCATCATTAATCTGAGTGGTCTGTGGGAAAAAATAATTTGTAGGTACCTAGTGTTGGTCTTTCAATCTGCGTGAAGGGCTTCTACATAAACGTAGCAAGATTTCCATGCAGGAGACTTCTCAAAATGTAGGTTGCTTAATGTTAGCTTCTGACTTGAAAAATACTGACCTCAATTGAAAACCCAGAGGTAGAATCAGAAACAAGAGTGCTGTATTCACATCTTGCTGATGAAGCATTCACGTCTGGACATTTCCTCCTGGCAACTGCATACCCAGTAAATGTATTCTGTAAGACTCCCAAGCAATAGAACTACAGGCCTTTTACTGATTAATCCTGCAGGGGTTTGAAGGGCACTGTCAAAGAATCATTAAAATTATAAGCCCTATTAATTGACATCTTGCCTATATGTTGGCCAAAGAAGGAATAATTTTCATTCCTTTTTCTGGGGATTGATTCATCTAGTTTTAAGATGAATAAGGATAACCTATTTCATTGCAAATGAGCTCTAATTAATGTTAATTTACAGCTCTGGAGAGTTAATTTCAATTCTGCGCTGCCTCTACAGCATTGCAGCCATCAACTCAAAACCAGGGAAAGACACAAGCTGAGGAGCAGCTATGCTTAAGCCCTTGTTCTCATGGGTGACTTCAACTTACCAGATGTCTGCTAGAAATACAACACAGCACAGAGGAAACTGTCCGGGAGGTTCCTGGAGTGTGTTGAAGATAACTTCTTGACACAGGTGCTCAGTGAGCCAACTAGGGGAGATGCCCCACTGGACCTGCTGTTTATAAACAGGGAAGGACTGGTGAGTGATGTGATGGTCAGAGGATGTATTGGGCATAGTGATCATGGGATGATAGTTTTTGGTTCTTAAAGAAGTAAGGAGGAGAGTCAGCAGAACCACTACCTTGGACTTCCAGAGGGCCAACATTGGCCTGTTTTAGAGCCTCATTGACAGAGTCCCTTGTGAGATAGTTCTGAAGGACCAAGGGGTCCAGGAAGGCCAGGCATTCTTCAGAAAGGTAGTCTTAAAGGCACAGGAGTGGGTGTCCCCATACGCCAAAAGACAAGCCGGTGGGGAAGAAGACCAGCCTGGCTGAACAGACAGCTTTGGCTGGAACTCAGGGCAAAAAGGAGAGTTTACCACCTTTGGAAGAAGGGGAAGGAAACTCTGAAGGACTATAAGGATGCTGTGAGGTTGTGCAGGGCAAAGATTAGAGAGGTGAAAACCCAGCTAGAACTCAGGCTGGCCATTGCCGTAAAAGATAACAAAAGATATTTTTACAAATACATAGAAACAAAAGGAGGGCCAAGGATAACCTGGATAACCCCCATCCGTGACTGGATGCAGCGGGAAACGTTGCCACAAAGAATAAGGAAAAGGCTGAGGTAATTAATGCCTTCTTTGCCTCAGTCTTTAATAGCAAGACCAGCTTCCCTCTGGGTACCCAGCCCCCTGAGCTGGAAGGTGTGGATGAGGAGCAGAATGAAGTCCCCACAGTCCAGGAGGAAACGGTTAGTGACCTGCTGCTCCACTTAGATGTACACAAGTCTGTGGAGCCAGGTGGGATCCACCAGAGGGTGATGAGGGAGTTGATGGAGGAGCTCACGAAGTCACTCTCCATCATTTATCAAGTCCTGGTGAACTGGGGAGGTCCCAGCAAACTGGAAGTTAGCCAATGTGACATCTATCTACAAGGGCAAGAAGGAGGATCTGGGGAACTACAGGCCTGTCAGCCTGATCTCAGTGCCAGGGAAGGTTGTGGAGCAGATCAGCCTGAGTGCCATCACATGGCACGTGCAGGACAGCCAAGGTTCAGGCCCAGCCAGCATGGGGTTATGAAAGGCAAAACCTGCCTTTCAAACCTCATCTTCTTCTGTGACAAGATGATGTGCCTAGTGGATGAGGGAAAGGCTGTGGACATTGTCTACCTGGACCTTAGTAAAGCCTTTGACACCATCTCCCACAGCATTCCCCTGGAGAAACTGGCTGCTCACGCCTTAGACGTGTGTACACTACACTGGGTTAAAAGCTGCCTGGTCGGCCGAGCCCAAAGAGTGGTAGTAAGTGGAGTTAAATCTGGCTGGTGGCCAGTCACAAGTGGTGCTCCCTAGGGCTCGGTATTGGGGCCAGTCCTGTTTAATATCTTTATCAACAATCTGGGTGAGGGGATTGAGTGCACCCTCAGTGAGTTTGCAGATGACAGCAAGTTGGTAGGGAGTGTTGATCTGCTGGAGGGCAGGAAGGCTCTGCAGAGGGATCTGGACAGGCTGGACCCATGGGACGAGGCCAGTTGTATGAGGTTCTGCAAGGCTCAGTGCCGGGTCCTGCCCTTGGGTCACACCAGCCCCACACAGCGCTACGGGCTGGGGGCAGAGCGGCTGGAAAGCTGCCTGGTGGAAAAGGACCTGGGGGTGCTGGCTGGTGGCCAGCTGAACATGAGCCAGCAGTGTGCCCAGGTGGCCAAGAAGGCCAACAGCATCCTGGTTTGTATCAGACACAGTGTGACCAGCAGGACTAGGGGGGTGATCGTCCCCCTGTACATGGCACTGGTGAGGCCGCACCTTGAATGCTGTGTTCATTTTGGGTCTCCTCACTACAAGACTGATACTGAGGTGCTGGTGAAGGGTCTAGAGAACAAGCCTTACAAGGAGCAGCTGAGGGAACTGGGGCTGTTTAATCTGAAGGAGGCTCAGGGGGAATCTTATCTCTCTCTACAGCTCCCTGAAAGGAGGCTGTAGGCAGGTGGGGGTAGGTCTCATCTCCCAGGTAACAACCAACAGGACAAAAGGAAACGGCCTCAAGTTTCATTAGGAGAGGTTTACATTGGATATTAGGAAAAATTTCTTCACTGAAAGGATGCTGAAGCATTGGAACAGGCTGCCCAGGGAGGTGGTTGAATCACTATCCCTGGAGGCATTTAAAAAAACGTGTAGATGCAGTGCTTAGGAACAGGGTTTAGCGATGGACTTGGCAGTCCTGGGTTAATGGTTGGACTTGATGATCTCAACTAAATGATTCTATGATTCTGTGCCTCTTTCTGTGATATTCCCATTTTACTCCTTGTCTTTATTCCTTTCTGATACCATCTATAGGAAAACAGGATCTGTTTAGCAGTTCATCTGCTCCTGCTGCATAATCCTCTGTAATAGACTGCTGGAAGTTTCAGGGATAATTATGTGACCAGAAAGGTTCTGGCAGTGGGTAGTGCCCTGTGGCAAGAATGAATGATCTTGAAAAGAATAGTTTATTTCCATGCAGAGTCCTTCTAGAAAGACAGAGGAATGCTGAGAAATCAGCAGGAAGGAATGTCTCTCCAATAAAACCACAGAATTTGCAGGCAGTATCCCAAATCTGTCTACCCAGAGCTGTCACAGCACTTTGACCAAGCCATTTAACTTCACCATATCTCAGGCTTCTCAGTTGCAAAGCAGAGACAAAGTAGTCCTGACAAGGGTGTTCTGTTTCCATCTCAAGACAGGGCTTATAAATTGGGCATTGTTTAAGTGTTTTCAGGCTCCCAGAACTAGGTTTAAATGTTATTAAAGACAGAAGACAGCTGAATTCCTTAACAGACTGTGCTTTCCACAGGGCTCAGTGTTTTCTTAAAGGGTCTTTGTATGGTAATGTGACATTTTGCAGCCTATGTGTAGGCAATTATCTTTGGAAGAAAAATAGAAAAATGACCAATTTTTTATTATTATTTTGAGAAGAGGCTTTGATTAAAACACATTTCTGGGGGAGCTGATATTCAAGGATGGAATGTGGATACAAGGCTGATTCAAGAGCTGGAGCTGTTGTTAAAGGCGCTAGGATTAAGACGCTTGAGGAGGCCTTAGCTAAAGCATTCAGACAGCATCAGAATCCATCACCAACTGGAGCCGGTGTAGTCTGTTGTGTCCTTAAAGTATTTTGCAGTATCTCCTAGAAGGTCTTTCACAACTAGACTGCTGTATTCCAACATTATTCTAAGTGAATGACAGAAAAGAATAATTAAAGGGCTTTTTTTTGCTGCTTAGAATCTCAAAACTCTTTGGACTACTTTGTAAACATGACATGCAAAATCAGTCATTAATAATACCTAGTTATATTGGCTTGAGTGCCAATTTACTAATAATTCTTATTGTTCTCAGAAAGAAGCTGCTCCTATAGTAATGAAGCCTGTGAAGTTTTTACCACAACTATACTGGCAGCAGAAACAGATCTTATGCATAGACACTCTGAAACTGCAGCCTAAACCATGCATATCATCTCCATCCATGTAGCACCTTTCCTGTGTGAGCACAAGTACTTCCTTTGCTTTACTCACAAACAGCACCAGAAGTTAAACCGGTTGTCAGGCATACAGCATCTCCATGCTGTGCATGTTATCACTGCCTACTTAGAACAGCTGATCAGTTGCATTCCAGGCTCACAAAGACCTGACTAAGCAGTACTTCAGGATGCTTGGTAATCTCCAAGCCAGGAAGGTATGTATTCACATATCTGTATTCATGACCAATCCTACCCAACCCATTTGTTTTTCCACCTGCATTCTTTCCGTTCTAATTTGACATTCATCTATCATTCCTACATTCCACAGTTACACCAACAAAGGAATAAATCCAGGTCCCTTCAAACACTTCCTTTAACTACTTCTTCCTTCCATGCTCCCTCCCACACATAACAGCCATACATTTATGGGTTTATGGTTGAAAGCGTTTGTCACGGGGATGAGGAGGCAAGAAGACAGGTTGGGCAGCAAACTGAAAAGCCACAAATGCATATTCTTCAGGATTCAGTATTTCAGTGTCTGTGCTGGATGTCAATGCTTTTGAAGTAATGTTTTCTCTGCTTCCCTTGGTGCAAAGTTCAGGAGATTCGAAAAATAACAGAGGCTTCATTTAAAAGCACAAAAAATGACAACCAGCCTCTACCTGGGATTTAGGCTAGGATCACATGACCATAAATTTCAAATAGTAATTTTTAAATTAAAGGGGACTAGGAGAAGACAAACCCAAAAATCAGTTTTTTAAAGGTTATATTTTTCATTCAGAATGAAAATGCAGCCAGCTTCTGGGCAGCTTCATTCATGAGCCTTTGCTTGTAAATAATAAAGAGAGTCAAGTACAGTAACTTACTAATTACTTCTCCTTCCACCTTGCATTTCCTGGATTTTGTGTTTCTTAGCCCTGAAGATAAAGCATGATCCAGAGAACAATGAGTACCACTCCTCCTCTGACAAGAAAGTAAGCTACTCAGCTTTATTATGGAACAGTTTGCTTCTTCCTGTGCATCTGAAGAGCAAACCAGGTGGACAGGACAAGGGACCCAGTGGTGAGCAGTAGGCTGCTTATACAATTTCCCATTACCAGAGAGACTGTCAGAGCAGTGAGGTGCTTATTCTACTGGAAGGCAAATTGGGTCTGATGACATTTAAGCCCTCCAACTGAATCACCCCTAACATAAGAAATCTATTCCCCCAACAGCTTTGGGGTTTGGCCTGTTTTTCAAAGGAAATGAGTCATTTTCTTCGTACTATTACAAATCTCTGCCAAAAACCTGTTAGCCAGTTTCAACCAAATCCATCAAAGAGTATAGATTCCTTATTAGGATTGTGAAACTAGGCAGCCAGGTAGAGAAATGCAGGAATGCAGGAAGTAGCCTCTTTTCAGACACCAAAGGGTCTACAGGAGAGTCCTACCCCAAGACAAAAATCTCAGGTTTTATTGCTTCCACTGCTGCTGGAAACACAAATTTGACCTTTTAATGTCAGATGAGAGATAAAAAGGCTGTTAATGATCCCTGTTATTGCAAGAACCATATAATACGGCCTTCTCCTAAACGGATCACAGTACAGTTTACGAAGGACTGTGATCCATTTAGGAGAAGGTTGTATTATATGGTTCTTGCAATAACAGGGATCATTAACAGCCTTTTTATCTCCCACCTGAACAGATCCTGCATGGAGGAAGCAGGGCATCAAGTTGGATTACAACCCTGGACCTCAGGAGAGCTAACTTTGGCCTCTTCAAGGACCTACTTGGAGGAATCCCATGGATTAGGGCTCTAGAAGGTAGGGGGCTCCAAGAGAGCTGATTAATATTCAAGCATCGCTTCCTCCAAGCTCAAGATCAGTGCATCCCTAGGAGTAAGAAATCAAGCAAAGGGGGCAGGAGGCCTGCATGGGTAATCAAGGAGCTTCTGGCAAAACTCAAAAAGAAGAAGGAAGTTTGAGGGCGACAGAACACTGGAACAGAGAGGTTGTGGAGTCTCCTTCCCTAAAAACATTCAAAACCAGCCTGGACACAATTCTGTGCAGCCTGCTCTAGGTGAACCTGCTTTAGCAGGGGGTTAGACTAGATGATCTCCAGAGGTCCCTTCCAACTCCAACCATTCTGTGATTCTGTAAAACCATTTGTGTTTCTTGTCCCACAAGTCCATTTGAAATTCTGTCCCAGAATGTCACTGTTCTGATTGTCAGAAGTCAGGAAATTAGAAGGACATTCAGTTTTTCTTGGCAGGTTTGTATTATCTGTTCCAATGCAAACATTGCCCTTTAGCTGGAAGATCTCTTCTTCTCTCATGTCTGCCTTCCCTAGAGTCCATTATCGGTTTCCAGAACCTCTGCCCTCTCACCCTTGGCTTACTGAGGCTAAACCAGACAAACTCTGTTAATCCTCTTTGTATTATAAAGCCTCCATTCCCATTATCATCTGTTTTGCTTTCATTCTTGTCTCCTGAACATGCTTGCTCAGAAGTCTACACAGTCATGCCCTGTCCTTTACTCCTAGTACTTTATTTCTTCTTTTGTTTGCTTGATACCAGTCCTAAGATTGCACTTACTTTTTTTATTTCTATTACACTGACAGCTGACAGATATCCTTCATCTTTCTGCCCCTTTGTCATTTCCAACTCACGGACTCTGAGCATGTCCCAAAATTTCTGGTTATTAATGTGGTGACGCAAGTCGAGGTGGACTTAAAGGAAACACTATGTCTGCGTGGCTGGGTTCAGACAAAATGGCCTTTATTGTTTATGCAAACTATTTATATATCTTAGACAGTGCAGGTGTTAGACCCTAAGAGGTTTTTGTGTCCTTCTTCTTGCTTGCTATTTGCTGTTGCTGTAGGTGCCTGTATGCTGCGGTTCTAAGTTCCGATTTTTCACATCCTGTTTACATACCTGACAATTTGTGGCTGTCTTAAAGGTACACGGCTAAGTCTTTGAGGTCAACTAACTTATCTGCAGACCCGCTGCAGACCCCAACATATTAATTCTATGCAATGATCTTAATACTTAGAAATATTTAAAATCAGCCTGTTCCTCAGACTCAGATCCTTAAGGTCATATGATTCTTTCTGTACCATCTCCCAGTTTGTTATCTGATGGTATCTCCCTACTTTGGGCCACCAGTAATTTCATCAGCATAATTTTGGGTTTGTGTCAATATCATAAGGAAAACAATGAATTGGATTGGTCCCAGAACTGTTCCTTTGGAAGCTCCATCACTAATCTCCCTCTAAGCTGGTTCTTCCATCACAATAACTTTTTATCACAGTTTTAATGGATATACAGTCTAGTTAATCAGTCTCCCGCTCTTTCAAATTTTTGCATATTCAAAGATTTGTGCCCTTTTCAGTCTTTCCATTTCATTCCATGACAAATTGCTCCTATATATTAATACTTACAATAGTTCCAGTCTGTATCTTAGAACTCCATCAGTCACACTGGCCAGTTTTACATTAATAGGATTCAGCACAATCTCCTTGCCAGCCACAGATGATAATTAACATTTTTCACCTCCACAGCTATTGATTGTGCAGTACAGGCTAAGAGGACCCTAAGGCTTGCATTCAATGGGAGTGATTGTTATTGGGGAAGAGCATTTCTGTCTGAGCACTTCTTCTCCATAGCTTCATTACTTTTTTATCTAACTTCAGCCAGAGCCAGCTGCTCATCTCTTCAGGGCAACTGAAAGCTATGAGATCATGATAGCTTCAGCTAATATTAGGCAGCCTAGAATGGGGTATCATCCACAGAATACTGGGACTTCAAACTCTCACCACCTTTCCTGATGTCCCCCTACACATACAGATGGAGAATCTGAGCTTTCAGGCTACATGTGTGAAAATTTTTATTGGTTGAAAGTTTTAAGTTCAGAATCAGTATAGTGTTGCTACTGTAGCTCTGCTCCTATGGGGTCTGAGAAAGAGTGGGCAGAGAACAGAACGCGGACAATGTATCTGACCATCTAAAAATGAAAGGTGAAAGCAAACATAGGTAAAGGACATGAATAATAAACCGACTAAATAAAATCAGAAATACTTTCAACATTCTTTACATTAATTCAATTTTAAAAGTCTTAGGAGATGCCTACTAAGGGTTGTTGATTCAGCCTCCTAAACAGAGTAGTGATTTTTGAGGTTATGATGACTGCCACCCATAAGATGTTATCTATCTGAGAAAGAGAATAAACAGGTGCCCTTCTCAATATTTCACAAGACAAGTGAAAAACAAAAGGTTGGTCAGACTTAACTAAACACAAGCATTCCTCTCACAGTAGTTGTTCCTGGGAATTCACACAAAAAGTAAATTCATAAAGAGGATCTATCTTTAATACTTTTGGACAAAAGCAGACTACTCAGAGGTTGGGATTGCAAGGCGCTTTTTCCCAACAGTCAATATTCACTGATTTCTCAAAAAAAAAATGCTCTTAGCATCCAGCCGCTATTTCAAACCACAGAAGTTGACTACTCTCTATATATAAAATGGGAGATACATACGCATTCAAGAATTGAAGGGGGACATTCCAGTAAACTAGCAATTGCACAGATTTTCAATGATCAGTTCATTTGGGATGACAATTAAAAGTTTTTTTCCTAATAGGAAAACACATTAAAACATGCCAAGCTCCTCTACCAAAAGTAGTTCTCTAAATAGAGAAAATAATTTTTTACATTTATCACTGTAAGCCATTTATGTCGTCCAGCCACCTACTGTCTCCAAGATCACGGAACTTGTCATTTGCTGAAATAGCACTTATTTGTGACCACTGTTAAAGACAGGATATTGACCTATCTGGACTATTGGACTACCCAGGTATGGCTGGTTTTATGTTCTTATATTTACTTTATTAGACTCAACAATATATTCAGACACAGCAAGCTCCATGCCAGTGGAGCAGGAGCAACATTAAGGCTGGAATGCCGTAACATACTATTCCAGCAAAAAGCCCCTTTCAGATGAAAGATGGCAGACTTGCAAACCAGGTTTAGTCATGTTGAAAGAGTTATACTGATTGTCTGAGAAATTAACACACTTGCAACTTAAACAAAACCCTTCAACTTATGTCCTGTAGAAAGCCTGATTAATATTTTATGGTTTATTTCCATTCTTTTGGTAAATTATTCAAAAGCATAGCTTGGCAAAGCACATGGGAAGTCCAGAGTGTCAGGTCAATTAGTTGTTTAAGCATTATGTAGAATTTCAAGTATTTGTTTCCAATTTCAGAGTGTAAATGTTATGATTGGGGAACAAGACAAAGTGAAGTAGGGTTGATAAATTCCTTTTTTAAAAATCCACTGAAACATTTGGGGATTAGTACCCCAAGTGTTAGACTTCTCCCTGTCACTACAATTCTTGTAGCGACGGTAGTTCTGAGGTAAAAACCTATGCTGCTGTGTGCTAGATGAGAAAAATTAAGACATGTAACTGAGGATTTAATTTCCGCATGCCTTTATCATGATTAGGTGAGCAAATTGACTAGCTACAAAAGAAACTACTCTATTAGGGATTGTTTAACAACCTCTCCCAAAATTTGTAGGCAGCTTGTAATTTCAGAAAGTGAGAAAACAGTCATTTGCTGATGCATTCCAGCTCCCTGCTACTGTGAGACTGTTCTCTATTGTACATTTGCTATTGATCCTTCCAGACCACTGATGCTTTTTAAGCCCTATATATAAGGAACAATACCTCTCTTCAAAGGCTGCTGGCAGCACAGCAGAGCTCATCAGGAAAGACAACTAGCCCAAGCATTACTTTTCTTAATTGAGTCTATCTTCTTCTCTATGTCTTTCCCACTCTGGAAATAGTTCTAGTCTTTCAAGCTGTGTATACATATCACTCTAGTATTTAAACACCCTCAACATGCTTAGCTTTTAATTACTCCATCAGTTTCACTGTAACCCTGGGTGCTCCAGTTTAGGAGCATGAAATGTTTCAATATTTCATGGGTAAGATCTGTAATTATTCACGGTTTTCCTTAATGACTGTTGTGGTAGTCCCCTCATTTTTCCTCAGTCCTTGATGGCTCCTTTGACAATATATGCACACCTACTCACACTGCACTGAAAATTTAATAAATAAACCTGAAGAAATAAAAGGGAATGAGAAGGTTAGGATCTTCAGTGTTATCCTTCAAGGCTACAATTAGGCTCCAACCCATTCTTCTAGATCCTATTTAATCTTCTCCTGAGTAACATGCCTTTGTCATTGTCTTGTCCTGGAAGGAGGCAGCTTTGCATTTCAAGCTGGAAATCTGAAAAGGCCTCTCAATGCACACTGGGTACATCAAATTGTCACACTTTAAAATGGCTGCTCACCCTCACACCATCACAATTATCCCAGTTTAGTCTAGGGACCCTCCTTTTATGCTTGCCTTTGCAGTTTGAAAAAAAGTCAGGGCTAAATCAATATGTATATTCCACAGCATCCTGGAAACTCCTGGATCTCCCAGGTTTCAAAAGCAAGTACGTCTTGACTCCTATCACCAGTGACAGCATCTTCTACAGCTTTCTGCTTCTTCTAAAGAGGTCAGGGTTGGAAAAGCATTAGTCCTATAACAATTCTCTCTGTGATTACACAGTCACATTAACGTAACCTAAATGCATGCCAGTGCTGAATGAGATGGTCCTGCCATGTGTGGGGGTCTTGGTATGTCCCTTGTCTTGGTATGTGAGCCCACACAGGTACATGGTGAACTAGATCAGGTACCTGGTCTGGCAGAAAAAGGGACAAAGAAAGTCACAACAAGGCAAAAAAAAAAAAAAAAAAAGGAAGAGGAAAAGGAGACAGAAGAGAAGAGAGAGGGGTGAGTGGAAAAGGGTGGAGAGGGAAAAGACAAACTAGATTACTTTCCTGATTTAGATTATGTGACCACACAAATGCTAGTGACTTATCAAGGGAGTCAGAGAAACACTTCCAGAAGCATGGAAGATGGGAGGGCTACCACTCTCCATGACAAGCATGGGCCTGTGCTAGCTTGAACTGACTGCATAACCACAGATCATAAGTTACAAAAGTCCAGGCTTTCTGACGAAGTCAGCAAACCCACTACATAGGAGGATCCTGGTTTCATAGCTGAGACGCCTCCCCTTTACCTCAGGGTCAGAAATGAGTAGGCAAAAGGACTGGCATTTCAAGTAAGAAGCAAGAAATACAATTAAGACAGTGTTGATTATAGAAAAACCTGATGAAGGAGAGGAAGGAGTACCAAAAATGAATGATTTAAGGTATGTTAGCATAAAGGCAAGCTGACAATACCATTCATTGACTAACTGAATAATTTCCAGACATATTTTGAGCAAGAAAAGCATTCAGATCTCACACCGTTCTCCATTCCTGTTTAACAGGGATATTATACCTTGCTCTCAAAAGCATTAAGCATAGACTACAAGGTAATGACCAAATTGGCAGTGCAATGATGTGATAAAATAATTCACGTTAAGTGTTTCTAATACCTGGCATTTCTTCAGTTATTCCAAGAGATTCTCAAAGTTCTTCACACAAAGAATGAATTACAGTTCACAACAAGCTGATAATGTACAAAACAACCCTATTGCACAGCTGGAAAACAGAAGCACAGGGCACTACTGTCTGTAAACACATAGTAAAGTAGTAGCATCATGTGGGTTATCCATCTGTATCAAAATATAAAGTCTTTAATGTCAGATTTAACACCAGCAGTGGTCATAGTCGCAGTTACCACCGCTGGCTGTTGCAGTTTTTGGATGGACAGACTTCATGCCACTCTGAAGGGGCTCACTCCATATGCCACCCCCCAGTCTAACATGTCAAATACCGGCAAGAAAGCATTATCTATGAGGTATACAAAGTAACTTTATGAGCCAATGTTTATGCTTTCCCCAAAGGCAGGCCCTGAAGAGATATTTGATTAGCTACAGAAATGTCACTGAAATATTGAGCCTTCCAGGCAATCACTGGTCAACTCAAGGACCAAGACAAAAAGAAAACAAATGTTCTTACAAGAACCTGTGTATCTTTCCTTTACTGCTTTCAGACCAGTATGACAAGCCACATATCCTTTGGCAGACTGCTTTCTGCTTTGCACCACAGTGAAATATGTGCATTAGTATCAGCTCCTAAGTTATCAGCTTTTCAAATTGTGGGAACCTCTTGGTGAGAGTACTGAAGCTCAGCTCCACTAGCCTGTTTCCACCCACCAGCTGGAGATAAATTTATTCATTAAAAGATAGTTGAAACCTCCAGGAAGAAGTTATATTTCAATCTTTTCTGACTATCCCTACAGAAACTGATATGCCTGATGGCTCTGATCAGGTGGGTTGTGGGTTTCCTTGTCTCCATTGCCTGGGTCTTCAGGAAATGTAAGTCCTTTCAGATCATTTAATAATACTGTTTAGTACTTTGAAGGGTTATCTGTTCTTTTTGGCACGTGCAAGGGAACCAACCTTTCCAATATGCCAGTTCAGCAGCCTTGCTGCTGTTAGATAGCCGTCCTTTACATTTCCTACCTTAACTGCATTTTGGCACGTGACAGCTTCTTGAAGTGAAATTGTTCTTAAGTCACAGTGTAACATGAAACATCACATTTGAATGCAAGGGGCTAAGAACCAACAGGTACAAAACCGAGTCGTTGCCTTGCTACCTAACACAGCTACTGCAATGTGCACCATCATGACTGGACTGGGCCAAGCTGCAGCATCACTACAGAAACCACCCTGTGCCACAAACACAGCATGCACTGCTGCATAATGTCCTCTGCAAACACTGCAAAGGATCATTTTATCCACCCCAGAATTTCCTCTAACTTCCCAAAAAGAGCAACACAACTTTCATGATGTACTTTCTCACAGTAACATTTTCAGTTCATTCTAATTTCTCTACTCTATACAAAAATAGATGTCAAGTTTTTGGGAGACCTATGCACAGTTTTTCTTGACAATGACTCACTGCAGCTCCACAGGGATGCACATCTTTCCCCATGGAGTCAAAGCATACTTTGCATATAATTTAAAATCAAGAGATCTTGAAAATAAATAGGGAAAGCAGAAGGAGACATATTCTGGAAAAATGATTTATTGATTTAATCTTATTTTTTCTAATTCTGGATGCTTAGCTTTGCAACTCTAAAATTATTTTTCATGGAAAATTGACATAAAAACAAAGATTAAATATGCACAGATCTCATGAAATTGTAGTAAAGCATGATGACAGGGTAAAAAAATAAATTAAAGGGACAAAACCCAAGCTGTAATTTTAAAATAGTCTACCAAAAAAATTGAGGGCACTGATGCCAAGGAGCTCAGCTCCAAATTTTCACATGGTTTTCATTTCACAAAAAATAAAAGCAATTACAGTTCTGCAAAAGCCCAAACCACAATATCCTCTCTAACACAAAGTGTTTGGAATATTTCTCAATGCCCTTAAAGGGAGACTGTCATCCTGATTCTTCATGTTGCAAAAGCAGATGCACTTCAAGCTATTTCACTGGTTCTCAGTCTCCTTGTCTAACTTCTGGCTTTACTGTCATTTTTCTCACTACTTTAGGAGGCTCAGATAAATGAAAAAGCAATGGGTTTTTTTCAAGTCATAAAGACAAATGATTGTATAGGCCAAACAGTAAGGATAATTATATTTGAAGTGTTACCAAACTGGAAGAGGAAAAGATCAGTGAGAGGAAGTCCTTTTTAGTAATAATCTCTTGGTCAGTTTGTGCAGTACTTTTAGCATCAGGTGAAAGCATTCAGGTAGAATTGTATAATTGAATGTTCTTGCAGTGGGAAACCCCAGATCACTTTGCTTCCACACAAAAAAAACAAACAAAAAAACAAACAAACAAAAACAACCTAATGAGCAGCCAGCAGTTCTTCCAGCTTCATACTAGAGATATATGTGGGGAAATGCCTATATCATATAGATAACCTCTTGGTAGTCCCCCTGCCAGTATACCCCATCAGGATTGACATCATCAGCATGTCACTGGCAAAGCACTCCACAGATTCTTACTCTATACCACACATTTCTTATTCTATAAATTCCTCCTGGAGCAATTGCCAGCATGCTCTCTGTACTACCAAAATGTTACATACAGCTTTGAAACATCTGTAAGGACTTCCCCTGACTGGTAGCCTAAACTGTTTGAGTTTTAGCTTCAGGCTACTTGTAGTTGTCCTTCCAAGTTCAGGGACTGTGAGCAACTCACTTGCATCTATTATTATGCCTTATCATATACATGTCACTTTAAGCATATTTGATGGTTTAGAAAAAATAAATGCAAACCTTTCTCCAGAGTTACAAAGCAGACATGCAAAGTTCTCATTCAGGAATAAATTTATGTATCACAAAGTAAGTGAAGGGAGTAGTGGACCCTTCCCCTTTGGAGAAAGATGTCAATTTTAAGGAACAATTGAAAGGGAGATCATATTTGATACATGCATATGATAATACATAAATATATGTTTTATATATTTATATATATATATATATATATATATACACACACATCTATATCACAGATGTTGGAAGCCCTAGGGTGTGGAGGAATCCCGGCACAAAATCCTATGTGGGAGAGACACAAAAGGAGCAGCTGAGAGACAAGATTGGCAAAAACAACATGTGGACTTGTAGGCAGAAAGATGTGTGGGCAGAGTTGTTTACAGCCTCGAAGGCAAGGACAAAGAATATGAATTTGATGCAGATTTTCAGTAAAATACATTGAGATTTTTTACAATTACTTGGCCAGAATTTCTATAGTGTTCTACCCTCTAATATCTTCTAGACTGCTTAGCTTTAGTGTCTTTTGTGTCCTTTACCTTGAAAAAGTGAGGACAAGAGACTGATACAAGGGAGGCAATACTGTAATGGGAAGCCAAAATGCCTGATACGTACATGGAAAACTCCAACAGAAATTTCCCAAGCAATATGTGTCAGTCCAGGTGATCTCTGATTTGCACAACATATTATTTTCTAGCATAAAAGTCTGGATTATTTTTTTTTAATCATGGAACAGGCAAGTATCAGAAGGGTGAATGACAGCAAGTTATTCACCCTTAAGAAATAAATTTGATAAAGTTCTGGAAATAATGGTTCTATTTTTTGTCAGAATGGATAAAAGACAGGCTGCTGACACATGGAGATGATAATTAGTCAGGCAAAGAACAATGATCACACTCCTATTGCCACACTCACCTAATGGAAATTAAATATTGTAAAATTATGCCCTATATCTCCAGTGCACTAAATTGCTGTGTCAATAGGGTGCTACAAGCTGTGTTTTCACTGTATGTGCTACCTCCTTGGCCACCCAGCACCAGGGCCAAAGGCTCCACAGCCCCAAGAGCCACCCTGAGGGCCAGCAGGCAGGTGGTGCGGCAGTGCACAGCAGAGGAAGATGAACCACCTACTCCCAAGCAGGCATGACTAGGTACATGTGTGCTTGTGTCTTACTTCAGCTGAGCATAGAGGGGTCTCTTTGTACACATCAGGCAAGCAATCATATAGGCCTTAAAAACACATAAAGCAGAAGAGAAATACAGATCCTTTTCAGTTAGACATTCCATTATGTTGGTGCCAGCTCTGCAAGCGTTATTAAAAAAAAGTCTTTGACACATGGAATAGAATCAAAATCTCACAGACAAATTTTGCCCTAAGTGAAAACAAAGTCAGAAAATTAATCCATGTCTCTTAGATATCATGGTGTCTAAGAGACCACGCTGCTTCTCTAAACTTTCTCACGCTGAGACTTAGAAAGGGTGGAAAGTGTTACTCTTACAGCTTTGGGACCTGCTGACAGCTGCAGCTCATCTTTGGTGGGACCACAATGATGGGTGGAAAAGGAACCCACAAAAATGCTTTCTGCATAACAAGTCTCCACAACCAGTGTAAGCCTGGCCTGCTAAACCTTCAACAGCTTCCTTGAGCTAGGTTGGGAGGCAGAATGTGGCCAAGGTGAGAGAAGATATTATTACAGTAGTTCCCTGTTCCTGCAGGCCTGCAGGCAGCTTAATGTGGGTGACAGCAGCCCCAGATCAGTGCTTATTTGTATCTACAGCAGTAAAGGCAAATGAAGTCTTCCTGTGCTCATACAGAGCACCCTTATTGACATCAACAACACAGGAATAAAATAATTGCAATTGCAGACTTCTAGGCACAGCAGGAACTACGGGAGTCTAAGTTTGCCCTCCCACAGAGAACCTCACCTGTCATTTGACATAACTAGCTTCAGAGGCAAGAAAGCAATTCACTCCGCAGTGACTCAAAGACTGCATTTTTTGAGATAATTCTAAAAACTGGACTAAATTGTCATATGTGTAAGACACGAATGTCCACCATCTGAGGTTCAAATGAGGTCATAATCTACTTGTTCCTGTTCTTTGGAGGCACATCTTGTGCCCAAGCAGTGTGATAGTTGAGACACACCAGTTTTTACAGCCAGCAGCCCAGAAGGGACTATTTTAGCCACCAGCTTGTCCAGTCACCTTTGATTTTTCCTTCTCCCCCACAAATAACTAATTAGTTGTCTGCAGCTGAGCTGACAGGACAGCTGAAACCCAAAGACAAATGTAGACTCACACTATATATCCAGACACAAGATGCCTTAACAGTATCAGGGCTTTTTGCTAAAACAGATAGTGAAAATACTAGCCTCTACCAATGGAAATCGATATAAAGCTCTCCCACTGTTGGCTAAAAGCCAGTCTTCCCACAGCATAAACATCTCCAGCACACTGAAAGCAGTCGAGACATACCCCATTCACATGACCAATATTCACATCCACGTCCTTGTGTTTTTCCCAAATGGGTACAACTCCCTGTAGCATAAGGTGGGGCACATGGCCGTATCCAAGGGGTCCTCAGGAAGGAAATATTTGGGATGAGGTTGCAAGTTAAGTAAATTGTGCTGAGAGGCTGAATCTGGATCATAAATCATCAATTGCATGGGTTTTGCCACTGCAGCACTAAGCATGTTTTTGCTTGTCTGTGCCAATCAGCTGCACAAAGCTTGCAATCAAACCTTCAGCTTGGTCGAGAAACATTTTTTGCTTTGTACCATAACACTGCCATCTTTTCCTCTCTGTAGGAAAGCAGCAGAAAACAGATGACAATTACTTTTTTTATAGAGACTCATTCAGTAAGAAGCAGCTACCTCTCCTGATCTCACATTATTTGAAACTACTCTTTTGCTAGGCCTGGGTTTTATTCACAGATTTGCAATAGCCTAACCAAGTCCATTTCAAAATATCTACCCACTTTTGGCCATTCAAAGTGGTTTTTTCTTAGCAGAAATTATTATCGCCCACTGCTGTAGTGTCTCTTAAAATATACTCCTATTTTCCTTATAGCTGGGGAAAGGTGCCTGCCACACCATATCAACAGAGCTCATTTAAGCCTGGCCCAGCGCACTCAGCAGTAGTCGGGAAAGGGTGACCTGCTTCAGTCAGACACTGCTGGCCTGATGCAAGGGCAGCAGGAGCAGTGGCACTATTCTGGTCACACTGTTACAGGGTTGGCAATGAAAAGACACGTCCTTAGAATCTGTGAAGTGAAAATCCTAGAGCCCAGAAGTAATCTGCAAGCCACTCAGAAAACCAGGAGGGAGGCGAGGCACGTCTTGTTTCAGTTAAACCTCATCTGTGGTTTTGATTATCTCTATCCCTGTCTTTCTCTGTGATCTTTGCAAAGGAAAAGGGTGATTTCAGATCTGCTGGGAAGCAAAGGGGTCAGGAGGCTCAGCGAGGCAGAGGGGCTGGACAGAGGGTCCAGGAGATGGCCTCTTCCCTCCGGCCACCCCTGCCCCCTGAGGGAAGGGGCACAGAGTGCAAACATATGCTTTTCCAGATCTCCCCACAAACTAGACAGTGGTCCTACCATTTCTGCAGGAATTTCGTCTGCTCCAGGCCTGCCCTGCCTCCCTGTTCCGGGGCCCGTGGGGTGCAGGAGCACTTCCACCTGAGCCATGAGGGAAGGGGAGCTGGAACTGCCCTGTTGCTCAGGGGAGCGCTTCCCTCTCTCTGCTCTGGTAAAAAGGAGTTGGCTTTTCCCTCCCTCTCACAGCCTCTTCATCCTTGTCTCTTCCTTCCCTCACACTGCTGCGTGACCGAGAGAAGAGGGCCTATGCCCCCTCCCTCTGCCTACAGCCAGGCCTGAGGAGGGTGAAGCCCCGCCACAGTGGTGGCAAGTGAGTGGGACAGGGCACACCGGGCACCCCACCTACACCAAAGCAGCTGATGGGGAGAAGAGAGGCAAAAATGCGCTAGGGTTGGCAGCACATCATGAACAGCTGTGCCAAGTGAGCCGAGCAGGCATGGGGACAGCACCACCTAAGCTCAATGAATTTGGAAGCTGGCAGGAATATGAAAGGCCCACTATGAGGCAGTGCCACAGAGATAGGCACAGCTCGGTCTCAGATGGCAGGGGCTGACACCACATTAGCTGCTGTGCTCTTCTGACAGTAGCACCCTGCCACCCTCATCCCTCACCAGCAAGTCCCGGATTGCGCTGTTCCAGTGAAAATGTTCCCTGTTGGGTCTTTCCTGCATCTGCCTTAGCTGGCATGGCACCTGTGGCATCTCACACCTTTATGTTAACCTGAAGGGCTGGCTTCCCTGATTTGGCTTCCTAAGGGTTTTGCACTGAAGTGATCACAAGAGTAGGAAGGTGATGTTTGCTGAAGATGATCTCTTGTCCTCTTCTGCAACTTCATGCCTCAAGGACACATGAAACTTCACAAAGATGTATTTCACTGTCAGGCCAAGCCACACCAGAACGTTTCAGTGTTTGTGTGTGGAGACTTTTCAGAACTTTCTCTTGCACAAAAAACACAACAGCAACTCTTTACCACTATTTGAGATTTATTATTGAGGGGGAGGGGAGGGGAGAGTAGCTATGCAGATATTTCCCACGGCTGGGGGAATCCCATTTTCAGGCTCTGAGCAACACAATGGCCTTCATTTCCAAGGGGAGTCTCTCCCCCAGTTGTCATGTCGCCCTGGTATCCTGCTATGATGCTCCAAACGGCTTTCTAGCTTTGTTACACAGAGTACATGGGTACCCTGCATTAATTGCTAATATTGTAGATTTGAACATCTCATTATATTTCTTCTATAGATCTACCATGCTTTGTAAAAGGAGAGAATGAAAAGTACCCCCTGCACCATTTAATCAGTTTTCAATTCAGTTTGCATTCACTGTATATAACGTAAAGTAGACTGCTCCCCATCCCGTGGTGGCTGTCATCTTTACTTCTCTCTGAAGATGACAGGCAATGATTTACTAACACCTGTACAATTGCAATGTCAAATTCCAGGTCTTGAAATACAAGGCTTAGCTCTGTGATATATGGCAAGACATCTAAAAGTACATATATCACCTCTACAAAATCTGCCTGGGACCAGTCCTTTATCAACTTGGGTATCAGGGCCCTTCATTAATACAAGCTCCTAATGGCTGAAGTTTTAAATGCAGATTGCTCTCCATTGTATAATGCTAACCAGTCATGAATGTCCTTTTTTTTTCACTGGTGACTCATCTGGTAAATCCTGAATCTTTTTCTTTTTAGGGAATTCAGGAGTAATAGAAAAGACTTCTCCAGTGAAAAGTAATTTATTAACAAGGTATTTGACATCCAGAAAATTCATGTAAGTCCTAACAGTCCTCAGTATAACTGAAAGGTAAGCAACATAAAATCTACCTATTGGAACAAGTTCTTAGTCAGTCAAGCAATATTATGAAAGGGTGATAGGATGATGCATGCATCCCACTACAAAATTCCTTACATTTCTGTAGGAGTAACAGCCAAGGCATCAACTGAGTATGTTAAATTCTTTCTTTCCTACTCTGCCTGTTCCTCCAAGCAGTAGCTGTAGGGCCTTAACATTCACAGTCAGCTTTTTTCAGTAATGTCCTTGGAGGGAAAACTGATCTTTGGCAAGAATGTGAAAAGACAAACACAAACCGTTGGCACTTATTATAGCTTTTCATATACTTATGCAGTTATATACTAAGTATTTTCACTGCTGTTGCTACAATCTGTTCCAAGAATCTCAGGAATTTGCAAAGTAGGTGCTGGTTTTTTTCCTACAGTCAGGAATCTGAGGAATCAATTGTTATTCCCCATGTACCTAATAATCCTTGACGTTCTCAATTAACAACAGGAACAACAGCTGATGTTACAATATTTATGATGATCCAAGATTTTTTTCAACTCCTTCCCGAAGCTGTTTGTTTGTCTTTAATCCATCTCCCACAAAGTATTATATAAGTTGGGACTCAGATTTGGTGTATAAATTTAAAAGAATGGTGGAAGTATCAAGGTTAATTACATTTCTACATGTCTTGTGGTAGGCAGGAGAAACCCAAGGGAGAGGCAGGAAGAACTGAACTATTACACATTCTGTTTGTTAGCAAATGGCTCAAAGCCAGCCAGTCTCTGGACCAGACACAGATCTTGGGGATGGCTAGGGCTATTGCTGGGGGGAGGAAGTTGTACAAAGTATACCGAACCATAAGAAATCAGACTTATTCTACTTATTCTGTAGCTTTTGGAAAAACTTGTTCTAATTCTGTGTTTGACTAAAAGATTTGGTGTATCTGCCAGATAAGATTTTTTGTGTATTCTTTTTCCTCCATGTCTAAGTGCACACCTAATATTTGGAGATCTCTTGCAAATTAAAATCCATATTCATCTTGCAGATCAACATAGCAGTAAATCTGAATTTTGTATTGTTGTGCTTAGTTTTCTTTTAGTGATGTTTCTCTCAGCTTTCTTATTATTCTGAGGACACATTGACCAGAAAAGGCTGTGCTGGAACCGGCAGATCTTACTGGATGTCTGAAATTCTGGCTGAGAGCTGGTGCTCCCTGTCAGTCCTCAGAACCTTCCAATTTTCCTGCCTTACAAATTCTGGTTTTATCTCAGAAATCAGCATTCAATAGTTCTCACAGCTTAATGACTTTAGAATATAATTCAATTAGCCATAAATACATTCCTCTATCATTCTCAAAGTAAGACCTCTTCTCCAGATTTTGCTATGATTTTTGCAGGTATTCATTAATATAGATCAGTTCTTTGTTTATTCTCTTCAGAAGCAATTACATGTATCATATTAAATTGCCCTGTATCTTATCTGAATGCTCCTTTCAAGTGGAATGAAATACTACTTCTCATTTGATTACATTTTTTTTTCCTACATGGCTAGTTTATAAGTCAGCAGTTACTTCTTGTCTGTGCTACTAGGATAATCACTCACTCCTCTTTTAGTAAAATGCCTGCCTTAATAATTTCTTCCTTGAAGTGCTGACATCATACCAGTTTGTGCTCTAAATCTCTGCTTTCTTCTGACCATCCTTGTAAAATTTCAGTTTATGCTAAATAAAATCTATTTAAGTTCCAATGTGAAATTCTGTTAATTTTGAAATTATAAAAGGAGCTTGCTTCACTACATAAATTTCATACGTATCAATATCTCTTTCATGTAGTATTGATCTGTTTATCATCCTACTCAAGAAATCCATATTTCCTCCCTTATTTATATTCTATGGGAAAGTCATGTCCCTGTAGCTTCAGCATCATATCTACAACTTTAGCTGGTGGTAAACAGAAGTTTCTTCCAGAGCAAATCTGGAACTCTTGCAGGCTTGGTAGGTACACTTCAAACAACCAAATTGGAACCAGTTCTTACCAATTCCTTTTCAAACTTGAAATAGTTCTTCCACAGCAAAAGAGATCTCAGGGAATATACAACTGACTGTTCTTGAGAATATTCAGATCTGTATTTCTAGAAGATGCCTTTGCTGAAAGTATACCTGGACAGGGGCAGATCCTTTGCATGTACTGTTTGCTCATGTGTTAAATAAATCTTCCATCTGTCTTCCCTATCAATAAAGCTCCTAATATGGCATGTGATGCCTCCATTCTGTGCAAAGATGTGAAGAATTAATTTATTATATGTGCTTGTGAACATACAGTTCATAAGATGGATCAGAGGATCAGATAAGTGAAGTTTACCCTTCCAGTAGCCTATACAGAAGGGCAAATACATAATCTTTTCAGAAAAAAAACCAAAAAAAACCAAAAAAAAAAGTGTTTCAGCACTTCCATCACTGGTTTACATGCCATGTGAGATTGTCGCTCTTGCTGAGATTAAAGACTGTCCTTGCACAGACAGATCTGTTTCAAAATCAGTTTCGCAAAGGGATTGTTATTTTTATATTCACAAGCAAAAATTTTTTAGCACCAGGGGGTTTAGTTGCTGCTTTACTATGCAAGAGCTTCTAAAGCTACTTTGGCTCCTTGGATTCCATGGGCAGAGTGACTATCATTAAATGAAGATGATCCAAAATAGTTCTGTGGTGCTGTCCTTGTGGTGGGAACCAACTATTACAAAGACAAGGCCAGCTGCAGGATAGGCGGGGAAGAAAGCGAGACATTGTGCTAAACTAACAAATCAGAGGAAAAGATTTCAGGAGTAATCACCCCCTCTTACCTGCAGGTCTGTTAGTTTTCCCTCGCAGCATGCAGAGAGCAGCCAACAGACATCAGAGAAGAGATGCTGCTCCAGGCAGACCCTGACAGTTTTAGATAAATCTATATCTGCAACAACAGCCTATGTCCTATCTTTTTCTTACGATCAGAAATGCATTTCAACACTAACAGAGATTTAATGAGCCATTTGTAATAGCCCAAAACTCGCAGGTGTTATTGCCATTTGGGTTTACTTGGCTGGATAAGCCCCTACTACACAGCCAAGTTGCTACCCAAGGTTTAGCATTCACAAGCCAAATTGAAGATATAATTAATACCAACCCAGATTGAGGCGTAGATTATTCTGAATGAAGTACAAACTTGTACTCGGCAGCATCCAAAGGATAGAACTTCTCAGATAGACATCTTACAACTCAGGCACATATAAAAAGTCAGAAAATATTAAAATCTATTTCACTTTACCTTTGTTTTCTTTCCTCTGGTACAATGAAATAAAATATCAACAAGCAGCTTGATGCACCTTTTGGATGATAATTTAAAACTCAGTGTTCTGGTAGAACACCAAGTCTTTGGTTCTGTGAAACCCAAAATACACAGAACAGTCTTTGGGAACTGGCTCTTACTCTGTAATTCCATAGAGAATCTAAGGCAAATACTGTTTTCTGCTGTGTTTGCAGCCTATTCAAAGCGGCCTTGTTCTAATGTAAAAGTATGAAAAAGTGAAGTCTTAAGCAGAAGTGAAACTTACTAGTCTATTTTCAGCATGCATATCCTGAGATGAGTGAAAAACAAAACACCGCTAATAATAAGTAAATCATTTTCATTCTTTCAGTACTAGCTGGTAACTTTAACATTTTAGTATGATTTTTATAGTGATGGCATCCTCTTAAAATAAAATAATAGCTTAATTAAGAAAGTAAATGTGTCCATAAATATATGCATAAAAAATTACATGGCCCCATATTTCTATGTGAGTAGGAAGTAAAGAGGAAAAAAAAAGTACAGCAAAAGGTTGATCTGTACCATTTTGGTAAGTTGCAACTAAGGTGGAGGAAAAGGAAAGGGGATAGTACCTATTGTAGAACATGCATTTATATCAAACCCATTGTATAAAAAAATGCTAGTAAAAGGGTTTGTTGAACCACATCCTCATAAAGCTGGGGCTTTCATCTTTAGTGGAAATAAATGAACTCATCTGACGTGAGAGGAGTATTTGATGCGGGTGGAAAGAATGCAAGGGCTTTTTGAATAATCAGGGTTTAAGCTTACAGGAAACAAATGTCAAATTGCTAGAGGTCATTTCACCTCCATATGACAGGCATTCATTGCAGAGGAGTCACAGACTAAGCTGTGGACAGTGAATGCTGCAAAGGAATGGAGGATCCCTTCCATTAATAAGAACCCTAAGAATAATCTAAGTGATATTGCATAGCTTTGTATCAGCACGCAAACAGAGGTGCTTTGCATATAACTAGGCTTCTAAAGGGTTTGTGTGAGATCAGTTAGGGCTTGGAATTGGAAATAAAATGTAAAGTAAACCTGCACCATAAATTCATCGTAACAGAACTGGAAAGCTCTGAAAAGGTCTTCTAACAACAGTGAGTTTGGCTACAGAAATGACCTGTCTGTTCAGAAGAATAGGGAGTCTTACAAATTAAATCCTGGGAATCAAATAGATGGGGCAATTTCAGAGGTGGAGGAAAGATAAGCTGACAACACGGGGAACAAAACTATCAAGCACTAGCTAAGTAGTCTTCCTTACACTCACAAAGAAACATAAATTTACTAGCAAAACATAGTTAGAAAACTATGAGCTTGTGGATCCAAACTAGGCCGCAGCTGAGTCCAGAATCAGAAGTCTCTGTCCAAACTCAGGTCCAGAGATAATGATTCTCATTTCTGTTAAACCTATAAAAATAATTCTCAATGATTTCAAGACTGTGCCATTTAGAATTAAGTTGGTGCCAAAAAAGACTGCAGCTAGAAAGCCTTGGACGTCTTTGGGTTTTCAGGTATCTACAGTGTAGATACAAGACAAGAAATGTCACAGCATGCTTCCCTGTCTCAGAGACAGGAAACTGCTCATGAGCCATATTTAGCCTGCACCTTCAATACATTAAGTGCACAGACACAAAAAGTCCCTTTACTGATCTGAAAGCTTTCAGGTGCACTGTGGCATTCTTTTGCTCCAATATACACATACCTCTGGTCTCTTGTGCACTTTGCTGCCCTTGTACAGCTATGACAGTAAGTTGCAGAACAGTATACTCCTGCAAACTGTTCAAATTCTGCTGTTCTCCTGTGTTTGTTTGTCCGCCACAGACAAAGATGGAAGTGTTTCAAGGCTTTGAAAAGCACAGAAGAGGAAATGACATCTCCAGGATGCCCCACCAGGAAAACTCAAAGCTTTCACTGCCACTGAATAGAGAATTGGAGTTTTGAGCTGCTGCCTCCCTGACATACCTCCTGCGGTGTAGGGAGGGCATCCTGGTTTCAGCTAGGATAGAGTTAAGTTTTCTTCTTAGTAGCTGGTACAGTGCTGTGTTTTGGACTTAGCATGAAAATAGTGTTGATAGCACACTGATGTTTTAGTTGTTGCTAAGTAGTGCTCACCCTAAGTCAAGCACTTTTCAGTTTCCCATGCTCTGCCAGGGAGGAGGTGCACAAGAAGCTATGAGGGAGAATAGCCAGGACAGTTGACCTGAACTAGCCAAAGGGATATTCCATACCATAGAATGGCATGCTCAGTATATAAACTGGGGACAGTTGGCTTAGGGACTGGCTGGGCATCAGTCAGTGGGTGGCAAGCATCACTTGTGCATCACTTGAGTCTTTTTTTCCCTTTTTTTCCCTTGGATTTTATTTCTCTCTCTTTCCCTCTCCTTTTCATTACAATTATTGTTGTTGTTGTTATTAAAACTATCATTATTATAATATTTTATATTATTTCAATTACTAAATTGTTCTTACCTCAACCCATGAGTTTTACCTTTTTTTCAGATTCTCTTCCCCATCCTGCTGGGGTTGGGAGGGGAGTGAGTGAGCGGCTGCGTGGAACTTGGTTGCTGGCTGGGGTTAAACCATGACAGAGGGCTTTCCCATTTCCTCTGAAAGGCAGAGAAGCAACTGGGAGGTTCCTGACTCACAGTGTCAAGACAGCACCTATAACTCTTGTAAGATGGAGTACTGATGTCTTCTGGATCATCCCTTCTGCCCTGGGACTGAGAATGGTATCTAATGTCTTCTGAGTTCCAAGGCAAGACAATGGCATAGGGAACATCTAAACAAATACCTCCCAGTTCCCTACAATTACTCTGGCTGCTCCTCCAGCTGCTCCCAAGGAAGCTAGCTTGAATCTCAGCTTAGTGCACGAAGTGTCACTGAACATGCCTGCCCAGCTTTCCCCCAGGTTATTCTGACTGGCCCTTGGGATGGCAGGGCCCCACATCCAGTCTTTTTAAGCTTTTGTACTGATTAGGAGAGATCACCTGTAAGAGCATGAAAAAAGTTTGTTCTGCAAGATCTGTTAATCTTCTGGCCTCTGCCAGGGGCTGAGATGGCTAATTAATACGAACTTTGATAATAAATTTTCATTTAAAAATTGCCAGTGACCTGTCATAGCATCGAGGTGTGAAAATTTGACAGAAATTTATTAGTCCTTTCTCTCTTGCATTTGTCTGTAAATATGGTCTTTCTGATCACTCAGAGGAAGTGCGCTGATTTGCCATAGTCTGTAATTATTACTGGAGGAAGAGCAGACAGCTTTTTGAAACCTCAAAAAGTTAAGGGAATAATTTAAATCACCAATAGATTCAGTTACACTCTGGCATATGAAGCTGAAAACACAAAAAGTTTCTGTAATGTGCAATCATTATCCTCCTCTGATGATGGTATTAAACTGTGCACAATGGCAAGAAAAGCAAAGATCCCAAACCTACTGACTGCTGTGATAAGAGAGAAAACCCTGACATGAACAGGACTGCAGTGGGATTGTGACATTTTAATGATAGTTTAGAAATACAAAAATCTCTGAAGTAGAGATAGTCAGTCTTCTATTCAATTCTCTTTCTGTGTGAATAGCAGTCTTGATGGAAGCATAAGGTGAAATTTATCCACTAGCCTTTCAGTTTCATAGACGTAGATTTAAGAAACTATTTTAAATCAGGAAAAAAAATTGTCTGAAAATAACATAGAGAATTTTAGTTTTGCTTCTTTAAAGTTCTGTCCAGCAATACAAATACATTGCATGTGGCCCTGCTTTCTTCCGTATTTTTCTTCCAAGTTCACATGATCTGAGCTATACTTAACGACTCATAAACCCCCAAAATCACATCTTCCAAAATTTCTAAGGTTTTCCAATAGATCTCATGATGTAAGTTTAGAAATACTGTCAGTCTGACACAAAGCTGCTGTAATAGGCTGTTCAATACAACATTGTACTGTCTGGCTAAATTAGTAGATATTGTTTTGCAACTAAAATTGATGGAACTATGCAAGTAGATCAAGGTGGAGAGAGACAGAAAGAGAGCCTGCGTATAGGTGAAGAAGGTTCAGGATGGACAAAAAGATCGTAGCTAGACTAAGGAAGTAATTTCTGTTAAAAATGTGATTTGATTTTTTGGTCAGTGCAGCCTCTATGCTGCCTTCAGGACTCATTAAAAAACAGCCTTCCCCACTTCCACTAGGGCTTCAGGGAGCTAAGTGATTTGAAAAAGCTTTTTAAAAATACATCTTGTGTCCAGGCAAACTATAGTTTTGAGAAAGTAGCAGAAGAAGAAACTGTTGAGTAGAGGGTATTTCACAGAGCACTAAAGGAAGGAAATGAAATATATATGTAAGGGATTTGGGGAGGATCTGTAGTGTGAAGACCTATTTGTGGAACATTTTATTTACCTCACACCCAGTCATATCACAAGACTGCTTGGTTTAGCTCAGGAAACAAAAGGTTTCACAATATCTGGTTGCTTGATATAGTTGCATAAAAATAGTAAAACTGAGATAATGGTAGCCACTCTGCAATTATTAGAAGGAATCAGATGACTGGCACCAAGTTTGCCAATAAGTAACATCCATCTGGTCAGGCCAAAATGGGCTGGCTTTCACCATTGAGAAGAAGAAATAGCTCTCTGGACCACACTTGTCTTGGCCCATGCTGAAGGGTCTACAAACAGCAGTGATACACCAGGGGCTAGAGGTCGGGACAAGAGGTCCACTTCATTTCCAGCCTTACTCATCAAAGAGCTCTCAATCCAGGCTATCTTAATCTTGGAAAATAAGAACCAAGACAGTGGCCTCCAAACCAAAATGGCATCAGATTATATTCTGAAGACTTATCTAACAGGAATGGTAAGTGCTTGAACTTCACTTTTTAACAGACAAACTCTCTAGTTGGAGTTTTGAGACTTCATGGCGTCTCAGTCTCATGGGTCATAGGCTCCCATCATAGTGTCCCAAATTACATCTTTACAACATTGCAACAGATCCAGTGTGAGGAATTGCAAGTTTTTGGGCGAGATGGCTCTCATGTTTGAACAGACTGCAAGGAAATCTGTATATATTTGCTTGATTTTGAAGGACAAGCTTTAGAGTTTGAAAGTACTATGGCCAGAGACCTGTGTGGCTTTGTTAGAACAGAGGAGCTGCAGAGATGAGAGAAATACCTTTTTAACCAGTGACTGTCTATATGACTCAGTGTACCAGGCAGTGGCCAGTAGCTTCCTGAGCTTACAAGTCATTCAATAATTAATAGAAATTCAATAATATAATAAACATGACTGTCACTGATTACACATCCCAGGAGAAATACCATCGCTACATATCAGAGGCTTTTGAGGTCTGCCTTCAGTTCTACTCCACTGTATCATGTTACCAACTGTTCCTCAAATTGTTCTCTTGTCTTCCAAAAACTCCAACATTCTCTTGCTAAAGTTAATAATACTAATAATTCATTGAAGGTCTAATAAATTTATCATACGGGTTTTAAACAAACTGCTTCTTTCATGCCCAGCAAAGGTTAGAGGAAAAGTAATCATGGCTTTAAACATTTGTCTTTTGTTCCCCTTTGCCTAGATTAAATATATTACAGCTTCTTTATAGCATATCAATGAGAACAGGTACCTTCCTATGCCAGAGAGAATGTAAACAAAATACATTTCTGCCTTCAGCAGCTGAGCAACAAAATAACCAAAACAGTACTGGGATCCTGCTTGGAAAACGATGCAGTCTAGGATTATTCAGTTTATCACAGAGATTTAGCAGACTCAGTGTAAGATGAGCACTTTGAGCAGATTTTCAAGTGTTTTCTCAACACCGTTTTGCTTTGGTACACTGTTGAAACTATGTCAGTTATTAGGTATAAGTAACTACACATTCTGTAATTGAGATTATATTTGTATTTCACTGTCTCACTAGAAAAGACCCTTAAGAGTTGGTTACAGTGACCTGGTGTGAGGGAGAAGCAGATGAGAGTTGCTGTGCAAGGCAATGTGAGCTGGGAGCTGAGGGTAACAGCAAGGCAGGCAGGGCAGTGCCCTCACCAAAAAGGGTGCAGTCCCACCGTACCCAAGCAACTCCGGTGACACCATGCAAGATCAGCTGACAATCCAGTGGTTGCCAGACAAGTCTTCAGAGATGTAACAGATCAAAGGCAACCCAGGGATTCTAATCAGTGGATCCATCTCCAGAAGGTACGTGGCCAGTCTACATAGCTGCAGCATAGCTCAGGCAAGGACTGAGGAAGGGCCTGAGCCGAAGAGGATGCCTCCAGTGAGGCTACTCTTGGCTTTGTCTCATAGAGCTTCTTGCACCGCAGTCTCGTCCCAGGTTACAGCTGCAGATGTCAGAGCTGGCCATGGGCACAGGAAACCAAAGCCTTGGCAGGGGACAAATGCTGTGTCCAAGGCTCTGAGGCTCTGACAGCTGAAGCCGGGGGGGGGGGGGGGGCATAGAGTGAGCTTGCTTGTCTACAAGTGTGCAAGTGCGTTTAACAGAAAGTATATTTCAAAATTTTGTACTTAAGAGGAAGAAATTGTTTCTTCTGAACTCCTCATGCACGTTAAACCAGATTTATCAGTTAAGTTTGCATTGGCAAATTTACATCAACAGTCAATGCCCTGGTAATCCACTTTAATGGGACCTTTTGTTTATTAACAGAAAAAAAGGGGTGGTGGTATCTCTTCCTTTTAGCCAGATGTTTGAGTCACACCTGAGATAATTAATAATCCAGGCAGCGATAGCTGGAAATAATGGCATTACAAGACATCCAGATTCAGTTAAAGTAACACTTATTTTAATCCTTGCCTGGTTTCACATTTGCACAATTAACCACCTGTTCTTCTGATATCTGAAAGCAACACAATTCAATCCCTCCAGCAACACAAGACAGGTGGCAGTTTCACAGGCCACATGGGGGTTCTAAGTGCTGGGCCACACTGCTGTTTGAGAAGAGGCACAGCTGCAGCTTCCCTCTCTTCTCCCATGGAAATTCAGTCTTAATGCCTCTGACTTCTACAAGCATAAGCTGAGGTGTTCAGCTAGTTGGGCAAAGAGCACACACTACCAAACACATGCTTGTCTCCTCTCAGGAAGCAGAGATGACCTGGGTGTGTTACATAGTCCCTGGATTGCCATCTGGACCATGCTGAATTCAAAGAAGAAATTCTTAGAATCCTTGTTTATGTTTCTGTGCTATATCTCTTTGGATTCTAAGATGCAATGAGCAACTAATTCTGAGAATGGACTGCTATACTCCTCATAGTTACAAGTTTGCTTACCACCTTAAAAAAAAAAAAAAACATTAAATATTTCATTAGGAATCTGGATTGATAGTCAGAAAGTAAAATATTTTCTTTTTTATTAAATCTGGGGAGAGTGGTTCATCTATTGCAACTGAATCTTTGGACCTATGCTTGCTATGATTAGTTCTCCTTTTTTATTTTTTTTTCTCTTTTTTTAATGCCTTAAGCATGTTTCTCTTCTGTTGTTTGTAGTATGACTGATGGAATCAAATGCAAATAACATGTAAGTAAATATTTCACATCATAGAACCAGAAACTCAAGTGTAGTTTAAGTTAATAAGTTTATGAAACTTGTCCAGTAAATGTCAGCACTCATAAAAAAAATTGAAATATCAACACAATTTTGAAAGATTGATCTTTTAATAATACAAGTTATATTAAAAAATTAAACCTTACAACAAGGGAAATATTATGTGCATTAAGAATGCCCAAAACTGTAAAAAGGCTGCTATAAAATTATTTTAAATTAGCCATGAGAATCTAACAAACGTCTGATCAACTTACTTCTACTGCAGTGAGATTTTTTTGATTGGCTCCTGCCATCTACTGCATAGAGTAGGAAATGCAACATAGAAATGTGAAAACCATGCAGTGTATTTGCTGACAGTTCCGCATAACAGAAATAATCCCTTTTTTCTAACACTTCCAAAGTTTAAATACCCTGAATTACATGCTTTCCCCATCTCTGTGGATTCAGAAATTAGTTTTCCAGTGTCTCAGCCATTCAGTGCATCCGTCATTCTCATACCCCGATGTGAGGTGCAGCTCAGTGAAACCATGTAAAGGCTGAAGAAGGGTAAGAAACTATCTGCAGTCTTTAACGCTGCACAGGTCCTGGGGAGAACAGCAGTAATCTCAGATTATGTTTGTGGCTCAAAGCTTTTCAGCCTGATTGTACCTAATCTGCTTCCCACTGTGATTTAGCAGAGCAGTCTGGACAAAGCTGCCTTGAAGGCAGAACGTGGAGAGCCTTTGTAGTGAGGCCACTTGGAGCAACATCTTTTTGGCAATGGAGACAGAGCACACATGGGAAGAAGGGGTCAGCTTCTTTTGTTCAGCAAGATGATTAAGCTTAATTCCAGAGATCTTGCTCTAATCAAACTCTTAGCTGCATGTTATCCATCTCAGAAATGCGTCAACTATTAAGGGAAGTGCCTGTAAGATCAGTTAAATTTTTTTCGTTCAGGAAACCATTGCCCCAGTGAATTCCATTTTTAGGAAAGATGGCAACATCTCTGGCTGTTTAGAGCCACACTATCAAAACAAGTGGTAGTGTTAGGCAATCCAGGATTCATGTTAACAGTTTTTTGTGATCTAATTAATGGTGATCCAGCCTAAAACCCTACCCCTCAGCAGATTTTCATACTCTTGCAGGTAGCCTTTCCATACCGGTCCTTATGTGACACCTGCTCACCTTCAACCAGCTTTAACTGATAGTCACTGTGAAAGGTAGAAGATAGATCCCAAGGCTTTCAGACTGATAACCACCCAGAAAAAACATGCAGAAGAAAGTAAAAGAATTTTTGTTCACAGAATCATTTTGGACCTTAAAGATCATCTAGTTACATGGGCAGGGACACCTTCCACTAGACCAGGTTGCCCAAAGCCCCATCCAGCCTGGCCTTGAACACTGCCAGGGATGGGGCATCCACAGCTTCTCTGGGCAGCCTGTGCCAGTGCCTCAGCACAGCACCCTCACAGTAAAGAATTTCTTCCTAATATCTAATCTAAATCTACCATCTTTTAGTTTAAAGCCATTCCCCCTTGTCCTATCATTACATGCCCTTGTAAAACATCCTTCTCCAGCTTTCTTGTCAGCCCCTTTAGGTACTGGAAAGCTCCTGTAAGGTCTCCCTAGGGCAGGCCATGGCCTGGCCTTTACTCTATGCTGAGCAACCCTAGCTGCCTCAGCATGTCTTCACAGGAGAGGGGATCCAGCCTGCTGACCATCTTCCTGCTTATATGCAAAGTGCCAATAAAAGCACATCTGTTTCCAGGACAACACACTATATGGTTCAGGTGTGTCCTGTGTTGAGGTCTGTCAGGGCCTGTGCACTATGAGGCCTAGTGCACTAATAGGCCTTGATGGCTCTGACAGGCTTCATCTGAGGCCTCCTCCACCCACAGCCCTGCCCTGGGCCCGAGGTCTGCATTTAATATCAGGCCTGGGCTTTCAGTCCTGGTTTGGGCTATGTTGCGGGCGTGCCCCTTCTTGTTTGTGCCATAGCTATGCCTCTTAGCATTATTGGTTTAGGCCCTGACATGGCAGACTGACTCTACAGCTCAGCTTTGGGCCTGTCTTGTTGGTGTGAGTTTGCTCTGGGCTCTCAGCCACCGTTCAGGGTCTGACTTTGAGCCTGGCTGTTTTCCCTGGCTCTGACCTGCTTGCCTGGCTTGGGTGCTGTAGGGCTGGGCCCTGGCTGCTGAGTACTCTGCCCTGCAGGCTCATGCCTTGCCCCCTGCCCCGTGGTGAGGGGGCAGCCCTGGCTGGGCCAGGGCCACCGTGCTGTGCTGCATAGGCCACACGTGACCTTGGAAACTGCTGAGCCAAACCCTGCTGCCTGCTCCTGTCAGGAAGCAGTTAAAGGGATGAGAGAAACCAGTATCTCCCTTTTAAAGTTCCATGAAAGAAATAAAGCTTGATTTCTTCAACTTGGAGCTCAGAAAATTCTCACAGAACCTTTTGTTAATTTATGTTATACATGATGGAAATATTCAGGGATGATATTGCCTATTGGCATTAACTGTTCTGCTGTAGGTGCCTCCTCTAAAAACTTGCTTGACATCTGTGGGTAAAATTTTAAAATATTTTTGCTGACTTACATCTCCTAGACAACGGATTCAGTTAACAAGGGCTATGGTCTGGAAGCAACTACAGAAGTGGTTCTCTTCAGGCAGAGATTAGACTTTGTTGAAGGTTTCCATGTTGTCCCCTGGCTCTGGCAAAATTAAACTCCTATGAGCATAGGACAAGAAAGGACTTAATGGATCATCAAGTCTTTACTATTGCACATAGCCTTCTCAGAAAATCCTATGAATAAACTACAGTTCTCTCAAGACTAAGGAAGAGAGAGAGGGATTAGAATTTCTTACCTCCTGATTTCCTCTGTATTTTGAATCCTTTTTGCCATGAAATGGCATTTCAGCCTAAATTTTAAGTATTTGATTAATAGCACACTTTTGCTAGTTGAGTTTCTAAATGCAAAATCCAATACTGAATCATTCTAACATCCAAACTTGCAAGGCCCTCTCCAGGTTAAAATTTGTTAGATGAAGTTGTAGTAATTATAAGGGCTCTTTTGTATACTGTTCTTAAAATGTCAGCTTTTCAAGTATTTAATCAGACTATAAAGCCTGTAAATTCTGTAACTGCTTAAAATTAATAGCAATTCAAAAAGCATTGTTGGAGCTTGTGCAGATCTGCCTGCTTGAATGTATTGCTGTCCTCTGATGACGGGAACATTTTGGATCAGGTCAAGCCGCATATATTTGCAACCTATTTAGCCAAGGGACTGAAGGACTGAAAGAAACAAAACACAAGTTGCAGTGTTAAAGGTAGCTCACTGTGATTGTCCTGCAGTTCAAGAGGTAATCTGGTTGCTTGGGGATTTCTGTACGTTTTTGGATGTCAGTAAGAGCCATCCATTAAGCACAGAATGTTTTGCATTTCTACTCGCTCCTCTGCAACAAAGAACTCTGAAAAGTGAGAGAAGTGCCAAGAAAAGCCACTGGCCTGCTATCTTTTTAGCAAATAACTTGTTTTCTTGGTAGCAGAAATAATGGAGCATAGTGACGTACAGAACTCTGTCCTTGGATTTTTCTCCTTTCTTCCACTCCCTCAGTACCTCCACATAGAGATTGCTCCCCCAGTTTCTACTTGCCAAGCTGAGCAAAGGGCAGCATGTTCACTATGTTAGTAGTTTGCAATTACATTTGATCCAACTCTCTGCTCAGGACCTTCAGGCTGACTCCCTAGCTAGCTAACACCTCTTAAATTGGTCGGGGGGTTGTCTCTCTCCTCATGACTACATGACCTTTCTTGCATAAGAAAACCAGACTAATAAAAAAAAAAAACCAAGAGCAGCCACTAATTTGGAGGCCTCCATCTGAATTACTCCACCCTGGAATGTGGCTCTATTGGGTCAAATGGAGAAACCTTACTGGTTCTCTGTTTTCTCCTTTTCCAGTAACTTGCAAGGAAAGTTGCCACACAGTTTTAGATTTGAGGTGTGTTGGGAAGAATTCCAGTGAACGCAAACCTCATTTCTGTCCCTCAAAATACTGAAAATGTGTGACTTCAGAAATGTTATTACACTGACTATCATTTGCATAAATAGGATTTCCCCCTCAAAGTCAACACAATTCTAAAAGACAAAGGAGGAGTGCCAATCTATCAGCTCGATAATTCTCTTGGAAATCTTCCTTTTCTTTTACAACACACTGTGTGTCATTTGGCCACATAGTTTGGCAAGAAATACTGATTGAAGGAGACAATATGTAGGAGGAATTGTAACAATTTTATGTGGCTGCACAGGGTAGGAAGAAGGCACAGACTATCAAAGTTTGTGAAAATATTAGCTTTTCACTTCTAATACACCTTTAAATATTAGCATCTGAAATGTTTCTCTAATTTTTTTACATGTTTCATTATGAAAAGATGGCCATGACTGAATGTTTAACCCCAGGATTCCTTCCTGATAGCTCTGGACAGGTCTTGCATCATGTACTGTAAACCTGGGAGAGATTTTTAATTTTGCCTGACAGCTCATCATCCTGCAACATTAATGGATGCTTACTGTGCAGGGGAGTTTGAAAGATTAATTTAAATGCAAGATGACCTCTCCTTTAAGGAACCTGAATCCAATGTTCATTTTAGATTTCTGTGTTAAGAAGTTCCTTAGACTTTATTCCTAGGAAACAGCATGTGTGTAAGCACTGGAACAGTAAGCCCTTGTATATCATTTGCTCAAGGGTAAATGAACTTACTTTGAGAGTAGATGTGAGGAAATTTGAGATAGAAATTACACCAAACTACCTATGTAAATATGTTTAGAGAGAGATTCGTAAATTAGTGATTCAGAGCTGACCTACTTGTGGATGTATACTATAATTTTCCTTTGAAAGAGCTCAGATTTGAATATGCTTCTTGCTTACAACTTTTGTTTCTTTTTAAAATCATTCCAGTATTTTATGATTTTTTTAACCTATCCCAGAGCTCAGTCAGTCTGCAATCACACTCCTACTCTCCATAGTTTCTCTCAGTCTACAAATGTACACTGTACAACTGTACACTGTACAACTGTATGGTGATACCAAATTCCATCACCAAAAGAAGCACTCTTACAGAGAAACTTTCAAGGGACACTATATGTATATTTTGTACACCTGCTCTCTCTTCCCGTCTTATTGCATGGTATTTGATTCCTGCCAGGTCTTCCATGATACTCATTCCTGGTACAAGTTTGTGTGTTTGTTTATTAAGAGGAAATACATCTTCACTTTCAGAGAACTTACTGAGTTCCTCTTCACCATCCAGAAGGAGTACACAGCGACAAAAGAATATTACTGACCTGTTTTGTAGATGAAACATAATGATTTATGATTTAACCACAGGATCTTCAAAAGTATGATGTAGCAGCAGGAATTAAATTTGTATTACCCAAAATAAGTATAAATAGATGACTAAGTCATATTTTAAGAGGTTAAGAGCTTTGACTCCAAAAGCTCTTTGTACCAGAAGCACTGCCTTCAGCTCTATTTTTAACTTGTTTTTTTCTGTCTCTCAAAGCACAAGAGATTACATATCCATTGTACATCCTTTTTGCATTTATGTGTGTGCTGCTGGCAAGCATGAAAGTTTCTTTCTGCATCTGATGACTCATAAAGTTGTTTCTTTGACTGGTCAGCTTTTGGCTTGAGATGCTCAAGAATCAAGCCAAACGGTGACTTCCTGGTTTTGCAGCCAGGTTTTTTTCCCCCTGTCTCTAACAAGCTGGTATTTCTCTTGTCAAAAGTTCTCCCCTGAATAGTTTTGATATTCCACATGAATAACTGCTGGTCCTTCTAGATGTCCACAATCATCCTATTTCTCCTCTTCAAGAAAAATGAGAGGCATTCAGTTTTTACATTCTAAGGAGCTACGTCAGACAAAATCATCTGTCTGTTTCCAAATGTGGTCTGGTTGTGACCATTGTGGTTTTATGACTCCTTGGCCAGAGGATACCAATTAGAAGATGTCACTTAGTTCATGAGCCTGTACATCTGCCAGAAGGATACCATTCTTTTGGACGTGTTTCCACTTCTAGATGGAAAAGGTCAACAGCATTGCTCTGCAAGCGTGACACTGCATGTGTGCTTCATTATGCATTACCAAGCAGGCATCAACAGCAATGGTGAATCTAACTCACAAGGTTTTCCCTACTTTTTTAGTCAGATCATCTTCTGTTGTAGCATTATACATTACCTATGCTAATTTTCTGGGATTTTCACAAGGTAAGAGGAAAAAAAAGAGGACTAGTTATATACATCTGGAGGCAGAATATAAATCTCTGGTTTTCAAAGCACACGTGAAATGCTGCTCTGCAATGTGTGAGAAAGAAGCTGTCACTAAGTAAGTTCATTGGTTGAGACCCTTTCATTCTTTATAGTTTCTACCTTTCTCAAGTTGAGGATTATTATCACGGTTGGAAGCTGTTAGTTTTGGAAAACAGTGAAAAACAAAGATGTAAAGTGTCTTTTCATGTTTCTCCTCTCATAATATTATTTACTTTCTTGCTTTGTGATATATGGTCCTGTACCACTGACAAGCTGGACTTTTCTGTTGGATGGAATGAGAAAAACCACCAAAGAAAGCAGCTGTAAGTAATACTTAATTTTCCAACAGAGGCTTACATTTCACTGAATTGGAAATCAAGAGCCAGAAACCTAACAGATTGTGCTAATCCTACTCTAAGTCCATTTGCACCTTTGGCAAAAGATGCCTTTGAAAACTCTTTGCTAAGGACTTAGGAAGGGGAATAAAAGGGGGAGGTGGCAAAAAAAGAAATAGAAGGAGGCAATGTGAGTTCTCAGAGTTACTCTTTATTAAACTATTATGTTGAAACCAAACTGAAAATTGGCAATGCTTCCAGGAAAATTTAGCAAAGAAACAGCTTGCGGTAATCTAGCAACCAAGGTAACTATGGCAATAGCAGTACACTGTGAAATTTAGCAGATATAATTTTCCATGATTCACTGTATATTTTTAGCTATTTTTCTTTTTGTTCTCTCATGCTAGTTGCCTTTCTGAACAAAAGGAAGGACTGAATCGTTGGGTCATGCTCTCAGAAAAGAGAGAGAGGTTTCAGTTGGTGCATAAAGAGGAGCCTTTGTGTTCTAGCCTCACATGATCAACTGTCCTGAGGAAATCTTAGGGTCTCAACTCCTACCCTATTCACCTTGTCTTGAGCCTTTAAAACCACTGTTTCCTGCTTCTTGAAATCCCTGCATCCCTTGTTCACCTTACTTTCCTTCTTTGACGCTTCTCCCCACTCTGAACCATATGAATAATTTTTCTCCTTTCCTTCTTTTTCAACTATTATCCAACATGAATCTTTTCTGTAACATTGCCTCTTTTCTTTGTGACATGGTTTCAGCTCGGGGACTCAAAAATCTAGCTCCCATCTCCTCACCATTCTCCCTCTGTGCAGTCCTCTCTTTGGCCTCTCCGTGGCTTGCTCATAACCTGAGCTGATCAAGACCTAAATGATCATTCATTGACAATCACACTGATTCACTTTCCTAGCCATTCTGATATAGTCATGATTTTATATACAGACCATGATTTTTATATGACTCTCTCATGCTCTGTTTACCTTCATAATAAATCTAAGATCTGCTCTCATATTCTTTGACCAAATGTCAATACTTGTCGTACAAGTCATTCCACTACAACTAGAGCGTCTGCTCCTGAGCCACACATGCTCAGTGTCATTCAAAATGTTGATGACTTCATGATCTTCCCTGTTTGCTTGTTCAGCTGCCAATCTCCTTTGTGCTATTCTTCCTCTGCTACTCCAGGTTCTACTTCTGTTCCTCAGCTCCATGAACTTATTTATAAGTGCCCTTCTCTATAATGGTGTTTTTATCATACACCATCACTGATCAACCCCTTCATTTTACCATTGTCTCCAACTTCTGTTATTTTATTCTGTAACTTGTACTGGTATCTCAGTGGTTTGTTACATTGACCTTGATACATGATGAGTCATGGAAAAAGTAAAGAATGTCTCCTTTAGCTCCCTTTTTGAAATTCACCTCTGCAACCTTATATGAAAGAATAGCAACTAAGTACATTTAGGCAACTAAAAAACTACATAGAATTACAGACAGTCACCAGAACATGCTCATGTTATTATTACTTGACTTTCCTTATTCTTCACCTCCAACCATTTGTTTCTTGAATTCACTTTTGTATTGTCACTCTGTATTGTCAATAGGGCTCTAAGTGTTTTAAGTTTGAGACTGTCTGCCTGCTATATTGCTGTATATAAACACCTCAAAAGAATTGAGGCTCTGTGAAGCTTCTACAAGCTTTGGAAGGAAAGCATATGTGGAAGGAGTGGCAAAAATGCTGAAAAAGAACAATTGTTTAAGTCAGTCAAGGCTGGGGAGGTTTACAAGGATCTCTGGGGGACTTAATAAAGGACCAGAACTTGGATAGCCACCATTCTCAACTCCTGCAGATTTTTGTCTTAGCTGCAAGTATCAGCATATATAAACAGAAATAAACAAATAAAATATAAAAAAATCCTACAAATTAAAAGTTAAAAACATACAGAAAAATCATTTTATTAAAGCATAATATATTTATATAGTCAAACCTCCTGCTGCAAGATGCAGAAAAAGAGTATGTGTTTATTTATGTATATTCATGAGCATTTAAAAGGACCACAGTGCTTCATCTATCACATCTATACACAGCTATCAGTAGCTGGGGCTGTGGTGCAGTGTTATATAATGCAAGTTTATGACTTTGTAAGATGTCATTTTCCTTTCCAGCATTTATGGGTTTGTTTTTTCTGTGTTTAGAAAGAAAAGTATTTCAAATAACTACTCAATTTATGGGTTTTTTTACACCACATAGGATGTACTAGATGCAATCACAGTATAAAATGTAACACTACTAATTGTCTCCTGTTATAGGGGACAGCAGACTAAAGATGTCCTCATCTGTTCTGTTGTAACATCTCTGTGTTCCTGAAATTACATTTTTCTTCACTCTGAACCCCCATGAGCCATGGCAAAATGGGCATAAGGAAGAGTCAAAGTAATAGCTTCCCAGTTCTGAGAGACTCTTTGTACACAAGGAAGAAGGAAATGACCCATCCCTCAGAATTACCCAATTTTAGACAGTAATTAATGCATAACCCAAAGAATGAGGATTTCTCTCACAAGAATCAGCAGTACTGGGGCTCCATTGGCTCCTCTGTAGAATCAGAAGACCTTCATGTTGCAGCAGGCCCCCACTCATGAAGGGTCTGCTGTGCCCTGGCATGGCAGAGAGCGCTGCAGGGTGGTAACTCTTTTTCAGTCCACAGCACGGCTGCCCTTCTGTGAGAAACAGGACCTTCTGCTGAGAACACAGCATTGGCCTTGCAGAAAAATATATCTAGTAATAAGATAGTAACTGATCTGTGTCTATTATAGCTGTTCATGATTCTCAACATCTGTTCAGTTTTGGAGAGATTTAGAACAAACCTTGTAGAGTTCTGCTGATGTTATTGTTTAACTGTCTTTTCTGTGCACGTGAAGTACATCCCGCTTTCAATCTGCCAAATTAACACCTGACATCCCTTGCAGCCAAGGCATTCAATACTTCTATTTCCCACTGTGCTTCACGTTTTTCTGGCATAGCCCAGTTTCTGTTTCTCTTTCTAAGGTGACTTGGACTGCTGCCTTCTGACTGTGAGTTATTTTTCTGGGTTTCATTGTAAAGATGCTCAAATTGTTTCTACAGCTAAAGTAATTAATCCCCTTTTAGTAAATGTTACATTTGTAATTAAATGCCAATATTGTAATTTTAGAATGTCTCCTGTTCCTACAGTTATTGCGCAGCTCTTTCCGCTACATGAAGCTAGGAATTTTAGGCAGAAAATCCCTATTTAATCCCCATGTTTTACCAGAGGAAAAATTCCAGAAAGAAAAGCAAATGTGAGATACTATAAAACAAAGAGTTTGAACTGTTCTGCCTATTCTGGATGGCTTGCCAAATACAATACTGCTATATATCATATCTAGTTTTTGCAGTTTCCAAAATGTATTCCCTTCTCTATCCAGCAGATGATGCTGATGAACTACAAACTATTCTCTGTTCAATTTTAGTCAGAGGAAAGATGACCAGCTAAAAGATGTAGGTTTGTCACATTCCAGACATTTATAAAATTTTCAGTTGCCCTCTTTAATTCTTCTCTTTTCTAAGATGTGTGATTCTGAGTCTCAGAACGTGTTGTTTTTCTGAAGCAGTTTTGTTACTAAAGGTTGAGCCTTTCAAGTACCTACTATAAACCTTTCATAACCCTCTGACATTTCAGTGAGTTTGACCATTTTCAGAAGTCCTTTGGCTATATTTACCATTTATTTACTTACATTTTGTGACATACAGCATTAGGTTTTGTGCTTTGTCAAGCATTTATTCCTGTTTCCAGTCTGCTGTAAATATGTGAAGCCAAATCCTTTCACTAAAAAGACAAAAACTAGAAGGGAAATGAAATATACTATATATAAAGAAAAAGGCATAACTGAGTTTCCATTAACCTTCCAGGATCCTCAGGTTTCTAATCTTTCTCTTGTGTAAGCATACCTTAATTATAGACTATGAAAGGAAGCTTTATAACTTTGCAATGGATTCTGATTTTCTTACTCAGGGAGACTTGCTCCTAATTTCACAAGAAACCTCCACAGAGGCCTTTGAAATTACTTGCAGAATAAGCATGCTACTGATCATATATATCAAGGTTCAAGATTTTTCAACAGTGGCAATGCCTGCATGGCATTTATAGACATTGTTTATATTTTGCTGTTGAAAGGAAAGTAGGATCTAGAGAACAGGTTTTCCAAGGTGGATGCGGAAAAAACTTGAGTAATGCCTGCTTGTCTCAGTCTTGATCTCATTCTCTGAAGTGGTGGGACCATAGCCAGCCCTCTCCAGAAGCTAGGCAGCTAGTGACTGTTTCTCCTGTGCTAGCAGACCAGCACTTGTGGTCCTTCCAGCCACTGGATCTTGCAGCTGTTACTAGCTTGCTGAATTGCTGCACCACTAGGAGATGAGCCAAGAAGGACAAAACTCAGCTTCTGAGGAGAAAAGAAAAAGTAGAAAAGAGGGAACTGAGCTGCCTTTCTTTGTCCTTTTTTTCTTTATCTGTCTCTTTTTAAACTCTGCTCCCTTGGGAAATGTATGAGCCCCTGAGGAGATGGAGAAATAACCTTCTTTCTTCCTGCAGCAAGCAGGTCTGATGTCTGTCCTTTGCAGACTGTGAGGCTGAAGCTAATTAGACCATTTGGCTTTTCTTACACTTTTTTCCCCCAGGAGGGCTGAGTTTTGTGAGAAAGTTGAAGCTTCTCGTGTCACTCCGCAGCAGGCTCAAGGACAGGCAAAACCCATTACTGGTAATTGTATTGCAGGACTTGGCAGCATAGAGATCTAAGAATAGGCTGCCCAACTGGCAGCTGGGACATGAAGTAGACAGGACACGCAGGATTCAAGGTGTAGGCTTCAGGGTTTGTGTGCCTTAAGCTAACAGCTGGGGAAAAACTTCCAGAACATACACATAAATCAGCACAAAGCACTTCAGCAGAAGCATATTTAGTCGTGTCAGTCATACAGGCATAGCTGTGTGGTTGGTTGTTGTGTAGTCATTACAGCAAAGAAAAACAAGAAATCAGCGGGTGGGCAGCTGTTTGAACAGGAACACACAGGAATCACCCGATCCTTTTCTGTTTCCCTGGCATCAGTCACCAACAAACACACCTTTGTCACCATGTGCAAGAGGAAAGAAGGGAGGGCAAGAGAAAGCACAGCACTTCAGACAACAACACACGTCCTTTCTCTGGAACAGGAACCACTTGTCAGGCCAGCAGTCTGCCTGAAACCTGGTTTTGTGATGTGTGAGTCCCTTTGGATGTGAACTTCATGCAAGTGTATCGGAAGACACTGTACTATTATTAGAGATAAATCACTGAAGTACATAATAATTCAGATTGCTAAGTTTTGAACACTTATCTCTAACAATCCATGTAAGGTCCTGCCACATGAAATACCTGCTTTTCTCTACAGTGTCCTGTTATATAGAGAGCTGGAGGGCTTAACAAGTACCTAGGTTCCTCTGCCAACAACCGTCTCTGTGAAGCGAGAGAGGGAAAAGCATTTTACAGAAATCTAAAAGAAAGGGAAATGACTGAGAAAACACAGAACTTAGAGATTGCCTACAGCCATGGAACTGGGGAGACAAATATCGAAGAACTGGATGTGTTTTGTTTTATTTTGAACTTTGATACACCCTGGAGAGGGGCAGACTTTTCATGTAACTGACAGGAATTTTAACATGGAAGTGCTGCTGAATGACGAGAAAGAAGCTGGTGGTTGCTGTAGCTTAACTTGATAGAATTCATCAAGAATGACTTTGCTTCCTGTGATGAGTAGGCACAGGAGACATTTCATTGCTACTGTGGGGGCTGTTTTTAATTCTTTGGAGACATTTGGGTTGAGAGACTGAGATTTATGGGCCATTGTATTTAAGTAAATTGGAACAATAGTTTGAAGTATTATAGAGGAAGCTAGGTGTAGAATATGTTGATAATCAGGAAGAAACATTAAAGTCAGCCTGTATAAAGCTTTGGTTGGAGTAGTATGCATAGCTTTGCACATGCACTTCATTGTATACATTGAGATGGGCATTTTTTAGTTTAGCAGAACAGGTTTGCCTTAAAATGATACAGCTTTAGGGTATACAAACATGAATTTCTGGGCTAAATTCTTGGGTGTGAAGAAACAATTTCCAAACAATTAACAGGAGTGCAGATATCCAAGAGATGTATTCGAGAATGGCAATAACAGAAAAGAAGTTTCTCTCGAGGTCAAGGTATTAGTTATTTCTTTAAAAGAAACTGTTTTTTTACTGAGAAAAATGTTTACAACAAACATCCAGTTAATTCAATATTAAGCACTTAGCATTCTGAAAAATATGGAGTTCTTTGTAGTTTTAAGCAGTGCACAGTAAAATTACACACACTATAACTTCTAGCACTTCTTTGTATGCAATCTCTGCATGTCCAAATTGCTTAGAAAACTGTATAGCTAACAATCTGAGACTGCATGATTCACATGCGAGATTTCAGGGGGACTGGAGCATTCTGCATAAGGAATTAAACATTTGAATGTGAAGGTTTGGGATTTTCAGAACTGCAAGTGTTCTAAACAGCTTAATACAAGGAAATACTATATACAGTGTTAGAAACTACCAAATAGAAGAAATCTGATCAAGCTTCCTTTTCCAATGGAGAAGCAAATCAAAACCACAGTAGTCTTTTGCAGGGAGCAGGGGCAGAATTGCAAAGGAAGGCATGATGACAGTTTCTGTCCAGTTATGTAGGGTATTTAGAAGAAAATGGAATATAGTTTGTACTTCAATATTGTTGCTTGAATGAATAACAAGAAAAGAAAGTTATTCATAAATTATATTGAATAGAATGTGTGTTAAGTTCATCCTATGATTTCAATTAGAGATCTGAATATCAGGAAAATATTTTGATTCAAATAGTGAAGCTCATTTGCAGACAAAGGAGCTGGCACAGGTGGAAAGACAAAATTACCTTCTTTTGCCTCTTGAGTCAAATACGTATAACCACAGATAGCAGTTGTGTAGGGAATTTTTGAAGGAAAACTGTTTTTTGAGTGATTAAACTGACTTGCACCCATCTTGCATAGCATCAAAGTCTCAAGAATGACAGAGAAGGTAGTTTCCAAATTAGGAGATGTCATCAAGAAATATACTGTTCATATTTTTAAAAAAAAATGAGTTTAGTGCTGCCCTACAATCGCCAGTTCTTTACAGAAACATACATGTGGTGAATGACTTGGACTTTGTTATGAATATCTGGGGTTCTATCAAAGTTGGATTTAACAGGAAAGGGAAAGAGGAGTCTGCTATTTCACAGCACTGTTTGAAATCAAAAATAGTGAAGAAATCATCACTCAAGAAATGAGACTTCATGGCTGTGTTCTGTTGAGTGGGCAGTGCAGTGTAGAGGGGTGATTTATTGCAGACACTTTTGTTGTGTCATTATTCACTCAAAATAATGTGACTTATCACACATGCAGACTGGTAGCTTATTTCAACAGGCACAGTTAAGTGCTAAATTGAGAACTGTGGAAGTGAAAAAGACTGTCTTGAAGAGCTGGAGTGTTTGTGCATGCTGATCATCGGCCTGTGATCAAATTTAGAGAAAGGGTAGTTTTGCAGCCATGTAAGGCAGTTGAAGGAACAACCTGAGCACATCCAGAATATTTATGTAAGCCTCATGAAAAGACCCAACATATTTGCAGGAGGCTGTTTGATGATGATGGTTGACAAACATTTCTTCTATTGGCAACACTGCCTCAGGCTGTCCTTGTCCATGCCTGATTTCTGACAGATGCCAGGACAACAGTTTGTGGAAATGCTCAATGAACAGGACCAGGGAACTCATCCAGGTGATGAACCACACTCTTTTTTTTTTTTTTTCTTGGACCATTTTCCAGACAAATCCATTTCCTAACATGGCTTACAACATGACAGCCTAAATACTCACCCTGAAGCTTTTAAGAGCACATCTGAGGGACAAGAAAAAAATCTCAAAAGGTTAGAGTTTATTGCTTAGACCAGCACTGCTTGCCATTGTTCCATTACATTCACATAGGTTCAGAACTTCCCAGGTGTGCTGTTACCAGTAAAAATAGCTTGACAGGATGTTTGGTTTATAATTTCAACTGATAAGGAGGGATCTTGAATACCAAGGGTGCCTAAAGGAGAGCTGATAGTAATAAAAAATTGTAATTTTACAGAATTTGAAAAATTTGAAGAATCAAATCTTAAACACACACAGGTGTGAGGAATATGGTAGCATTCTGATAACATGCAGATTGCCAAATTGAAATATTGAAAAACTCAGTTACTGAAAAGGTTGATCGATCCTGTAAAGACTTTTCTCAGCTTCTTTGACTCTCACATTCTGGTTAGTCTCTTAGAGTGAGGATCAAGAGTTTAACATTCTGATTTTCTGGAAAACAGCTCAGAGTTGACAATTTCTTTTACCTTTTGTGGGTGAACGTCCACATAATACAGAATTTAATTCAAGAGACTTGCAGGAAAACCAATAGTACCTATATTTAGTTACACACCGAGAACAGGATGACTTCAATATGGTTTTATTCTGTGCCTAAAATAAATAATTATACTATCTTCATTTGGATATAAAAGATAGTTTTGTAAAATGATCTGTAATTTCTATATTTCAGGCAGATTTTATTAGCACTAAAACCACTCAGAACTTAGCTGTCAGTGCATACCATTTTAGTTAAGATATTTATGCATTAAGGAAATAATTGCACCCCTGTTTACATAGTTACTATCTAGAAATTGTGGGAGTTTGTTTAGGCTTCTGAATGGGTGCAAGTACAATGGTATTGTTAATCTTTCATACCTGCGTATGCTAACTGATCTTCATCTTTAGAAGGTGACACCAGGACAATACTATAGAATATAACCATTTAAGACTTGGTTATGATATTCACTTGTATCTTATTGATATACGACAGAATTAAATTTTCCAGAATATTTTTAAAGAAAAGGGACAAAGGCTGAAAAATAAAGGGGAAAGTCAATACCTGGAAAGGTGATGCTTTCTTCTTTGGTAGTAGGATAAGGATTAGTTTCTAGGTAAACTGTTTTAAATCGGTTGTTTGGCTTTTTGTTTGTTTGCTTACTTGCCTGTTTCTCCTGAGTTAGATAGATTTGATTGTGGTGTCAGTTAATCTGTTGTTGAGTATATACAAGGCCTGTAGATGTATGTGTCTGTAGATGTCCCAGTAGTATTCAGAGCTGTATACCTTTCTGACATATATTAACTTCTTCAAATATAAGGGAAAATACTTAGTTTATTTCAGGATTTTTGACGTTCTTTTTGCATTTGATCATAGTGAAATGCTTGGCAGAACTTCACATCTCACGGAATTATACCACACCTTCCTTCCTACACAGGTTATGTGAGCCCTCAACATTCCAGCCATGAGAATCATTCTGACATTTCAGTGTTGTCAGTTATATCAGATTTCTTTTTTATCATCAAGAACTGTCTTTTATTGTGTGTCCTTGTTTCCCCGGCTCTAGCATTAGGAGATAAGCAAGTAAAATATTTCTTCTCTTTAAATTCTTTGACACCTTATGTGTGCCATACATTGAGTTCCAACAATATTTTTTCTACCTTCTTCTCCTGTTGTCAGTTTTGTGTCTTCCTGGCTGCTTCTCCAGTGAAAAAGATCAGCATTTGTGTCTATCAAGTACAGCAAAATTGCTACCCTGTTATCACTGTGCTTTTGGCTTGACCTGCCTTTTTTCTCATGAAGTCACCAGCAGCTATTGCTCACCTTCCTGCAAGAACTCCTATCAGATATCTCTTGCAATCTTCTGTTACATTTTGCCAGATGAGTTCCTCAGCAAGTGACTTGCTGAGAGTCTAACACCTATGGGATAAGTTGAGTGGTTTCCAGATGTTTTTTCACCTTGTGTCATAAGTTGCCAGTCAGCTACATGGGCTTCTGCTTTTCTGTCGTTTCCTGCTGCTGACCCTTTTCTCTGTGACCCCTGCCAATGATTCCCAACCTAGTCATTCAAGGAATTTTAATGTGCTCCTACTCTACCCAGGATTACAATTCAATCACATGAACATAACCTATGCTGCATTTCTGCTGGTTTGCACCACATGCACCCAAAGTCTCTTTGAATTAGCAAAAAAGGAAATGATAGCAAATCCAGCACTGATCACATCTGTTGTTCTCTCCTCATTCATGCACATGGCATAGAGCTATTCCTCTACATAAGTAATCATACTTTCCCTCTGACCTACCTTTCTAGATGGACCTACTCCAGATTTCAACAAAGCCAGAATATCTCCCTTCTTGGCTTTCTGCCATCACAACACACTCCAGATACCTGATACGATCAATGACCCCAAGGCTCAAGCTTTGAATTCTTCTAAAGGAAATTACAGGCTTATGTCCCCTAAGGAGACTAAGAATCATAGAACCCCAGACCATGAAAAGAAACCAACCAACAGAAGCTCACCAAATCCCTTCATTTCCAAGAACAGGATTTGCACGTGGGCTCTCAAAAAATCCTGTTAGTTATTCACCCATGATAGTCATTGATGATGCCTTTTCTTTGCTGTTGAGAGACTTCATTGTAAGTCAAGTGATGCCATCTGCTAACAGCTGATCATCCCATTTCCAGGTTAGTAATAAACAAACCAGCAGCAGCCTAATACAGAATTTTGAGGGACCTCACTGTTAACTGTTACGACATCAAAAATGGACCACATAGGTTTATTTTGTTTACCCTTATACTGTCCCATTGTAAGTTGGTTTACCTATTGGTAAGTCTTTACATATTCTTGTGGTAAACTTTTTAATCCTTGGGCTTGTTTGAATCACTATTTACTTTGACAGTTCTCATCTTTAGAGCGATACAGTACAGATCAGAGATTAAAAATATGGCACATAGTGACTACTAAGAGTACAATCAATAAAAAGGGTACAGAAATAAAACTCGTAATAAGGAATATGCCTTATTACTTAGAGGATGTAAAGAGCTTGTCCAAATTATGGTTTGTTGTAAGCAAACCTAAGAGACATACCAAGGATTCAATAGCTAGTATCCCTTGTCCTTTATGTCACACACACAGAGTCCTGAGCAAACCTTTTGGTGCTTGTGGGTATGAGTGAATGAATGAGTGAAATCATGAGTGCAAGTGACTGAAATCAGTTTTAAAACAAGTATGATCATCCTCTTCCATGGAGCCTTGAACTGAGCTGTGTAACACTGATTCTTACACATCTAAGGCTGCCATTTATTAATGACTTATGCCATGAGAATTTTCATGATACTAACAGCAAAAAAGCATTCCAGTACACCTATGAGGCTTCAAGGGATATGTCCTTGTGGGCAAGACTTTCACCTGCAGTGAAGGCAACAGTATGAGATGGTCTAGGAGCTCTGGAGCTTTTCCTTCTTCCCTTTGCCATTTTTGGGAAGCGTATTCCTTTCCCCTCACAAAAGCTCTGCCTTCTCCTGCCTCATTCCTAGGGACCCACAGATAAGGCAGCTCTGCTCTGTTTCAACACTTTTCCAGGGAAAAACAGCCCACTTCTCGGCCCTCTGCCTCTCCCCAGCTGGGACAGAGAAGACATGTAGCAGTATTGCCCTAGTGAGAAAGAAAATCTCACAGAGGCACAGGCACAACTGGCAGAGGCAAAGCAGAGCACAGCCCATCTGGATTACAGAGGACAATGCAAAATGTATGCTGGTTTATAGTACTGTAGTACCTTAGTACTCAATCACTTTGACCCCAGAGGCAACATGTATTTAGAAGGGCAATTCTATCATACTGTTGAAAAATTAGTCATGACTGCTATCATTGCTAGGTGATTAAAAGGAATGCGTCTGTCTGGGCTATGCTCAAGATGAGCATACTCATCTCCTGGGAGTCAGTGGTCCATTCACTCCTCCAGGAGCAGTAAATTGGGTGTTGAGTAATCTGTCCTTTGAAATGTGTAAAGAAGCTGTTAAGAGAGCACAAAATATGTTTAGCCAGCAGTACCAGCTGGATGTGAGGCCATCCAGGATACTCTGTTCAGCTGACAGCTGTTACCAGAACCGCATGAGGGTTAGTCTGTAACTCTCTCATGTTTCATTCTTCTTGTCATCGTTCCCTTTGTTTTGCTCTGTAGGAGGGGAGGAAAAAGATATAGGGACGATGCAGATGCTGGTGGATAGAGAGCTAGGCAGGATTTGTGTGGTGGCAGGCATTTGATATGATGTGCACACCACATTAGACATGCTATTGTGGAAGAGTGGAAGGAAGTTCTTGTTATGTCATAAACTGTGTCCTTGCACAAAAAAAGCAAATGGCTTTCTGGTCATTCCATCTGCCAGTCCTTTTCCTCGCTGGGGAAAGCTATTCTTTCTTTCCCCTACCCCACCCCCCACCCCCACCCCACACCCCTTCTTTTGCTTTCTGTTGTGGGGATGGTACAAGGGTGCACCTGACACTCCATGAGGAAGGGAGAGGAGTGGAAAGTGTGAAAACTGATCCAAATGTGTCCAGTGCTTGCTGCAACAGGGGAAAGCCCTGATGCCTGCCACAGGAGGGGTGAGTGGAGATGGCGGTTGGAAAGCAGAGCATGCCAACACAAGGCAATGAAGGCTGGACCATCCTCGAGGAGAAGCATTACTAGGTGCCCCATCAGTACTGAGAGGAGTACATTAGCATCCAGATTTCTTCCATAGTAGGTGGTTATAGGAGAGTGAAAGACCTTTGGTGCTGGAGAGCTAGTACTTCTTTTAAACATTCAGATCTTAACATCACTCTCGAAGTCAACATTAGATTTTACAGGGCTAACAATAAACATGCTTTTCAAAACCCCAAATGTGCTCTTAAACATAGAGCAGTAACCTGAAAAGCCTGCTGTTTTGCTGTCAGCAAAAATCAATGCTGACCTTCAAAGGAGCAAGTAGCAGCCTTGTTGATCCTTGATGATCTAAGGCAAGCCAAGCCTTCTGGAGAGAGATGCGAGCCTTTGCCGGACCCAGTAACACAGACGGTCTGTAAAGAAGGTTTTGGACTCACACGTCTCCGGAGCAGAAGGTCAGACATGAACCAAAACCACAGCACTGTCGTCTCCCCCGTGGTTGCCTCTCCGTCACCCGCCTGCCCGAGGGCCGCCGGGGCGGGCGCGCTGCCCCGGGGGGCGCTTCGCCAGGGACCGGAGGGGACTGCGCTCTGCCCCGCCGCCCGCCGCGGCCTGCCCGCTCCCGCCGCCCGCTGCCCCGCCGCGGCCTGCCCCGGGAGGGGGGGCGGCGCCGGGCGCTCCCCGGGCCCCGCTCTGCCGCCGCAGGCGCTGCTGCGGTGAACGGCTGGTGCACGATCCCGCGGCGCCGGTTTCCAGCGCGCTCCCCTCCCGGCAAGGCAGCGGGGGGGCCGGCCCGGCTTTCTCGCCCTGCCGCATCGCCCCGGCGCCCCTTCCCGTGCCGGCGCTGCCACTCGTCCCCCGCCCGCCGTCGCCGTCGCCTCCCGGAGGCCGACCTGCCGCCGGCTGTGACAGGGGCTCCCAGCCCCGCCGCCCCGCAGCCCCCCTCCCCTTCCCCTCTCCCGCCCGCCCCCGGGCCCTCCTCCCGTCACTGATTCGGCGCCGGAGCCCCGGGTGCCGGAGCCCCCTCCCCAGCACCGGCCCCCGCCGCCGCCGCGGCTCCCGAGCTGTCAGTGCGCAGGCAGCGCCGCGGCCCCGCGAACGGCCCCGCGCCGCCAACGGCCGCCAACCGCCGCCAACGGCCGCCAGCCGCCGCCGCGGAGCCGCCACCGCGGGGCGGCCGCAGGTACCGTGCCGGGGGAGCCGCTGCCGGCGGGGCCGGGCTGCACCTGAAGGGCCGGGGGCCAGCACTGGGATTCCCCGGCCGGACGGGGCGATGGGAGGGGGAGCCGAGGGTGGGCCCGGCCCCAGCGGCGGCTGGAGCGGGGGGGCCGTCGGTACGGAGCGGTGCCCGGGCGGCGGCTGAGGGGCCGTCGGGGCTCTGGCGGCGGCGGCCGCGGCTCCTGGGAGGGCGGGCGCTCGGGGCACGCCGCGGTGTCCGAGCCCCCGGCCCTCGGGACGGCGGGCAGGGCGCCGACGGCCGCCCGGGCGGGCTGCGCTCCCCCTCCGTTCCCCGCGAGAGGCCGGACAGCAGCGAGGAATGGCCGAGCGACCCTCCCTCGCCTCTTTTGCTTCCAGTATTGAATGGCTGGAGTCGATGTGAGAAAGGGCACGGTATGACATTCTGGCCCGCTTCACGTGGAGCCGAGGTCAGAGAGCCTCCCAGGGCTGGCCGGGAGAAAGGGCGTCCTGGAAAATTCCCGCAGGGGCAGTTTTTCAGGTGGGAAATGGCATTAACCTCGCATGGATCTCTACTTCAGTTTGCTGGGGGAACTGCGTCCCAAGGGCTCTCCCAAGAGCAGCGTGTGCAATTGATTCTGTAATGTACAATTTTATGTCAGATGATCTAGTTTAATCCTTCTTTGTGTACTTAGCAACCCCACAGTCATCTCAACCCGCTCCCTAAAATCTCCCAGGGAAGTGGGTCAGCATCTCTCGATGATGTTTCTTGCAGACACTCGGTGAGTTCCTGCGCTGCCGGCTGACTAGAAGGCAGCATTGTGACCCTTCAGTTTATGCACATACTGAATGAGCCATGCTTCAATTATTCATTCTGATGCTATTGCAACCTTCTGCAGTTTCTCTTCTCCAGGGACATGATGTGTAACAAGACTTTGAAATACTTTGTCAATGAGGCTGCAACCCTGTCTAGGCATATGGCAACTGTTTGCTTTTCTAGCCATTCTTAAGGGTTAATTTATAGCAGTAAAAGATATGTCAAGGAAGAAAGAGGATTCCCAGTAGGGCAGCATTACTCTCTACATTCCTTCTCCTTCCCTCTAAAAAGTCATAATTTAGAGTACTGAACAGTTAGCGGACTAGGCTCTACAAACATGTTTCGTATTTTCCATGTGGAAGAAGCAACACTTTCAAAGTATGTTTGGTCTCCATAATGGATAACCTATGGCTTCCACATGGAATTGATCTAAATTTGAAAATTTGTCAGTGTCATAGACGTTTGCTGTTTTGTAGATGAATAAACAGATGCAGAAATGAAATACATTGGAACCAGAGATTTGGCAGCAAAACTTGGAATCCCATTTGTTGTTATTTATGTTTTACTAGTGTGATCATCTGTCCATTGTGCTGTGCTCTCCAGAGCATGCTCATTGACAACCATTCATATTTTCCAAATACAGGAGGCTGGGTGGACCCACAACGACAGCAGATATACTTGCGGAAATACAGGGTAACTGTACTGTGACCTATTGTCAAGTAGGTGTATGATAGCTTTTATATTCTTCATTTTGATAATAGACATATTTCCAAACAGCAGCAAGGCTGACTGTTGATCACCATTCTTAGAACACTCGCTTTTGTATCAAATAGTAATCCAGATGAACACAGGCACACAGAGAAACACTGTATGTCTAAGGTGTAAAGAGCCAAGACAGTTTTAACCTTCTGTGCACAGCACCCGATGACATGAAGACCAAAAGTAAAAGAGGACAGTGCTAGTGGAAAGTGCACATGAAGTGAGCCTGCAAGTGATCACTGTCATTCCACTACAATTTCCACATTCTTATGGTTAGTTATAGTCAGAGAGCATTGAAATGAAATAATCTGATAGTGACAGTAGATTTCCATGGTGGAGAGTACCTCTGAGAATATAATATTTTCAGCTGAGAAGCGTCTCCCCCCAAGAGATACTCATCTTTACATTGACTCTAAGGCAAGAGAATAGAGCAAAAAATAGAGCTTAAAATTGCTAGAGTCTTAAAAATGCTGAAGTCTAGGGCTTTTTTTACCAGCACCTGAGGTCAGATGTTAGGATTTGGTGGAGTTTACTCCTGAACTCTTCCATTCACCCATCCTTTTAAATGCCCCAAATATGGAGTGTATGTTCCTCTCCAAGGTGCACAATTTAAGGAAAATTATGTTCCACTTGCCTTAGAATTACAGCTTACTGACTGTCTGTGGGGATAAGGATCTTTGTGCCATCTTGGAAGACACATTAAGGCTTGGCAATTTGATCATTCATCATACGATATTTGAAAGACTGGCTCCGATTTTCATCCAGCAGAGATTAAAAGCTTTGGCTTTTCTTGATTGACACCCAGAAATTTAGTGTAGGTCAAATTACCCAGCAGACCCAAGTTGAAGTAAAGTCAGGACTTTGTTTTTCCTTTCAGCTTTCCTTTCCCTTTCCTTTTGCCCCTGTTCCAGGAAAGGAAATTTGCCTGATGCTCAAATGAGGTAAGACAGTAATACACAATTGCTGTGCTGCTGGCTCTCTTGTCAATCCCTTGTCTCCCCGAGTGCTTTCTTTTCCCGCAAGGTCTCTCTCTAGTTGCATCCTTCCTCCAGACCGGTTAGAGTACAAAGGAGGAATTCCCGCTGCATCTGATCAAAGGTCTGAGGTTTCCAGCAGAGGTAACATAGCCAGAATCAGGGGATGATCACAGAGCAAGCAATAATTGGCTACTCCAGAGGCTAACAAATGATTACAAGGGCTCCATTGGGAAACAGTACAAATTCATAAAGTCCTATTTCTCCCTCTTCACCCCCCAGCTGGTCAGTTCACCCCATGCATGTTTTCTGCTGTGCCAGCGCCTCAGCCACAGTGCCAGGAAAACTGTCCCTATTGGGTTAAGGAATCTGGGGAGACTGGTACTGGAATGAGAGCCAGTGCCAGATGACAGAGTCAAGCCACTGTTGTCAGTATTCCTGTGTACACAAAGGCTTACTGTCTGCTGTGTGCCTGCTTGTGACCACCACGGCTGGTGCCTGATCTCCAAGGAAAGGAACCTGTAGTCCTTTGGTCAAGGGCAGATGCAAAGAAAGTATTTGGTCCATTGAAATCAACTAGCTGCGTTGTTGCATCTCTTCCAACATGTGTTGTGGTGTAACTACAGTGAATGTGATAAATTATGACATTTCTAATATATCCCTAAGTCTATGAAGAGAGCTGGGCACATTTTTCCTATTCATTGTTCCAGTATTCCAGCAGGTTCTATCAGAATTGGCTTTTGTTCATTTTACATATTAAAAGATATTTGTGGCATAAGAGTGAGAGATTTGGATTTTTGTAAGTAAAAGTTGAGATTCCTGATCGTGGCTGCACGTTAATTTAAATATTTGCTTTGGTGAAGCACAGGGCATAGCAGGTGAAGAAGGCTATAACTGGGTAAGCATGATTTTCTGAACGGTAGGTTCTTTAATCATGCCTCATAATCTGTGTGCTTTTAGCCTGTGCCAGTCCTTCAGAGAGGCCACAAGCTGCTTAAAACTGATATGATAGCTGTGTCAGTGTGTCCTGGATCTGCTTTTGTTCAGTGTTTTCTTAGATGACCTGGATGGTAATATAAAGAGTGGGTGTATCACATTTGTCAGGGACATAAAACTGTGAAGCTTGAAATATGCTGGAGGAGAATATTAGAATTCAAAATTATTCCAACAAATTGGAAGAACTGCTAGGGAAAGAACTGGATGAAATTCAGTAGGGATAAATGCAAGGTACTACAATAAGGTAGGAATAATCAACTGCATAAGCATAAGATAAAAGTAAATGACTAGATTGCTACTCTGCAGAAAAGAATCTGAATGTTATGATAGATCACAAGCTGAATATGAGTCAATGTCATGCTGTTGCAAATGAAGACAAACATCTTGCTCAGATATATAAAAGACACATAGTCTGGAAGACATATGAAACAATCCTCCTGCTCTGTTCAGTATTGCTAAAGCCTCAGCTTGCAGGCTATGCAAAATTTTGTTATTACACTTTGAGACAGGTGCGATTCAATCAGAAAGAGTCTAGAGAAGGGCAGCAGGACTCATCACAGGACAGAAAAATTTGACCTGCAAGACAGTTTAAAATAACTGAAATTATTTAGCCCAAAGACCAGAAAGCTGGCAGGGGAATATTATCTTCAGATACAAAATAGAGGAGGGAATGATCTTTTCTTTGGACTCATGGTGGATGCAGCAGAAAGCAACAAGTAGCAGAAAGAAAGATTATTTTAGACTGCAGGAATAATTTTCTAGGACCTAGGATAATAAAAACTGTTGGATATTTGGTCTCAGGGTGTTGTGAAGAGACTCCATTTTGAGAACAAATTAGTTATCTGTGAAGAATGAAATTAAGCTAGTGTCTGTGAAGAATGGAATTAGGCTAGTGATCCTATCATGGAAAAGCACCTTGGACAATCTGACATCTTAAGTTCTCTTCTGGACCATTCTTCTATCATTTTATGAAGGCAGCATGCTCATCTCATGCAAATGAAATAAAAGCTGCCTGCTGACCCTGTTCTGATGTTTGTCTGACATCCAAGGATAGCACAGCCCTAAGAACACTGCAGCTCTTTCTGAAAAGAGCCTGAAAGAAAAATAAGAACTTACCAGAAGACAGTTAAAAGAGGTCTCTCTTTTTGGAGAAGACATAGGGAATGGGACATTCTGAATTCCCTGGATTAGATGCTTGACTGAGACTATGAATGCTGTAAACAATGATATGGAAGAAAAATGGATGAGGATCAGCAGTAACCAAAATTGTCTGAACTGAAAATACAAACTCTTCTAGTATTTTACTCCTTGAATGAAAGGCCATAGTCCAAAAATGCTTTTTTAGAGATAAAATGAAGTAAAATACTGGATTTCGGAATACAAATAAAATACAGTTCTACAACTGATCTTTTAAGGCATTTCTCCAGGAAGAGAAAATCTAGGTCCTGTAGTATTCATGGTTTGATGTATATTGCTTAATGTAAATGGAACAGACGGTCCCCTGTGCATGGTAAAAAAAACCCTAGATCTCTTTGAGGAGATAGATAGAAATAAGAGAGCAATGATCATCTCTTTTGGATGCTGCAGTGGAGTGATGCACATAAGATCCTGAATAGAACATGTTTTGAGCCCAGCCAAAGAATTTTTTAATCCTCTAAAGGGAGAAAGATTTTCCTCTCCCCCCAGGCTTTAGACCTTTCCACTCAGACAAAAAGAAAAGCTCTTAGAGAAGTTAAAGACACACTGGGAGGAGTAGTGTTTTTTATACTAACCAGGCAATAGGGAATTTTTTCTATGAAAACAGGTACTCTCTGGGACTGAAAAGCTGCAAAGCAACTGCTGGAAAAAAATCTGTGTTGAATCAACAAGACAAGGAGAAAATGAAGAATTAGACTGCGCTTTTTAGAAGGCTGTTTTCATGCAGCTGTTGTTCAGTGAACTGTAACATATTAGCATTATAATCTGGTGTCATTTAAACACTCTTACACTAGAATTATCCATAAATTGATGGAAATCCTCATATTTTGATTTACTCTGGGACATGTGAGCACAAACTGACACTATATAAGCTCTGATTGATTTTCCTGCTGTTCCCTTCTTCTACTGCTGCTTGGATACTTTGGGAAAAATTATGATTTGCTTAGAAAGCCAGTCACTTGATGCTCCAGGTATTTCAAAGTAAATTCATATCCTTTCCACCCAAGGACTGACCAGTGCTTCACATTAGCTTGTGTTACTTTGCCTGAGTTTATTTCGTTGCTTCTTCTTCCATCCTTCCCTTTGCTTTCTTTGCATCTCATATGAGTATATGAAACCCAGTCATTATTTGAGAGACAGAAAGGGTATCCAAAAGAAGGCTTTCTGTGACCCAGTGCTAAAGGAGGTTCAGCTTTGGAACAAGGTGGTTCTGGAAGGAGATAAAGCAAAGGATAGCTGCTGTAAAAAAATCTCCTTTTTACTGGTGGGAGGAGGCAACAAGGTGGAGGGGTTGTTCTCTAGGAAGCTTGGGAGGAAATCTGAGAGGCTGGGCAGAAAACTATTGAACATGCTGGAGGGGGTTCCGCGGATGGTAATCTGTTGGAAGCTGTTGATAATTGTCTTGAGAAGGAAAGGTGTTAGACAGAAGTAGCTAGAAGGAAGGTAGGGGACTGAAAGAATTTGAGTAGAGGGAACACTGGCTTGAAATACATATTGAATGTGTACATTTGGGTTTAGGGGTGCATGGCTGAAAATTTCTCAGTGCGATTGTGAGGAAATTGTGTGGGCTATTGCAAATGATACTTCTGTCAGTATGATCTGCATATTTAATGCAATGTAACAATATCCTGTTTTAAATAAAGCATCTGCATAACAGTGTTCAGAGCAGCCATATCCTGCATGCTATTTTTTTTTTTCTTTTTTAATTTGTCCAGTTAGGGTCTAAAAGTTACGTAAAAGCTGCCAGTGGATTGCTGCAATCATTGTTTTAGTATTTTAGCAAAATTCTTTTCCTATAAGCAAAAATCAGAGGCAGCAGCTTCAAGCTGTCAAAGGCAATTTTGCCTAGGAGGAATCTGGCTGGTCACGCAGATGAGTGTGGAATCTGTGAACACTTGACAGGCTCTAAGCACATTCTCACTGTGAATGAGGAACTGATGAGTAAACAGCAGTGTCCAGCAGCGCTTTTTAATGGTAATGCCAAAGCCTTTTACCAACAGCTTCCCAGTGCAGATGGAGTTTTACAGAATAAGTCACACAAGCAATTCTGCTGTCATCATGAGGGGATTGCTGTTTTTTAAATACTGGAAACAATATAAAACCAGAAAGCAGGTATGGGAAGACTTTGAAAGACAATGTGTGTATTGAGGAAATTGTTCAGCAAATGTTTCTGTCTGTCCCTCCAGCCAGGGCAGTAGACTCTGCCTTGCGGGCAGCAGCACCTCTGTGTCAGATTGTCACAGAAAAATCGAAGTTAAAAGGCACAATTGTAAAAACTTTACTTGTATGGGTTTTAAGGGTGGGCCTTCATAGCTCCCTGTTGAAGAAGATGACAAGTTGATTAAATGCATGGCCCAAAATATACTGAGAGTTTAAAAAGTGGAAGCAGAAACTGACATTTTCGTGACGATAACAGCTATCAATTCACAGCTTTGGGATGTCTTGTTTGCACCAGCTATAGCATTCTGAGAAATAGTTGGAAGGGCCCAGGTTCCAGCTGCCTATAGGGATTCTTCAGAGAGGTCTCATTACAAGGGATTTGGCAGAAAAGACCACTGGAAATGGGGAACTGCACATTGCTGATTGTGAAGGGTCAGTATTAACGAACATGACAATGACTGACTTTGCTAATTTACTTTGGTACTTTTAGCTGTGTATCTGTAGACATGAAAGAATGCTACTGGGCCAAGAATTTGATAAACCTGATGCATTAAAAGCAACTGATACTGAAGAGCACCATGTGTATTGCAGAATGTCATTGTTAATCAAGAACTGCTGTACCACCCAAGGGAAGACTGGGTCTCAAGAGACTGTTTAGTGACAAAAGTGGGGAGTAGTCACATGCAATTATTATTTTTTAAATTTTTGTTTCTTGAGCTGTCTACCAATGCACTGGGTATGAAAGCAACAGGATTGTCACGTCAGACGATTAAAGAACAGGACTGGAAAAAAGACTCATTAGCATATGTGGACTTTGACTGACGCCTCCCTTTCCCCAAACAGAGTTTGTCAGACCAGAGTTTTCATTCTGGAATAATCCTGGCCTCTGTTTTGGTGCTGAGTGCATGGTGCTTGTTTCTTCTCAGTTCTCCAGCTCCAGGCCTGTGTCCTGACCCAGCAGGAGGAGGAGCAGAAAGGAAGATGCCAGAGCAAAGATGGAAGATACATGGTTCTTAATGCTTGTATCACCTTCATCACTAAAGTAGAGCTCAGTGAATTTCCAGATTGAGATGTTGCAGCATGTTGGAAGTAAAGAGCAGCACTGCAGTGCAATTCACAGTGTTCTCTGAGTATCTTCACAGTAATGAAACAGCAGGACATGAAAAGAAATGAATGATGTTTTGGCTGAGTGGGATGGCAGATGTTAAAAGACAGCATGCTTTCCTGCCTTACCTGTCAAGACAAGAAAAAAACTACCAAGGAAAGCAACATTCCTGAAGACAAATGCCCCGGTACAGACAGAGTTTTTTCAGATGGATTTGCAGTCTGCTGTCAGAAAATACCAGTCAATAGCATGTGACATTTTCTCAAAGTTGTATAGTGCAGTCTTTGATGGATAAAAAGAGCAAAGCAATTATGCTTCCATTCATGAAACAGTGTTACAAGTTGATGTATCCAGCAAAGGGAACTGAATCTTATCCTTCCTGAAAATTTCAGTTAACTGCAGGTAATCAAGAGGGGGACCAGAGTTACCCAACTTGTGGACATCTTTGGTTGTATCGCTAGATCAATGCTCAGCAGTCAGTGAGCTCAGACATGACTAGGAAACAAAAATGCTTTTGTCGTTGCATGTTATCCCAGCTGGCACTCAGCTATCCATTAATTACCCTTTGGGGGCGACTACTGGACTCCGCAGGCTCATCTAAACTTGTGATTTAATGATCAACAAGCAAGAACCAGCATATTCCCTCTAGTTTTTATCCAGGTGGGTGATGTTGCAGGTCTTAGAGCAATGACTGGAGGGCAGCGTTCCAGTGAGTGGGGGAACAGGTTGGAAGCAACAACTGCAGGCACAGAATTCCAGGAAAAATGAGAATTATGTGCCCACTCAAGTGAGAGAGAAAGAGAAGGTGTGGCTGTGCAGCTAGAGAAGAAAAGAGACAAGAAAAATCTAAAACTTTTTCTATATTTTTATTAGGACCTTACATAGCAGTTGAAGTTAGATACTGGCTGATGCACAGTGCAGGAGCACAGACTCACAGGAAGGAAACTGAAGACATAAACCCATTATAGATACAACAATAAATAAACATTGAGAGAACACCACAGGTTCCAATATCTCTTATACTGTCTTCACAATCTCATGTACAACAGTCTTCAACAGGAAGGTGTAACACAAAAGTTGTAATTCCTGTAATGTATAGAGTTAAAATAACTTTCCTATTTAGTGCAGCTTTATAGGTGTCAGGTTCCACGGGTTCCTATTAGTTCCTGGACAAATAAACCTACTATTAACAATTGTTTTCATTCCTAATGAGAGAACAAGAGGAGAACATCAAAGGATCATTGTGAGATTTTCCCCAACTGTTGAGCTGTACCTGACAGGTCTGCTGGACAGCTGGGCATGTGAATGAAAGTAGCAGTATGGAACAGGAAGGAAGGCCAGTACAGCCTGTGTTTAGCTGGAACACTTACTCTCATCCTGACGAAATTTCCTTTAAAGTCTGTAAGTATTTGTTACAACTAAGGATTGAAAGAAAATTGACAAATAGGGCATCAACTCTGAGACCAGCATAGGAACTTCCTCTTCTGGTCTGCATGGTTGGAGGATGAAAATTTTCATTCAGCTGCATTGAAGGAAACTGCTGCTTAGCTGCATAGAGGAAAGTGTGGTTTAAAAAAATCAATGGTTACCTGCACTGTAGATACCTACCTATAGTAAATACTGTAAATACCTATGTATAGTCTCTGAACTGTTGATGGACTTTCATTTGTTAACAGAAGGAGTGGGGAGTATCCCAAGAACTAAACTTTCCTTCACTGGAAGGAAGTGGGGTAGAAAAACTGGGCCATGGTATGTAACAATAAAATTGAAAGAATAAAGGGGTTAGAATCTGAGTTGGTTCTAGAGTACTGGTTCTAGTGTCATTCCACCCACCTAGTGATTCCACTTTGTCATTCAAAGCTTTGTTTACCCTAATGATTATAATGCAGAGATATTTTTAAAAATAAAAAAGCCCTTAAGGATGTGAACTACACCACCACTTCAGGAAAACCTAAGAACAAGCTTGTGTTCAGTGGGGCTGTCTAAACAGCCTTTTCATTCTTTATCAACCCTTTACAGTCCCCATGCTTCATAGTTCTTGGGAAAACCATTCATCTTTTTCCTGCCCAAACTCCTACTAAAAGAGAAAAATTACAAGAGTAGTCTGTGATGCTGAGCCCATCTGTGTCTTCCTTAGGTTCCCAGTTTTTCTCCCTAACCCAGAAATGTATTCTGCAAACACTTCTAAACTTTCTCCCTCATTGCCTCTTACGAGAGTCTCTCATGATCTGTATAGCCATTACCTTCCTCTTCAGATTCTCCTTTAGCACTGCTGTCGTAGTAACTGGATCTTGCTTGTTGACTCCAGCTGCTCAAAGGATGAAATTGAACCATCTTATTTGCTGATGCTTTCATTTTAACACCTTTAATCCTGCAGTGTTTTGTTTTTTTCCCATACTTATCATAGTAAAAGTCAGAAATCTTATGCTACATTTGCTTGTTATTACCTATATGCCCTATCCTATGTCTTCTAGACTGTAAGCATCTTTTAAAAGCTCTTCTACAGAGTACAGCAATGTGCAATTCAGCAGACTACCATGGTTTAAATATCTTAAGCCAGGTGAGGAGTTTAAAATAAAATAATCTCTGTAACTAAGTCTTGTTCATTCTTAAATAATAATTTCCCATTTTTCCTTGAAATAGCCTGAATTGTGTTGCTTGTGCTCAGCATTCTTCCTCATAAGTGTCAGTTACTCCAGTAGGTCTGTTGCTGGGGCAGTCCGTCTGGCATTGTCCCTGTGCTTCATATGGTTTTACCTCCACAGGCAAAGTGAAAAAAATCCCCAGTCCTCCCACCACATGGCTTCCAGCCCAGCCACCTGGAACAATGAAATTGCCCTCTACTCCGTTTTCGGAGGTCTCTGTCCCTTTCTGTCTCTTTAGAGCTAGCTTTGGCACTGGCCAGCCTGCCTTTTGGGGCCTTCCTCTCTCTCTCTCTTAACTGAGATCTTTATGGCATGTGCTGCCAAAGTGTCAGTTACTTGCTTTTACCTATAAAAATACCTCCTGGTATTCCAGGCCAGGCTGTCTCTGTTAATCCTTTATGCCAGTGTGATCTGCCTTCTGGTGCAGCAATCCGGTTCCTCCTGGGGAGTCGGGATGCTTCAACAAAGCCTTGTTCCACAGGCTCAGCATCTTTTTGCATGCACCAGAAGAAAGAAATGCACACATAAACCAGGCTAAAAAGGAAATTAGGTTTGGGGGTGGGAAAAGAGATGGTTTAACTCTGGCATTACTGTAACTCTTAACAGGATCCATGCAAAAATTCCTACTGTTGAAATGGTCTTAGTGTTTTATGTCTAAAGGTAGCAGTGTTTAATAAACACTGTACAGCAGCAGACTTCAGGCTTTCTCAGGCCATGGCTTCCAGTCTTCTCTGGCCTACGCTTTCCCAGAAACCATTCATCACTGAACTCATTCCCAGCATTGGCCAGTTTTTTTCACTACTTACTGCTGGTGTGATTTCAGTGGCAGCTTATCAGCAGTTTGTTTTAACTGCATGCGCAGATCAGCTTCATAGCATTCAACACATTTTATGAACTACAGTTTAGACTCAAATGTTCTAACAATGTTTTCTGTTCTTCCGCTTCTGATCAGTATTAGAGTAGGTTCCTTGCTTTACAGTTTTTAGTCTTGTTTGCTTGAGGAGTGTGTATGTAGTAAACAGTTGGATTTGTGTAATTTGTTCACTTAGAAAAGGATGTAAAAAGATATTATATTACATTTTAAAGCATTAAGTCTGTTAGAATAACTCCTTGCTCCAACATAGGGTTTATTCAACCATCTTCTCTGCTAAAACACCACTTTCTCTGTCTAAGTGAATATATTTTAAAATATACACAGTAGCCAAAACAAAAGACGCAGTTGTCACCCTGGCACTTCAAATGTGTATAACAAATTTCCTTCAGTGCTGTTATAGGAAGAAAAATCTTAATGTTAGTACTATCATGTTTCCATTTTGATCAGTGAATATAGTTCATCTTGTATATCATAATTTTATCTTAAATAAGAGTTTAGGGCTTCAGTTGAAATACAGCACGTTTAATTAATAATCTGAAGGGCAGGCTAACGTCAGAGGTTTATGCCAAAATACAGTCTCTTAATTTTCTTTTCCTGAGTATGGCTGGAGCTAAGGCACTTCAAAAGATTTTTTGTCTCTCCACAGATCTTTGAGTACACAGAAGCTGGTTTATTATGTTAAAGGACTCCCTTGACTCAAGGAAACATTTAAAATTAAGTACTTTCTATATTAATGCCATACAGTTCTGTCATTCAAGGTGTGGCTTATAGTTTCCAAAAAGCATCCTGAATGCTAGGTTAATAGTTGGACTCGATCTTAAAGGTCTTTTCCAACCCAAACGATTCTATGATTCTACACTTCAGACAATTTTGTGCCTCTCAGGGTTGTTCCAGAGTTCAAAAAACCACATGCATCAAAAGCAGAGGAAGACTGAAGCCATAAGTGAATCCTTATTTTGTCACACAGTACTTTTTATACAGATTTTGCTTTTGAGGATCTGCTACAATTAATTACTTCTTGATGTTGGAGAAGTGATGCATTTGCATCATTATCTGATGCTTTTAATCTGTATTGGATGAGTGGAACAGACAGTATGTGGTAACTGGGAAAAAAATTACCTTGCTAACTATAGTCTGAGACAGCTGTTCATTACACAGGCTTTCACTGATTCAAATAATTGAAACATTTGCAGATGACCTTAAATATTAGAGTGAGAACTAAGAAGAACAGAGCTTTGCTCTTACAGCTTACAGGATTTTAAGAACTTTTACTAACAGTTAATCCAACTGCACTGCTTCACTTTTGCTTCATACCTCATTTTTTCAGTGACCTTCTGAGTTAAACTCCCACGGAAATTAAAGGACTCTTGCCTAAGGTAGGACCAGGGAATCTAGCTCATTAATATTTTGGAATAAAAAGAAAACCCTTGTGAGTTTTACAAGAAGGTCTGGCCTGCAAGTCTAGGAATGGGGTGACCTTTCTATTATTGAAAGTCCTTTTGTAAATCCATGGATTTCAGTAGGAGAGTAAAGCTAATTGTGTTTCCACTGGTGGATTGGTTCTGTTCTAGGACAGAAAAATCACCTCCAGCAAGCATGAAGCTATTAAAGTTTCCTGGGCCATGCAAATGGTGAATTCTGCAGCTTTATTTTCAAAAAAGATTTGCCACTTCTGTTCTGTTATGTGAGTCACTACCATTTTAGCCTCTTCAGGTCATTAATTTAATGTCAGTGCCTTTGAGACCTGTTTAGCTCCATCATGTATTATGTGCCTCCTATTCCAAAATTAGTTGCTTGACTTCTTCCCTGAGGGCTGCTGTCTCTGTTGGTACTGCCTAGTGTAAAGGCAGTAGCATACCTTGTTTATCCTTTGGGTCTGCTTTGCTTCATTGCATACTTCTGTCATGCTAAAACAATAAGGAGTGGTAGAGTAGGGGACAAAGGGCCCGTGATGAAGACCTGCTTTTCATCTCCAGCCTGGGTCTTTTACTCAAAACTCTGCAGTTTTGAAACTTATGTCATAGCATGAACTTAAGGCTGATATCACAGTGTCCATGACCAGCCTCACGTCCCTGGTGCTACCTCTTCCCTGCTGTAAGAGACCTATCGCAGTAAAAGAATTGGGCACCAGAAGCATTTGCTGGGGGAGTAACAGAGCATTTTGGAAGCTTTATGTTTCAGACTTGCTATGCTAATACTCAAGTCCAAGAGTTGTTGTGAGTTGCCTCTGTTTATGGCAGCCTTGTAGCTAACTGAGTCTTCCTAATGATTGGCAAATTATTCTTAGATTGGTTTAGTATGAGAGGCAGTTATTAGATACTTTCTAAATTATTTTTAAAAGATAGGGAACCTAAATAGTCCTGAAAGTGGTGAGTGGGAGCTGTCAAGGAAACAGCTTGCTAATAGAAACACAGCATAATTAACTGCCTTATTTAAATGACTTACCCATAAGTTATTGGAAAGAGCTGATAAGTAAGAGACTGCCACAGCAGAGAGAGAGTCTTTGCAACTGTAACTGAGTGATCCAACCTTTAATAAGTGACCTTATTACAAATAAATGAGCTTTGGGATAGAAACAAGGATAGTGGTCATTTGAAGGAACATAAGGTCAGATTAACTACAGAGTTTATTAAACTGTTTTGTCATTTTGTGGGGTTTTGGCCAGCGGTGGTGTGTTTGCAGTGTATTCCCTGACTCCTGGATACACTGAGTGAGCTCTGGGGCACAGGCAGTGCTTTAGAACCAGGCTTGTTAGTGTGTCTAAAAGCACAAATGCCAAATCCTTTCCTGTCATTTTGTGCAGCCATGCCACAGTCATCCTGGTTCTCCCTGCAGCCACACTACGGTGATCATTGGAATTACAATGGATGAATAAGAATCAGAAACAACTAATAGCCCCTGTAAGTTTGCCTTTAGGGCTTGGTTTTCTAAGCTGGAAGCTGAAATGAACCTGCCATGCTAGATAGAGCACTCTGCATTCTGCGAAAATAATACTGCTGAACCAGAGGCTGAGCTCACAGTGTGACAGTTTGGGATTTAGTTCTTGGTGGGATGTTAGGGCTTATTAGTGTTGTTTAAATGGCAGCAATAGCCAAGTGCTGTACAGACATGGGAAGAGAGACTGCCCTGAGGAGCTCACAAACTTAATGGCGAAGCGAGGTAAAATGAAGACAGCATGAAAGCAGATGCATGGCAGTTAGCAATGCCTTAATAGTTCCATTGAAAATGCTTTCTTAAATTAATTTGCTGGATGAAAGACAGTCTGTCTGTGAGACCTGCCATTAGCTGGTTAGTTCCATGTAAGTGTCATCACTAGAGTTAGTAGCGAGTGAATTTTCAGCTGTGAGAAGGCAGTAGCTATGGGAATCAGTTATAGAACCAGGAATCATGACTTAGGAGGTCTCTAGTCTGACCTCCTGCTGAAGGCAAGGCCAACACTGTATGCTCACCAGGTTGCTCAACAGCTTAATCCGGCCTGGTTCTGAAAACTTCCAAGGATGGAGATTTCACAGTCTCTCTGGGCAAACCGTTCCATCCTTAATTGCCCTCAGCATAAAATTATTTTTCTTATATCTGGTCTGAACTTTTCCCTTTGGATTTTATGACCATTTTCTCTTATTCTCCCACCATGCACATCAGTGAAGACCCTAGCTCTGTCATCTCAGTAACCTTTTCATGGATACTGGAAGACTGCTACTAGTTCCCCCCAAAGCTTTCTTGTCTCCATGCTAAATAGGCCATCAGCCTCTCCTCAGAGGGCAGGTGCTCCAGACCTGATCCATCTTGCTGGAGATCCTGCTGCCCTTTTCTGGAGTCATTCAAATGCCAGCTAAATGGGAATAATCACTGCCTGTGGTTACTGGCCACATTCTGCTGAAGCACCCCAGTGTGCTGTTAGCCTTCATTACTTGCAGGGCACAGCAACAACTCAAGTATAAATTATTGTTATCCAGGACTCCTAGATCCTTTTCAGTAGCACTGCTCCCCAGCCAGTTAGTCGCCAGCCTGTACAAACACACAGGGTCAGTCCATCCCAGGTACAGGAATTTGCATTCATCCTTGCTGAATTTCCTTTCAGCCCATTCCTCCAGCCTGTCTCAGTCCCTCTGAATAGTAGCTGTGCCTCCAAGTGTATTGACAAACCCTCTGTTTGGGTATCATCTGCATCCTAGATGAGAGGGTATTCTGTCTTGTTCTCTAGGTCATTGATAAAAAATATTAAAGAGGACATCTGAAATTAAATATTAAACACTACTAGCCCGTAAGTCTGACAACCCAGCCCGTTTCTCACTCATCTAGTAGTCCTCTTATCTAGATTCTAACATCACAACTTGGATACAGGAATGCTCTGGGAGACCCTAACAAAAGCCTTGCTAAAAGATAAGTGACATCCACTGGTCTCTTCTCACAAGAAAGCAATCAGTTTGGTTAGACATGATCTACCCTCAGCTGATCAACGCATGCTAAATGATGTCCTGTCCTTTGCCTAGAAATGTGTTCCAAGAACACTCTATGATTTTCCCAGGGACGAAAGTGAGGAGCTAACTGGCCAGTCAGCCTGTAGTTCCTTGGGTGGTCTCACTTGTCCTTTCTGAAGATGGGCACATTTGTCTTTCTCCAGTCACCAGAGATCTCTTCTGATCTCCGTGACCTTTCAAATGTGATACAAAGTGGCCTCAGTATGACACCAGTGAGTTCTCTCACCACCCTTCAGTGCAACCCATGGGGTCTATGGATGTGCTCAGGAGAAGCAGGCTAAGGCAGGGAAAACAGGGGCATGGGGGAAAATATTGAAGTGTTTGTGAGACAAGTAATCTAATGTAAAATTAGGGCATGGATGGATATTTGATTTTGTCTTTGTTAGTGTGTCACTTTCATGTAATTGAGAATCTAGTTCATTCTTGGTTTCATATCTATTAGAGCTGCATTTCAGACTTCAGTTTTATTCTGAAGTGTGAAAGAGCAGGGACTGTAGGTCAAGCTGAATTCCTGTTGGTGAGTGATTCCAGGTATTACATCTTGCCAAAACAGGATCCCATTGCTGCCTCACAGGCTACGTGGATAACATCTGCTTTACTTCTATTACTCGACCATCCCAGTTGATTCAAATATTTCCCCCTTTATCCTTTCTAATTCAGGATGTGTCTTCACCCCTTCCCCCAACAAGTAGCATGTTTTGCTCCTGTTCTGCTGGTCTGTGAATTCATTGTTTGCAGGCTGGCAAGGCACCAGTTCTGGGGTGACAGATGGAGCAGACTGCAAACCAGGCAGTTGCCTCCCAGCCTGAATGATATTTTAATAAGCACAATGAGGTGACAGAGAGAAAAGCTTCTCACTGGAATGACTGACAGTTTTGTTTTCAGCCTGAAAGCACTAATAGATGATTTTTGGCCTTGGTCCAAAAAAATTACAGAAACTAGAAGGAAAAAATCCTATTATCTCCTAACTTATCGCTTTTTTCAAGGGTCAAGGAAGTTTTTTCTCTCTGGTCTGTTATCCAGATAGGGTATGCTTTCGGTATTTCAGATCTCTCTTGGGGATTCTATACTTTGGGAGACTCACCTTTTGTTATTTCTTTTTTCCTTCCTTTTTTTCATCTCATTCAATTTCTTCATTGTCATCCTTTCCTTCCCTAACCAGCTACTAAGAAGAACATTAACTCTATCCCCGCTGAAAGCAGGACAACATTCCCCTTTTTAGTATCTTTACACTCTTCACAGATTCATGGTGAAGTCTGTCTGAATTACGGGGTCTACCAACTTACTCGGCTTCCAGCTTCCACATTCTGTGAGACAGCTAGTGCAGGGCTAGGCGATGGCATCTGCATGGGCAACTCTAGAGCATATGTCATCTTCTCCCTGACCCTCAGCTGTATCTCAGTCATATAATACAGGGTCTGTGTAGGGCTTTGTCTCATCCTTGGTCTTATGAATAAAAGCACTACAAAAGCAAGCTCTGGCAAACCCCAGCAAGCTGAGATCCCTCTGCATTGTGAGCAACACAGTGTTTTGCAGACAAGTGTAGCATAGCGAGGCTTTCAAAGGAGAAGATTCTTGTTCTTCCTATGAGTACAGGGAGAAAAGGTCCAGCGCTCTCTAGAAAAATATCAAAATGGTGCTGGGATCTGAAGTGAGATATGGTCCCGTACACTGATCAGAGTATGCACTGGGAACTTCTCAATATTTGGACATAGTCCTTCATGTCTGTTTAGCAAGAATCAAGTCTGGGTTTCAACTCATAAACTGGAAGTTAATGGAATTACTGCTAAAATATGCTTCTTTGTCCTTTCAGATACAATGATGACACTGAAGGTTCAGATCCTCTTTGGATTCCTTTGCTGCATGATTTTTCTGCCTACAGATGGCTTCCCAGCAGACACCAGTAGTGAATTTCGCTCTGCTTTCTCTGTGGCCAGAACCAGCAGCATGGAAGGGAGCTCTGAGATGGTCATTACCTTTGACAAAGTATATGTGAACATTGGCAATGACTTTGATCCCAAGACTGGATTGTTCCGCTGTCGGATCCCTGGAGCCTACTACTTCTCCTTCACTGTTGGGAAATACCCAAAGAAAAACTTGTCTGTCATGCTGATGAGAAACAAGAATGAGGTGCAAGTGATTGTGTATGATGAACATCACCGCAAGGAACGGAAAGTAGCCAGCCAGAGTGCCATGCTGCAACTTGACTACGGTGACACAGTTTGGCTGCGTTTACATGGAGATCCCAAATATGCTCTTTACAGCAATGTGGGCCCCTATACAACTTTCAATGGCTACCTAATCTATCCAGACACTTCTGGCTTCTTCCAGAATGCTCTTAGCTCCCAAGAGCTGGGGCCACACCATTACACTATTCAGCAACTTCCCAGAGAGCAAAGTGAAGTTTCACAGCGACACGTGTTATCTGATCAACCCAACAGGGAACAAGATCCTCGCTCTGCATTTTCTGTTGCCCGCTCACAGAGTCTCCTGGGCACAGATGACAAGCAAACCCAGCATGAGCCAATCACATTTGACACCGAATTTGTGAACATTGGAAAAGATTTCAATTCCTCCACTGGCATCTTCTCATGTCGTATACCTGGTGCGTACTATTTCTCCTTCACCATTGGCAAAATGCCCTTTAAGACTATGTCAGTGAAGCTTATGAAGAACCACAATGAGGTGCAGGCCATGATCTATGATGACAACCACTCCAAGAGGCGGGAGATGCAGAGCCAGAGTATCATGCTGCCTCTGCAGTATGGGGACACTGTTTGGCTCTACAGCCATCAGCACGATGGCTATGGTGCCTACAGCAACCATGGCAAGTACATCACCTTCACGGGCTTCCTGATCTATTCAGATGCTCAGCCAAAGCGGCTTCCAGGTGCCAGCGAACCCCAAGGGTCAAAATAATTAAATGCAGCTGTGCAAGGAGCATAAGAAAAACCAAGGTGCCGTGGACTTGGGTATAGCTCCTCTTTGAATATTGTTCTCTACTTCGAGCATGCTATCATGTGTCCAGTGCTTTCCTTATGCTGCACGCTTGTGCCCGATCTGCAGGGCCACTTCTGTGTCTGCCATTGATCCATAGAAAGGTCTTTACAGGTTGTATGTGAGTGTCCTGTGTTGGTGTTTGATTTAAGCATAAAGCATGAGGTAGTTTTGGGGCAGGGGTGGGGCAGTGTAGTGAGATACTGAGGATCAGGAAACTGCTGCAGTAATGTTACTGCAGATCTCCAGCATCCAGAAAGCAAAGGATGTGGTGACTTTCCTTGCATATCTGGGGAGGGAATAAATGTAATGAAAATAAATGTAATAAAAATACAAAAGATGTAACATTTTCTCAGATTGGAATTTGTCGTTACCTGGGAGACCTGTGTGCTTGTCACTGGCTGAGGTACCAGTTCAGGAGAGAAAGAAGCATGGTGATCATAGGAGCTTCAGTACACGCTACTGAGCCAGTCTGTCTCTGTATGCTCTTTTTTATCATCCATGGTGTGAAGTGTTGGTACCTCTTATGTTTTTATTGCAAATTTCACGACATTTGGTGCTTTTCTCAATCTGACATTGATGAAGAAGCTGTGTTTGGGAACTTCAGCTTTCATTCAATGAAAATAATACATATAGAAACAAACAAAAAAGTAGGCTTCTAGCCTTGTAGTAGAGGATGAGGGCTCAAATCTGTGAATGGACCATCCTCTGAAAGCTCAGAAGCAAGGTAAATAAGAAGAACTACAAATGTGTTTTAAATCTCTTAATATTTGGGTGAGGAGCAGGCTCATAATGTATGAGTGTGGGTAGTATCATGCCATGCAATGGCAGTGTTGACTGCAGGGCATTACGTTCTCCAGGAAAGCTCCTTGAGTACAAGGGTATGGCCAACCTGCCATACGCTCTATCAATAACCCAGTGCAAATGGGTTCAAAGGTACCATTAAGTGATATTTTCAGCATCTGTGTTCCAGTGGTTTCTTACCCGCTGTGTTCTGCTGAGCTGTAGTGCTGCTGTAAAGGGACTGATGTGGCTGCAGAGGACACTGATGTGTTCCTCAGGGCAGCTGGGAGCGATGGTGGAATCCACTGAGCAGGTAGTAGGAAAGCAGAAAGCTGGAGGCTTCGTCATGGTGCAACTGGTGCTGTTTCAGTTGAGCTGAATCCTGGTTTGTCTCTCAAAAGACAAACTGCAACAGTGCATCATCTTGAGTGTGCAAGAAATTTTGCAACTTCACTTGAGTTTAATTTACAATCTGCTCAACAGATAGCAATGCTCTTAAACTGATCCTAACAAAATCCTGAATTCAAACCAGTGTATTTGCATCTGAGTCACCAAGCCAACCGCCTCAGCCTTTATCCAGACATTCATATAGCTCAGACCATTGTATTCTCCAGCAAGACAACATTTTCATGCACTAGTGCTACCCCAGCTCAGCTTTTTAATGATATTCTCTGCCTGAACTGGGCTTGTCTGCAGCTATTCCCTGCCTCCACCACGCTATATGTATCCTAGACATTAAAGACTGGGGGCATATTTAGGAAGAGGATGAAGGGTAAAGATTGGAGGTATGTAAAAACTATCGTAAGAATAGAAGAACATTAAGTGGGCCACTAGTTTACTAGAAGTTACAGTTCAAATGAAATACTAATCTTAATTCCTACACCTCTTGGGGAAACACACAAACAAAAAACCCAACCAACAAGGCAACAACCAACCTGCTTTATGGACTATATAAATCTATCTTCTCCTGTCATAGCCCTAACCTGACCTCTAAAACCATTCTCTGTGGCGTCTTGCTTCCAGGCTTCTTATTCCTGCCTCGCCATCCCTTCTCTCCATCTGTTGGGCAACAACAGCTTGGGAAAAGATTAACTAGGTCAAAAGCTAGCAGTTCCCACTTTGAATGTCACACGTGCCTCCTTTGTTGAGCATGGAAAATTAGGAGTATATTGATAGAAAGGGAATTATTGTTCCCATCATCTAGGTGCATGCAATAAATGTTCAAAATGAATGTACCTATAATGGCAGCAGGAAACCTAGTAGAAATGAGAAAAAAAAAAAAATCAAAACCTTCCCAAGTAGATAATTACATTCATTTAATTCCACACTGCAATGTGTAAGACAGAAAGGTTAATGATCTCTTTCTATAAAACAACTGTATTTTTTATTTTGAGGATAGTGATTGTGTACTTATTATGTTTGGCTTGTAAAGTGCCATAGCTGTACAAAAATACTTCATAGAAGAGGTAAAATCTGCTGAAGAAAATAACTAGGTCACAATCCTTAGGAATTTAAATGAGGTTTAAGGAAGTATATTTCAAACTGATAACTGGCACAAAGCAGCGTACATGTGTACACATGATATGCAAATACTAGAAAGCTTCATGGAATACATACATTTTCAGGTTGCTTTCTAAAGAAAAATTAATACATGAGATGGGAAATTACTTACTATGGACTCAAAATGTGATGCTACATAAGCAGAAAGCTGAAATTAAATATGTGAGCTATATCATGAACCACAACCAAATCTGCTTAGCTGGTTACTGGAGAGGAGAAAAGATACTGTATTTGGCTGAAACCACAGGGGGAATATAGGAGGCTGAACTGAATCATCTGAAATTAAGTCAGCTAGGACACCAGTGTAACATCCTGAAAAAACCTGCCAGGGCATCTCCCCAGTAAGCACCAGTGATCAGGAAAGATAACACATCTAAATAACACTGCCCCCTTCAGCACAGTCCACTTAAAAAGCAATAAAGAAACAGAAGAAAAAAGAAAGAAAAAAAAAAAAAACAGGAAAGGGTGAAATGCACTTTATAGTTTTGTCCTATTTAATTTAAAAATAAAAGCTTGTGTGTAAATCCTTAGAGGGTTGCCAGTGCAATGCAGAAAGCAGGACAAAAAATGTGGGGTGTATTTGTACAAATTACAAATTGGTACAAAGCGTTCAAAATAACCAAGGGTGCAGCTGAAGTCAGGTGTGTCCTTTCCTACAGTAGTTTCCCTTAGTAAGTGTCTCTCTTGGTCCTGGCCAGATTAGAATGATAGAAATGTTTCAGGGATGCTAAATGTGCAGGCTTCTCCTTCCAAGGCCAGGAAGCCAGGAGAAGGGTGGTATTTGCAGGGCAGAGCCCCTTGCACAGATCACGAAAGATTTCATCAACCAGCTGAGAGAAAAAACTAATCCAGAGATTTTTATCCAGACCCTGCATGGAGCGAACCTGATAGGCACAGTAAATGCTGGTGAAAAGGAGACGTTCAAACTCTGTTAGGGGCAAGGGGGTGTCAGTCAGTGAATAATATCTCAGATGCTGCTCAATCTCGGTCGGTGTTTTGGGCACTTCATCCTCTAAAATCTGCATGAATCGCCGTGTCGGGCGCAGGGAGGCCAGCTCTTCATCCTGCAGCTGGATTGTCCCGTCAGTCTGAATATCCAGCCCTCTCCAGAGCATCTGGAAGAGAAGAGGAGCATGTTCACGGGAAGCCCAGCACAAACGCTCCGCCAGTTTTAACAGAGCTGTAAGGCCATCTGCAATGCTGCCAAATCGCTGGCCGGACTGGGAGGCGGCTGCTCCCTGACTCGCTGCCCATGGCCCGCCTAGTCCCACTCCATGCCTTCTTCTGCCAGCCCCACACCCCTTCCCCTTTAGTGACCGGCCCCACATATCGATTTCCCCGTGGGACCCATCCAGCTCTCGCCTCCCACCCTGCCTCTCCCGCCACAGTCCTGCCTGCAGCATCTCCCCAGCATGGTGGCCTTGGGTGGGGGGCTTGGCCACTTGGTGCCGGAGTCACCTAGCCCAGCAGGGATGGTTCCTTGTCCCACCCCAGAGGCGTGAGGTGCCATGGAGGGGGTCAGAGCCCCCTTCAGCTGCACCCCACAATGGGAGGGAGCACAAATGCAGTTAGGGCATTGCCGAGGCATTCTCCAGGAACTCCCAAAATCCAGCAGGGATGAGAACTAGCAGAACATGTGAGTTTTCACGTGCAGGCAGGTGGGAGTGTGGACACTAACAGTGTCTTGGCCCATGGGCCCCCCAACACCTAGGAGACCTCTAACATGACGTCAGCATCTTCTGGGCTGTGACGGGGTGTGTTGGTGCCGGCATCATTCCTGCTGTGAGGATGTTCATCTGGAAGACATCAGGTAGAGTTTGGTAGCACAAGACCATGACACTTGCTTTGGTTGTCATTAATGTCTTCAATATTTCTGAGCTGCCACTCATAGCTTGCCAAACATGACAGGTGCTGACCATGGGATTTTGATGAGCAAAACAAGCTTTTTAAGAGAAGCAGAAGAGGTTTTAAGGGTGTCAAGCATAAGTTTTGGATATGAAGGCCCTTTGTCCTGCCAACAGAGCTAAAGCCTACAGCAGCAAAGACACTGGCTTTGACAGGCAGCGAGGAAGCCCCTCACGCTGAGTATGGGTGAGTTTTGAACAGATGGGTTTTGGTTGCTTGCAGGCTTTGCTGGAGAAGGTGACACTGCCTAACGGAGGCAGCGTGCTGGGAGGCTCCTCAACCTGCTGGTGGACACATAACCTGATGCTTAGTGTGGTTTTATACTTCTTTCCTGAGCACCTGCCACTGGCAGAGAGAGAATGTGAGGGTAAAAGAAACCTGGTCGGATCTATCCTGGCTCATGTCCAGCTAACCCCTTACTGGGTCATCCAACATTATTAAAACTGGCAAAAATGGATACAAGGCCAGAGGAATGGAAGTTAATTAATGTGAGTCACATTACTACTAAGAATTCTTCATTTTTCATTCACTAATGCTTCTAGTGCTTTAACTTGCTGCGTTTATTTTGCCTTTATTATTATTTTTACTTTGTGGGAAAGGAGACACAAGTAGCCTCAGTCCAGGACTGTAAGCGGGAGGCTGCACCCCCTCCCTTCCCTGTGTTGATCAGGGCAGTCATGTAGCCAAGACCCTCTTCTACCTTTTACAGACTGATCCTTCAGTTCAAGAAACATGAAATGGAAAAAGCTCATATAAAATAGTAAGCTCCCAGATCTTCTTTTTTATTATTATTTTAAATTTTTATATGGATAAAGACTTTTTGATATAAAAAAGGGGGACAATTTATGTTGAGCACTCCAGAGCTAAGGTCAGTAGGTGCTTATAAAAAGTAGAAATATTATTTAATACTGTATGTGTGTGATGACTACTACCAAATCCAGCTTCCAGCTTTCCATTCTTGATTGAAGCTTTTCAGGGAGATGCACAAGCTGCCTGAAGAAATTCACTGCCACCCCCCAGGCTTCAGGGGTTTGTTCCTCTGCACAGCTGCAGGCTCCCTGATCCAAGCCAGCTGTGGCTTTGGAATGTGAGCAGGGATGTAGCTGCTCTTTCCTACTGCTCCATGGATGTGCCAGGAGGCTTTTAGATCATGTAAAAAATACATGTCATTTGACAATTTGTTTGCTGGTCTTCTCTCTGTTAACTGATAGCTAGGTGCACAGATCTCTGATGAGAGATGTCTGGTTGGTTGCAAAGTCAGTGAATGTAGTGAACAGCCACCTGTTACGGTTTAACACCAGCCAGCAACTAAGTATCACGCAGCCATTCGCTCCCTCCCTGTCCCCAGTGGGATGGGGAGGAGAATTGTAAAGAAGGCCAAACCCGTGGGTTAAGGTAAGAAAAATTTAATGACTGAAATAAAATAAAGTACAATAATAATAATAATGATGATGATGATGATGTAATGAAAATGGAGACAGGAAAAAGAGAGAGAAATAAAAACCCCTAGAAAAACAAGTGATGCACAATAGAATTGCTCACCCCACACTGACAGATGCCAGCCAGTCCCCAAGCAGTGATCAGCCCCTCCCAGCTCCCCCCCCCCCCCCCCCCCCCCCCCCCAGTTTATACACTGAGCATGATGTTCTATGGTATGGAACACCCTTTTGGTTAGTTTGGGTCAGTTGTCCTGGCTCTGCTCCCTCCCAGCTTCTTGTGCACCTCCTCACTGGCAGAGCATGGGAAACTGAAAAGTGCTTGACTTAGGGTGAGCACTACTTAGCAACAACTAAAACATCAGTGTTATCAACATTGTTCTCATACTAAATTCAAAACACAGCAGTACCAGCTACTAGGAAGAAAATTAACTCTATCCCAGCTGAACCCAGGACAGCACCAAACTGCTGTTATTAGTAACTGTCTCATAAATATGTGCAGTATTAGATTTTTTTGAGTAAAACAAAAATTAAACAAAGTATAACAATTAATGTATTGAAATAATAATATAAATATCCTCTGGAGGTGGGAAAATGGTCCCTTACTTACTTTATCATTTAACAGAGGGTTTTTCCCCCCAAAAAAACATCTAAAAAAACCCATAAACATTATTGCAGGAGCAGAACTTTTCAGCAGACACCTCAGAAAACCCTCCCCCTGCCACCAAAAACAATAGCAGGTCTTCATCATGCAAGTAGCTACGAGTACCTCCCCCAGTGAACACCCCCAGCTGGGACTCCAGCTCTCTCCCATCTCGGCACAGCCAGCTGAAGTGTTTGACCACCCTTGAAGAAGCAGGCAAAGCATCGCACTCCTGGCATCACACGAAGAGTTTGCCAAGCCAAGAAGCCACCTGGCTAGCAGGTGCCCTTCCTACCTGTCAGCCTCGGGGATCCAGCAAACACGCACAGGATCAGCCAGGTGTTGAGCTGCACCTGGGCCATAGCACCCTGCCCTGCAGCGGCTGCCACCCCGCCGTGGGCAGTGCCGTCTGTGGAGCGAGAGCGGTTTGCTGTGGCGCCTTCCCTCGCTGCTTCTGGTCCCAGCAGCCTCTGTTGGAACGAATCCATCTTTCCGTGTTTATGGTTGCAGTCCTGGGAAGGGCTTGCAGTTCAGCTTGCTGACCCCAAAGGATATTTTCCATCATATTTTGGAAACTTGGAAGACTTTGTTGTGAAGTTTTTGGCAGATTTGTTTAAGCTTCTTTTCCAGAGGCTCATTTCCCATTGCAATGTATTATAGGAAGCTATTAGTTGCAAAAAAATTTTGCTACACGATTGCCTCTGAAGAAGAGAGGACCTCCTGGTCCCTCCCACCATTGCACAGTGCCTCTGTCACATCTCTGTGACACTTCTGCTCGGCTCCTTGGCTTCATTTTCAGTTTTCCTTTTTCCTGAGTTTGAAAATCTGCAAGCAATCCTGAAACATCACAGACAAGGCCAGCAGTCTGTGCAGATCCATGGAAGGGCAGCCAAAACACACAAGCAGGCAGAAGAAGTGTCACTTATTAGTTCTGTATTAAACTTCCCAAAGGGGTAACTCAGCATACTAACCTAGCAAACAGCAGTTATCAGAGTCAGCCAGACTTTAGCACTTCGTTGTCCTCTCCTGTGACAAGACTCTGGGTTATGATGAGCACGGTCTGCTTTAGATATGAATTACACAGACAAAACTTGGTCAGGTTACCTTCGCAGCAGATCTGTGTTCTCAACACATCTTTGCACTTTTGTTAGTGCCCAAATCCCAGTCAAGCTGTTCTGTATTTCCACACTGTATGGCACAAGTAGTCCTGGGTTCTGCAACACGTTCTGGGATGCCAGGGTTATATAAGTAGGTAATAATATGTACAAATAATACCCTCTCCCCCAGGTTAAAGGGGGAAAGAAGTCTGCCTAGAGAAGAGGCAGCTGAGCTGAAAAGCATACCTTTCTCAGCAACTTACAGGCTGTCTGTAGTGGCTGCTGTCATCAGAAAGTTTACTGAGGTTAGGGATGGTGTTCCACTTCATAAGGTGTCAGTGCGTGAAGTAGCACATCTTCTGAAACTTCCAGGACCTGTAGCTGTACCTGGCAATACATGGGCTCACAGCAGCTATGAAGAAAAGCAGCATGCAGTGGAAGAGTCCCAGATTTGACAGGGGAGGATGGGCCCTCAATATCCAGAGCTGTTCTTACCCTCAGTTTGCATCGAAATAAGACCTGTGTTTCTGTCATAGCCTTGGCTATCTTCAAGTCACTTCTTCCAGTTATTATTTTCTGCGGCTTATGCTTTAGTTGCATCCCTCTCTTCTGGGACGAGGTATCTGTTATTAAACTGTGAATCACATGCTACTTGAAGCAGATGCTGATGCCCCATCTGTGCAGGGAGATTCATGTGCCTTCTGTTTTGTGCCAGAGTTCCTTACGATCCACAGCTTATGCATGACTTTGTCTTCGTTACTATGCAAAAAAGTCCTGCGTCTCATGCACCATGAAACATCCTCCCTTAAGCATGCAGCACGTGACATAAGGAGTCCAGGATTTTGGCCAACACCTGTGAAGGCCATACATGATTTTATCAACAGGAAAATCTCCCAAGAACAGCTTGCAGCTGTTGGGTAGGTCTCTTCTCCCAGATAACAAGCAACAGGACAAAAGGAACCAGCCTCAGGTTATGCCAGGGGAGATTTAGATCAAATATTAGGAAACATTTCTTCACTGAAAGGGTGGTCAAACATTGGAACAGGCTGCCCAGGGAGGTGGTGGAATTGCCATCCCTGGAAGTGTTTAAAAAATGCATAGATGTGGCACTTAGGGACAGGGTTTAGTGGTGTTAGTGGTTGGACTTGATGATCTTAAAGGTCGATTCTATGACTCTGTGAAGTGTCTAGAGGAAGCTACCCATGCTGGTGGGAGGGAGAAGAGAGGAGGCTCAGGGGCTGTGCTTAGGTGACAGATAACAGTGGCAGGTGAGGGTCAGGCATCGGTAGTAGATACTGCCTTGAGCTTGGGGGGTTTTGTAGAATTGACTTACAACCCTGCACAGAAAGGCAGCTGCAGAGTGATAAACAAATGCCTTACTTGTTTGTAAAGCCACAGTAGTTATACAGTGCACAGAAACAAGCCTGAGTTTCAGGCAGCTGCACATAGTCCCCACATGTACAATTGCAAAGTTGGCAGTGCACCTGTTCCTCCTGAGGGATTTTGTCCTTGCCAGGTATTCACAGCTGAGTATGCACAGCCCTGTCCCTCTGCATTCCCTCTGGTCAGGCCATCTGTTGCAGGAGTGGTTTCAAAACATCACATCAACTCAGGTTTCTTCAGGGGCACCTTGACTGGTTTCATCCTTTCCACCATGACTGCTTGAAGAAGGAAGATGGGGAAGGGGAGCAAGATACGAGCCATCAAAAGCTGCAGGACCTGGTTGGATGCTGGTTGAGGCACAAGGTGTGCTTAATAGAGCACCCAAACAATCTCCTTGGGAGGGAGGTTTCTTTGAAGTGGGACTGCAGGGAGATAGGCAGTGTCTTCAGGAAAGGCAAATTCTATAGAAGTGGAGAAATGTCTTGCTTCAAACATCTCACCCACAGCATGGGGAGACCGCAGTCCCTAGCCTGGGTCTGTCTGGCAGGTACTCAGGGGAGCAAGATGAGGAGAAGAAGGTGGTTGAGGAAACAGGGGAAGGAAGAAGGACATACAAGGTTCCCAGGGAAGGTGAGGTTTGAGTCACTGGAGGGGAAGAAGGAAGAAAACCTTGTGGGAAGTAGGAGTGAAGCACTGACCATAATAACCAGATGGGACCTCCACTGTTACACTGGTATTTTCCAGGTATGGTGCTGCTGGTCCTTACACAAATGCTTTCCTTGTCTTTTTTTTTTTTTTTTCCCCTCCAGTTTGTGAGTGGCATCCACTGCTTGAAGGAGTAATGGGCTGTGTAACAGTGACAGGGAGGGCCCCATCCCGCTGCACCTGCTGCACAAAAGGGCACACACCCCCACACTCCCCAGACCTCACACGACTTGGAGAAGATGTCACGGGATGCAGTGTGATGGGTGATACGGGGTGTACTGTGACCCAGCCTGTCCCCCAGTAGTCCCATAAGCTCTGTTCTGCGGGAGTGCAAGACCCAGCTGAAATCCCCGTCTGGATTTTGGTTGGAGATAATTATAAGGGTCTACGCAGGCTGTGCGGACATGATGCAGGTGGGTACCCTCTCCTCTCAGCGAGGAGAGTTGGCTTGCCTGGCTGTAGGGAGAAATGCCTGTTCTGGAAAACACCAGCAAAACCTACTCAACTGGGGAAGCTCAACATGGTGACTGTGAGTCATCACCTAAAATTCTCCTTGTCTCCACAGTACTAGAAAATCTCTCTTCTGAATAGTGTGTCTGTAAGTCAGCTACATCTGACTTGCATCTCATCCAACATCCTCCTACAGTTGGGAAATCCAGCCCAGGCAAATGAGCCAGTATGGACTGGGCAGGGACAGAGGATCTGGAAGACAGCTTTGTGCTTGACCAAGCTGACTACTGCCTTGCCCAGCACGAAGCAAGTGCCCAGCAGCCACAAGGATCCCAGAGCGCACAGGCTCCATAGGCAGGAACAGCCCCTGGAGCTCAGGAGCCGTGGAGGCGGCAGCGTGCCAACATTGGCAGCGTGCCAACTTTGTGAGGCTGTGTAACCGCTTGTGCCCGGGCATAATGCATTTGGGGGAGTAAATGGCGCTCTTCGTATCCTCCCAGGCTTCCCTAATGAGAAGATATTTAGGTCCATTAGCAACTATTCTACACAATAGAATCATAGAATTGTTTAGGTTGGAAAAGACCTTTAAGATCATCAAGTGCAATCACTAACCCAGGACTGCCAAGTCCACCACTAAACCATGTTCCAAAGCACCATAATTTCAAGGTTTTTGAACACTTCCAGGGATGGTGATTCCACCACCTCCCTGGGCAGCCTGTTACAAGGTTTGACCACCCTTCAGTGAAAAAATGTTCCCTACTATCCAATCTCAACCTCCCGCGGCACAACTTGAGGCCGTTTTTCCTTGTCCTGTATTAAAGACTTGCTGGAGCCAATGCCTGTCCCCACCAGGCTGGCTATTTTTCCAGTACACACATTCTTTAGCAAACCTTGCATGTTGTTTAACTTGACAGGCCATTGTGTCTAACATTTCTTGATGTCACATCAATCAAATCCTCCCTCTGCACAAACATTATGTTCAAATGGCAGTTTTCCCTCTGTTCCTGCTACCATCAGTCTTCTGACTTACCATACTGGGAAATACATGTTTTTTAACGATACATAGACCAGGAGACTTGGCACAATGACTCAAGCAACCTGGGGTGGGGGAGGGATAACACAGCCAGGGGAGGGGGGGCAGTAGGAAGGGGAATGTGCTTTACAAAGAATTTTCACAGTAACAGAAGTTGTGCCAAGAACTTTTCTGTCTTGTGCAATAGGCACTGGCATGCAGAAAGAGCCACTGCAACAGAAAACAGAACCAGCTGTGAAACATGTTGTAGAAAGGACCAAAGGCACATTTCCTATTGAATCAGCTCAACTGATGGCAGATCTGAAGTGCAGCTAAGCATTGTAAAAAACCACAAACTTCTGCTATTTGTGTTCCGTTCTTTTTCCTCTCTCCCATAAAAAGCTTTAACTTTTCAGATGAGTGGCAAATGCTATTAATTTTATCTAAAGAACAGTGTTCTGAGTCACATCCCAGACACCAAAGGCCATAGCAGCCTGAAACAAACAAACACAAAAATTAAGCCCATGCTTACAAGGCTAGGGTAGAAACAAACAAACATGAAACCTGATTCTTACCATACAGTTCAGCTCTTTATTTTTGAAAACAGATCACATTCTAGTCACAAGTACTTGTCCCTTTTTTTCTTGATTGAATTCACTATTGTCCTATCCCTTCCTCCATCCCATACTCAAACTACCCCCAAACCCTTTTTCTAATTAGTGTTTTTACCATTTAAAAGCTTAAGTAGTGATTCAGGGAAACTCTACAAACACCTTGTGAATTATTTTATGAAATTCCTTATACAATAGTTTTCAGATCTTAATGAGGTCAGTCAGCTTTCTGACGCAGAACTGCGTTATGCATTTTTTGGACTACTAACAAGGGACATTATTAATTGATGACTGCTGTAATGTAATCCCATTCACACAGGTCACGGGTGGACCAAAACTACAGTATTTTTCTAGCTTTTTTGGAGCAAGCCGAGATTTTTCCACAACAGCAAAGATAGTGGTAATGCTATTATCTCATACAGCTCAAAGTAACTGGAATACTGAGAAAAAGGTATAGACTCTTATCCATGGGACAAGGGGAGGTATTTTTGACTGCAGGAAAAAGCACAAACTGAAGATGCCCAAGAAACTAATGACTGCTTGATTGTGAAGAAAAAGTCAGCATGAAGCAATGGCACGTGAGAGGTTACCTGCAACTCCTTCTGCCAAGAGACCAGGCACTGACCTAATTCCCAAGGAATCAATGCAGTGATTTCCACAATTGTTTTGGTCTGGATGCAGGTACCTCTTGTGTTGTCCTAGTAACGACTGTATTAGAACCACCTACAAAAGCCTTGCCTGTTTGCTGTATTATTAGGGTCTTCCAAATGCCCATCTTGGAGCTAAGATATTGCTGTCCCACTGCTTAAGCCACACAGCTGCCTCAGTACGGTCTCCTAGTGATGATTTACATCTGCAGGACAGCCATAGGAAGCAGTGTATATAAGGCATCTCAGCCAAAGGGAATGCCTGGATTCCATTTGGTTTGCAAGCCAAAACTTCAAATCCAGTGTCTTACAACTCAAAGCAGCAGAAAAACATCTACCAGTTAGATTATCAGGATTATAAATTAGTATCCCTCACTCTACGCTTTTCATCTAGTTGTAAAACAACATTACTCAAGTGATCACAACAGGCAAGATTTTCTTAACGATTTTTATTATTATAAATACTATGTTAGAACAGAAAGGATGGTGCAGTGCATCTCCTTTCCTTCTGCTGCTATTTTGCATCTTCTTTCTTGGTTCCTGCTTCTATTTTCAGGTGTTCTGGAGCTGCCCGATAGGCAGGAAATGCCTCCCAAGGACTATTCAGATCAAACTTGCGAAACTCCTGAGACAGCTCCACAGGCTCTGCCACTACCCGTTTCACTTCATCATCATACCGCACCTAGAACAGCACAAAGGACACAGACCAGTCATTTTCAATACAGCCCCCACAGCTTCTCTGCTATTAGCTGTACACAGTGACAACCCAGACTGCCACCTGGTACAGGCAATCCTACTTCTTATGCCACGGATAGGCCACAGCCCTCTGCCACAGCTTCAGTTCTCCTCATTATTAAACAAGAGCCTACCAGATGCCACCAAGAGCTCTAGACACCCCACGAAAACCCTCCTCTTTGCTACCATGTACTTCAGGTGTCCTGACTAACCACCCTGAATTAGAAGTGCCAGCCTACAGTCCATGTGAAGTCCACATGGAATTACGCATTTAGTTCATCATATGACAAAGGAATTTCTCCCGAGTCACTGAAATAAGGTGTCCTGTCCACCTGGCAGAGCTGGGGCCTACTCTTATGAATTGTCTTTATATGGCAGTTTGTTTGGTTTTAGTTGTGCTTCTTAGCTTAAACACTCAAAACTCAGGACAAAAAGACAACCAGGGTGAAATGCAGGTGAGTACCAGACACTTCTGAATGGCTTGCTTTATCCTCACCATGCCAGTCCAGGTCTCCAAACCACAGCTCAGGAGACGCTGCCTGGTACTCACTTGCAGGATTTGCTGTTATTTCCATTTTTCTTAAAACACTCTGTTGTTTGCAGAACCTCACTGTTTTCTCCTGAGACTCAATTCAGTCTTAGAACTGCACCAAATATGACTGCTTCTGCAAGGTGGTCATTTGAAACTCAACAGACACCAAACACACTCATTTCACTTGTGGTTTGACATACAGAGGTAAATATTTGATAAATGGCAAAAGTCAGTTCAACTAGAATTTTATAATCTAGGCCTACAAAAACTCAACACGGTGGAGTTCCAGCTGTATTAAGGTCAGTTCAGTCCTTTATTCTTCTGGGAATCTCCACTTCTGCAGTGGAAAGTTTACACTTCCGGAAGACATGCTACAAGCACCTTCTCTGCCTGACAGATATCTTTGGTACACAGCACGTGAAATTTGTTCAATGTCTCTGGCCTTAGGCTGCCTTGCTATGGATGGTATTTGTGATGACCTCAAATTTCTATGCAGGAGATCTATATAACTCCTCTGGAACACAGACAAGCGAAACACCCTTAGTGCCTTTCAAAGAATTGTAAAGCAGTCACATCTCTGTACCAAGACTCAGATAGGAGTATTGGAGAGATATGATAACTAAACATGAGTGTATCTCCTACCTCCACATAACCAGACAGTGGAAAGTCCTTCCGGAAAGGATGGCCCTCAAACCCATAGTCTGTGAGGATTCGTCTTAGATCAGGGTGGTTGGCAAAGAAAACACCATACATGTCCCAGACCTAAATGAAAGGGAGCCAAGAGAGTTGGATTAGAAAAAAAACAACCAACCAACCCTTCCATATTATTCCACAAATATGTCCATAAAATTTCAGTTACATGCCTGGCCTTGTGCAGTGCCAGTGAAACTGATGCAGGAACTCATTCAAAAGCAAATGAAACACCCTTTTATCTACTACTGTGAAAAGGCAGCCAAGGAAACACCTCTCCTTCTTCCTCAGGGCCCTGGGTATCAGTTTAACCAGGAAATAACAGCCCCTCCCCACAGAGACTGCTCCCAAATACACTAGCACTCACCTCTCTTTCATACCAGTTTGCTGCCTTGTGCACAGACACTGCTGAGTCAACAGGTGTCAGCTCATCAGTGTATGTCTTCACACGGATACGACTGTTGAACCGCAGAGACAGGAGATTGTACACAATCTGAAGCAGAATAAAAGGCAGCATTGGTCATGTATGGCATTTATGGATCTCTTTGCAGTACAGCACTGGCTAAGCAAAGGCACACAAAGACTATTTCAAAGACTACTTTGAATGCTCTTTATTAGCAGAATCGCATTCAGCACTTCAGAGCTGGGCACTAAAAGACACTATGACAACTGAGGTTCCAGTAGCTTATCACTTCGGTCCTTCAAAGCGTAACAAAAATGATGCCAGATTTAGAAAACTTGACTGATGAAGAAGAGCTGAAGTAAAGAAAGATACTGAATTTAAAAAAAGAGAATACTGAAAGGATGGAGACACTTGACAATAGTCTTTCAATAGTATGTCACAAAGAAAATGGCTATCAATTACTCTCAGCATGTGGTGGGAGAAAGCTAAGAAGAAATACACTTAATTTTCAGCAAAGAAGTTGGATACCAGGGAAAATTTCTAACTCTTCTGGTGGTGAGGTACTCATAAAAAGGCTGCTTATGAGGATTACTAGAACCTCTCGAGGCAGGAATACTTACCACAAGCAGACTGACAAAAAAAAACCCAAACATTTGTAAGAAATTGTGTAGCCTTGTTTAATACTGCCTTTGTGAAGATGGCTGAAAAAGGTGAATTCATTAAGGTCTATATTTCCATTATCCCTATGAATCTAGTACCTTGATTTTTCACAGAAAAGTCAAAGCCATTATTAGCAAAGCAAGGAGCTATATTTGAAAACAACAGACATCCGATCAGCTAATACAGAAAAGGCAAAACTGCCACCTCATGCTTTCTGGCAGGTGTTGGTAAGTGATTTAATACCAAAAGATAAACCAAAACTGAAAATAAATCAGCTATTTTTCATTATTGTTGTCACCTGCTGGGAACTAAAAATCTACCAATTCACTTCTCTTGCCCAAAAGACAGTCGGCCCAGATTGGACAAGGGAAGGGAAACAAAGACATACATCTCTTCATCCGTACGGCTCCCTAAACCATAGTCAGCCTCCAACAGCGTGCAAGCCCTAGGTATTTTCTGCCACTGTCTTTTACAGATCTTCCTAAGTCAAACTAAATAACACCTTTGCAACAATTCTGTGAACAAAGCTTTCTAATAGCAGGTGAGAAATATGCTAAGCCTGTAGTTTCCCCAAAGACATATCTTTTCATTTTCTATTTGCAGCTGCAATTTTCCTGCAGCTATGAAAAGCTATACGGTGAGATATTTAAAAGCATCTGTGGGAATCAAATCTCCAATACTCACTGAAAGTGGAAGTTCAGCACCCAAAATCTTCTGAGAGCTTTCTGAAAATCTGCCTCATCTCCTATTTGGTCTTGACTGTCAGGGAATGTTTTTAAAACAATGAAATAGTTTTTTGTTTTATTTTTTTAGACGAGGAAAATTGTTAAGACAACTGATGGGACTTAAAAAGAAAAACATGATCAGTTGTGTCAACAGAGGCTGACAGGGCTAAGCAGAAAAAGGAAGAGCACCGATTCACATCTGGCCAGAAAGGAGTTTCTAGACACTCTGGCAAAACAAAAAAAAAAAAAAAGAAAGAGACTTTCAGCAGAGCACAAAAGGAAAGACAGGGTAAGAATCCATGCACTATCAGTTCTGCTACTGCTTCCAAGATCAATAGTTTAAATAAAACCCAGCATTTCAGAGTGAGTTTTCTTTTCACTCTCAGAAAACAAAAAAACGTGGTCAGAGCTGCAACAGCACCTATAACCATCAGCACTTCTGAAACTCTCCAAGTCCTGCACCTATAAGCAGTTCTTACCTCAAAGCGGTATTGCCGAGATGGGACATCAACAGCAGTCAAGTCAGCCAAGGATTTGAATTGGGCATTAGTGTGATCTCGAAGGAAGGTCAGAACTGGAATGATCCCATCTGGATGGATCAAAAGTTCCAGCTCATTGAAACAGGTCACCTAATGGAAATAGCGGAAAGGGCATGAGTACAAACACCAACGGGACTGGAAGTTATGCTGAATCCAGCAGAACACCCAGACAAAGATAGTATATGGTACAGCAGACACATAATGACATCAGATAAAGGGCCTTAATAATAGCAGTAATTTTCATGTAATTCTGACAATCTTTCTTCCCCAGAACTTCTGAAAACAGCTAACAAACAGTAGTATGTTCACTGGGTCCTGTCCCTCCCACAAGAACAATTTCTTGTACAGTACCTACCTGTACTTGCTGGATGTACTTGGGCAGAATCTCAGCCACGTACTCCCCAAAAGCACATAGTTGCTTCTGTTCTACCTCATTTTTTGGTCTGACAGTAGCTAAAGAGAAAAATAGAGTTTCCAAGATTATGGCAGAGAGTACAGAAAGCTACAGAAAGAATAGTAAGTCCCATCCCTACCTTAAAAAATCCCTTTCACCAGTCTAGCTGTCTCTCAGTAGCTCCGGCAGAAGCCGGGCAGGTTCACGTAACCTGCAAAGTTTATTTATGGTAAATCTGAAGCTACACACAACATGTATGTACAGTGGAGTACATAGGACACTGTAATAGAGATTAGACTATATCAACAGACACGTGTTGTGGTACACAGAACGTGGAACTAGAGACTTAGATAAGGAAAGAAGTGTGCATTAGTGCTAGACAGAATTTTCTTTTGTCCAACAAAATGATGACATGCAAGGAAGATGAAAAAGAGAGAGCCAGGGATGGCAGAATAATCTGAACCTCGGTACTGCTCATGACATTCAGCCTGGGTCTAGAAAGGATTTTTCCTAAACAAAATAATCCTGGTTTTGTTTAACGTGCAAGCATCTACGCAACCCCCTCCTAATGAAAACACCCTAGGATCTCCCATTGCCTTTCTGCTTTGGGGGGGTTATTTCTGTTACGATTACAAACACCTCCAGGCTCAGGGCAGTGAGGGGCTACGAAGCTGCCGCCCAGGCACAACTTCTCGCAGCATACGCCGCCGGGCCCGCCCGAAGGACGCAGACAGGAACCCAGAGCAAGCACCGGCACCAGCAGCGCCGTTTTCTGTGCCACGCTCCGGTTCAGGCGTGACAGGCCCCAGCCGTTCCCGCGGGCGGCTGCGGCCCCCGGAACCGCCCCGGCGCAGCCCGCTGCCCCGAGGACCGGTGCTGACAGGGCCGCCCGCTCGGCCCCCGCCGCCCGCGAACTCCTCGCCCCAGCCGTCCGCCCCCCACCCCGCTCCCCCGCCCGCCTCGCTCACTTACGGCGAGTCTCCGCGGCGGAGCTCCCCGTCAGCCGGGCCTGCGCCGTCGCCGGGCCCACGCCAGCTGCGGGAGAAACGGACACGTCTCACCGGCCGCCCCCGCCAACTGCCCGGCCCGCCCGCGGCCACGAGCCGGCCGAGCCCCGCAGCCCCCGCGGGACGGGCGGCGGCCCTCACCTCGCAGCGCCGCCCGCGCCAGCCGCCGCGCCGCCGCCGCCAGCATCCCCGCCCTGACACCGGGCAAGGGCACGCACCGGAACCGGAAAACGCCGCCGCCGCCGCGCTTCCTCCGGGGGGCGGAAGCGCGCGAGGAGCTGCCTGGGGCCGCTTCCGGGACGGTGGCTGGAAGCGGCGGTGCCTGGCGGCGCGGGGCGGGGGGCGCGGAGCAGCCGCTGGCTGGGGCAGCCCGGGGCGACGGCATGAAGGGAGGCGCCGCAGGTGGGTGCCGCGGGGCCGTGCCGGGCGCCCGGCGGGAGGGCAGCGGCTCTGGGGGTGCCGGCGTGGAGGGGGGGCCCTGGCGGAGCCCCGGGCTGGAGCAGCGCCGTGGGGAGGGGGCAGCTCCCCGGCCGTTTTCCCGGCGTTAGCGTGGCCCAGACGGGGTCTTCCCCGAGAACGGGCTTTCCGTCCGGCCCGGCCCGCAGCGGGGGGCTGCCGTCCCTTGTTTCTGCGCGTTCCCTGCTGCCGGGCGCTGGCACGGCGCCCGCGACCCTGCCAGGGGCAAGGAAGGCAGCGGGTGTGCCGGGGTGGGTACGCTGTCACCTACAGCATGGCATGCGGCAGGGCATTGCTTTCGTAACGCCAAATGCGCGTTAAGTGCAAGATTCTGCTTTACAAGATGCTTTACTGTTCCTGCACCTCTTTTTCTTGATGGTGGAGATGCCACAGATGCAAAGGGCAACTCTGTGTTTACGAAGAAGGATATGAGATTTACGGTAGTCTTTAGCCGCTCTTTCGTGATGCGGCACTGCTCCTCTGGAAATTGTGCAAGGTGGTGGGGGCAGCTGGTTCTGCTGGACCAAGAGGGTGGAGTAGTTCATACATCCATGTCCTGGTGCTTTGGCATTTTGGGCTGCAGCTTCTGAGCACCATGACTGTAAGAATCAACAGGATCAAGACTGTAAGGATTCATGACACCATGTTGGGTGGGAGTGTTGATCTGCTGGAGGGCAGGAAGGCTCTGCAGAGCGATCTGGACAGGCTGGACAGATGGGCCAAGGCCAGTTGTATGAGGTTCAGCAAGGCTCAGTGCCGGGTCCTGCCCTTGGGTCACACCAGCCCCACACAGCGCTACGGGCTGGGGGCAGAGCGGCTGGAAAGCTGCCTGGTGGGAAAGGACCTGGGGTTGCTGGTTGGTGGCCAGCTGAACATGAGCCAGCAGTGTGCCCAGGTGGCCAAGAAGGCCAACAGCATCCTGGCTTGTATCTGAAACAGTGTGGCCAGCAGGACAAGGGCAGTGATTGTCCCCCTGTACTCAGCACTGGTGGGGTTGCACCTTGAATACTGTGTTCAGTTTTGGGTCCCTCACTTCAAGAGGGACGTAGAGGTGCTGGAGCGTGTCCAGAGAAGGGCAATGAGGCTGGTGAAGGGTCTGGAGAACAAGTCTTGTGAGGAGCAGCTGAGGGAACTGGGGCTGTTTAATCCGGAGGAGACTCGGGGCGGAGGGGAGGGGGGGATGACACAACACACCTTATCGCTCTCTACAGCTCCCTGAAAGGAGGCTGTAGGCAGGTGGGGGTAGGTCTCATCTCCCAGGTAACAAGTGACAGGACAAAAGGAAACGGCCTCAAGTTTCATTAGGGGAGGTTTACTTTGGATATTAGGAAAGATTTCTTCACAGAAAGGGTGGTGAAGCATTGGAACAGGCTGCCCAGGGAGGTGGTGGAATTGCCATCCCTGGAGGTGTTGAAAAAGCAAGTAGATGCAGTGCTTAGGGACAGGTTTTAGTGATGGACCTGACAGTCCTGGGTTAATGGTTGGACTTGATGATCTCAAAGGTCTTTTCCAACCTAAATAGTTCTATGATTGTAGGAGCTTTAACTGAAGTGGGAGCCAGTTTGCAGGATAGGCTTGTACTTGGTAGAGCTGGAAAAATAGTACTGATGTGTTCTATGCTGATTGCAGTTCCTCAGTCTGTTACAGACTAACGTGTAGGTAATTTTCAGACAGACCAGAACTATTTTAAAATCACAGTAAGGGTATAATTAAGGCAGGCCATCATCAGGGATGGGATGGACTTGTCCAGATGACTAGGGATGTAGATGCTACTTCCCATGACTAGAACTTGAGCAAAGAACTCAGGAGGCCTCCTGTATCAATCACAGCTATTGTAAGCAAATGCACGTTTAACAAAATAAAGCATGGAAGAATAACTGTGAGCCTCCTGGATTAACGCTGTGCTGGAAATCGTGTTCAGTATTAACTGAAGAAATCTGTGATACCAGTTACCATGGTTGATAGTTGATGTGTAAAAATAAGTTTAAAGTGAATGCAAGCAGACATCTACGAGCTCCTAATGCTGTCAAGAGCCATGTGAAAAAGAGCTCTTTTCTACAGCAGTCTTTTTCTGGTTCAGAAGGGGTTTTAACCCACAACTTGCTTGGAGCTCTGCAAATAGTCTCTGGTTCCTCCTGAAGAGGTGTTATCTTTTAAATTGGATTCTCCTTGACACTTGGGAGACAGTGCTTAACAACACCTAACAGGTTATTTTGCTTGCTGAAGGTGTTTGGTGCATTAACAAGCTGAGTATAACCATCAGTTATCTCATTTGGTTATCTTGAAGGACTGGTGCTTATATCTGGCAGACATCTTACACAATTGTTCGGTAAAAACAAGTTCACCTCACTTGATACCACTGCACAGATTCACCATGTTGGGTTTTGGATGGTAATTAACTCCTGATGATATGAACTGCTTTCTGTGCTCTTTGTTAGTATGATACTGTAATCTTTTTTCCACTTAGCCCAGCTATGGTGCTGCCACATTTTTTTGGCTTTGCAAGTTTACTAGGGCAATTGCTAGACTTTCCACTTGAATAACTTGCTGCTTTTCTTTGTGTCAGTGAAATGAGTGGTGAAAAGACGCACATATCTCCCAGTTCTGCGATGTGATGCTCACTGTACTGGAAGTTTGGTATACATTATAATTTTAATTATGCCAGCTTCTCATTTGTTGTTTGAAATTCTGAAGCTCAAGCATAAGTTTCTGGCTGTGCTATTTATATTTGGTCTAAAATACGCTGACCTCTTACCAATATGTTTGATTCTTCTCTGTACACTGAAGTACTGCATAATCTTGTTAGTGGAGAGAGGAAGTCATATAATTATTGTGATTTTACAGATTGCTGGAGATCTGATCTGTGCAGCACCATGGACTCATCAGAAGAGACTGGAGGCTCCTCTGCAGAAGAAAACTACTTTGTGAATTACACCTTTACCGACCGCTCCCACTCAGGCCGTGTGGCCCAGGGTATTATGAAATTATGCTTGGAGGATGAGCTCTTTGCTGATGTTACAATATCAGTGGAAGGCAAAGAATTCCAGCTGCACCGTTTGGTCCTCTCAGCTCAGAGTTGCTTTTTTCGTTCTATGTTTACTTCCAACCTAAAAGAGGCCCACAACCGGGTGATTGAGCTGCAGGATGTTAGTGAGAGTGTCTTTCAACTTCTTGTGGACTATATTTACCACGGGACTGTAAAGCTGAGGGCAGAGGAGTTGCAGGAAACCTATGAAGTGGCAGACATGTACCAGCTGACTGCTCTTTTTGAAGAGTGCTCCCGTTTTCTGGCCCGTACGGTGCAGGTTAGGAACTGTCTGCAGGTCATGTGGTTGGCAGATCAACACAGTGACATGGAGCTCTACACAGCTGCCAAACACTGTGCAAAGTCACATTTGTCTCAACTGCAAGACACAGAGGAGTTCCTACACCTGCCTCTCCGCCTACTGACAGACATCCTTACAGGTAAGGAGTTCTTGAGACTAGCCAGGATGTAGATATAGAAAGAGACTTTCAGAGAGCCTATCAGGGATTGAACAAAACATATGGAAAGATCCAAGCTTTCATAATCACTGTCTATTCAGAGGCTTAGCTAACCTAAGTGAAGCAAAACATCCTGGATAACTTAATCGGAAAAAACCCTATTGTTACTGAATGTGTAAAGCATCTAAGCTATACAAAAGAGACATAGAGGATGCTGGTAATTCCCAGCAGTTCCTAAGTCAACAGGTCAGAAGTATTACAGGTTTTCTAAATATAACTTACTAACTTTCAAGGATTTGTTGTATTTTTGTTTGCATTAAAAGTAAAACGAAGAAGCCTTTACCAGAAATGAAGAACTTGTGAAAGTCTTTTTTTTTTTTTCTTTAGTTCATAATCATTTAACATAGTAATGCAAGAACTCAACATTTTTAAGAAGGCTTGAGCCTAAGACATATTTTCAGACTGTTAGTGTTATTAACAGTTGTATATAATTGTTAGGATTACTTAGGTTAGGCACTCAGCTGACTGAAATAGAAGTATTACATCTTCAGTAATACAGTAACTACCCTTCTTGTAAAGGTAATGGCCTTCCACAGTAATGGATGCAATGACTCAGTGTTGTGAAGGATGTGTCAACACATCAACAACTTACTCCAACTGCCACCTATCCTTAAAGAGTCTCTGCTGCCCTAATAAGTACAGCCAATACTTAAAAAGTTCTCCATGATGCTGCAGTCACAACTCCATTTTTGTGTGTTTATGTATCATTGCTAGAGGAAGCAAGAACATAGAAGAAGCTCATACACTCAAATGTTCTGGACTTCAGACCAGAGATTGCCCCTTTCTTGCTTTAATTAAATAATCTTGTAAATGAGTAAATAACTACATCTTGCATGTCACATGTTTTACGTGCTGTTACAATAAACCTACCATGACAGGTTTATTTGGAGTACTGGCAAATCTGTCCGTAAGACTTAAATAGCCTTTAAAGTTGATGCTATGCATATGAGAGTCTTTACAGACATTACATTATATTATGTCTGTTGCATCTAAAGCAATTCAGTCACAAACGTGTTGGGAATATGTACTGATAGCAAAATAAAACCATGATAATTACCTAGCTAAAATTTTTAAACTAAGTTGTGAGTTCATTTAAAAAAAATATCCTAAAATCATGAAATATGGAGGTTAATTGCCCTTAACTTCCTAGGGATTCCATGCACTGACCATATGGCCTTTAGTGTTTGTGGTCTTAAATTAAAATAATTGCTCAATAAAATTCTTTTTCCATGCATCATCTATTTCCACATATAGAATCACACTACTCAATATTTATGCCAAAACTTAGCTCATAAAATGGGTTAAAATCTGAAATGTGCTCCTACTTCTGGTAGGGAAAATATTTTTCTTTTACAATTCCTGCACCCTTGTTTAGTTAATGCAGAATTAAATAGAGGAATCTATTAGTGGCAAGGATTAAAATTAATTTCATATAAATATTATTTTATTAAGCTTATCTTTTGTTGCACTCTAGGATCCATTTCAGAATCAAAGTTTTTTCATTTGACCACTACATGTGATGGACAGCTGTGGAAATCCCTTTTACTAATAAACATAATTGAAATACCTGCTTTTGTTCCACACTTTTTCTCCTCCCTTCCAGTATAGAGAAAAAGTGTGAGAATTTGTCTGATGCCTTCAGCATCATTGAATTCAGGGTCTGTCAAGAAAGCAGATTACAAAATGGGACAATCTTCATAGGGAAGCCTCTCAATGAATACAGGCATAATTGCTGGCTTTCAAACTGGAATTAAATACTTAAAATCTTCTAGGTAATGTACCGATGACAATGCTGGAATAGTTTGTGTCATAAGCAAAACTTCCAGTTGTGTCTGGAAACAAACTGAAATCTGATCCAGCCTGTTGAGTGATTCCTACTGTCACACTGCTAAGGAAAGCTATAGTAGCTTGTTGGGGATTTCCAAACGTTAAGAGGATAGCAACAACACCAGATGCTCAGTCTTGAGGGTCAGCTGTCTGACAGCACTCGAAGAAGGAAAATTTCTGCAGACAGCTTTTGCTAGATAGGTTTCTAGGACCAGAGAGAGAAAGGCAGTTGCTGAGATTGTCAAATAAGATAATATTTTTGTGTAAATGCTTAAATATTGTCATTGTCACTATGAATATAAGTTCTCTTTCCTGCCCTCTTCCTCTCAGACACCGGTTCCTTTGTTGAAGCTTATCTAAAGTGCTTAAGACCTAGTAGCTCTGCCTTCTGATTTTTATCCAAATTAATTTCATGTAGATGTCTGGCTGGCAGTGCTGTTCAGGTCTGCCAAAATCTATAAAACCTTGTGTCTTCCCCCCCCCCCCTGCCCCGCACCTCTAGAAAGTATGGTTTGTGGTGGGAGTGGGGGTGGGAGTCACAGGAAAAGGATGTTCCTGAGTACACGCACGTTTGTCTAGAAATCATAAATGCCTTTCTGTCCCCACACCGCAGATGGCGTTCCATGTTCTCAGAATCCAACAGTTGCTATAGAAACCTGGATCAACTTCAACAAGGAGGAGCGAGCAGGCTTTTCAGAGACGCTGCGATCAAGTCTGAAGGTATAAAAAGACCTTCTGTTCTGGGGTTGGTGTAGCACTCGCTGGTTTTGCACTTCCCAAGGTAGGGTGTTCTGTTCACAGGTGTGACTTGAAAGTTGCAAAACACAAATGCCATTGAAATTCCTGGTGCTTGCATGAGGAATACTTTCATTGTCATAAATAGCAACCCCACTGACAGCTTTTTTAGTTTAATCGGAGGCTGCTTTTCAGTAGTGACTGGAACAATGCCACAAAGTAACTTATTTCACTAGATGCTCAGTTACCAAAGAGACCATTCAGAAATCTGAGTTTGGCATTTCCCTTATAATAACTCTACGCTATCAATGATGTAACCAGCCCTTACCTAAACCGCAGACACTTGGGTTCCAGTGTTTTTGTTGCTGTTTTGCCATGTCAGATATGACTGGTATCTTGAAAAGACTTTGAGGCTCTGAATCCTCAACACTGTAGGGTGGCAGGACTTGGGAAGCAGATCACACACCTGCCCACAGGTGGGTCCCAAGACAAAAAATTCGGTCTTAGGCATCACTGATGTTTGTGTAAACAGATCCAATTCTGCTGACACGCTTCTCCTTTCTCAGGTGATTGGAGAAAATGTTCACATCTACCTGATTGGAAAGGAATCATCACGTACACATTCACTTGCTGTCTCTCTGCATTGTGCCGATGATGACTCTATAAGCGTGAGTGGCCAGAACAGCCTGTGTCACCAGATCACTGCAGCCTGCAAGCACGGTAGTGACCTATATGTCGTTGGTGGCTCCATTCCACGACGCATGTGGAAATGCAACAATGCGACTATAGACTGGGAATGGTGTGCCCCTCTGCCCCGTGACCGGCTCCAACACACCCTTGTCTCTGTGCCAAGCAAGGATGCAATATATTCACTGGGGGGTAAAACTCTGCAGGACACTCTCTCTAACGCAGTCATATATTACAGAGTACGAGACAATGTCTGGACAGAGACTAGCCAGTTGGAAGTGGCAGTCTCTGGAGCTGCAGGCGTAAACCTTAATGGTGTCATTTATCTGCTGGGTGGGGAGGAAAATGACTTGGACTTCTTCACCAAGCCCTCTCGGCTCATTCAGTGCTATGATACCAACACGGAGAAATGCCACGTGAAGCCATACGTATTGCCCTTTGCAGGGCGCATGCATGCTGCTGTACACAAGGATGTGGTGTTCATTGTAGCCGAGGGGGATTCGCTGCTGTGCTATAACCCCCTCCTGGATAGCTTCACCCGGCTATGCCTGCCAGATGCCTGGAGCTCAGTACCATCCCTCTGGAAAATTGCCAGCTGCAATGGCAGCATCTACGTTTTCCGTGACCGCTATAAAAAGGGTGATGCAAATACTTTTAAACTTAACCCAGCCACCTCCGTTGTAACGGTCACAAGTGGCATCAAAGTGCTGCTCACTAACCTGCAGTTTGTCCTAGCCTAAGCAGGAAGAACAGGGCCAAATGATAGAAAGGGCAGCGATGATGTTCTGCTGTGCAGCTCGGAGGCACCTACCACCCTCAGCACCAGTCCCAATTACTATGAGCTCACAACATCCAGTAAGGACTCCACCCTCTATACCTGTGCAGAAGAAGTACAGGCATTCTGGCTGTGGGCCTATTCTTTTACATAGCACTATTAAAAGTTGAATTGCTGCATCTTAGATTTCAGATTGACTAAATGCTATATTACTTTGATCCCTTGATAAGCTGCTTGTGTTCAAGGCCCAAAGAGCAGCATATGGCTTTTTTAGCCTGGAACCAACCCACCAGTAACAAATCACGTGGCATATAGACAATATCCTCCTTGGCCCAGACTACTAGTTTTAACTGCCTGGGAGACTGTGTTGCTGCCATGTCAGTCACAGAGTTAGATGTGCACTGTGTCCTCCAGGGATGTCCCTATTTAAACATTCCCGTGCCCCCGTTTCAGAAGGAGGGACTGGCAGAAATATTTACAGCAGAAAGATTCCACAGCTGAGCCCAAGACCTTTAGTAGGTTGTATTATTCAGCACTTCTAGAGGAGTGGTAACAAACTGGGAGCTTGCTTAGCGCTGTCATCACCTAGCATAAAGAAGGAGATAGTTTGTAAGAACATTGCCTTCCTTTACTGTACAGGGAATCCCCACCTGTAATCATAACATAGTGTTGGTGAAAGACGGAATCAAGACCACTTCCTCCTACCCCTCTCTGTTGGCACTGTAACCCTTTGGGTAAGAACCTGAATAAAGTCTCTGCTGAGACAAAGTTTTCTTTTCTTTTGCCTCAAATATTATAGAGCTTCCTGTGGACTGCAGTTCAGCTCAGCACTGATACTGCATGTGGGAGAGAAGAACTACAGGGCTTCAAGAGAACTAAGATATTAGTCATAAGGAAAGAAAGCTTTCATGAAACAGCCCAACCTCCCCTTTACTGTGATTTATGTAAAAACTTTTTTGTTGATGGTCAAGAAATAAAACGCGTAAGCCTTCATTAGATCATTAAAACATAAGGTTTTTTTTAAAGCAGCCAAGACAGAGATATTGATAGTTCTTACTGGCACTATGCAGTTGTCCCAGTGATTGTGTTCCTGTGAAATGTCTCCAGGACCTGGACTTGCTTGTGCCGAATGAGGATGTGGGGACGGATCTTGGCAATAGCCTCTATTGCTTCCCGAGGGCTCCAGTGATGCAGCTGAAAAGGCAGAAACCCTGCAAGTGACAATCCATTATTCCATCCCTGCACCAGTCAATGGAGCCTTCCTGAAGGCTACAGGTGACATGGGAGTTGTTAGAAAGTTTGCTGCTTCACCCCTTCTGTTGACTTTATGTTCCCCTCAGAGGGGCCTGAATGTCAATGCAAGTTCATGAAATGAGCCCCTCAGTTAAAGAGGGGTGGTTGCTGCCTGGAACCTCCGTTTTCTGTCTCTTTCTTGCTTCCATCATGTTGTGAATAGTTCCCTGTCCCGTTCCCACCAGTCCAGAGCAACAGTGCAACCTGCTGCTTTTATTTTTTTTTTTTAACTTTTCTAGTACTCTCATTGCTCTTCAGCACTTAGTGGGAAAATTTTCCAGGGAACACTTAATAACACCAACAGAACAATTCATGGGTGGGATTTTGTTCTTAGTTCTGGTTTACCCAGTTGGGTCTGGAGGAGAACTCAGAAAACCAAAGTCCCTTCTCTTGATCCTGAATTATATTTACTGAAAGGCTTAGAAAGGCTTATCATTTTAGTTAACCAGGGTGAAAATCTGAACAACAAAAATAGATGTTTATCTGCTCAGTGAACTCGTCCTCATGAGTGACTTGTTATTCCAATCTCAATCTGTTCTTCCATAGAAAGAATTAAGAATGGCAGAATCTTCCAAAACCTGTTAAGAACTTACTATATTAATGGCCCAGAAAACTGAGCAGCTTCCTGAAGCCTGACTGATATGCCCGAACCAGCAACAGATACCATGAGACCACATGTTTCAAAGCTTTGTTGCAACAACAGTTCTCTTTCCCTAAGATCAGAACATCTTTGTCAGTGCCTGTGCTAGTAACACAGCTGGCAGAGACAGGACGTATAGATGAATGATGGCAGCTATACTGCGGCTTCACCACTGTCTCATTGCCAGGAAGCGTTACCTTGACAGAATCGTAAGCGCAGATGAACCAAGTGTGCAAAGATAAACTAGATCATCAAAGAAAGCTTAGACCTCAGTTCAGCGAACATTGTTTCACTTGTTCGTTTACTCTGCATTTGCCACATTCTACAAAACAGCAATGTAAGTTTTGGGCCTATCTATCTACCTCTCTTAACATGGACCTCCAGCCCAAACTCCATAAAATCATGGAATATTAATGCACCTGTACGTGCTTTAGGCTTTTTAAGCAAAAGCAAACTGTAAAGTTTGGCTGTATTCGCTCAGACTGTATGAAAATAAACCCCATTTAGCACAGAATCCTTCTTACTTGAATTAAATATGCTGCCACCATGGTGGCACTGCGGGAGCGTCCTGCCTTGCAGTGCACATAGACACTGTTACCACAGGCTCGGTGTTTCAGTATGAATTCAACACCTTTGTGGAGGTTTTCCAAGGTGGGGACTCCAGTCAGATCCACAGTGCTGAGACGCAGCTGCTCCACTCCCATTGCCTTCCATTCCTGAAATGGACATAATGGATTTAATCTGTTAACTTTTGGGGTGCGTTTTTTATTTTGCAGAAAGAAAACCCAGAACCTGTTGAGACAGCTGGGAAATTCAGTGGGGTCGTAAGCAGGCTCTGAAAGTCAGCCCTTTAAATCAGATGTGTGAGAACTGTAGTGCCGGCTCTCAGGAAGGAGAGGTTAAAGGGAACTGAGAAGATGTGGTTCAGCGAAAGGGACGGAGCTGGGATCCGGTCCCAGAACAAAAGGCATTGCTGTGCTCGCACAGGGATGGACGTGGGTTTAGCCCCCCTTCCCTCCCCGCAGCTGTGACACTTCACTTGCACCCTCACGTTTTACCTCTCTCTCGCCGAGTTTTACAAGCCGGCCTCGGCACGAAGCGGCCCCGTCCCTGCTGCCAGAGGCCCCGGTGGGTGCCAGGCTCCCGGCTGGAGGCGGCCGGGGCCTCACCCGCGCCGGGACGGGCGGAACGCCGGGAGACCCTTCCCGGGACACACGGGCAAGCGCCCCGGCCTCACCTGGGCGGAGCAGCAGAGGAAGCGGGTCTCGTACTCCTCGTTGAGGGTGACCACGGCGCGCACGTTCTCCTCCGCCACCAGCTACGGGCACAGGCACCGTCAGGCACCGTCAGGCACCGCCGGCCCGGCCCAGCCCGGCCCACCCCGCCGCGCCCGCCTTACCCTGCGGCTGCGTCCCCGCAGCGGCAGCGCCCCCAGCAGCACGGCGCCGTCGATGCGGTGGAACCAGGGCCGGCGGGACCCGGGCAGCCGCGCCCGCACCGCCGTGTACAGCAGCGTCGGGTAGAAGAGCAGCCGCGCCGCCCCGGCGCCCAGCGCCTCCGCCAGCCCCAGCCCCATCGCGGGCCGCGCCGCGCCGGGCGGCCGAGGGGCGGGGGGAGGACCGCGGACGACCGCACCGAGCGTGAGGAGACGGGGGAGCCTGCGGCGGGCTCGCGCGGGAGAAGGGGGGCGGCGGGCGGGCGCTCGGCGGCCGGAGCGGGGCGGTGTCGGGCGGGGCACGGCAGGGCCGCCCGGCCGGGGAGGGCGGGCGCTCGCGCGGCGCCGGCCCCTCCACCTCGGGCCCGCCGTAGTCTCTCCCGGAAGCGCCGCCATCTTGCGGAGCCGGCCTGAGGCGGCGCAGGGAGCGGAGCGGGGCGCGGGTGTATCCCTGGGGGCAGGTGAGGGCGGCGGCCGCCAGGAGGAGCTCGGGCCGGGCCGGGCAGGGCAGGGCAGGGACGGCGCGGAGCGGAGCCTGCGGAGAGCGCGATCCGCCTCGCGCAGGTAACGGCTCTCCTCCTCCTTCTCCTTCTCCCCCCCCCTCCCTCGTTCCTTTGGGCTCCCGCCGGGCGGCCACTCGCGCCGGGCCGGGGCGGCAGCCTCTGCGGCGGGCAGCTCGCTCCCGCCCGCCGCTCCCCACGGCGGCGCGGCGGGGCTGGGGCCCGCGGAGCAGCCGCCGCGCCGCCGCCCTGTGCGCGCCACCCCGGAGGCGGTGGCCGCTCCGCCGGGAGCTCCCTGCGGGGCCCGGAACCGGAGGCCGCCGGTTGTCGCGTGTGATCGAGCGCTGACGCCGCCTCGGGCGCCGCTGGGCCGCGGGGCGGCGGCGGGGGGGCGCTGCAGGTGCGAGCGGAGCCCGAGGCGGCGTCGCCATTGGGGCGGGGGGGGCGAGCTGCGGCGGGCCCGGGGCTGCCCTTGGGGCGGGGGAGCGGCTCCCCCGGGCCACGGCCGCCGTCGGTCTGCAGGGCTGGGCGGCTGAGGTGCAGCGCAGCGGCCCGGCGGCTTACCCCGGGAACGGGGGGTGCGGTTACCTGTCGTTGGGGGCACGGTAGGCGTCTGTCTTTTGGACTAGTGAAACGTATGCCCGTATCGGAGTGTGTAGAGGTAAGTCCGGTATACGAGAAGCAGAAGCAGGGGAATTGGAGTTCAGCACAGTGTGAGGGTTTGCGGTCTCCGAGCGTGAGAAGGCGTGACGGACGCTGCTGGAACGAAGTGGGAAACGAAATACAAAACCCAGGAGAGACTGAACGTAACATGAATGATAAATACATAAGGAAGCAATAGAGGTTGATAACAGAATGAGCTTTTTATAGGACTGTTCATGAGTAGTGAGTTTAGAGGCACCATTATAATAAAGTCTGGAACCTTCACTCCTTTGAATTCCTGAGGAACTGTGGCCCAGACACTTTCACCTCTAAGGCACAGGCATTCTCTTCTGCCAGAAGTTGTCAGGGAGCATTTTTCAAACGTTGCCTTTTTCTTGTATGTACTGCTTGAGGTATAATCATTGAGTGTATTTCACTGGGAGCTCGCTTGATTTAGAAAACGTTTGATTGAGAAAATCTTGAAGTACACTTTGCCTCTGGTCTACAAGCAACTGGACTTAGAGTATCTTGAATTTATTTTTTTATTATTTTTTGTGTCTGTCTGTCTTTTTAGTCTTACTCCTTATACTAGTGATCACAATAATTGGTAAATTATCTCCTGGTGCCTTTTGCTGTCTTCTTTACTGCTTTTCTGTAGATTAGTTCATCAGATAGTTTTTACTGCGCTGATTTGGCATTGTATATCTGTAATAAACCCATCATATTTTTTTTTCTTCCCCTCAGCTATGTTCTTGGGAGCTCTGCATAATGTGAAATACTGTACTTCCTAGAGTTGTATCTGGACCCGTGTCTTTAAGAGGCAGCTTTGTTGAAAATACTACTGCTGTGCTAGATGTTTAAAAATACTTCTTATGTCTTTACGCTGGGATAGGAAATGTTAAGGTGGGTGCAGCTTGCTTCCTGCAACTTAATATCTTCAGTTGCATTCCTGCTGATGAAGAATCCCCAGGGCAGGAGTACAATTCTCGTATCTGCTTAGGGACATGGATGCAGATATATATATATCACTAAAATCCTTAAATGGGGATTTTAAAATATGATGGTGTAAAGGATTATTTTGGGGTTTTTAAGGTGCTTACTGTTCTCTTTCAGCCTGTGCTCACTTTCAAGATCATTGCTGGTACTTATTCTGGGGAAGTGTATGCTGTTCTGTGGAGTGTTTTCACTGGTTTTGAATGATCACTCTTCGATGACTGTGGTTTTCCTTTCACTGTCAGTTTCTAATGTTACATCAGAGAAATCAGTCCCAGATCCTACCTCCATGGTTACATGCTTGCCCTTATACATAAGATGCATCTGCTTCTTTTTTGTAAACGAAACAAAATTATAGATGCAGGCTTAGGAAATTATGTTTACATGCAAAAAAAAGCAGGAGCACAGCATCTCTAGAAAAGTAGATGATTGAAAAGTGACTCATAAAATCATGAATGCTAAAATACAAAGATTTATGCGTTGGGTAGTTTTGTTTTGAAAGTATATGGCTTACAATAATGGGAAGAACTTTCCACTCTTTCACAATGGGAGATACAGTAAAGAACTCCACACTAGTACTGTGTACTTATTACTGTATCCACCTTTTTGCTGATCCTTCAACACTAGGCGTACTTGTAAGATTATCGTTACATGGTGTGGGAAGGGTGTCCATAACTTGTTACTTCTGCTAAGAGTAGGGATTCTGAAGACATGCTGCCTGACGCTACTGTTCTAAAGGGAAAAGCAAGAAAGGTGGCCATATAATAGATATGCAATAGTTGTATAATTCATCAATAATAAATCCATAATTTGCAAGGTCCCTTGCAAGCACCCTTTATATCAGTTGAAGAATCATTAGATGAAACAAATTATGGAGCTTTGACATTAGAGAAATACTTATCATATTGTGTAACTATTCTTTTGAAATTACTGCAAACACAATATTATGCTGAATTAGCTGAATTTCATAAAAGATAATGTGGTTCTTTAAATATTTAGACTTGTATTGAGTTAAGTAAAATACTACCTATAATCCAATCTCTGAATTTAGTAAGAAACTTTGTTATGAGGAGGTTGTTCCTTAACTATTTCTTGTATCTTTTTCTGGAATGTGGTTATTGAAACTTAGTAATTGATAATCTTAATTTCATCTGTTTGCTGCTTTGGTCTTCTGCCACAAACCTCTTCAGAGGGCCTGCTCTATTTTTTTAATTTTTTTTAGTGCTTTTTTTAGGCTAGGTGGGAAGTGTTACAAATTCTCCTCGTTTTTGAGATTTCTTGCTTAGTTCTAACTCTGGTGTCTTAGAACCCACTGTTCTGGCTGTTGAAATAGAGACTGTTGTTTAGCAGTACATCCATGAGGCAGTCCTCATCCCAGTCATTTCCAAGTCATAATGTGAGTTTTGCTACTGAAACAGCAGCGAGAGTCCAACAGACTCGGGTTTGTATTTCTGCATTCTTATTTATCAGTCTTGCCATGGGTGTCTTATGTTTTATTTCAATCTGGGCATATTCAGTATTGCTTCTTGTCCTTTAGTTTACCATTCCCAAGTCTATGGCAGAGTTACTCACTGTGTTGGTAACTGCCTTCAGGCAAGAAAATATCATTTTTATCCATTGATCGTTGGTTTGCAGAGGAAAAAGCAGTATAAATCAAAGGACAGTAAAATACTTCAGGGTTTATTAGAATGGGAGTTGTAAAATAAGAAAAGTTATCTAGGCCCTCTAATGGGTATTTCTCTTGAAGTACTGCAGCACAGTATCTTGAGTTGTGATCCTGTTACAGGATTTCTTGAGGCAAGAGATTATCTTGATTGGAAGAAAATAACCAGTAGTTTTATTGCCTTTCCTCCTGTCATTGGAGATGCTTGTGTTCTATGAAAAAATGCAAGATAGCACCTTTTCTGCTGTTGCTATCTGTATTTTAGAATATCTTGCCAAAACTCTTGTGTTTGGGACACAGCAGTGAAAAGTGTGAGCTTTAGCATTCACATTTTTAAAAAGATTTCTCAAACATCAGCTGGACGTCGTCTTGTTTGCACCTGAGAGAGATACAAGCACGTAAAGCTAAAATACACATTAGGTCAAAGCGGGAAGTTTGGATAGAGCAAGGAGGAAAATGTAAACTGCTTTAAAGCTGCAGTGCATATTAATCTGGAAATCCTTTGCTGTAGGGATGAATAGCTTACGAGTCTGAACTGCGATAGACAGAGCAGGCTTATTTGTTTGACAGCAATGTAGTATGGCACAGTCATCGTCCAAGGTAAAGGACGTCATCTTTCTGACATCTTGAGTGACATAAAACTTTCAGCCATCTTAGCTCTGCATTTTAAAAGAAAAGGCATTGTTGCTAACTGAATTCAGGATGAACAGTGAGCAGCTAGATAGCTGAACAGAAGTCTTCAGTAGTTTTCAACTCTTAGCAAAGAATTTCAGTTTAGGTGATACAGTTTGTGGCACAGGTATGTGTGTGAAAGCATTATGCCAGAAGTGGAATCCTCGTCCACAAGCTGTCATCTTTGTCCCATGTATGCATATTATCCTTCTGTCTTCAGTATCCTCAGCATATCATGGTCTGGTTTTTTGTTTTGTTTTTAGAAAAGATAAGCTGGTTTACTGGCTGCTCTGTTAGAGACAGCGTACTAGTGGCAAACTGACAAACTGCGAGTTTTGGTAATGAGTCTGTACTGATTTAGAGTAGATTTGTAACTGATTTAATGGCTTGGCTTGCTGTATTAAAAGTTCTTAAGTTAAAGGTAGTTCTAAGTTAAAGGTAGACTTAAGATTGTATAAACTGGTCTTAAAATCATACTTGTCTGGGATTTTCACATTGGTTTAACTAAATTATTTGTAAATGTAACTTGGAATAACTGGCTTAGATACTGCTGAAATGAGCAGGCCCTTTGGGTTTTTTGTCCTTTTCAGCAGCACACCTCAAGGAGATCTTGAATGAGCGTGTGGATAAGAGAATGTTTGCTGAGTATCCAGTGTCATGCTGGTATGATATTTGGCAGGCTTTCCTTTGCAGACAGTTTTGAGGGGTTTTTATGGTTGCATGCTGTGTGTTCTCTCAGAACTGAATTCTCTCCTGATTCTTGTAAGAACTCCTTTGACAAGAGTTCTGTCATGTCTTACATTGTTTTCACTTGAAATTAATTTGAGTTTTTCAGGACCTTGGCTTTTTCTTTCACTTTCATCAAAATTATTCTTTCTGGTAGCTTTCAATTCTATCTGCAGGCTATTTTGTACTGCACTTTTCACAAAAATAATGTAATTTTTACCAACTAGATTTCAGTATTTCACATGTCAAAGTAAAACTACTGTTCTCCAAACATCACTTCGAATTCAGGTTTTCATTGAATCCATGAATATGCTGTGCTATTTTTTCTTCAAACTATGCAGTTCAAAAGATATTCTAACATACGCACACTATCCACAAACCCTTCAGAATCTGTAGGAAAGGGAGCATTCACGTCTATTTTTTTTTTTCCAAAGCAGAGGAGGTAGTTATTTATGAAGTCTGTAGTTCATATGAAGTATTTAGCAGACAACGTCTAAGACTACATATAAAAACAGTAGCATCTTTCTTCATCTACTATATGTAGAGATTTGCAGGATAGACACCAGGCATCTTAATATCTCATCAAAATCTTACAAGGTAGAGTTTTGATAAATGATTCTTCAGAAGGCAATGAGATACTGGTCTTTCAGGAAAAGAGAATATATTTTCAATTTCACATCTAGCCCTTGCATTATGTCTAGGCAGAGCACAGTGTAAAAGTAATTCTTCTCTCATTTATAGGCTTAGATTCCTAAGCAGAGCACCATCTCAAAATCTTTTTGCCAACTCACCTGTGCCTCCTTCCAAAAATTCCTGTCTTCCCCATCATTGTATTGTGACTGTTACAATGTCTAGCACAATTTGAGCAAAATGGTAAAGATTTCTTGAACAGTCAAGCGACATTAGAAGTGATACTACCATTGAAAAAGATAAATATGGAAACTCTTTGAGGGAAAAAGGGTTGTATATTTACTTCTATAAAGAAGTTTTGACTGCTCAGAAATCTGTGATCATATATGACAGGAAAAGGTAAGTGAGAATATTCTGACAATTATGGACTAATATTACATTTTGAATTGTGTGTCCAGTGCCAGAATTTGATCACTATCACAGACTGGCTGTAGGTGGTACTGTCTTATTTCACGGTGTGGAAGCTGCTGTGACAGTGACTCTCTAATGCAGAATTTGCTTTACAATTTTGGGGGGTTTAAAGTATTTTTCAAGTATTTAGTTCAAGAGTATTTAGTTGAAGACTAAGATTAATAGGCATTTCATGACTGCTTTCAGGGGAGCAGGACTAGGACACATATTCTTGATCCTTTCTTGTAAGGAAAATAATTCAGGATATGCGTAGCCATACAGCTAATTTTCAGTATGCTGGTGTCTTCCTCATTTTGCAGGGAGCCTAAACCAGTATCTCAGTCATGAGAAATTTGAAAAATAAGGAAATTGTTTTAAATGCCAGCACTTTTGTATCTACTTACAAGCCACATTAACAGAACTACCTGACTAGTGCACTTCTCAGAGTTCTGAATTGGTCACTACATTCCTGATAGAGTTGAAAGCTGCAATTTCCGCATATTTGTATGAGAGAACTTTTTTGGTAACTTCTGCAAGATAGTTTTGTATCACCACATAAACGTGGGATACACTAAATATAAGAAACAGGCAGCAACATAGGGTAATAAATCTCTCTTAAGGAAAATTATGCTTTTGTATATAAATGAAACTGTTACTGAGTTTGTAGGCTGTCATTCCTGTGTACTAAAAAAATCAGGGGCTGTGCCACTTTTTTTCTTAGTCTTCTTCTTTGAATACCTAGGAATTTGGGTTTTCAGTTATATTGATTTTGCTCTCTTTCTGTGCCAGAACATGAAAGGAGGGGGGGAGAAGGAAGTGATGGGGATGCTGCATAAAAGTGATTTTCTTCTGTTTTTGTGAAGAATATATAGAAAAAGATTTAGTTTGTGTTTAAACACTGGCAAAAAAGGACTACTGGGAAAGCACACATGATAGCGCAGGTCACCATAGTAGTTTGTGTCAACCAGTGGGAGGTCATGCTTACTGGTTTAGGGAAAATACTTTAAAAGGGAGAAGGGCTTAAAAAGATTGCTGTAATTCAATTTTGGGTCAGGGAAGAAGGTCAAACCAAGAGCTTGGTATGCAGATATGTGTGTCCAAAAGCAACAAGGAAGACTTGGCCAGTTCAGTAGTTCTTGAAATGCTGGTGGATGTGGGGATTCCCTGGAAGGGAGATTTTTTTCTTTCTGAGTTGCTGCCCAGATTCTGTTGGATCTTCTTCATAGATTCTTCATAGAATAACAATTCTATGTTATTAAGGTGGGCTCAAGCAAAATGGGCTTGGAACTAATTTCAAGGTAGTAACTCCTTTAAGTTTGTATGCTTTTAATTCTTTTCTTCCCCTGCACCTTGTGACAGTGAATGAGGGTGTGCATATGCAAAGGAACTTGCCTTAGCAATGGTCTCTTTCAGAGACCATGTATGGGTAAAGCAGTTCAGCTGGTTCAGCTCCCTGCTCCTCCCTCTCAGAGAGCTGAGCAGAATCCGTTCTGCTGAAACGGTTGTTCTACTTTCTGCTTTCTATATTTGTACAACAGCAGCACGCTAGCAAACTAGGCAGTGTGGCTGGTCTTGTGTGCGTTCGGCATTTGCTGAGCAGAATTGAGAGCCAGGGCTTACAGTCTCTGTTGTTAACGTTCGTCTGTCTGTCTGCGTCTCTGGGGAGGACTGGCATTCCAAGTGAAAGGTGATCTGTTTGTGGACGTTTTTTTTTGTAAAATGCAGTTCATCCAAGTTGGAAGTCTAGGGACCGGGAGTGGAGGAGGGAAAGCAGATGTCTTGAAGGGAGACTGTGTAGTGGGTGGCAGTGGCATCAGAAAGATACAGTTTTAAGCTCCAAAAGAGCTGCAGTCTTCTGGGATGAGTATTTTAATGTCCCTGCCTGCTTTGGGGAGTGAGTAGCCAGGGCCTATATCTTTCCATAAAAGGCCTGATGTCACTGTCTGCCATGAAGATTAATGAAAGCTAGATCCTGTCCTGTAAGAACTGAGTGCTGTCTTTGCTTGTTGTGGGTAAGGGGGATTAATGAGGAGCCAGACCCTGGCCAGCTTAGTTTGGAATAAGAAGTTGGTGCTGAGGCGATGGCATTGTAGAATATACCTTGTTAGGAAGAGCTGGAAACTTGTAACTAGGACTTCCCTGGCTGTGCTTTTGCATAATCTTTGTATTAAGGCTGTACACACATTGGGATGACTATTCTTAATAGCTTTTCGTAAGTAGTAGATCTTGTGAACAAATAGTGCAGGAAGTATGTCGGCTGCTGACACTGTAGTAAGCTGTCGATACAATGCTCTCTGAGTAGCAGAAGGGTGCTCAAAACAGTGGTAGCAACTGGATCCACCATTAACATTGGCAACAGATCTTTTGAGAGGGAGAGGGAAATGGGTTATAGGCTACTTCTGATTTTAGGGGATGCTGTCCAGTTACAAATTCTGCTGCCTTTTGAATATCTATGCAAATAGGCATCAGGCCTTTTGTTTCCTGAATTTGAGTGAGGAAAACATTTTTCCACTTGTGAAACAGAAGGCAGTGTCTTATTAAAATCATTGTTGAGGACCATGGTCCATAAACTCGGTCTGAATTATTTTCTTTCCTACCACTGCAGTCTTTTCAGTGTATTTCCTCCTGAGAAAGCTGTGTGTATCTCAGATTCAGAAGAAGCAAATTTTGGAGGCAAATTTGGGAATCTCAGCTGCCCCGGCAATGTCTGAATCACACTGTGTCTGCAGGCAGGGAACTGTGATTGGTGACAGAGGGTCATCTCATTCTTGAACTGCTTGAACTCAAGAAACTTTCTTGTGTGGCTGTTTTCTGATCATGCTTGGTTTAGCAGGGACACATTGCAGTAGTTGTTCCATCTGCATCTGGAAAACCTATGGAATTCTTTGTGAATATGGAGCTTCTAGGATGTTGTTTGTTGTCTTAAGTGCCCTGGTATGTTTCCCAATTTTTGCATCCTCTTAAAGCCCTCTGCTTTTCTTCCTGCTTTCCCACTTCCTGTCTCCACAGTTGACATCCTTCTGTGTAAACCAACCAGAGCAAAGTAGCAAAAAAATAATCTAAACTGTTTCAGAATTTACAATACCAATTGACAGTGAATCTTGGTACTGTTTGATGCCTGTGATCAGGGTTGTAAAATTCCTCTAAAGTGTTTTCTGGTACCGTACTTAATTTTTGCTTGTAGTCTTGTAGGAATATCATTAGGAAGTTTCAGAGGCTTCTTGGAGGTACACTGTTGCATGTTTAAAAAATACTGTTTGTCGGTTCTCTGAAAGATGTGATGATAAATGGGTAGAACACTGAAGAAGTATGTGTTCAAGTGCATTGAGTAGATGAAAGATAGTACCATTCTACAGCCTGGCGTTAGGGGATTTAAATATTCCATTTTGTAAGAATGTGAGACAGTGTAAGAGTGTAAGAAAGTGACAGTGTTCAGAGCTAAGCTGAGCTGTCAGTTTTGTTTCTTGGAAGGCAGATACTTTGAGCTACGTATATAGTAAATTTGTCTTGCACCTATTGCCCACTAGTGCAGAATGGGTAACAGTGCTCTGCCTATTTCCAGGAGTTCAAGTGATTCATGTAGCAAAATACAATGCTTTAGATGTATAAGGACAGGAAATCATATTTGCCATGTATACTTTGAGTATCCATTCTGGATTGACTACATTATTATCCTGCTTGCAGAAAAGTTTTATCAAGGTTGGAGATAAGTGAGAAGTTTAGCCTTTGCCTGACATCCTTTGGAAGTCCTGAAATTCCACAGGAAGGGGTAATGTTTTATTTTCTTCTTACTTTATTGCTTTTATGATTTACAAAAATAATTTCCTTTTTTTATGTCATAAATATACAGTTGAAAAATAACATTAGGTTAAGGGTGGACATGTGAGAAGAATTTAGAATTAAGTCCAGTGTTGATTTGAAGTTAGTTAAACTTGTAACAGCTGTTGAAAAGAATTACTGGTATTGAACTTCAGGAAGAATAAGTGAAAAGTGAAAGTTAAAAAAGATTTACTTATGATTCAGCTTTTTAAAATCACATACTTTAATCAAGGATAGGGAGTGATATGTCTTTCAAAGTTGGAGGCAGTCTGCTGGCAAAGAATTGGGACAGTAAAGGTGATTATATGGAAGAACATGTATATGCTTACAAGTATAGAGTTTCCTTAATGGAAGTATTGGAAGCCTTATTTATTGTTTGAAGTTTTTAAAAAGGATTAATCAGTAGAGAACGATTTGAAATTTGGCACCTAAATCTGATGATGTAGTTCCATGAGTAATTTGAATGAGCATATGCCAGTTTTACTCTGAAAGAGGCTTGTTCCATCTTTCATGTGTTTCCCTTTTCCTTTGTGCTGCCAAGAGCATCTGTGTGGTTGTGCAGTTAATTGAATCAGAGAGCATGTCTGGGTTAGAACTATTATTTTCCTGTTGTTATTGGTAGGCTAGATCACACCTGGATCATTTCCTTTCTCAGGCTTGTTATGCAGAGGTGCGGATGGATAGCTGATGAGGGCAGAGTTCTCTGTTCTTTTGGCAAGAGCATCAGCTTAAACTGGATCTACAGTAGGAATATCTTGATCTATTCCTTTGTATTTCCACCCCATTTCTATGTAATCTTTATGGAGAGCTTATGTCCAGTCTTCTGTAGTAATACAAACAACAAGAAAAAAAGAATTGTTTGCATGTGTTACCCTCTATGGCACATATCACTTTGGTTTAGACAGGGAGGTACTAAATGTTGTCACAACATATTTCTTTATGAATGTGGTATTTGATACATTCTGTGTTTGATGCTGCTGTATAGAGAAGCCTGCTGTTCATTTGGGACGAAACTGGTGAACTTCCCTGATGTGAGGACAGAGAAAAGATAACGTGCCACGTAGACGGTTACATTTGAGGTTCTGATTTAGGAAGTATAAAGTGCTTTCAGAATCCAGATACTGAGGTATAGAAACCCTGAGAATCCAGTAAGATATGTAAGAGGATTTTATGTCTATTTTGAGTCCTCATGCAGCCAAGACTGTATTTATAGCACTTGTTTTGGTCATAAAGTTTCTGGAGTGTCCTCCTGCTAGCAGTGGAAACCAGCTGATGTCATACTGTGCCTTCCAGGAAAAGTGAATGGAAAGAATTGATGGAGAAGTGTCTAAGTGAAGAACGTGTGAAAATACATGCATAAAACTACAAGCAAGTACTGAATCTCTCTAGTTCTTGGCAGAGTGCATTGATGCTCTTGATCCTTCCCACCCCCTTCTCCCCCGACCCAGGCAAAGGATCCAGCCTTATACAGCACGGAGAGCAAGCAAAGCTGTCGGCTGGCACAAGAGTTAGTGAGCATTAATCGCCACAGGCGAGCATCCTGGAGGGGCTGATTGAGTCATAAAATGGGCCGTGAAGGTAGTTTGTGAAATAAAAGGCTGCTATCATAAGTAAGAGAGACATTCTGTTAGTTGATTTTAGATGTTCATAATGGAGAATGAAAGTTAGGCATCTTCAGACAGAAAAGTTCATCTTAAGTGTGGTGTTACATTTGTGAATGGTATTCAGACAAAAATAATGCTTCAAGGTGCTGCATATGTTTATGCATTGATATGTTTTCAGCAGGTATTAGGTTGTAAATTAATGCAGATTTTTTTTTTTCTCATTTTTCTATATTGTTTACAGTGGTTTGTATGCTTCAAATACTATATAAAGACATTGAAGAGGGGGGTAAATATTATAAAAAAAGAAACTGAAGTATGTATAAGTGATGCTGCAAATGATGACAAATGAGAAACCTTCAGAGAGTTTGAGTAGAAGCTTAGGAAGGACTGCTTTGCAGTAAAATAGTTAGACTTTATTTCATTTGGGTTTTTGAACAAAAGTCAGGACATTCCTAAGTTGATGTTCCCATAGCAATGCCAATGTTTGCCTCTGATGAAGAAAAAGAAATAGTACAAAATATTTTTTGTAAAGCTTCAGCTTTACACACCCAATATTAAATCTCTTAAGTGTTAAAATTTGCTGTTGAAAGTTATTTGAACCAATATTCATTCCTTAAAATAGAGCATTGATTCCAGTTCTTTGCCGATGTAAAGAAGTGTAATTTGAGACTTGTATCCATTTACTTCTGCAAAGGATTTGACCATGTGCCTATTACAAAAGGAATAAAAATAATTGAGAATATTTTTACTCTTTGGTTTGCAGGCGTGGCAATGGCAGATTCTGCACGGTAGAGTTCATGGCAAATATTTGTCTAATATAAGCCAAGCAAGAGACACATACAAGCTTAAGGTAAATCAGTCTTTCTTAGTTGTGCTTCTTTGAAATAAAATATAAATGTTTAAACTTTAAAAATTTTGCAGATACAAATTCGGAGTAGACTTGAAATTCTGTATCCAGTTTGATTCTGATCTTTCAAAATTGGGATACCTCAAAATTATTTTCCCTCTGAAGCTGACAGTAGGTCATACATACTGTGTCCTCTTCCAGTATTTTAGGTGTAATAGTACAGAATAGCGATAGTGTTTTGAGGATGTTTGTGGGGAGACATACAAAACTTCTTTATTGTCTGTTTGTATTTGTATCTATTTCTTTTGATTGCACAAAGGAAAAGAAGTGTGTAAGTACCTTGATATTGTAGAGTCATAAAGCGATTTGGGTTGGAAGGGACTTTGAAGATCATCAGTTCCAACATTATAAAAAGACATTTTTAACAGAGAGCTATGTGAACTGTGTCTGTCTAAACACTGCACAGGGATGATTATCCCATTGAGATTTTTTTATCTTGCCTTTAGTGATAAGTGAGTAAAAGTGTTAGTATTTGAATCTTGTGGCTGAGATAGATGAGGTTGTCAAAGTTCAGCTAGGGTTGCTTCTAGAAGTAGTCCTTGTGGTTAAACTGAGGATATTGTTTCTGTTCACTGCACCTCAATCTTTTACTCTAAAGAAGTTATAAAACTTTGTGCTGCATTTGATAGGTCTTCCTGTGGTGTGTATGGTATCTGTAAAGCAAAACAAGAATGTGTGTTTTCTGAATATTTTGGATCCTCATTCAATAAGTAAATAAAATGTTGCATTAGTGTGTACCTTCTGTATTTGCAACTCTTGAGACATTATGAGAGTCTCTTAATGCCATAATGTGGAAGGATATAGCAAGCTTAAATCTCTTGTTGGTGAGATTCTTTGGTTTTTACTAACAGACAAATGTTTTGTGGAAAGATTTTTTTATGAAGTTGTTTACTAGGTTTTCAGCTGGGATGCAGCTGTAACAATGTGATGATACTCTGACTCCTATTGAATACATTCTGTTGCTAGTTCTTAAAATACCTTTTCACAAAGAAAAACAAGATGATAATACTTTACAAACAAACTCCTAGGACCATGAAGTGACTTGTCCAATGCTGTTCAGTCCCATAGTTAGTAATAGAACTCACGTCTTCTAAGCCCCAGTCTTGTGTTTTCAACCATAGACCATAGGATTGTTTTGTTTTGCGTTCTGAAAGTGTGTCTCTTTACACCTTCATTATGGGTTACAAGACTAATGATCGATTTTGGGAATGTTTAAGTTCTAATAGCTGAGCATGGAACGGACATTGCAGATATAGTCTGCATCCCTGATGTTAAGTGTTTTATGATGTTCTCATTACAGTAACGTGAAGCATAGCATTTAAGATGTTTTCCTTTCTCTCTCTTTTTTTTTTTTTTCCCTTAATATGAGGTAGTCCCCAAATGTGCACCTCTTCTATTCTTCCTGTTGTATCTTAAGTTGAACAGACTTACATTCTGATAGTCAAATATACTGTCCCAAGTAATTCAACTGGTCTACTTACTAACTGTAGAGATTGTCTGCTAACCTGTACACACATTAGTACTTGTGCTGGCAACACTGAGGACAACAGTCCTTGAGAGCTCTGCCAAAGTGAGCAGGCACAGTGACTGGGAGCTGTTGCCTTACGTTGAGCAAGTAGCTTCTGGTGCTGAGAGGTTTGGGTAGTGTGAAGTTTGCAGTAGAACTACATTTCTCAGATAAGAAGGCATGGCTGCTTCCTTGATAAGGTTTTGGCGATGTAGGAGTTTGTTGTCACTCTCTCTGTTGTCTTGCTGTCTCATGAGTAATGTTTACTAGAAGGTGACATGCTTTCTGTGGATTGTGGCCTAAGCTGTACAGTAGTTGAAGCTTCATCTGATTTTTATAGGCCTCTCTATTTGTAAGCAAACTAATCTAGTGCACTGGCTCCTTCACTCTCTGATGCATCATTACCTCCCCTCTGCGTTTCCTCCAGAGAAATAGTTATTTTTATATTTCCAAGTTTTTATTATTGGCCATACTGGCACTTAAAAGTATGTACATCTGCAGAGAGTCCAGACTGAACATTGATTTATATAGGAGATTGTTGACGCCAGGATGTATCTGAGGTTGAGCTATGTGGTCTGTTTTATCTGTTAGCCTCTTGAATTGTCAATGGTAATCTTGACATCCCACAAACATTAATTCCTGGGAAATGTAATGAGAAATCAGAACTAACTGGTCTAGACAAGTGCTGACAGTGCCAGTAATTTCATTGATCAAAACCCATTAAATGATCCAGTGTTCTCTTATAGATGATCCTGGGTGCTGGTGAGACTGAATTTTTGCCACTAAGTAGCAAAGCAGTATCACTATATTTATTGGGTGCTCATCCATTGTCCACTACTTAGTGGCTAGAGCCATTTGTTTTCATTACCAGCTGTAGTTCTGTTTATATTATATTGCATACCATAAGCTACAACTGTTTGTTCATCAGCAAGAGTGTATTTTGTCACTCTTAAATCTGGCAGGGCTGTGTTAAACCTTCATTTTTCTACATGGAATTTTCAGGTGGTGTCATAGTTCCTCCCAGCTACATACAGAAGAAGTTGGAAGTGGCATCTGACTCAGATGCAGCACTTCATTTGGGGGTGCAGGGGAAACTTCAGGAGAAATCTTGTTTGCAAAAGCTGTGATGAGATGTCCCAATTTACACCTGTTAATTCTTTTGCGGTCCCCACTAAGAACCCACAATGGTGCAACTGAAAACATTCTCAGTGTATGATGCTGGGCTGGGGTGAATCTGCAGTTTGCCCGAGAGCTTACTGCCATGTCAGTTAATTACAGAAATTGCTATGCTATACACATTGCTAGTGTCATGCCAGCTGTGTATGCCTTGATCTGAGGTATTCAAGTCCTGATTTCTTCTGAGAAGAAATAAAGTTGTCAGATTCTTTGGCCATTGGGCCAGGTTTGTCTGATGTATAAACTTGGATAAAGTATTTGGTGTGTTTATGTTCTACATGCAGTTAAGTGAACCATACTAAAACAGTTTTGTTTTGAGAAACATTTATGATTTAGGAGCATTCTCCCAGGCTTTCTATAGGTTGTCAGATTGGCTGCTTGCTTTTTAAAGTTTTTATTGTCTTGGATTTTGCCTTTGATTCAGTGAGGTGTATGTTTTTTCCCAAAGGCTTCCAAGAATTATGGGTTCCTCTGGCTGATAGCTGTGCTTTTGGTACCTTTTGAAGTTTTTAAATTAATTCTCTTGAGTGTACATGTGCAAAGGGAAGATTTTCTTTTTAACGTTAAAAAGTAGTTTACCAGTATATTCTTAAGCATTTACAAGATTAGTGAGCTGTGTATTTCAGTTTTTTCTGATTATCATAGAAATATAATGGTGTTTATGACAACTTCCATAAGGCTTAAATATCTGGCAAAGATTGAGTTGAAAAGGAAGAAAACAAAAAGGTTGTGTTACATGGTGTTTTGAAGACAGGTCTGTTAGTAGGAATCTGAAACTATTTCTTGGCCATAAACAAATATTCTTCATTTAAACTTCAAAAAACAAAGGAATGTGGGCGGAGTGGAAGGTGGTGTCCTCAAGTAGCATATTTGCCAGAATCACTGGTAGGAACTTCATAATCCAGAATGTCATGGTGAAACAGAACAAAAATAAGTGTGTAAAGTGTTCCCTGATCAATAGTCAGTTTTCAGTTTTTCAGTAATATTCTAGAAAAGATAAATTTGTAATTTGGGAAATGCACATTTCAATTAAGAGTTATGTTTCTCAACATTGATGGATTGATTTTTATTGTTCTTAACTAGTATTATAAGAAAATTTTTTGTTGCTGTGTTTAGGATTCCATGTTCCTTTAGAAGGTATAATATTTTATTAAGTCCATTGAACAAATCGGGAAGAAATTAGAACAATTGAAAATTACTACAAATTAGGGATTAAAAAATTCTCAAGAGATCTCCCTCTGGAAAAGAGGGCATAAGTATATGTGATAAATATCTAAGTATATTACAAGACAAGTTAAAAGAGGGTATGGGTCACTTATCCACACTTCTCAAAGGATATAGAACAAAGATTGTGAAGGGACCTGCAAGGCAGTGAAAATACGGAAACTCGAATAGTCTTGTATAACTCTTCTCCTTGCGGACAGATACAGGTTTTGGTTTGGTACCTATAGATAAGTAAACAGATTTGGATTTTTTGTAAAATACTGCTTGACTACCATGAGTGTAGTTCTGCAAAATAACCTAGGAGGAAGCAGAGGAGAAATTCTTTCGAAAGAATATTGCAAAGTTTGTATTTAAATATACACTAGCTTGTGATGTGGATCAGTTAATGAATCTGCAGAAAGAGAATCCTGAATCGAAAAGTAGCATCCCTTACTTATGAGATGCTAGTACAGAAAATCTGTATGGTTCCTAGTTGATGATTTGCCTAAGATACAGAAATAACATTTTTTTCCATTTTTGTGATGTTAGTTCTTTGTGTTCCCTAATCCAGAACTTTCTCATACATTTCCATCTGTGCTGTCTTATATTAGAGTTACATCTGCGGGTTCCTTGGCATCTGTTAGTGCTGCTGCTGTCAAAATAATGTTATATAGGAGTTTAGAATTGTGCATACTGCTATTAGTAACTCATCTTCTTTCATGAGAGCCAGACAGGTAGGGTAAGTCCACAGAATGTTATTAGGAAGTTACAAAACTACTGTTTTCAGCCATGTTGTGTTTGCTGTCCTTTCTTTTGCATCCTTTCATTTATTCTGTGTATTTTTGAGAGTGCGGTTTCTTTTTTGAGTCTAATGAGGGTTGTTACCACCTCATGATGACTTCTGCTATTATAAATATGCTTTACTTTCACAGTCCTCAGTATTTTACAAGATGGGGTTCATGTTGTGTCTGATTTTAACTCTGGAGTACTCAAATGTCTGTTTTTTCCTTATCTTTTAGAGTGAAGACAGGAACGGCTAGAGCGAGGTGCATAGCTGCAGGTATGAACCAACTACAGTTTGTATCACTCAGTTGCATATTGGCACTTCCTTTCAAAGGTTTAGAGAGAAGTTGGTTTTACTTTCAATGAAGAAAGCAGTGGTTTTCCACTGCAGTGAGCAGTGCTCCCTGCATCTTAAACTCTGCAGTTTCCTGCCTTTGTACTGCTAAATAGGGTTGGGAGTGTTAACGGTTTAGGACTGCAAGTACCAAGTCAATAGGCTTCTTTAGCTCCATCTGTAATTTAGTAATTTTAGAAACATAATTAACTGCAAAGTAGAAATGTGTGTCTTCGTTGTAATTTTTTGACCAGATCAAATCTTAAGTGCTCTGTAGTACGTTAAACCCTAAAGGTGAATATTAGTGGAACAACTCCCTGTGGGCTGAGACAGATTATGTGCAGCAGAACAGGAGCATAGTCTAGTATGAAAATGCTTCAAGCCAAGTGCAAGGATCTTCTGGTGCAATTTTCTTAATGTCTTAAGTCCAATAAGGGTGTAGTTTCATGAGACATCTGAGACAATTCCCCCTTGCTCTCTTCTTCAGTTTCCAACTGAGTAGTTCTGTGTCCTTTGGTTATGCTTGGTTCTTGTAATAGTTTGACTGCATGGTAAATAAAGTCAGCTTGACAACCCAATAAAAAGCTCTTTAGTGATCTAGTTATTATTTCTGTGGATTAGCAAGTTGCAATGGCTTACAAGTAACAAAAGAACAGATCAGACTGTAACTGTGCACCTGAAGAGTTCGAACTCACCTCTAAGGACAAGTGACCTCGAACTACTGTTTTAAGTAACACTGTCATGCTCGAAGTGTGGTAATTGTTGCTCATCTGATGAATCACCTGTGCTATGGCAAAAATATTTATGGTGTGCCTTTACTCTGTAGACAACCAGACAGAGTTGAGTTTTGATATTTTTTTGAGGAAATACTTGTTTTTAACTATGGTCAGACACTTGCTACAGTTTTCATAAATGCATTGGAAAGGATTTAGTTATGTCTTTATTGGAAAGAATATCAAATTTGTCTCTAAAATGAAGGATATCCTGTCTCTCCATATGTTACTCATCAGGGTAGAAAGAGCTAAAGTTGGATTAAGAAGCCTAGGAACACCTTCTTTTTTAAGTGATTTTTAGAGAATTGGCAATTGACCTCTGTGTTTGGAGCATTGGTCTCCAAGCATTGTGGATGTTACAGAACACTCAACTTCTTTCCTGAATGACTGGTGCTCTGTACTTTGCCATTCCTGCTCCTTTGCTGTTCTGTTAGGACTGTACAGCAGATAGGAAAGAGAGAATACTGGTCATTATATTTGTGGTTTTGTCTGAAGAGTTTGTATCTTTTGAGACAGACAAATCTGCGATTAGACCCAGCTTTTCCAAACACATGGGATTCTGCCAGTTACAAAACACAGGTCCAGAATCAATAGATTTGGATTACTTAAATAACAAAATAATCAGATTGTAGATCAGAAATAATCATCAAGTTTATGGTGACTGAAAATAAGTCACAAAACAAAACACTTCTATTTGGTGTAAGTTCCATGGTTTCTCATCTTAAGAGCAACTTAAAGTTGAATTAATCTGCCTTAATGCGAATGCAGGAAGGTGTCCACATGAAAGAGGACTGAGTCTTTTCTTGAACATCTGACAATATGTAAAATTGTTTCATCCAGGTATGAAAGACTTCTTATGATGATTAACTCCACACAGATATATCAGAATAAAATTGATGGTATTCTGCTTTTGGTCTGGTCGGGGAATAAAATTGAGGAGGAGTCAGCTTTGCTTTAAGCAATCAAGTGACCTTTGAAATAGCACTTTTGTTACCCACTTTTCTAGTAGCTGTTATCTTTAACCAGACACGTTTTTGAATAGATAGTTTACTCTGAGACTCAGGATTGCTTCTTGTATTTAGAAATTTATATGCCATGCTTTGCCAAAGCAGATCAAACAGCTATACTTCTGCCAGATATTACTGTCTTAAAAGTGTGTTGTGAGCATTGACAGTTTCAAGACTGAGGAACTCCTACTTCTCTTTTGACTTTTGTTATATCCACATTCACCATACTGATACTCTACTAGTATCAGTAGATAGGACCAGTAGTAGGACAGAAATGCCTTTGTACTGTTTAAATGCACTGTGAATAGAGAGCACTGTAGTGTTCATGTTGTTCTTACTCCCCTGACCCTCCTTTAGGGTGATCCTGTTGTCTTTCTGAACATAAGCTCTAATGAAAACTCCTTTGAGACAGATTGGTAGGCAGGTTGTGTGTTGAAGAAGAGCAGCTTACCTGTTTTTACTTGAAATGTATCTGTTCAAATAAAATCTCTGCAGAACTGAGCCCCTTCCAAAGGGGAGGACTTCGGCATGGAGATTAAAATGGGCATTAAAAGATTGTAGGATTGTCTACTCAGAAGGAACTTCATCTCTTCTGCCATAAGAGAAGTTAATCCTTCCTTAGCACTTCTAAAGCCATTTATAGTTTGCGAAAGTAGATGTGAATTTGTTTGATTATAGATTTGTTTGGAGGGATTGTTCTGGATCAAAGTAGTATTCTTCATTCTTTCTGGGCTTAGCTCTTCCTGAAGTTGAAACTGAAGCACATATATTATACTGTTTCTCTTACAATTCTAGAGGCTTGGAAAGTTTATTTTTCAGAAACATACTCTTTGACATTTTTGTTATGGTTCTGCATGTGTAGCTTAACAGCTAGTGAAGTTTTGCAGATGGCTGCTTGTCCAAAATACATAGCAGAGGCCTCAACTTTGTTTAGGAGACAAGGTAGCAACCACTGCCTAAATCTGCTGCATTTCTTCTGTGCCAGGAGTGATGCTGGAGTATCCCCTGTTGCATCTGTTAGTCTTTTCTACCCCACAACACATGTGGTAGATAGAATTGTTTGCTTTTCCAGGGATACCACATCCCATTTTGATCTCCTCTGCTCTGCTCATGGACAATACTGAAGCTATGCCTTTGCATCCTTGTGCCAAGAGCCAGGGAAAATCATGTCTTACCGTGTTCTAAGTTGATGCACTATGTAGAAATTATTGCAGTAATTACTATTTTAATTGCATGGTGTGCTCTCCTGGAGCTGTCTGGGCTGCATTTGAACTCTCTTCAGGTAATGTGCAACAAAAAGATTTCATTTGAGTAATATGAAATGAGAAATAGTGAGTGAATTTTTACTGTAGTGTAATATTAACTTATTCTGATTTGTATATAGTACTATCAGGAGAAACAATTTGAGATTAAAGGACTCCTCAGAATGGCTTGTATGGCTGTTCTGATGGCTGCAAAGGACAATAAAACTTGTTGCTTTGTTTAGTCCAGAGGGTCTCTTAAACTTAACAGAGGAAGAAAGCAAAGAGTCTTACCATACTTCAGAAAGATTTTTAAACAGGTCTGACTGCTATTCTAGGACCTTTCAATAAGGAGAGGTTTTAAAATAATTTAGTAATACCAACTTTGTTCCTTTGAGTTAAGATTACACATTACATTTCTGAAGTAAAAAGTAACTGACCAGTTCATACTTTAATCTTTTTCCTTACACATGCACAAGGTATATCGCTTGCAAAAAAACCTTAGTTAAAGGCATTTTTGATTCATTGTAGTTCTGTGTAAGGTAATACAAAAGTCTTCATTCGTGGTATTGTCCTGGGGTTGTATAGCTGTTTCTGTAGTCTCCCCTGGGTCCAATATGCAACCACATAGTAATTCTCTGTGTAAATGTATTTGCTTTGCCCATTGTGCTGTTTTGTGGCATGTTTGGCGTGGAGACGAGCTTTCCAGGACCCAGTGGGTTTCCAGCTCCTTAGCAGAAGGGTAACTTCTGGATCTGTTTTAGTGGCAGAATACTAATCTGTGTAGTTGATTCTCTAAAAATCTCTCTAGCAAATATTGCAGAGATTACAAAACTTGTTTCCAGTGCATCTTTTTGACTAAGTGCAGAGCTGCAGATTCCTGTAATACAGGAAAAGACAGGAAAATACAGGTCTATTTGAAAGCAGTTTTCTGGGTCCTGTCTTTCTGTTTACAAAGTAAAAAAGTTGAAGGAGGTCTAAAGTATTCTGTTCCATAGAATTGCTTGCAGGGTTGTTTGTTACACAAAAAGCTGAAATACCCGAAGATAAACTTCTGGCCAAACTTTTGGGGCTGGGTGGGGAAGTCATTTTTGTTAAGCTTAAAGACAACATTTGGGGAGAGAGAGGGGAGAGGTGGTGTAAGTCTTTCTGTATCTGCTTTCAGAACAAGATAGTCTGCAAGAATTATAATTCTTATTCTCTTCTACTGAAGATCTAAACGTTGAAGTGCAAGTGTGATTTATCATCTATGGTTTCTGTGTGTCCCATGGTCTGAATTCAGTCATAAACAAAAAGAAGGGGGAGAACCCTCAAACCTTGCTGCTGCCTGAAATGTTCCATCCTGTCTCCTTTTAGTAGTCCTCTGTCCTTTCACAGGCTAGAAATGCATGTCCTCACTTTTGTGATGATGTCACATTTCCTGCCTTGTCTCCTATCCTATGTCATACTGCTGCATTTACTTCCTCTTACTATTGTTTTGACCAAGCCACTTTTCCGACTTCTCGAGAGTTTTTTTTTCTATCTACAGTGACCAAGTGTCTGTCGGTCTTTCAGATCTCTCTTAGGTACTTAAGTTTTCCATAGTTTCTCTCACAAAATATAACCGTTGCTGTGTTCCAGCACTGTGATGATAAAAACTCAAAATGTTTCCCAGTCTGCTCGAATATTGGCAGATGTTTAAAAAAAATAATTTTTAACTGAAATTTTCTTTTGCATACCTTCCTGTAGAGCTTAAGCAGTACCCAAATTACACATTTCACATCTATTTAAAAAAAAATCAATCCCACAACCTACAGAAAAGGATAAAATTATTAAATTTTTAAAGTTTTTTTGTTGTTTTTAATGTTTAGATGTCTTCGTAGAATGAGGGGAAGAAACCTATATGCTTCTGCTTTAAAAGCAGTTGTTCTGGGACTCATACATCAGTGCTTCTTCCTCGTATCAATTATTAATTGTAAAATGTCTTACAAAGAGGGATGAACATGTGATGGTGACTTCTTGTCCGTGATTTACCAAAATGAATTATTATAGCAAACCTGCATTAAGGCTTATTGTTATCTGTTCTACAAGTACAGATGCTCTAATAGGTTGTCATGTATTATTTGCTCCAAATTCATGATTTGGTCTTTTGGCAGTTTGCTCCTCTGCTTATTTGTGTCTCGTATCTTTCATACAGTGTCTTCTTAGCCAGGCCTTTGCTACTGTCTTTGCATCACAGCAAATTTTGCTGTGTTGTGGGTTGTTTTGGTTTGTTGTTTTTGTTGTGTTTTGGGTTTTTTTAATTCACTACTACTACCAAGAAATAGCTGATAATGCTGATATTGTCTCCTTCTCTGTTCCCTTAGTCTAGAAAAAATGAGGAAATATGCAAGATAAAGAAACAAAATTTAGCTGGGAAAGACAGAAATTGTAATATGCATTTCAGATCAGTCTTCTGAAGGTCACAACTGGGAACTAGTTAAAACTGAAGTCTAAAGCTAGCAAAAAAAACCCCCAGAAGATTAATGGGAGCATTTTAAAGTATCGTTGGACATAAACATCATAGAGAAGTTGGAGTTTCTAGGAGAATATTTTAGTTTGAAGATTTTACTAACATGGACATCTATTTTATTTGTTTCACTGTGTTCATGTAGTAGACTATTATCCTAATGCTTCATCTTAATGAAAACAGGATGGGCAGATACTGGCTGCCTTTGGAAGAATCCATGCAAATACTAACCAAAGTTGTCCGTCACTCTGTAAATGGCTCTATTGCAGACTGTGATATTTGAAGTTCTTTGGAGTTTCTGCCTTTGTGTAAAAAAGAATTGAATAGATATAGATTCTGGAAATAATAGTTGTGATGTACCTCAGAATAATACAAAAATATTTCAGTAATCTCAAACCAGAGAGCTTTGGAGGCTATCAGCTTGCTTATTCCTCATTGCCCTGGGTAATGAGAAATTTTATGGTCAGAGACAGGTGGTTGAGATCATCGTCAGGAGACGATTTCATGGCCAGTCTATTCCATTTTTTTCTCTTTTTGGGAATGCCTATGCAAGCCTTTGTAGTATCATCACTGAAGTAGCAGACAGCTGCAGCAGGGTCAAGCACTGGGTTAGCAGCCTCATGCTACTGTTCTAGCTGAGAGCTATGCATTAAGAAAGTAAAACTCAGGGTAGCATCGTGCAGCTGTTCTGCCCTAGAGAAGCAGATCACTGCAGAGCTGTGCATCCCTCACATCGCAGAATTCTGATACCCACAGACCTGTCAGTATATTCACAGCACACTCATATCCCCTCTCAGGCAAGCAGGTGAAAAGGCAACATGTCATGGGGAGATAAGAGGAAAACTGAAGAAGTTTGGAGGCCGCTATCTTAGAAGTTTGTGAACGTCATTAATCTGCTGCAAGAAGGTCTTAAGACTGATAATTCAGCTGCTTCTGAGTTCTAGTTAGACATTCTGTTACTAGCAGTTATTGGCAAATAATATATATAGCAAAAGGTTTTTTGGCTTCTCTGATTTGAACAGATGTTGTAACCTGTTTCCTGGTAGGTAAGGTCTCATACTGCAGAGCTACTGTCTGCCATTTGGTCTAAGTTGCCCTCAGGAGTGAGCCAGATACTGAGTATGCCACAGATTGAATTTGTTCATCAGTTGTATGACGGTATGTTGAAAGCAATTGCAAGGCATTTTAAAAAGAGGGGAAAGTATATACTAGTTACTATCTGTGCTGTCACATTTCCTGAAGTCCAGAGGTATGTTTTTGGGGGGTTGGGGGTTTTTGTTGTGTAGTTTTGCGAGGGGTGGGGGGTTGGTTTGGTGTTAATTACTAAGGCAGTTGAATATAGTGTTTATAATAGCTGAGCATTTTTAATTAGCGTTTACCTAGTATGTGTCTAGTTCAGTTCTTCAGTAGTTTTAACAGGACAACTCCAATTTTTTTCATAGTACTTTTTTGTCCCAACACAAACTGCCTAGGCATGATCCAGCTCTTTGAAATGTTTCTGACCTATCTTTGCCATTCACAAAGGCTAATAATCTATAGTGTTTGTTTTTACCATGAAACTAATTCAGTGGTCTCTTGGCCTCTGTTTTCAGCTCAGGGAAACCTAACCTGTTGTGGTTTGCCTGGTAGCTTCTGATGGGTCTCTTCCAAGTACATGTCCAGTCCATTCTTGCAGTCATGTAAGTTTATTGTGTCTGCACTATCCTGTGAACACGCAGTTCCAAAAATCTACTACCCTTTGTATGAAATACCATCTTCTTTCCTCCTCAGGGGAGGAATGCTGTTATATCAGTCATTAAGATTGTGCTTTCTTAGCTGGCATTCAAAAAGTTAGTTTGGAGATACTAGCTGCTTAAGAAGATAATAACCACACATGACCTATTACAGTTGATATGCACATTCACTTCAATGCTTGTTATTTGAAATTAAAGCAAGAGGAACATCTAGACTGGTCAGACAAATAAACACGTGGCAGTCAAAGCCACGTGTTGGTGTGTGGATAATAATATAGATACAAGTCTTCCTTACTTGTTTTTACTGTTAACATCGAGGTCAAGGATGTTTCTTTCTGTCAGAGCATTAGCTGATCCCTGGACTGACTTTGTAGCAAAATGATGGCTTAAAGTCACAGGCCTGTCTAAAGACCTGGTGTTCTAGGTTACTTTGCTGGTGCCCTTTGAAATGCCTTTGCACTAAGGTGTGCAGCATGAGGAGCAAACAGGGGGAACTGGGTGTGTTTGTGCAGTCTATGCTTTAATCTAGAAGTGTTTTGATCAATAGAAATTATAGATATCTGCTAGAGAAAGCTCAGTTGGGTTTTTACTGGCCTGTTTTTGAAGGAAACAATGCACAAGCTGTGTACTGTCATTCTTTCCTGGAAACCTTTGAATTCGCTGTTCATATTCAAATAAATGTGTCAGAGTAGTAAATGTTTCAAGGCATTAAGTTCCTACTCATTTAGCTTTAAGTGAGAAGGAGGTCAAAACAATTCTTGGTCAATTCTTGCCCTTTGCCCGTTCGTCTGTAAGTAGCTCTGAACTAGTCTGGCTATTGTCTGCACAGCTAAACAGGTAGAAGCCACTGAAGGATCTTTATAGTCATTGGATTTATTGTAAGGAGATAAGAAATCCATAGGAACAGTTGGTTTAGTTCTGTTTTATATGTGTTGGCATCTTGTGTTAAGGGTTACCTCACTAGTGTTGAGGTTTATTGTATAGCAAACAGTATTCTTCGTTCTCTGCATCCCAGGAAAGCATCACTGCGTCCTGGTTTCCTGTGTGACATCTGGAAGTCATCAGGTTAGTAGAGAGCTGGGAACAGCTGCCTTTTCTACCACAGCTTGCAATCCCTTGATGCCTGTCTGAAACAGCGTGTTCAAGCGACAGGTCTTTTCTGACCAGCTTAGTTCAGAACCCCTTCATACAACAGACTTGTATAGGTATAGGACTTGATATATCATTTTGCCACCTCAAAATTGTGATCTCAGTTGCCACTGATTAAACTTTTTGAAAACCACAGTAACTTTTGTGGTTTTTATTGAAGCAATGTCTTCCATATTTATTTACACTTTAAGATTTTGTACCAGGTGTGTTGATTTAGAAAGGTAAAAAGTTGTGACTAAGGAACTTGAGAACTGCCATGCTGGACAGAGTCTAGTTTGTGGTTTCTTTCTGATAATGCCTATAGTGCCATGTGCATTAGACAAATGGATCTAAAATCTTAATAATTATTGATTAGTCTGTGTTTAAAGATGAAGTTACTTAGTCGTTCCTTCCTAATGTTAGCTAGAAGGAGGTAGTTCTCATGGGTAGTATTTTCATGCATATAGCCCATGGGTTTTCTGTTTAAAAAAAACAGTTGGGTTTTCTATATATGTGCAGTAAACAGAAGCGGGAAAATATACCCCTGGAAGCACCCAGTTGTACTCAAACCCTGTCAAGCTTTGACAGGATTACAAAAGTCACTGCCACTTAATATTTATTTTATCTGTGAATTTAGTAAGAAGTGTTCCCTCTTATTTCAAATTTGCCTTTGGCCATTTCCTGCTTTACTCCTATGAACATAGGAAGCTACAACTACTTTGTGAATTGTGTGGCCGTAGATTCTGTTTCAAGTGAATGATGCATAGCAGCAAGAAGTCAGGAAGAACACGAGCAGAGCTTTCAAAAGCAGCATATGTATTGGAGGAAGCCATAGACCATTTAAAAGAAAATGTACCTGTGTTTCTTGTCTACCTTTTTATAAGCTCCACTGCTTAGAATTCATTAGAGTAACAGGTTTTTTTCACTTCAGTGTGAAGTTTTATCTCCTTTTCCAGAAAAAATAACCTGATTTCCTCATTTTAGAAAATAGGGTTAGTATAATTTATTTTAAAGCGATTGTCTTTACTATCAAATAAAAGGGTAAGTTTAGCTGCTGCTTCATTTTTGCCTTTCTAGGAGTGCTTAGGCAGAGAAAATATCATCCTAGAAGCCAGAGACATAGGTGACTTGCTGCTTCATCTGCTGGCAGAGAGCTGGGAGGCCTGCGGATTCTTCAGTCAGACGAAAATTCAAAAAACACTCCTTTTAAGCTTTCACAGAATTAATTGGAATAGAAGCTACAGGTAAACAGCATTTCATTCACAAGCCAGAGAAGTAGGTCATGAATGTATTTATTTACCTCAAATGTTTGGGTTTTTTTCCCAAAAAAATATTTTGAGGAAGGGGAGGGGGAAAAAAGCTTATTATAAACTATTTTTAGAATAAAATTTACTTAGCTAATTTGTGAAAATCCATCTAGGTCTGGAGAGTATGGGGAAATTAAATGCTCTTGGATAAATACATAAGACAGTGTACCATGAAACTTTGCTGTTTCTGAGATAAAAGCAATTGTCATCCCCTCCTGTCCCTTTTCTCCACCTGGAAACCTACAAAAATGATCAACAAAACACATCAACAAAAATGTTTTTCAGTTAATTTAATCTGAATTGTAAGCAGCCTGAAAATTCATGTATTTTGATGGTAAATTCAGCATTCTGAATGTGTCAGATTTGCGTACCCACAGTGCATAACTGTCACAGAGATTGGCAGAGGAAGAAACTGCAGTTTTGGCAACTAGGTAAGGGGCTTTTTGTACCCAGCGAGGCATGGGGAGACAGTTTGGATTTCAACATAGGCAGAAAATATTCTGACCACTTGCTTACATGATCAACAATGAAACAACAAAATATTGACAAGTAGTTAGTGGGTTTTATGCATCTAACCTAGGGTTATCTGTTTAAAGAAAACCCTGCAATTCAGCAACACTGTAGGGATCTGGGTATGCACAGATAATACAAGGGGAAGTTTATTCTAGGACCTGCCTCCTTCAAAGCTTCACAGCATCTGATTTCCACGTAGCCTGCATCCTTTCCCATAGTTTGCTGTCACTATCCCAGTAGTCCCTCAGCTTTGGGTTTGTATATGTTGTCTGAGGTTCAGACTGTATAAAATAAAAGATGGTATTATCTGTAGCTTTCAGAGTTAATTGCTCATTGAAATGAGCAAGGCTTTCTTAGGAAGTGAAATATGATACAGTTTTTCTTGTGGTTTGTTTTTTTGGGGGTGGTGGTGGAGTTTTTTAGCTTTTGTGCCTCAGGATGTGATGTAATTCTGGAAACTTAAAAATAAAAGCAAGACTTTTACCATTTATACTTTGCAATCTCTGAGGAGCATGTAGTGGTATATTCTGCAACATGATCTAGAGCTTCAGAAGTGTAAAAAAAGTGAGATCTAATCTGTAGTATGTAGAAGTTTTTAATGTTCGTATTGTCAGACCAGCACCACATTTAAATGTGTAGCTATAGTCCGTAGAGCTTTGAATTTCCGACATTGTTTCTATTATCCTTTGAATAGAAACTGTCAAAGAATGGATCTGGAAGCCAGCAGGAATTTGACATCTGAGCAAAAAATAAGTGTGTTTAGCTCTCTTATTTTTCTTTCTTTTTGTGAGCAATGGCTAGGATAACTTTTGTTATTTTTTATAATTCTAAAGAAACATTGCTTCCTTATTTAATTCTTCTTACTTTTGTGCAGTAGAGAAATACTATCTTTTTTGACTCTGATATTTTCACAAGTTTCAGTCTTTGTTTTTAATTTCACTACCTTGATGATGCCTTCAACTAAACAATGTTAAAACAAACCTGTGTTTGTACACTAGTGTTTTGTCCCTGAAATTGTCATCGTTTCTGCAGAAGTATGGCACCTTGAGGCACTGAGTCTTTGCTAACATACCTTCAGATATTTATTCAATATTCTAGTATTGATTCTTCCTTTCCCCCAGATTGTATATAATAGCATGTGAAATAGTTTTGGCACTATTCATTAAATGAAGTGAGCACATCATAGAGTGACTATAATGAGATTTTGAAGTTAATATGTAGCAGGATAGTTACACAAAACTAACATTTTATTTATCAAAGCCAGTAGACTGAATTTGAGGTGGAGCATAAGTGTGACAGTGCCTGTCACTTGTTGCAGTTTTGTCTTGATGAAAGAAGTAGATATGACTTCCATTTTGAAGAGCAAAGGTATGAGGGAAAGTCAAATTGACTTAGTGATTTTCTTCAGTAAACTAAAAACCCATTTTCTAGGGTATCTGTTGCCAGTATCATCTTTCGTCAAACCTACGGTGAGAGTGGCTGCTGGGGTATTTTACTGGCTGCCTAAAAAGTTAAAGATGACTGGGAGACCAGAAGGAATACATTCTGGTCTGTATAGGTAGGGCCAGAGTTTATAGTGTCGATCTATAGGTTTATGTGAACAGTGGCAAGCTCCCCACTGTATCTTCTGCTGTTCTAATCATACAAATCTGAAGTCTCTGTGGGCTTATTTTGGAGAAATCCATAAAATGGGCTCCAGGCTGAATTTTAACATTTGAACGTGATGTGTATTACACAACATGGCATTTTCGAAGTGGGAAACCTCTAAGATGTGTCTGAAGGTACATATGAACAATTTACTGAAAGCAAATAAATTGACCTGTGCTCCGTAGTGCCTATTTGCATGCTCTTAACAGTGGTGCTTAGCAGGTAGCTTATACATTTTCACTAAAGAATAAGTTTCCTTGTGTTTACCACATAGTAAGAGCATGTATGCAGTAGTTACTGTTGATATTTGATGTGTGCTAAATTCATGTCTTCTTATTTTGCAGTAACATGCCTATCTTTTTGTATTAAGAGGCCTAACTCCTTTTAATAACCTTTTAATTAACCTCACTGTAGGCAGATATTTGGAAATGTTCTTTCTCTTCCAAAGGTTGAAAATGGTTATTTATGAAAAAACAATTGACATGCTGTAACTCTGCAAGTGTAAAATAAGCTCTATATACTGGCCAGTCTAAATAACTGCAAGTTCATGTTGCAGTCATTGACAGACAAGAAAGAAGCTGCACCAGCATGCATTCCTTGATGCTGTAAGAGTTTATTTTGTGGTTATATCTACCGTAGACATAAGGCTTATCTGCATTCATGTTGGACTTGAACTAATCATTCCTCCTGGAGTGCTCAGACACACCCAGCTGCCTCTGCAGCAGTCACCGTCTGCAATCAAGTATTTCTGCATCTCCCTGTGCATCCAGTATTATCCAGATTATCGTCCCTTTAGTTTGGGTATTGGAGATGTAACAAGAGGTCTGTATTGTGTGTATAAATACACCTCACAGTTCCTTGATTGGCATGTTATTCCTGTTTTAATGATGAGGCTGCTGAGGTGTTCTGATCAGTGTTTTCAACAAATCACTGTGTTTTTCCCTTTCTTTATCATTATAGACTCTATATATCTCTACATTTATAGATGCATGACAGGCAGAGTATTGTTTCCAGAACAATGTATGTTTCTCCTATAAAAGGAGTAGGTTTTGATGTTCTGGGGTAGTTAAGATTGATTACTCAAAAATTCCTTGGCTTTGATGTTTTTGGCAGGTTCAGAGGAACGTTTTAGTTAGGAGAGTGTGCAAAATAATAATGCACAAGGTAAAAAGAGTGAGATCAGCTGCTGAAAATGGTTACGGTGAAGGAATCTCTGGACATCACGCCTTAATATTGGTGATATTGATTAGTCTGTCTGAACCTCAAGGCCTTGGACTGCCATTTTGGGAGGCAAGGAGTTAGTTGGGGATGGAAAGACTGGAGTTTGTATTCTTTCTGCTCTGTTACCCATTGCTATCTTCATGGATCTGACACTCTGTTTATCTGACAGTGCACTCAGTACTGCTTCGCCAGGGAAAATTGCACAAAACAAGCCCAGTGCATCAGCATTTTCATTGTGTATTAAGCTGAGCCTCCCTTCACATGGTCACATCCCCTTTTTAATCTGGGATTCCATGTCCCTTTCCCAGTCCAGCCTGTTTCTGTGCTGTCTATTACTGGTCTCCCTGAGCTTCTGTTTCTGTGGTTTGAGTGTTTTTTGTGTGGCTGAGTGTTAAGACCTGCAGGACTTTTGGAAGTGGCGTTGTTTGGGGGTTAGGCAATACACTGATTTAGTGTTAGTAGTTTGTCACAGTCTGAGGTGATGGCTGCGTTCAAGTTGGATTTCCTCCCAGAGATGATGGTGGACCATTGTTCCTTGAATGCTAGCCCTGTGTAAGTATTTTGTCTTCACATCTAAGTTTGTAACTAAAGAGATAGTCGCAATTGCTGTCTCTGAAGCTTCTGCTATTTGATTAATTCTCCTTGAGGGGGGTAAAAGAGAGGAGAGCCTGCAGTTTGTTTTCTTGAAAAAAATCCTAGTGGGCATCAACAGTTGATGTTGGATTCTTGCTGGGGGGAAACAATCTAATAATTTGGGGGATGAGCACTAAGGAAGAATAAAGCTATGCTATTTGGCAGTACTAATATGCTACAGGTGCTGCTATTACAAAATCAGTTATTTAAATCAATTATTGGGAGAAAGGTTTCTGTTCTTCCCTATTAATGACTCCAGACTAAACCTTTTAGTGAGGAATGAAAGGTTCCTTGAATACTGTTGAAGTTATGTTGAGAGTTGCCCAATTAACAGGAGCCGTGCTACGCTCTTGAAGCTGCCCATGGCATAGAAGGCAGGGCTGAAAATAATTATTGGAAGAGGGTGAATGATCCAGTTGTTCTCAATTGAAATGAAAAGACATTGAATGGAAAGAGGTATTTTACCTTGTTGTAAAAGGTATTGTTTGCCTTGGCTGTTTGGAGAGCTGCTGACTCTTTCTGAATGGAAAGATAAAGAGGAGTGAAAGGATTTATGATGATTCCCTTCCCTTCTGGTAAGAAGCTGTGTTGTTTCTGAGATCTGTTCATACAGCTATAGAATTGTGAGCTTTCCCTGGCATGTATTTTTCCTTAGGCTCTGAACAGTGTATTAAGGGGGAAAATTAACTAAACATTACTTGGTTTGGAATTTTTTTCTTCTAAAATTCTATTCAGAGGGAATATGATTGCAGATGGACAGTGAGAGGAACACTGTTTACTGTAATGTGCGGTTAATAAGCCATTCAAAAACTATCTTTCAAGGAAAAAAGCAGAGATGAGGAGAGCCGATTACTCTGGAAGAAGGCCACCCGTATTCTTCAGCAGAGGGTTTGGGGGCTGGGGGAATCATTGTATTGTTACTATTCCACTCCCCATGTCCTTTCTGGATTATGCAGGGGCTGGTCAGCAATTTTAACCTACTAATCACTATAGCTACAATAGGGTGTCATTACAGTTACTCTTCCACTGTGTCGTGTGGTATACCAGGCTGTGACTACTGATAACGAGACCTCTCATTGAGCTTGACAAATGATGAGGAGTCATTACAGAAAGCAGTATATGACTGTCAGCTAACTGGGTGGAGTATAACACAGTTTTATTAATAGTCTGTAAACTGTTCATATGGCTAGATGTAATGCCTTGAAGCCTATTGGAGATTCCCATACTCAAAACTCCTGTGGTGTTGTAGTCTAAAAGTGACTTTTTTCTATGTTAACTCTACCGTTACTCAACTTGATTCAATCTGTGACTGACTAGATGTCCAATCCCAACCTGTTCATGTACAACCTAAGCCTGTTGTTTTACCAAATATTGTTGAAAGCTCCTTAGTTTCACAAAGAGCTATTGCCTTGTAAACCCTTAATGAAACTTCTCATCTGTTTGTACCTTTTCCTCTGTTTTAAGGTGGGTCTTCACCTTGGGAAACAGTTCCACATAGTCACACTTAAAAACAACAACAAAAAAATGTTATCCTCTCATTTTCAGTTGACTGAAGCTGAAATAGTTATCAGGTTACTGATAACTTCAGCAGTCTGTGGGTGGACTTGAGTTTAGGTTCCTTCCTCTTCTGGTTTCTTTTTCTGCTAAATTTTACATGGTTGAACTAATGATATATTTCAGTCATCTCAAGAGATTTATGTCCTGTCCTGAATCCCAGATGTTGACTACATTATAGGAACAAATGTTAAGAGAAGCTTTAAACAGCTGTGTAGAGTGTCTGGTTTCCAAGTACACAGCTTGCCAGTGAATGTGGATGATGATCCTGGTATGAAGGACTGGTAATGTGCAAAGGTCTCTCTTTATGTGTGTATTTTAATCATATACATTTACATATTTGTAGAATTATTTTTTTATCTCACTGTAAGCATGCTTCTTCTAGATGCGGTAACATCTAGAATCTGTGGAAAGATATAAACGAGAAATTTCTTCTTGTTTTTCATAGCTCAAAGAAAATGAATGGCACACTGGATCACCCAGATCAACCTGATCTAGATGCTATCAAGATGTTTGTGGGCCAGGTCCCACGAAGCTGGTGTGAGAAGGATCTAAGAGAACTTTTTGAACAGTATGGTGCTGTCTATGAAATCAATGTCTTGAGGGACAGGAGCCAAAACCCTCCTCAAAGCAAAGGTGAGAACATCTTTACTCCTCATGTGAGACTTGCGGTCTCAGCTGCTTTCACATAGTTAACATTTTAGATGTTTGCTTATTCAGGCATTTCTGTGTGTTGGAGCTTTGTGTGACCAGGTGTGCATGAAAACCCAGGCTTGACAGTCTTTAAATGTATGTGTCTAAATATCCTTGGACTGTAGTCCAGTCATTAGCTGAGCTGAGAAAAATGATAATTTTTTTTCTTTTTAATGCTCAGAAGTGGTAGGGATAGATTATAATTACAAAGCAGAACATCAAAATAACAGTGTTGCTCCAGAGCGTCATTGTGATTCTATGATATGATCAAAATGTTGCTGAAAGTGTCATAATTTCAGATAAAATATAACATTGAGGTCTTAATCATTTGTGTACATCAAATAATTTTGTACATCAACTCCTAACTAAATGCTGTACCTGGATTTGCAGCTCAGTTTTATGCAATATTTTATTTCCTGTGAATGTAGATAAGTCTTTGGTACTAGCAAATAATTGTTGAGTTTGATAATGAAAGTAGCCAGCAGTTTTTTGGCAGATGTATCTAAACATTTGTTTTAATTGTGCATTGGTGATGTTGAGTGTATATATATCCTATTTTTTACATTTAGAAATATTTAAACAGTTGCAATCAGTAGTACCTACCTATTTCAATGTCTTAACCTGTTCTACTTGCCATGTGTTTTGTATTGGAAGGATAGAAGTGGGACTTGCATTTTCTGTGCAGCATATCAAGATTTGTAGTGTTCTTTCCTGGCTAGCATTTTCTTTCAATTGCAGGGTGCTGTTTTGTTACATTTTATACCCGTAAAGCTGCACTAGAAGCACAGAATGCTCTTCACAACATGAAGATCCTCCCAGGGGTAAGAGCAGCCATGCTTTGTTTGCAATTCTGTTTTGTTTTTCTGAGCTCTGGCACCACTCATCTACAAACATGTTATCTTGCCCTCAAATACTGTTTTAAAAGAACTATTCAAAAGAGCAATGTTATGAAATTTGTATAACGGATCTTAAGGGAGTTTTTGAGCATTTGGGAAAATAACATGGTAGTGAAGTTGGTGGCTCCAATAATACTCTCTGAGGAAGAGTGGTGGCATATTATTAGGAAAGCTTTCCTTTCTTCTAGAAATCTATGTATTGTTACATTTGCACTTCTGTAGAGGCAGTTTAGGTAGGCTGTTTCTTTCTTCCACAACTCTTATGGGATATATTTCTTATAGTATAAAGTGAATGCATCTAGGATTAAATAATCTTTTTACGTTTCAGATGCACCATCCTATCCAGATGAAACCAGCTGACAGTGAAAAGAGTAATGGTAAGCTTCACTGAAGTCTGAGTTTGGTAGCATCATTTGTGCTAATAGGGAAACTTGAGGATTCTCATTTTGTTGAACAGCTGCTGATCAAGGCTTCTTGAATTGGAAATGATTTTTTTTTTTTAAAGGGGGGGGGGGGGGGGGGGAAAGGTGTGTTTTCGATACAGTAGGTAGTGTAAGTGATGTCTCTAAAATTCCATGACTCAGTATCTCCCACTGCTGCTGCTTGTGGTAGAACCATGTTGTCAGTTAGGGAAACATCCAGTGAGTTCTTCTTTGTACTAAGGTGGTTTAAATCTTTGTTGGGGACATGGACAGTGCAATTGAGTGCACCCTCAGCAAGTTTACAGATGACACCAAGCTGAGTGCTATGGTTGATACCCTAGAGGGAAGGGATGCCATCCGGAGGGACTTTGACAGGCTAGACAGGTGGACCCCTGCAAACCTTATGCAGTTCAACAAGGCCAGGTGCGAGGTCCTGCATGTGGGTCAGGGCAATCCCAAACCATGTATACAGGCTGGGCAGTGAGTGCATTGAGAGCAGCCCTGTGGAGAAAGACTTCAGGGTATTGGTGGATGACAAACTGAAAATAAGCTGGCAATGCGCGCTTGCGGCCCAGAAAGTCAGTCATGTCGTGGGCTGCATCAAAAGAAGGGGTAATAAGTCAAGATTCTCCCCTTCTGCTCTGCTCTGGTGAGACCTGGGAGTACTGTGTTCAGCCCTGGGGCTCCCAGCGTAAGACAGACGTCGACCTGCTCAAGCAGGTCTAGAGGAGGGCCATGAAGATGATCAGAGGGCTGGAGCACCTCTGCTATGAGGACAAGCTGAAAGAATTGGAATTGTTAAGCCTGAAGAAGAGAAGGCTCTGGGGAGAACTTACTGCAACATTCCACTACTTAGAGGGGCCTACAGGAAAGATGGGGAGGGATTCTTTATCAGGGAGTATAGTGACAGGATGGGGGGTAACAGTTTTAAACTGAGTAAGAGTAGATTTTTTATTAGACACAAGGAAGAAATGTTTTATGGTGAGGGTGGTGAGGCACTGGCACAGGCTGCCCAGAGCAGCTGTGGATGCCCCATCCCTGGCGGTGTTCCAGGCCAGGCTGGATGGGGCTTTGAGCAACCTGGTCTAGTGGAAGGTGTCCCTGCTGGTGGTGGAGGAGTTGGAACTAGACAATCTTTAGGGTTCCTTCAGACCCAAACCGTTCTGTGGTTCTATGAAATCTAGAAATGCTTTTTCAAGTGCTTGGCCAATTTGAAGCAAGGCCTGTTGCAGCTAGGGTGAGAGCCAAAGCTGCTGCTTGTAGTATACAATAGAGATTGAGAATTCTCAACAGTTCAGTAGAGCAAAAACTGAATATTTCTGCACACCAGCCATTTCAGATGGATTAAGATATTTAGCATCTACCGCTGGGGTAAATGATCATTTATTCCTGTGATTTCCATCATGAGTTTATATATGCACATACATGCATGTTCAGGTGGGTGGGTGTGTGTCTATATTGTTGCAAGATAAGCAAAGGAAGTGTTTCAGCCTTTCTAGGCTTGGCTGATTTTTAATTTCTTCATTTACCATGCTTACTATAAGATTAGTGTTGCATCATGGTGAAGATAATCCTGGTTCCAGAAAGCTTATGTCTTAAGATAATTGAAAACAGAAGATGGGATATACAGGTAACATATAGTAGGAGTAATTCCATCTGCAAATTCTTCCATGTGGATACAGGACATGTCTCTGTGTAAATATCTAGAAAGTAGTAATTCTTTTGAAGTATTGTTGGGAAAACAGAATAGGTTCTCTAAACAAAAATTGATTTTGCATTATGCACACACACACCCCCATACGCACACAGAAATACCCTGGGAAAATAACTGAAAGAAGAAAAAAGTAATTGAATTTTAGGGTGACAGTTCTGAGGATATTATGTCGTTATATGAGTTTTATTAAAAGATGTAGGGGAAAAGACAAATAAGAAAGTGTCAGTTACAGAAGTATTTTTAACTTGCCATTAATAAAAGGGATTCTGGATCTCTTCAACTAAAATGGATTGCAAAAAGTATTTGAAAGCAGCTTTCTGCTCTAAGAGATTGAAAGTGAACTGGGTACAACATTAAGATTTAATAGTCAGTTTAAGTCATGTCAGCTGGAATAGTTTAGAATTTTCCTCTTCAGCACTGTAGAAGGCTCAGCAAATAAGTTGATTTCACTTCACCATGGCACTAAATAGGAGAAGACTTTCTCTCCTGAAGCTTGAAATTCTGCTACAGCCTTCATCATATTATATTTTATATTGCGCTGAATGTTGTATTTGCAAACTGGTTTATATTTCCTAATGGTATTCTGCATAATTTGCGTCATCCTTTAAAAGCAAGTATTTCAGAGTTGATAAGCAACCTTAAATAAGTAAAACAAGACATATAAAGGTCTGCTCTGGATTTGAGATTACCCCACTCGCTTAGGTGACCTTAAACTGACATTAGTAACCACTAACTGAAAAAGTTTAAGAAAAATATCTTTTGTTTTTAAATAGTCTGCACACTGAAAGGTATTCTTCAACTGTAGTGTATTTAGTAGCATCAGCATTTAGAGGCAAGATACAGTAGCACACAGTCCAATGTTCTGATTTGAGGTGTTATTTTCATTCTTTTGGTACAGATCAGAATGGATGAATCTAAAACAGAACTAAAAATGTTCTGTTTTAGCAACTGCTGTTGCTTCCACTGTTGAGACAGGAGCGTGAGGAAGTAGGCAGATCTGAATTTTAGTGATTAGCCTGATAAAGAGGCTAGAAAAGCTTTCTGCAGCTCACTTGCTTGTTTAGATGCAGTTAGGTATGTTGGTAATCTAAACATAGAAAAAGGTAGAGGAGAAAGGATGAAAATAGTCCCATAAAATACATACAGATTTTCTCTCACTCACCAGGAACTGAATGTAGAAGGTTCAGGGAAGTGCTGAATCTGATATGTTTTTTTCCTTTTCTTACATTTTTGCAGTTCACAGGCTTGCAAGGGAGAAACAGTAGCAAAATATAAACTTAAAACAGGCATTCTTCAGATTCATTGAGGTCTCTCATATGTATCCTCTTAAACTGAAGAGATTCTGTTACTGGGAATCTGGTTTTGACAACCCTACCCAAAATACCGGGGAAATAACTGCAGCTGATGGAAGAGACTTGAAAAAATAAGATCTAGTGAGCACATATTTGCTGGTAATAACTCTTTATCTTTTGATTTCTTAGCAGTAGAAGATAGGAAGTTGTTTATTGGAATGATATCCAAGAAGTGCAATGAAAATGATATCCGAGTGATGTTCTCCCCCTTTGGGCAGATTGAAGAATGCAGGATATTACGGGGCCCAGATGGCCTGAGCCGAGGTAAGCAGGAAGCTTTTCTGACAGTTAAAGGTTCTCCACTGGGTGCTCCCTTTCATAACTCAGGTGCCATTTCAGCTCTTTCTTTGATTCTCCCTGCCCCACTGCCACCAGCATCTTAATTTCTTTATTCATCCCAGTAATTGCAGATGTAGTGAATATGCCTTGGTTCACTTTTGTTCTTTCCCCAGGTTGTGCATTTGTGACTTTTACAACAAGAGCCATGGCACAAACAGCGATCAAAGCAATGCACCAAGCACAAACTATGGAGGTAAAACAAGTTAGTGGGTGTCAGGAGAAGATGTAATTTGTCAGGCAGACACTATGAAGTTTGGAGGACTAGAGAGCAGAGAGGACGAGAAAGTGCAGTGTGTGTTTCTTCACCAATAGTAGTCCTGGACCTTTGTGTTTGTTCCACTCCTATTATTAGAGCTCAAGATACATACTTCAGAGAAAATAACAAAATACAAAATAGAATTAAAAGCAAATGAGGTTTTGAACCTTTACTGAAATGTTCTGTTTGAATATATATTTGTATGTATATGTGCGTGCATGTGGGGGGATGGGAATGCTTTCAGTGACTGGGTCTTAATGCAGTATTTCTGTGACTGCTGTGGATAGCAAGTATGTAATTGTTTGAATTGCTGTTTGCAGGGTTGCTCTTCTCCCATTGTGGTAAAATTTGCAGACACGCAGAAGGACAAAGAGCAGAAACGAATTGCTCAGCAACTCCAGCAACAAATGCAACAGATCAGTGCTGCCTCAATATGGGGAAATCTGGCTGGTCTCAACACACTTGGACCCCAATACTTAGCAGTGAGTTTCTGATTTGGCTTCTTTTCATTTCTTCAGGGATTATAGTGTCTGACTGTCTTGTAGTGTTTAATGTACTGGTTTTAGAAGGCTCCTGATAGATAGGAGTAGGGCTTTTAATCCCCATTTGTGGATGAGGAGGCTGAAATTAAGTTAGGTGCTAACAGCTAGTCAGGATACATTTAAGTGAGGATCCCAGCCCCCCAGTAGCTGTAACCCTAATTATTGAAACTTTTTTTTCCTGTCTTCTGTAGAATGACTTTGTACAGGGAAGATTTTCTTCGTATGTTATGGCCTCAGTGTTTATCCATATAAATGTCCTTTTTGTGTCTCTCTGATGACATAGTTCTTGTATTCCTCTTCCATTTTTCCTTTGTCAGCCTCTATTTCTGTTATCCCCTTCCAGTGAAACTTAGAACAGTACTTGGTGCTGTCCAAATAGAAAAGGTGGTCAGCTTGGAAGCAACAAGCAGCTGACAGCACACAGTAACAAACAAAACAAAAAAGACCAAATAACAAACTAAAAAAAAAAAAAAAACCACCCAAAACAAAACCCTACAGAAAATAGAGAGAAGCTACTCTCCTTAGCAGAAATGACACAACAGAAGGTAGTCTGCTGTTTGACAGTGATTTTAGTTGATTTTGCTATGTCCCTGAAGGGTGAACTTTTCATAACTGATGTGTTCTGCCTCATGCCAGAGTAGTATGAGAACTGTATTCATGCTATGTAAGGTCTGGGGAATAGAAAAGGAAACTTATATCTCATTTTTGATACGGTGTACTGTTGAAGTGGAGGTATTCCCTCTTTTACTGCTGCTTCAGGTTTGATAGATTGGAATTTTTCGTAACAACACCTATTTAGTGCAGAAAGGAATAGGAAATTCCTTTGAACAGCTTCTGAGCTGAGGCTTGAAGTTTTTCTCATGGCTGCTGGGATTGAGGAGAGCTGAGGGGGTTCCCTCTCATGGTGCCTCTCTGGTTTTGATATGGCATTGCCATTTTGTCCTTACAGTGTCAACTGTAAAGTGTGGCTTGATGTAGTATATCCATAGGGGTGATAATCCTGCCTGAGGTGCTTTGAATAGTTCTCTCTCACTACTGATTCTACTGTTTTTGTCTTGATGTATTAGCTATAAACTTCCTTCAGCATTGATTATGTTGACTGAAGAAAGCATTGTGCTGTTGCTTTGGCTGCAATGTGATGCATGGGCGACATGGATTTTCACTATGGTGGTGCTCTGGCTGTGTTGTGTAAGGGGCACTCTCTTTATGCTTTGCTACGATATGGTGCATGGGCAGTGGGAATTCCCTTTGAGACGGCACTCTGGCTGTGGTGTGATGCAGTTTCTCCCAGAAGCAGAGCCAGCCCTCACTCTCACTCTTGTTTTGTTTTTTGGTGTAATGTCTAGCTTTATTTGCAGCTCCTTCAGCAGACAGCAGCTGCGTCTTCTGGGAACCTGAACACATTGAGCAGCCTCCACCCAATGGGAGGTGAGTTTTTTTCCACCAGAAGACAAATTCAGTGCCACAGAAAAGAGGAGGAGGGTAGAGAAGGTAGCCAAAAGGCTGTAGACACATTAACCTTATTTGAAATAAGTAGTCCCGAGTTTACCCACTTCTTTGGAATCCTGTGCTACAAGTCTGGATATTCCTTCTTAATCTTAGTTACCCACTGTCCATGAGGTAAGTTGTGATATGCTGATAATTTCCCCTACCTCTGGCATTTAAAATTATCTTCCCTTATGGGTACAGAAAGATGTCTCTGTATGTTTATTTTCATCCAAACAGGTGCATATGTGAAGCATTGTGTTTTCAAGTAAGCACTGATGCATGTATTTTAGTGATAATGGATTCTGCGGTTTCCCGTTTAAAATTCTTTGTTCTAAATACATCAAAATTGAAAATGCAATGTTGTTAAGAATGTGAACTAGCCCTTCATTCAGTTTTTTTTAATTCTTTCATTTGAATTAAGATTAATTGCACCATTACTGTTAAAGAAATACCAGTTTAATAGGTATGAGCCAAATTCCTTGCTGTGGACTGCTAGTCAGAATATTCACAAAGTATAGTAGTACTGGGGCTGCAAATCCCTTTTGTCTTCACAAGGTGGGGAATAATAAAGCATGTTAGTAACTCCATTCACCACATTCTTTAAAACTATAGGTTTTGATACCGAACACTAACCTTTAAAATTGCCTCCTGGAGTTATACAGTAGTTCGCAATATTACATACTCTGTTTGTGCAGAGGTTGATCTAAAAGAGGTTAAGCGTCTTTGTACATCTGACTTGTGTTGGTACACCCATCAGTAACAATTACAAGCTTTTGCAAAGTGTAACGTTTTCAATTGTAAGAACTTAGAATCAACCTAAAGTATGAATCAAACCTTAGCTCTGTTTATTTTTTTTGTGTTAGACCTTTTCAGAGTTCTTAGATCTAAGACCCTTTTCAAAAGCAATTTTTTGAATATTAGTTTCACCAATATCCGTTGTGGTGGTGATGTATAATAGATCTTGTTACACACATGATACTGGTTTTCCCCCTCTTGTCTGTTTAAAAACAAATGGTAATAAAGGAGAAAAACAGTGTAGTAGTTGATATTGTTACTGCAGTAAGGACTGGGGAAGGGGTTAACTAGCTGAGGTTGGCTGTGAAGTTTCTAGGGTAATTCTGTCTTCACTATTTACAAAAAACACCTGAAAAATTGGTAACTCAGATGTATAAATAGCATGTTGCATGGTGTTTTGAAAGAATTATTCCAAGTCTGTGATTCCTCACAGAAAGTGTTTTAGTTTCAAAGCCCTGTTAATATCTCAGCTGATGGCTGTTCTTGAAATTCATGGAAAGAAAAATTAAGCAGGTGATTGGATCCCAAACTATATCAGACTTTGTAGACAAAATTTAATCTTGACCCTGTTTGGGAGCAGATGGGAAAACAATGTGATGACAAGAGGACAGGTGCAGTTGGCACATGCCAAACTGCTTCAGAAAGGAAGCAAGCTGCTCTGTTCCTCACTAGCTCTAACACTTGCACTTTTAACCCTCTGTAGCACAATAAAAACAAAAAATACAACTTTTGGTTTAAACTTCATGCTTTTATGTTAGTAAATAAAGGCAGAATCTTCTTGTTTCAGGCACTAAATATGATTAGGGAAACAGATCCCGTCACAAAGAGAAAACAACTGGAAAAGATTTAAAAAGAAAGTGTACTATACTAAAGGTGGTAGAAGTTTTTTAGAAAATAGTTTATACTGCATTGTCACTTACATTCTTATGTTGTCTGTTTACATACTTAAATTATGAACCTGAGATTTTAATTATTTGAGAAGTGTGCTTTGTCACAAAGTACTTACTGAGCATCCAAAAGATGAGGTGCCATGTCTGCCTAGGATGTTTCAATGCTGTTATAGGAATGGTGATCAATTGAATTTTGGTTTTAATTTTGTAGGGAAGAATTAGTATGGATTTTCTGAAGTCAGATGAAAAGAGGAAGAATTTTTAGAATAAGCAAAGGTGGAGACAAGAAAGGGAATTAAGGGAGAAGGGAAGAGAGGCAGAATTGGAGGAATGGAGCTAGCCTACCAAAGGATGGCTAAAATACAGAATTCAGAAGACCAATACCAATGATAATACCGTGGCAGGAGAAGTGGGCAAACTACAGGGTCAGTACTGACCAAATGGTTTCATTTAAACATTGTGACTCAAAATTAAGGTGAGTCAGATGAGTAAATAGACCAGTAAAACTTTGTCCACACAAGGATACCTTCCTCCCCCTCCAGTATTCCTGGCTTCTTACCCAAACATTCCTAATATTTCCCATTTTCCTTACCAGTTCTGTTTGACCACCTGACTAGCCTACACATACACTGGGTGATCTTGTGGTCAGGAGTTGCCAGTTAACATTGTCTCGTAATTGCCTGTTGCTTGTTGGCTGCCAAGGGGACCAAACAGAATGTGCTGATACTCAGCTGATGGTGGGTTAAAGATGTGACTTTGTGGCCACTGTGGTATGTAGGCCTTCTTGAAAGAGTTCTGCAGTTATTGCTGTTCCCATACAAAGACAATGAAAGGGACATGAAAGGAAATTAAGTTATTGGCCTTATATATATAGTTATATATATAGTTATAACTCTTAAGTTATAAGAGTTGAGACAAGCTCTGTAGCAGATGAGCTGTCACACCCTGGCTCAACTCTCAGTTAAAGCTGCTATGCTTTTGTGACTGGAGAGAACACTGCTTGAAAATTTTTGTACTCTGGAGTCTACATCTGGGATCATGACTACCTGATCTTTTACTGAAACTCATCTATCTGAGCAAAGAAAAACTTCTTTTTTTTTTTCATTACAACAAGGAATCACAGTGTAGAAAAGATCAGTAACTAATATTAAGCCTGTTGGTTTTAAGCTCCTTCCTATTACTCACTTGTGATGTGCTGAAGTTGCTGGTTCTGTTAAGCTCGGGTGATGGTGACTATTACAGGAGAAACTCTGTGCATTCTTCAATGTGTTGCAGGACTGAATGCGATGCAATTACAGAACCTGGCTGCATTAGCAGCTGCGGCCAGCGCAGCTCAGAACACACCGAGTGGTACTGCTGCGCTCACTTCCTCCAGCAGTCCCCTGAGTGTGCTCACCAGCTCAGGTAAGAGACTGCCTATGCTGTAGTGGGTTATGACATGGGTTGCCTTAGGGGTCATTTCAGGATAGGTGCCACCTGTTTTGTCTGTCCCTTTTTGTCACTTTGATGTTGATTCTTTAATAATCAGTTTTACTGGTAGATCCACTGGCCTTTCTTTAGGGTAAGCATCTTTGCCACCAGCAAAGGCTTTTTTGCCTGCTGTGTTCCTTCTTCCAAATGGTCAGGTTAATTCAGAGTAACGAGAATTTGTGAGGTCGTCATGAAACAGAAAGGTAGGCGACCTCTTTCCAGTCATGTTATTACAATTAAACAATGCTTGGTTTATCTGTGGTTTTAGGCAGGTACTGTGGCAGATGTACCCTGTTCCCCTGGACATGGAGGTAGAAGATGCCTTAAGCATGAAGTAATGCATTCTGTACTCTAGAACAGTGTAGTTTATATTCCTCTAGCATTAATGAAGACAGAGATACTCTAACAACCTCATAGATGTAGAATAAACAGACCCTTAGCACATTTATTGGGAAGTGGTTGGTTGTCTAGAACTGAATGTCTGAGTTGCACAGAAAAATCAGTGTCTTGCTCTCTGGAGGAGGGCAGCGGGGGAGTTGTTTGTGGGTGGCTTTGGTTTTGTGGGTTTGGGGGTTTGGGTTTTTTTTTTTTTTTCACTTTAGGGTCTGTATATTACCCAGAGAGGCTAAAATGTCCAAGTAGTGTTCTTTTGCTGCCTTATTGTTAAATGTGACCATTAAATGCAACAAATAAGAAAACAAAAATAAATTAAATTGTGCTTACATCAGACATGCTCAGTTTTTACCACAAATGAGGATCACTATCCTACTCAGTTATTTGTATCCTATTTTCATTTATTTCTAAATCCTGACATGGGAAGAGAGACGCTATATTTTCAGGGTGTTAGTTTTCCAGCACCTGTGGCGTGGCATGTGGGTTTGACTTTGTTTTTTCTGTTTGTCATGAAAAACCAAATTGCATATCCAATTTTGAAATCCAGCCTACAAGGCTGACATCTTCACATGTGATTGTGAGAGACCAAAGGGGGTTGGGGAGTGTTTGAAATTTCCACAGGTAGCTTTTTTTATTGTGTAGGAGGACCAAGGAGCTGGACTAAGAGATCGTAAAGAGATTACAAGGAAAAGCTGTTTAGAAAACCTTATGTCACATGATCAGGAGTTAAACCATGGGTGCTTTGCAGAGTTTTCTACTTAGAGAAATCCCCAAGAAAGAATCCAGTTCAAAGAGTGTTCTGTTGCTGGACAGGTTTGCTTTTTTTACATAAAAACTGTGGTCAGCAATGCATGAAGATTAACATTTCAAAATTTATCTTGAGTCCCAGCTATGGTATCCTATAATGTAAAAAAAAACACCAAAAACCAAAACAAACAACCCAACACACAACACCCAAAAGAAAAAAAAAATAACCAAAGCCAGAGTTGAAGCTATAGAAGATCTGCATTTATAACCCACTAATGCTTCTTCATCATAGGGGAAACATGAAGGTGAATGTATCTGAGAGCTTCTCCCATATTTCCTCATGCAGTAGCAGAGCTGGAATTGTCAGGTTACAGTTTGCTGTGACTGGCATTTAGAATTAAGATTTCCTTGTTGGTGCTCTCATCTACTGACAGGAGCAAGTTTGTTTTCTGATTTGTTGAGGTGGGGAAAGGGACTGGCAGGTTGTGAAGTTCAAATGCCAGATGTGCTAGAAAAGGCAGAGACAGCCTCTTCTCAGGAGTGTACATGAAAGCACAAGGGCAATGGGCACAAGTTGCAACAAAGAAAATTCTGACTGGATATGAAAGAAAAATAAAATTAATGGTGCAAGTGATTAAGCTGAGGAGCCCTGGTGCCAGAGGTGCTGTGGAATCTGCCATCATTTCAGAGATTGAGAATGCAACTAGAAAGGACCCTGAAGAGGCTGACCTAACTCAGAGGTTAGACCAGCTGGGAGAAGACCACTAGACTAGATGATCCACACAGGTCCCTTTCAACTGAAGTTCTGCTACTATTGTGTGATTCTTTAGGACTGGTTTCCCTTCTGTGTTTTTTGGCTGTTCCACAGCACTCTGCAGGTTACTTTTGCCTTGATGAGAGGCGTATCTTGGGACTCTGTTCTGCTATGATCAATGCTGGTGGAGGGGCTTACAGGGTGGTAAGCGTAGTTCATTTTTAATTATCTTCTGTGCTGAATCCAGACAGCTTTCTGATTGCCGGTCATACTAATAAATGATTATGTGTCAACAATCAAGTAATCACGATGGGTTATTTGAATTAATATCCTATACAGAGGTATCAGTTCACTTTTCACAGGCTTATAACATGAAGCAGTCACTATTGCATTGCTCTTTAAATTTAATTTCAAGTACAATTTTAAAAGAGTAGTGATTAGCTCTGTTCAAAAGAAATAAGTTCTGGAGGATATGTGGTCTGTACATAGTAACTAACATCAAACTGAAATGGTTTCAGTGCTTTCCATCAGAGGTGTGAATGTTTTACCTTTTAAAACCATACTTAAATTGTGGGAAGGGGAAGCCTCATTGTGAACAGACAGCATTCAGTCTCATGATACTTTCTGTAATTATACAGTTTAACTCTTTAAACTAGCTATTATAAAAGCAAACTTGAAATTCTCTTTTGATTAATACTTATGTGTGCATTCACATAGAAGGCTATTGGACTTCACACATTCAGAGCATCCCTCCGGAACCATACCTAGACCTTGAAAAAGCTCAGTATATAGCTGTTCCATACCGGGTGTTAGTAAATGCCTTCCTTGTCTGTGGGACATATGGCAACATCTACTGTGATAACCTCTTAAACCGAGCTGCAGATGAGATGACTACCGGCTTGACTTCTATCCATCTGTCGTCCAAATGTTCACCTGATGCTTATTTGGACATCTCTCCCAGATTGTCCTCAAACTGCATAGTTGGCGAAAAAATCCAGACAGTCATTATGTGTAGTTACTTTTTTTTATTTTTTTTCATCTGCACTGATATATTTTGTGTTTGGGGAAGTGGGAAGTCCACCCTGCAGTCTGTGAAGTATGGATAGGTTGCATGTCAGAATGGTTGAGCTCAGAGGTGGTGGCGAGTGTATTGTTTTGCTGTCTTCCTACTCGTTTCAGGTGATTTTTTTGAGATAATTCCAAACAGTATTGTGTATTTTAATGTAGAATAGGATGGAGTAAAACCTTCAACCGTGCAATAAAGCAACTGTTCTTTGGAACTGAACAGACCTCTGCTGTATTCACCTATAGGTAATTCATGTTACAGAGACCATGGCCTTAAACTCATTTAAACAGCTAGCTTGTGAAAAGGACGTTCAAGAAAATATTACAGAAGTATCTCAGGATTGGAGTGTCTTGTCTGCCATCTTTTTCGCTCGAACATCAATAAAGAGTTGTCTGCTCCATAGCAAAATAGAATGGTTGCCAAAGCTGATGTATGTTTCCATTTCTCATCCTTTCAAAGGCAAGCATCAAAGGTCCAGCAAAGACTAGATAACTTTCCTGGCTTTAGTGTGTCCAGCAAAATTGTTTTCAGAGAGATCATAGTCTTTCTTCATTTGCCGGAACTAAGTCTCGTACAGTTCAGTCACATTCGTTGCCTGAATTTTAGTGCTCTTTAGCTCATTGCTTGGATGCTAGTTGAGTGAATTAGAACAGAATTACTGTTCCCTCAGTTTACCTGGTAATTGATGTCTAAATTTCATTATTTTTCATAGCTATTCTTCACTACGTATTCAGTTTTCTGAAAACCTTTTCAAGTAACTCTTAGAGTTAGCCTTTTTGACTAGATACAACTTAGAAGATAGATCTAAGAAAACATAACCTCAATAGCAAGCGGAAAAAAACCAACCACCCACCCAAACCAGCAAGAAACAATGTTAAGAATGAGGGATGGAGTAATGAACATGTATAAAGCTATGTTGGTTTTCTGTTCCCATTACTGTGTGCCATTTTCTGAATCTAAAATAATACACATAAAAAACCCAGAAGAACAGAAGGGATGACTAGAACTGTGGAACACCTTCCCTATTTAGGAGCAGTGAGGGAGCCTGAAAAATAGAAGACTGACATTGGAGGAGGATATGATTGAAGTCTACAAATGTATTAGTGTTGTGATGAAGATGAATGGGGAAAGACCAGTCCTTAGATATTCTGCAAGGATTACAGAATATCAGGTGAAGTTGTCAGCTGACAGTTCAAAAATAACAGCTATTTTTTTGTATAGTGCATGATTAAATTGTAGAACTCATGCCTTAGAACATAGTAGAGTCAAATAATTTGGTGTTACTGAAATTAACAAATGAAAATCATAACTTTGAGACATTTCCCTGGGCTGAAACAATCCTAGATTTGCAAATTGTTGTACTGAGATAGATACATATATAGATATATATAAAATATACCTAGGAAGTATTCCTTTGTAATTGCCCTGTGTTTCTGCTCTGCTGTCACTATCTGCCTTTAGTCGTCGTCAGAAATGGAGTGCTGACTTGGTACAGTAATTCCTATATACATATGATAAAACAAACCAAACAATGTTAAATTTTCTTGGTGTCTTCAGTACTAAAGCATTCCTTGTTTTGCTTAGAGATTTCTGATAAAGTCAGCTAAACTAAAATAACTGTGTGCAGCTTTTTTAGCGGTTTAAATTAATTTCTTTAAAATTACCACTTTTTTTAAAGTAGGGAAGGCATCCATTCTCTCTTTTACTTTGCTTTCTAGCATTGGCTTCATTCTTTTTTTCCCATACCACTACTATTTTGTTGTGGGTTGTGGTTTGGTGTGTTTTGGGGTTTTTTTTAATGGTGTTCTCATCTGTCAAATGTGTCTTTTTGTATTATGCAGGTTAGCAATGAAGCATTGCAGAAACAAGTGGTATTCTCAAATTGAGGCAGCTGTATCATTTCTGAGCACTGGATTTTATTCAGCTAGCTGTGCTATTTTTTTCTGCGAACTTGAGGGTTATACTGTAACTTGTTCTCTATATTTTTCCAACATTTCATATGCTGCTGATTATAAGATGGAAAGTGTCTCCTATTCTTCATAGTAAGCATCTTAAAATGTAGTTTGGGGCATTGTCTTTCAATTTCTGACTTAAGAGAGTTTATCTAGAACTTTTCATAGACGAGATTTGTCATTTCCTCTGTCGGTACAAAAACTAAACAGTGATACGAAGTACAGCTCCCTGGGTTCTCTTGCACCTTTTGTTAGGTGCAGCTGCTTTGGTTAGGACTCCGTAAGTAAGTTTGCTGTGTTCCATTTAAATAGCTACCATACTCTGCTCCAGCAGAGACTTTGTAGCACGTATAGGAAGTGGTGAATATGTAGTGTGTGTGAATCTACTTGAAAGATGCTAACAGTTCTTTTTGAAGTTGTAATCGATGTAGACAACATAACTGAGAATCACAGAAACACGAAGGGAACTGAAAATGCCTGAATTTCAGTTCTTCTGTTACCCGCCTGGTCAGGCAAATAAATTCCTCTTGAAAGAAGACTACAGCATGCCTCCACAGCACCAGTCTTCAGTATCTTTTAATTTATAGAAGCTGTAAATATTTTCCTGTGCATCTTGTGCAGTAGGTTTAAACTTAACTGGGTTAATAGCAATATACATAGCTTTTCATATTTACCTTTTTCGGTTTTCTAAGTAGTCCACAAACCTGTAAGGAGGACCACTGCTATGTAAAATACTATTCTTTTCTTATTTTATCATGTCCATAATCTTTGTAGATGTCCTTAATTTGAACTTCTGTTTCTTTTGACGCACCAGCTTGGCAAGCTTTTTTTCTCATGGTTTTGATGTCTGTTTCTGTAGAACTAACTCTGCCTGTTGTAGAATTTGGCATGTTGTATAAGATGCTAGGTACTGTATCTGTAAACCTCTCTTCCTGAGTAAACGTTAGTTAAAGATATTGATGGCACAGTCAACGGGATAGACGGTGTGTTTTGGATGTACATTTCAAGTCTTCTCTTGGCCCTAGCCCCAGCTGCTGCCGCAGGATCTTGAAATGGAAGATTATTTCATGTGTCAGAATAATCTGGGCATCTGCTGTTCCTGATCTGGCAGTATAGGAAAACCATATGTTTGGTTTGACTGGAGCTTTCTTTAATGTCCCTAGTATCTATGTTTCAGGTCTTTTTCACCTTTTGTGGTGTTTCAAGGATAGGTGTTAATATGTAGCAAGTGATTTCTACTTTAGTCAGCAGGAAACAGGCATTGCTGCTGGTCACCTTATGTTGAGGTACAAAGTTCAGCTGACATTCCTGTATTGTCTCAATCCTTAGGTGTCTTACAGTTAATGAAATTGTAATTTCTACAAAAGATGGGTGTTATGGTGAAGTAGAATTTTTTAAAAAATGTAGGAAGGCATTAGAAGATACATAAGCAGTATGATCAGTCAAATTGTGTGGGTTTGGGATTCTTTTGTTTTTGACATGAAGTATACCGTTTTGTCGTGATCAGTGCCTTACTAGCATTTTCTACAGAAATAACTTAATGAAGAATTTGAATTATCAGGACAAAAAAAATACTGAAGTTTAATTATCTTATTTTAATAGCAGGTTCCTCACCTAGCTCCAGTAGCAGCTCCTCTGTTAATCCAATGGCTTCTCTTGGAGCACTGCAGACACTGGCAGGGGCTACAGCAGGCCTCAATGTTAGCTCTTTAGCAGGTAAGCTACGTGTTGTGGTGGGTTGGGGGAATAGCTGATTATCATTTCTGAGACTGTGCTGTTTCTGTAGGGGTTTCTTTCTGCTCCCTGCTTTTTGTAATAGTGAAGAGTTTTTGAAAGGTAATTGGTCTGGCTCAGTGGAAGTACTCAGTCATCTTTATTTCCTCTTTGTTATACAGGAATGGCAGCCTTAAATGGAGGACTTGGCAGTGGTGGTCTTTCAAATGGGACAGGTAGCACAATGGAAGCCCTCACGCAGGCTTATTCTGGAATCCAGCAATATGCTGCTGCTGCATTGCCTACGCTCTATAACCAGAGTCTCTTAACACAGCAGAGTATTGGTGCAGCAGGAAGTCAAAAAGAAGGTAGGCAGAAAGTTGTAGAAACAACCTGAGGGTTTTTTTTTTCAAAAGGGCAGGTTCAGCCCTTGCAGCTACCTTACCTGCAGAGCTTTTATTTGGCAGCGTTTTTACGAATGAAGTTACAGAACATAAAGAAGGAAAACCTATGAGGTCTCTCTGTTAAGGGCTGTCCAAAATAGTTTTTATACGGGAGGTTTCTCCCAGGCCTTGTCTAGTTTTAAATAATTAGTAATCGTACTCTTCCATTTTCTTAGTGGACAGGAGAGTTTGAGTCTGCAGCCTGATACATCCCACTGTCAGAGAATCAGTTGTGGCTTTGTTAATTTTGTTTTCTTGGTCCTCCGCCTCTTCCCACAGGCAGTTAATGCCAATCTCTTCACTCTTCAGATTCAGAATCAATTTAACATGTGAAGTAAAGAATGTAGGAATAAGTTTTCAGCAGACTGTAGGATGTTTAGATGTCAGATGAAAAGTAATGCGATTACTTACTTGTATTTTGTATTGAGATTTACTGAGTTTCTTTGGGTTGCAAGCTTTGCATAGCCATTTTTACTTTAGTCAGCGTCTGGGGCACAAACTTACTGTTCAGTTTTCATTACATCAAAGATCTGTGAACCAGTTTTGGCACAATGTGGAAATTACAAGCAAAAATGGTGAGAAAGAGCTAGAATTATTTGAATGATCAATCCCATCAAAGGGTCATGCTCATTTATTCTGGAATCAGGTACTCTACAGAAGTACAAACAGCAGTTTCATTGTTTTATCTAGAAAATTTGGCTTGAATGGCTCTTCCACACTTTTTGTAAAGTGGGTGTATGTTATCCATGCTCTTTCTGAATTTATATTCCCGCTTGTTGTTTGAAGGTCCAGAGGGAGCCAATCTGTTTATCTACCATCTCCCCCAGGAGTTTGGGGATCAGGATCTGCTGCAGATGTTCATGCCATTTGGAAATGTTGTCTCTGCCAAGGTTTTCATTGACAAGCAGACCAATCTGAGCAAGTGTTTTGGTACGTTGAGTCTAATCATTTTACCTGTAGCAAGGTGACTTCTTCAGAGTAATGTCTTTTTCAGTATATTCTCTAGTCTAGCTTTTAAGTCAACTAGTGACTTTTTCTCTATATTCCTAAAAAATAAACAAATCAGTCCGAACTCTTCTAGCACTGACCTGCATTTTCCTGGTTTTCATTGTGACTTTTTGCTTCTCCTGATTTCATATTGTTATGCCTCATTATATTGTTTTGGCCCTGGATAATTCACTATGATTTGTGTTTGCAGACTGTAATCACAGTATAGTTCATTCTCTTCCCCCTTTCTGTCTTCACTAATTGTTTATGTTGCTGTATATACTACTTACTATGTTATCATTGTGAATTACTTCTGTTAATATTTTTGTATATAATCGTTATGGCTGCCATATAGTGCAGGAGTATTTAACTCTGATGTTCTGTAAATGCTCTGAAGGCAATTTTTAAAGCTGCCTCCTAATTCTTGAAAACTTTGTAATAGTAAAACCATTTCAGTTGTTATTTACTACCTAACTTCGGTAGTAACCATCTTTTGTCCTAATTTTGTTCTGCTTGTTGTGTATTTAGATGGGAGGCACATGAGGGTGGAAGTGTATCCTAAAACTGTAAATCAACCTGTCATGCTACTGTTACTATCCAAACAGATTATTTTTCGTTAACTGCTAAAGTCTGATGACAGAAGAGCAAAGAACATATTCTTCCTTAGCTTGTGTAGTAGGAGGCTGTGTGTGTGGACTGAAAGATTCACGGTTTTAATTTCCTCACTTTGAAACCCCAGTGCAAGCACTTGTAGCATTTTTGTAGTGCTGTAAGCTCTCATGACTGTTGTGATTGATGGAGATTTCTTGTGATGGGATAGGAGAGGTGAGCCTTTCTCTATGATTTTGATAGCTTTGTCCCTACATAATAGCATGTATTTTTTAGTATTTGAGCCAAAAGATGTGGACAATCTGATGCTTCATGAGAACACAAAAGTACACTAAGCGTCAGGCTGTAACACCTGTGTATAGAATGATCTCCCCAGGTAGTGATGCTAGCCATTGACTGGAATTATTTAAAATGCGTTCTTTCAAAACCCTGGAGAAGTTTATTTTGAGGATACTGTTTGCCTGAAATGATATATAACTTCTTTTCATCTGAGAGAAACCTAAACATAATAGCGGTACAAGTTCTACACTGCCTTGACAGCTACTTCACTGGAAGCAAACCTACTCTCATATTGCCAAGAGGGCAATTTCAGTCTTTTATCTTTAATGAGCTTTCATACATAGATTAAAATTTTCCAGGTTTGGTTTTCTCCCAGATATGAGTTCCTATAAAGCAAACAGCAGTACTCGTTTTTGTTGGAAGACTAGAAAATGTTATTTTAATTTTCTGAGCTTTGTATGTCTTTTGGCCAAAGTTTCATACATCAGAAAGCAATGCTTTGTCTGAGAGCCCTTGGTAAGAAGTTTTTTGTGAAAAGTCAGTTGTGAGCTTCTGAAAATGGCATTTCATGCAAGCCTGTCTTACCTTGTGAGTACCTGCATTTCCAGTTGTGAGCAGGTGTTCTGGACAGCTTTGGCATGGTGTAATTATGTATTTTCTTTTCTTCAGGTTTTGTAAGTTATGACAATCCTGTCTCTGCACAGGCTGCCATTCAGTCAATGAACGGCTTTCAGATTGGCATGAAGCGTCTGAAAGTACAGCTCAAGCGCTCTAAGAATGACAGCAAGCCATACTGAGCGCCCCTCCCCTCCGGGACTGGAGTGAGAAGGATCTTCTGGTAAGTTGGAGAGGAGCGCACTTAGTGATTCGAAGCCCTAAGGCTGTGTTTTTACAGTCCTGGAAGCTGACCTATGCCTTCTGTCTGGCACATCTTCCCCTGAAGACTCGGCTGCAGCTTCTGCTGAGAATCCCGCTTCGAATGGAGGACAAGTTTGTGCTTTTGTTTCCAGTGTTTTACTTTGGAGTTTAGGTGCCATATCGCTGAGGTTTTTCGTTTTGTTTTTTTTTTTTCTCCCTTATTTGAAGTTTGCTGTGTTTGTAACCAGTGTGTGTTGAGAAGGACCAATGCCAGCTCCTTGGGGGTGGGAAGGGAAGGTTAAAGGGAGCAGCAGCAGCTGACACCACACTGCCTTGGGGTAGAGAGGAGAAGGGGAAGCAGAACTGACACCACACCACCATGGGGGATAGGAGAAGGGAAAGCAGAAATAACACAGAACAGCTGATGAAAACAGAGATGGAAGGAGAACTGAGCCCATCCAAGTCTGGGTGAGCAAAGAACTGACTCCATGTAGCCTTTGTCATGCCCCATCCACTCTGAAATTTCCTTAACTGTATGCCATGGTGGGGATTTAGGAAATCATCTCTAAAGCAGGAGACAGAGTAGAAGGGTGAATACATTAACAAGCCAAAGGAAAACTGCAGTGATTTTTTTTTCTGTATATAAAGTAGTGTTTGTATAGCATTGTGAATGTACACAGCACTTTATAAAATTGTTAGATAATGTTCCTGCTCAGAAAAATGTTACTGTCCATTTACAGTTGAATATTAACGAGATGCAGTGAATTTCTCCATATTTAAGAAAACTTACGTGATGTACTTTACTAGGTTTTGTAGAAATGTATAGAGACAGACAGCTTAGTCTGGATGAATACATCTGGGGCTGGAAACAAGAAATTTTTGATCCCTGGTAACCTGCAGAATTATTTTGACAATTTTTCTTCTTAACAGTTCATCACATTCCCCATTTCTGTGGAATAATGTTCTTTTTACAGAGTATTACTTTGAATTCGTTCTGATAAGCTTAATGTAAGTGCTGTTTGTTTCTCTATTAAAATGACTGTTAAATTGGGATGGAAAGCCCAGAGTTACCTGAACATGGCTCTTGAGGCTCCTGTTTCATACATGTTCTCATAGGATTTGATTTCTCAGTCTTAACTGTTACAAAGATAACTTCCTGGTTGTTTTTAAAAACAAACAAACAAAAAAAAACCAAAACAAAAACACAACCAAAAAAAACAATTAGTGTGGTATTTCTTTATGCTGCAGTTTTCCTTTAAGGTGGTGTGTATCAGTGCAAAATAGGCTAACACACGAGCTGTGGAACCAGAGCAGAGCATCAAGCCATTCAGTCTTATTCTGCCTTTTGGTACTGGCTGTTATCTTCTATACTGAAGGAAAATTGAACACATTCCTTCAACAAACATACACTTTTTCTGCACACTTGTGAAATTGCTAATGGGTTGTTAAGGGCCTTTGTTACACGCTGGTTTTAGGGGGCTCAAAGGACTTTTGACACTCTGGCCTGAGTTGTTTTAAGAAATCGTAGTAAGAGTCCCATTTTATAACCATCAAAATTCACCTCTGTCACAAGAGGGAGTTTACAATTTCTGTGCATCTTTAACAGAAGTTCCATTTACCTCATATTTTCTCCTTTTCCTTGTTTTCTTTGTGTTCCTGGTTCATCATGCTGTTTCCCAGGGCATCAGCTAACACTGCAATTTGGGAGCCAGCTGCTAAATAGTGAGTGTGTGGGTCAGACGCAGAGTTGGGACTTTCTGTTCTGCTCCCACAGGAGGAGCGCGAAACCCATCAAACCTGAGATCGCCTTCAGAATCTGCACCTGTGTGTTGGTGGTCAGTTAGGAATGTCAGGCGTTCCCAGGGACTGGGTCCCCTGGGATCTCAGACCTCAGAAATACAAGGCCTGATCTGTAGCATCCAAGAAAAGCCCTTTCCATTCTTAAATTGAAAATCAGTTAGTTAATGCTGGTCTGTCTATATTGATGGCAAGCAGGTAAATCTGTCGGTATTACTCAAATCATTTTGTGGTGGCAAAGGTTCAAAGGCCAGACTGCCAAATTTCCCAGTTACGCTGGCATGTGGTACCCTTCTATGTTAATTATTTGAATCTCTCTAGAAACATAAACATACACTTAAGTGAACCATGTACACTTGAATTCTGCACAGAAAGATGTGCCCTGGTTTTCTGAGAAGAGAGTGTTGGAGTGTGAAGGCCTCCAGGGTGATGACGGGATATTTTTTTTTTAATAAATAATATACTTTTAAAAAAAAAAAAGAAAAAAAAACAAACAAACAAAAAAAACCATAGTTGGGAGCAACTGCTCCAAGTGCAACCTGCTGTAACCAAGAATGTTGTTTCTATTTTTATAGAAGTTTTATACCGCTCCAGGGTGGAGAATATTTATTACCTAAATTATTTCACTGGAAAAAAAGGCCAGGGTTTTGTAGAATCCTGAATGTGATTGTTTTACATACATAATGATGTGCATGATTGAAACTACTGATTTTCAGTGGCCTGTTTGCAGCCCAGCAACTGCTAAATGGGGAAGACGAATGCTGTGAACCAGTGGAGGAGAGCACTGTGCTCTGGGGTCTCTACAGTCACTCTTACCTCCTTTGCATCCTACCCCACTGTACTATCTTGAGACCTTTGTCCTGTTTTTCTTTTAACCTGATGCTCTGGCCTCGTTACTAGTCATTTCAGTTGCCCAAAATTAGATATCTTAGCTTCTGCATCCTATAGTGCGTACTCAATACTTACGGATCAAGCTTGGTGTTGTTGCAAATAGGTGCAACTCCTATTGACTTTAGGAGATTCACCAGTTTACACTGTGGCTTAGTTTGATCAGTGACTCCTCCCAGACGTAATCACCTTAAGACACCTAACTTGGGCTAGCTCTTGTGCCTTACTGGCGTAACTATAAGTATTGCCAAAAAGAAAGAAATCTATGCAGGTTAAATTTTAAAAGACGTGATCCTCAGATGGTTTGAATCAATACAGTTCTGCTCCCTTCAGTAGAGCTGCATCAAATTTCACCAGCTGAAGATGTTGCCCTTTTCTGTGTTTGTTTCAGATTTCCCTTTCATGGTGTGTCAATGTATGTTGCCAAAGTTAATAAATGTATCAAGTTTGTGACTTGGGCAGATTTTTTTCTGATAACAGAACCGATCAGATAAAGTTAGCATTTCTCTGTCTGGTGGCTGCCCCTGACTCTGGAGATTTCAGTGGTTCTTGCCTTCCAGTCTAAAGTCAGTTTTCTTCCTCACTCATTGGCAGGCAAGTCTGGGATTTGGGGGACTTGAGGCTTTAAAATTTTATTTTAATTCCTATCATGCTGTCATTCAAGTGCAGTTCAAATCAGTGTCAAATGGTTTATTTCCTGGACAGTCAGATAAGAGTAGGGTGAGTCCAAATAAACTGCAGGAGGATTGGCTTAGTTAGCCACATGGGCAAGGTATTCTGTATTCTCATAAACCAAAGAATCTCTATTTTCTATAACAAAAGCTAGTAGGACCTCTGATTAAATGTATTCCATATTACATATTACATGTGCCACCGGGAAATACTTACATATCTTTAGAAACAAGATGGAAATGGTCTGCTTCATAGATATTTTTTTGCTCAGAAGACATTTGAGTTTACTAGATATGCCATAAGATGAAAGTATTATGAACAATTGAAGTCTTAGTCTGATGCTACTTAGTATCAAGTACTGCAGTAAACATACTCATAGATTCTCTGGTCCTCTAAATAATCAGAGTCCAAAATAGGATATATCTTTGTAGTTCAGTTTTTTCTTCCAGTAATGCAAGGCTTGCATTATTAGAAAATGCCTTTGATATATAGTGATTCAATTTTAATTCTAACCAGAATGAGGATTGGAGTTTTTCAAAAGTACCTGAGATAACGATGGTGAATTTTTCCTTTCTGTTTTAATGGCGAGGTGGTTTACCATCTGTGGGTGCTACTATCTGGAAAGTAGGTGCCTCAGAAAATTTCTCACCAACAAAAGCATCTGTAAGGAAGAAGCTTTTTATCTGACCACTGAAGGTCACGTAGCATGATAGATACTGCTTGCACAATAGAATTAACTGAAGTGTTTCTTGTTAGTGGTTGGGAGTTAGGGAAGAACAGTTTCCTGTTTCATGTGGAAATATCTAAAAGCAACTTAGATAAAGCAAATTGTAAATGAAGGGTGCAGCTATGAACATGTAAAACGCTTCGAGAGCTTCTCATTGCAAACATTTAAACATAAGGATGTTATATATTCCTGAGCATACCTACCACAAAATATAAAACACAGAAGGCAGAATTACCACAGTTATGAGAACAAAACAAGGACAGACTGGAGTAACTTTAGTTATTTAATTCTTGTCCAGCATCTCATGGCTCTGCTCTTGTAGACCAGTCCTTCCTCAGGGCTTTTATGAAACTTAAATCTTACCCCTCAAAATTGCTGATTTATTTGAAAAGTATTTATCAAAGCCCCCCACACACATAAATCACACAAAGAATTTCTATAATGCATGCTTAGATGTCACTTGATTTCATGCCTCTTGTTGCTTCCCATGCCTCAGTTTGTAATGAATTTGCCTTTCTGGTTTAGGACTGAAACCTTACAGCTATCTGCAGACTATCTAGAGTATTTCTAGAACTATAGAAATAACTGCAAGAGTCACGTTGTACTCCATTTGCTGAAGTTGGTTTAAACTCCATACTAAATCCTTTCCCTGAATTGGAAAGTACAAAGAGCAAATTAATGTCAATTCTAGCGATGGAGTGTTGCAAGTTTAGTTGACAACATGCTTCTTGTTGCTTTGGAACTAGAATGCACACTGCTGTTCTCAGTCTTGCTATAAATGCTATAAGATGATAGACAAATCTCACCTGGCTCTGGTCTCAAAGCTACTGGTTAGAGACTAGATGTGCTGAGGAATAAGGCCACAAACAGGGGAGTTGAGCAGGGGCAGGAAGGGAGGAAGAAAAAAGAAAGAACTTGCCTCCTCTCCCCTACCGCCTGCATTCTTCCCAAAATGTTCCTTGTCTCTTGCAGCTCACAAGCTGAGGGGAGGAAACAAAGGTACTGATACCATTCAATACAGGAATTATTGTATTTATAAACTTTTTAAGAAAGCTTCAGGAAACACATTTTATCTATTCATCAATCTGGCAACAGTGACTGTAGAGCTTCTCAGAGCCCAGAATGCCCTCCTCACAAAGTCAGGGAGCTGGGGGCTGTTTATATAAAAGGTTGGAATGGAAAATCCCTGTGCAGGTCTAATGGTATGAAAAGTGCTCAGTTAGGACAAGTCTTAACTGGCAGTTAAGTCTTGAGGAATTCTTCTCTCATGCGTGGAGGTTTTGTCTTGTATAATTTTATTTGCCTCCCCCCCATTCCAAATCACCCAACCCCAGTTTCATGGGCTCCTAGGGAATGAGAAGGGACTGTAGCTGAAGGAAAGAACATGGATTTCCTGGGCTTCCACTGCCCAAGAACTTACCATGTTAGGATGCAAGAAAAGTCTCAGCCGTCAAACCACCTGTGAATCCCTTGTGTCCTCTGTCTTGTCTCTTACGGTCTCAGTCTCTGTGGGCAGATGTTAGCCCTGGAGTCATGTTTTTTGGAGTCGGTCTCCTGGGGAGGGAGCTTGCTTATTTCTTCTAAACAGAGCTAGTGGAGACACTGGGCTCGGGGCAAGGTGTAGGAGTGCATGCTAACCGATGTGTCACTAGGCTGTGGAATGCTCCACAGACTGGGTGTTCAGAGGGAAATCCAGGCCTCTGCTTCCATTTGGTTTCTGGCAGTTTGATGTTTACTTGGTGTCCTTCATGTACTTCGACTTTTACTTGTCCATCGTTGGCATGTGCTGCCCTTCCCTGTCAACTCCCTCCCCCAGGAGATCTCATTGTACAGTGCCCATTCTTGTTCTCTCTCTCCGTGTTTGGATGTACTGCTCTGTGTAACTCAGTGGGTCTCCCTCTTTCTGGTTTGTTTTTTTTCTAGATTCCTGCCGTTTGTTCATCGTTGTGCCTAAAGCATGTCGATGTGGCGTTCAAGTACATCGTCCAAATCCTTGTCTCTTCAGCTTCTCTGATGCTTGAACTCTCACCTTTGACCTTGTGTTGACCTTTGATGCTGATGTGTATTTTTATTATGTTTGTTTCTTTCTTTTTTTTTTTTTTTTGTGCTGCCAAATTGGTTTTGCTAGAAAGACTGCTGAAGGGGAATATTTAAACTTGCATTTGAATATAAAAGAATTTCTATTTTTCTAGACCTTCGTAAGATAACCACTTGATTTTGTGAATCTGATTCTTTGTAATTGTCTTCAGAGCAGCCTTGCTAGCATACCTTGTGGAGTATTGTATTTCTGTGAACATACAGCCAATCACTTTCTAGGCTTAGTTTTTTCTGTGTGCTCAGTTTTAAAAACACAGTTTTGAAGAAAAAGTCAATTATATGGTGTGACTCAATCTTTCAGGAGACTTCCTAGTCACATTTTGCTGATCTGGTTTCTATGCTTGAGGAGACAGCATGTGTTTTTGAGTTCAAACTTGTGACTTGAGTGGCATCAGCAGAAAACACTTGAACTACATTTTCGTCTGATTGTAGCTACATTTTTGCTCTGGCATTTATTGATTTTTTTTTAATTATTATTATTATTATTATTGTTTTTTTCCCCTGCTCCCCTGTGTGATTATCAGTCTGCAGTGAAAATTTGATCAAAGTTGATGTTGTATTTTGTTAAGCTCCAGCATGCTTGGTTTTTTTGTAACTACAATCTCCTCAGCAAAATGTGATGATTGTTTTAATCTTTCAAACTAAGATCGTGCCCAGAAATGTTTTGCATGTTTCCTGCTGTTTTCTTCACACCCTCGTATATATCACCTTCACCTCTCTGTTTTCTATAGTTTGTGCAAAAACTGAGGAATTTAATGGGTTTCAAAGGTATCCTTTAAATTGGTTTTTTTTGGTATGACAAATATCTGATCGGAAGCCACCTGAGGGCATCTACCTGTGCACTTAGACTGTCTGTCTGACAGAGCACCTGGACCTTTTTCCATCTCCAGTGCTGTCAGAGGCTCCCAGGGACTTGGTTGCACTGTTCCTGTAGTGGAAGGGGATTCCACCTTCCTTTGGTGGAAGGGGATAGCTGGGCAGCAGGAAGGTGGGGGAGCTTCATGGTATTTCTGTTCCCAAATTTATCTGAAGCTAGGGCTGCTTTGAAGCACTCTTTACGAGCATTTTCTATAATTCAGGGCACATACTTGTGAAGTCCAGCCCTTGTTTAATACCATTAGTCAAACCTTGGTGGCAGGATCCTGGAAGGATTTAGGTTAGCTCTTGAAGTAAAGTGTTTGAAATACCCCAGAAAAAGCATTTGTAAACCTGGTCCTGCAACTGCTGGCTCTTTTCCCAAGTGACAAGCACAATACAACAGCCTCTGAAGCTGTTACCTGAACAGGGTACCATCCCCAGCTCTCTTCTCAAGGGCCTTAGCTGGGGAATCTCTACGGAGATTTTTTAGTTTTTGTTTAGTTTTTAATTGGGTAATGAGCTAAGCAGTTTTTCTGGCTTGCAGCATGGACTAGAACAGGTTACTGCTTTCTGGGTAGCAGGCTTCCCCCTACCCTACGTACCATCTGCACAGGTAGAAACTGGGATGTAGCTTCTAGATGAAGGCACTTGAATAGTGTGTGCTGTGATGAAGTTTCAGTCAGAAGGAGAAGTAAGCTCGTGTAGGTATCGTAATAGTAGAAAATAAAGTGAAATGAAATCCCAGGAGAAGGAGTTTCACTGGGAAAACAAATCGTGTTTGATTGAAGTCTTACTTTCGTCCAGTGTTTGGAATGATACAAAGATGCAAAAGGATTATTTTTTTTCTCTCCTACTCTTGAGTTGGCTGAGGATACAATATTCTCAACAGATATTGACTAGACTTGCATAGACAGTCTTTAATCTGCCTGCAAGACAGAACACGTTTGGATATGGTACATATACCTGGGAGTGAAGCGTGAGGCTGGATGAAAAAAGGATAGAGCCTTGTTTCTTTGGGAGGTAGGGTTGTGGGCTGGCTGCTGTTAGTCCCACAGTCTGAATGCACAGGGCTCTGTGTTGGTGGGGGGCACTGGTACCCTGCAGTGTATTGAGAAACTGCCAATACGTTTCTGTACAGGCGCATTTGGTTCCATAAGGAACTTCGGGGAAACCTGTGGAAAAATATCTGAAGAAAACCAAAATGCCAAATGTTGGATGTTTCTTTCCTTTCTTCTTTCCTTTTCTTCTTTTGGTTGTTTTAATTGTTCTGTGGTGGTTTTAATGGATTTGAGACAGTGGAGCAGCAGCTGCCTTTCTGATTTTTGGCTGCTTTTTGTGAATAATTTAAAAAGAAAATTTACATTTTGGAGACAAACCTGTGGGCTTTTTTATTGGTACAAACATTGTATTTAACACTAGGGGTTTTGTACAGTTTTTTGCCTTTTCTACTAGAAAACAATGTAAAGTGATTCACAATGTGACGAGAAAACAAATTGCCACTATGACCAAATGTAGAGTCTGTTCTGCAGTAATGGGATTTAATCAACTCAAAGTTGTGGTTCAGTCGTAGAAATGCTTTTCTTTACCTTGTTTGAGCTGTTCCTTTTTTTTTTTTTCTTGTTTTGATTTGCAAAACAAAATGTCTTTTTGTGTGAAATTGTGTTGTACTCTGTAGAGAATTACAATTTTACTTTAATGGTTTAAAAAGCAGAGGAGCACATGTTGCTTATCTGATCGCAGAGTTTGTGTAGTGGATTTAAAAATGAAAAGATTTGTTACAAGTTTGGAACGAGCGAGTATGTGTTAAAGGAGTTTTCTTCCTTTTGTGTGTGTGTGTTTTTTCTTTTTGTCCCAAAGGGCAACTTAAAGCTGTTTTAATTGCACAGACACACCGACAACAAGTCATTTTGTATATGCCAAGTGTGGTACCTTCCTTTGTTTATTTGCTATTAAACTGTTTGAGAAGAGTCTTTGTGTGTTGTATTTGTGTCTTAAACTTGAGGTTCATTTTGAGTCCAAGTGTGGGAATATGAGGAGAGAGTGGGGATTTTTACCTCTGTGTAGACGTGCTGCTTTGAGTAGAAATGGAAAAAGTTGTTTGGTTGTTTAGGCTCCATTTTGTATCACTTGGTAGTCAAGTCCTTTTTATACATTGGATGAAGAAAAGCTGAGAGTGTTGCATAATGCAAATATGTGATACACTGGGGAGTAAGGTGTAGGCATATCGAGCCTCACAGAATTGGTGCTGCGTAGCCACTTGCCCGTCTGTGCCCTGTGCTTCATGGTGTTCCAAGGGCTAAATAACTTTGGCATAACACCAGACTTCAGCTGTACAGGAACAGCACGTGTGCGTGGTGGTGTGTGGGATTAGATAGGCACCAGCTCATACTGCTCCTACGAGCCCCATACCTGGCACTGCCTCCTCACCCCTTCCAGGAACATGGCCAAGCTTGCTGAACCTATCCTGGTTCTGTAACATGAAGGTATCTGCAGTCCCCAGTGCTCCTAGTCCCGGGAATACTACACAGGAAAACCCCAGATGGGTTGGGATTACTTACTAGCTGAGGTTTTGTGATAAACGAAAGTTACCTGCTTTGCTTTTAGAACTAAGTTACATTGTATAATTTGTTTAGAAACTTGCCACAAGTTTGACATTAATATTGCCTCTCTGGGAAGGAATGTACCACAACAGCTGTGACTTTGCCATGTTTCTGAAAGCTCCTAAAATTTAGTGATGTTACTCTTTCCTTCTGCTATCTTGCATCTCAGAAACTGCAAGCATTTTCGCGGCAGCTATGTTTCTCCTCCGTGTCCTTCTCCCCTGTTATCTGGCATACTCTGTTTCACCCCATTACTTCCTACATGATTGTAAACCTGAGAGCACTTGCAAGCATCAGGATTCAGTGCTGCATTCCTTTCCCTGCAGTGCACCAATTCCAAAGCAAGGCACTGAGCCACCTGTTGCAGAGTATGCTGGGATCCCCGCAGTTAATTTGCAGCTGTTGAGAAGGGAGGCTGGAGAGATTTCAGTTCAGATATGTCTGAGATGAAGGATGGAGAGAAACAATTGAATCAGAAAAAGGCGTTGTTTAGGCAGGATGGAAGATTCCTACTTGTGCAAAAAGTTGGCTAGCCTCATCTTACGCAGTCAAAGCTGTCAGTTGTATCTTACAGAACTAATGTTAGATCCCCCTGGGTAGGTGGCTTTTTTTTAAAGATTTTTTTCTTTAATTTAAAAGGCCACCACCAGTCAGTGCACAATTTACAAATAAAAGCCAGTGTATTAATGTCTGAAAATAATCAGCATTTCACATGAATTGCTTTATTTGTCAGCATCAATAGGAAATACACAAACCTGTAGATTAAGTTCTGATGTTGAATGGTTTTAGGAGAAATTTTTTTCCTCACATCCACCTCCACCTTTCACTACTTGTTTTGACTCCAGTCTCCAATCTTCCTGACTTTACCAGCCGTGTTCTGCTGTCTTCATATGGCAAGGAGTCACCGGGGATATGTTTTGAAGAGCAATACGGAGGACAAGCAGCTCAGTGTGGTCACTCTGAAGAAGTGACTGTGCGATTAGCTACACTGCATGTATAGCTCCACTGCATGACAGGTGAGATTCCCAGTTTGGTGTTTCCATGCGCCTTGCTGGCTAATTTGCTGTTCCTAAGAAGAGACTGTGAGTCATTTACTGTAGAAGCCATGCCTGAATCTTGTATGAACTAGAGCTGTCTTGAGCCCCAGACTGATGATCCCTCTGATGCTACTTTCTTGAAGCAGCACAAGTTAGTCAGTGTCTTGGTGATTTTACCCATTTACCCCTTCTTATTTAGGCAGCTGCCTTGGTCTCCAAGTGGTGTGTTTCATATCAGAGTATGTTTCTTTTTTTTTCTTCTTCTTTTTTTTTAAATGACCAATTTGAACTTGATGGATCTAGCTGTTATTTTACTAGGGTAAGTCTTTATCTCAGTAGGTGAGTTGGGAATTGATTCTGAAGAGACTTAAGCAGCGTTTCATAGGAGAACTCAAAAGCAAGGAAGTCCAGTGTGATCAACAAAATGCGTGAGAGAGCATTTCCCTCCTGAGTTTTGTCAGACTGCAAGGCATCCTCTTCTGACTTGGGATGTAGGAGTGAACAGAGGGGAGCGGTGCTTTAGTGAAGTGGTCCAAATCCATCAGGAGGAGTTTGACTTATAGGCAGGTTACTTGTGGAAAGTTAATTTTGCAAAGTAGCCTTCTCCAGCAAAGAATGATACGGGTTTTGTTTTCCCCCTTCTTGAGTCCTGGCCTGACTCTGTTATGTAGCAGACTCCAGCGGTCACTGTCCCTGGCCTCTTAACTTCTCCAAGTCCAGAAATCTGATGGCCTCACCATTATCAGTGCTTTCCATGGAGACTGGTCTTCTGCATCTTGTGCCCATCCCACCATCCACCTCCAGAGACGCGTACAAGAATTATTGCAGGGAGGACAAACTTTCCAATTCTGAATCAGACTTTTATGGAAGCCCTAAAACTCTATGAAGTACCTAGATAATAATTTTAACAGTGCTGCTGAAGTGATTTTTGCACATTAACCAGCTGTGCCTCAGTGTTACTTTTCTTCAGCCACCTGTAGATTTTTCCAGTTTCTACTTCCTCAGTTTGAGAGTACACAGAGTCTATGCTGAAACACCACCTAGCACATCACTGCTCTGAAAAACAATGCTAAATTAAATAACACAAATATCATAGAGTATATAAGCTCCCAAAAGACAATCAGTCTGATTGACTTTTCTACCATTTAAAATGCTCTTAAAAATATTTTTCTAGGGAAATTTTGATAAAGGTATGGATGGAATCTCTTAGGATCGTGACCACTGTGATGTAAAGCCTCTGGGTAGACTGTGGTTCCTTACTCTTTTGTGTCCTGCTTTCCTTAGGGATAATTACCTCAGGAAAGCTCCCTTGGGTTTGTGTTTCCTCAGGCAGCCATGACACAGGCCAGGATGGTCCAGCTGGTGGCCTGTGAGATGATTCTGTTGGTACTTACCTTTGCCTGGGGAAGAACTGCCACCAAATTCACATAGAAGCAGGGAGGCAGCTGGAGACGTGCCTACTTCTGTATGTGGGTCAGACGTTAAAACTGAACTGACATCTTTTCTCTTTGCCCCGTAGAAGGATCCCAAAATAGGTGTCTGGGACTTCTGTATACAAAAAACATTTGACTTCCCTGAGGCGTTCCCTGCCCTAAAGTTTGGTATCTCTTCTTACAAAGGACAGAGTAAATACATAGGTAACAAAGACCAGGTCCATTAAAAATGCAGGATGTTAATGGGGATATCATTCCTAGAGGAATCAGTCTAACTTGTACTCCTTCAGAGGTGTGTAGCAGAGTTAAAGCTGTGTTCTAATGGAGCTTAACAATTCTCTTACGCAATTAGAAAGTGCATGAATCTGTTGCTTTGGGTCCTTGTTGTCATTCATCATGAAAGATCAGCAAGTTTTGGATGCAGAACTTTAGCAGTGCCTTTGACAACTTCTCTTCAAAACTCTTGGGAGTGTCACAGGTATCCAATGGCATTAAGCAGCCGTCAGTCATAAACAGTTTTTCAGGATGGTTAGCTTCTTTTTGTCCCTGAAATTACATCAGTGCCATAGTTGCAGCAAATCTGTGACAGCTGACCTTTGCTCACAGAAACTGGCCATATTACCAGCTGAGGTCCTCAAAAGGGAGGCTGAATTTTCTGCCTAGCAAAGTATCAGGCACATTGTTGCAAGTATAATACCGCATGTGTGTATATGCTGGAGCCTTCTAGTTCATACCTTATTTTTAAAGGCATGTACCTAAAGCTACTATGCTAGCTGAGGCTGTTACCTCTCAGGCTAGCCCACCAGCAGCAGTGCTTGTAAAAGGGGATGGCCAGAGAGAGAGGAAAGAGATAACTGAGACATCCCTGTGACTGCAGCTGATTGTCTCTCCCTGAGGTATTTATAAGCTGCATACTGGCGGGCAGGGGTGGGCAGTTGGCTTGCCGTGACCTTGGGAGCTGGGAAGCCTGACTAGCATTCCTGGGAGCCGTGTGAGCGGACTGGCAGGCGCAGCTGTAGCCAATGGGGAGGAGACCAGCACTGGCTGCTCAGATTGAGTTTCACTCCTGTCGCTTGAGATTTTTCTCTTTCTCTCCCTGTTGTGCTTTTCCTCTTTGTTTATGGGACTGGACGGGCGAATGCGCTGAGGGAGTCCTAGCAAGCAAGACATTTGCCCGGTGGATTTGGGATTCTGCCTTCAGTGCTGAGCAACCACTTCTTGCCACTGCCTACCACAGCTCCAGCCCCCTGACATGGCTGGGCTTTTATGGCTCCAAGCCTGCTGAGCACACAACCTGCCCTCCTCTATTAGGGCATTTTATGTTGTGTTCTCTTCTGTGCACTTCCTTTTTGCTGTCCTTAGATGTTAGTGTATGAGGCTTTTTAATTCATGGGAGATGGGTCAGGACCAGACAAAGCAACAGATAGAGAAAGGACTCCATCTTTACCAGTCTAATCAGACCGAAAAGGCCCTGCGAGTCTGGATGAGGGTTTTGGAGAAGTCTGCGGATCCTGCTGGCAGGTTTCGGGTTTTGGGTTGCCTCATCACTGCTCATGCAGAGATGGGCAGATACAAAGATATGCTGAAGGTAAGGCAAACTGGAGATGAATGCATGCCATTGTGTCGCACCCACTACGGAAAGTGGCTGGAGATCAGAATGTGAAATCGGGGCTTTCATTTTGTCTATAGTAGAACATACCAGCTCTTGAGTGCATATTGTGGGCTGCTGTAATCACTGTGCTGACCAATAGCTCCAGCCCACAAGATACACAGAATTCTGCTTTTCATTGGTCTTGTCCCTCAGGATTCCCATGTTATTAATGTTCTCCAGTTAATCATGGGGACCTTTCTTGATTTATTCCCCACATACAGGCACATGTTGTTATCAGGCTTCAGGAAAAGGTATGAAAACAGGGCCTTTGCTCCACTTAAACCTGTTATCAGTGTGTATGTCAGTGTAAAAAGAGGTGTCCAAGTGGATTCTGTAGAATAAGCAGCAGTCTTGTGGAGACATGTCTGTTATCTTGTTGTTCAACTGCTACTGCTGTTTGATATCTAACACAGATCTTACATTGTTTTTTATTACAATTATTTATTTGCAAGGGGGCTCATTAAGGGGGGAAAGAGGTTGCTTTTTTGGCGAGGAGAGGTGAGGGACGTTCCAGGAAGGGTGTGATGGATGAGGTCAGAGAGGGACTCCCAGTTGTCAGGACAGCATAGAAGAAAGAAGGATGTGGGGTTGAAGGAGGAGTGGTAAAAAGAAGCTGAAGTTACATTTCAAGAACATGAGGATAAACTTGTTTGATTAAATGAACAAAAAGAAGCCGATATGTGGATCTGGAAAGATACATACAGAGAGCAGCAGGCAGTGTTGGGGAGGGTGACTCAGGAACCCGGAAGACAACACAAGAGGATGTTGTAACCGTCTTAAGAAACTATCCCAGCTTGAAATAGAGTCTTGCTAAAGGGCCTTGATATTCTTGTCCTGGTGGTTTTGGTTGCCTCTTACTAAACCGGTAATCATTCAGCATTTAGCAGAAAATGTGAACGGGGTACCCACATCTCATTGAAAAGATTTTGGTAGCTCTGTATAGAAAGGCGGGGGGGAACACTTCTTACTAGTAAACCCATGCACATGTCAAAGCCCTATTTAAAACCAAATACTTTAGGATGAAGAAGAAAAGAGGGATATTAATACACTTGGAAAACATTCGAAGAAAAACAGTTCTAGTAAGTGATGTGGAATTAGGTGGTGGCAGAAACAACAGACTGATTAGGGAAGAGGGAAGCAAAAAAGGTAAGATGTGGCTGCCTGAAGGAAATACTGAGGGCTTTGTGGAAAACAAACAGGCAAAGGAGTGGGCTCAGTATACCTGAACTTTAATTTGTTGCCTGAGAACAGAAAGTGGGATCAGAGTGGGTGAATTTTAGTTCTTCCCAGTATTAGGAAGGAAAAATGGCTTCAGTCAAACTGATCAAAGTGATCAAAGGTAGAGGAAGGAGAACTTCAGCAACAAACCGCTGAAAGAGGAAATAACCAGAGACAAGGGGTCAGAATTAAACGCATGAACTTAACGATGGGATTTAAGGTGCTTAACTTCTTTTGGAGAGAAAAATTGCTTCACACCAAGGAAAGACCCTGTGGTGATCAGGAAGTAATGAAGAACTTGTACAAAGGTAAGGGAATGTGGGGAAGCACGAGCTATGCACATTAGTGGATCCATATAGCAGTTTTCCTACAGTGCTAAGGAAACAGACCATATACTCCCAAACACATGCAATTTCTGTATTTATTTATTTATTTTATTTTGTGAAGAATGTAAAATGTTGCTTAAATTATTATTTGTTGCCACTATACAATAAAAGCACATAACTGGTGGCCTTGGGGATTGTTATCCAGAAACCTAACCGATAATCTCTAACGAAAACACGTACTGAGAAAATGACTAAATATTTACCTTTGCTACTGGTATTAATTCAGCCAGCAGTCTGCTTGGTTCACCACGAAACAGTCACTGCCCAGAAGAGTTTGCAGTCTAAAAGAAACAGACCTCAAAACACTTAAGAGAACTGTATACAATGAATCCTGGAGGTTATAGAACAAAAACTGTCAAGACTGCAATTTGTGAGTAAAAAAAAAAAATTTATGAAAGAAGCGGCTTGCTTACTTTCTTTTATCAACAGAGTACTTTAATATTTCATCCATTCCAGAGAAAGTGGATTAAATTAAACTGAGCTGCATTGTGTCAACAGTATCCTACTTCGCCTGCTTCTCTTTAGGGCTATTTAGCTTTTTTCCACTAACTGCCAGCCTAGTTCATCTACCTTGCCCCAGAGATGATGTGGAGAGAGGGAAAGATTTCTTCAGATCATTCATAGGCCTTTTAAACCAAGATAACCACTTAATATATATACTGTGCTTCTCAGTCTGTGCTGCTGGACCTCTCTGCCCTGCTCGGAGATGAGCCACTTCTCCAGTACAGGGTGCTACTGCACGGATGCTTAAGCTGTATTTAAATAAATGACACACTTTTATAAACACTCTCTTTTCTACTTAAAGTTTGCAGTGGTACAGATTGACACAGCACGGGAGCTGGAAGACCCAGATTACCTTACAGAGAGCTACCTAAACCTGGCTCGCAGCAATGAGAAACTCTGTGAATTCCAGAAAACAATCTCTTACTGTAAGACATGCCTGAACATGCAGGGTACCACTGTGAGCCTGCAGCTGAATGGCCAGGTGAGCCTCAGCATGGGCAATGCCTTCTTAGGCCTCAGCATTTTCCAGAAGGCTTTGGAGTGCTTTGAGAAAGCTTTACGCTACGCACACAACAATGATGACAAGATGCTGGAGTGTCGAGTCTGCTGCAGCCTCGGGAACTTCTACACCCAGATAAAGGTGGGGTAACCTAAGGGGCGGAAGGGTGATTGTCGCGTGGATTCAGGAGAGCATTGGAAATGGTGTGAATTTCAGCCTATTTCTTTGCTATAGAAAGTGAAGTACTGAGAAGGCGTTGTAAGCTCTCTTCTTTGTAAGACACTCATTGAGTGCTCTCCTTCACAGTAAGGTTAGTGTAATATTTACATAGCACAGCAGAAGCAGCTGTGAATATTCTCTGTGTTTAAAAGATCAAACTTAGCTTCAAAGAAGATCACATCAGAGGAGGTACTGTCTGCACACAGGGCTGGCAGCCAGAACTCATGGATTCTCTATTTCTACTGCTATCACAGGCAAATAGTGATTTATATGAGCAAAAACAGGCAGGAACTAAGGATGCGGGTGATTTGCCAGCTCTAACTTCTTTTTGTTTTATATTTGCTGTAACTACTGTCTATCTGCTTGTCTGCCTTACAGGACTACGAGAAAGCCTTATTCTTTCCATGTAAAGCAGCTGAGCTGGTGAATGATTATGGAAAGGGCTGGAGCTTGAAGTACCGTGCAATGAGCCAGTATCACATGGCAGTGGCCTATCGGAAGCTGGGGCGCTTGGCAGATGCTATGGACTGCTGTGAGGTATAGGTCGCAGGCAGATGCAGAGCTGTCAGAGGTCTCTGCAAGGGGATCTTGCCTACAGGACTGGGAGGAAGAAAGATACTTGGCATTCACTCTTGATTCTAGATGTTCGTGGTGCTTCCCCATCTTAGAGCTGTGGTTTTAATAGCCCAGTGGGCCTCAACAGTTTGGGTCTATTCATGGCTCTTGGTTGGGAACATGTGAACAAGACTTTACTTGCCTTAAAAAGATTGTACCATTTCTTTAGAGCTGACTTTCCAGTGGCTGGAGTGCACAGTCCCAGCCCTGCTGTTTTGAACCAGGAATAAGCTCTTTTACTGACCATAGACAATTCCTTTCAGGAGTCCATGAAGATTGCACTGCAGCATGGTGACCGGCCTCTGCAAGCGCTGTGTCTGCTGTGCTTTGCAGATATCCATCGCAGTCGCAGAGATGTGCAGGTACAGCTCTTTCCTGCCAGGAAGGCCAGAGGGGATAGCAACAGGGTGTGAAAAGCAGGCCATAGCAAAACACATGTTTTCCTCCCTGCTTCTGCAGACAGCCTTTCCTCGATATGATTCCTCCATGAGCATCATGACAGAGATTGGAAACCGCCTGGGCCTGGTCCAGGTGCTGCTAGGAGTGACTAAGTGCTGGATGATGCAAAAGGAGCTGGACAAGGTCAGTTACCAACTTGTTTCTACAGAATTTTGTTAGGCAAGATTAAATCGTACAGTCTTTTTCTGAACTGTACACCCATCAAAGTGCGGTAGAGACCTGTACCCCTTGGTTGTACAACAGGGTCTGTTGCTTGTACAGTCACGTTTCTCCAAATGGCCCCTCAGCCAGAAATTGGTTACTAACAGTACAAACATCCACTCTGAGTCAGACTGCTGACTTACAGAATTGTCTCATTAGTCAGTCCTGATGACTTTAAGTACTGCACTGAGAAGAAACCAGCACTGAGGGAAGGAAGCCTACTCCTGCCATTGTAGGTAATTGGCTTATGCTCTGCCATAGATTCTGCTGCCTACTTTTTAGCTATACGACTAAGCTCGTAGTAATAGTGATGATGTTTAGACAGCTCTACGGCTCCACCATGTGCTTTTCAGACAAACATGGCATCAAATTCCTAGAGAGACTTTGAAGGTATATGAACTGTGATGTGAAACAGAGAAATGAGAACAGAAGATCATTTGGGAATAGACAACTGGTCAACATAATACAAGGGGGCAACGTTACTTGTTTTGAAAATGCTTAGGCAGTGTATGTATTAAAATCCAGATTGCAGTACGTGTAGCAGATTGCGCTGCAGGAACATTACGAGGCTGCAGAATGAGATGCTCAAAGGGTAGCCTTGAACTAGTAGTGCTGAACAACCTGGAATGCCTGCACAAGGCCACATCGGGATGCTGGTTTGCGTGTAGATACAGTGAAGATTCACTCATCACTCATATGAGACTCAGAGAATTTTAGCTCAAACAAAGCGTCCCAGATATTAGGAAACTGAGTATGTGTCTGTCAGAGATTCCGACAGCACCTTGAACTTGGGAGTGGCCTACTGCAGGGAATCAGCTGGATGAGATACACCTTGCAATCTCAGTAAGTAAACACTACATTTGCAATGGAAGAAGAAACTGTGCAGTTAAAAACTTTGTTCAGTGTAATCATTTCTTGGTGTTGTGTCTTGTATTCAAAAGAATGGGACAGGACACAGCAGCTAGGCCACTACATAAGAGAATATTCAGAGCGCTCATCAAACCCTTCCATCCATTGATCCCACTTCCAGCCATTGCCACCCTCTGATTCACAAGCACGTATGAGAGCTTGGTGAGGGCTTTGCACACGGTCCTAATCTCACCAAAACCCACAGAAGAGAATTAATAGATGAATCCTACTTTCAGTTCCAGGCATTAGAGGGAAGTCTGCCCTGGTGGGTAAGGAACCTTATGCCCATTGCCTCAAATGTGACCACCTCAAATGTCACAGCGCTGAATACTCACCCAGGCCTGTCCTCAACCTGCCAGTCCCAGTTTCCATTTCTCATACTACTCATCCCAATATCAGTTGCCTAACAAAGCAGTTTGCTAACTTTTCACTCACCGATTCCCTAATCTTGTGCTAGCTTCCTTCATCTTCCCAGTCTCCTCAGCCAGTTTGTCAGTTTCCTTTCATTTGCACATAGTCAATGCTATCACAGATCCTCCCAGGCTGCTGTCACAGCCTGCTTGCTCAAACTTGTGCAGTCTCATATTCCTGTCGAAGACAAACTGTCCCCTGGACTTCTCAGCATCTCTTCCTCCACCCCACGTGTTTCACTTTGATTCTTAGTCCCGGTCATTAATTTCAGGGTTTTCCAGTGCACGGTCACTCTTCCTAGGCCCAGCTCTCAGTTATATTCTACCTGCTGGCCTTCAGTTCATGCTTCCCACTTCTACAAGGTCCTTATCCTAGGCTCTTGCAGCCACCACAGGTCTAATGCCATCTCCTCTGCATTCAAAGTGCATTCTTTTATCTCATCTGTTCCTCTTCTCCTAGAACAGCAGTAATGCCATATTATAGGGTAGTAATTTATAACGTTCCTTCTGAAAAATACTGCATCATAAGGGAGACCTCTTATTCCTCTTGGTCAAAGCTGAAGCAGATTTCAACAGTTCTGGAAAACCGAGACATGATCAGAATGATGAGGAACACTGTGACATCTAGGGGAAAGCAGAGACTCATTTGGTGTAACAGCTGCTATGCTAAATACCTCCCTTCAGATAGAAAAAGATGGATAGTAGCACAATCCTGCATCACACTGCGTATATGTAAATAAGACAAAGTGTATATCTGAACAGCAAGGAAAGAAATGGAAGAGCGTGGTGTGTTGCTGGTGGTGATCCCTTTCCTCCCTGCTTGTACAAGTGAAACTGGAGTTGCCCACCGATTACTGTGCCTGCAGGGTATGATGGGAAAAAGACTTGCTTTGCTCGTGCTTCATCCCAACCCCAATGAGGATATGTGACTGAGTTTAGATATATCTGTATTCTCTTTGTTTGGAAACATCAGCCTCTGCCAACATCATACCCATACTTTGCACTACGTGACTGGAACAGGAATGTAGCACTCAGATTTATTATTTTTTTTATACTTTTGTTTTGTGATCTTTCAGAAACCAAGCTTTTCTTATGGATGAACCTTTGGGAGGGCGGGAAATCTGTGGGACAGTTCTCTTGGATCTCCAGAAATGCAGTGATGTTTGTTTCTCCAGATTCTACTCTATACCTCTTTCTTTTAATATTTCCCATTGGGCATTCATACAAGTCTGTTTTTCATATATCAGACAGAGAACTGATGATGCATGCTCTCCATTCACAGGCTCTGGAAAGTATTGAAAAGGCACAGGAGCTGGCAGAGGGACTAGGGAACAAGGTAGGATCCTACAGCTTCTCTTTGGGACTGCCCATAGCCTTCTGTCAGGCAACTTAAGTGTTAAAGTATCTGAACTTGTTATTGCTTATTAACGTATCTGTATTAACCAGTCAGTGCTTGGGACTTGCTTTGTTATGAAGTGTTTAGATGTGCGCCATTGCACAGTGCACAAGACTGAAAAGTGAGGGAGGAGTTACAATGGAATAAACGAAGGGGAAGGGGAAGCAGTAAAAATGGGGTATGAAGCAAGCAGAGAGCTAGAGGATTAGGGATCTCTCCTTGAAAAATATTATTGCCCTGAGCAGCAGCTGGAACCCTGTGCTGGCTGGAGGCAAAGGGAACTGAAACACAGTCTTACATCATGGATAGCTCAGGAAAACCATTTTGATGAGAGCCGCAGAGTACCTCAAACCTGGTGTCCCTTTTTGTACTACAGAGATGTAGGGTTAATGGCAGGAAGTACTGAGAGACCAGATGTCCTTATGACTGATCCTGTCCCTCAGGTTGCTTTCTGTGCTGATGTTTCTCTAGCTGGCTGATGAAGCTGTAGTGGTTTCCACTCTTTCTGTAACTGGTCTGTCTTCACCCTGTTATTCGCTTTTCTTATCTTTCTGCCCTTCATGTGCAGCTTGGCCTGCTGAAGCTCCACTGCCTGTGCGAAACGATCTATCGTACAAAGGGGCAGCAGCAAGAATTGCGTGACCATGTCGTGAAGTTCCATGAATGCGTGGAGGAAATGGAGCTGTACTGTGGCATGTGTGGGGAGTCCATTGGGGAGAAGAACAATCAGCTCCAGGCGCTGCCTTGCTCCCACTTCTTCCACTTAAAGTAATGAGCTGGAAGTACTAAAGACCCTTGTCACCACATTAGTCATAGGAAAGAACGGTTTGTGCCCACAGTAGGACAGTCCTATGCATGCTGTTCCCCAGGTCTTTGTCCCGTTCACTGTGCCCTAAGGGGTGCAGAGCACACATTGCAGCGTCATGAAACTCATGGCCTGGCAGGGTGAGATGGAGCCATAACAGCCATGCCACTTCTGTCCTCTAAATGACCGTTCACCACTGTCCTCACCTTGTGGGTGCTTAGCCCGGTTCACAGGTTCTTAGTGAATTCTCGTGGGGGAGCCAGTTCTTCTCTCCGGGGCAGTTTGGGGTTTGCCCCTGAATCCCCCCACGTTCCCTCAGGGCCGGGGGTACGCTGAGGTGCAGGTGAGGAGCCAGGCCTGTCGTTGTGCCACTGGCATGAGAGTCAGCTGTGCCATCATCTGACTTTCAGAAGAATCGCGAGCGTGACAAAACACTTGGTTCAGAATATTAAGAATTTAAACCCGCAGCCTGACAGGGCAGGGCAGGACGGGATGGGCGGCGGGAGGGGGGGGCGGGAGGGGGGAGGGGAGGGGGGGGGGGGGAGGGGGGCCCGCAGCGGGTGGGAACGGGCTCCAGCGTCGCCCGGGGCGGGGAGCTGATCCCGATGTTACCCGGTTAACAGACGGAAGGGCAGCGGGGGCGGCGCTGGGGGAGCCCCCGGCCGCAGAGCACCCCCTGAAACGGCCTCCTCCCTTTGCAGGTGCCTCCAGACCAACGGGGCCCGGGGCTGCCCCAACTGCCGCCGCTCGTCGGTGAAGCCCGGCTACGTCTGACCCTCCCGCGGGCCTCGGCCGGGGCCCTTCAGGCTGTGCCTGGCGCCCCTGGCAGCCGCGGGGCTGGGGGTGGGCGGCGGGGGCGTCCTCGGTCTCGGCTGCCTCGCTGCTCTGTACGGGGACTGACGGCAATAAAGGGTATCGCCGCAGCGCGCCGCCTGCCTCCGCCGCCGGGCACGGGGCCCCGCCCCCGGCCCCGCCCCCCGCCCCGCACCAAGATGGCGGCGCGGCCATCACTCAGCACATTTGGCCGGGGCACGTGACCGCGCGGCGGCCTGCCCCTCGCGCCGGCAGATTCGGCAGAGCCGCGGGGCCGCGCTCGGGGCGGCGGGGGCCGAGGGGCGGCGGGTGCCGAGACGGAGAAGAAGAGGGGCCGCGGGGCCGCCCCAGCCGCCTGTCCCGCTGCCTCCCGCCCTGCGCCCGGGGCCGCGCAGCGCGGAATCTGCCGCCCGCAGCCCGCCGCGCTGTCGTAAAGATGGCATCGGTGTGGGATGAGTCGGAGGTGAGGGGCCGCGGGCCGGGGGCCGCTGGCGGGCGCGGGGGTGCGGCGGCGGGGCCGGGGTCGGGCCGAGGGTGACGCTGCCGTTGTGCCCCCGCAGGATGGCGTCGGCGAGGAGGTGCTCAAGATGTCCACGGAGGAGATCGTGCAGCGCACGCGCCTCCTCGACAGCGAGATCAAGGTAGCGCGGGGGGCCGGGAGCGGGGCCGGGAGCGGGGCGTTGCTGGCGCTCGGTGACGGGCGTAAGGTGCAGCTCGCTAGATCGGGAACGGTAGCTTGAGTAGCGAGAGGCGGGGGGAACGCAGAAGGAGCGAGGGCCGCGGCAGCCGCAGGGGCGGCCGCCGTGCAGAGCCCTGGCTCCCGAAGGTCCAGCGGCCCCGGGCACGGGGAGGGGGCAGGCTCTGCCGCGGCCCGGGTCGGGCAGATCATCGGGTCATTCGGGTAGGAGGGGGCTCGAGAAGGTCTCTGGTCTGACCTGCTCAAAGCAGGGCACCCGGGCTGCGCAGGGCTGTATCTGGTTGGATCTCGAAAGCCTCTAAAGCCACGGGTTGCTCCGCGTCCGTGGCACGGGCCGGACGGATTTGCTTGACGTGCGGGCTGAACCTCTCTGGTGTCGGCCTTTGTCTGTCCGCCCACCGTGCGCTGCCTCAAGCGTCACCTTCTGCCTTCTCACTCCCTTCCTACCCGCAGCCCTCACTGCGTCCCACAGCGCCCGCGCTCCAGCCCCTGACCGGCGGGGGGGCCGTGCCGAGCTCAGCCCGGTTCATCCATCTCTTTGCTGTATGGGCACAAAACCGGACAGGGTGCTCTAGGTAGGACCTAACAAGTGTTGAGTAAGGGGGGCTGATCGCTTTGTTCCATATACGCTGCTGTTAGTACAGCCTGGGATGCCTTTTACCACCCTTGCTTCCAGGGCGTGTTGCTGCTTCCTGTTCACTCTGTTGTCCGTGGAGACTCCTGGGTCTCTGTCCACAGGACTGGTCCTTAGCCAGCCAGTTGCCAGCCTGTGTCATTGCAAGGTGCTCTTCCTTCCCGGACGTAGGGTTTTGCATTTGTCCCTGAATTTTGTAAGGTTTCTGTATGCCTCTGGTCTCCCAAGGACCCTTTGAGCAGCAGCCTTGCCCTTGAGCATGGAGGCAGTGCCCCCCCAGTTTGGTTTCAAGCACGGTGAGAGTGCACTCCATCCTCTTTTCTGGGTCATTCGTTAAGTTGTTAAAGAGGACAGACCTGGGTAGACCTGTCCTAAGATAGACCCATATCAGAGAAAAGAGCACTTACAACTTCAGTAGAAGTTTGTCTCAATGCCTGATGTTAGCAATATTGAGAGAAATTATTTTGTAAATTCTACAGAGCAACTTCATCCTGCTGCTTCAGGCTCCGCACATAATTCTGTTATTAACATACTTTCTTATTCTTTAAAGATAACAAAAATAAGTGTGTCTTATTTTTAAATTGTTGAATACAGTAAAGAGTAAAAGAAGTCTTCTCTGTTTAATAGTAAAAGCATCATAATTGAGAAATGTTTATTGGCACCCTCCCTTCGCGCAATTTTCCTTGAATATTTCCCAGACTGTGTTTATTAAATCAAATTTCTAAATTGTTTGCATTTTTGTGTAACAGATTCTGTATTGGCTCCTGTAATAGTTCTGTCCTGGGAATAAGTATGTGTTACAGCACAGTATTCTGTTTGGGTGCAGAGTGTTTTAAAAAGACAGTTTTTTAGAGAAGGGTGGATTTCTCCATGAAACAGAATCGTGCAAGCTAATTCAGGTCTAACCAGTTTTCTTGAAACCATTTGGTGCTACAGTCGGTTCAGCAGGGATCACAAACTGTGTTTTCAAGCTGCGTCACGGACCAGGAAAGGGAGGAAAACATATGCGGGTGTCAGCCAGACAGTACTGAGAAACACCTGTATGGGATGTGTTAGTCTGAGGTATAAATGTACTTACTGTTGGATGGTGAGTACAGAACTTCTGATAGGTGTTTTCCCTTACAGGTAGCGGAACCATAGAATAGTTTGGGTTGGAAGGGACCTTTAAAGGTCACCTAGTCCAACCCCCTGCAATGAGCAGGGACATCTTCAACTACATCAGGTTGCTCAGAGTCCCACCCAACCTGACCTTTCCAGGGATGGGGCAGCTGCCACTTCTCTGGGCAACCTGTGCCAGTGCTTCACCACCTTCATCGTAAAAAATTTCTTCCTTATATCTAGTATGAATCTACACTCTTTTAGTTTAAAGCCATTACCTCTTGTCCTGTCGATAACAGGCCCTGCTAAAAAGTCTTGTCCCCATCTTTCACACAAGCCCCCTTTAAGTCTTGAAAGGCTGCAATAAGGTCTCTCTGGAGCTTGCTTTTCTCCAGGCTGAGCAACCCCAACTGCCTCAGCCTGCCCTCGCAGGAGAAGTGCTCCAGCCCTCTGATCATTTTTGTAGCCTCCTCCAGACCCGCTCCAACAGGTCCGTGGCTTTCCTGAATTGAGGGCTCCAGAGGTGGACCAGCCCTGCAGGTGGAGTCTCACCAGAGCAGAAGGGCATTATCACCTCCCCTGATTGGGACGCAGCAGACCGACTGGGGTACAGTTGGCTTTCTGGGTTGCGAGTCTACACTGCCGGCTCACATCCAGCTTTTCATCCACCAGTACCCTCAGGTCTTTCTCAGCAGGGCTGCTCTCAATCCCTTCATCCTCCAGCCTGTATGGGTAGCAGGGGATGCCCTGACCCAGGTGCAGGACCTTGCACTGGGCCTTGTTGAACCTCATGAAGCTCACACAGACCCACTTCTCGAGCTGGTCCAGGTCCCTCTGGATGGCCTCCTGTCCCTCAAGCATGTCAACTGCACCGCTCAGCTTGGTGTCATCTGCAAATTTGCTGAGGGTGTACTTGATCCCACTGTCTACATCACTGATGAAGACATTGAACAGTCCTGGTCCCAGTACGGACCCCTGAGGGACACCACTCATCGCTGATCTCCAGACATTGAGCTGTTGACCAAAGTAGTAGTAAAAGCACCAGAAAAGTTAAAATTCTATAAAGATGTAGGAATTTGAGCTTTCTGTCATGTATGTTTGGTTTGTTTCTTTTTTTTGTTTATAGAAAGGTTTTATATCTTGCCTGAAGCCTAGGCTAAGGTTAATTCAAACCATAAATTACTAGTCGTAAATTGAAAAAATGAGAGGCTCCACAGGGGTATGAAGATGACCTTGTCACTGTGAGGGCAGTCAGACTGTGGAACAGGTTGTTCCAGAGAAATTGTATAGTTTCTGTCCTTGGAAGTTTTCAAGATTCGGTTGGGCAAAGAAATCCCTGAGCAACCTAGTGGGAGCCTACAGCTGACCCTGCTTTGAGCAAGAGGTTGAACTAGAGACCCCTTGAGGTCCCTCTCAACCTGAGTTGTCCTGTGAGTTCCACTGTTTTCCAAAGGACCCAGCTATCTTTGTAGGGAACAAATACTGTGTACTGCTGCAGTGTTGAATGTTTGAGAGACCAAAGAGTATTTTTTCACTACAGAGGCAGTTGATATATTTTTTTCTCATATGTCTTTCTTGATATGCGTGGTCTTGTAGAACAGAACAACTTCATAAAAATGGCACCCGTCTTTCTCTTTGTTCCACTGGAAGCCGTGGCAGTACATCTCTTCGCAAAGGTGCTGCTAGTCCTGCTGCTTCCAGTAGGCACAAGCCTCAGTTCTGCCATTCCCTGTTCTTACTTTCAATTGACTTTGGTTCTGTACTGTGATACTTCCAGTTTAAAGTTTTTCTGGCTGTTTGTTCCTATGCTATTGCATGTCATTGCTTCAGTGTTCCAGCACACAATTCTTCCTTAAACCCAGCAAAATATAACTTTAAAATAGGTGTGTGTATGTGTATGCATACAGATGTGCGTGTGTGTTTACATATCTAGTTACCTGTGTATCTGTATATATTAAAAAATGAAAACCAAAACACAGTTGCCTTATCTAGGTCATGTCCTTATCTAGGCCATACTGCAACCCTGTAAGCTGATGCATTGATTAGGTTAAGGTTACTCAGTGACACAGTGAACAAATGACTTAGGGATATTGATTAGTTGGACACTAGAATGGCCTCCAATGATTCCTAACCAATTTTAGCTAAATTTGCTGGCTTTTCCTCTTTTTATATTATATTTTCCTTTATACCCACTGTTTCCTCAGACTTAATTTTTACAACTCTTTTACTTTTGGAATAACGTATGAATTTTATCTTGCCTTAGTCTTCTGATGTTATTCCTATCTCTTTCTGCATACTGAATCCAGATCATGAAGAGTGAGGTACTGAGAGTGACCCATGAGCTTCAGGCTATGAAAGACAAGATCAAAGAGAACAGTGAGAAGATCAAAGTGAACAAAACCCTGCCATACCTTGTCTCTAACGTGATCGAGGTGAGAGTGGTGCACTTCCCTGCAGCAATGTGAGAAAGTGTGTGCAGTGTATATTGGGAGGGAGAAGGGCAGGGCAACTCGGCAGGTATTTGAGACATGGTGTATTCTCAAACTACTGATCCTCCCAGAGCCAAGACTTTCAGGTTTTTCTGTTGGTTTTGTCGGTGACCTAGAAGTGCACATCACTTGCCCGCTTCCTCTCTGGGTTGTTCCTTACATGTTGGCTACTGTTCATCTGTATGTAACAGCCATCAGAGGGTGACACAGCCTCGCTTAGTGTAGACTTGGGCATGTGAAATTTGGTGCGTGCTTTCTGAAACCTGCAGTAATGAAAAGCAGTGGCTCTGTTACTACATCACGTTCTCTTTTTAATTCAGTAATTCTGCTGATAGGCCAAAAAAATGCTGATAGTTTTCTGTTTTTTTAAAAAAGAGGCGTGGTTTGTACTAGTGTTTTAAAACATAATGAACTTAAGGCTTAATGTGAGCTGCAGTAATAGGAGGAGAAATCAGTGCCATTAGCTACTACTTTGTTCTGAACTTTGTAGTGTGTTTCTATGTGCTGTTGTGTGCTGCTTCATGAGGAAAGAAAGAAATTAATTTTTATAGGAGGACTTTAATGCTTTCAGGATTCTACTGCTGATGGGTGGTGGGAAGTTTTATTTCTCCTACTGCATGTAATTTAGATGCATTAATCCTGGCGTCATTCTGCTAGCCTGGTTACATTGTCGTGAAGTCTCTTGCTCTGGTTTTCAGCTGCTGGATGTTGACCCCAATGACCAGGAGGAGGATGGAGCAAACATTGACCTGGATTCCCAGAGAAAGGGCAAGTGTGCTGTGATCAAAACCTCTACACGTCAGGTAAGTCCCATGTGCCCAGCTAGGTGTGAGGAGTGCTGATAAGGACCTTCTAGTATGGCTGGTTTTGCTTGCTTTGATTTCTTTTCCACAGACTTATTTCCTGCCTGTTATTGGGTTGGTTGATGCTGAGAAGTTGAAGCCTGGAGACCTAGTGGTGAGTGATGCTGTTGTGGCTGTTAAGATACGATGCTACGTTGGCCAGAAAATTGCGTATGTCTTGCCCTTTAGAAAGGAGACAAATCTATCCAGATTTCTCTAAGACCATTTCTGTACTAAAATTTTAATGAAAAGATATTAGGAGTTCAGTTGTATTTGTAGTATAGAAAAGTACTTTGGGGTGTGTGTTCTTCATGTATACAATCAGGTGCTGAAAATCTAGGTATCACCTAGTAAGCTTTCTAAAACCAATCTTTTGCATCATAAGTAAATTGGACCCCTCTTTTTTTAAAATGTGACAGGTTGGCTGTGGCATTGTCCACTGTGCCAAGCTGTGGTGATCTGATGAGTGCCAGTGTCAAAGCTGGTTATTCCTGCATCCTTGAGGTCTAGTGAATCATCTTTGATCGCATGTTTATTAATTGCTGTCTGAAGGGCCTGTTAAAAGCAAAGGACTTGTGTTTACAGGGGGTGAACAAAGACTCTTACTTGATCCTGGAGACGCTACCTACTGAGTATGATTCACGGGTGAAAGCCATGGAGGTGGATGAGAGACCCACAGAGCAGTACAGTGACATTGGGGGGCTGGATAAACAAATACAAGAGGTGATACTTTATGTTTAGTTTCTGGTGTGGCTGTGGACAACAGTCCCTGAACCTCAGCTTGAAGCAGGCAGTCTGGATCTGTGGAGGGGAATGGGTTTTTGTATTAATATTTTTCTTTTGTGGTAGCTCGTGGAGGCCATTGTCCTGCCAATGAATCATAAGGAGAAATTTGAAAACTTGGGTATACAGCCGCCCAAAGGAGTCCTTATGTACGGGCCTCCAGGAACGGGGAAGACACTTTTAGCTCGAGCATGTGCTGCCCAGACCAAGGTAAAAGGAACCTTTCAGAGTGTGTGCTGCTGTAGAATAGTACCTGAAAAGCAAAAGAACACCTCCAAGGGGAGAGGGGTCATACATACAAACTGGTGTTACAAAGGCTGGGATTTTCTTGTTTGCTTGTTTGTTTTAATTAAGGGCTTCTTGTAATACTTAGAGCTGACCCTGTTGAGAAATAAGGCATAGAATTCTCTTTCATTTCTCAGGCTACGTTCCTGAAGCTTGCGGGTCCACAACTTGTGCAGATGTTCATTGGTGATGGAGCTAAGCTGGTACGTGATGCTTTTGCTCTAGCCAAGGAAAAAGCTCCTTCCATCATCTTTATTGACGAACTGGATGCCATTGGCACTAAAAGGTGAGGTGTAGGCCATGTTGTGAAGCTCTTAGGAGCTGCTTAGCAGCCCCCTTTGCCCGTATATGTGAGGACAGCCTAGCTTAAAGCATGGCCTATTCAGAAGCAGAGCATAAAGCCAGTCATGGACAGATAGCAGCTGCCACAATCCTTGGGCTCATGAGCGAAGTTCATGAGACTTGGAATCTATCTGATGGCCTCCTGCTGTACAAAACCATTTTCTGATCACTGCATCAGGCACAGGGAAATATTCACCTTCATTTACTACTTGGGCCTGGACAACATTAGCCCCCTTCAGCTCCAAGGACAGTAAAAAATCAGCTGCTGCTGACAGTGATTCTAGTTGCAGTCCTCATCAGCACAGGACTTCCTGTAGTTTCAAGGAGGGATTCGGAAGACCTTGGCCAGGGAGTGTGAACCACAGTCATTCTGTCTTTTTATGTGATTAAAACCAGGGGCAGTGTGGTCAGGTTCACACTGATAGTTTTATCCTTGTTTCCTCCTCAGGTTTGACAGTGAGAAGGCTGGTGATCGGGAGGTGCAGAGGACCATGCTGGAGCTGCTGAATCAACTTGATGGTTTCCAGCCCAACACACAAGTCAAGGTTGGGATCTAACAGAGTGCTGCTGAGGTCCAGGGTGCTGTAGCAGGGGATGGAAAACAATGCCCAAGGGAAGAAGCTTGGTGGATCCTTAGGGAGGAGAGGCCTGCCTTCCAGGTGCCTGACTGATGACCCTACTTCTACTTAGGTGATTGCTGCCACCAACCGGGTTGATATCTTGGACCCAGCTTTGCTCCGCTCTGGACGATTAGATCGCAAGATTGAGTTCCCAATGCCTAATGAGGAGGCCAGAGCCAGAATTATGCAGATCCATTCACGCAAGATGAATGTCAGGTATGGAAGAGACATGGCCTTTTGGGGCTGTTTGTCACTTTTGGTGGTACCTCAGGGCTGTGGGGTGGTAGGTGCTCTCTTGTTGAGCACTCACTGTTGGGTTTTAAGAAAGCTCCATACCTTGCTGCTTCTATTTGGTACATGTTCTCACTTTTCCCCACTCCCCTTTCCCATTCATATCAGCCCTGATGTGAACTATGAGGAACTGGCTCGCTGCACAGATGATTTCAATGGAGCCCAGTGCAAGGCTGTGTGCGTTGAAGCGGTAAGTATTCCTCCGCAGCAGCCAACGCTGATGGGAGGGAAATAGGAAAGCTAGCTTTCCACAGCGTGCCAGCATGGAGTAATTGCTTTGATATGATGTGGTGCTCACATGGCCTCTCTAAATACTGTCTTGTTGGGCAGGGGATGATTGCCCTCCGCCGTGGAGCTACAGAGCTCACCCACGAGGACTACATGGAAGGAATCCTGGAGGTTCAAGCAAAGAAAAAAGCCAATCTGCAGTACTATGCCTGATCTCTGCCTAGTCAAGGTTGTGGCCTTGGCAGAGGACAGGACTAGACTGGACTGTACCACTTTCTGTCTGGAAAAAATAAAGCATTTTTTCCCCTCTAAAAACAAATCCATGATGTGTTGGGGCTGTCACCCTTGCTTGGTGATTCTACATCTGCAAAAAGGAAGGTGAGAACCTCCTGTGCACAGTGCCCATCATGTTGTCTTTGGAGCGTCCTCCCACTAGAACTGGATTAAATCCTGCTGTGCTACTTCTGGAGTAGGACCAACAGAGTATACTTGGAAATTGATGAACGGCAGCTCAGACAGCATCCCCTGGTTTTGTATGTGCAGCCAGTGAACAGACTGGACAGCTTTGTTACAGTCTTTGAAACTTTGAACTAATACACATTTTGCAAGAGAGAAGCGAACACTATTCACACAGGAATGATGTTTTAACTTTGTCATTTAAACTTAACTCTGGAAGCTTTAACACCATTGCTGATATGTAAATGAGCTCTCTGGTGAAACAGTCTGGTAATTAGTCAGAAAGAATTCCAGGTTTCATCTACTGAGGAAGTCTTTCAATACTTTTAATGCCAGTTGAGAATTACAACTTCCATTTAAAAATTACACTTTCCATAAATACACTGACTTTAGCATTAAGTATCTTACATGCCACTGTATTGTATTTTAAATACAATGTAAACATCTCCAAATGCTGGCCATCTCATCTTTACCTGTGCAGTTTTTGGACACTTCGGAGAGGGGTAGGGATGTGAGGGAAGAAAAAAAAAAAAAGAAAGAAAAATGCACCCCAGAGTACTTTGGCTGATGTTCCTGAGTTAGCCCTAGTACTTGCACTGGTCCTTACTGCTCATTTTGGAGAGGGAGCTTGTTCCAGCGGAGCACATGTGTTCTTGACACGCCATGCTCGGGGGGCATTTGACGTTAGAAAGGGGTGAAGTGAGCAGAAGCCACGCGTTCCTGAGGAAAATACATTGCGGTTCCTTTGGACGTTAATATTCGAGGGGGCTGTACATCTGCTATTTTAGCAGTACTGCTATTTGAGCTTGGGAAGAATTACTCATCTCCTTTCACAGAACAGGAGTTGCACCCACACAGTGTTGGGGGGGTGAAAGTTGATCCCAGCAGCTCAAACTATGACTTACTTTCAGAAATACACCCTGGCCTCTAGTGGAATAGTTACAAGCTGCATGTTGCATACATCTCCCCATTAAAACAAGGGTATGTTAGTTAGCCAAATGAGTAACCTTACCTGTGTAAGAAGCTGAGGAAAACTTTCCCCTCCTTTCCTAAAGCCAGTAAGAGATTTTTTGAGTCTTGCTGCTCAGTTACAGCTGGCTCCTTTTGGAAACGGCTTTCATGGTGAGTAAGTAGCTGATACCACAGCATGGAATAGCACAGATTTCTGATTGAAATAAATTAATACTAAGAACGGGCTAATTCTTTGGCCTAAACCTCAGCTTAGATCAAGGTTCTTTTGGGAAATGATGGCCCGAGCCAACACTAGACACACCTGTTGCAAAAGTGTTCAAGCCAACTTCACATAGCTCCTTGCCCTAATTTGGGTCTGAGTTACACAGACCTGCAGCAATAGAGTTGGTGCGTAAACATCCCTTACAACTGGACAATAACAGGACCATGGAGGTACAGTTCAAAAAACAGCACAAAAAAAGATACAGCCTTGGACTTAATCCCTTGTAAACAGAAGAAAAACAAATCAAAAGAACTGTCCCCCTTAAATCATCAATGAGCAAATTGCCAATAATTCAAACCTGGAGTTACTTGCAGTGTCTGTGTCCATGACGAGGCTGTAGCAGCATCCCACGGGCTGGTATTTTGACAGCTATGGCACTGCTCTCCACACGCTGACACACCACCTCTTCCTGGTGTTAACCCACAGCTCTGCCCAGGCTGCGCTTTCCAGAGTCTCTCCTTGCTCCCGCCGAGGTCACACAGCCCCATTTTCTTGTCTGGGTTTTTGTACAGATGCCCGAGAAGTGTTGAGTGATGGGGCCAACGTGCAGAGGAACCCAGCCAGCAGGGTGAGGCCCAGGCCTCCCCAGGCACAGAACATGGACCAGCCATAACCATGACTGATGTCCTCTGGCAGCCCATAGACGTAGCGAGGATAGCGAGATAACTCAAAATTGATCCCAGCTACGCATGTGCAGAGTGAGATGATACAGCATGTACCTGCAGGAAAAAAGCAAGAGGGTTCTACACTGCCCTCAGACAGGTTAATTATGCTCTGGTTTCTTCGGGTTTTTCCCTATGTATTTTCAAAGTCAGGAATTTTCAAAATCAAGAATTAATTTTTTTTTTTTTTTTTTTTTAGTCCTACCAGTCACTCTTCTTGCAAGGCAGGGGAGAGAAAAGAAAAAGAAAAAAAAGGCAAGCTGTGTAGGATTACAGGATACCTCACTTCACAAATAACCAATATTGCCTTAGTTCCTTCTTGGTATTTCAAACTCCATCATTTTTAGTTCATCATGCTTCGATTCTCCTGAGACTTTATTTATTTTCAATGACTAATGTCATCATGTTCCAGACAGTACTTGGGCAGTCTCCTGTAACTAGCTGAAGCCCTGGGCTTCAGCTGCGTACAGCACTGTTTAGTTTCTATGAGAAACATCAGACTCCCACCAGGTGTAGCCTAGGCCTACAGAAAGTGTCCAGGTCTTTGTCATCCTGCTACACATTCCCTAAGCACCTATGTAGAGCAGCAAAAAAGCTGAAGAAACTTGTAACACAAGGCACTCTGTCTAATATACACTAGTACACTAGACTCAAGGTCAAGGTGGTCATTTTCCCCAGCTCTGGATCTGTCTCTAAATACTAGTGACAGCTCTTACTGCTGACAGTATGCCCATCACAGTAAGTGCAGAAGCACTCAAAGGGGACCCAGTCTGCCTGTTCCACTTACAGTACTTACCTCTCTCATTGCTGTGTGATAAAATAAACCCATTCCCAAAGGAAACTGCAGTTAAGCAGCATGTAAGATGATCAAGGTCAGCACAAGCCTAACTTCCAGCCTTTCAAGCATCACACCATGTCAGCAGGGTGGTTTTCTGTGTAGCTCTCCAAAAAAACTCCTTGAGAAGGGTTACTTACAGCAAGGGAAAATCCCTGCCTCACAAAGTGGCACCAAACCAGTGCCATACCTAGCTGTTTGATACAGATGCCGTACACCACCAAGTTCCTTGCTTGCAGCCATTACGGATGCTGACATTGGGCCTCCAGGGCTGACAGGGCCTCTGGCTTTTAAGTAGAGCCTCATTTTTCATACTTGAAAGTTCTCTATTACTGCTTGCAATTTGAGAGTCCTCATCCTTGGAACATCTCAGTAGCTCATGATTTTGGTGCATTTGTTGCTGCTATGCCCCTTTCAAAGCTGAATTTTTGAGCCCATTTTTGAGCTGAACAATCAAAGTTCAGAAGAACCTTTGGCCATGCAGGAAGTCTGCTCCTAGCCAGGAAGAATAGATGTAACACCCCTGGCAAGCAGTGAGCTCATGTCCTTACCCCTGGGCCAGTGCTGTCCAGGCTTAGCTGGGTTTGGACTTCATTGTTACCCAAAGATGTGGGCATCTTTGAGCAGCAGCAAGGTACTTTATATTGATTTTTGTTTGTCTGTTTGTTAAGATTCCTTAGGGAAAACTGAGCTGAGCTGTCTGACAGGAGCTGCAGGCTCCACACACTCAGAGCAGGCAAGAGGACTGTGCTCACTGTGCACATGGTCCTTACGGCTACACACCAGCTCTCCAGAGCAGAAGGCTCACTTACATACAGCTGGGTCTACTCAGAAACATGCAGGTACCCATGCAAGCACAGGTCCTGCCCAGTGCTGGAACTAGTAACTGCGCTGTGCTGATGGTTTGCTGTGCTAAGGAACTGCTTCATGTGTTTGCTGTGGGCTGACTTGACTTTTAAGAGCACTTTCCCAGCCAGCAATTCTGACTGTGGTGACTTCAGGAGTAGAAGCGAAAGGCTCTCACCTCCCATTAGGAAGAGCAGCCCAGCCACATACTGCATGAGCTCCTGCTGTTTGCAGCAGCCCAACACACCAATGATCCACCCAAACAGGATGATGGAGACTGCCATGCCAATGAAGCCAGCTGTCATCCTCCGCAGATCTGAGGAAAGAGAAAGGAGAAAAGCAAGAAAGAAGATGTGAAGATGGCAGCAGCCAGACAGGACAGCCTGGGGTAGTCCAGACAGATTCAGATTTGCTGGTTCTGAAGTTTATACTTCACCCAAGGACAACTCCTGTAGCTTCTTTGAGGTAGACAGTTTGCCCATTATACTGAAACTGAGGGAATCCCGCTTACTTGACTCTCTTCTGCTGGGCACTGTACAACTGGAAAGCATTTCTGTCCTGATGAAGAGGAATACTGGCCAAATTCTCCCCAGCATGGGACAGAAGGGGTGCACTATGAATATGGCAACAAATAGTGAATGTTACTAATGCAAGGGGGCTTTATTTTTTTTTTTGTAATGCGGTGTGTTTCTTTGGGATGAAGTTTGTTGGATGAGTGTCTGCTGAAAATACAAGTAAAAGAAGTGAGAGGGGACACTGAGGAGAAGTAAAGGACTAGCACATGGAACGCAGGTAGTGTGAACTGAAAAGAGGAATAGCAGGAGGACAGAAGCAGAGAGCAAATCAATAGAGTATGATGGAAACAAATCCAGTAACAAGCACTAAAAAAACCCCAACTTGGGTACCAACAATATGAACAGCAATTTGTCATCCACAATACAAGTGTTGTTCTTGTCTCTTCCTAGTTCAGTCTCCAGCTGGAATTCCTCAGCACTGAGGCTCACATGACAGGGGCTAGGCAGAATTATATGAGACAATAGAACCAGAAAACAAACACAGAGAGAAGCAGGAGCCTAAAAAACTGATCAAATCATTCTCAGTGACAGGCTACAGGTCAGTCATCTGTATGAGAAAGACTTGGGCATAAGGCAGCTTGTGGGCCAGGAGCTGGTAACAGGAGGTTGCAGAGACAAACTGAGATGTTCCCTAAAGAGAGCTCATTGCCAGGGAGCTGCATCAGGTCACTGGGGTGCACACAGAAAAATACAACAAGATTTATACAGACTACACAATGATGGAGCAACTTTGCTGTAAGCCAGCTAGGAATTGTCTGTCCTCAGATCCAGAATACAATTACACCTTGCAACACACTAGAGACATGGCTGTATTCCTGGATTCACTGCTTAAGCCCCTCCAGTCTCATGTCCCCTTCCAATTATATGGTCAGCTGCTTGCCCTTCCTCTATTTATGCTTAGAGCCCAGTGACAGCTAGCTGATTCAGAGCCCTCACTTGGCATTGCATTAAGGCACGAAGTAATCCAGTCTTGTATGCTGCTTCAGGTTACTTACGCAGTGCATGCCACTCATCCTGCCGGATGGTGTTTGTGATGTTGATGGGTAAGTTGCGAGGCAGAGAGCTGGAGGTGTAGTGGTACTTCACAGCAGTGCAGCGCTGAATAACTCCTGTAAAAGAGACATCAGTGTGAAACAGCATGAAACCCCTGTGCCTTGCACTTGCTGAGTTAGCTGACCCAGCAAAGGTCACACAGGGAAAGCCTTAGTTCAGTGACAGAGCACATGTAAAAAAACCAAACAAACAAACAACAGATTTCTGTTTACTACAAAGGCTTTGGAAATTAGGAGGGGAGGGAGCCTTGCTACAAAGAAACACCTGCAAAGAGAAAGCAAGGTGTTGATCCAGGCAGGCAGGAAAGAACAGCTGAAGGTAAACAGTAATGACAGTCACCAAAAGCAGCTCCAGAAGCTTCCTAGAGTGGTACAATCTCTTTGGGATGGCTGAGGAGAGAAGAATGTGGCTGAGTACCAACACGACTGCTTTGTCTCTAAGAGGAGAGTTCAATCACTGATAATTTTGAATGAATGCCGGGAAGTGAACTGCATGGGAGACAAGTCTGAATTCACTCCAGCAGTCATAGGCTCTTTGCTTTACTTTCGCTGAACAGTAGTACCCAACTAGGCTTGTTTCCATTATAGCTTAAAGAAAAGTGTACCCTAGGTGCAAATATGAACCTACATGCACACTCCTCTTGAGAAGATTTTTAGTTTAGAAAACGACCAGTAACAGAGAAGTTACTAGGGGTGGAGGGGGAGGAAGGTGCCTTGCCCTTAAAGATGGAAAATAAATGTGTATGGCAGGGTGGAAGAAAAGGGCCAAAAAGGTAAAAAAGCTAAACAGTTAAAGAAGTTAAACAGCCCTTAAACAGTGGCTAAGGGTCCTTACCGCTATTTGATTGCTGGGGCAGAAGAACTGTTCATGAACAATCAGTTCGCCATTGAGCTAATTAAGCTGGTGAACAATCACTAGCAGGGAGCTGCAGCCTCAGTTACCAGCTTTGCAAAAGACACTAGAAAACCCCAGAGAAGAAATGGGCTTTGTGATGCTCCCGCAGCAATAGAAAGCATGATTTTGTCCTCTAACAACGTTGACTGGGACTGTACCGACCTGATTCCTGCAAGGACCTGCAAAGAGGAAGGCCCCACTTCCCAAGATCAAGAGGCCTGGCCAATTCCAGCCATCAGGCCAGGGAGGGAAGGGGGATCTGAATTTCCCCACATTAACAAAACAGTAACATTCATTACTGAGTGGAACAAGCCAGATGTGCAAAGAACACACCCCAAAAGGGGAAAACTCAAAGCTAGAGTTCCACTGAGCCACTGAGCAGCAAAGCATTTCAAGTGGGCCCCTACTACTACAAGGTCTGTAGTGCTACCCAAGTAAATGGACCAGCCAGATAACCCAGTAACAGAGGATGCCACTTCATCTGCAAAACCGCTGTAAACATCTGAATTAGGATCTTAGGCCATATACAGCATAGCACAGTACTTAATTAAATTTTACCTGTAGCTGTTGACTGAATTAAATTTCGATATTGACATGATTTACATGTATTGTTGAGAAATACATCTATGGTACAAACTAAGAACATCAGATTTTAGATTACAATGCACTGGATTAATTAAAAGTAAGGTCTATGCACCTACCTATATAGGTAGCATATGTCTATGCACCTGTACCTATGCACTTATACACTAATTATAAAAATACTATATATGAAGCAGTATTTCATATAAGAGCAAGGATTACTACTTTTATAGCTCTTTCATTAAAGAAAAAAAAAAAATCAAAGACTAGAGACTTATATCCCTTATGATCAAAGCTACAGAATCCTCAGCTAAAATGTCACTGAGAAAATCTTTGCTCTGCATTATTGTAAGAGTCCACATGTAGACTACAAGTAAAACATCTCCACCTTCTTATACAACTCTGGTTATTCAGAAGTTTTCAAATATTAGTTTAAAAATTTTACTTCTAATCCTTTCTTCCCCAGAATTCAAAGTACTAATTTTATGTTGATAGCACATAAAATTATATTAAAACAGCAAGTTTGCAAAATGAAGAAATTGCTTGGAAGTTAGCGAATTTTAGGGTTTATGCTCAGTGCTGAACTCTAATGCATGGGCTTGGTGACAGTCTTTGGTCACACCATCACAAGTGATTTTTCCAGCAAGATTCCCAGTTCTCTGAGAACACAGGCTGGACCTGTTCCGGTGCGAGCTACCACAGGCAAAGCAAGGGAGGCCTCTCTCTGTAGGTCTGCTAGAAAAGCTGAAACAGGTAGGCAAGAGAGTTAGGGGATTGAGGAATCAGTGAGGATGCTCTCTCAGATGAATACCTACCCACTTTCTCCCAGAAAATTATAACATGCACCCAGGTGATCCTCAGCAGCCAAATTTTGCATCTGCAGTCACTAGTTCTTGCTTCCCATTTTCTGACTGAATCTCCAAGTCTATTTTGCACTACGCACTCAAGTATAGCCACTCCACAGGGCTACATTTACAGCGATATAACATCTTGTTCTCTAAGTAATCAAGAAAAAAGAAAATAAAAAAATCAAAATCAGGTTTTCAGTCTCAAAGTTATCATGTAGTCAAAGGTATTTCTAAGGTACTCCAGTAAGTCCTTTGTCCTAAGCCCCTGCATACCTTAAATCGCAGGCTATAAAATAGGGACAGCATCCTGCCCTCCATTTCAGAAACCTGCTGGCAAAGTGATTTTTTGTTTATAACATGCTTAGACCAGCACCATAAGAAAGCCTGCCAAAATTAAAAACTTGTCTTCACGCAAGGGCTTGAATAGGATCAAGTCATGTGGTGAACAACAAGTAAGTGTTTTCTTTTTTGGCACATGAGTAAGTTGAGAATAGGACAGAAGAGGGCAGGTGCTTATGTCATTAGCTCATGTCATTGTGTCATAAAGCATGTGTACAAGAAAAAGGTTACACAGCCAGGCTGATCCTAGTATTTCTTAGGGACATGAAAAGACCACTATGAAAGCTGCACTGCATGTGAGATTTTCTTGATTAAAAAAACAAACATAAGCAGCAATGAACTACATCCAGCAGTGTCACACTGACACTTTCACAGTCGAGCTACATGCCTGTGCTCTCCCACCAACACTGCTTCTCACACCTTGTCTTCGATGTGTTGGGGTTTTTTTTCTTTTCCCCTCAGGATTGCAAGTGCAGACAGGTCCCCTTCCCATACCCTCTCACAACCCTTAGGGCACTACACCTGAGTGTCCCTGGATGAGTCCTTTCTCCTGACTCAACACAAAGGCTGGGAAAGATCAGAGGATGTTGGCTAGAAAGAATTTTTGGACCTCCAGATACCTGGACAGAGCACATGCCCCTTGTCCCCAAGCTGCCGAGACACCTGGAAACCCAGACCCAGGTCTGCTGTGACACATTCAGTTTGTAATCCTGGGCTCAGCACACCCTGGCTTTCTCTCAGTTTAGTTTTCATCTCTCTCTGACTTTGAAATATGTGGGTTTTCTTCTCTGTACTGCCTGTGTGCCAGCGTTAGACGGAGGAAATGGAGGGGGCTCTCCTTTGCAGTGCTGCTACCTGGCCCGATCATATCTTAGAGCACTTTGGCTCTCACAAGAGCTGGAGAGCCCCTCTCCTCACCGTGAGCAAGGCCAGGGAGCAGCCACGGGCAGTTAACACTGAGCTACCACATGAGGTCTGGCCCTCCTCGTGCCCCAGGACCAAGTGGTCACTCAAGCTCCCTGCCATTTCTGCCCAGGATTATGGAGTGCATCACAGCTATGGTATCACTCTGTCCACACTGCCACCCAAAGGCCACTAGGTCTGATAAATCAACCTTCCTTTAAAGATCGTATTTCCTGACAGATCATACTTACCACTGGCCATGACCAAACAGGTTGAGTTTATGAAATATGCCGCTATAACAGATGCTCTACAGACCACAGTCATTCCTATAACTCTTCCAATTAATCATTAGTTGGAAAGGATGGGAAGTACAGACACCAGGCCTGAGCAGTTTTCTCTCAAGGGCCTCGTTACTGCCACAAACTGTTGTGTTCCTCTGCTTAATCATCCAGTCATTCTTCTCTCTTTCTCAGCTACATCATGGTACTATGAATTCATTTCTGCCCGGTAGACGGAAGACATACCAGTCCCACCCCAGATTTCTCTCAAAGAAAGCTTGAAAAGCAGTAAAATCCCTAGTTTATGAACAGTGATGAACCTTTTCTTAATTCTTTCAATTTACTGGTGTTAAAAAGCATGTTGTTCAAATGAACCCATCAAGTTATCCAAAGCAACCTATTACAACGGTTCTTTCCTAATTAAACATTTTCTACTGTCACCACTTTGTAAGCAACGCTTTTTTCCTATTAACAGCGAAGACAACTAAACAGCATATAATAAATCCCTGCAGGACTCCACTATGTAAGTTCTCCACGCAAAAGGTTTTTGTGGAAGCACCAGTTACCCAGTGTGTACTCCATGTAGCACAGGCTCTACAAGATTATGTACAATGCTCAAGTTCTTACACTCAGAGAGTCCCTCCCTACACACACATAGATCCTTTTAGTTTCCCCACCAAGTGTTTCAGGTTTTCGGCTGTTATCTTTTACTGACTGCTAATCTCCATTTTCCTCATTTCCTTTGTATATTACTTCTTCTTTGGCCTTCCTAACTGTATTTTTAAAATGAAACCATCTATTTTTTCACAGGTCCAAAATAGGGAGTTTGCATTTTAAGAAAAATCCCACACATCATTCCTCTCTTACATTTTAACATTTCCCACTTCTCAGTTTTGCACTACATTTTTTGACTCTTTTTCCTTTCAAATATATTAAGTGAATACATTTTATATTTTAAAAATATATATATTTTAGATATATAAACGTAGGCATGTATAGGCATCATCAGCTAAAACACTCAAGTATGAAAGTTTCCACAGAATTGCTTTGTATTAATACCAATAGATAAATACAAGACAGAAATCCACAGAATTATTTAAATGGATAAGGGTACTTAGGCACTCAGTCATTTATTCAGAATTCAAGAGAACCCAGAAAGAAAAGAAACCTTATTCCAGAGGTACTAGAAAAATGGAGAGTATAAACCCAAACCAAAATTACCACAGGATTTGTGCACACACACACACACACACAAATGTACTCACCTGTTGCTAAAAGCCTATGAAAACCTCTAGCTTAAAGATTATCAGGAGTATAAGCTGGCATCACACATCACCAAAGAGCTAGCTGAAAAGTTACTGCAAAACGAGGAGAAAGCAGGACCTTCAGAGGTGCACAGTAGTGATCTTCAACCCCCACTAGGAAAAAAACCACCCATTTTTTTCTTTTCGGAAGCCCCAGATCCAGTATCGTGCTTGAGAGAACAGCTCAGCCACAGCCACACCTGACCGTTGGCTGGAAAAGGCTGCTTAATCACAGTTGTCAGAGAAAAGATAGACACAGCGGGAACAAGGAAAGGCTGCTAGTAAAGCAGGTCAGGGGAAGGGATAAGAAGAGAGTCATATCTATTTAAAGATCTGACTCTACAAGAACTATTATTAATAATTTCCCTCTGTAAGATGACACATAAATCTTTACAGAAGCAACTGCAGACCTAATAGGCAAAGAATAGGAGAGAAGCAAGGCTTGTAGGAAAGGCAAGCTCTTTTATTAGAACAGCTGAAGGAAAAAAGGAAGTAGAAGGAAAACCTTTTGGATTTAGAGTCCCTCCAGCTTTACACACCAGACCCTTAGGAATACCATTCACCACCCTGTAACGCCCTTGTGCATGCAGGATGCAGACTCTAGCCTCTCTGACCATTGTAGTGTTGGGAAAATACCTCAGAAACAGACGTGTTGAGGATCAAGCTAGTGTTCTTCCTTTCCCCCAACTTTTGCTAATCTCAATGGGAGCTGAAAGCACTTGGCTTGATATGAAGGAAAAAAAAATAGTTTAGATAACAGGCACAATTAATAGAAAGAAATTAATGAGCTGCCTTTTAGTGAAATGAGATCAATGTGGAAATAAAAACGCATAAAATGGATCCTAGGAGATTAAATAGAGAAACAAGCTAATTACACAGCACTAGTTTCTAAGAATCACTGCTGTGCATCGGAAAGAATGGACAAAGACGAGCTAAGCTTCACAGTGCCAGTCTATCCATCCTCTGCTGTGCAGGACTGGCATCACAGTTGGAAGCCACGCTGAAGAACTGCTCCCACTTTCTTAAGATAGCATTTCCATTTTGTGCCTCAATGGAAGCACTTCTCCCAACTCCTACTCTCCCTGTGCTAATATGTACCTGCTGGAACAGTAAGTCCTGTTGTTTATCATTAACCATACATGGCATTTCTTACCCTAAGCTTGGTTTATATGTCATTTATTATGACTTAACGGACCAACCCACATTATACCAACCAGTCCAGGAATTTTGTTCATACTTGGTGAACTGCTTGGTTTTGTACCACATACCACAACAGCAGAAGACCCACAGCTTTGGCTCCTGTAACCCCTAGAGCCCTGAGTGACAGCTGCCACCATGAAGGCTGGGCAGTGCACTGCAGCAACGAGAACCCCCCATGCTAGCACAGGAACAACAGGTCCCTTTCCCCTTGCCACAAACACCACAGAGCCATAAACGACACCGTATGTTTCTCAGCGCTCAATACCAAGAGGGTGTCAGGGTTCGGGCAATGCCCACCGACACCTTGCTGGCGGGCCAGGCCCCGCGCCGGGCCGCAGAGGGGCTCTCCGAGGACGCGGTCCCACCCAGCACTGCACCATTTTAAGCCGGCAGGGAGACGCACGCGAGACCGGGATCGGGTCAGGGCCGCGCTCGCCGCCTCCCGCCCGGCAGAGGCACCCGGGGCCACGGGGGCTGTGCGGGGCCGCGCCCGCCGCCAGCCCCTTCGCGCCGCAGCCGCCGCACCCGCGGCCCCACCCGCGGCCCCGGGGCCCCGGCAGCCGCGCTCAGCACCACGGACAGCGGCGGCAGGCGGCCGCCTCCCCGCCGGGCCGGGGCCGGGGCCGGGGCCACCCGCCCGTTGCCGCACCTTTCCGGATGAGCTCCTCGCTGTCCGGCTCGTAGCCCGCGCGGTGGCAGCGCCTCCAGAGCCCCGAGACGGTGGAGTTGAAGCGGCGGCCGCAGTGCGAGTCCAGAGCGGCGGCGGCGGCGGCCGGGGCGGGGGCCGGGGGTCGCCCGGGCAGCAGGGCCCGCGGGGGCCGGGCGCGGAGCGGCAGGTGCGAGCTGGGCGCCGACATGGAACCGGGCGGGTCGCTGCGCTTGTGGCCGAAGCCGCGGCAGCGCTCACGGTGCCGCCGCGCATCCGTCTCGTACCAGGAGTCGGTGCCGATGGCCACGGCCAGCAGGGCGAGGGCGGCGGCGGCCAGCAGCAGGCCGGAGCCGCTCAGCGCCTGAGCCGCGGCCGCCATCTTACCGCGCCGGGGGCGGCAGGGGCGGGCGCTTCCCCTGCAGCCCGGCTGGGGGCCTCCGCCCGCGGCACCGCCCCCGGAAGGGAACCGGGGCCAGCGGCCCCCGCTCCCGGTGCCGGCCCGCGGCGAGGTCAGTCCTGCAGCGGTGCAGCCTCCGGGCCGCTCCGGACGCGGCCTCCGGGGGGTTCTGGGGCCGCCCGCCGCCTCCTGCCGCCAGAGCGCCCGGCGAGGGGCTCCCGCTCCGCGGCACGAGGCCCCTCGTGGCCCGCGCGCGGGGCAACGGCCGCGCCAACGGCCAGCAACGGCCCGGCCGCGCGCGGCGGAGCGGCCTTGGCGGGGGCGGCAGCTGCGGGGCCGCGCGGGGCCGAGCGCCCAGCGGGGCCCCAGCCCGTTGCCTCTTGCCTCGGGCTCGCCCCCGCGGCGCCGGCGCCGCGCCCCCGGGGGGCCGAGGGCGGGGGTCGGGCCGGCCAGCAGCGACGCGCCCCCGGATCAAGGAGTTAACGCCGTCTGGGGCACCAACCGCGCCGCAGCGGCGTGTGCTGGCTTCGGGGTTACTGTCTCTCCTCAACCCGCCGTTACCAGTTAATGGAAGACAAGCTGAACATTGTCAATCTACTTTATGCCATGGGACGCAGGCTAGATCCAAGCCATTAGTTAAATGCAGCGTTTCCAAGGGCAAGAAATCCCTTCTGATCCAGCTTGTTCTATGGGACTTGTTCCTGCAGCTGCTGGACCATCAGCCCCCAAAAGCCAGTTGCTAGGGCATCATCTGCTCAGTTCTGCTCTCCGGACAAAACGATCTGGTGATATGGTAAAGTTTAAATTACAAATAGTAATGCCCAGGTTTAAAATCCTTAGTTTTGTTTGTTGAAAGCACTTTGAATTATTTCCCAGGAGCAACTGCTCAGCTGTAGGAGATGGAGCTGCACGCCCTGCCTGCTCTCTCGGCCACACAGAGCACAACTTGAACACCCTCCGCAGTGCTTCTGCCAGGGACCCTGCCCAGAATAGGGCACCACCTCTCTTCCCAGAGCACTTATGCCTGGTGGAAACATGCAGCAACCACAGACAAAGCTTGTTTTAACCACATTTCAGCCTCATCCTCTTCAGCGGTTTGCACCAGACAGATGGGATCACCATCCATGCAGCTGCACATTCATGCCTTCAAGGCAGACAAATTGAAAGGGCTGCTGTCAAAAGAATTTTTTTACATATACCAACTAAATCAGGTCTTCCACATCATCCACAAGAATGAAAATTTTCAAATACAATCACTGCTCTAGGTAACACGGAAAAATCCTTCAATTATGACAGCTCTTTCCTGGAAAGATCCGAATATTCACATTTCCTAAATCTGCAAGCCTATTATGCCACCCTACTCTCTACACCAGTTTCTCAGACTATAGTTTCAGAAGACAGGGGCTTCGGCAAGGCCATCACTTTAGAAAGTCCCCATGTACGAGAAGACTCCTTCCAATTGTTCTCCCCTCTGTGCTACTGCATTTGTGTCAGAGCCACTCTTTGTGGAGCCTGTCAACCAGGTAGCTGATTAATCCATGTTAATTTTGATTACTTCGGAGAACAAAAAATGGATGGGAGAGGGAGGCTCACAGCATAGCCCTAGAGGCAGAGTTACCAGCACAGCCAGAAAGTGGAGCATGGCGATGCCAGGGGCAGAGGTTCCAAAATGTGAATTGCTGGCAGAGTATTCAGACCATGAAATCATGCTGTCGTGGTTTAACCCCAGCTGGCAACAAAGCCCCATGCAGCTGGTTGCTTGCTCCCCCCTCACCCAGAGGGATGGGGAGGAGAATTGGAAAGGAATGTAAAACTCAAGGGTTGAGATAAGAACAGGTTAATGGGTAAAGCAATAGCTGCACATGCAAGCAAAGCAAAACAAGGAATTTGTTCACTACTTTCCATCGGCAGGCAGGTGTTTGGCCATCCCCAGGACAGCAGGGCTCCATCACACATAACAGTTACTCAGGAAGACAAACACCATAATGCTAGAAGTCCCCCACTTCTTTCTTCCCCCAGTTTATATACTCAGCATGACATCATATGGTATGGAATACCTCTTTGGCTAGCTTGGGTCACCCATCCTGGCTGTGTCCCCTCCCAGTTTCCTGTGCACCTCCAGCCCTCTCCACTGGCAAGGCCCAAGAAACTGAAAAGTCCTTGGCTTAGTACAAAGATTACCTAACAACAACTAAAAACATCAGTGTCCTATCCACATTGTTCTCACATCAGAGCCAAAACACAGCACTGCACCAGCTACTAAGAAGAAAGTTAACTCCACCCCAGCTGAAACCAGAACACATGCTCTTGATCACCTACCCACCTTCATCTTCTTCCAGTTCTTGGGTCATGGCTTTCCTTCTTCTTAAAGAAGGCTTCCAGTAAGAACTGAGAGCCATGTGCTACCATTCAGTATTTATAGGCTGAAAATCTTTCAAATGAAGAGCGGGATAAGACATGCTCTGGAACCTGTGTTTTTGAAGGGTAGAGAAAATCCCTTTAGTCCTTTCTGGGCAATTTCTACATACATTTGATGAGTGTGCCTTTGTCCCACATGGCAGGTAACCAGCTTACTGTTAAGTCATACCAGATAAACACCTTGAGTTTTTTACATTAAAAAAATAACTGATCACAAAAATGTATAGTTGCAAAGCTCTCTGGATAGTCAGTTAGCATGCAAGCTCTCCACTCAAAAAGAAGCCACTCACTTGGTGATGCTTTTTAGACCAGCAGCCAAGAACTATGATCAGCCCACGCTGATCCTGGCCCACAGTGCCACAGCAGCAGGAACAGGAAACTGGATTAGAACCTTTTCTTTCAATTGTGAAAGCCTGAGGAGAAGAAAGGAGGGCAAGGCAGAGCCCAGACTTCCTTAGACAAACTAATGAAATTTGAATTTGTAATTCAAAGAAAAGTAGTTGCTTCAACAAAAAAAACAAACCAACCCACATGGGAAACCATTTGTTTCATCTCTATTGTCTCCACGCAGAGCAGACCAATACAGATGAAGGTGGAAAATGCATAAGAGCAGCTGAAAAATTAGAGCTAGAAAATATGATTCTCTCTGCATTTCCAAAAGTGACAAATATGGTGGAGGGGTGCTCCACTCCCTCCCAAGGCTTTCCATCCCCAGCCTCAGGGCTGATGTAGCAGAAAACTAATGAGCCCCTCCCTCCCCCAAGTCCCCTACTACCTCGTGCCAGGGTATCTTCCCAAGAACAGCAGACTGTACAGGCCTGTTGTAGCAGCCAAGAAAAACTACTCAGAAATTCTTTCTTCAATGTCATCCACTTTGCATTCCTGAATGCTGAGCACAAAATCCTGACTGTGGTTTTCATTCTTGGCAAGGTGCCGTGCTGATGCAACAATGCCAACTCATGGGCACTCACCTGGCAGTGTGTCAGCTTAGATGCCAGCCTCAGTTTGAGAAAGACATCTTGGGAAACAGCAGGCACATCTTTCTGTGCAAACCTGCTTCCTCCAGAGCCCCACTACAGGGTCCACTTAGCTGTGGTCCCCAGGCACGGGGGGAACCCCCAAAGCTAGAGCTAGAGGGTGAGCATACTCTCCCAGTCCCTGCAGGCTAATCAGACTAATCCTCCTCCCAGGAAAGCAGAAAGCAGATGCTAGCTTCAGACATTGTGACAATTAAATGATAGAGGGAGTAGTTGGCAAAGGAAGACAACTTTGTAAAGAGGAATAAAAAAAATTGCACTAAGCCTCCCTTCTTGTTGCAGTGAAACTAGTTACTGATGTAAGCCTGGGGTAAGGAAAGCTGAAAAATTTTTAGGCAGAAGTTCCTGGGCAGAGAGAACTGCAAGCACAAGCTCTCCAGCGCTCTCTGAAAAGTAGGACAGGAGCTGTCATAAGAACAGAACTGTGTCAACAGTTTAGGAATCTCTTAGCAAAGTAAATGCCTCTGCTGTGGGCAGCATACCTGTCTCATTGCTCTGACCCAAATCGCCCTCCCAAGGGACCAGCCCTCTCGATAAGGCCCTGTGCAGACTGCAGAGCTCTACTGATTTACAAAGGCTGTTGAAAGACAGAACTGAGTTGGTGCAACTCACATTGTGGCACCAGTTTTGTGTCCAATGACTCTGCCAATTCAATCAGACCTGGTTTTACACATATTTGAGCAAAGTGAGGATAAGCTCTGCAGAAGGGATGATCTAGTAGTTGTGCACATCTCTGTGGCAACAAAACACCTCTGTGGAATGATGGCCTGGTCAGCCCCATGAGCTAGGATGCAGGAAAGCACTAGAAATGTCATTTATTTTTATGGGTTTCAAATTGCCAAAAAGTTATCCCAAGCTTCACACACACAACAGAAAACTCCTCTTAAAAGCATACTTATTGTCACCCTTTCATATACCTTTGTCTCCTTATTTAGCATACAGCTTTTCTAGATTAATTTTTAAAAATCTTTTCACCAGCAGTTTCACCCTTCCCATTTTATCCTCCCTCCAGTATTCTTTGCCACTGTGCCCCTTCCTTTAAGAGCTGTCAGTATTATTTCTTATCCATTTATCTCCAACGGACTAACTCTACTGTGAGGTAGGAAGCCCAGAAATAGGCTACCATCTATATATTTTGGTTATAGCATGCTCTTAAATAGTCTACACTGAACAAGGGAAAAGCTAGGAGTTATCAGCTGCTGACCAGGAGTCTACACCTCAAGAGAGCTCTGAGATGGTGCAGGGCAGATGGTGGGTAAGCTGGATCTCGAGAGCAGGCTCAGAGCCATGTTCAGCTAATGGTCATGAGGAGAGGGAGCTCAGTCACCACAGCTACATGGCTTTCCTTCCAGATGGTAGTATGGCAATAGAAGAAACACTGACCATTTTCCAGATACACAGTTAGGCTGTGCTGGCTGTTGGAGTGATTAGGGCTGAGGCAAATGATCTCCAAGCTGAGCCATTTAATTGTAGTGACATCTTTAAATGCCTCAAGCTTTTGGCTCAATTTCAACAGAAACAAACAGGAAATAGACCAAAGAGCAGGACTGCTGAGGCTAATACTACCTTTAAAAAAAACTGATGTCAATGAAAAGCTGGGATCAAGTTGGAAAGGGTCCTTTCCCCTCTATCTCATAGCACCATTAACTTCTTATGGGTAGGGAGTTCTGGCTAAAGCCGTTAGTTTATTGTTGCTTTGCTATCCCTGTTCTGCCTGCAGCCCTTAGAGTGGTAGGAAAAGTCCTTTCTCTTCATCACCTACAGGAATTGCCTCTGTTTTTTTTTCACACAGCAGCTTGGGAGGTGCAGCTCCATCAGAATGAACCAAATGAAACATTGTTCATTCACTGTGGAGTGGTTGTTCATTTCTGCTCACTGTATCTTTTGCTCCATAAAAAAAAAAACAAAAACCAAAAACAACCAAACAAGAAGAAAAACCAAAAGCCCTGACGTGTGGATTTTTGCAGAATAAAATTAGTTGTATTATAAGATGCATTTACAACTCAGATAAGCGCTCTGGGTTTTTCTTGTTTTCTTCCTTTTTTATTATTACAAAGAAATAGTTTCACAAGGCTGTCTACTAAGTGAAAGACCATGCCCTCATTTCGAACACTTCTTTGAAATACTGAAAGTCTTGGGAATTGGTGACTGTTTTATTACAGGAGCTGTCAACCAAAGCTTTCAAAAGTGACAAGTGATTTCTATCCCCAGGTGAAAAAAACTTGAAAATAAACAGTTTTCAGACAGTGCTGTGTGTTCACTTTGAGAAAAAGATGCCCCTTTAAAACATCTCCTGTTGACTATTCAAGAATTCGGGAATCCAAACCAATTAGTCCTGATCCATAGTTATAAATGACTATAGCACATGTTCCCAAAGGTACTTAGGCAAGCAACTCTGAGTCAGTGGCAGTTAGGCACCTAAATATCTTGTGGATCTCATTTTGAGCATGCACCACCAAATCCATCAGTATTGTAGCCACACTAATGGAATTAAAGAAAATAATTTAACACAGAACTACGTTGGCAAGCATTTTGAGTAAAAGGAGGTGATGGAATAAGAGAAGGTTCTGTAACCATCGAGCTAGCTGTCTGCACAGACAGCGGTAAAAATGGACTCCATTGTAGAGTTCAGAGGTAGTGCAAAAGAGTATGTCTGTGGTGCAAGTTTTCTGAATGCCAAGCTGGAACTAAGAGTAACTTGGTTATAAAAATGTTGACAGAAATTTGACTCTACTAACATTAGATGCCACTAAATATATAAACAGGCGTGGAAGTTTGCTATTACAGGGCCTTGCTAGATAGATTAATAACTTGCCTTTGCCAATGTTGTACTTGATATTTCAAGGAGAAACATAATACAGCTAATTCTATTTTCTTCAGCATCTTCCAGCTGCGCATCTGAAAACACTCTACTAGCAAAAGTGAATCACGGAAACCTTTTAGAATAAATATTATTATGGCCATTTACAGATGAGGTAATAGGTGTATAGAATGGTATAGCATCTCATCTAATTTCATGAGGATCCTGAATACAGTGAAAAATTAAAATGAAATTTTTAAAGCCCAAACACTTAATAAAAAAAGAGGGCAAATTTATGACATAAGAACTCAGACTGGTATACTGAAAAATATTGTTGTTAAAGAAATAATATAAGAATCAAGACATACACATACCTGTTACTATCGTTTTGCTTGGTAAAAATGTACATCTTATTCCAGCAGTTTATCCTATACAAAATCTTTGCGTAAAACCACCCTTCCTCTCAATTACCACAAACGTCTATAAATTATACATGTTGGCTCTTTGGGTTAAAAATCAGCATTTCATAATACTTTCTGGCAATATAGCAGCATCCTTTAATTATAATAGATATCTCATTCTTGATTTAGTAACAGTCCAAAAAGAATAAATCACAAAGGCTTTTTAATTTTCCATTTTGTGTAATTACAGAAATCTATACCTGTCAGCTTATCCTTGTATGTCAACTGCCTTTTTCTTACTCCCGTAATTCTCTTTGTCTTTTCAATCTTCATTCCACTGTCTCGAGAAGCAGTGGCCAAAACTGAACGAAACACAGATATGTTCATTAAAGATCTATTATAATTTTAATTACAAAGCAAACTTTTTTGCATTATCTTCCATGCTTTTCAACATTGTAGTGCATTTTGTTTCTCTCATAATTGGGTATAAAGACATACACTGAAGGCAAACTACAGAAAATCCGGGATCCTATTGTTTCCCCATTTCTTGTAGGAAATTCCCTGAAGCGCTGAAATCAGTACTTACTTAAGCTGTGACAAACTCTAAAACAAATAAGGTAATATTTAGTATTTGACCCTTCAATGTTTTTTTCTGCTTCAGAGGTGTGGCATCTTCATGCCAGATAGGACTTGCCTGGTTGTGCTTCACTCTGATTTGGGATGGATATTTAAACAAGTGGGATTTTTTCTTTGTTTATGCAATGAACACAACTCAACAAGTTTTGAGACACAGTGGACAGGTGCTTTGTGCGTGAAAATTCTCTAAGATTGTGGCTGTTTGTCACAAAGTTTTCCAAGATGAATAATATTTGAGGTTTGGCTTTAGGAATGATATAATTAAACATCTATTTTTGGCCTACTTTACCCTCTACCATGACATTCATTATTCATTAATCAGGGGTTAGTAATAAAAGGCAGTCAACTTCCTTTTGTTAGTAGTTCTGATTCACACATAGTGGTACAAGTAAATCCAGCTGTTGCAAACATTGGATACACATCAGTCTGATAACCCATAGCATCTTTAGAGCTGGAGAGGCTGCCATGGGAACTGCCAAAAGTAAACCAATAGAGCTATATGTTTCGTTATTTTGGAGAAACAGGTTTTCAGATCAGTAACACTGCAGCAGCCACGACACAGAAAACTCAAGCTAGTTACCAGTAATGTAATCCTCAAAACCTACTGAGATCCAAAAGACATTGGAGTGAAATCTTCAAATGAAAAGAAAATTGTCGGTAGCAAAAAAAAAAAAAAAGACAGTCTACCTGTACTTTCAGCAAATGTAACAATTTTTCTTACACACAAAGCAGCAGAACTGACATGGCTGAACTACCCTCATCATCATGTGTATTTTGTAAATCAAAGATTTTTGCTACAGTCTTGTCTTGTACTAAAAGAACCATTTTTTTCCCAGTCATTTCCAAAGCAACAAGAAAAATATATCTATATATCTAATGTATATATATATTTGAAATATAGACAATATATCTATATGTCTGCAAATCTAAAGACAACAGTCTTAAAGGGAGCCTTGCGTTTACCTCCATCTTGTTTTGATCATAATTGCTTTGGTCTGTGTGCGACCTTCCTTCTCAGATATTTTATCCCACCTAAAAATTTGCTAATGTTGTTAAGGCCAAGAACAACTGAGGCTATTTAAAACTTGTATTAAGCTTTAATCAATCAAGTAACTTGTGTCTTAAATGGCTATCTCCTCGATCCCTAGAACTGGAGATTGATTAACAAACACCAGTAGAATCAAATTACTACACCTCCAGTAAAGGGAATAGAAATTCCTTCCCCATAACTTCTGCTGAGGTGGAAAGAACCTGCTAGATTTTCTAACTCGTGGTATTAATGTATAGTTTACTGGGTACTTACTGAATGGAGTGTTTCCTTATGGTTGTTGGGTATTTTAGCCTTTCACAGATGAAGGTGAGGACACTGGTCCTTATCAGAGAGAGAGAGCTTATGAAGTTCTGCAACACAATGAAGTTTCTCCAGAAATCCTTCCATCGTTCTGAGAAAACTGAAAAAAGGAAAAGAGAATTGTATGGGGGAGAGGAACATGACTAGCCATAACCAAGCTACCAAGCTCAAGGTTATACCAATAACTAGAAAGTTGTGAATATGTTATCTGTCATCTAGAAAGGAGGTGGCAGGTAGTGACAGGCCTGCTAGTTGACCTCAGCACTCTTCAAGGATATATTTTAAAGAAAGCAGAAACTAAGGGCACGTGGAAGTAATTAGTAAATGCAATAAAACCTATTAGGTTTTAATTAACCACATAGAACCTGAGAGGTTCTTGAGATGCACTTAGCTAAAAGGCGCCAAAACTGTTTTTCTTGATAGATAATCTATGAGGATTGGAGAAAGGTTACTGGTGATGATCCTGGAAGACTTTTTATACTTTCACAGTACATTTTGTAAAATAGCTAACTGTGCATATTTATAATGTAGGGGATGTGGGAATGACAGAAATTGGAAGGTATTGCCAATACTGAGAAGGAACAGATTATAATTTGGAAGGTATTTATTAGTACTGCAATTTTTTGTGGTACAGATTAGAACACAATTAGTATTAGTAGCACCAAGTGCAAAGGCGTGCACTGGAGGACAAAGAGTAAATATTATTATGAACAGTAGATGACACAGGAGGAAAGAGACATAGGAATATTAATTGAACTTGGGAAGTCTTGGAAAATAAAATTCATATGAATCAGGTAAACATTTCTAGCAAAGAATTTATTAGAACATATGAAGGAAAACATGAACTGGGGTAATGGGAATCCTAACTTCTGAAAAGTGAATAGAAAAGCATGAAACTAATCGTGGTACAACATTCACTGAGTATGTACTGATCATTAATTTAAAGGTTTCTAGCCATATAAGGAATTGAATTTTTGAACAAACTTTTAAAGAGGGCTGCAAGAATGACTGCATACAACTTTTAAGACAGAGATTCAACAGCTTATGGAAAAGATTTATATGATAATGTTGTCTGTCATTAAAGAAACCGTTATAACACATAGGACTTCTCCCTATGCTAGTCCTGTTATCCTTTATTTCTATGCCATATAACCGATTTGTGTATTCAGAGTAAATTCAATGCTTTCTAGTCTTGTGCGAAATTGCTATAATCCATTACCTATATTTATGTTTAATATCACTGGCCCAACTGGCTTCTGTGACATTAGATTAGGGATAAATATTATTCCTTTTAGGCTTCATCCATATCTGCAGTTTAGATATTTATTATTCAAATGGTTGATGTAATTTCTGTTTCTATTGATGATAAGCACAGTGCAAAAAGACTTACCCCGAAAATGCAGACAAGTGCACTAACTCTAAGTGTCTCCATTTTTACTACCAACTATGAATCACATTAAAGTGATTTAGACTGCAGCCTACTCAGGCACCTGAATCAGTGTATGCAAGGTCACACAAGTCACTGACAAAGCTATAAACAGACCCTGAGCATCCTGACTGTTGTGCTTGTGAAACATCCACAAAAAGAAGTCCCTTTCTTTTCTGATGCATGTAATGTGTTAACAGGAAGGGAAAAAAAAGGTTTTATGCCAAATTTTAAACCAGCAAAATTCAGGTTCTGTCTAAATCTGAACATGGATATTCCTGAAATCTTATGAAGTCAGTAAAAACACACAAATTTAGTAAGTAGCAGACGTTTCGCTTGGAATATAACTTTTAGCTGAAGGAAAGTCCTAGACAATATAACAGAAAGTACTTATGGCAATTCTTCCTAAGATATTTTTTTTTTTAAAATTAATGAAATGATTCCAAAGAGGAAATACTCCTAGAGGATTTAATTGCAACAGTTAAACTTCACACAGTCCTGCCATTTTCATGCCCATTACTTTCCTTCACACATAGCTGCAAGTGGTTAACATGACCAAAATTGCTATTACTCATGAAACACAGTATGCTAGAGATTTTTTCGGTCTGTTTTCTTCATCTTTCAGTATGCTTAAACACACAGGCAATGTCATTACAGTTCCTTCTTAAATGGAAATAAACCCCCTAAACTGTTCCAGTTGGGAATTTAAGTCCTTTTCTAGCCAAACCGTATTTCACATTCATGAAGATACTGAAAAATTATCAAAGTGCTGTGGAAAATCACAGTATATCTGTACTGTCTTTTGTAGGCAATTCTAAAGCTGCCCTCAAGAATTCCTCTTCTTGATCTCAACAAAGCTGAAGGAACCCTCTTCAGCACATAGGGTTCCATTCTTTTCAGGTATGTGCATGGATTAATACACTGCCAGGCAAGCCTGAGCATGCTGCGGTAGCTGCATAGAAGGTAGACGGGCCACACAAAGTGCCACACTGACATTCTTGTGTCTGCTGCCACAGGCTGAGTAGACATTGACAATCCATCTCAGCCTAAGCAGGAATAGCTTCACTGGATTTAATGGAGTTGTATCATTTATGTATGTCTAATCTGAGTCCTAATTTCCTGATATTAACTGAAATATTAAAAACATGGTTTCATCCTGTATCTCATTAATTACTATGAGTAAGCATTTCTGTGTGGCACAATAGGTAAACCTATCAGAAAATAAAGCATTTCTTACGTCTAGACAACAGAGTTATGACATTTATATAGATTTTTCCCTTTAAAATTCCAGTTATTCCATTAGTTACTGCAGTCTGCATTCTTTAATACCTAATAGTTCAAGTAATGAGAAAACAACAGCCTGCAGCAGCTGTAATAAAGGACAGTTTTTCACATACAAGCTTCCTGTCTACAAACTTTCATAGGAACAATAGATAAACAGAAAATGACACAGTGTAAGAATAAATATAAGCAGAACTTGAGTCACCCCAGCTACTAGGTTTTACATTACGGCTGAGAATAACATCTTACACAATTTAGAGAGGTTTCTTCCTAGCCACATTTAAAAATACTCTTGTGTCACAGGGATACATGCATTGTAAGACTCTGTATAGATCTGAAGAGAAAGAATAGTTGTACAGAGTACACCTGCACAGCAGCTTCCTGAAAGGGTTTTAGTAGTTGTTATTCATACTGCAGGGGAGACTTTTTCTTCTAAGCTGATAGAGTATGACAGTTTAACGCTGTGTTCACTACATATGTCTACCGTTTCCCTCATCTTCCTTACCACATTCCCTCTTCCTTTAAGTTAGCTCCCTCATTGCATTCTAAATTACAAGGTCTTAAAAACTGCAGTTTTTAAGACATGGACCATCTCCTCTGAATTGTTTCTGCATCACCTTTCCCGCTGGAGCCCTAACTTTTTACAAAAGGCTTTGAGTATTGCTGCCATCATACACACAATAACAAAACAACCACATGCATTGCCATGAAAAAAGGGAGAGTCTCCAGTCCTGCCAGAACACATAACTTTCTATCATTATAAAGTTGCAATGATATTTCAAGACTGTACATGATTTTAGTAATGTCAAGAACTGTATGACCAAAGAACATGCAGCAAACAGGAGGCAGAAAAGAACCTACCATTCCTCCTGTACAAATATGTTTGGGGTTTTTTTATTTTTAAAAAAACTGTTTCAGTAGTTACTAAGTCTTCTTTTTTTCACCTCACACCATCTGCATGAGAGCTACTCCAGTTGTTCAACACAAGAATTTCCTAAGTGGGTAGCAAAAAACCATGGAGAGACAGCCTGTTTAAATACGTGTAGAAAGCACTGTCTCCTCTGATCTTTCAGGGAAATTATTTTCTTTCCAGATAACGGTGTAGGAACGGATTGCTAGGTTAATGGTCTGAATGTGCCAGCTGCAGACTGCTGCAAGTCAGCGGCAACTTGCTGTGAGCAGCAGCAAGGGGCTTGGAATGCTGACACCACAAAAGCCACAGGCAGGTGACAAACCCCCACTGAGAAAGGGCACTGATGCCAAATAAAAACTCAAGTAAACCCAGAAGATTTATTTCCATCATAAAGTGTGAGGGCTTTTCTAGAATACTTTGTGAATATGGTGTGCAGGTCTAGTGGTGGACTTGGCAGTGGTATGTTAACGGTTGGACTTGATGATCTTAAAAGTCTTTTCCTACCCAAACAATTCTATGATCCTATAACTCTGTTTTCTGCCTGCATATGTAGGCTTACTTTGATAGACAGCTGTAAGGAAAAGCAAGCTTGAAAGAAATCAATGGCTTGAAATAAGCAAAGACTCTCCAAAGAAACACAATTTGAATTTTCCAGTGTACATACAAACTTTTTTCCAAGAAAGCCAAATCTCACATATGCAGAGTTCTGACATTATGAAGAGACCTCTGTCCCAAGTGAGCAGGTAACTGTTTGAAGTCCTGCCAGACACACAGTACTTTTTCAGAGGAAAATTGTCCTGTCTGTGGGCTAAGCGTGCAAAAGAAAATGGGCATTATATGGAGTATTCCTTTTTTTGAAATATTTTTCCCTAATGATTTTTTTTCTTCCACAAAAATAAACACTACCCTGGGCTGAAAAATTCTGTTTTGTTGCCATCAGTATTAACTGTACATTTTCATAGCAGTTAGGTGCCTACATTGGATGATACACAGAACAGAGGTAGTAGGCAAGAAGGTGATAGTTCTGTAAGTCCATGTCAGGGCAGGGACAGATACGCATCTATACTTGCAAATGTGACACTCATATTCCTGCTGCTTTCATTCCCGCCCTGTGTAGGTACATTTTAAAACCATGTTCTGCTGTAATGCATTCCAAGGAAAAGAGGAAAATGCCCTGCTGAAAAAGACACCCAACAACGTTAAATGCTGTTTGGTCTTTTTCAAATTGGGAAAAGAAAAATCTTACAGGTTTTATCATGCTATTTCTTCACCCACTGTGGTAGGCTCTCTGCAGTAATCTGTGTTCTTTATTTCTGTACTTGTTTTGATGGATCAAAGTCCAGGACTCATTCAATTTTTGTTAAGGCTTATTTTTATTTAGTACGTGTTACAGAACTTAATGTGTTAGCACATAGCCATAGATCTGGGTTACTTTTTAATTACACTTAGAATATATATACTTTCCCAGATCAAAGGGAGCCAAAGGCCAAAGGACTATAGGTCAGACCAGTTAGAAACACATAAAGCTTTGGTATGTGTTGCCATTGGAGGTGAAAAATTTCAGAATTAGGACATCTCTAGGAGGCTGTGGCTGCTGATTGACAGAGAGAACGAGTGGAAATTGCTGCATGCCCTCAGTGTTGCCTAGAAACCAGGAGAATAGTTGTGATATATTTCTAAAAATGCTCACTTACATTTGGGTGTTTTAATTAACTACATGGTGGGAAAAAATTATAGGAACAATAGGAGGACACTATGAGAAAACCATCATTTGGGTTGGACAGAACAGCCTTCTTACTGCACACTGCACACTTACTTGGGTACTGCACACTGAGAATTCAGAAACCTGAAATTCAGAATTCAGATAATGAAACAAAGAAAGTATTTTAAAAGTACAAAAATATTATTATGAGCTCATTTAAAAATGAAAAAAAAAAGAAAACAGAGAAAAGTGTTTTCTGTGGCATGATCTCTGCAGCCAATAGTGAGTACTACACCTGATGGTTAGAATACCACATAGAGGTGAGAATCTCATGCACTTACGTTCTAGTATCTTCAGGTATCTGAAATGGAAACTGTTTTAAGACTGTCTCTACTTATACAATCTACAGATTTAACTATTTAGATCACATCAAAGACTAAACCAGAGACCCTGAAATGCAATAACTACGGTAACTAATTTCCTGAAGCCCTTTCCCCAGATCTCTGATTTCACAACGCCATCAATAATCTGCTGCAGAGGAATGAAAAACAAAAAAACTGTTGGGCTGGGCTTTCTGGATTTGTAGGTTTTGCATGGAGGAGTGAGAACAGATACTCTTCATGACATTGCCCTCACATCCAAGACACCTAAGAGAAGATGACAAAATGCTATAAAAAAGGTAAGGTGTTTGTGGCATCACAGTTGACAGTAGCTGAAATGCCATGAGAATAGACACTTTATAAAAAAAGTATCGAGAAAGACAGAGGACCAGCAAAGGATGGAGGATCAACGGGTTTCCAAGGCATATATTCCCTCTCCTGACCTCTCCCAGACGAATTTAACACAGACTACATTTATAGATTATTTTACAGAAAACAGAATGCCAAAACGATTGCTATAATGCAAAGCACAAGAATTAAGGCCATATCCAAAGAGTACTTCATATAGCTAATGGGAATATCTAAAATTTTAAGGGAAATCACAGGCTGAGCACCAATGGCTAGGAGTTAGCAGGACATTTCAGCTAATGTTCAACAGTCGACTGCTTAAAATATTTCTGAGGCTTTTTGCAGAGTCTGCGTGAAATACTGGGGTAGATAAACTACAGGTTTCATCTGGCATGAATGTTTGTGTGACTTTCTGGGAGCTTTGGATGAGGCAGAAATAAGTGAAATTGTTTTAAAATACCATCCCCTTGATGTTGCTACGATTTTGAGCTATATTCAAACTATTTTTCCTAGCACGTAAGGAAGGGTAGAAATCACATTAAAAAACTGTATTTACCCTGTAATTAGCAATTTCTAGGTGGTGAAGGGTAATGTTCCCCCGGCTGGGATGACACGTGGCCATGGCCTTTTCACATGAGGCTGTGGCTGGGAGCACAGCACCCCTGGCCTGTTGGGGAGAACAAGTGTCACAAAATGTGCACACAGAGGGATTTCTGGCAAAAATCCCATGAGACTGCACGTTAAGGGAGACAGCAGCCTGCCTGACAAAAAGTAAAATATAAGCCTGTTGCTTCTTCAAACAGTTGAAATCCAACACATCAGCACGAATGCATTCACCACTGGTGCGATCAAACGCTGCTTTTCCAAAGTTTCCTTTTGCAGTTCATTTCTAAGGTGCTGTTTATTTTGAATTTCTTCAGTGCAACGCACGGGGAATGCTCCAGGCCCTCAATCTGCCATTCGCTCGTCTGAAACAGGAGTAATTTGCCTCAAGCCACCCCCTGGCAGCCATTATTGTTCGGCTTCCTGTCAGGTTACAAGAACAACTTCGCGTTGGCGGGGGAGAGCTGTCGCCTGGCCGCGGCGTGCCGCTCGAAGAGCCGCGCTGGGACAGAGCTTCGCCGGGGCCAGGCGCGGAGGCCGCACGGCGCGGAGGCCGCACGGCGCGGAGGCCGCACGGCGCGGAGGCCGCACGGCGCGGAGGCCGCACGGCGCGGAGGCCGCACGGCGCGGAGGGCCGCACGGCGCGGAGGCCGCACGGCGCGGAGGCCGCACGGCGCGGAGGCCGCACGGCGCGGAGGCCGCACGGCGCGGAGGCCGCACGGCGCGGAGGCCGCACGGCGCGGAGGCCGCACGGCGCGGAGGCCGCACGCGCTCCCGTAGCCACGGCAACGCCGGAGGCGGCCGAGCCAGGCCCCGCGCCCCGCCCCGCCCCGCCCGCCCGCAGCGGGGGCCGAGCCGCCGTTGCTGCCGCGCGTAGCGCCGGCCTGCGCCGCCCCTCCGGGCCCGGCGGGAGCATGGGGCTGAGGATGGAGAGCGGCAGCAGGCGGAGCCAAGGTGCGGGGGGCTCGGTGGCGGCTCCGCGGCCGAGCGGGGGGCACAGGACGGGTGGGGCGGGGGCTGCCTCTCGGTGGGGTGCGCTGCCGCCCGGCTCTCCCCGTCCCGGCCGGGCCCCGGGGCTGGGGGCGGGCGGCGGCTCCCTCTCCCGCGCCGGCGTGTGGCGGCGGGCACGGCGGCGCTGCGCGGGGTGGAGGGCGGGTGTCGGGCACGGAGCGCGCTGCGGGGCTGCCCCGCCGCGGTCACGCAGCCGGCGCTGAGGGGGCTCGGGGTTTGCTCCGCCGGCACTGGGCGAGGCTTGGCAGCCGGGGCTGGGAAGGGTTACGCGTCAGACCCTCGGAGGCTGTAACTCCCCTGGAAACGTGGCCTTACGTTGCCCAGCGGACACCGTCACCACCCGCCAGCCTGCGTGCGGCAGCGGTGTTCGGTGCTGCTGCGGGGGCTCCGGCTGCCGGTGCCGGCCGCCTCCCGGCCGGGGCCCGCGTCCCTGCGCGGGGCGGCGGCGGCGTTCGCCCTCCCCGGCGCTGCGGTGCGGGGGCTGCCCGGGGTGCAGGACGTCGCTGCCATGGCGTTTGGCTGTAGAGCCAAGATTTTCGGTGTGGTGGGGTTTTGATACAAGTGTAATTGAAAAATAAAAGACTCAAAAGCTTTGAAGGTCTTATAAAGTGATTCCTGACCCGGATTTAACCAGCTCTGGACTGCTCTTGTGCTCTGATCCTGTGGGTGATCTTAGGGGCATTTGTTACTCATGGCAAAAACAGGCATAAACATGCATGTTTGCACTGCCCAGCTCCGGCTCTTGGAAAATTCCGAAAATATTTTTAGATCTGAACTAATGACATGCGTAATGTAAAGCAGTGGTAGGAATTGTTCAGTGCTGCGCTGCGATGCCAGGATCGTGGATTGCTGCACAGGTCAGATCCTTTGAGGTAACTCTGTGCTTTCATGTCGCATCTTGGTGTCAGTTCCAGCCTTTGGAGAGTGGCAGGTGTCACTCCAGAGGATACCGTATATCAAAGTAGAGTCTGGACATGAATTCTAATAATACATGGCTATATGAAAATCAGAGCAAAACCTAGTGTCTTGTGCATCCTGGTTTTATGCTGTTTTATGTAGCGTGAAGGCAGTTTTATTACAAATTTATCCTTTTTCTGACTGTTCTTATTTTTGATTCCCAGAATATTTTTGTAGACAGTCAGAAAGCAGACTGATGGTCTGTTGACCATAAAATGAAAATAAATAGGATGCAAGATCTAAATTGCCTTCAGGTTGCAGCAAGCTTTGCAGGAATGACTCCTGTTTAAAAAAAAGAAAAAGTTCAAAAGTAGGAAAGAATGAATGTGTGCCTGTTTACGCAGGAAGCTATTGCTTGTCTGTGTAGGAGGTTATTCCAGAGTCAGTAGTAGGTGAATGGGGAGCCCAATGTCTCATTTCGCAGACATACAGGAAGAATCCTTATGACAGCAGGGATTAGCACAGGCAGCGGTAACTAATTCCTTACAGTGAACTAACCTAGAAATCTGTGTGCAAGCTCGGCAGAACAGCCATTGGATTGCTTGCAAACAGTTCATGAGAGGCAGAACACATCATGTTTGTGGTTTGTCTGTAAGACAGTTGTATCCATGCACTGTCTATCCAGAACCTGATACAGAAGAGGAGGGATACCCTATCTCATGCCCTGGTGTACTCTGTGCAGAGTTTCTTGTTTGGTCTTGGCCTTGTAAAGAAAGAACCAAAATTTTATGTTTGTGTTGTATCAGAGTTTCTGTTTTCTCTAGTTAGAATGCTGAGCAAAAAGAAGTTTGGTGGGGTTTTTGCTGATGTATTAGACTATATAGGATTTACCTGTAGGTCTTTTCAAAGTTCAAATAAGGCTGAGATTTTTTCCCCAGAAAAATATTGAAGAATTAATCCTTTAAGTTTTTCCTTAAATTCCAGGTATAAACCTCCAAGTCATTTACTGTAGTAATTTCAGAAGTTGGTTAATATAGCTGCAAATTTATGGTATGACCTCAAATAATCTGAATACTGCAATTCTAAACCACCTGTGTTGTTTAAGTCTAGTCTTCTGCATTGGGATGTGTAATTCCCACAGCCAGTGATTGGCGCATACCTGAACAGCAGCAAAATGGTATGCTTATTGTTAATCAATGACACATTTGTGTCACTTTTATCTTACAACAGTGAGGGAGTTGTCATTATTGCTGCATGGAGGCTGCTGTTAGGTTTAGGCAGTTTGCACAGGCTTCAAATATTCTAAAACAAAATTAAAATACTTTGCATATTTACAGACAACACCATGTTACTTAGATTTTTTCTGCATTGCAGGAAATCTTTGCACTAATCTGACTGGAGCTGGAAGGGTGTTAACACACATCTGTGACTTCCAAATTCCTTTTTTTTCTTTGTATGGCTTCATTTGCCACTTGAACAATTTTTTTTAAACTCAAGCGTTGGTTGGTGATACCAAATTATTTTTCAGAAGCTGAAGTTGCCTTTGAACCAGCAGGGAAGTTGAAAAAGAATCTATTTGTATCTTCAAAAAAGAAGGGTGTTTAGAAGTTATGTTTGAAACATAGTGGTACATGTTAACTGAAAGTGGGGAGAAAAATAACGTCTTTAACTTTTTACCATATTAAAACCTTGGCTCAGCAAATCACTTACAATGGTTGAGTTTAGGCGCTTAGTGTGACTTAACGCCATCTTTGTTCAGCAAATAATTTAAATTTGTAATAGGAGTTAAGTACTTGATTAGTCCCATTTTACTTGAAGATGTCTTCTGTGCTTCAAGTAAAATATGTGCTAAACTAAACAGGATTCCAGTCATTAACCCCTTAGTTATTTTGGTCCAGATTATACCCCACAACTTTCTCTGAAGCACAGTGGATCAAGGTTTCTCTGCTCCCCATTCGGGGTGAAGCCAGCTGTGCATTAGAGTTTTGCAAGTGCATTTTCAATTAGAAATACGAGAGGGTGGAAGTTAATAACACTAATGAGAGGCACCTTCCTTGTAGGCACAGATAATACAAAAGAGGGTTTTTTTGTTATGTATAGAAGAACCTAAATATAGTGTATCTATACATTTAGACATGTACGTGTATTTTATCTGTTGGTCAGTTTGACACTAGATAGTGACACACCTTCAAAATGCATGTTCATGGGATGACATAACGTTGAGTCTCATGTAGTAGTAGAAGTCAGCATATACATTTGTCATGTAGGACGTGCTCGTGAGCTGGTGTTCTAGCAGCCTTGAACCAGAGCACCATTCCCACAGGAGAGTTATTACAGCACATGGTAGCATACGCTTCTGATTACCTTGTGCTGGCTTGCACAGGCACAGCTACCCACTGAGCTCAGGGCAGTAACCTTTTAAGACAGAAGTTTCTAAACTGTGATATGAGTATTGATAGCTGTACACATCACTTGAAAGCAGCATATGGTCACTTTAGGAACGCCATCCCTCACGTGTCCTTCTAGAAAACTGGAATCTGCCAGTGCCACTGCTAACTGTAGAGGTGCTGCCCAAGGAAATGATCATGGGACCCACTTAGTTCTGTTGCTTCTGCCAGCAATTCGTATCTGCTGTCACACACGGCCATTTGTTTCTGCTTTTGGAGTATGAATAGAGTAGTAACCTGCATCTAAAACTTCCCTTACAGGTCATGTGAAACCTGTAGCTAGGAAAATAATGATGTATTTTTCAAGAATTTTCAAGAATTACTTCATCAAATATGATTCAATCAGCATATTTCAAGGCTACTATTTAATTAGATTTCTTAAATTTATCAGAGGAGGGTTTGACTCTTGAAACTGAAATATAATTTTGGTTGCATTGTTTTAATTTATGCATAATACTGTTAAATTATTAGTTGTAAAGGACTGAGAGACCTCTTGGGCATTAGGAGTAGGAGTAAAGAAGAGCTTTTGTGTAATCCAGCATAGTAAGTGTATAAATAGCACCCATCTAATTAATGGCTTAGAACATTATGTATGGTGCATATGTCAGGGAGTGATACTTTGTATCATTTTCATCTTACTTTGCCTCTGACACAAATGATCCCATGCAAAATTCAGATGGAACATTTGGGACTTTATTTCAAAATTGGGGTATTATAGCTTCTTGGGGCTTTATTCATCCGTCCTTCAGAAAATTTAGAAAATAATAACTATCTTTTTTCCTCTGGTGGTTTCTGACACTTCTTAACAAATCTTAAATGTGATTCTGTTAAAGGCAGCTTCACATCTAAGATTTTATACTCTCAGAATTGATAGGAGTTTTGTTATCACTGAAACCAGAAATGAGTCCAAGAGGTTTCTGTTTCACTTGCATGAACAGGGAAAAATTATGGGTGTGATTATGCAGGGCTCAGTTTTTCCCCACCGTAACTTTCAAATAATATGGAATGCTATCTGCATTCTGAAACCAGCTAAATCTAAAGCCATTTTGAAGGTCCCTCATGGTTGCATAGGTGTGGCAGAAAAGCAGTGGAGACGTGCCATGTTTTAACCTGTTCTCCTAAAGAAGGAGTCTGTGGGTGGCTCACCATTCTGCTGGTGTTTCCCTCTTTCCAGTTCTGCATCTATTAGCCAGCTTCATCCATTTGTGAGTAAGAAGCGGGAGTCTTAGGGGAACAAACGTCAGGGGCTGGGTAGGAGAAAACCCAACAAATTAACATACGTTTTTTAGAGAAAGTCATTCAGTTCTGTATTCATTCCCAGATACGCAACTGGAGGATAAGAACTAGTCAAAGATAAACGACCAGAGAAGCTTAGATGACCAATTATAACACCTATAGCAACTCATCAGCCACAGCTGAGCAAGCAGGGGGTTTTAGAGTGAGGGGAGGGAATGACTGTAGGTAAGGAAAAGGCAGCCAACTGGGGAGTTTGGAAGGAGTTTAGGGGGTATGGTAGGAAGATGTGAGCCATGACAGTAGGATATCAGGGCTCATTAGTAGTATTAGCTAATAGAGCATCCTGTTTTTCTCCTTTGTTAAGTATATCATCACGTTAATAAAAAAGAGAAATAGTTAAAAATAGAAAAATTAGTTTCTTATTTAAATAAATGATGTTTAAATCTAGTGTGGATTTTCGTAACCAGGTTTTAATATTTAGAGTTTTTTATTGTAAGTAGAAAGTGTGCGTTTTAGTTGGGAAACCTAACTATTGCCAGAGCTGCAAGTACTGGGATTGGTTCTGCTAAGTCTGGTTCAGATACGTGCTCCTATTCTCAAATAATTATTTGAGAACCATCAAAACAGTAGAAAATTTTTCACTGAAAAAATTCTCACTCACGTGCAGGGTTTTGAAAGAAAGAGGCAGAGTAGCCAAAATGCATGCCACTTTCACTCTGCTCAGTCCTAAACCAAAACAGCTTCCTTCACTCCCATAGCTATCCAGGTGCTCTAATTACTGTGCTTTGTAATTATCATCCTTTTGTTGGTTTATATTTGGTTACTATGTAATTTGCTGAAAAACCCATCTTCTCCTTTAAAATTTTCTTTACATATCTAAGCCTTCAATTTAATTTTAGTTTCTACTATTGTGCACATAACTTTGAAAACACAGTCTGAGTCTAAACAAATACCTGTTCAGGTCAGTAGACAACCTGAAATTCTAATTGTGAAATGTTTGAACATTAACACTTTCTGCCTCACTTCAGTTGTTTTGTAGAAAGTAAAATGCATCAGGTATCTTCCTCATACCAAATCCTCCAGTTTCTCCTCTGACATTAGCAATGCAGGTCTTAATTGTAAATATTTGACACAATAAAAAGTGTTTTTGACTTTCAGACTGAAGATATAGGGAGGGTATTATAAATTGACTTCAGTGTAGAAATGATACATTTGATAAAATGTCTATGTAAAACAGCCTGGGATCCTAAGAAAACAAAAGTTTACTTGTTGGTGTTCTTTGCCTCTTCTGTTTTCAATAGTGCTAAGCATTATTTCAGCCAAATTAGTGTCTTTGACCCTTTTTCTGTGATAAATTTGCTACTTGTTTTGTGAAAATGGGTGGTTCACAGAGAGAGAGCCTCAAATGCTCTCATTGATGAACAGGTTACAAAAATATCTCATTCACATTGTTTAGCATGAGAGTCAGAGAGTGTAGGAGTAAGCACAGTAGGATGCCACAGGAGGACCTCAGGAAGCCTTCATCACAAGTTCTGCTGTTCATGGAAATATTTTTAAGTTGAAGACTGTTCTGTTTGTTACTTGAAGCTGTAAGAAAAATGTACGGTTTGCCAGGATACAGCCCCCAGGATCCAACTAGATATTAAAAAAAAAAAAAAAAGGGCTGTTCAGCATAAACATTTGCCCGGCAAGGAAATGTTCTAAACAGCAAGATGTCATTTGTTAATGGCATGAAAGTCTTGAGCAGGTCCAGGTACTAGGGGGGCTGCAACCCTGGCATTTCAAGGGTATTCTAAAATCTGAGCAGTCAGGAACGCTTTTATTCAAGGTCCTCCACTTCCCTGAAAATGGGTCAATATTGTAAAGGCCTAGGTGTTTCCTAGGGGAGTTCAGAGATAGGTGTGAAAGCACTTAGTGGTGTTATCCTGCAATTAGCAACAACAGAGTTGCAAATCCATCTGGTTGGATTTGGGTCTTGAAACCTTTCCTCAGTGGCACAGAAGTTAAGAGCATGCAGGAGGCACTGAGCTTTGGGAACGTTGTGCAAGGGACATGAGCACCTGCACAGTCGGTGACCGCTTGACAAATGGTGCTGCTTTTCCAGTACCTTTGAGATTTCAGCAAATGGGGGGGTTCTGTGTCGATTGGGAGTGATTTCTGTGCTGTCCATGTGTCCATAATTGAAATAGAGGAGGCTGAAATGTTTTAATTTCTCCCTCCTGACCCTTTCTGATGGTTTTTCTTGCCTATGAAATAATGATGCTGGATGGACGCGGGGGGGTAAGCTGACACACCGCCACCACCACTTCCCCGGCCTGATGCAGACTGATTGTAAAGGACAAAACAGTAGCCAGTGGGGTTTGTTAATGGATAGAGTTTGTCCCGGTGCCATCTGCTGGTGATGCAAAGCAAGTGAACATTTCAAAATCGTCTGGTTTTCCTGTAATGCTGAACAGGCACGTGTCCAGCTGAAGGCAGTAAAAGCAACGGATTTCTGAGCATCTTTAACTCAGGACAAAGTCATTTAGCTTCCCTGAAGAGAATCCACCGTAGTTTTAACAATGTCTGCTTTTTTTAAGATGTTCATGCATACCTTTCTATGATTCTGTCACATAAACATGAGTTAGAGGTGGTGGTGTAAACGTTTATCTAGTAGTATCATGTGTGTCTCCTTTGGGAATTGTAACCTAGCTCTGAAATAAGAAAATACCTAAATATTTAGGCTATTTTGAGCAACTGTGAATGAAACACTTCTGATTCTTAGGTGTCTGCTGCAATCTAGATTTCTGGCACATGTGGCGTTTTTTATCATTAGGACAAACTTTTATCAACTGCAATGTTATAATATAACATTTAAGTCTTTCCAAGACTTGCATTCTTTAAACACGTGAACTTTGTAACTTCAGAAAGTCAGGGGTTTCAGGGTGGGTATCCAGCTAGACTGCGAATACCACTGATACGTAATAGTGTATGGTAGAGAAATATAATATGTAAGCAAGAAATAAAGCAGTTACTGACAAAAGTTTGCTGTCATTGTGGAGACAGTCACTCTAGATCTAATAAATTCTTGCTGTGTGTGGAATTTTAATATTATAAAAATAATTTAACATTGTCGCTATGTACGTTTAAATCACAAATAGTTATTAGGAAGAATTATAGCATGAGGGGAATTTTAAAATGAGCCATTTGAAATTGATGCAGATGAACAGGAATGTTGTCCTTTGGCTTTAAAGAAAACAGCATAAAGATAAACCGATTGCAGGACAGGGTTAAAAAAAATCTGCAGTAGCTTTCTCCCTCTTCTTGTAACTTCCCTAATGCTGGTCTGGCAGCTTCACAGCAAAAAGTAGTGGGAGCAGTATTATTGCAGACACCACCTCTAACACTGTGAAGCCACAGAAGCCCATAGTGTATAAAGGCTGTTTTTTCTAAGGGTGAAATCCTGGTACTAATTCAAAATTGCCCTGGTATTTTTTGTGCTTCATAAGAGCAGGGATTGAGTTTATGGATGCAGATTTAGTGTCATTTCACAACAGGTTCCCAAGACAATACTTGCAAATTTCAACATATGCTAATGATTTTCATTTTATTTATTTTCTTAAGATATTTCTTGTTGCTTCCCAAACTGTTCCTAGTCACCTGAAATTTAGTACAATATGTCTTTTTATAAGGCTTTTGGGGAAATTATATTAAAACACTGTTAAAGGAATGATTTGGTTTGCTGCAATCTCTACTAATTAATAGTTGGACACCGTGTTTAACCATCTTGTGCAACATGCTGTTGCACTTAAAGTTATAGAATACAGTAGTTACATACATAATTGCAATAGTACTCTAACAGTCATTATAGAATAGTAAGAAATGGGAAAAAAAGCCCTGGAAAGCCAGGTGCTGGGCATGCAGGAGGTACGTTAGGAGAGGTGGGATTAAGGGGCTTTTCACATGTGTGGCATGGCTTTCAGCATTGCTTCTTGCACCCCCCAGTCAGTTTGTAATTATGTCTGCCTTTGTCAGCCCAGCTGGAGGCCACTGAGAAGAGATTCCCACTCATCTCTGGTAGGTCCCATATGTGTCTTCATCCAGTGAAGAGTGGAAAACTGGAGGTGACCAGTTAAGTGTAGAGCACAGTTACTGCCCTGGAGCTGTAGTGCCTCCAATTGCTAGGAGATGCTTACGTGGCAGTTGCAGACTCTTGCACTGACAGATGAGAAGTAGGATGGGAATGGGAAGACCATATGGACCTTGATAGTAATAATAAATTTGTAGGAATTGGCTGTATGCTTTTAGAATCAATATTAAGTAAGTGTGGTATATGTAGTCAGTTCAAGAAATCTTGTTTTGCTTTACATGTTACATATCTTGGATGCCTTAAAGGAATGTTTTGTATACAGTAGTATTATCAGTAGTAGCATATCTCCTGTTAAAATTTGTTCTAAAAGTGTTGTAGATTCTCAATTAATTCAGGTACACATTTTGAAATCTGCACAACAGGGTATAATTGTGAGCCTGACAGTACAGCATTATTTTTGAGGAGATGCAGAACTTTGTTTTTCACATTAGTCATTTGACATAATGATAATATTCTATCAATAGAACTTTAAAACAAATTGGAGGTTAGCATAGGTACAAAACCGTGGCTATGTCTCTGTGCAGTTTGATGACTGATGTAAAGTTCAGAGTGAAGTGATCTAATTGTCTGTTCTGCTGTTTAACTCCCTGAACTAGTGAAAGCACTACTATTGTATCTTGGTGTTTAGGTTAAATTACTTAACTACACTGCTGTATTTCAATCATAATATACAATGTTTAAATATTTTTTTCCTTTGTGACAAAAGTCCATGACAGCCTTTCATGAGTTCTTTGAAGAAAGATTCTGTTCTTTATCTTGTATGTTAAAATATACATTTTCTTTTTTTTAACATTTGTGTTTTATTTGACATTTTGTTAAAGCGAATGAATATCCAGCTGTTGTCATTCCCAGATGTGGTCCAGCAAGTCCGTTTAAAGGACACTTAAGTACCAAGAGTAATAGTAAGTAACATGTGTGCTTTCATTAGAAAGTTGATATGGTTCCTTTTATGTGAATTCATTGATTTTATGATTCAAATGTTTTTATAATTAAAACCTTTGCATTGAGCTTAATTGGTGAAGTTTAATAGTACTTACATTTAGTATGCATTACTGAAAATACTTTTGAGGAGTAAGTTTTGCCTTGACTGTACTAACTACAAACAGTTCACAATATAAACAAATATAGAAAGATGTCACATCTATATTAGCTGAAATATATATAAGGTTACTGCTTTAAAGAACCCTTGGGGTTAAACGTATTCCTTTACAGTCAGTAGTTTATGTGGGTTAGTATGTTTCTGTGTTGTACTGCCACCTCAGACATTTCTTTCAAAAGATCATAGAATGGAGAAATGGGAAGTGTTGGTGCTGATGTTTTCGGAGTCAAACTTCAGCCACTTCTGTAGTTGTTGGTTGAGTTAATGGCTCAGTGGCAGGGGAGGAGACAGGATGATTTCATGTGATAGTAACAGGTAAAGAAAAATGACTGCTGTTGAGCAACGAAGCACACAGTAATTTAAAGATTGTGACTTCGAATTGCAGCTAATAACTGTTTAAAATTTTAGTGTTCTTGTGCCTGCCTTTGTAATGTTCAGATATATTTTAATCTTACAGCTTTCTGCATTGACTCCTCTCGAAGCCTAACTAACCAATACCTGATCAGAGATCACATGGTTTTTCATTATAGCAGAATCCTTTCAGCCAAAGGTAAAAATGTGCATATATGAATGAACTCTCTACCCCCAGGTTTAGCTCATTCTCTGAGAATAGGATTATATCAAGAGGGAATTAATTGGATTGTAGGAAGTGTAATTTTCTTCCTGTTCCTTACTCAAACTGACGTCAACAAGGATTGTAAGTTTTGGATGAACACATTTTCCTTAGGGTAGTATCTTTGGTAACACTTAATTTTAGGATACTTTGTCCTGTATTAGCTTCATTCTGCTAATCATGGAGATGATCACAAGAGCAAACATACAGGATTTATTTTAGGAACAAAGGCAGAACATTTCCAGTAAAACTTAGACTACTATGTCTTTTAATTTATTTCAAAAATGTTCATTGTCTTTTGTTCATGTTGTAATCAGTTGTATTAGTGAGCTTTAAGGACTTTGAAAATTGCCCTGTATGTTTGTAAACGAGAAAATCATGTTACTAATCTGTATTGAGCATTAAAAATGTGTGATTTTTTTGCACATATTCTAATGTTAGAAGGTACTTGTGTTTATCAGAAGACAAATATGAAATCTGGAGCCTATTGAACTTGTACCTGTTTGTATCTTTCTTAATTATGCTGAGATCTTGATCAAAAAAATTTCAGATTTAGCTATGTGTGGTTACTCCACTATGAACTGACGATACGTTGTTGTCAGTGCTGCTATTGAAATCAAACTCTATTACGGCCAAAGTTGGGGTTTTTTTTAGGTCATGTAAGGAGTATGAAATAGTGTGTTTAAAAACTTAGTATCGTGCACAGAGCTAAGAAAAGTCTGTACGTAGTCGTTAATGTTGTACAGTTCACAGCCTATTTTCATTCTTCATGGCATAAACTTGTCATGGGGATCTCAGTCCAAAACATATGAATGCTATGGCTTGATAAGATGTCCTGAGTATTTAAATTAAATGCATGGAAGTTATAAGAGAGTTATGAAATGAATGTTATCTAAATGCCTCCCAAAACAATGTATACTCTTTTTCTAGTTATGTTCAGAAATAGGGTTGGAGGTGGCTCTGCTGCTTCTCTTCATCATCCCTCCTTTTTTTCATGTCTGCTTTAAAGGGAGGTACATGGGGACTTTGGATTCTGCCAGAAGCCATGGTCACAAATACACTGTTCTCTCTCTACCATGTAACATACTTGGTATCCTCAGGTGTGCAGTTCAATGCTATCAGCACAAAATGAATAGACAACTTTTGTAAGGAATCTTTATTTGTGATGATTCTTCCTTCAAATGTATTTTGCTTTGACATCTTTATCTCACAAATTCTCTGCCTGTATTAGTATCAACTTAATACTTCAAATACATAGTAACTAGCATATTTTAAAATGGAGAAGAATCGCTGTGTTCAAATTCAAGTAGTCTTTGTTCTGTGTGGGTTTATTGTTACTTCTTTCTAGCCATCACAAAACCTAAGTAAATCTTGAATCACTCACATTTGTTTTTTTCTTATTTTCAGCAGCTGTAGACTGTTCAGTGCCCAAAAGTAGGTTGAACAGCATCAAACGTAAGTATCTGTGATACCTTAATTCTGCAAAAGCTTCTGTAAAACTAACTTAAAAGAGCTGGAGGAATGGAGGAGTAACAATAGACTAGAGCCTTTAATAAAGCAGTTAATGTATCTACTTGTTTCTTCAGCTTTTTGCATCTTGCTCCAGCTATTTGTAAGAATCTGCAGTGAATGTAATGCGAGTGAGATGGACCTAGTCTGTCAGTGATTATTTTTGCTTAGGATCACAGTTAATTTTGCTTAGGATTCTTTTCATCCACACAGTCAATGGAGCACCGCATAGGGAGAATTGCAGCATTTTCTCCTTTCTTGTGATATGATGTAAGCTTGAACTTTCAAGAAGAGAGATTACTAGTGCAAGGTCAAGTTAATTTTGGGAATATGGTGGGCACCTATGGACCAGGACTGAAACTACCTGTTCTGTTTTGCAGAAAACAGAGCCAGTTACAAGTGTACAGCCCCACAGCCTGGATTAAACCACGGTTACTTTTTCTGCGAGTTGTCTCACTTCTTAACACTGTTGAAAGATATCAGTATTGTAGCCTTACTTCGTAGTGTTAGCTGAAGAGCAGTACTTTCAAATCACTGATTTATGGTATACCAAATTAAGTGTATTAATCAAAGGAGGTAAATAGTAAGTGTTGGTTAAAATAACAAAGGTATATTTCTGTTATTTCTCTGTCTTTAATGCAGTTAGAGAAAGGGTTTTTTTCCTTCAAATCAGTATTTAGTTGCGACTGCTGAGGTACTGGAGGAAATTAAAGTGTTATTTTAGGATGGAAAGATAAGTCTTCTGAGGACAGGATACTTTGTTGTTAGTCTCAAATCCAGTCAAGCCAGAGTGATACTGCCTTGTAAAATTACCTGAGTAACTAGAGCTGATGCAGGAAATCAGTCATCTTTTTGGCAGAAAGACTCAGTTTCATTAGAATTTTTTTCAGTACTTCTGCATAATGGTTAACACTGTATTAAGCAAGAAGCTGCACCAGGATCAAAGATGCTATATATGGGCTTGCCTTCTGCTTTCAAAAGGTGCAGCATAAGTAGCAACAGTATTGCAGGGAGTCATCTAGAGTCAGCAGACTGCAGCAGGAATTTCAGATCACCTGTTCTGCAGAGACATCTGAAAAATGTCTTCCTTCTTGTGCTCCAGCTCTACCAAGATTTGCTTTGAAACAAGCATGAAATACCGGGTTGGTGTAAGAAGAATATCTGCAGCTGTGTGTTTGTGTAATGAAAACCTCATGTAGGTTTTCTTTCTGCATCTTCTAGAATTGTAGGTTCCCTAAGTAATAGGTATTCTTCCATAGCTTTTCAGGTCTTGGGTCTTTCTCAGTACCAACAAACGCCCATTTATCTTAGTCTGCTATCTTTACATATAAAATACTTCTGAGCTGATAGTTTTTGTGTTTCACACCAGAATGAGTTTCCCTGAATAATGAGTTCATTTTGGGAGACAGTGACAGTGCCTTAACCTTAACAGGTAATTGTCATGACACTAGCAGGTGTGCTCTGTAGTGAGGAAATTTACATTTCAGATAGCAAAGCTTAGTGCAGTATGTTTCTCTTTCAGTTCATCTTACTCAGACCAATGTCTGGTTATGTAATTTTGTCCTGGTCAGAAACAGAATATTAATCTCCTATACAGGGACTGATGGAAACATTTCACCTTTGTTGCTGCTTTTTTTTTTTTTTTTTTAACCATCTGTTTGATAAAATTGGTACACTAATTCTTCTCTAAATTTTTCTTTCACCTATTTTCAAACTGGGCTGGAAAAAGCTTCTTCTGTGTTTTATGTTACTAAAATACGTATACAATTAATGCAGCCCTAGAAGATGTTTCCTGTTCACAAAGGAAGAAAACATAAAGCAAGGGGGGGGGGGGGGAAATAAAACCTTTGATTGTAAAAAAAATCTTCAATTTACCTACTGTTATTCTAGCATAAGACTTGGGAGTGCTAATCATTACTTAGATGAAATTTATTATATTCCCAAAATAGAGCTAGCTCGTAAAGTGAAGCTGAGCATCATAGCTCAAGGATTGGGATCCGTGTCAGCAGCACAGGATTCATTTGGAAGAAATGTTAGCTCTGGGAGAACAAGAAGTATCCACTGTGGTTAGAGCTTTGTATCCTTAATTTAGCTCAGTTCTAACATACAGTTTGTTTGCTTGATGTTCTGCACTGAGAGGAATTGTGCAATTGTAAAGTGACAATTTTTTTACATTTTTAAAAATCTGGTTAACAAAGCAATAAATAATGATGTATTTTTTCCCAAAAGAGTGGCTTCTGCAGACAGTATTATGTCTATGCCCCAGTTTTCAGGTTTTATTTTGTGAAGTGTTTTATGTTCTCCAACAAAAGTGAGAGTGCCAAGTGAAAGATAGAACAGAAAGAAATACAACAAATTTATATAAACAATATCTTTTTATTACAATATTCCTCAATGTAGTGTTTTTACTTTGCAATGCTGAAAAATGTTCTCATTACATTTTAATATTAAATGGTCTGCATAAAATGCTGCAAACTTACTTTTCTTGCAGTAGGAGATTCCCTTTTTTTTCTGCAAGAGCAAGAGAAATGTCTCAACATCTGATTTCATTGGAGTTCAGCACTTGCTCCAGACACACAGCTAAAAGTTATATAGCTTGTTTGCTCATTCTGTTTACCATTTCAGAAAAAGCTGTTTCTACCTGATAGAGGTGAGAGACACTGGTTCATGGATTTCCTGTCTAGCAATTTGTCTTCAGCAGCTCAATCTGTGTGCACTGTCATTTCTTCTAATAATTTGGAAGCTCAGCTTCTGTCATATACCTGCTTTCACCGAATCACAGAAATGTTATTTGTAAGGGACCTTCATAGGTCATTTAGTCCTCCTTGAGCTTCCTGTTCAAGATAGGACTTCTGCCAACACTAGATCAGTCAGCCAAGTCTTGGAAACCTCCAGGGATGGAAATTCTGCAACCTGAGTAACCTGTTCCAGTGTCACAGTATCTGTATAGCTCAAAGATTTTTTCCAGATGTCCAATTCAAACACTGTCAGGATTAGAACTGAATTTACTTGAAAGCATTTATCCTGATAGTTCCAATTTTAAAAGGCAGATTTTGGGTGGTGGAATATAAGGGGTTTAGATGCCTTAGTGTGCATATATTGCACATATATGTGCAATTTCAACAATAGCTGAAATTGTTGTTTCATGATTACCAGTTTCAAAAATGTGTCAACTGCAATAGGTCCAGGTTTTTCATGTATGTGTTTGTACCAGGTATATAAGATTGTCTTTTCTTAATAAAAATCTTTGAGGATTAATGTCAATGCTCAATGTGTACATGTAATTGATACTTTTTTCTGACTTGGGTTTTTTCATGTTTTGTCACCTGACTGAGATCACTTTATAAACGCATAAGAAACTCTGTCACACAGGCTGAAGTTTGTGCAGAGTTAGCAAAGAGATAATTGCATGGGGTACACCTACTTTCAGATTCTTCATTATTAGTGTCTCTGCCTTTGAGGTATTTAAGGTTAAGACTACTGAGGCATCCTTTGCCCAGTATTGGCACTATTCTTACAAACTCTAGGTGTTTAGAATGAAATTGAAAATTATTTCAGTTTATTTCATACCTAAAATTAGAGTGGTTGGGGCTTTTTCCTACTGTTCTGTGCATTGTTCATCAAGAACTACAGATTTTTGTACTGTAATAATAGTCAACTAAGTGTTTGTTACATGTTCAGGTGTTCAGCTCAGTGCCAGATACCATTTGTAGTGTCTCTAGCAGTTGACCATAGAATAGTTTTTCTTCCTCTGTCTTTTATGTGGATTATGTGGAGATGACAGCCAGTAGCTCAGGCAGTAAGAGTATTGAAAATGTACTGAGGAAGAAGGTAAGGGGAAAGGATTTTTAGAATATTTTCAAACCAATTTCTTTTTTCTTGCTGGAGATAGGACACATAATTTATCCAGGCACAGTTGCAACATCAATATGACTGAATATTGGCAGAATCTCCATAGCATCACTGAGGTCGAGGGGTTTACTGCTTTACCCTCCCAGTGCCTTTCATTGTCTCAACTAAAGCATATTATTACTTTTTTCTTTTTGTATTCCTTGTCATCTTACTCATTGCATCACAGAGAAGGTTTCTGTTCCCCATCTATTTCAAAAGAAATTTGGGAAGGGTGGTAAACTTTCAGTTTGAAATGCAAAGATTTATTAATAGCATAGAGTTACAAAACAGAATTCCTGCAGATAGTGTTAAAAAACGTCGCCTGAAAATGTGCCTCATGAACTGCTAAAATAGCAGGTATTTCCCTTTGGGGTTGTTGCCACGAATCAGTCATTAGTGTTTAAGAATTAAACATGATACCGTAGTTGGCATTCTCCCTGGCCAACTGAGTGTGTTCTGTCCTTAAAGGGGATTTAGGTTCCACTGTTCTTTTCCTGGTATCTTAGCTGGCAGCAAAGTAGGCAAGGTGCCATGCCACTGGGCTAGCAGTGAGCATGTTCTTGTGTATTAGATCAGCCTTATTGACTTAAAATAGTTGTTAAAATGTGAAACTTCTTGAAATGTGAAACTTCTATGTTCAGAATTAGTCTAAGCATGTTGATTGATACCAGTGGCCATTAGAAGTCCGTGGTTGTGGAACCTGTGCCAGAAAACTTGACAAAAGCTATGCCAAATAAGACAGCTGCTGCTACACATGCCTGGTTTCTAACAGTACTAACCCATATGTTTAGAGGTTTTTCCACAGGGCATATTGATAGTACAGCCTGAACCCAGTGATTAGTGTGCTTGGGAATGCAGCTCTCTCTGATACCAAGGCAGGGCAGGGAGGAAGAAGAAGGGAGCACGGGGAGAAAGAGTATTCTGAGAAGTTACGCAGCAGAAATCTATTTTAGCCTGATGGAACTTGAATACTTGGGTGGAGGTGAGAGATGGGGAGAGACAATTCAGACTGATCAGTAATGTTGTTTTTCTATTTTTTTGGGGGTTAGGTTCAAGTAGAAATACCAGGACATATATATTCTTATATAATTCTGAATTTAAATTTTAGTTTTTCATGTGATCGTATTTTTACATTATATCCATCTATGCTTTATGCTATGAAAAGCTGTCCTGTATATTTTGTTGTTGCTGCTGTTTTACCAGAAGCTTTCACAAAATCTCCCGATCTTTGATTCTTAACTTTTCTGTTGAGTCTGGTCTTTACATATGCACTTCTGAAAATGAACGTTATAAGCAACTAAAATAAGTTCTTCAGAGTCAAACACTCAGATAATTCTAATATGTATGTTTTCAGAGTTCCAAGTATGTCTTTGGAAATATCTCTAGTGTATTTATCAAGAGAGCAGGAAAGCACGCTGTATAAAAAAAATATCTTTATGAGTCTGTACTTTTAACTGTAGTAATTTTACTTTTTGCAGTACTTATTTACTTCAAAGTTCTTCTGCAGAAAGGTTTTCTTTCTCTTTTTTTTGAGGTAATTAATTTTAGGTATGTCTTCAGTACATCAGAAATACATTTTTCACAGTTTGTAGTTGCAAAAAGACATTAGTTCATCTAGTCTGACGTGAGTTAAGCAGACCAAAAATCTCATCCAGTTGTGCTAATATGGAATTCAACAACCGTACTGAATATGGTAAATAAAGCACGTAAGCAAAAGGGGCCTGCAGTCTTGGCCTGTAAAGATCAAGAAATAGAGAAAAGAAAGTTTGCTTTTGTAGTTGTTTCAGTAGTAAATTACTGTTGTTATTGAAAATATGTCCCTGTTTTTTGATTGAATTTACATAGCTTTACCATCTGCCCACTGGGGAAATTGTCGGGTTTATACCATTTTCCACTGTTACTGAGGATTACAAAATAGCTATAGCATACCAGAGAACAGGAATAAAAGTATGCTTTCCACTTACTGTCAGTATTATTTCAGTACAGTATGTCTACATTGTCCTTGGGGGCTGCCCCAGTGGTACCCTGAGACAAAACCAACTGTCCAAGCCCACCTAGAAGCCAGGTGGACCTCGCAAGGGTACCTGAGTGGAGGTTTACCTGAGCAGGCTCAGGAGTTTTCTTCAGCGTTGGTGCAGCCGTTCACAATTTCCGTGTAGAAGGCTGTGCACAGGCTACTGTATTCTTCATACAGCTGACAGAAGTGTCTATGACATGTCTGTAGGATGGGGAACCCCTACAAGGATCAGAAGTGGATTTGATTTGGAATAATCCTGTCCTTCTAGCCTCTCCTGAAATTCCCCTGAAGGATTCACATCTCACTGTTACGCTTTATTTCCATGCTTTGGCGATGGCCAAACTTAATCATTAGTAGCTTTGCCAAGTAGTGTCATGTTTCTGAAGTACATACTCTGATACAGACGTTACTTTCCATTGGATGGAAGCAAGGCAGTATCAAGCCCTTAAGTCCTTTGTTACCTTTTTTAATGGTGATTCCTCCCTTGTTTGGTGAAACGGTGCTGTTGGTAGTGGATGTGAAGGACTGCAGAATCTTCTCTTAGAGTTATGAAAATTAAAATTTCTGTGTTAAAATATTTAGAGTTATGAGAAACTCAAACTCCATACCTAATGGCAAAATTCAATTTGCATTTGATGAGATCTCACCTCAGGTTCTTAAATCATGGTGTACTGGGAATTTCTGTAGAGCTAGGAAGCTGGTACTAAAAATTCTTACAAAGGAAGAGCTTGCTTGCAGAAGTCATGTCACCAGCTGATATGCTGAACACTTCCATTATGGTCACTGCAGGCACTTCAAGCTCAGCAGAAAAGAGGCTGATGTTTACATTGTTTGGCTAAGAGAATTCATAAGGGAAATAATAACTAGAAGTGTGTTCCTACAAAAGTAGCTGATACAAAAGCACAGTGGAGAAATGCTCAGTATTGGACAATTCTGTTGAGATACATAGTTCTGCAAGCTGAACTCAATTTAAATCTAGCTTAATATTTCATTGTCTGTCATGGATTATTTACATCAAAAATTAGATAACTTGAAGGTTAAATGCTATTTGTACTGTGATGTGACATATGATAAATTTAGAGATTGGAGATTCAGAGCAAAGGACGACCACTGACTTTCCAAATTGTACTGTCCTTAAAAGTCCTAGGTAGGCTTCAGCAAAACAGAATTGAGCCTGTAGAGAGTATTCTAATAGGGGAATATAACAATGTGATCTCTGCTTTGGAAGTGTGGTGTACTCTTTGCAAAAAGGGTTTTTGTTTAGGCAAAAGTGTTACATCTAACAAGATTGATCAGTGTTTTATAGGTAGCTTTTCATGAAAAATGCTACAGTTTGATTTCTAAGATTTATAGTCTTTCTTGTGCTTCCTGTCATTGGCAACAGAATTAAGAGAACAGATTCATGGGGTAGGTGCAGTAAGTTTTGGAATTTAGTTTCGTAGACTCTGAATTTATCTGATATGCAAAAATACCCACTTTGTTTATATTCTAGTACATTTTCTCTTTACCATAAATATTTGTGGTGGTTTTGAGCACAGCAGTTAATGAGATATGATTGATCTCAAAGTCTGCAATAAGGCTTTCAAAGGGACTTATGTTATTTGGATCTATGGAATGTATTTTTTTATTCCTAAACCTTTAGTTTTCCCTTTTTAAAGATATGAAAGAAAATAAGTGGTTTTCTTTTTCCTTTTATTTGTCACAAGATACTTACTTGTCCCGTATTTAACTCTAGGAGTGTGATACGCTTCTGGAGCCAATGTACAGTAAAAGCGAGTTGTAGTAAAATTATTAAGTGTTAACAAACGCAGTTGATGTTTACTTCCTACTAGTCTATGCAGTATGCCAAAGGCAATCTTGTCAAATTTAGTTTATTAACCTCACTGAAAACTAAAGAAGCTGTATCTGTGATTGATTTAAAGCAGAAGATACCTTAAACAGTGCAGCCTTTTCAATTAACAGAGAAATCTACCTTTTAAAGCTGCATGTTTCTTCCTGAGTGCTGGTCTCGTTTTTTCCTTGTTTAATATACTCACAGCTGCAGGATGAGTGGTTATGTATGGCAGCCTCAGGTATCTTCAGCTCCCATCAGTTGTAATATTGTAGTTAGCGCCTTTGGGTCTGGCTAAAGTCAAACGGAAAGACTGGATTCTCCAGTCCCTGCCTGGGGAAAGGACATGTGAAGCAAGGGGAGGCAGGCAGCATGCGTGTTTCTGTGTGTCTGCCGGTACTCTTGTCTGTGTTACTTGCTGTCTGCCTCAGGGCTATCCTAACTTACATCTAGCTGTCTGTTTACACCTACACTAGCTGTTTTCCAGAAGGATTTCTTTCTCTCCTGCTTTGCTGGTTTCACGGTTCCTAGCTTTTACAGCCAATCTAGCCTGAAAATTCCCAAATTTGGCAACAAGATGGGTACACTGCTGGGATTTTCTGCCATTCTGTTTTGTGTGTGTCTGCTCTGCCTTTCAGTACGCGTGACTGACTTGATAGCTTTTGGAATGCACTTAATGGATTAGCTGAGCTAAGCTTACTGTATGACTGGTGTGAGGCAAAGACTTTCTATTTCCCGTGCAGGTGACAGTAGTCCCAATGGGTCATTGTGACATCCAAAGATAGCCTTAGCTGGAATACTTACTGTTCTTTCATTTTTTCTGTACTTATGGGCACAAGCCATGCTTTGGCTGAGAAGTTGTAGCACACAGTCCTGGAGGAGGTTTACAGTAGTTAGCTTTTATGGCTTTGAACGCCAGTAGTGAAGGCAGAGTCTGTCCATGTATGTTAAATCTCAGACTTTGTCCTGTGAAGAGCGGAATAAGGATAACATGAGAACTCAGTTTTGCAATAATATTCACACTGCTTTGCACTTTGCTCAGAAACTCCTGTTAAGCCATGAGATGCAGGTAGAACATGCAGTGATTAAGCCTGTCTTGTCTTAGACAAACCCACTTTCCACCTGTTTCAGGCATCTACTTGCACTTACAAAATGAGACACACATACTTCTGTATAATTTGCATGTTCGTTTTGTAGAGTTCTCATTCATTCATTGTTTCCCTAGGTATTTATTCAACACTCATTTCAGCCATCACCATTTTACCTGAGCAGTAGGCAAGACTTGAGTTTTTACAGCTTCCATGCATGCGCGCACACAGACACACTCTGTTGGTCCACTGTGAACAATTATTTATCTCAAACATATAAAACTTCTAAATGTAGCCAATTTTTGAGTGCTCATCTGTAACTTTTAAGACAAACACAATTAGAAATAATAATATTTTAGAATAGCTACATGATAATAATTTAGTGTAGGACGAAAAATATTGAGTTTTACTTATTTAATGGTACAGTTTATTTTTTCCTGCTGATACAAGGCGTATTTTAAATTCAGACTTGTAGAATTTAGCGTATCTTAACTTCAGCTAATGTTTTTCCAGTAGTAAAAGCAACTTTATATTGTAACTATTCAAATGGAATATGTTGAATTAATCAGCAGCCATAAAATAAATTACTTTGTACTTTACCTATCAATTGCAAGAACTGAAAGAAAGAGGGATTTCCCTGAGAAACAAAAGCAAGGATTTTGCATCTAAAATAATCTTTTTTAGTTTAAAAAGGATATTTAATTAAATATGATAAATAATTAAAAAGGATAATTTAATTAAAAATGATATTTTAAAATAATTTTGTTTAATAAAATGGATAATGTACTTAATTCTTAGAGGTTAACATGTCTGTAGGGTTAATGTACACAGATGAATGTATTCTGAGGGTTGATTAAATGCCCTCAGATTGCTGTAATTCTCAGCTGTCTAGAAGAATGTACCACACCAATCTGCAAAGTTATTTACATTTCCATATGTTAAGCATAGTCGTGTGTGTGAAGATTGGGGTCTATGAGAGTATGGTATAAATACATTATGAAACCAAAAAGAGATCCTCATAGTCCTTTCTGTCTCTGTGACTGTATCAAACAAACCATTCATACACTTGGTTCTGTGTTAAGTGAATGAGAAGTCTAGTCAGATTAAGACAGGTTTCATTGTGTATACAGATTCCAGAAGTGTGCTTGCTTATATAAACCCTCTTCTTTCCCATTTGTAAATGAAATCATTAATGTTTTTCATCAGCCTTGCTTGGATTTTTCAACTTTGTGAACTTCTTCTGTGGCTCCTGGGTGCTTACAGTACACAAAAACGTTGGACTGTATTATGAAAATATCAGATGTAGGTGACCAGATAGCAAACTTGAAAATAGAAAATTTACTCATCTTTTGCACTCCTCTCTGTCTAATGGTACAGATACTTAACTCACCCTCTGTGCTGCATGGACACTGTGAACAAGTTCTTAGACTGCAGACCAATGTGGATTGATAGTGATTTCCCCTACTGATCTGACAGTGGCCCTTTCACAGCGTTTCCCTTCATTTTTTATGTTCTTGACAGGAGCTTGCTTGTTTTGCCATGGATTTCTGTACTTGGGACACTACTCGCTGTCTTTCCATGGTGTGAGCATGGATATTTTTTTTATATGTAAAATTTACTAACGTTAAACTCATTTTTTTTCTGAAATATTGGATGAGAGTACAGTCAAATGAGTTCTATCTGTAAAGGTTAGTGTAAAGCAGAGTGCTTTGTTAGCAATACTGATCTTGGAATTCCTGCATAGTGGTGTATTAGTTGTGAGATGAGAATACTTCAGGGAAGCTTAAGGTATCGCTTCAGCTAAGACAGCTTCAGCTACTAGCATAGTCTTAATATTTTTCTTCTAAGAATAGAGGTAATTTTTTATAATTGCCGTGTGTTCCAAGTGGAACATATATCAATAGTCTGACTTTGCTGAGCAATTGGAAACCCCTACCTTGTCATCCAATCACTTAGAACAAAAAAAAGGTAATATAGTAATATTCCAGTTTTGATCTGACAAGCTTTTATCTCTTTCCTAAGTTGCTGACCAGCGAAGAAGAGAGAAACTGAAAAAGAAGATAGCCAGATGTGAAGAGGAAATGAGTGTGGGCAAAACTGCCTCCCGATCCAGCTCGAGAGAGAGTGGAAGGCTGCTGCCATCCTCTTTTGGAAAGGTAGATACTTTAATTTTATTTAGTAGATATCATAGTCTACTTGCCTCCCATAATAACAAATGATCACTGCTGTGCACCTCCTCCTCTGAAAGGAGGACTGGTGTATTTCAAGCAGCAGAAAATAGATAAGGGTCTTCCTGGCATGTGCCCAATACCAAATGCACGTCTTGGCTTTCTGACAAAGGTGGTAGGTATCTGGATGAAGAGTGCTTGTGCTAAATTCCAGTTTAGTTACCCTTGAGTTCTCTTGCTTTCATTTCAGCTGATATTCCCATGTCCTCTCTTGTCACTCCAGAGCTTTCTGTCATTTTCTAAGGCAGAATTCTAGTTACCACTAACCTTTCTAGCAGAAGAATCAAGGGTCTTTTTTTTTTTCTCTGTATCCAAAGTCCTATTTTGGAAATACATTTCATATCTAACAGTATGCTACATGCGTGAATTGTAGTTACTGAAACTGAAAATAGTACTAAAGCCATCAAAATAAGTACTTTTCTGTCTTTATACATAGGTTCACTTATTTTGTCCAGCATTTCATCCAGATATGTGGTGTATATTTCCAAATAATAAATAAATTAATAATTAGCCTTTACTAAATTAGTCTCATGTTTGTCACTGTAAAGGAGCAATTGCAACTTAAAACAGAGTGATGTTTTAGTTCTGATTTTAACAGCAAATGCTTCATATGTTGTTTAAATATCCGTAGAGATGGAGAGCATTTCCAAATAGTACAGAAAATTTACAATTAGTTTCTTTCTGTGTCACTGTTTTTTGCAGCAGGCAGGCAGGAGTGACCTTATTGCAATGCAGAGAAATAATGCTTTGAATTCAGTACATGTCTCTTAGTTACAGAAGAAAGCACAGGCATGCATAAGAAAAGGGAGGAAATGTCGTATTTTAAATCAAAGTTTTATTTTTTAATACCATTTTTGTCCTTCCATCTTTATTTTTCAGCAGACTGGGGGCAGGAGAAGTTCCTTAAATTATATCATTGCAAAATCAAGTAAATTGTGCTTAAAATGCATCTCCAATTACTGCATAAATTCTCAATTTTAAAATTAAAGGATGCACCTGTGATCTTTAATGTAGCATTATAACAGTCTGTTACTTTTTTCCTTTGTTTTAATCTTTTGCAAAACAAAATCTTTCTGAAATAATATCTATCCCAGTTTTACCTACTTACTTACAGGTGCCTTCCCACCATTTCTCTTGAAAGTGTATTCTGTACAGAAACTGCAGCTGTCCTTATGTTGGATAGCCTCTGGGTATAATTCAACAATCCGTCCAAGTCTGAATTTCAAGTTATCAACTGAAAAGTATGTTTTAGAAAATGTTGGGAGACTGGCCAAATCAACGTTTAACCAAACGTAAAAAGTGATTTTTGGATACAACACTTTTTTTGTCTTGGTTTTTTTTTTTTTTTTTTTACTTTACAAACACAAAGAATAATCTTCACTAAAATACTATCTGGCACTTTATTAATCAAATCATTGATTGGTGGACTTACAAAATACAGTTCAGTATAGTATAAACAAAGAGCAGCAGTGAGTCAATATAAAGTGAAAACCTGTAAGTGAGCCTTTTGGCACAAGCATAGGCAGTGGAAGTAATTGGGCTGTCATATTTTTGTGCTAAAAATGTAGCCCTATTTAAACTTTACGTAATTTGCCAAAATATACATTGATTTCCTATGCTTCTTTATACAACAGCAGAGAATTCTTCTGTTTCAACAATTAGATGTCCTCTAATGCATTGTGAGGATGTTAGCCATTTTAATGGTATTTCTTTAGCCATCAGGATATATCAATAGGTGACAGCTGGCAAACAAGTGCTAAGGATACCTATAGAGGGTTTTTGCTACACAGTAATAATTGCTGTCACTGTTGCCATTAGGAAAAAGCTGATTGTATATCCTCCATTTGTGGAACTGCTCCAAAAATTGTTCTGTTGAATTCGGATGTTCCTAGGTTGGGATAAGATCCAGCACAGATTTGAAGCAGTCAACCTTGGAGTACTCCAGGTTTCCAAGGAGGTAATGGCAAGAGTAGAATGTGGTCCTGTGCTTAGTAAGCATCTTGCATTAGAGGAATGTAAGAAAAAGAAGCAAGTAGAATTCTCCTGGCTTTGCCATTGTTATAATTAAGAGTACAAAAGTTCAATTACTTTCATAATGCATAATTTCTTTCGTAATGAAATATGACTCTTGTATATGAATTTAGTGTAACATACATACATATGTATATAAAAATATAATAACCCTTGTAACTCTGACAAGGTCAATGTCTGGCTAGATTATAGGCTAAATACATGCTAACCAGCTTTGATGTATGCACCTGACTTTCTATTTTCAAAAGTCTTCATTCATTAGCATTCACTTTTTATGCATTCTGTTAAGTCTGGTGTCTTTATTTCATCATTTTCATTTTTCACATAGCTGCATTTATTATTATTTAATGCTACAGTAGAGCACAGAAACTGTTTTCCATTGAAACTGTGCTTTGTGCATGGTAGAACCAAAAAAGAAGTAAAAATAATTCCTCTAAAACATATATTGCATGTTATGCATTTCTTAAAACCTCTGTGATTTAGTTAGTGTCATTGAGCTGACAATGAAACTGAATAGCTATAATCGGTCTTTAACCTGACTGGCCTGCTCTTTGACTGTTTTGTATGTGGGTTTAAACGCACAAGAACATTCTTTCTCTGTTATATCTAGTTATAAATGTAAAGTTACTGTAATGTGAGAATCTGTTATGATATGTAATGAGCTGTGAAAGTTATCTCTGTTGTGCTTACCTAGATTTATTTACTGACTTTTAAAAATAATCTGTGATTTTAATCAGATAATATTTTGATCACAGAGATAAGAATATTCCATGTAGAGCCGTGGGTTAAGCTGTGATAGATGTTTATGGTGCATCATGCATTTCTCTGCTTTTAGCAGAAGACCTAAGAGAAGCTAAGGAGCAGGCTTATTTTTAGAAGGTACTTCGGATGGAATCGCTAGCAACTGAATTACTTCAAGGACAGTACTTTATCTCTTAAAGTAAAGTAGAGGAGCAGGGAAAGCATAAGGTGTCCTGGGGACAGCTGGACTTCTCTTCTGCTCCTCTTTTTTTTTATGTAGCATAGTAATGATGGTTGACCTCATGTGTGAAAGTTAATCAAAATAGGATGATAAACTACACGTGGATGCTGAAAGGGCTGCTAGTTTTGTGTTTGTGTGTCTTTGTGAATATGTAATTTTTAAGCAAATATTTAGAGGCTTACTTAGACTGAAAAGCTTGAGGATGGATAAGCAGCGTATTTGTGGGTATTCTCTCATTCATCTGTCAACAAATTACTTATACTCCTTCTTTAATGAATTACTCTTAAAGTTTTCTCACAATAGAAAAGGCTATTTGACAGAGTCTGGAAAATACCATGACACCTGTGCATGGAATGGCACTACCATGTAGTCTTTCCAACTGCTGCCACAGATGGAAAGCTGTATCCTAGTGGAATCCCTAGATTTTAAATTTTATTTTTCTATACAAAGCTGATTTGGGTTTTTAAACATTCATCTGAGTGATTCAGCAGGGTGAACTGTGTTAAGCTCAGTATGACTTACCTCCGAAGTAGGAAAACCTGAATTGAGCTGTCAGTGAGTAAAATCTCTGATTTGAGCAAGATGTGGTATTTCATATCCCATGTTCAGATAATCCTATTAATAGGCATTATTGGCTGCCAACAAATTTTTTTAAAGAAATCAATCCATGCAAAAAATCATTTGGAGGAAGGCTGCTCTGTAGGAGTGTGAGTTTTCTGTTTTAACCATTTGAAGTATGGTTGTCATTGCCTTGATACTTCAAAATCCCTTTCAGCCTGTTTTTTGAGACTTTTTTTGATTTCTTAGGAATGAGAGTTATGACCATTGGCTTCTGCATATGAAATATAGATTAAGAAACACCATGAACCATTTCTAATCTCCCATGTTAATTTTGTATGCAGTACACATGTGGCTGTGTAAATTGCCTACTCAAATGGCTTATGTTTAAAGATTTATTATACCATTACGATATTAACAGCCAGAAGATGTATTGTGCTTGAATTAGTTCTGTCAGAATGAGAGATGTAAGTGACTAAAGAAAGCAGAAGAACCTTCTGAGCATCAAAGAAAGATGTTTTCATCGGGAATGTTCAGTACATATTTCCTTTCAGGCTTCATAGTGGCAGTCACCTCTCATGCTGGTTGTTTGAAGCTACATTTCCATATGCACGTTCAGTAATAACCCTTATTAATAACATCACAGTATTTGATGAAAGTGGGAACATAATGCATTATACAATTGAATACACTCCCCACACACACACACACACAAAAGGAAAGAATTGTAACAGGAACATAGTTTTGAATGAGAAAAAGGGTTATTATTGATGCCAGTATGCAAACTGATTGTACTCATACAGGTCTTACTTGTTCACATATATGTGTGAATTTTCTCTCTTGCCTTTCTGAATTCTTACCTAATTATCAAAGTGTGTATTGACATGAAGAGATGACATACAGTCACTCATAACCCCCTTGTAAAGGCAGCTTGTTGCGTACTACAGGAGACCTTTGCTCTGTCCAGACTGCAGAGAGCAGGTGCTCAGCCCACTTTTGAAGTGGCTTATAAATGGGGCTGTCTCAAGTTAAAGAATCAGATGCTAATTTATTACAGCATTACAGCTTCTGTATCTTCACAGTGCAGTTCAAAAAGTGTCTCTGATCTCATTTTATGCTGATAGATGAACTTTCTATTGGAAGACCTTTTCATACAAGAATAAGTTAATTTCAAGACTTAAATTCATCTTAGTGTAACTTTAGTGACCCCAGTGAAAGGTGCCTTTGGACCTTTTATGCAAAAATAGATCTGGCAAGCTTTGTTTTCAGTTTGTTTTTTATGAGGCAGCTGATACCTCGGTTCTTGGCTCCAAATTACATTAGTTCTTGATAGTGCCAATGTCCAAAGCTGTGATACTTCCATGGAATAATTGGGTTTTTAATTGTATCTGAAGAATAGAGCGAAGTATCTTTAAATCAGTGAGTTACTGCGTATTTGTAGCATGTTTTTCTCTCTTCTTTTTCCCCTCCCCCCCCCCCAAGTTTTTCTCTCTTCTTTTTCCCCTCCCCCCCCCCCCCCCCCCCAACTAAACATCTGATGTTTCTATAGATGCAGATTAGAAAAGAAAAATGAACATACTTGCTTATGGTTAACTTGCCTATACAAACACAGGTGTACAAATAATTTTTGAAAGCTTGGAGTTGGTGACAAATTGCAGACAAACACCATTCTCTGACACTCCTTAGAATTTTTTTGAAGTCACCAACATAGTTCCTTGTTCCTGATTTCTTTGTATATCCGGAGGCTGAACTGCCTACCTGTTTGGGCTGTAAAGGTTTACCCCAGGATAAGGGCTTCAAAAGACATTCTTCTTTCTCAGTACTTGAATGAGTATGTCTCAAAACTGACAGAAATGCAGTTTGGGTTTGCCTTTCGATCTAGTCACTACCTTAGCTACTTGGTCTGTTCTGCTTACGATACGTTTGAGGAGGAAAAGAAAAGAACTGCCGTAAGCTTCCTCATACATAAGAAATGCTTAAATTTAGGATATTGACATGTTTACCCTGTACATTTGTCTTGGTTTAGGATCAGCTCAACTGCTTCCAAGGAATAGAACATGTGGCTTTCATGAGGTGTAGTTGTGTAATTGACCAATATCACTTAATATATTTTGTTATTATTATTTTGTATATTGCAGGTCACCAGTCATCATATGTTCAAAAATGCTTCTAAAATCCGATCTATATTGCAGCTCCATGAACTGTTCTAGTCTCTGAGAGTAAAAAGTATACAAGAAAAATTAAGCTGTTGATATGCTACATGCTGAAGGGTATGGAATTAGCTTTTCAAAACATCTATATAGGTGGATTCTGAAACTTTCCAGTCTTATCTGTTTTCTATAGTGCTGAGCTACCACTACAAGTACTTTACATGCAAACAATCACACTGGTAAGCCTTATTATACTGCTTGCTAGCACAGGCATTTGTTTGGCATTGTTACTGTGTGTTATCAGTTCAGCATTTAATTATGCTGTAGTAGTAAAATAAAGTTGGTTCACATGAGACATCATCAAGAAGGGCTTATTTTGGCTCAGCTAACTGAAAAAAACACAACAACCTCTTTGCATTAGGCACTGGCAACTATGGACATTTTGGGGTATTGGAGTAGCACAGATAAGTCTAACTGACATGGGGGTATATTGGAATTGTGAAGGAACTATATAGTATGACAGCAGTATGATCTGTGACTTAATTTTGCTGACAAACTACCTGCATTCTTTAATATTCCTCTAAATAGCATTTACTACATGCCATAAAATATATATTCATCATCTAGAGTTTTAATTTAAAATATGAAGGGGTTCTGAAAAGGAAAAAAATGGAATAGTGTAGATTCAAAGCAGTGACAGTAGCAGTGTTATGAGAAAATGCAGCATTTATACAGTAAGAGTCATTGTTTAGAACTTTGAAGAATACCAGTTTTAGGATTTGAATGATAGAATAGAAAAATCAGTGTATATTTACAAGCTATACTATGAATTACACAGGGTAACATACTATACTATATTTTACTAGTAAACTAGTAATGTATTACTATCCTGTACTGTATATTAGTAGGTTACAATGTCATGAATTTCCAACAAATGTGTAAGGATTTCCAAGTTTGGTTGGTTTTTTTTCCCCCTCCATACCTCCCCCAGTAGGAGACCTCAAAAATCTCACAAGTATTGATTATCTTGGAGAATTCCCACAAGTACTTTCTTTTACATTTGATTTTGCCACTTTTGTTGGAGTTTAGTCCAATGTCCCCAGTGGTGGGGAAAATCACACATCCAACCTTCAATCCACGTCTTAATCACCTGATTATTTTCAAAAAGTGAAGCATTCTTGAGGATTTTCTCCAGGTTTATATTGTGTTCAGGCAATGAAGCGCCACTGGAAATCCTCTGAATCTCTGCTTCGGTGTTAGTCTCTCAAAATAACTTCCGCGTGGATTAATTATAAGATCAGGATGGGCTGCTGGGTGAATCTGTGAATCTTCGCAACTGGCAGTTAGGGTTGTATGTCATAAATAAGTACGTATCACAGCATGTGTTTCAGTCCCATCACACTGGATGCACTCTTGTCTCAGGCTTTTTATAGGGGAGCTATTCCGTCAGTGACTTCAGTAACGTAAGGCTTCTACATAATTTTATTTGTTTGATAGGAACATAATTGAGATGAATGAAACACATATGAAAATCAACTTCCCTTTCTCCCTTTTTTGACTGCAGAGCTTTATGGCCTGTACAGGTCTCTCCTTATCCTCCTGTTCTTTGTTCAGATGGTGGAGGTACATCAACAAGTTAATCTCTGTTAGCCTATCTGAATGTAAACGTCAGGTTTGTTAAAAATCTGGTCCTCAACTGGCCTGAGAAATTGAATTTTCTTCCTAGGAAACACCAACATTCTCTTAAATGTTGCAGCACTTAGTTGTTGTTGATATGGAGCTATATGAAGTGCCTGAGTGTAACTGGCTACTTAGTTAAAACTGAATTAATTCGGGTTTGTTAGCAGTTGATTTTGCTTTGGGTTTTCTCAGGTGTCATTTTAGCTGTTATTTTGCCTTGTATTATACTGATTGCAGAGTATGGCAATGAGATTTTCCAGAATAATGCTATCCTGAGTTTGTCTCCCTCACTGTTGCAGGACCTAGGTGCAAGCTCCGTCTCTGGGAGTTGTACGCTAGGTAGTTTGAGTACGTACAGTGTGAGTCATCTCTTCTCCATCATACAGTCCGGTGTAACATTGCATACATAGTTTTGTGCATGTGGATGAAATGAGTTTATACAACATTTTGCTTGCTGTTAGGCTTCTGGTTTAATCTGCTAATTCTGCAATATGGCTGTCCTTGGAAATTTTAAAATGTCATACATACTTTCCAGTGACTGACAGAATATTCAGTGGGTGGCTGTATCCTAGGTAGGAAAAGGATATACAACAGCTGTCTTGCTAAGATGCTTCCTAACTTTTCAGACACATTGTAAAGCATGTTTACTAGTGCATATACTCTGTCCAGGTATTTATGCTTTGAAGTTGCAATTTTTTCAAAAGTCTATGACAGAAATAAAATGTCTATTGAATTGTTCTTTCTCACTTGGCCAAAAAAAAAAAAAAAAGCTCAAGTTGTCACTTTGATAGAGTTGCATTTCAGTGTTACTTGTCTTTGGCACAGTGTCATAATAAAATTCAGGAATAATATTGAATTTTTAAGCATTAAGATATTATTTTTTTTCCCAAAAAAGCAGAAAAAAATAGCATGGTCTTTCCAAATAATTCATTCTGTAACCTTTCTCAATGACAGACTTAGTTTTCAAATTCTGATTTTTTTGTTATTAACTGTTTTCTTATCCCTGGCATTAAAATTATGTCTCTCATAAGACCCAGACTTCTAAAATTGTTGGAAAATTCCCTATAACCTTCCATAAGACAGATTTGTGTTCAAGGTCATCACTAGTCTCTGGTGTACTTGGCTTCCTCCTTATTAACTACTCTTAATATTTGTTGCAATGCTTCACTTCAGTGACTTTTTAACTTTGTGAAGATTTAGTAATAACCTTACAGATCTCAAATAGAAAAAAAGAGATGCATAGATGAGCTTTTGCTGTAAGTTTTTCCCATTTTGTTTTGATTGTCCTGCACATCAATGAGATTTGTTCAGCTAGTTTCTATTCAAAATTTCAGATGGCTACTGAAAACAACAGTTAGGCTTTCTTATTAACTAAAGTTGACACTTGGACTTCAGCCTGCATACAAAATAGACTTACATTGTGCTTCTTTCGGTGAGGAGTGGGTTAGCTGATCATAATTTTAGTCCATGTACTACTGATTTGTCTGTATTAGTTTGTTGTCTTAACTAGTAGCCTTTTAATTGTATCCTTTTAAAGTAACATTGATTGTTTCTGAGAACTGAGGTACATATTTAAACTCTAATGTGTTGAACACTTAGGAAGCAGGAGCAGTAACACCATTTCTCTACCATCACCTGCAATCGACTGTATCTGTTCATAAACTCAGCATGTTGTTATCTGACCTGTTTAACTGTTGTGAGCTAACTACTTGCACTGTTGGCTTTCTGTAGTGTTAGAGGGAAAGTTTCACAGCTGTCTATGTACCTGCTGGGTTGAGAAACCGAAAGGGGAACAGGACAGAAACTTGACTTTGTCTGCTGGAGGACATTGATGGTATTATTATAGCAATTAGGACATTTCTTGTGGAGCAGGGTGCCATTACACAAGGTGTACAACATCCTGTGTTGTACAGCCCTTCCAAAGATACACATCTCCCACCTGCAGGAAGAAAAAGGTCACACATGGAATAAACAGCTAGTTACAGTTTTCTTATTCTGTGTCTTTAACCACACAACAGTATTTTCCATGTTGGTCTAGCTGAATCAGTGAGCAGTGCCCCTTACAGAATATACATCTTCTAAAGATAGCTGGTGTGTGATATACTTTAAAGCTAATAGGATTTGGAGAGAGAGGCCACAACTCCACACTTGATGAGAATATGTACTGTGAACTAGTCAGTAGAATATTACAGATAATGTCTATGTTACCTTGCCCAGGTGGTATGAACGGAACATACCCAGATAAAATAAATTGCCTCAATGCAATGATTCCTTGACTTATAAAAATGTATTGAGCCTTTGGACTAAAATGATTAAAACTCTTGGTTTGATGTAGCCATCAATATTCTGTAACAAAGCACCAATGTTTTGCTATTGAATCAAACCATTTTCTAACTACTCTGTTATTTCCAGCGACTAGGTTTTAAGATCTGTTAGCACTGGGGCTGCTCTGAAACCAGTTTGACTTAACAAAAATAGAAAGTTTTTACATAGAAAATACCTTCAAGCTGGTAACAATAATAGCTGGGAGTACCAACTTGAGCAAAGATGGTAACTTGCAAAGCAATGAAATCTTGTTTTATTTTTTCCTAGAGTTTCTTGGAAGCAGAAGACAAAGACAGTCCCTTCCCTTGCGTTCAGCAGGCACAATACCTATCAAGAGTGCTGTCTCCTTACGGCAAGCATGGCTCGGTTCACTCCAGTCCAGTAAAATACACCAGAAAAGATTGTCAGAGTAAATCTAATGCATCTAACTCGAACTCAAGTGTCAGCATGTCAAGTACACCAAGAAAACGCTCTGGACTATCATGCAGTTGCTCCACTGATAGTTTTGTGAGCATTAGTCATTCCCAGAGGTGCAAAGGAAGCAACTCCAAAGAACGTGGTGGGGATCTTCTAGACAGGCACTCTGAATTCTTTACTGATAGCCGAAAACCTTTTACTCCACGCACCTTAATATCAGATGCTAAATCTTCCCTGTCAGAGTACAGGTATTACACTCCTGCTCGAAGGAAAAGGAAAAATCACTGTAAGCAGCATGTGGAAGCTCAAACGCAAACTGATGTGATCAGGTACAGAGATTAAAACATTATTTTGAAACCGTGGAATTTAGAGGTTATCATAACAGTATCTTTACAAAAGCAACATGTTTTGCTCTCATTTACATTTGCATAAAGCCAGAATAATTATTCTGAAATTACTTTAGATATGCCTTAGCAAAAGCTAGAACAGAATATGATTTTCCTTTTTTCACTGGCATATTTTGTTGTCTTCCCTCCGGAGGAACTGTTTTCATTTATACAAATTGGATACAAACTGCAACTAAATCCAAACTGTGGGATCTTGCATCTGCCGGGGATAGTAATTCCCTCTCTCTTTTCTTTGCTCTCTCTCTGGTGTATAGTTGTGCTTTCTGTCTTATAAAGAAGTAACTGCTATAAGCATGCAAGTAGTTCCTCACTGTTGCCTTTGTAGTCTCACACTTTCCAGTTCGTTAATTAATACATCATGCAAAGGTCCTTTTCTTTTTTTAACTCTTGAATGCAGCTCTTCTTAGCATTTTAATCTAAATGCCTTCAGACATGTCCTATATGAAATATTTTATACAAAATTAATGTCCTTCTCTTGCATTGAACTCCTTTTTAGCAAATTAAAGTTTAGATTTAGTTTTGTTTTTACCGATACTACCTCATAAAGAAAAATCTTTTCTCTTTTGTGTCCTCAGTGCCTGCATGCCTAATTCTGGTTTTGTCCTAGAACAAAGTATGAATTTCATAAGACTGGAATTATGATAGCTTTAGCTCCATGTTGCAACTATTTTTCTGGCTATGGGTCATACATTTTCCTGGTGCACTTTTAATGTACATAGGATCATCTCCATTCTCAGTTCTGAACAATTATTTTGGATAATTCAGCTATCCCCTGTAAATTTGCAGCCAAATAATGGACTTGGATCACCTATTTATGACTGTTATCATCCTTCAAAATGAACTATAACTTAGTTTTATTATGTGAATGGAAGCTTGGCAGATATTTTCTAAACCGTCCGAGACATTTTAGTGCTAGGTCCTGTTCAGATTGATGGGAAATTTCCACAGTGGCACTGGTGTTCTCATTCTGCATATTTTAAAAGTAGCTTTCCTGAAAACCTAATACATCTTTAAATCTTGTAGCTATCGATCTGCAGACAGAGCATCTGAGAGAAAAGTCATGACTGAACAGCAGAAGATCACATTTAAGGTAACACATCTATCAGTCATCTGGGTACTCTCGCACACCCTTCACCATCGTTTCGAGTATATGCTTGATCTCTGCCACAGCAGTATACTACTGATTTAAGTTTAATTTTCTTTATTTTCGTGAGATGAATTAGTTCTGTAGAGGAGAGGGAGTTTCAGAAGAACAAGTGGAAACAATAAGAAAAAATACTAAGGCATGGGAAGAGATCTTAGGATATTGCAAAATCTTAATTTTTTTCAACAGTTTACAAGTGCACTATCACTTACATATCTGTTAAGTTCATAGATAATTGGTACATTTTTTTTTCAGCAGAAGAAGGTACCTCTTTTTCAAGGAATTTTTGCCTTCATTTTTACATTGGATAAGATATTCCAAAAAGCCCTCAACAGAAGAATTGGAGCTAAGGAGTTCCTTGCTCTGAGGAGGCACTCAGACCAGTGGGTGGTGAAGTTTTCCTTGATACTGTGTGCTTTCTGTCTTGCTGAATGTATCTGGAATGCTTTAATGAAAAATCACACCACTTCAGATTCTACAAGCCCTTAGTATTTTTTTGTCAGTCACAGAAATGTTTGCATCCATCATTTCAAGTTGAATTTAAAGTGTTTGTGACAGTTGAACTTAGTTTTTCAGTTATTTGGTCTTTCAGAAATTGCCTTAGTGTTTGGTAGTTTAAGATTACTAAATTATAAAGATGATACAGAACACAAACATATTTGGGAGGCAGAGGGAAGCAGGTGAAGCACCTGAAATATTTCTTAAGACTTCAAATCTGAAGTTATTTTGTCTTAATTTGTGCTAATATTTGGATGGAAAGAGTTTGATCAGAAGTTAGGTTCGTTCTTTAGGCTTTATCTTGTAGCCATTGTACAGACGAGTCTTTAAACAGCCAGCCCTGTCAAACATAAGACAAGTACTTGAATAACTGTGGACTTTCTTTCTCAATAAAGGCTACAGGGTCAGAGTCTTCATGTCTCTAGCTTACTAAGGCAAATAATTATGCTTTACTCATTGGAGGAGAGTGGTGTGAGAGAGTATGTATTTATAACTTTCCTGAAAATAGAAGAGAGACCCCCTGCATTGATCTGCATCTGACCTCGTTAAGGAGAAGTTAAGTGATTTTTTAGAAGGCTTCACTTCAGTTCCAGGAAGAACTTCTGATTTCATTTCACACCTGTCATATCCAAGTTTTTCTTTGGCTGTTGTAAAAGTGATGGCAGTAAGTCATGTAGCTTTACAGTGGCCCTTTCAGAGTATTACCATTTAAAATGCAGATAGTCAGCAACTTTACTTTCCATCAGATTTGTGCAAGCAGCTCAAGAGATGTGGTTTAGAGTGCTGGTTCCTTGGTTTTGCATACCAGATTTTACTCCTGTTGGTGACATTGACCCCCTCTGGCTTTCAGCAAATTCATCTTTGACGTACTTGTCAGGGGAGAAATTTTACTCATCTCCTGTTGCTCCTGACTAAATTTTTGGATGTCAAAGCTGATGAGCCTTTGCTGTCTCAGTTTGTCCGAAGTTTCTCAGAGAAGACATAAAATTTATAGGGCTGTCTAATGACAGAGGGTTATTAGGTTCATTTTAATGGTAAAATTTGCTGTTTATTTGCACAGATATTAAACATTTTTATCTCTGTGTTGTAGGCTGAAGATAAAAGATACACTGTGGATGAACCCGAGAGAGGAATAGCTGCTTTTCCGTACTCCTTCCTAAGGTGCCTGATTTACAGAATTAGGAATATTTGAAGCATTCCTTCTTGCTTTCTGTACAGTTGCTTCTTAGGCCATAAGCATTGACTAGTCTTTATAAGTCTCTTCACACAGGACTTCTGTTTGGTTGGGTGTTTTACATCAATGGCCTTTCCCAGCTTCAGAATCCATTATTTTCTTATGGTATAGTTGCACTGGGAAGCCAATAAAAAAGAGAGCTCTGAAATATGCGAGTATTTTTGTCAGGAGTGAGATGATGACAGGTTAGTAGAGGCTTTAGTTCTGTGCGTCTGAGCGTACATCTGAGCTTACAGACCACATATTCCTTATACAGCACTACAACTAAATACTGGATTGGTATTCAAATTGGTATTTCCTTTTGGGGGAAAGGGTCTTCAGACATCCAGCTTTTTGAATCTATGATCTGTGAGAACTGCAAACCGAAGGCATTTCCCACATCTTACTGTTCTGAAAATGTAATACTGAGTTTTAGAATATTGTCTACAAAAACAGTGTTTGAAATCGGGTTAGAACTCAAGGGCTCCCAGCTGATTCGCTCTCTGGCTTTTTCATACAAAGGCATTTTTACCTGAGAAAAAAATTGTACTCTGTGTAAAAAAAGCACTCTTCTGGATAGTGGAGGTCTGTATAGCATCTGAGGTAGCACTGAAATATTTGAGCTATTGGAGCAATGTATCTAGTGAAGTGTTTTAATACTCTTGAACCATAGTCTTTCAGGCTTCAGCATAATTTTTATTATTTATTAAAACCAAATTTTGCTACTGGAACAAGGTTTGGGGGTGTTCTGGTGGGTTTTTTTCAAAGAGGAAGTGGGATAATGGCACAGCATGTTTCCAGAAGAAAGTGAGATGCAAGGTAGTATAGAGGGGTTTTAGAATGTTGTGCTCTTTCTTACTCTCTGATTTTCTGATTAGGGAGTCATCATTGTATTCTCAGCAGCCTTCAGCAAGGAGGACTATAGAGACTGAGTAAGTATCCTTAAACCATTTTTTCTGTTAGTACAACTTTAAGCTAGAAACTCTTCCTCAAAACTGATGAAACAGTAAATGAGGACTCAGAATAAACTGTTGTTCACCATTTGCAGTAGAATTGACATGACTGTGAATTGTTACATAATTAAAAATTTTAATGTGAGTCTAAAAATAAATTCATTATAACTTTGTAAGCAAGATAGACTTCTCATCCAGTGGCTATACTTTAAACATTTCCAGTTCTTTTTTGGTCTGTAATTTCTGAAGAAAATGATGGCAAAATATCAAGTTGTTGGGGTTTTTTTAACCACATTTCTGCTCTGAAATTTGATGAGAATTAGAACAGGTTTGAGTTACATTCGGAAACACTGCCAATACTTTCTCATGTGACCTTGGGAAAGTCATTTAATTCTTTTTGTTCTAGGAGAGCCTTGTTCTTGCCTAACTTTAAGGAGGTGATATAGGTATCAAAGATCAGCTATAGATAGCTGTCTTGACTATGGAGGGAACCAAAATGACAATCTTCAGGCTGGCTGACAAATTTTACGTAACAAGTTTCATGCAAGTGGTATCCCATTTCTTATTTTTGTTTGTTAAGACTGGAGGATGATTTGATAGAGCTTGATTGGATACTTTGGGGTATTCAGAAAGATGCTATTAAACAGCACTGAAATCTTTTCTTTGGGGGTTTTCTTTCCAGACTTTTCAAGAGTCTCCCATTTAGAGCAATTGGCATCAACAAGGCCTTAACAGGTATTAAAATAGAGAGAAATTTGTTTGAAGAGGTGAAAGCTAACATCTCACACTAACAAGGATTTTGTGCATCAAAGAGTTGTTTGAAAGGAATGGAGGCTGTCAAATAAGCACTTACATTTTTCTGAGCTTCCACTGAGGACTAGTAATTTTCAGCTGCAGTCAGATTCTCTAGAAGCTACTTCGAAAGCCTTTACTCAGAGCATCAAACTGCAATTTTACAATTTCTTCCCAGTTAGCACCCCTTTCTTCTTCAGCGCAAAACAGGTTCTGATGCTTTCCAAGATTTGCTGGTATCCTCACTCAGCATCTCTGTGCTAATTTATACCACGCCAGAAAGTCAGCATAAACATGAAGCACCATAGTGACCTTTCTAACAGTCTGGTATTTTACACAGGGTTTGTTATCATTCAAAATTGAATGAGAGGCTTTGCTTGACATGGTAGAATTACCTTTTTGAAAAACAGCAGCTGGTGCCAAGAACTATACAGTCTTTTAATGGCATTTCCCATAAAGGTAGTGGTATTGGGCTTACTACATAGTGTAATGTGTCGCTGTTTTAAAACATTTAATATGGGGTTTTCTGTTCTCCCTACAGAGAAGAAGAGCTTTTATATTTAGCTTTCATTGAAGATGTAACAAATGACATTCTTAGCCTCGGGCTGTTTTCTAACAGGTAGGTTACAATTGTTTATGAATTTGTAATGCTGTGTCAGAAACACACGGACTCTATAAGAAAGGAAAGTAGTGTTTAGTAATCATTTCTTTGCCTTTACGAATATATAGTTACTGTTATCCTTTGCTTTTGTTTCTGTTTCTATTTTGCTTCATGTAAGAATGGGGAACTAGGAAAGACCTGTGGGTCACCTGCTTTGATCTGCTGCTGTGTACCAGCAGATGAAGCCTTTGTTAGAAACTGACCTGGAACCCTAGTTGGAGTAACACTAAGAAGAAATTGTTTTGCTCTGCAACATCTGTTTTACTAAATATACCAAGTTACTAATCTTTCACACAACAGATCCTCCATCTCCTTTCCTTTATTCCTGTTCCAGTGTGAAGCCGGTCTTCAGCATGGGTTGTCAGGATTACATACTGTTTCAGATAAGGCTTCACCAGTTGCTAAATCAGATTTTCTTTTTTCAATAATTAAACAATAAGTTATGATACAATTAATGTATTTGAGTAGTATTCCCAAATTATTTTCCATACAAGTTCTTTCTCATGAAGAGCTTTCAGTTTATAGCAAAAAAACCCTGCAGTATTTCTGATACATATTTTTAACCCATTTTTGTAATTCCATTTTCAAAGCAGTCTAATTTCAACATAGTATTCTGATCTTCCTCTGGGCTCATAATGTTCCCAGCTGTTTTTCTGTTCTGTGCATTCTCTTTTTTTTTCCCCCCCTCATGTCAAGGCTATCAATGACAATGTTAAATACACTAAATCAAAAAATTAATCTTTGAGAAAATTCCAAGAGCAACCTTCTTCCGGTTCTTTTTTTTTACAGTAATGTTATCACTTAAACCCCTTTTTGCACTTTTTTCTTTTTAAATAATGTCTCAGGTAAGCTAGATTAAATTCACTTGACCTGGAAATCTGTTCCAGTGACTGTGTACCTTAGTTGTCACAGAACACTTCCTCTGTGCTGAAATTGTTTCTCATCCTGCTTAAGCAATGGAAGAGAGCTGTCAGGACTGAGGACTTTTCTCCGGATTTTTTTCTGAAGCTGGATTTTATTCCTCCCCTTAATTTACACTTGTGTGTATCAGCCGCTGTGGTGCACCTGAGAGATTTTGGATACTTCAGCGTGCCAGTAGAACCACCACTGGATTTTTGGTTTCTTCCACTGCATAGACCCAGCAGACCACATACACCCAGAGTTGTGCTACAAATCACCACATGCTTACCATCTGGTGCCCAAAGCTGGGTCTGCTGGTTGAGCATGTGTCCAGTGGGTTACCAGCTCCAGGTAGCCCTTTTTGTTATGGAGCATAATTGAAGCAATCTTGGTGGTCCCATTCAGCTAAGAAATGAAAATTAAAAAATGAGTTCGGGAATTTATGCAAATCTGTTAAAAGTTGGTTTTCTTCCTGTGATACCATTTAATTGTTCATTTGCAGAGTTCTGGAACAACTGTTTGAGTGTCATATTCAAGAAAATAAGAACCGTCTGGATGAGGTAGGTGCTGCCCCTGTAATATTCTCCCTCTCTGCATATTACTTCAGCGACGTTTCCGAAGTACAGTGGAAATGCACTGGTATATTTGTAGGTAAAGGTAAACAGAATGCTTGGTGAGGAGCATCTCCTTCCATAAATGAGATCTGCAGACTCGTGGGTCACAGTAGATCAAGAGTCACAGGCCCAAAAAAGGGACAGCTGTCAACTTGCTGTGTAATTTAGTGACTTGGTTGCAAGCAGACTCCCTTTCCTTCTGTCAGAATCAAGTCCTGAGTTCTGAGCAGATGGGCACTGTGGGGCTGGAGAAATGTCACCCCTTTCTTCCTTCACCCCTTAGAGCAAAATGCGCCACTTCTTGGACGTGCTGAAAGCAGATCTGGGCTGCAGCCCAGGCACTGGTGCGGAGCATATCCACACAGGCTGGGAAGCCTTTGACTCACTGGATCTGCAAGAATTTGATATGATGGAAGAGCCTGAGTTTACCAGTACAAGTCAGAGGCAAAGAAAAGCTACAGAAAGTGAAGAATTCTTTGGGAACATGGATTTACCATTAAAGGAACCAAGCAAATGTGAATCACCAGTATTCGGGGAAAGTTCAAACGGGAGACAGAGCAAGGATGACTTCTCAGAAGGTGTCGCTGAAATGCTGGATGCTGGGATGGAGTCTGGTTCTTGTGTGAAATCTGAAGACAGCCCAGACACTTCACCCTCACGTGAGGCAACTTTAAACTTGATTACTTGTGACAGTGATTTGGAAGCCAACAAGGGTCTTGATGATCTTGAGGAAAGCTTTGCCGGCACCCTTCAGATCTCACATGACTATTATGAGTAGCAGCCAAAACGTAGCTGTTAAATGGCGATAGAGCTAGTTCTGTGGAGAACTGCCATTTGTTAAATAGTAAACTATTTATTTCTGTTTAAATGCTGCTAAAATCTAAAATGCTAAAAAATAATTGGGCATTAACTAATCTCTGTATTAATATAGACTCTAAAGGGTAGTTATACAATTTTTTTTGTTATTTTGTCTATAATTATGTAACGGGACAATTTTTTGACAATATTAAGATTAGATATATATTTTTAGAAAGATGTAATAGTAAGTTATGAAATATTTATTTTTTATTTATAATATATTAATTGCTAGTGCAGCTGTGGTCCTGCTATAAAGATCCAAGATTTCATAGTCTACAGGAATTCAACTTACCCACATCAAAACATGGTATGCTACATCCCTGCAGAGCAGAGGTGGAACTGTTTGTCCATCCTGGAAGAGAGCATTGTTTGATGTTAAATCCCATTGAGTCATGAAGTTCTTATAATCAACGTTTTTCCTTTTACAATAACTGTGGAACATAAGAAACATACCTTTTCCTTGCATTACCTAGGGTGAAACAAGGAATGAGTGTGGACAGGTAACTTTCCAACCATAAGAATTCCTTTTGGTGCTGGTAGATGGTCATTCCTTCTTCAGCCCTCAGCTGTGAACTCAATTGTCTTATTCCTTGTACCGACAGGTATGAAGAGCCATTTTGCAGTATTAGTTACTGTCAGTCTTTGCCTAACCTGCTGCCAGCTCTCTGGCCTGAAAAGGACATTTATCTCTAGCTACTGCACATGGCAGCTCTTGAGCATTTTATACACAGCTCTTGAGCTGTTTAATCCTAGTTGTCCATGATTCAGCTGATATTCCTGCAAAGTGAAGACTGCAACAATTTTCAAATGGCACAACACTAAAATACAGGGTTGTTTCTTGCATTAATGACAACCTGGGGATAGCTTTCTGCATCGAGCTTTGGTTTTGAAAAGAGATTGAGCTGGGTATACTGATTGATAACCAAGGCTATCTAGTAGAAGACATATCAGGCATCTTGTACAGCAAATGGATAAAAGTCTATTTTATGATTAAAGTTTAAATTGGAGTTAGTGCATGCATTGCACAAAATCAGCTCAAATTTCTTTGTCTAAGCAGAGTACAGCTATTACCTGCCATTCACGTTACTGTAGAATGAGCTCAACAGGGTCTGTGGAAATGCCAGGAAGTTCCGTTGCCTTGCTGTGGGTGAGGAAATACAAGAAGCCTTAGGAACTAGATAAAGCTTGTCCGCAAATACCTCTTAGGGTTGGTCTTAATCTGCTTCCTCCAGCAGTGGTTACTGTTCATAGAACTGCTACCTCCAGCCTTCCCTGTGGCTCATGAGTGTCTGCCAAAGACTATTGAGCCTGTAAGCTAGGCGACTGATTGCAGCTGTAAGGATCTCCTACAGACACAGACCACTGCTTCACTGGTAAGAATAACCTTTTTTTTTTTTTTTTGGCAGGGGGTGAGGAGCAGGGGGGAAGAAATCTCAAAAAACCTCTAGATAAAGCAAATCAAACAAAAGCAACATTTCTGGCACAGTCACCAGCATTGCAGTGCAGAACATAATTTCCAAAAAAAGCAAAAGACACTTTTTTTTTCCTGGCTGCTTTGGCCACAGTAATAAATCACACCTGTTGATGATGACAGCAGGCTGGGGTTTATTTTAGCCACATAGAGGCAGCTGTGCAGATGGGTACTAGCCTTTCATCTGCCGCACTCAGCTGGCTGCCTTGTAAATCTGGCCTGCAGCTTGAGTGCTCCGGCTCACCAAACAGTAGGTAAGAGTGGGAGGATTTTGTATCCCTCTATCAGAGATTATCTTACTGCAAAGACACCCAAAAGGCTGCTTCAGTACAGTGCAGGGATGGCTGGTCCTCGATCACAAGTGATCAAAGCTCTTCTCCCATCCCCAAGGAAGCTGTATTCATTACCCCACAGACTGGAAGGGCAGGATGCACCTGGAGAAGTACAGTTTCTATTATATGAACAATTTTAACACAGAGGGACTAGTTAAAAAACTAAAGAGCATGGTTAAATGTACCCGAGCCTTGTTGCTCCTCAGGCAGGACCTCACCCACCCTTGGGGCCCACCATTCTGTGTTCTCCAATCTTGGTCAATAATGGAATTTGGGTGGGGTTTTTCTCCCTACCCATCACTGTACTGTATCACTTTTACATCGTAAAAAAGATCACATGGCAAACTTTGGCTTGTGGTCAATGTGAGTGTGATTAAAGATTAGTAAGAATTTCCCATCTAAATTCTGCAAGTAAAAAAACCTAAACACCACATCAATGAAAGTGGTCATGACATCATCTCACAAAAAGGTGCAAATAATGACACACTGATTTCCTGTCGTATGAGTAACACAAAAATAAACAAAACCAGTTCCTTGACCATATTTCCTGTTGATGAGCTGTCTGAGCATCAATGCCATTTTTTCTGGGTAGATGGAACTTAAAGGAGTAAGTAAATTCATTAAAACAGACCTTTCACAAAGAAAGCATCTGTCTGCCTAAACCACAACTGTGAACATTTCTTGGATCCAGAGTGAAATTTCTGGTAAAGAACCAGAAGATCATGCACTCCAGTATCCCAGCAGCTGGAGCAGTCAGCCCGGTCCAAGGAACAGGTTTCTCATTGTACAGCCACTCCCACAAGATAGTGGGGAAAAAATATTCTAGATAAACTAATTGATTTTATATAGATAACATTTATCTACAGATCCAAAAAGCAATTGCAGCCTAGCCAGGGCTTAAAACTTTCTCCCTTTTGTTCACATTTACTTTAAGGTGGTGCTTAAAGCATAAGTTGTGTAAGCAGCTTGATAGCAGGCCTGACCCACATCACTGGTAACATTAATCAACAGTGCATGCTTTGTTTTTCTTCTGAGGGTTTTTTTCACTCTGGGTTGTTTGTTTTGTTGTGGATTTTTTTTTGTCTCATCACCTTTTATATCTATATACTCAGGTCTTGGCACAAACATGTAGTCATGACACCATTACAAACCTGAATGCCTCAGAAGTAACAAACTGGAACAGTCAGCACCTGTGATGTGCAATGTAAAGACTTATTTCTGCCCAGATGTACATGGCTGGTGAGCACGTACATAACGCCATCAATGTTTACTTCAAATGGACAAAAGCCCACTATTCTTACTTTACTCTGTAACAAACTTTAAAGCCTACAGTTTTGTCATCACAACTCTTGTTTTCAAAGGTAGGACTCTGTTTATTTACTAAGTATTAAGTGGGGCTTTTGGTCATTTGAAGTAAGGATTGTGATGAAAGAAAAAGGTGCTTAGATGTCTTAGGACTGACCAGAAAACAAAAACCTTCAAAAGTAAAACCCAAGCTATCATTTTATCTGTGATCAACTCCACGTCTAAGACACCTACGCATTTTTCATTTAGGCTTAGCTGCAGAATGACTCCAGGGTCATTACAGCTATGCAACAGCAGTTGTAGAATGATGCAGCTCAACCAGTATCATTTTATAATTCAAGGACAAATGGCTACCAGAGTGGGGAAAAAAAGAGCCACTTTTTTTTCCTCCGCAATTATCTGTGCAAGAAGTATGAACAAGGGTACTGGAGCATCAGCATAAATAAAAACTAGGCCCAGGAGCTTCATTTGTAGGACCTAATGCAGGCTGTTTCACTGCCGTGACAGCACAGCTCCTGACCAACAAGCCATCCCACTAACACTATTCAGTGCCCTGCTACTGTTCCTCTGCCTGTGCACCACTGAAAGGTAGCAAGGAGAAATAGCAATGGAAAATGAACGTTAAAGGGAATGTAGGAAGAAATTAAAGGGGAAAGGGAAATTGTTATTTATTCCATCTTTTGAAACATGGTGAGACCTATTATCAGGTAGGACACGGGCACAGAGTAGAAGTTTAGATGCCACTTGTTAACATCTGTCTTCAAACCTATGTTAAAGCTTCCACAATACAGAGGTAGAGAAATTGAAGCATTTGTATTTTGAGTATTTGAGATCTAAAAATTAATGAAAACAGAAAAAAACCCAGAAAATTGTAACTCGGGGTGTATTTCAGGGAGCTCTGGGGAACTCCACCGCTCCACTTTAGTTTTTGACCACCCAAGGCAGGAGGAGCATACACTGATAGGCAAGTGCAGGGCACTGCAGCTGCATGATGCCTCGAGAGCCACCAAGCCCTTCTCTCTGGCATCTCCCAGGCACTTAACCTGCTGGTCTCAGAAGCTAACACCTGGTGTGTACCACAGATGATAAGGAACAGAACAGTAATTTTAATAAAAACAGTTTCTCCCTCTCCAGGACAGCAAAACCAGATACTCACAAGCAGTCCGGTCTTCCTGTTTCCTTTATCAATAGTGGAATCTGCTTCATTCAGAAACTACCATCTTCCGGTTTTATTCCAAGTAGCAAAGCAAGTGATTTGCAAACAGGTGAGCGTAAATTAATCTGCCACACCAGCCATGGCACCAGCATGGGTCACATCAGCCAGCAGATCCAGTTTCAAAACCTGCAGTGGGTCACGGGCCAGCGGAAGCTGAGCATGTCACAGGGATAAAGCATCGCTGGGAAAGGAGAGAATCAGCAATTACCACCGGCATGACAAATCATCGGTTAGTTGAGCTGTAGAGCACCCATAGATCATCTCCATCTCAACCGCCCTAAAGAAAACCTAGGGGGACTCCGGGGTGTCAGGCAGTCCACAAGTAGCAACAAGAAGAGTTAATTCAAGTGAAGGGAACCAAAACTGAGAATGCCATGTCTACTGCGCATAGGACTTTCTTTTCTCTGTAGAAAGCCTCCAGAGCAGCTGGGTTCTCTCTTCAGACCTCCTAAAAGGGACTGATCCTTTCAGCTCGCCCACTAAGCTAATTCCAGCAGACAGCAAAGGGCACGAGATGTGCCTTACACCCAGGTGACAACACACAAGTTACATTTGCATTCATCTTTTAAACTGTGAGAGTGGCCTACAAAAGGTGTGGGCTCTTCACCCAGCACCATGCTCCGGGCTGGAGGAACGCGGGAGGTGCTGTTCACCCATCCCCGCCGGGCACTGGCACGGGATGCTGCTGCGCTCTCGCTGCTCCTGTAGATCCCAGGCTTCGGCACACAGAGTCTCCCCTGCAATCCTTCCAGCCCTACTGCCTTGGGGGAATGAAATTAGACCTTGAGAAGGGCAAGTAAAGGCTACATAAATGGAGCAGGGAGGCATATGAAACCTGAGAGAGAGAGAAACTTGAACACAGCCTCAGCCTGGCAGGCCACCGAGCCATGCTATCCCATTCTCATAGGGGACAGGCAGCATGATCTGTAGCATGAGGTACAGAGCTCTCTGCAGTTATCCCAAGAATTCAGCAAGCCCGTACGACTCCTCTTACAGTATCTGCGTGAGGGCTGCGGCATAGCTTACAGCTCACAGCAGCCAGAGCCCAGTTCCAGAAGATGGGTAACAGAACCGTGAGGTTACCCCAGCTCTTCCCAGCTATCTGTTTCTCACTCGTAAGCATGCCCACATGCCAAAGGAGAAGTGAAGCAACATGTCAAAGGCCATCAGCTCTCCTGTCAGCCTGAGAATTCCTCGCAGGACCTCAGAGGTATAGCCTCTCCAACTGGAAATTCAGCTCAGAGGAATTTGGCACCCTGCTTTTTCCTGACGTTTGACACAAGCAAGACCAGAGATGATACAGATAGCATAGGTTTGGGAGCTGGCTATGAGGCTTCCCAAACACCGGGCACAACCATCTCAGATAACAGTGGATTGTAAGAAAAAGATAGAAGAGCTCCTCGAGCTCTCATCTGTTTCCCTTTCCTCAGAAACGAGCTTCCCTCCCACCTTGAGAGTCTTAAGCCTTACACAGGGGCTTTCAGCTTAAACATAGATCTTTCAAAGGCCCTCACTGTAGCTTTCCATAGCATTTGTTTTCTCCATGGCTGTTCCTCACTATTTTAACCTCTTAGAGCTTCTGTTCAGTTCACTTCATGGTGCAGTCAGATCTCCCCAAAGGGTTCTTGGGTACATCTCCACAGCCAGCTCCTTGTTGTCCATCCCTTTACCTGAAGAAGCAACTGACAGGTGAGAGCACACCCCTGCCATCAGGCACCCATGATGCTAGCTCCAGCACCATCGTAACAAAGCTATGGGGTGGGTGAGCAATGGGTCAGCTCACAGCCAGAGTTGGCTTCACAGGTATCAGGACAACCCAGTCAGTAGTATTAGTGTAGTATTTCCAGTTTCTTTCAACAGAGAATGTAAGATAGCCTCAGTTCTGCTTATTTGTCATTATTTAAACACCAGCATTGTGCAGAGGGATAAGGCTGACCTGCTGTCCTAAAAACAGGCTGAAATGGAGAATTTTATTTTCAATTTCATGGCATAACATGCACTGAAAGCACTAAACTCGCCTTGGCAGCTCTCCTAACTAACACCATGGCACTAACGATAAATTTTGCTCTGATTGCAGGGAATGCATACACTCAGCAATGCTCCTTATTTTAGCTAGATTAGTTTTTTCGCAGTGCATCAAAGCTACTGCATTTAATACCTGTCATTTGGATTCCTATTGCTCTTCTGATTGGCGTGGCTGTGGAACAGTTCTTCTGCCCTTCAAAAGTTAAGAGGAGCTTGGGGAGGAAACAAATCCTTCAACCATCTACCTGTGTTTCTATTTTTTTTGGTGAACAATTGCACTTTCCTCTTCTTTCCTAATTACACCTTCATCCTGCTTACTAACACAACACAGTGTTTCCCTTCTCCTTACGAAGGGGAAAACAGATGTTCTTGTTTGGACAGGGCATTGCTACGGGAACCCACACGCTCTAGGAAGACTCAGCATGTCTGCCGAAGGTGGTAGCGATCATTTTCAGGTCAGGCTGAAAGAGCCATCCATCAGGACAGAGGAAGAAAGAATCACCTACCAGTGCCCTGTAAGGAACAAGCCCTTGGCCCCAGCGTCCTGGGGGGATATTTCACCATAACAAGTGGGATCAGCAGGGCAACTGTCTCAGACCAGCTGAGCCATTGCGTTGTATGTGATTTTCTCCTTAATCCTTCTGGAGCTGCCGTCAGGAACCTAACTGAACCCGAGTTTTTATAAGACTTGATTCTTGTCTGTATACTTCTCTTTTTCAAGTCAGAAGTCACCCCCAAAGAAAATCTAATCAGATTTCTTCATTAAGACAGCTGGCCTACATCTGCCAGATAGCTTTCAGTACCACAAGAATTAGGAAATAGGGCTAATGTCATTTTTTTAGTGAAAGGGTGGCTTAAAGAGGATAATTGAAGCAGTACAATTCCCTAAGATTTATAGTTTCAAATTAAATTGCTTCTCCTAATTCAGGGAGAGAAGTAAACATTTGGTGACTGATGGACACCTACAGCTCCTGGTCTTCAGGAGGCAACTCAAGTTTTTGGAACACAGAGTGAGCACCTGTTATTCCTGGAGGCTCAGAAACAGTCACTTCAGAACAAATGGATTTATTTCTGTACTGCTATGGTGCAAGAAACTCAATGAACCTTGATTAATCTGCTAAAACAATATTTTCCACATTATCAAACTAAACCCAAACTATCTTCTAATTTCCTGAAGTCTTTCGCTGAAGATTGTGTCAATGGAAAGACATTTTCAGCTTCAGTACTGTGAGTAGCACAGCATGCAGCCAGAAGAAATCAGATACAGACATGCACACATGAAGTATGCAGTTCCTTCGGATCACTGGTTGTCAGTATTAGCCAGGCTTGACAGGGGCTTTCTTCATAGGTGCTTAACACCAGTGAAAATTCTTCATTCGCCTCCGGGTATGATAATTTGGGGTCTGTTCATGGAAGGATTCAATGTCCTTCTAAATTTACGTAAGGCACATGATCGTCATTTTAGAAATGGCTAATAATAAAAATAATCTAAACCTCATCTGCAAGCCCTGCAAGTCTTTTGTGGTTGGTTTTGGTTATTACAGCAGATACTTTAAATCCATAGAATAAGCAGGGCAGCAAATAATACTGGTTTGGTATGTTGGGGATGGCAGATGTTTGGTTTAAACTTGATGTCCATCTGAAAGATTGTCACGCAGATTAGTTTGGGAGATGTGGTGAATGATCAGAAATGGGATAGAATTTTTCTAAGCTCTACCCCTTCTAGCTCCCACATCTGTGTTGGGCCATTTTGCAGGTAGAGAGCCCAAGAACACAGCACATGCCCTGAAATCCTTGCTTTAGAAAAGCTCCCAAAGAATGCCATGAAGTCAAATGTTACAGCATGCCTTCAACCCTGCGCACCTCTGAAAGACAAAGAAGTTTTGTGGCAAAATACTCCCAGGCTCACCTATCTCCTACTTACACTTGGGGTTTCTTTGAATGAATAAGGCCAGTTTAAAGCAATTTTAATATCAACAGAACTAGCTTTTAAGTATCAGAACCACCACTTCCCTAAGTATTACGTTCCACTGGAGCCACAAAACTGCCATCACTCAAACGCACATGCTGATGGCAGAAGGTTCAACTTGCCCAAGAGCCAGACAGAGCTAACGTGATATGCAGCAATACGAAATACCTTGCTTAATTCAGAGCTGATGAGCATTCACCTATGCACCAGCCCTCACTTAACTCCAGCTCTCCTGCAACACCATTCTCCTGCCAATACCTCTGTAAGTGATGTTCCCATCATACTCACGAATTGTGACCATCCTCAAGTAGCTCTTGGGCTGCAGAAGGTAAACTGGCAACATTTTTGTGGCGCTGGGCAGCTTCCGTCTTCAGGCAGAGTCCAGCCTTCCACAGGATGTTCATAAAAATAGTGGAGAGATAGACACATTTATATGCTGTCATTGACTCCTCCAGGAAAAGGAATGGGTGTGAAAAAAACCCCAACTCATCAGATCCTATACAGAGCAACTGTCACATGTAAAACTTCCCGCTAGGTACCTAGCATTGCTGAGTTTCATGTAACCTTCATCTATCCACAGCTATTCACAATTTAAACAACCCTAACAGCTGAATGAGAGCTACTTCAGTTCCCCTAGTCGAGGCCCCAGGCTAGGAATCTTTCTCATCAGCTCCCCCAGATTTCTCTTGTACCAAGTACTGGAGCTTTTGCCCAAGCAAGCTGCTGGCCACTGTGCCAAAGCCATGAGTCAAGTCGCTCCCCTCTCAGCCAACTCTGGCCACCAGAAGGCTCCAAGAGGGATTTTACAGTGGGTGGAAAATAACAGCTATAGTTTACAGCAATTTGGAAATCTAGGCTTCTCAAGAGAACTTTGCCTCGGGTCTGAAATCAGTATAAATAATAAGACTGATCAGAACTGCTGGGTGTTTTTACCATGTGCTTAGGACCCCAGGAAACCACACTCCCTCTTCTGATTTTAAATCCATGGCAAATAAGAGAGCTTTGCCCACACCGAACATCACACAGGACATTCTCCAGGATTTGGGGGGTTGATCAGACAAGTACATAGATAGCTGATACGTTACTGTCTTACCTGAAGTCAATTAATGCTATCAAACTGAGCACACCTAGAAGACAGATTTCAGTTACAAGCCCGGTCATTTCAGATACAGTTAAACGGGCGGCACACCAGGTATTTAGCAAAGACAAGGGAAATGCAATTGTCCAGTGTGAAACTGTGATGTCCAGTGAGCAATTCCTTTATCATGAGGTTATGGGGGTCTTGTGCTGCATCAGGTATCATATAGCAAGCCTTTTGGACCACCTCCCTTTCTGACTAAATGTCAATTACAAAATGAAGAAGAACTTCAGTTAATAATGAATACACAATAGTGTTAGTTATTGGTAGCAGCTCCAACGATAGTAAGTAAGTATACAATCAACTGTTTCCTCTCTCACATGCTTTTGCAAAGGGTTTTTCAACTTTCAGAACATTTTTCTCCCACTTAAAGGTTACAGGGAAATTGAATATTCAATACTAAAAATAGCTTTAGAAAATGCAAAACATTATAAACAATGATGATAGTGCAGCAGGTGCAAGACTTCCCTGCCACAAAGATGACAGCTATTAGAATTTGACAGTGCAAGTTTTATATTTGTACTGAGATGCAGGACAGTACCTGCAGCACTTTCGAAGAGGGATAGCAACTCTGTGTACTGAAGGTAACGTCCCAGCCTAGGACTACACATGAAAACTAAGTTCCCTGATTTTTCTTTTAATAATGGAACAATAAAAACTCATAGTTGCTTCAAATGTTTATTTCCATGGCAAAAATAGACTATAATATATTCATCTCACATATATTACATTCAGTAATACAAGCTTTTCTGTCTATGAAACACAATTTGTACACTGTTTTACAAACCAATTTCAGTTTTACAAGAATTAAAGCTGTTCTGATTATACATTTTTACAGTATTGGTGGCAAGACAGCAAAAATAGACACATTAACCACTAGCTTAGTACTAGAAAATAATACTTCATGTTTGCTACTGTTTAAACAAAGTCTCATGTAAATCCTTGCATACTGGCTCAAATGAAAATGGAAGAAAATGGAGCCAGATCCTGCACTTCTCTGACATTAAGGACTCAAACCTACAAAACTGCTGAAAGGCCTTTGAACACCTATTTGCTTTAACTGAATGAAGAGATTTCAGCTATATGCAGGAGTGTACATACCCACCGATTTGCCAGGTCAAGCCTCTACAATTTCAATCCAAGCCCCGCCCACCCCCCCACCCCCCGATCAGCCATAAATCGAACAGGTAAGTTGGGTATTTCAAAGCAATTTAAGAATGTATCTTTGTAAAAAGCATATACACCTTGTCTGTCAGAATTATCCAGGATTAGCAAGGTGACAGACTGGAGGATTTTACATGGGTTTCCCCCATCAAGTTTCCTACCATTCTAAAAATTCATGGCATTTGCAAAATCTTTAAAAGTATTATAAAAGTCTCCTAATTTTACCTAAATATTTCCAAATGGAAAAACAGCATTTAAATTCCCTTTATAAACATTAGGCACCTTCTGAAACTGTGCTCATAAAATTAATAAATTTGGTAGTTTTGATTGCCGCATATCTGAACATTACGGTATCTACAGACTTGCTCTCTAATTTATCACAGGCTGTATCTGTTGTAAATTCTATTCATTAGATTCCTTGCATTTGATTTCTAACTTCATTCCGTAATTAGAGCTGAAGAATAGACTTCTAAAGAACAAATACACCAGAGGTTACTCTTCACCACTGAATGCAGCATCATGTGGAATACAGCAACAGAACCAAAGGCCATTCACCAATAGTTTTTTGAAATGCTCACTGAAGTTAACAAATCCTTTTTTTCAGCCCCTGTAGACCTTAAAGTAACATATGTGATGCCAACAGGATGCACCAAGTTAGCTGGTCCCCAAGAGGATCATACTAAGACTTTTTTCTTCTTTTTTACAGACATGTTTGTAACAGCTGTTAAAAGGGTTTTTTCCCTTACCTTAGCACAGTATTATATTATTTTAATATCACTGTACTGCAAATGCTGCACTGCAACATAATTTCTAAGCACATGTTAAACTCCGCATTTCAAAGGCCTGATTTTCAGCCCAGCTTTAAATCTGGTGCAATTCACACCTACTGTAAACCTGGCTGCATTCATAAAGTATCTAGACTTTCAAATCATCTAACCTGCATTCATCAGAAATTATCACTGCAAAACTGCATGTATGCTTATTCCCCCTGCATTTTGCATGTGTAAAACCAGAGACCATGGTTTGAAAAACCTGACCTTTAATAAGTAAACAGAAACTGAGCTGACAGATTGCATTAAATATATCTGGAAAGGAAAATATGTAAAAACAGAGCCTCTGAAAAAAACATTTGGAGTTTCAAAAATCACATTTTAAGAAGCCAGTAAAAATAACACCTATGACTACATATTCACTTAGCCTACCATGCCATGAAAAACATACCACATGAATCAAACCCTTCTAGCAGCTCTACTGTGGACACAAAATCTTCCAAATCCTCTTCAACATGCCTTCAGCCATTCCTCAAATCCTCACTCTCTACTTCCAATAGTTTGTACTTTCACAAGAGAATTTCTTCCAAACTATCTCAGCTACTTTTCCTTCGAATGTTGTAGCTTCATGTATGCACATTCTTTTGGTTAATTCTTGTAATCTGTATTTAAATTTAAAGCAGTCATCTGAGTATTCGTGCTTTAAGGGCTCCAGCTTTCATTGGCAATAAGCCAATTTTAATTCCTACAATATCAGGAAGAACTGCAGGAGCGGACTCTGCCTTTGCATGGCTTTCCAGTATTAAAAAAACCCACCACAACCCAAACCCTAAAGCACAGAGTTCTTAGCAATTGAAGTGTTGTTTCTTTTAAATTAATAATTTGAACTAACTATTGAAGTATAGTAATGAGTTCACTATTTTTAAGTCTGGGGTTTTAGTAATGCTACTGATAATAAAACTGAGGTCTTATTACACAGCTATCTTGTATGATAAACAACCCTGCAGTTCCCAAGTTTGGTCCAGAGGCCATTGAAATCTACTAGCCACTCAACTTTAACAGCTGCTCCAACAAGAACAATATAGCAGCAGCCTCAGGTAGTCTTACTTATGAAATTTAAGAAGCTATTTTTGGAGAAAATTGCTCAAATGTCAGCCACTTCAAAAGAAGATACACAGCATTATAAAAGGAGCCAAAAATATGTTTCTCAAAATGTCAACTTTTTTTCCCATTTTAATACAATTTATTTTACTTTTATTTGTTATTGCTTTACTTTTTAAATAAATGTTGATAACTTACAGCAGCTTTTCATCTACAGAAACTACAGAAACTCTGCCTTACTCACCTGCTTTGAATTAATTGTATTTCTACTTATAAACCACAGCACCCTGCACTTGTAGTTTTTACCATTCACTTGTGCAAAAGATATCACAGTGAGAGCAATACTAAGGCATAAAACTTTCCCTGCTCTTCACAGGGGACAGCAGAAAATGAAAAGCTCTGCTGTGCAGGCTGCAGAAAAGCTGTGCAACACTCCTCTGTGTACCATGGAGCTTCTCTCCCCCGCAGAACAGGGCAAGGAGTCGTTTGCAGCCTACAGCTAAGCTTGCTAAGTCAGTGACATCTTTGCAACAAACAGGTCTCTGACAAGTTCTTAGAGAAGAGCTGCTCGCCTAAGACTACAAAGATTCACTGGCCAAAAACATCTCTCATCCGAGCAACCAAGAAAGAAATCAAATGTGGAAAAACCCTTACTACGATTTATGGGTTCTTCCTCTGACTCTTCATTGAATTTTATCCTAAAAAGCATTTTCCACCTAGCCCACAAAAGACGGCCAAATCTGTCTCTTGACAGTATATAGCACCTTTATTTATCCCTGAGAGCTGTGACATCCCTAGAGATCAGCATCATTTGCCATTTACTGCAAGAATGTCTTCATACAACTTTTCTTACTAAAAAAATTCAGCTCAAATCTTGCATAATAATCCGGTTTTATCCCCATAAAAACAGAAGCACATTTGGCAAAATGGACAGGCTTATAGTGGAATTTTAAGCTTTTGACCAATAAATCCACCTCTGATACACACTGTGACTGGATTTGGACGGTGGATGTTCTTATAATGTCCAACACTTCATGAAGCATTCAGCACATCTAGATGTAAAAAAGCATCCCTTTTCAAGGCTCAGAACAAAGTGCTAAGAATTGAATTTTCTTTTAAAAGAAGTTAACTGGAAATCTAAACAATATGTTTTTAAATTTGTTTTTGTTACAGAAGGTTGCAAAGTTTGTTTTCATTTGGTATCTTTAGAAAAGAAACTGCTCATTTTACATGCTTACTTGGAGCCATACGCTTACATACAAAAACCCAATTCTGCTACCTTCAGTAGGAAAACCCACATAAAGTCAAGTCTATGAATGCAGAAACAGACTGCTGATGGGCAGAAGTGAAAGCGGAAGTGGAGGAGGTAGCAGCGTTACGCTTAAAAAAAAAAAATAATAGATCAAGACGGTGACTACCAGATTAGAGAGCAACTGCCTCTAGAAGTAAACACAACTTCTTTCAGCAAAACAGAAAAGAAAGCCGTAAAACACACATTTCCTCACCCACCTCAGATAATCCCGGAAGTTTTGGATTAAATTGCTTGTTTTAACTGCTCCTTTTAGTGCCTCATACCTGGTGTTCTGTCCCAGTTACTGCTGAATAGCTAAAAATTGTTGCTCAAAGTTGGGGTTGTATATAGCTTCGTTAAAAGCTGCATGTACCAGGTTATGAAGATCACAGTCCAAAGTTCAGAAATGGAAAAGGTACAAGCTACATTTTAGAGCATACCTTCCCATTCAAAAATATTTCTGAATATAGATGTGAACTGTGGCAAAAAGTAGCGATGTTTTTGAAACACAGCGTGATACAAATAGCTAAGTACAGTTGTTTCTTTCAATACTTGTGTTAACACAGAAGATTGCAAAATTTATATATAAAGAATCAGTCTTCAGTAACTGGTTTCCTCTGGACTTCATTTTGTACTTTAGGCAGTTCATACTTCCTAGGCATTTCATAGTTACAAAAAGAACATCTTCTTCCCCCATCTGAAATATTCAGTCTTACTTTTACTGAAAGAAGAAAAATTCAGACTACCTGAAAGCATACAAAATGCACTAGATTAATACAGTGTACTTTAAAGTACTAAATTTTTTATAGAATGACATATTAGCACAAAGTCATTTGGACCATATGTTTTTCTTTTTAGAAGTAGCTTATTACAGAGGAAAGCAAGGCAACATATTTATTATTCTTAGTTAATGTTTTGAAAGACTATTATTGTTTTGAAGGGGGTTTAATTATTCATAATAGTTTCCAAACCCTTGTTACAGCTCAGAAAAATAACTAATTTCACCAGTGATAAAAATTACTTTCAGTCTGATTTCATTTCACTAAGCAGGTATCCAGGGAAATGGACACTTAAAATGCCTGCAGACTGGTCTGCCTTAGGGTTTTTTTTAAATTAAACCAGATATCTACAAACTAATAGCTCTCTTTTGAATAACGATTTTCAACACGGCATTTCAAAACACTTGAAAAGGCAGGTAAAGCCATACCGTCCCCATCTGAAAACCACAGAGAATTATTTAGGGATACTGTCATCAGACCAGACCCATGGGACAAAATGGAAACTACCAAAGGTACAATTCATCCTCAGGTCCATGCCACAGCCATTGACTCAGCCACCTACACAGCTACCAAAATACCCACATCTCCAGTATCACCTCTAAGAGCTCTTACATTCTGCAAGTGTTCTCAAACAGCTTCTGTGGACATTCTTTACTGCAACACTGCACAGCATTAGCAAAATCTGTTCCTAGTAATGACAAAATATTCTGGAGGATTCTACAGAAAACTCCAGTGCTTTAAAGGTTTTCTTGACTGGGAACATAAACATTTTTAAAGTTCATCTTTGCACTGTGTAAACCAGCAATCATAGCTGCCACACCACCTCCGTTATGTTTCATACCATCATTTCTGCTTCACCACTATGCACCTTCTTACTCCAACTTTGGTTCTTCCACTTCACCAACTTAAAAGGCTCTTCCAAAAATAACAGGTTAGTAATGGTATATTACCATATGACACAATGCATGATTATAGTTTCTATGTTTAACTACATAAATAACAGAGCAAAAAAAGTGCTTAAAACATTTGCATCCACTTTGATTTCAGCCAGTAAAATCAAACTGTCCTCTAAATATATGAATAATACTGAATGTGTACTGTCTCCCATTCATTTGTTTCCAATAACCTTGTAGGTAATATTTTTCCCCTGCTTGTTACAGGTAAACATGCCTCCGCTCAAATGGCAGTTAGCAACAGTTAACGGGATCTTTCACTTGTCGTTTCTATTACACAGCACTACAATTACCTACCAATAGCTTCCTCTAGTACTTTCTGCATGATTTTTTAAAAGTGAGTTTAAACGTCGTCAGTCTTTTCCTCTGAAAATATTATGCTGTTTAAAAAATTTTGAGTTGTGGTGTTTGGGATCTTTTTTTTTAACTAAAAAATACTGAATATAAAAATAACTGTATTTAAAGCATCAGCTTAAAATATCTAAGAGCTGCTAATTTTGCCGAGTAAACCAGAGGAAACCAAAAGTTCATTTTAAAAAATATAGTTGTATTGTTCTAAATATAAAATTGAAAGCAGAATGAAACTGCATAAGACCTTGACATTCCCAAGGAGCAGGTTTCTCACCCTGTGTGCATCTACAGCTTTTTTGCACAGTTTACTAACATTATGTTTTAAAACATAATTGTTAAGTTGTGCCTTGTACTTCCATTCCGTAAGATACTTATTTTGCCCAGAGTAACATCACTCTAAAGAACATATGCAAGTACTACAGACCAGCACAAGTAAAATCATTCCCTAATACGACTGCAGCTGAACACGGGAAGAGTTTAGTCCAGCGAAGATCCTGCTTTGCAGGGACTGTTACACTTACTTGCATTTAACAGCCACATACCAGCCCTGAAAGGTAACAGTGTGATTCATCATACAAAGAAAACACCAGTGAGAGCAGGTCTGCCTGGACAACTGTAATTTTCTTTCTGTAAACTCTTGCAGTGTCCCTTAGGAAGTGGCAGGGGTTATATAAGTCTAGAACTTTTGAGAAACTGAATGAGAACTCCATAGACGAAAGTGTACTGTGAAAGAGTCTGCACCATCATCATTCTCTGCTGCCTCAATATGTCCAGCACTCGTGGGATGTCCAGCATCTGGAGAAAGAGAACAAACCATTACAGTGACTGGTGAGCAAGGAGACTGGCGAGCAAGGAGACTGGCTTGCGCTTTGTCAGCAGGAGGTTCAGAGCACTACCAGTGATCTAAAGGGAGAATCAGCTGCTCTAATTTCAGCTCCAGCAATTCATTGGCCATGCCTGCACTATGGATTGCACTACGCCGCTGACCACGACTACCTTATTTCCTCACCTGGGAAACAGGCATAATGTAAAACTTCTCTATCTCATGGGGTATGGGTGTTCACAAACCTAATGGCTTCAAAAGTCTGTCACAGTATTAGGAAAAGGTTCCACAACAAAACAGTTTGTTGACTCTCAGCTGGCATATTGTATTATTAATAAACACTTCACAGCTGTTCACTTCTGGCTAAAAGCTGATAGGACAAGGTTTTGTTCTATCAAACTACTGCTTTGACATCTGCCGAGACTGATACTGCAAAAACACTACACTTGGGAATGAAATACTTAATAACAAGCACAGCGAGTGGCTACAAAGCATGTTCTTGAATATTATCCATTAAGACTAAGGCATGAAGTAAAAGTGGTAAAGTCAGAGTGAAATCCTGAAATATGCTTAATAGCCTAGGGCATACCTTGTTCCGCTCCGTGACTTGACATCTTACAGAGTCAAGAATCCAAATGAGCATTCCAGTGCCCAGTGTGTAAGTGAGTAACTCTAGAAGATTATTAACTTCTGCTGAATTGCCAAGAGCTCTTTCAACCACAGTTGTAAGGGCACTTCCAAAGGCTACATCTTGGGAAAGCTCAGATAACCTGCCTAGTAAATATCTGATGGTTGTTCATTTATTCTTCTCCTACCTAACTTTAAATAAAGCAAAAACAGAAAGAGAGATCACCTCATTGTGTTCCAAGCAAGCGATCATGATCTCTGACAGTATGACCACTCCTGTGCGTCCTACACCTGCACTGCAATGTACCAGTACAGGAGGATTAGAGTTTTTAGGATCCACAGTGCTGTTCGTATGGCGCCGCACTGACTGTATCTCTTCCAAGTACGCTATTAAGTTTAACGAGATAAGAATAACAAATTTAGGAGATGAGGCCCCACAAGCCATGCTATTACACTGTATGACTACCAGAAAAGTAGTAATTTAACAAATGACATCCCACAGAAAAATGCTGCACTGTATAAATCACAAGTCACATCCCAACTAAAGCAATACAGATCTATAAAGATCATCTAACTTTAGTAAGACTTTCTTTGACTTATTCCTTATTCCCCACCATGGCCCTCTTGCTACTACTGGAACATACAATGTGTAGTAGATCATGCAATTACGTTTTACCCTGTATGAACTTTTAGTAAATGATATATTTGGCTTTAGACAGTCACTTTTACAAACTGACAAGTATATTCCTGTCAAAAATATAATTCGGTATCTCTTGCTGGTGTGAAGAAACCTTTTACAGCAGAATGCTTGACATACTTATCAAAAGCTAATTCACATATAGCAGCCATTTTAGAAGGTATTAAAAACAGAACAAAAAAACAACCCCAAAACAAAGTATTAAATACAACTTACAGAGAAATCCCTTTAAATCCTCCGGACAGCCATGCTCTGGCCAGTCAGTATACTGCAGATGCCAAACTGTCCTCTCCTGTCCTGTGAGAAGATGTTTAATCTTCAAACCCGTAGTTGCATAGCAGCCTGAGTCAGTACGGAATCGTGTGGTAATCTTAAATCTTCCATATGTTACGGTGTTATGTCTTGAACCAAGACGTGGCCAGTATCTGAAGCTTTTTTCTCGCCCACTTTCCTTAAAAGTAAAACATGTGCTTAACAAGAAAAGTAAGAATACTCATACAACTAACGCTCCTGTAACAACTGTATCTCTCCTCTAATAAGTACTACTACAGCGTTATGGTTTCTCACCAAGTAAACCAACTTTCCAGAGGAAAGAGTTTGCAAATTCACATCTTCCTGCCAAGGAAAGCAAGACAGAATGGCAAAGGGGTGACTAGATATTTATCTTTGATTACTCTTCTCACTGGAGCAAAGATCTCCTTTCTCTAACAGTTCATTACAAAATCATTGTGGAATTTCAGGGAGAAACCTGACTCAATTTATACTCACTTCCTCTGCTGTCACCATAGCTATGATGGCAATCCCTTGTTCCCAGATCATCTGCCAGAAATCCTGACATGTATTCTGCAAAGGGCCCTGCGTAGCAATGTAATCCCACTCTATGCCACCAACAGAGATCTGTAAAAAGAAATACATTAGGTTAGTAATTATTGACAACTCCCTTTCTCCATTTCTTAAGTCAGCCATTTGAAGATGCACAAACTGAAAAAAAGACAGCAACACTGCAGAAGTAGGAGCCCATTGTGAGTTATATCTGCCTCCATTTTTTAGGTGTATCTTGTCACATTAGATGCAGAAGAGACACGATGTTGAAAATTGTATAGAGATACAGGTAAATAAATGTATTTTACATCATAAGCATAATGTAAAAGTGAGTAAATAAAACTGTATTTCTCTTTTGTAAATTTAAGGTATTCTAGCGAATTCAGGTTTAGAGAAGCTTTCATACACTGGTGCTGTAAATGCAATTACACGCACCAAAAAGTGAGAATTAGCTGATGTTTCCTCAAAAAATATTATCTTGTTTGAGAAGTGACGGAAGAGCTACTCAACATTTGTGAAGGAGTTGAAGTATAGAAACTACAGTACCACGTCAATGTACAGATTTATTCAAAAGAGACAGCAACACAACTACAACTGCTGCTTTGATGATCTCAGTTCTTTTCAGAGAAAGAATGAAGCCAATCGCAGTTGCACTTTGAGTAGGTAAATCCACCGAAAAATGAACAAACTGCTTTGAAGGTTCTTGAGGTCACCCTGCAACTTCTTCACTTTTTAAACAGCTACAGCTAGGGAAGGAGGGCAAACAAAGATTATGAAAGAGCAGATTTCTCCCTGGCTCCATCTGTTCCTCTAACCATCCAAAAAAAGCTTAAGCTGGGAGCTAGCTTACTGCGTCTTGTGGATCTAGTCTGAGAGTATGTAAGAAGAAATAATAAGGATTGTCACTGCAATTCAAAAATATCATAATCATTGCAAAGGATCCCAGTTTGTTAAAGCTATTTGCCTTTTTAGCTGGGAAGAATGGACATGCCTTCTGTCAGCACCAATCCACAGAGAGATGAGAGAGAGAGAAATGAGACAGCAGATCAATACAGAAGCAAAATATAGAAGACCTCTCCAATAATTAACCCACCATTATTCTAGGTAATGAAGAAAAACAGGTTTCTCTTCTCCCCAAAGAAACCTCTGCAGAAGAAGGGAAAGAGACACACATGGAGGGATTCTCACTCATCTGACCAAACCAAAATTGATAGCCAAATCCATTTTCAGTTACCACATCAACTACAAAATATTTCTCCAACAGTATTTCTCTCACCTTGATATGAGATGCATTGATGTAACCCGTGTTATTTTCTTTGGTTGGGACTAGCTCTACTCTGGTATCATCATAAGGAAGAACGTCCTGGAACCGGTTTCTTTCAGCATTTTCAGGAAGCCGAGCTATTGAGCACTCACCATCTATAAGTCTTTTTTTCTGAATGCGCTCATATTCAGTAAACACCATCCCCTGCTCTAACCGTTGTTCCAGAACTTTACACTGAAAGGCAGAACATGGATAACCATATAAAGTCACGTTCTAAGACTGAGTCTATTTTAACAGAGAATTCATGAAGGATGAAATGTATGTATTTTTCTCTTCTACATATTTTTTCAATGCTTTTCCAGCTATTAATGTTTTCCACAAACATACCAGAATAAACAAGAAGCAACCCTAACCAGCAGCAATTTTGTTGAAGTGAAAACCAAGAAGCCTGTTATACTTCACTAGGTCACAAAGACTGTGGACACCACTGGTGAAAGAAAAATTACGTCATAGCTTCTGTAAAGACAACCCAGAAAAATTTGGCCAAACCCGATAGCTATGCTATACTAAAAAACATAATCCAAAAAAAGAAATTAAGTCAACTATGTCCTTTGGATGGAGAAAAACTCTGAAAATGTGAAACAAAACACTTGCCTTAGTCAATGAGCTAATAATTCACTACCAATATTCCACATTTTTTTAAGACTGAAATTAATAAACCTTGCATACAGCAGGCAAGCCTTCTTAGAACACTGCAGCTGAGGTATAAACCCAGGGTATTTCCTACTAGTATAATTCAATGTGGTTTATGTAATAAGCTGCTCCCCCCCCTCCCCGCACCCCCCACCCCCCCATTTATTCTTTCAAACCCAAGCTCTTTCTAAATCACAAAACACTTCTGGAATTTCAGCATCTCTTTGCCAACAATAATTAGAGGAATAATATGTAAGATTTCAGCCAGAAAATTTCATCTATGTCACATGTCCTCAGCCTCTCACAGCAACTATTTCATGGTATCAGGTCAGAAAACGTCTTGTATCAAATAACTGTAATGGCAAGTGTTGCAGAGGAAGGTGTAAAACCTCAATCATAAGCAATTTGCACATCAATAAATCAACGATACAAACTCCTTTATTATCTTTAGGCTAAATTCCCTCATCAAAACTAATAATCACATGAAGCTGCCCAATGAAACAGGTATTGAATCAACTTTAAAGTCATCGTCTAAAATATCTGCCTCTGGACTTCCTTTCATGTCACATGTCTCCTTGGCATTGCCTCTTCTCAACTGTTTTAGGAATTAACTCCCATTTAATGGTATCTGTTCTGCTTCCACACGGTCTGCCTGAAGAGAAAGTGTAGTAACATGTCTTTTGCAGAACTTTACTTTATGGATTCTTCTTTTACCTCAACACTTTGGGTAGAGCTAGCTGAATAATAATATGGCTGGATTTAATAAAAGTCAATTCAGGAAGAGATGATGGCTGAAAATAAGGGGAAATAACCAACACAGGTACTAACTGTAGAACTGTATCTCAATAGCAGAATGTTAATTTTTGTCCCTTAGCATCTTCTAGGAGTGTACATATAGTTCAAAAAGAACTTCAACTGTGTTGAAATGGAAGAGTCAAATCTCCCTCCTATGGCTCTCACTCCAACCCTTCAAACTCCAAGACTGAATTTCTACTGTGTGACTTCCAATTAATTTTCTTGGTCTGTTCCTTAGAAGTGCAGCTGGTGAGAGCAGGACTGTTCCTTCAGGTTCTAATCCCTGCCCAGTGACTGTCAGTAAATTGAGCTAGAGGGGGTCTGCAGCTGAGATGCCCAACCATGCTCAGAACTGGATTCTAAAGAGACCTCTGGTCACAGAATACACAATAATCACTGCAGCCCTTGGTTTATCTAGATAATGCACCTGATCAGATGTGTGATGGCAGCGCTGTTCTATATAGCCCTTCACAGGCTGGATATTGACTGTATTTCACTTTCCTGCACCTACTTAATGATACACAAGGCAGGCTGGAGTATATTTACTAACAGTTTACCCTGACACAAGCAGGTAGTCTCTTAAATTTCTGGAAGAATGATCCTCAGATTCTAGAACCTGATGTTGTCTGTGTGATCTGAGATCTTTTACTGATTTTAAACTTTCTGCAGGTCATCTAAGACATTTATATTTTCAGAGATCCACCTGAGGAAAACATAAATACAATTTGTACAAGCTGTACCCTGGGGATGCAATTTCATTACAAGATTTATTGTAAAATTTGTATGAATTATTAATAATTACAACTAAGTACAACCTCACACTCAGAATTTCAATTTTCATATGTTTTCAGTCTGGAAAACCCCAAAATCAAGAGAGAAAACAGAAAGATGGCATAAAAATGTATCAGTAGATACTAATTAATTTGCTTCCTGTATATTAAAGTGTAAACTATAATCTGAATCACTGTCATCTTGAATCTTAAAGAAAAATCTGAGTTACACACAATATTTCTAGCAACGACTTATCAATCAGAACTTTCATTCTTCATTTTGTTTCTATTCTCAGTATTTGAGCTGCTTTGAATCTGAAGTATTCTGAAGTCAACACAAAGCACCATTCACATGCATTTCATTTTGAAAAATCACTAGTGTGAAAAAGAAATCAAGCATTAAGAAACTCCAACATACCCGTTCATCATTTGTTGCTCTTGTTGATTCTTCCTTCCCCTCATCTGGCAGGGGCACTCTAGTCAAAGCTAGTCCATTTAGGGCAGCTAGCTTCAGAGGCCCTATTTTTTTGGCATCATTTTTATTCTTTTTCATACCCTGCAAAAGAAAAGCTAAAAATTGTAAATATCCTTAAATATCTGATAAAGTTACAAAGCAGACACCAGATGAGTTCAATTAAGCAAAGGATACTTCCTTGACCCCTTCTGCAAACAGCTCTGACCTTTTTATTTTTTTTTTTATATGCACTTCAGTGAGAGATTAGGGTAGTGGGACTACATTCCTCCAAGGACACAGCACAAGTCTGTCTTCATTCCAGACAGGTTAATGAAACTGCAGAAGAATGACAAATATTGTTCCCTACAAAGCTCACAACTGAGGGTGAGAGGCAACAAGCCTGGATAACTAACATTCTTGGACAGAATTTAAATTACTTTCCAACCCCCAAAATACATAAAAATTATTCCTTAACTATTCAATTTGCAGACACTTTTCTTCCCTATTAGCGGGCATAACAATGAGCATGTACCTTTAAGATATCTGAACATAGTCAAATGTTTGACTAAGTTTGCAACAAATTGCACATACAAAATGTGAACACAGAACTGCAGACAGATCTGAGCCCTCAACCAGGCCACGAATCTAAATTATTGAAGTTACTATTCATTATTTGAGGAAAATACCAAAGGGCGATTTTTATGAAAGAATGCATTCAAATGATCCTTTTAAGAAGCCTAAGAGAAAACGTCAACAATCCTGCAGTTGCTAAGTTTGGTTGTTAAGAAAAATACATTGAAAATGTGAGAGTATATGTGGCTTGAATAATAATCAATGCTTTCAAAAACTAAGTAGTAGTAAGGAATAGGTAGACAAAGTTAAGAGAATGAGACCACATTTAAAAGTGAAGTGAACACAAACCCAACAGTAAGAGTTAATTGAAAAGCAAAACGTGCAAACATTGGTATGGGCCAGCTTTCTCACCAGGATACTCCTCATCTTAATATTGAATACAGAAGGGTAATACCCTCTATTATGCAATGCCACTCTTAAATGTTACTGAACTATGAAGTATTTTACTGAACACTTCCAGTGAAAAAGTTTTAATATCAATTTCATTTCAAAGGCTGGCTTGAACATTTACATAGCTATCAGAAGGAAAAGGCAGGTTATGCTTTTGGCAGACATATTAGTGTCTGAAAAATTACCTTTGGAGAACAAAAAACTAAATGACTATGTAAATGTGAACACAAGGAGCAAGTTATCACTTTTTTTCCTAATCCACATAAACAGGAGTAAGGAGATGTAGAAAACCATACACCATTGTAAAATCAATTGAAGCTGATGAAGGTTCATTTCATTGTGTTTAGCTCCATGTATAACAAGTCTGACCGACAAAAAATTGTGACAGCAGAAACTATTTAAATACGTAACATTTCCATAAAGTTAAGATTTTGTGGCATCAGCTGTAAGAGTTATTTCAGTAGAAGAAGTTACACGGTAGTTTCACTGCAGTCAATTTGTGCAGAAAACTATCTAACTGAGGCAGGCATAGTTAACAACAATCAATTTTAAAAGGCAAAATAATAATAAAAATGGTCTTCCTCTATTAGCACCTGAAATATGCCACAGACTACATAAAACCAAACAAAAGTTTGAAACAATATGAGCGGTAGGGACTGCCAGTGAAATTGTACAGTCCCACACACAGACACTGATGTTTCTATGAGGTAGGAATTACAGGGAAGGTAAAACTTGCAGTTGTTCATTATTTACAGCTTTGTAAGACTGGAGTAGGAGAAAGACACAGGGCAAGTAAGAAATGCCTTTAGTGGGATAAAAACAGCTTGAAGAGAAGGCAAAAGGGAAAGGATATGAAAAGGGGAAAGGATGGAGGAAAGAAAAGAATGCAAGGAAAGAATTTATTGCCTAATGTGTCAGGTCCCCCTCGTAGGTCAGAAGGTGAAAGCAAATGAATTTAAACTAGTAAACATTCAGCTACATCCAATTTTTCAGTGAGAGAAAGATTAGAAAACTGGTGGTAGAATCGAAAGAGTTGCTTCTGTTCCAGATAAGCATAGGTAGGGCAGAATTTGCCATCTAGAATGGACTTTAAATTAGCTCATTCTGCAGTTGCTAGCCAGGTTAGGTGTACCACACGGATGGAGGCTGGACAGCTGGATTTGTATGGGAGAACTATAAAGACAGAACTTAGACATGGCAGAGAAGGGGATAAAAGACAGCTAAGCAACGTTAGTCAGGGAAAACCAGAAAAATAAAGGTCAAGCTTAAGGTAGCTTTTAATTCACATGTTTTAAAAGCATCTCAGGTTGGTTAAAACACTCCCAAATCTCAAGCAAAAACCCCACACAACTCCCGCTACAGAACAACCCAAAACAAGAGGAATAATATCCACTTACACCTAGTGGGGGAAGGCCTTCCACAATGTTCTTCTTTCCAGACAAAAGATCGGACACAGGTCTCTTCTTTACTGAATCTTTCCTTACTCTGTATCTCCCTGATGTTGTAAGATCAGATTCCGACATAGATGGAGTAAGCAGTCCTTCCCCTCTTCTCTGCACCTGGCTTTCTACTAGTAAATGGACAGGGCTCATATCTTTAATTCTCTTTTCTGTCTCAGTAATATGTAATTTAGGCTCAAGAATATGCAAAGGGCCACCAGATGAAGCAACAGAGCTATAAGGGTAGTTCAGTACCGAATCATGAGAATAACCACCCATAACAGGTGAAAGTTGGGTTTGATCTTCAGGGAGAGGAGAAAGACTTGTACCAGCCTTGCTTTCTTCTTCAAATTCTTCTTCTTCCTCACTACTGTGAATCAGCATAGTGGCATCTGAAAGGGTTTTTTTATGATCGCAGTTCACACTTTCTTCTTGCTCACTTTCTTTTTGCTTTGCTCTCTCCATCAGAATGTTGGGCTGTGACCCTTCCGAGATAACTCTTGGAAGAGCCACATCTGCTGCAGAAGCTGACATGGTCCTCTCTTTAATTCTTATTCCTTCAAAGCTGGGAGCCAAGCCTGCTATTTCAATACTGTTCCTTTTCTGCAGCTGAGCATGGCGTGCTGATGTTAAAGGTTCACTGACTTCCTGAAGAGAATGTGCCACAGGCAGGCTGTCTTCCTGAAATGTCTGGACAGAATGGTGCACTCGCCTTGTGATAAGATCTGGATTGCTGCTGCTGATGTAGATATGTCGTGAAAGGTCTGGAGTACTATTTGCAGGTCTTGGGTATGGGTATGGGGGAGGTGGTCGATAGACTTGGGTCTTCATTATATTTGGTGCTGGATAGTCCTGAGCCTGGAGCTGTACATTTGTCAACTCAGGCACGCTGACTGCCCCAACAACGGGGCGCTTTTCAGCAGGATAGGGATAGGGCGACTGGCTATGAAAACTGTAGTTCAGGTTAAATGGATAATGGTTAGATTGCGGGGAAGCGAAGTGAGCATGTTCTCGTATTTCAGGTTGACTGTAAACTAAGGCATCAGGCCTGCTATAAGCGTATGAATTGCTGATGTTAAGATTCCTCATCGAATGACTCTGCCTATCTGTGTGCACCATTCCCCTGTTGAGCTGTCTCATCACAGTTTCATAGTCCGGCGTGGGACGATAAGAAGGTGGTATCAGTGCACTATGCCTATGTGTTGGGACATAATCAGTTCTGAGAACATCGCTTCCAGTAATGCTTGGGTTAGAGGACATGGGGGATGGCTGCAAATAGTGTTGTGGATTGTTCAAGGAGTTTGTGCTATGTGCACTATAGACACTACCATTGCGGATCCGACCGCTGTAGTCATGAGGGGCTCTATCCAAGCTAGTCTGAGAGTGACAGTAGTATCCATTCTGATTGCTCACAAAGAGGTTATCTGAAAGTTTAAGAACAATCTTTATGTCCGAGACATCAAAGAAAGATATCCTCTATTAAGACACAGCTAATCAATGTCTGAGATTTTCAAAATCTCAGCTATTCTTAGCTATGTATCAAAATTGGGAAGGAAGGAAACAAAACCATCCCCAGCTTTTTTGTTGCTCTTGACACCTAAGGTATGCATACCAGAATATCCTATTATGGTAATTTAGATAATGCAAATTCCTTTTGGAAAACATTGTCTCAGTTTAAGAATGGCTGTCTTCCATTTAGGATAGGTTTGCTAAGTTTCAGTCCAAGTCAAACAAAATCCCTATCAATCTTAAACCACACTAACTGAAGGAAGAAATCCGCACCAGGGTTTGCACTAATCTAATGAGATCAATTTAAACAGCAAGCAAGGAAAAAAAAATGCAAACAAAAAAAAGCACTAAAAACACCCCCATAACAACAAAACAAAACCCCCCTCAACTCTTCTTCCCCCCATATGTAAGTAGATATAGTACCACAAGACCTTTTTAAAAAAAAAAAAAAGGTAACTAAATTAACTTTTCTCCAGAACTTTTGGAGACAGTTTAAACCACTACCATACATTGTTTACACATTAACATATACCCACTGTGATGGGTAGAGAAAATGATCTAACAGTTTATACATCCAAGATACATTTAATAATTTAACCATTACTTCATTGGATGCACAATTTGCCAAGCTCCAGAAGAGAACAATTCAGTCATTGCTTTAGATACTTTCATAATTTAACTCTTTAGGTTCATCAAAATAATTGCCACACTTATGTTACTGACTTTGCTGACAATCAAAAATTCTTTTGTTTGTGAAAAAAATGTTCAAAAATAGGATGTGTGCAGTAGCAAGTATCCAGCAATAATTCCAACACTATATTGGAAAGAATTCAGCTACATTCTGAATGTATATACTTGTACCTTCACAAATATTTGTGTAAGTCTATTTAGATAGAAAATGCTCTTAATCCCTTACCAGTGAGTTGTTAGAGTTTTTTTTTTTTCCAGCTGACTTTTAGGACTGGAAGATTCCTATCAAAACTGAGGCAACGTTGCAAAAGATTAGATTAAGCCCTTCAGGGTAGCAACTTTGTTAATTACAGACACAATGTGTAACAATCGAAAAAACAGGAGAGAAAGCAGCCATCACTCCACTGTAAACCGATTAGGAGCGTGCATTCCTTCAGAATTCTAATTAGGGTTTGCCTGGGTTTTTTCTTTCCTTTTTCCAATTAAATGTATACCAATTCCATAACTTGTGGAATTCCTTCGCCTTTGAATCTCCCACCACCTTGTAGTCTAGCAAACTCTGAGAGAACCTTCTCTCTTCCTGCATCCTGGGATTTTCTTCTTATTTTTTTGTCTGAATTTTCTGTGAGCTTAATTTACTCTTTGCAGCTACTAACATCAATATTGACAATAATGTACCAGTTTGGTACATAAACCAAAAAAACCAACTGTCAGCTTAAACTCACACAAGGAACCTACAGCTGATAGTTGCTGTGTATGCTATCATAACTAACTTTGCTCATATTCCATAGGAGAGGATATGGAGGACGAGCAGCTGAGGGAACTGGGGCTTTTTAGCCTGGAAAGGAGGAGGAGGAGACATTATCACTACAGCTCCCTGAAAGGAGATTGTAGAGAGGTGGATGTTGGTCTCTTCCTAAGTAACAAGCAGTAGGACAAGAGGAAACAGCCCCACATTGCGTCAGGGGTGGTTTAGATTGGATATTAGGAAAAATTTCTTCACTGGAAGGGTTGTCAAGCATTGGAACAAGCTGTCCAGGGAAGTGGTTGAGTCACCATCCCTGGAAGTATTTGAACACATGTAGATGCAGCGCTTAGGGTTGTGGCTTAGTGGTAGACGTGACAGTGATTTAAAGGTCTTTTCCAACCTAAATGATTCTATGCTTCTATTTCACGTTAGCCTATACAGCTAGATTAGCAGCGAGCACTTCAGTGAGTGTTGTAGTACAAATCTATCCCATGTTCACCCTATGAATTTGCTCAGCTCTAGCTGAAGTAGCTATAAAGGCAAATTACAGCTTTTACCTTCTAAAGTGTGGCCTTGAATTTAGTGAACTTACCTTGGGAGGAAGCGTATGGTTCAGTATAATGACCATTGTAATGCAACTGAGGTGGTGGAGGCATCATATAAGGCTGAGGCTTGGGCTAAGAAAGCAAGCATCTTATTGTTAGTTAACAACTCATGATTTGTTTTAAAAACAAGTCTGGAAGGTTTTTTATATAAAATGTATAATATTACATATATAATGTATAATACAAGCACACACCCCAAACCTTAGTCTTAAAACATTTCTCTCAATCTGCAATGCAGGTTTCTCCTGTGAGGTCACAAAAGAAATAATAAAAAGAAAAGGAAACAAAACCAAAGCCACACACCACCAACTCAAGAGTGTATCTTGCCATCTGACATCTAAGAGTCTCCTAGATGAGTGTCCTAGAGACAGCGCAATCAAACTAAAAATAGAAGTGTTTAAAATATTTTTTCATCGCAATTATTTTAATTCCATTCTTTGGATATTACATAGCAGCTTTTTCTATAAGTCAGAAACAATTCCTCACATACTAGACTCATCTCTTTCACTACTCATTTTATTTCACTGAAGGAAACTAATAATCAACCAAAATCCATAAAAATGCAAACATAAAACTATTTGCTCTCCTTACCATAGACATCCTGGACGAAGACCGCCTTCTAACAGGATTCACTGTAACAGGCTGGGTTTGTCTACAGAAGAAATTTTATGGTGAGAAATTATTCTTAACACCACCAAGGCCTATTTCAAACCTTGGAAAATGCTCCTAAGTTGAGTTAAAAATCAGTCTCCATTTCTGGCACCAGGCCCTGTGTTAAATAGTCCTCCCCAACAGTCTCAAAAGGAAAGTGCTCTGTGCATAAAACCCCCATTGCACACAGTATGAGCAGAATCACAACCCAGGATCAAAATACCTCAGTCATTTCTTTGCCTCTTTTCCCTGAAGCATAAAAAGGAGATGACCCTGAAAGCACTGCAGCAGGACAGAAAAAGCAGCAGAGTAACTGGGGCCTAGTTCCAGATTTGAACACCATATAAAATCTCATACTGTAAGTTACCTGTCCTACAAGACCAGATACAAAATTGTTTACAGAATGTAACATTAGAGAGGTTACAGGAATTGGAAAGCGTGACTATACTGCACAAGCATTTGTATGTTCTAAGATTCAAGCTAACAGTAACAGATTTGCATAATTTGTTGGACTGCCTGCAGGACGTAAGGTTCAGAAACCTTAAGGTCCTTTTTCCCCACCCTGCACTGCACCTCTGCCCTGCATCTTGCAGCAAGACAGAGCTCAAAAGACAGTAGAATAATACAAATTCAGCAACTACCAGATTTCAGAAAGAAAGATGATTTTTCAGCTCACCCTTTGGGGAGTGAAGGACGAGAAAGGATTGGAAAGCGTGGAAGGGAAAGAATGAGGGAAGATTTCTGAGAGCCCTCCTCAGGTGGAGAGTCCAGGGAGTCTCTAAAGACAAGGTATGTACAGATAAAGAAAAAAACAAACTGAACTTAATACGGGCATGTATAAGACAGTTTTCAGCAGCAGGACCAGATGACAGGGAATCTTAGAGTAGAGATAATCAGGAATATTTTGAGGACTTTTCCTGTTAATAAAACCATGCTGTGGTGAAAGGGTTAAAATAAGTAATCCTAGAGACTGACATTCAATACAGAACTATAGAACTGACATTACTCAAATAACAATGCACAAGTCCCACAAATGTACTACATCTACCAATACTACCTAGTCCTCTCAAAAGGCAGCCAGGTTTACAAGCTTAGAGGTATGAGGTCTATTCCATTCCAAATTAATCTTGCACTTTTGAAATAAATTAGCATTAAACACTAGCGAGTCATCTGTGGTACAAAATATTCCATTATCTTCCCACTGGCCTCAGCAAATTTTGGACCAATGCCTCCATAGCTATCTTCTTGTGTATGAAGAGGAGGAACAGAACATTTGGGAATTGTGCTTTTTTAAGACATTCTCTGTTCTTTGACCGAAGTAACTTAACTGAAGGAAAGCTGTACCAGTAGAGTAGCTCAAATTCCAGTCCTTGATTTACAAGTTGGAGACCAGCCCATTTAAATTTAATTTGATGAATTGTATTAAATTTATTTTGCACTGGTGCTACTTGAGCTATACGGATTCCATGGATATCCAAAGGACCACATACCTCTCAGCTGTCAATCCAGCACATTTCAGAAGTGCTTCACATACACTTCCCGCCCTTTTAAAGGCCTCTAGAGTGTCCTTTCAGAGCAGTTCACTCAAACCCAGGCCAAAATCCCAGTGATTCCAGTAGTTCACAGACATACTAGCAGTAGTAGCCCCCAAAGCAACTGAAGTCTGTTGCAGCACTGAGATTCAACAGTAAGGGCCAAACAATATTACTTTTGGTAACATTTTGGTGTTTAACATTGTCCTCTGTTACAAAGGAGAACATGTTTGAGAAACTGGTGGTAAGTATTTTCTCAAAAAAGGATTAAGGAAAAAAACCCAACCCCAAGTCATTAATTACTACCACCTAAAAAGGACAGTAAAGACATTAGAGTCACAAAATATTACACTTCCCAATGGAAGCTTCAAGGACACCAAAATATCTGCTGAAGTATTCTACTTACAGGCTGCATTTATTTAGTCTGTAAAATTTGTGTCTAGCCACACACATCCTCCACACGTATTTTGCTGTTTCCATATCTTCCTGCCAGAAAACAAAACCAAAATTTTCATATTAGGCCAAATATGCATACCCTTGGCTTGCTTCCAGACAAGCCACTGACATTTTTAAGATGAAATTAGCATTCACTGATTTCATTTTAATATAACCTCATTACTGTCACCATGTTTTCCCCACAACTGTACTTTGCAGGCCTGAACATGCACTCTGGCCTAACATTTTTATTAGATTTATGAAGGCTGAAAGTAGAAGCCTTTTGTTCAAGACACTCTTATCAGCTATAACACTAATACAATTTACAGTAGACATATATACATCACGCCATAACATTGTTAACAGCTGCCTTCTTGACAAAGGCAATTGGTAGATGCTACATAAAACTAATTCTGGAAGGAATGCCATGGCCCATTCCTGCAAAGCTCTAAGACCATGTTTATCTTTAAATGCCACTGATATAAAAATAAAAATAAAAAAAATGCTTGAAATTTTACTGGAATAGATGAAAATGTTTATGACAACCTGAACCAAGCCTGTCAATGCACTCAGCATAGAAGGTCAGATTTTTAATGCCTTCCCACAGAAAGCTAGCCAGAGACAATATTATTACTTTTAATTCACTCATACAGCTCAAAGTTGCTAACATACATAAAAAGTAGTTTTTATCCTTTGAGTTAAATTAGCAGTCTTAATTTGTGCGTCTATTTACTGATGCCTTAGTGAGAAAAAAGAGAAAAAATAAAATTAAAAATCTACTCACAGTTTGGAATTGGATTGTCTCTTCTTTGTTTGCCAGCTCCAATGCAAAAAAGGATTTGTTGTGGGACATGTTGGCAATATCATGCCACCTGCAGAGAAAAGGGATAGAGCATGACTGGCAAACTCTGACTTTCAAATCACAGAAAATGCAACTGAAGAACAGAAGCACCACCAAGAATATAGATACAGAACTAAGGACAAATAAAAAGCTCATCAATGTATATGAACATGTTACAGACCATCACCTTCCATATCCACTAAAAGACTGCTGAAAGGAAAACGTGTATGTGACTAACTCATTTGAAGATACACAGCACGTACAGTAATAAGTTTCTTACTTGGCTTCCACCTGAAATTCTTCCAAGTGTGGTGGTGGGTTTTTTTAGATCAAATTTAGACATATCTAGTTATCAGTAAATTATAATGTCCCTACTGCTTGAATGCAAACCATACATTCTAGGAAAAAAACCCCAAAAGCTACACTAAACAGAGCTATTAAGGCATTATTATACATATTTTCTAGAACTGTCATGCATATCGGCAGATGAGAAAAAGTTTAATTGCAAAAAATAGAATACCATATATTTATTCAACTTTTTGTTAAATATAAATGCACTTTGATCCAGTAGTAGTATGTTAGTGTAAATAAAGCCTGTATCATTGATTTGTTAAAAGAATATTCTGTAGTGCACAAACGCAGGGAAGAGGTATGATCTGCATACAGTACTCTCTCTAAAGGTATTTATATTACTTCCATTTTCATTATATAGAGGTAGCTGATAACATTTTCTATAGCTACTCACCATCATATGCATGAGGTATGAAAAAAAAATGAACGTCCTCATTTTGATGTAGAACAAAGACCCCTCAAATTTAAGGCCTTGGTTCATAGGCATTTATGGACACAATTATGACATTACTTGAACCAATCTGAAGAATAACCCAGTTCTTTGTAAATTGTACTAATGGGTCATTTGTCTATGCACACAAATACAATGATATATTTATCCCTGGTAGAACTGCTCACAGTCATACAAAAGATAAGCAACAGAACAGAAAATTGGACCCTGAAATTGGAATATTAATACTTTCTGATACTTTTCAATGTGCAACTTTTTTCTTATGTTTACACAGACACTGCATCTACAATTCCTTGGGAAGTTATGTGAAATGCATGGACAAAACTTCATCTCTCTCCCTTGTGTGCTTGGAAAGTCAGACAGCAGAGCTGTTGTTGCTTCATTCTGCAAGAAAGCAGAGTAGGGCACTTCTGCCACTCTACACAATTAAAAAGAACTTGGCATCATCTCTCCTATCAGCAGAAGTAGAGATATTTTTGTGAAGGATGGTTAGTGGTACCGAATTTATAAATTCTATTAAATAAAAGCACTAATAGAAAGAAGCACAGTTGCTACTTTCTCTAACCCCAGAAATTCACCACGAGTTCCACTAACTGCTGGGCCAGTGGATTTCAAGATTCTGTTCATATTCAGCCAAAAATTAAATTCTAGAAGATTAAAATTCACTAAGAATAAAGCCTTTCTTGCTCTGGTGATAATGACAGATTACTAAGATTCATTTTATAAACATCTCAATAGGTATGCTTTTAAATTTACTACAAATTCTGTCCAAAGATTCCCAAGCAACTCCTCTTGAAGTCAGTGGGAATCAGTCCATTTCACTTGAAGACTGAATTATAACTGTTAACTAAGTTGCAGACATGCTTATGTCTACAACTTAACCATCAGAACATTAAATAATGAACTAAAACAACGTATGAATCCAAAATAATGAAACAAATGTTATAGTGTGACTGTCCTCTATTTCTTTTATATAATATATGAAAGGAACTCCTGGATAATTTTACAATTGAATATTGCTAAGTAAACTGATGTGCCCATCTCAGGGCTTAAGGTGTTCTATGTGCAGAGAATTGCTCCTTTTTAACTCAAATATTTTGCAACGGGATGTATATTAAATTCATCTCTTGGAATTAATCTGGCTTAAAGAGATTCATCCTGCAGTCAGTATGTTGAAAAATTCCCCAAGGATTTCAGTATTTACTGTAACGTGACAACTAGAAGACTATGTTCAGGTTTATCAAATTAATAAATACACACCATAACTAAGAGTCATTCGTGCTAGTGAGAAACACACATAAAATGTGATGTGCACAAAGGTATTTTGATAAAGAACAATACTCACCTAAATACAACAGGAGGACGACCATTTTTGTGTTTCACAAAGATACCATCAAGACATGCTCCAATGAATATGTCACTTCCTTGGCTGTCCTGTAAGAAGTTGCAAAAACTTATGCAAATACAGGGAAAAAAAAGTTTTTGAAAGCAAAGAAACATGAGAAGCAACTACTTTTACTGTTCTGGAGGAGAAAAGGGGTGGCATGGGTTTGGTTTTTATTTATTTTTGGCAGGAAGTGACCCTTTTTACATAGGGGGAAGAGCGCAACTGAGACCAAGATCAAAGCCCTGTTTACCTTTGCAGGATAGGTCTCTTCACCATAGCCCTCCATTCTCTCTACTTCTTGCATATATAACATTTCTGCATCAGGAGGAGTAAGGCCTCTACAAATGAAAACAACAATCAGCTAGTACTGTCAATAAGAAAAAAAACCCTATGTTTTACTCTGACTGACACTGTCAAAACTTGAAAAACATCCCCAAGATATCCATGCAACCTTCAAAACATCCTAGTTTCACCTGTACCAATGGCTGATACATTTGTCTCAGCCTTTACACTTTGATTCTAGTAACTTATTCCTCTCAGGCACCTCTAAAGGTAAATGGTAACAGACCAGTTAAAATTATCATCTCTGCTAATGGTAGAAAATTATCACATTCTTCTTCAAATCCATCCTTGTCACCATATTTTCTCACTTTATCAGAACAATTATTCTGGCACATATGTTCAAGACCTGAATTTCTCCTATTGCAGGATACATGTTTAGGACCAAGATGAAGTTTGATGCTTCACACAGTCATTTTCTAAATGTTGACAGGGTTTTAACTGTAACAGTTTGAAAACATGAGAAGGACAGGATCTGTAGGTAAAGGTGATTTTTTTTTTTTTAATTAGGCCAAGTGGCAAAGACAGTTTTCTCACAGACATGCAGTAGTGTCACATGGATTAAAAGTTTTTATTTCCCTACCTACCTCAGTTGATCTCATAAAAGACATTATCTCTACCCACAAAATCCTGTCATGCTCATTTTTATGTTTCAATACTTCTTCCATCATCAGTCTGTTTCTTCACTTTTTCCTAATGTCATGCAGATTAAGTTTTCTTTACTGAACCTTAACCATGCAATCTTGTTACAAATGCATTTCAAAGAGAAAGGGATTTTAAAATTTCAAACTGTTGTTCTAAAGCAACACAGGAAAAAATAATCAGTATTCTCACATAGCCACAAACTATTTTCACTGATGAACTGACAGAGAACTTTCCTTTCTCTTGGACTGCTACATCTGAGCTACCTTTTACTGAAGATCATAAGTCTTCTGGCACAATGACTGTCTCTATATTTCTACTGCCCTCAGTATCGGCTAATGTTTATCAAGAAACATCCTTACTGAGGTTACAACTTCATATAAACAAGTTTCAGAAACATTATGCAGGTGACGTCACACTATGTAATCATGTCCTGTATTCTTAATTTTAAATAAGAATATTCTCATCTATTTTACTGGTCATTCTGTTCTCTTTTCACTTTGATTCAGCAAAAATTCTTGTAATTCTAATGCAGGTCTATCAGTGAAAAACTCATTTAAATGGCAGGTGAAATTAGTCACACTGTCTCCTGAGATTCCCAACTTCCTGAGCAACTGAAGCAATCACACCGAAATTAAGCAACAAAGTTTCAGAAATGTTACCTGTACTTCTGATGCAGCAAGGCAACTTTCTGCGTCGCTTCTTCCAATATTTTTTCTTCTTGTAGCCAACCCTTAAGGTAAGATAGCATTTAAAGTATGAAATACAAAAAATTCTACAAAATTAAATGGTTATATTCTTTACCCAGGTGACTCAACTCTCCATTCTAGTCTTGCAGCTTAGATGCTGTAATATGCACACAAACAAAACCAAAAAGCACAAACAAACATCTCCACCCCAACTTTCTTGTCAGCGTAATATACAGTAAAATGGAAAAGATCTTGCAATATCTTTGCTTCTGTATAATATAAGGTATCATACCTCACTCCAGTCTCAAAGAAAACCTTTACTGACTGACAACCTAGGGAGCAGTAAGGTAGATGAATCATGGAGTCTTTAATAATAACTTGTATTTACCAATCTAAGATATTCAAATTTAAATTTATCAATTTAAGAATTTAAATTTATCAGATTAAAAAAGTACTTACCACTGGAAACAAAGCAAATCTTTGTAGAAACTCCTGAGATTCATACTGATCATAGTCTCCAAAATCAGCTAAAAAATAAAAAAAATTCTTGGATTCAAACATTTGTAACAAAATGATTCAATACGCGATTAATTGCAGCAGGATCTCCAAGTAGCAAATCATCCTATTGAACTACGATCTGAAAGTAAAACAATGGAATAAACTAACCAGTAATGCTTATAAAGAGGAAAAGAAAAACCACATCCCATCTTTTTATCTTGTTCAGAAAAATTGATTAACACTCCTTATGGATAGGAAAGGAGAGGAAATGAAAACAATTATGGTGCTGCTCCAAGTTCCTTAGTTCCCTGGGGTTTTATTTGTTTAGCTTTTTAATCACAGAATGGTTGAGGTTGGAAGGGGCTGCTGGAGATCTAGCCCTAAGCAGGGTCAGCTACAGCAGACTGTCTCAGAGCCTTCTCCTCTGACATTTTGAATGCAGAAGATGAAGGCTTCACAGCTTCTCCAGGCAATCTGTTCCAGTGTCTCACCACTCTCACAACAGAAAATTTATAATGTCGAGATGAAATTTCCTGTATTTCGATTTGTGCCCATTGCCTCAGAAAAGCCTAGCTCAATCTTCTTTATTTCCTCCTGTCAGTTAATTATTTGCAGTATTGCTCTAACTTGCAACTGGAGTGCAGCTGGAGCACCCCTCTGCTCTCAAGCCTTCTACAGCTCCCTGCACCCCGATGTGCAGAAAATGGGACCTAGAAGCCTTCCCAGGCTCAGGGGCACGCTCAGAAGGGACTTAATAACAGTTTTGATGTTAACAACAGTTTTGATTTTATGTCATGCCAAAGGGCATTCCAAGGACTTTGCCTCTTTTTCTGTTTCCAGGAAAAAACTAGCCGACATTTCAAAGAAGAGAAATAAAACATTCTAAATTGGAAAAGTTATGTACCAGTCTGACAGGAGAAACTGCAGAACAGCAGTCTGTACAGAATGGCTGCTCCCAAAAACACGAACACAGTCCCTAAGCACACAGATCCTATTTATGTTACCACAGATTCCCATCCATAATAGTATAATTTTAAAGACCTTTAGAAACCAAATTTGTATGAAGCATTAACAATTAACATGCAAGTTATTTATGACAAAAGGGGAGAACTGGCGACACGCTACACCAACACAGCACTTGAGATAACGCAGTGTTTCATATCAGCCTATTGTAATGATTTCAAATACAGATCATTCTTGAAACCAGTTCACTCAAAACAGCAAACAACTGCTTCTGTTTGTTCACCAGCTAAAATTAACTAACCTACCTGGTATAAGCTATTTCAGTCATCGGAGCACATTCATTTAGAACCTGCATTTTTTCTGAGTTCTTTTTTCACTGTGTTATCAACACATACAGCTTCTCCCTTACACAAGACTGAAAAAGGAATGTGAAAGCTAAAAGGATAAATGTTTTCCATCTGGAAAGAGGATTATACTGAAAGATTTCTATAAACAACTCACTGAGCAGAGACACATTTACGCTGTCCAAAGATATGAAAATAACAAAGCAAGATTTTGTCAGTTGAAGACCATTAAATTGTAGCTTGGATTAAACAGATTCACTGTTATATAAACAGGACACTAATATCATTCACCCTACTCCACTGGTAACCACATTTTCAAAAAACATAATTGTCATCTTTAAAGTGATACTACCAACCCATATAATTAAAAACAAAACAAAAACCACAACACCCCCCCCCAAACCAACAACAACAAAAAAAACCCCACCAAAACCCTTAAGTTGTATGTATGTACTGCCAGTGATTTTATGTCCCTTTAAATTTTGGCAGATTTACAGTTGGTGTTCAATATACTGGCCTGGCATTCACTGTGAAGCAATAAACAAACACACTAAACAAAGGTGTTTCCATTAAAAACTTTTATTTTGAGAGATTTAATATCAAACAGCTGTGTTAGCAGGGAACACCAGACACAATCAGTGCAGACAGACTTAGGACTGGTGGCTCTCTGGTGTATATCCCATCTGACTGCAGTTAAGAAAAATAAAGCAGCCATTTAGGTAACACAGAAAAGTGTCTTCAGGAGTGATTGGAACACAGAATTGTTAACAGTCTTGCATACTAACTTGAAATAATCCTGCATGTTAGGGTATTTGGAAGAAAAAGTGGAGATACAAGTAGTACTGTATATTCAAATTCAGTTATTTATTAAAACATCTCTCTCTCTCATTACTGTGTCAGAATAGTCTTCATTAACAGAAACAGATGCCAGGTCTGTTAATGTAAACAGACAACAAAAGTCTTTTCCCCCAGAGGAACTCCAATGTCTAATTCAAACCCAGATCCTGAAAATACATTAGATACCCAGACAGACCTCTGAGGATTGTACAGAAATGCCAGCGAGTTCAGGGCCAGTGATCGCACTGCTCTCTGTCCTCAGCCCGTATGACAGAGGTCTAAGGAGCAAGCCTTCCATAACTTACTGCATTGAGTCTTCGAGTGATAAATAGAAAATGTATCACCAAAATTTCTAATGCAACATTGGCTAATTGGCACAATTGCCTTACTTACCCTGAACAGCTAAACCAGCCAGATGTATTGCTTGTTCCAGTGTGCAAGGAATGTTGCCCTCCAAGATATCTTTCTTTAATTGCAAATAATACTGATACCTACATGGGGAAAAAAGAAAAAGCTAACATGGTCTTCTCCATTTAAAGAGAGTGCTGATGAATATGCCTGCATTTCCTATTCCTCTCTGCATTCCCCAGTTTGTGTGAAGGGTATTCTTTCTCATCATTCAGACCCACACCTCCCTTAGCTTTCACATGTCACTGCAGAATCAAATATTGCTACCTTTTAAAACAAAGTCTCCACGATTTCTATCTACTACCATACCCTTATACTTTTTTTACTAGTTCCTTCCTTAATAGTGTTATCTCCTCTTTACAATGTTCAGTATACTGCTGCTGTATTGCTGCGTTCCCTTCCAATAGATCTAATGTTGCACACCCCTTTAATCATAAAAGTGACTTTCATTTGTGCATTACAATTTCTGAGTACATTTTGTTCTCGCTTTCAAGGCGCCATATAGTTTCCCTTTAATCTGACCTCTTCCTAGGTCATCTCTTGTACATGCAGCCACTACTAGCTGTGCCATGTGTCAACGGTGTGAACCACTGTTTTCTTGAATTCTTCTGCCCCTTTCAGTAATCCATGGAACACCCTATCTTTAGCCTGTAACACCTCAAAACTAAAAAATGCCATTATAGCTACACAGACTTTGCCAAGAAGGACACTTGTCTTCTGTAAGTCTAGTTTTAAAAGCTTAACTTCCTCATATTGCATGCTAACTCCTGTGAAGTAAGGCTTCTATGTTCTCAGTATTAAAGCATGTACTGCAATTTATTCAGTGATGAGAAAGGTCACACAAATTTTAATCAGGCTAAATAATGGTTCTCTTCCGTCACCCTTTAACAGCCTCTTAAATACAGTGACATTTTATAAATATTATTTAGATTCTTCTGGATCTTCCTACAAAAAAGCAGTATTCCATATGACAGATAACACGCACATGAATAGCTGGGACTAAACCCAGGCCTTAAAGAAAAGGGGAAAGCAAAAAGCTACCACATATCAAGCAAGGTATTTGGGGAAACAGATCTTCCTAGTCAAGCAGTAGAATGTAAGCTCTTTCCATAGAACTAATATTAAAAGTAAGCATACAGACGAAGAATCTTGACACTACCTCATAACAGTACAAATACCTTCTCTTTTGTCTATGACATATTCATTTCCTGGTATGCATTAAACATATAATTTGCTTAAACATGCTCAATCTCATTTAATATTGAAAAGGCATGAAAAAATTGGCAAATTTCTGAAACTAATCTGGACTCTCACTATTGTACATCAAAGCAAGTGCCATCTTCTAGGACTTGAGTATAAGGCTGGTGCATAGATTCCTGCCTTCTATGTGGCAGCACACTGCAAAATTGCTGTTAAAGCTCTAGCATAAACATCATATTATTTAAATAAATGTCAGAGAAGAATATTCAAGGTTTTTCAGGCAGTTTAGCTATTCAATGCAACATCATGACATTTGTCTTACTCTAATGCATCCTAGTACATCAAGCACAGAATCTGAACCAAAGATTTATTTAAAAAGGAAAAAAAAAGTAAAAAGATTACTAGAATGACTTTTTAAGCCAGTAACATTGCTGAGAAAAAGCCCAAAACTTCAGAGTTTTCAGAAATAAACTAATCTTACAGAAAATACACATAAAAGAAAAACTAAAGCTGCCAAGCTTTGAGCAATATATTACAGCACCAGTGTCTGCACCAAGAGACTTATCTCCCTGAAAAGCTTTCACATCACAATTAGTGGAAAAGTTCTCTAGCAAGGTATTTTAGCACCAGAGTATATAAGGAGTTTCATGTAACCACAGAATAAATTAAGCTGGAAAGGACATCTGAGTGATCACCTGGTTCAACTCCCCACTCAAAGCAGGGCCATCTTGAAGTCAACAGCTTAAATGGGTTAATTAATGCAAGCATATACTTCTGAAATAACAAATATCTGTTTGCAATCCAGTTACTGGTTTTGTATTCATTTGCCTGTTAAAAATAATAACTAAATCAGAACAACCATGCACATTAAGACACTAGAAGCCAATGTACAGGCCCATAGGAATAACTGACCAGTATATGTGATCGATTTCACTTTTCCCCTGCAGTCAGCACCACCTATGTGATGTTGCCCAGATTCACAGTAGACATGGTAATATGGTATCAAAGCTAACATCCACCTTCATTGCCCAGTCCATGATACAAACACACAAAAAAACCAAAACCATCAGAAGCTGAAGCTTAGCCTGTAGTTTGTCAATGTACTGTAGTGAAAGTACAGAAAGTACTGAAAGCAAAATCAAGGAAAGCATAGCTCAATAAAATCTGCATGTGCTTTGTGCAGGAAGGATGTCCCTGAAAACAACATATGACTCTTCAAAAAAAGAGAGACAAGTACGAAGGGACTAAAACAATTCACTGACCATGCAAGTATGCCTATTACTGAAAACAGCTTTGAATAGATTCCTAAGATCACCAAAAAGTTAGTTGTTTGCTTAGTTTATCACATATTTTCAAATATTTGAAAGGGAAATAAATACATGGTTTGAACATAAATTCTGCCTGAAGTAATAATTTCCATTCTAAAGAGGCAGAGGAGGGGAAAGCAGACAATTTTAAAATACAACCATACATTTCAGAATGCTAAAAGCAAAATTATAGACATATGTATGAAGTTTACCTGGTAATCTCCTGCTGAAGCTGAGAAACAGTAGGCACATAGAACACTACTCCAAAGTACACAGTTGGCTCCAAGGCATATTTGTCCAGCTGCTTTTTCAGAGGTTTGTCCAAATCTACCCATCTGCGCTGATTCTGCTTATTATAGTACCACAGACTGAAATACGTAATCTGAAAAAGAGGTATTTCAGTAATGAAAAAAGTTAGTATTACAATACTGGATAAAATATATTGTATGGAAGTCTTGCTAGTTAGAAATAAAAGGTTTTAAAACACTGACTAAGGCTATGGGTTATTGAAAATTCTGGGAACTGGAGAGACATTTAATATCAAAAGCAGACATTACTTCCAGATAAGCCATCCACATACATAAGGTCCCCTACCTAAAACATTACCAAACCTACTCTTTATTTGCAAAAAGTCCCTGACCCTGTTGTGGCAACTCACAGATGTTAGTAGTAAGCATTTATGTGTGACAGAAAAACTAAGAGAGTGAGGAAGGCAAATATAAAATTACAAGGGGCAGCAGATTGGGCAGCAGGAGAGAGCAAGGTATGGCTGGTCTGGAGAGCTGGCAGGCAGCCTCACATGCAATGCTGATGTACAAAAAAGCACAGGACAGCTGGTCAGTCAAAGACAAGCTCATTAAAGCACATGTATGGCTCATCCCATGAGCAAGAAAATGACCAGATACAGCAGCAAGCTACCTTGCCTGAGCAGGCAACTCTTGACCAAGCCAAAACACAAAATAGAGCGTGCACTGGAACAGCTAGCCCTGAGACATGAGGGATGCTCATCCCTGGAATGTCAAAATCCCACTGGACATCTTGAGCAGCACAGTCTAACTTTGATTAGATCCCTGAGGAGGAGTTTGGACCAGAGTATTTTTTTTATCACTCCACAGTACAGTTTAAATCCACACAGGAGAGCCACTCATTCAAACTTTAATTTCTCCACTATCTTTAAACTAATTAAAATCTGCTGTGGCAGTACTTATTTCATTCAGTTCTGGACCAGCAAAGAGACATGGACTGGAAAATACTCATGTCATTATCACAGCAAAACTAGAAATCCTAATTACAACTTTTTTAATTGAGGAAGGGAGATAAGGGAATGCTACAAATTACCAATTACATCTGTAGGTATTTACATGGAAATTCTCCAAGTTCTTGCTACACACACATTATTCTATGTAGAAATGGTAGAAATACCAACACTTTCAATCCAACACTTAATATATTTTCAGAGGTTTTTATCTCCTATGAAATAAAGCTATTAAGGATGAAGTTTTATAAAACAAAGATCTATTAATCATAATGATTTTTTTACATCAACAATATCTATGAATTAGACTTGGAAAAACTGTCTACCTAGCAAACATATTTGCTGTTGTTTTCTCAGGAGCTCTAGCATTTTGATGCTTTGGAGCATAGATTCGAAATTCATTAGGGAGCAACAGCTGGTAGTAGAGAACACCCACTTTAGTACTTTCCTATACATGTCTGAAAATTCATATACATACATCTTAGTTTACAGCCTAAGCAGGACGAAGACTACCCTCATGGGATGCTGGCTGTCCCTTACAGCTCTGACGGGCTGACTATGCATGTAACAACCACGGCATGGGCAGGTATGCTACATCCCAAACATCAAGGACAGCAGCAAAGTTAATGCTCCGTATCAGCACAGACCATTAAGTAATTTTGGGCACTGAAGTCAAGGTGTAGCATTAAATTAATAAAACCATCTATTCCATAAAAGCATTTCCTCTGGGAAATTAGCAAAACTGGGCAACTAGACCCAATTCTAAGGCATAATGTTCCTTTGATGTGGCATACTGGCAAAATTTACTTCTTTGCCCCTCTCTAAATTAGCATAATCAGCAAAGTTTTAAGTGACCGTTGGTGGGTTTGGTGGCTTTTTTCCCCCCCAATGCTTTAAAAAAATATCTCCGAAATTAAAATTACTGTTACCATGTAATTGAAAAATCAGTATTCAGGAGAGAAAAAAAAAGTATGTAAGGAAGAAGCCTGCCCATTTAACCTTAACTAAGTTCCCTTCTGTGAACTCTAAGATAACTCCAGTCCTATTTGATAAAAAGGCAGGCCGTAATACAATAATTAAATTGAATTACAACTGTTCATAGAAGAAAAAAGCAGTTTTTCAGTATAGTGGAACATTTCCAGAGAAAAGGCAGCAGCAGAATGCTGATACATACAAAATAGTTTCATGGTTGGGAAAGTTTAAAAATCACCATAGAGAAGCAAACTGTATTCCCACATCAGAAACAGATGTGCTTGTAAAGCAAATCCTACAAACCAAATTTGTCACAGGCGGACACTGTGTGCCCTTCACTTCTGAATTCTGAAAACCAAGAGTCAAATTTAATTAGTCATAAATACTTCCAGTTTCAAGTCGACAAAAGGAATATATCTCTGAATACAAATACTATAAACAACACAGTTTTCTAAACTTCTCAGTCCAGGCACACACAGTTAGCTGATGCCTTAGACAACATTTGCTTTTGTTTCTGTGCTTCAATCCCCCAACCATAAGATACAGTGTGCAGTAACCTCTGCCACCCCACAAGGACATTGAGAAAGCAGTATCTTAAGGTTCCATAAGATGTTAGGAATTATAACAGTAGTATCACACAAACACCAGTAAGAAAGAAATACTCTGTTCACTGCAACAACACACACTGAAAATGATGAAGTGTACTGAAAGACTACAGCTCAATCCTTCCTGCAGACTGAACGAGGAAAATAACGCATTTAAGAAGTTGTATTTCTCTTTCATTACAAGACTAATAACACCACGCACACAGCCACAGGAGCCAAAGTCGGTCTGTGATGCTGACATCCCATAACTTCTGAGTGTTACAAACATTAATGTCTATATAATGCAAGATGGCAAGTAAGCTAGAGGACCAAAAAACAAAAATCACACTTAAAGTTGAACTACACACCATGAGCTACTTGATCTCACTCGCTAGGAAGAGCTCAAAAAAAGAAAGCCTGCTGTTTTGGCCCAGCCCACCTGCCCAACAGGTCGACCACATCAACCCTGGGCTGAGCACAAGCTGAAGTGCTGAACTGCAACCTTCTGGGTGAGAGCAGAGGCTGAAACCTAGGGGTAACAGCTACAGAACCACAGAAGCACACCAACAAAGTTGAAAGACCCCTATAAAAGATACCACACAAACATGTTTGAAACCCAACTAAAAATGCATGCAAAAATTTCTAAGCAACTGTTTGAATAACTTTCATCTGCAGCCTTGGTATATTTATACCTCAGAGAAGCACAGACGTGTAACAGAAAGATATGCAGAAAAAGAGCATTCTTTTTCTGAAAAGAACAGAACAAGACTTCCATTAACACTGCCACTGTTTCAAACTCTTCAATGGAAGATACTCCTCGTTCCACACCCTGAAGTCTAGACTGAACATACAGCCTACCTTAAAAGGCATGATGATCACTTGCACTGGTCTGTTTCTTTAAAACACTGACCACTTTTTCTTGCCTGCACACAGAACCAAGTAGTTACTGGCACAATAGAATAAGAAAAATGTTTCCATGTTTTAAAATATTCTCTGGAATCCAGCATAGCTTTAAATAAGATTTTTTCTGCCACTGTATTTTCCCTTACAAACTCCTCCAATCTGGACTATCAAAAATTAAAACGAAAGCCAAGCTAAATACTATGGACCCAAGCCTGTCTTCTGACTTGTATGCAAACCTTTCACTTGACTTCAAGGGCAGAATTTGATCCTGCGAGTTTTTGGAGGAGCTTATGCACCCTGGAATATTCGCACTGATTAAAATAGAATCCATTTTTATTCATTGCTAAAACATTTTATTATTAGCAGTTCAGGACAACATCCAATGCTAAAAAGAATGCCATGACATAATTCTTAAAATATGTTAAGCTGCTAAGACTAACACTACTTTGAGGTTAATTTATTTATGTGACTTATTCATGACTCAACCCCACTGAAGAAAATCAAATAGAAATAAAAAGAACCTATACTTTCTGTACAGTTATTTTCTACCAGGCTGCTTCTGTCACTACGGACAGGAATAGTAAGCATTTCTGCATAAAAGTTTAAGAGTTATCAAGAACACAAAAGTACCAAAAGCCCAAGGCAGTATTACAGCTGACAAGTTGGTGGGAGTGGAGTGACTTCACCTATGAAGTCAACCAGGCTTCCTAAGCTAAACAGAGGACTTCTTCAGGTATGTAGTTTTGTGGCACTCATACTGTTGGTGACTATATTATATCTTTTGGCACGATGTATGATAAGAGTCAGAGAAGCGGGGCTGATCAGTCTTAAGAAAAGACTTAAGTAAAATCTTACTGTGGACTTCAATTGCCCAAGAGCAGGACATAGAGAAGACAGAGCCAAACCCTTCTTGGAGGTGCTCACTGCAAGTATGAGAAGCACTTGGCACAAGCTGCAATGTGGGAAATTCCAATCAGATCAGGAAAAATATTTCACAACACGACTAGCCAAACACTGCAACAGGTAGCCCAAAAAGGCATGAAATCTCTGTCCCTGGAGGCACCCAAACTCACCCAGGCAATGCCTGAGCCACCCGATCCAAGCTAGCCTTCCTGAGCAGAGGGTGGGATCATGCAGCCCTCAGAGGTCCCTTCCAGCTCAAACTATTACATGATTGTATGTCATTACAGAATTGGTGCTGACAAACAGCTTACTGAGAAATTCTGGGATGTAAATTACCTAACACCTTAAAAAAAAAAAAAAAAAAAAGTGTTATCTTTTACAAAGCATTAAAAACTGAGCCCTAAGTCTTAAAATTCTCATCAGTTTCCACATCTATTAAGCATATTTTGCTGTTCCTCATCTGTTTTATAATTTGAAATGGAATCAGTAAAATGATAGCCCTTCTTCCCTGTACCGACTGCCTGATACGAGTTAGCTACAACTAACCGCTGCGTTTCATTTTATTTTCCTTAATATGGATCAGCCTCATCCCAAATACAATTCCACTTTGGCTCTAATCTAAACAGCATTTGTATATACCAGTTATCTATTTTAGTCACCGTTTACACTATCTAGGAAATAAATAAAAATGACAAATGTATACCAGATATCAAATATGTGTGATCTTCTCACTTGAATTTAATAACACCTATTATGATTCCCAAACTCAACTATTCCTTCCATTTTTTGGCAACATAATATGAAGTTATGTTCCGTAGGATTTTGAGACAACACCATTACTGTCCTCCTAAAAAAAAAGAAGGAGGAAAATAATTTCTCTGTAAAACCTCAGACTAAAGGAAAAAAAGCAGCCACTTTTTGTGGACGGTAGCAGAGAGGACAAATAGACTTTACCACACATTTCCCTGAGGCATAGCAGTGTTACAAGTTTACTTTGAACCTATGTACTTAATTATATATTTCCCAGCTAATTTCCATATCTTACATTATAAATCTTACAGATTATCCCACAGGTTACAAATAGACTGGAAAAGAGAACTGTTTTCTAATTGTTGATACAGCGCCTTCTAATTAATGCAATCTGCTACCTGCCTTAAGGGTACAGTGACCTGAGGAATCACCATCCTAAGACGTGAGGCAAGAAATTAAAAAAAAGGAAACAATAACAAGTTTACAGAAGAATGCAATCAACATGCATTTTCAGGCTTTTCCTTTTTTACACTGGTACAAACAAATAAACAACCCATAAGACTTTCCTGAACAGAATGCTGAAAAACCCTTCTCATTATTGAAGGATAATCACTGCAGTTGGACTTTACAAAATCCTGGTTAGCCCAAGGGCTCCACTGCATCTAGCTTTATTATATGCTTGGATATAAAACAGCGCCTGCCATCAGGACATCACAGTTTAAATAAACTGCATGCAGGAGAACTGCGTCAATAATCTTGTACTATGCATGACTGTCAGGTACCAAGTGCAAGCTTTACCCTACTCCCAGCATTCAGAACTATGGAAGGAGACAAGAGGTCTTGAAAATCCTCCAGAAACTCAACTCTTACCACAGCAGACAACCTCCTCCAGAAATCTTCCCAACCTCTAGGGGAGAAAGGATTTGGAGCAGCCTGGACTGGCCAGTGCACGAGATCCAAGACTTCCTGGAAGTGGTGGAGAAAAAAAATACATGGCAGTCTTGCCACGTACCAGCCACTGAGCGGAGAGCCGCACTCCTCTGCTTACTACCATGACCAATTCTTCTTGCAGAAAAAGAGGGGCTGTGGGCTAGCCTCATAAAAATCCCACCCTTTTACCCATCTTGAAGCTACTCACTTCAGGGTATTTTGATTTACATTGTTTTTACTGTTCTAGTACTGACAAATTCTTCAACTGTTGCTGCAGGAGGGAGCATTTAGTAGGGTAGCTATATGAATGCAGAGAAAAGTCAGTCTTGAATCTCAGTTCTTTCACAATGCAAATCTTTTTTCCAACACACACACAATAATTTTCTCCTAACTACTCCAATACAGGTTTCACAAATGCTATTTAAACAAAGCAATGGCCATCTATAGCTCAAAGCAAAACAGCAGGGATAAGAAATAAACAGAAATCAATACTCTGCAAGGTAATCTAACATATTTTCATTTGTTCAAATGAAAACATTGCACAAATCACAATACACTGTGGTTTACACCCTTCAAATATCTTGAATAAACAGTCTTCTGACAAGTGAGGCAGATTCTATTCATCACTACATTAGACAAAGGTAAATAGCTAATTTACCAGCTAAAGACCAATACCTTCACAGTGCATAGAAGACATTACATCCAAAACATATTTTAACCTCTTGCAGAAACAGTTCAGTTATCAACTTGACCAAAAAATGTAGAAAAATGCCCTTTTTTTTTATCATGTTACTTTTTCCCACCACTGTCCAATGGTCCAAGAACCATGGACTCGCATATCTGCTTTTGATTCCCACCTTACACAGCACTGATGTTAAAGGAGTATCATGGTCCCATTCGTCAGGGACTTAAATCCCAATTGCTTTAAAACAGGAAAAGCAAAATTTCAAAGTAGTCTAAAAAGACTAAACAATGAACTAAAGTCTTTGCTTCAGAAGTGAAGAAAATTTATACTATGAAAATTAGTATAAAACTGTAAGCAATTCACAGACATCATGACAGTGAAAAAATACAATTAAGTGGTATATTCAAATTCTGACCAAACTATAAAAAAGCTGAAGAAATAAGGGGCAACAGTTCCTAATAGCCACTATTGCCTTCATGGAAAAACGTTAATTTTGTGCTACTCAGCATAGTAAGACTGAGTATAAATCCTATACCTGAATGCACAGCTTTTTTCCTTCAGAAAAAGGAAAACTACAATAATAGCACTGAGGCAATTACTGATTTTTGGCTGACTGCTCTGTCCTTCAATTGATCTTTGTTCCTAATTTACAATTACAGCATGCTTGTAATTAATATATGGTTTAGATGGAGTAGTTTAGTTTTCAATAAAGTAGTGTCTTTTAAATTAACTAGATGACTAGTTAATTTACTAGATAACACTGAAGGTCTGCATTTTTATATATGTTACTCCATGACAATTTCTTCTTTCCTAATTATAAGGAAAATTTGGTTCAGAGAGGCAACCACAACAATTCAACCTTGAGTACTGCGTCTCCTCTTATTTCTCTAAGCATTACCTGAAGTTTTGTCAGACTTTGATACAAGGTACTAACATGATTACGTTTATGACACCTGTCGTGACTTGGCCCCACTTTTATTTGCCAGTCAATATGTTTACCAATGCATATACATGTAAGAGTATTTATGGTTGCACTTGGTCTTCTTTTAAAAACACTCTTTAAGTATGCAAAACACACATTAAAGAAACCACTGCACTGAATTGAAGGTTGGGGGTTTTTTTTTTGCGTTTTCTCCAAACAAAAGCTGATATTTCAGAATTCAGAGCAAAGTTTTACAGCGTAGTTCAAGCATATCTGAAGCACTGTTTCAGAACACTGAAGTTATTCAGGACTTGGATAACCTTGATTTCTTCTTTCCTATTCATGTCCAAAACAAACACAGGAACTTGCATACGCACAACACACACGGTCCAGTGAAGTTCCCTACCATTAGTTGCTGTACTCGGGCCCAAATTTCTACCACATATCTGAAGTTATGTCAGACTCTGCTTGTACACAGTAACAGAATTTGCCCCTTCTTTCTGGTTTAGAAGTGTTACTAGAAAACAGAAATAAAAGAAGAGCCAGCAAGAGAGGTAAATCGGTTGTAACTTCTCCTGCCAAACATCCTATAGATACCTAGCTGGATTAACTTTTTTTAAAAGAATTCTGTGTTTTCAGGTATTTAATTTGTATACTCATGCCCCAGATGCAAGATGAGCAGTGTTGCACATACTTTTTAAGGTGGCTAACAATCAGAGCTCTGAGCAGTTTTTCAAAACTTGTAATTCCAGAACAGTTTTCTGCATAAATTGAGTTTGGTTATAGTACTCTCATGGGATAAAATCAGGCTGGATTACAAAGGGTAAGTAACTTATGTTCCCTTTGGCTTCTTTCCCCAGTTTCTCTGTTTAAGAGAGCTGGATTACATACCTATTGCTGATGAGTCATATTCTGGGAATACTAGAAGATGTTGTTCTTAATTTAATGCATTCATTTCACTTTTCTGTAAAGTCTAACATTCAGTAAAAAAATAAAATTACCAACATACTTTAGAGTTCCTAAACTCTAATTATGTGTCCATACTAGTATACAACTTGGAAACTGAGAAGTTCCAATTGAAAGATCAAAAGAAAACCAGTGTTTAGCCACGCAAAACCATTACTTGAAGATTACTGACTTCCATAAAGATCTGCTAAAACAAATATCTTAAAAGACAGCACAGCATTCAAAATAAGCCATTCAACTCACTGTCCAAAATCAGTAATTGCAGACTACACTGGAGAGAAAGGAATATTTACAGATTTTACCATTCAATGTATAAAAAGGTAGACCTATTGCCCTGATACCTCCTGCAATAAACTGTTTTGAAGGTGCGTGAGAACTGCATGTCATAACTGTGTAGCGCCCATATCCCAGTAATGCAAAATTGATGCCTCATTTTTTGTAACTGCATTATTAAGTCTCAGTATTCAAATAAACAATCATGCTTTCATGTTTAACATTTTGTATTCACACTCATGCTTTAAGGGTGCTTAGTATATTAACAATAAGCAATACCTTATAGATAGTGTTTTACAGTATCAAGGACTAATGTTCTTTTTGCAGATTTAGGCAAAGTGCTGAGCAAATTTTTCTTTCTGAGAACTTTCTACTAAGCAAGCAGTCAGGAATGATCCAGTATCTGCTTGGCAAATTGACTATTTAAAGGCATAACAACATTTTTTGAATGCAAGCTCTGGAAAGTAATTTATATCCCTGTTTTCCATTCCCTTTTATTGCCACACATTTTCCTGCCAAAATAATCCACGCAAGAATGCATGACTGAAAGAATCTGCTCTGAGTTCAATAGTGTACTGTCAACTCCCTTAGTCTGATATATGACTCTTAATTGAGGAAATTGCCATATTTCTCTTTTTCTTTTTAAAACAGATTTTTAGGAGTAGCTCCCAAGAAAGAGATAATGAAGAACAGCTGAAAAAAACCTGCATCTCCAACACTCTGTGACTAGTTCAATAAAAGCTAGCAGTCATCATTCAGGAAGACAAAGCCTCTGCATTTTGCAGACCAAATATATTTAAAATTCTTTACTTTCTGTTGATTTAGCAGTGACATCTGAGAGTGGATAGATAAAACGGACAAAATCCATTTACATGACAGTAACTGAATTTCAAATATATGATATCTGGTGTGTTTTAAGTAAACACTAAAGCTATAAGAGTAGTTAGATTCTCCCTTTGCTAAAGGAGCAAGTAAAAAACAAGTCATACTGTTGCACATAATTGCATTTTTCTAAAATAACTGTATACTAAAAAACATTTGGAGAATCTACAAGAATGCATATCAGGATTGAAAACAACCACAGTAAACACTTAGAGATTAATGGATTCACATGTATTTAATTTATTATTCTCCAAACAACAAAAAAAAATCTGAAAACAACTGACAACATATAGCATTTCCTATTAAGAAATCCTGCAGTAATGCATGCCATGTGCAGCAATACACGTTTGCAGGATTGAGTCTAATATTTAGTTGCTCAAGATTTAAGCAAAGCTATAAGCAGTTGCCATTGCTTCACAATGGAAATATAACATTTCAAAAAATCATAGTTATTAGACAATTATTTTCATGATTACTCTTATTTTGGTTACCTAAGTCTAGGGTTTTCATCCTGTATTTAAATCCCATATTCAAAACACCATTATATGGCAGACCACATAACAGAGCAAAAGCATGTTTTTCAGAACAGTGTTAGCAACACTAAACTTTCATTACAGGTTTTCTCTCTCCTGCCCCCCAAAAGTGCACCTGCTGTCACAGTTCAACGACTACAAAATGAACTAAACCTGTTGAGTCTGTAGTGGGAAATGTCAGTTTACCCAGGACTGAGAGCATTCAGCTACTGCAACCAAATCCACCTGTGTTCAACACAATTGTGAACAATTACATTGGTTCCTATGTTAGTAATACTGTTGATTTCTGTAAACAACATTTTGTGGCTCAGCATTTCAGAAGTAATTAACTCACTACAGGAGATGTATGAATAATCACTAAATGTGTGAGGGAAGAGAAAATTTCAGTTGCAAAAAGATCCTTCAATATATCAAGTAAGGAATTCTTTTTGGAAAAAGGCAGGTTACACAGATATATACAGATTCAACTAGTGCAAACCGTATTGCCTCATGAGGCCAGCACTCCCTCTAAATGACTACAGGCTTACTGCAAGACAGTGTCTGCAAACATGTTTGTGGTATTTGAACAAGCAATACAAATAATTGGTCACTGGAACACCTACCATGTTTTGTGCTTTAGGTTCTTTTCACAGCACTAATCCATCAGAAAAAAAACAACATGCATGCAAATAACACTTTCATACTCTTAGCTAAAAGTTGCCTCAAGCCTTGCAGTAATTCTTAACCAAGTTGCTTAGGCAGAAATATTTTTTGTTGTTGCTTTGTGGGTCTTTTGAAACAGCACTTTCAGCATTTTCAGGTTTAAAAACCAGTTGCTTTGTTTATCATTCTAATCTTCTATTCCCTGCCACTTCTCACATGTCTTCCCCTTGGGCATTCCCTAGCTTTGTAACGTAAGTTTTGCAATTGTTTTGGAGTAGCCCAGGTCTCCATCAAGACCAGAAGATGAAGAAAAAAAAGAGGAACACAGGACAGCTGCTCCAGAAAATAAACTGATTGCCCCAAGTGGTAAGGATTCACCACACAGGTCATCTAGCACCAGATACAAAAATCACACCGTTGCTCGACAGTTATCGCTTACCTCCCGCAATTCGAGCCTCTGAGCCACTGCTTCCAGACTTTCCTGGCCCGTGCTTTCCACTGACAGGGTGAACTCAACAAATTCATTGTTTAGCAGCTGGATACGAGCCACCAAGCAACTCTTGCTGGATACTGTGTAACGTCGAGTTCGTTTCAATTTCAGCCCAAAAGGTAGCGGCATCTTCTTTTTCCTCCACAGATGGTTACTGATAAAAAGCTATGACCGCTGAGACCTTGAGAAGGGACAAGCAGCTATCTCCTCTCAAAAGGTAAGGCGCTGTAACGTCTCCAGAGATCAACCAGCAGCAGAATCCATTAAATACAAGCAAGCTTTCCACCAAGAGACAAGTAGAAGGGGCATTCACTGGAATCCTAGTAAGGAGCAGGAGAGAAAGAGAATGGATACAAGAATGAGAAATACTTTCACTGAAAGGAGAATAGCAACATGGGAAATATAACACATGTAGTTTCTCTAAATCTAAATAATGAGCATACTTTCCAAAATGCAGAGCTGTTACACATTCAAATAACGAAATAAGCACCAGGGTTTCTGGTTTTTCCACAGGTGACACCAGTCTTTGGCAAGTTGGTATTTTTTTAAACTGGCTAGTTAATAATGAGTCTTAATCAAATGTGGCTGCAATACCTTAAAATAAGTATTTCTAAATTGAATCAATACTTGAATAAATACATCTACAAAGTCTGAGTTGCCTAAGCTATTTCTAACACCGAAAAAAACCATTTTCTTTCAGAGCAAATCCAGCAACCTGGCTTGTTTTTCAGAGCAGCATGCAGCCTCAGCTGCTATCTGCTGGATTAAACACAAAACCCAGTCTCAAAAACGATTAAGGACACCCCCCGCCCCCCCCCCCCCCAAAAAAAAAAAAACAAAACCCACAAAAAAACAGGAAGAGAGGCACTAATGCTCACACCTTAGCCATTTCCTACCAAACAATTAAAATCCAACTCCTCCAATATTCCCTGATTTACAGCTAGCTGTACCGTTCGTTCTTATGCTAAAGTGCTGTGTGATGTTTCAGGTCACGCTTTCCCTTGCCGAGAGAGCATGTGAATTCTGAACACCATTCGTTTTCTTATTTTTCCTTGAAAAACACACTTACTCCTAGTCGAAAGGCAGCCACCCGTTTCCCCACCTTTTGTAAACACCTTCACGCCTCCTCTCCTGTCAGCCCCGTAACACAACAGGCTTCGCCTTTCTCCTCTGTCAAGCACCTTCTTCCCGCAAAATTAGTTGCTCTTACTAGCGCTGGTCTGCAATAGCACATGCGAAATAAAAACATTCGCTAATATACGGGGGAGGGGGGCGGGGCGGGTCTCACAGGCCCGTGCGCTGAGGGAGGGCAGGCGCTGCGGCTACAGCCCACCCTGCAGACACAGCCACCGCCGGGGGGCTGCGCCCCTGCGACCGAGACCGGGACCGGGACCGTCCCCCCGCGGCGCTACCGGGGGGGCGCGGCCACCGCGCACCGCTGCGAGCGCGCTGCGCCTGGCGGCCGCCACCGAGACCCGGCCCCGCCCGCCGCGCTGGTTCCCCGCACGGTGGGAGCTCTGCCCGGGGACCCCTAGTGGCAGCGCCGCACCGCCTGCAAGGGAAAACAACGGCCTACATGGTTTTTTTTTCAGGCTGGTATGTATTAGTAACACATTTTAAAAGGTATAATTTAATTTCTGAAGACTCTTTGACTTAGACAGGAATAACGTGAGCATATGCGTTTCTTTGGAGTGGGGGAAACGGACTGGTCTTCCTAGCGCACCTGTGTTTAAACTCCAAGGTGTAGCTATACTTTTACATTTGTATACATACCAAGAAACTATGTGTTACTCGACACAGCCCCAAATGCGGCTGAAAGCCTCCTATCCCACTCCCTAGTCCCTCGCAAGCAGCCCGGCACAGCAGGAAGGAAGGCAGAAAGGTGCCAAAGGCCTCACGGGGAGGAGGAGGAGGCAGCATTGCATTTTTGCTCAGCATCTTTGCAACCCTAGTCCAAAGAATGACAATAAGCATACTTCATGACCACATTTCTAATAATCTGGAAGCAGTTCTACCATCTCCATCCCCAACAGATACCACCTACAAGCTTAATTGAATCAAAAAAACCCCTGACCCCAACACCAGCTTGTTTATTTTTGCATGCAGCTGCAGAATAAATAACTGATAGCAACAGGTTTGCCTGAAAAATTTAGGGATACGCAGGGACTCCCCACTTTATTCCTCGCTCCGCACTTTGATCCTCCAAATCCTGCCTCCCTGGAGCAGCATGCAGGGAATGCTGTACAGACAAGCTTTTATTTTCCTGCCCACTGCCAGCAGAATCTCACACTGGGTTTATTCCTGGCAGAGTAACTTTTGGCTGACTGACCTCAGCTCACGTCCCCGAGGCCCATTTTCCAATACATTCTTTGCACAGTTACGCACTTTCTTCAGTGCTGCAGCAACGAGAGAAACCGACTTACTCATCTTTTTGAAAGCTGTGGTCAAAGCACAGTGCTGTTTTAATCTCAGTTGTTATGTAGTACCACTGAATATGAAAGACTTCCAAACTTTTATGCCCCCTTCAGGCCCTTAGAAAAGTATTCTAAGGGCATTTTAAAAAAAAAAAAAAGAAAGAAAAAGAAAAATAAGAAAGGCTAACCAGAGGCTGACCTGACAGGTGACATTTCCAAACCATCTAACGCTGACATGAGGCAATCTCAGCCCTTCAGTTATTGCCCTATGCAGACAGGTAGCAATGCAAGCATAGGAAAGGAGTTTAGAGCAGAATTTTCAGAACGTGCCAGGAGCACTCTTCAGGTTGTGAGCTGTTGTTTGCATTTATTGCCTTACTGAGCATTTATGTATTTATGCTAAACAATTTAACTCAGTACATGTCTGACATAATCTTCATTACTTCTTCTGAAACACGTTTATAACAAGGAAAACTTCAGTAACTAACTTCCAGTCCGTGCCACAAAAGGCCAACTAAAAAAAATACCTGACATATAATAAGTGCTGCAGAACAAAGGCAAGTTTGATGAGTAACACTGAGGTATCATTCAGTAACTTCTACTGCTAGCCATGTGTGCTTCTTGCAAACACAGCTGTGCTTTCTGCAGTGCTAGGCGCTCTCATGTTTGCCTTCTGCATTACTTTGAATTCAGACACATCTATGTTGTTATAAAGCTACTTTAACAAAAAGGAACTACATACTGACAGGAGTTACAAATCCCATTGATGACCTCTACAATAACAAGCCTTTATTTAGCAAGCCTGGAATTTTCATGCAACAGCTAAAAATGTCTTTATTGGCCAAACTTTGTACATTTATATTTCAACACAAACAGGTAGTTTCTAAAATGTTGTATTATAATTTCAGCAACATGGCCACAACTGATGAACAATTACTGAGTACTGTGGTATCTTTCCCCTTTACTGACACTTCCCACTCCCCTCTCAATAATTAGCATTTTATTTTACAAAGAATTTTTGAACAGCCTGCATGAATGACAGCAAGGAAGGTGAAACTGCAACATATGACGGTGGAAAAGGGTTCCTATTATTTCAAATGCTTAAAATACATCTATTGCTTTCAGAAATATTTGGGGAGCCAAAAAAATCAGAATACTCCACCCTCCCCTTGTTTTACCAGTTAATCTTTGACATGACTCTTGGACTGAAAGAGCAACAACAAGTGCATATCTCAAACCTCCCCCACCTCCAAAAGCACAATTCTACAGCCTTTACTTTTCAAAAAGTAAATGCTTGGAACTCCTTAGTCTTACAGTACACAGCAGAGAAGATCACCTGCCTTTTTTTTTTTTTTCGGTTTTTTTTTTTTCTTTTTTGCTGTGCCTCCTGTTTTCCCCTTACCTTGTGCAGCGATCCAAAGACACCCTGTCTCCTTTCACATACGTGTAGCCGAAGAAACCTCACAGCGCTCCAAGACTCTTTTTTCCGGAGCCGTCTCATCTGTATTCCTCGGGAACTGACTTACTGTATTCCTCTTGTCCGAAACAGCTGCTATCTCGGCTAACCCACCTTCCTCTCAGATCACTCATAGTGAAAACATTCCTCACTTCCTGTCTCAAAAAACTTGCTCTGGATATCATTCCACTGAGGAAAGAGCTGGGGGTGGAAGAAAATATTGCAACAAAATAAACCTGTGCCAGCCAGCTCTTCAGGCAGCCTCTTTCATGTGACGCTGTGCTGCATGCGTGCAGATTGTGTTCTCGGGAATATTTTCAAATCACCAGTCTCTGTGTGCCTCTGTGTGTGTGCATTTAATTTCTTTTCCTGGAGGCGTTCCCCTTGCTCTATCCATGCGGAAGGATACGCTGAAAGAATTAAAGCAAAGGCCCGTATGCTTGTAGCCCATTACCTCAGAGAGTTGGAATGCTTGGCAGGGAGAATGTCAGCAATGAACAGCTGCTTCTCTGGCTACAGGGGCATTACAGAAATAGGGGTTACAACAAATAGCAGGCAATCCTTGCTTTTTTTAATCATATGATCATTTATTTTGAGCCTTTCCAATTAAGGCAAATCTCTTACCAAAAATTCTGTTGGTCTTACTTTCACACAGCTTGAAAATATTTTCAAGGTTTAATCCTTATGTGCCGTACCAAATGACCTATGTGCATGCATCTATGTCTGCAGCTAAAAACAAAAGTCCTTGCAAAGTTTTAGCTGTTGGTCATGTACAAAGCAAGAAAATGCAGGCTAAAGACTGATCTTTCATCCCTTGCCTGGACTTAAAACTCCCAAAGGTGTCAGTAGAAATTATGCCCTTAATAACAACTGTCTTAGCAAGTATTAAATGCATATCAATTAAGTAATATTTACAGTGTTTAACTAATGCAAACATCATATAAGGGGCTGCACTCCAGTCCCACAAATATATGGAGATCGCTGTGCGTGCATATGAAATCAGCAATTGTATGCAATTTCGAATTTTACAGCTCTTCACACCATGTGAGCCAGGCAAAAGTACATACAAACTTGAAACGGATCAGGGATGAGGAAAAAGGTAAAGTGAGTATGTGAACACTGACTCATGTGAACGGCAAAACTTAGAGAGTATTTTGGTAATGTAAAGTGCACAAACATGCTACTGTCTGAGCAGGTCTAACCTGCAAATCGACTATGCAAATAACATGTTACTCAGCAGGACACTAGTCTCAGAAGAAATATGTAGGTAATTTTGTACTATGATGAATTCTTCTGAGTTATTTCTCTTAGACACAATGGTCTTTCCTCAAATCAGGGTAGTATCTCTTTTTTCCCCCCTCCATACATCAGCCGTAGTTATGATGAGCAGTCCATAAGCCAAAAAAAGAACAAAAAAAGTTTAGGGAAATTTTATATTGAGTAAAATAAACTAACTTAGAACTAACCAAAACAGATACTCCTTTCTAATGGTATCTGCTACAGGCCAGAACTATGGTTACTTGCCAGAGAAAAATGACTAATACAACACATGACAAATCTAAGCCATGAAAATTCAGGGTCACAGTAACAATTCCTCCTATTTCTAAACAATTTGTACTGGAAACAAGGTCTTAATCCTCATCTGACACATTTCCTATTGTAAATCTCGATCACACCCATTTCTCGCCAGATTCCCTGCTTAGAAGCTGCATTCGTTAGAGTTTTCTTACTTTCCGTAGTTAATCCTTGTTGCATTTTCTTTCTTCACATTTACCTTAAAGACAACACCTCATCTTAAAAGAGATGACTAGGACATTGTCAATATGCTCTTCTGCAGCCTACATTTTCTCCTGAAGCTCATCAAACTTTTATTCCTGAATTAAATTTTTTTGTTCTGCTTTCTAGAACTCCAGTTTGTATCCTAACATTGGGGTTTTCTGCATTTTCTCCATTTTGCCCTATCTCATTTTTTTGCCTCATCAGCTCTCTATTATCTGCTTTGCTCCAACTATCAACTCTAACTGAAAAGGACAGAGAGAAAGGCCTCCATGAACATGTGATGAACACTGATAAAGACACATCAATAAGACATAGATTGCCTCAGGGCACTATGCTGTGCTCCTGCATCTCCCCTTTAACCCTTGGTCAACACTCATGACATGCTTGGGTAGAAATACCTGCATCTTTTCCTGTACTCTTTATTCTCTTGTTGAAGATTATGAGAGGAAAAGACTAATATCCTACAGCTCAACTTTGCAGCCCTTGTTCTGTAAGTACAAAGAAAAGTTTCTGCCCTTTAGGTTGAAATACTGCCTGCTTATAGTGGAGCAGGGATAAAGCTACTTTGTTCTTATTGACATCTTCCCTTTTGGGACAGTTTTGATTTTTTTTTTCCATCCTGGTCCAAATATGTGATTGCAGTTGAGTGTATCAGCCAACAGGGTGAAGGCTGACGCAAGTATTCACCTTGTTCCAATTCTGGGAACTCCTCTGTCCAGCATCAGGTCTTTGCACTAACTAATGGTAAGACAGAAAGTTGGAAGTGAGCCAAACAGGAAGCAGAATCAGTCACCCTCCAGGCAGAAAAGTGGTATGCATGCATATATTCCTCGGCCTAGTGGAGAGTTACTCATTTGTGATAAAAACACAGGCAGGAAGGCAGGATAGTGCTGAAGCTACTAGTTAAAGGGGCATTCCCAGGATGCTGAAACAATGAAGAAGTCATGTGGAAAAATAACTTGATTTACTCACTAGCCATGCAAAATAGTGACTTCATGAACTGAAAAGTCCAAATACCTCTGATTCTACATGCGACTCAAAGCCGTTCTCTGAACAAATTCAGTTTATTCATCACTTCTATGTTTTGCCTCTGTCTCTGAAGCCTCCCTGTTTTTGCATCATTCCATTTCTTATTTGTGAAAAAACAAGAGATAGTTCGGTCTTTATGGATCATTAGATATTTCTTGATGGTAGTGGAGAGAATGGAAGGTGCTAGTAAAATGAGCATACAATATGTCCATTATATGCTTGAAAGCCTAAAATTTCACGTTTGCAAGATTCATTTTTACTTATAAGGCACTCTGAAATGTTGAACCATGTTCTACTACATAACTAATTAAGGTTATAGAATTTCTCAGATTAGAAGAAAACAGGCAGTTTTCCTATGCATAATGCAGTTCTGAGCTTGAAACAATGAGCTCCTGTTGTCCTGTTGTTACGTGCAATGGATACATATTTTTTTAGAACACAGTATTTCTTTCTAAGGCAAATCTATTAGTTAGTTATGAAATAAATTCAATTCCTATTTCTGTCCTTCAATAATGACCTTTCTTGTTCCAATAATAAAGTAATAAAACTTACTTGAAATCTTAAGAGAGCAAAATGCATCTCTTGAAGGTTAAAATGGAATGTTGCAACTAAACTGATCTGTTACTAGTATCTCACTGTAACACCAGTGTATTATAAATACAGTCAGGCAGCCAGCTCAGATCATTAGCAACAATTAGTCTAGGCTATCTCTGTATGATGTTTGGTTTATATTAGGAGCAGTGATGCAGAAAGAGATTAATACAGCTGTTAACTACAATGCCTGGAGTTTGTTTTACCCAGCGGCATTACTTGTAAAAGACCCTTTATCTGTAGGCTGGGTTTTCTATAATGTTACTACTCACTAAATCAGCTGAAGTGAAGCTGGGACATTGGTGCAAAGGATAATGGTATGCCCCAAACATGACTTCTACTTACTGTTACCTGCCCTAAAGGGTTTTCTCCACATAGTTCTTCCTCTCCCTGCAACCGATCCCTTGTAGCAGTAAGATGAGTAGATACTGCAGCCTCTTCCTTAGAAAAAAACCAAAAAGTGTGCTGTTTTAAGGCTTCTTATCAGTCTAGTGTGAGGTCACAAAATTAAAATTCAATACTAAAATACTTTCATAGCATAGCTGTAATATGGCATTAAATGTTACTTTGATAATTTGGGTATTGCTCTATGATTATTTACTTGCTTTTAAATGAATTATTGAAATCTTCAATTTTTGTGCTTTTTAAGAAAGACCATTATTTAAAGTAACTTTGTAGTTAATTGTATGGTATCCGTACTTACCTAAGCCATGTGGCATGACTTTATAAACCAGTTTTATAAAAACCAGGAAAGAAGAGTCAAAAAAAAAAAAAAAAAAGCTGAAATGTGCAAATGAAATGTACAAATTACGAGTAGACCCTCTGACACGCAACTATTTAGAAATACACCAGAAGATGCGTGTTTCCGTTACTCCAGGGCCCTGCTCGCCGGCGCCGGTACCTGCCCGGTGCCTGTCGGGCCGCAGCCGCGGCCTCAGGAGCGGTTCGCGGCCACGGGCGGCCCAAGGCGGCCGGCAGGGGGGAGGCCCCCGCCCAGGCTACGCGTCCCCTATGTCCCCGCGGTCGCCACGGCGCCAGGGGCACGCCGGGCCGCCCTCGGGCCCGGGCAAGCCGCGGGTCCCGAGCACCTAGAGGGTGCACGGAGCCTTGCGGTGAAGAGAGGGGCTGGCTGGGGGGACGCGGGAAGAAGGCGGGGGCTGCTGAGGGGCATCGGAGCGAACTCGGCCACCTTCTACCGCTCCGTTAGCGCCTGGTGCTGGCCAGGGCGTGCCCGCCGAGCCGGGACCCCCGCACCCCCCGCCGCCCCGCCGCGGAGGGCCCTGCCGAGGGCCAGGCGGGGCGCGGGTGGAGGCGGTGTGGAGGCGCCGCCGCGGCCCGGCAGGGGGCGCCGCAGGCGGAGGCCGCGCTCTCTCCGGCGCGGCGCTCCAGAGCCGGCGCGGCCTGCGTCGGGAGCGGAGCCGGGAGGCCGTGGCGGGAGGGGAGGGGGCACGGCGCGGCGGGAAGGGACGGGACGGGACCGGGGCGGCGCGGCGCGGCCATGGAGATCGGCACCGAGATTAGCCGCAAGATCCGGGTGAGAGAGAAGTAGCCGGGTCGCTCCCTCTCCACCCGCGGCCGGAACCTGACCCCGCTTGTGGGGGCTAGGCCCGGCCGACGGCTGAGGCGCCGGGCTGCCTCCGGCCTTCCCTCAGACGCGGGGGCGGCGGGGGCGCAGCGGGCCCTGCACCGCCCGGCCCCCTTCACCCGGCCGAAGGAGGCGGCGGGGTGAGCCCCAGCCGGGCCGGGGTTACCGGCGGCAGGCGGCCTTCGGCCTCGGGGCTGCCCGGGAGGGGGCACGAGCAGGAGAGCCGCCTCTTCAGGAAGCGGAGCCGGGGCCCCGCCGTGTCCCCGCGGGCAGCTGCCATCTGCCCCGCAGCCGGCGGGCCCGCAGGCCCGGAGCCCGGCGCTGCCCGGGAGGGGGAGCAGCCGCAGCCCGGCGCCCTGGCGTGCGCCCCGTTATCCTCAGGTCTTGTCGGCTGCTCCCGCTCGGCAATCGCAATTTGAAAATCTTGGTAGTTGTTTGGGTTTTTTTTCTTGCTCAGCCGGGAGTGACCTTTAATCAAACCATTCGGGATTCGTTTTCTTTGCACCTTATGAGCCCGGATGGTCTCTGCGTAAAAAGGGACAGCTGGCACTTGGCGTTTGTCTGGTAGTACCAGGAACTGGCATATAGGAAGTATGGTAGAGTGTGAGATTCCTGGCAGTTCGCACTATTCCGCTGTCAGTCCCTCACTCTTGCTACGTTTCTATCCCGAACAGCGGAGCATAGGGAAAGGAAAAGTAACGTGTTAAAACACGTTCAAACAGTTAGTAAGACAAACTTTGCTGAGCCTCCCACCGTTTTGCAGTTAGAAATACTGTGTTGCTCCATCCCTTAAATACTATTTCATTATTTTTTAGGGTGCTATAAAAGGAAAGTTGCAGGAACTGGGTGCTTATGTTGGTAAGTTTTATCATATGTTTACACTTCTCTGTATGTTCGTTGTTGTTAGATAGGAAACAACCAGCTAGTTAATGGAACAGTGTATTTACCTGTTATTACTTGTGTTACTGTATACAGAAGCCTTAAACTTGAGATGAATTATCTGAAGTGTGGGACTAGTATGAATGAAAAAAGACTTCACAAAGTATGTACGGTCTAAGTGTAAGAGGAGGCAGTATGTGGACATTGATACATGAAGAACTAAAAGGAAATAACTAAGGAGGCTATCAATCTTCCCTTTCAAGGAGAAATGGTGGCAAGAGATTTGAAAGAACAACAAAAACAATGATGTCTGTGAATGTTTAAGGAAGTTTATTTGAAGCACAGGGAGAAATATTATATATGTAAAGCAAGACCCTTGCAAATATAGCAGCCGTTACCTGTGAGCATGCTGAAATGGAGTATTCCTTTGGCATCTTTTCAACAGCCTTTTGAATTTAGGGTGACTTTTTTGTCAAAATTAGAGGAGAAAGGGTATTACTGTAAGGCAGAGGTAGGCTATTTTAGGAGGTGGAAAGGCCGTGTCAGAAACATGTAGGACAAATCTTCAAAAGGTAAGAGCTTGGCTGTTAAGGGGAAAATTAAGAGCTTACGTTAGGTACATGTTTCATCAACATTAGCTTGAATCTTAGAGACAGGGTGAGATTTCATTTTGGATGGTGAGGTGAGAGATAGGAGCACTGTGAGTGTCTGCGTTTTGGGTTTTTTTTCCTAATTCCAGGATTAACTAGATGTTGTACTTAAGAGCAGCTGGTTTTTGCAGCAGTAAGAGTTGGTAACTTAACACAGTGTTCTGTTGGATGCAGAACACCTCAGTCCTGCAACTGCCTTGTTGGTTGTATGATATGATACTTCTTGGATTTCAGGAAGATTTCAGAGATACCATGAGTTGCAGGACTAAGTTGAAAATTTGTAGTTTGATCTTGAATTCATCTTGCTACCTATTTACAGGGGGGCATTATATTTATGGAATCAAAATTTATTGACTCTGTAGAAGGGAGTTGCCTATTAGCTGATATTCTGAATGCAGCAGGTGCAAAGGAGCGTTGTTTAGAATTTTTTCATTGTAAAGTTACCTTTTTTCACCTTATCAAAAGTTTTCTTTTTCAATAACTCTTTTTGGGTATTTTACCATCATTTCAGGTTTCAGTTTCTCAGTCCTTGATTCTTTGTCTTGCTTTTTCGTGGATTTCTGAAAAAACCCTTTCTTATCTCTACTACCAAGATGCTGGTAGAATACTAGTAATCTTTGATTCCAACTATGGTGGATTATATATTTTTTCTGTTCTCTCAGTTTCCGTTATTCAGAAAGCAGTTTCCAAGATCAGCATACAATATCTGCACTTCTCAGTAAACTTCCAAACTTCTTTAAATAACTGTATTCTTTATCACCAAATCTGACTTCACTTGACCTTTTGTCTGTTTTAAAATGACTGTTTCACAGTTTCTGTCACTTTTCAGAGTTTTTGCCTTGACTTGATTATATTTGATAACTTTTCAAGAAATGTTTTTCAAAGCGTCTTCGTTTCTTCTTTAGGTAGCTAGTAAAAATCAGTTCTCCCTCATTCTAGCCTCTGTGGCAAGAACCATGCTTTTCTTTCTTTCTGTAGTTGCTAGCTTTTTTCTTTTGAAAAGGCTTCAACAAGACATGTTGAAACTTATTTGTGTAGAACTTAAAAAAGAAAAAATTGTATCTGTGAAGCAAAATAAAGATATTTAAATATTCATCAGTATAAAAATTTTCAAACGCTGTAGTTTGGCATACAATTTAAATTGGCATAATAGCTAGTGCAGTCACTGAGGGAAGCAGTTATTTTCTTTCTTTCCTCCTTCTGTTATACTGTTGTTGTAATCGTCCTAACTTAACGTTTTGGTTTATACTTAAAGTATCTTCTTTACTTTATGTTGAACCACCTGAGGAGCTGATCAGGTTTAAAAGTAGCTTGGCCAAAAAAATAAAATTTATTCAAAGTTCCTCGATCTGAGTATCCATCCATCTTGTGCAACTTGTAGTTTATGTAAAAAACCCAAAACACTAAAAAGAAGTTTTGGTTTAGGCTTGGAATGTGTTGTGTTGGAACACTTGAAGAGTGATACTGGAGTGCAGGTGTGATGTATGAATGTTATATCTGTAGTCTGGGGTACAGATGAATTATTTACAAGATACGTAAACATAGAAGAAAGGCAATTCCTTTGATTTGTATTTTGAGATCTATTTCATATTTTTCATTTTTTAGGTCTTTTTAATGTTGTGTACAGTCTTAACTTGGTGAAATGAATACAGCTATATTAGTGCCTTTGTTCAAATTCACAATTTGAAGTGGATTTCCCAACTATCTTCACTTACTGTCGTTACGTTCATGTCATGGAGTGCTACTGGAGAATAGTGGCATTCTGATGAGTAGAGGTACCCTGTGTGAGCAGTCCAGCAAGGGAATGGATTTCTCCCTGTGTATGAAATTGCATTCATTATGGAGTTAGAGAATCAAGACTCTTGGGCTTGCTGGCTTTTGGTGGTTTTGTTTGTTTGGTTGCTTTTTTTTGTGTAGATGGAAAATCTGGAAGTGAATACAATTTTAATTTGTTTAATGCACTGATCAGAAAGGGTTATTTATCTGTTTGACCTTTGTGACTAAAGGAAATTTGACAAGGATAAGGTGCTATATTTGGCAATATTTGAAATTACGACAATTGTAGATGGTTGTTAGTGTTCCAAGTAAAAAGATATAGGCAACAGAGTAGCTTTCTTTTATCTTGTCCTTTTTTTGTTTTATTTATTCACTTTTAAATACTTTGATCTTATCTTCAGTTCATGCTCTTGTGAGGTTGACTACCTTTTATTCCTTACATAGCTGAAACTTGTATTGAACCTCAGAGGTAATGGAAGTCATGTCAATTTGCTTACCTAATCCTCTGCCTACAGAGTCTTTGTAGTAAACCAGGAAAAAAATATCCTGGTTACATGTTTAAGGGTGTTTGCTATGTCTTATGATTTGTTATACTTTAAAACAACATATTTCTCTTTCTATTAGATGAAGAGCTCCCTGATTATATTATGGTTATGGTGGCCAATAAGAAGAGTCAGGAGCAGATGACGGAAGACCTTTCCCTTTTCCTGGGAAACAATACTGTCAGGTTTACTGTATGGTATGTTTGTAAGCTACTTGTTACACTTCTTACCAGTAATCAGGACTGCTTTATATAAGTGAAACCTGAGAATTTAAGAAGTCAGTCATCTTCCTGTTGTGTAATTTACATTAATTAACACTTTTATGTTGCTGTTCTAATAAGGTAATTATTTTAGTCTGTCAAGTTAGGCTATTGAAATGATAATTAAGTTGCAAAGGACTGGAGGGCTTGTAGTCTGTGCTTGCTCTTAAGTCCAGTCGAATTTTTGAAGATAGCGTGAAATGCTCAGGTAGGTGAGGGCCATATGTTGACTTAAAATTATTTCTGCAAAGCCCACTGTGAACATGAGAGTGTTATTTGCTGTAGTTAGATGTAAAATAGTTCTTCAAAGATAAACTTCTTTGGTTTTATGCTAATAGTGCTTCAGATTGCTGTTGTGCATGGGAATTACTATATCAGGACAGATGAGCAGTGGATCTAATTCTGTATACTGTCTTTAACAAGGCTTAGCACCAAATGCTTAGGTATTCCCACCTCTCAGGCTGTTGTTTATTACCACTACCTAGCTCTACAAAACAAAAGTAGAACCCCACAATTATTGTGAGCAGGAAAATTAGCAACTAAATTTAAACTCCTGAATATCCTGAATGTGGATAATTTATGCTATGCTGTATGATACCCTTGGCCGTTATGCATTTTCTAATACTGAATTTGTCTTACAGTGTAAACCTTTAATTAACTCCGTGTTTAAGAGTATCCACACAGATATTTCACTCCAAAGATTTTTCTTGCTTTCAGAGTTGTGTATGTTTTCAAGTTAATCTTATTTCTGATTCTCTAACCTAATACAGTATGAAGGAACATTATTTGGTTTTGCATAGACTGGAGAAATACTACATTTTTTCTGCTTCTTCAGTTGGTTTCCTTTGAAATTTTCATACTGACTAGTTATGTTCACTTCCAGTGTTTCTTTTATGTGATTAGTGAAGTTCCCTTTTATTTGGTTGGGAGTTTTTATGCTATTAAATAGCAGAGAGTAACATTTTAGAAGTTGGGTATGTTATGAAACCATAAACATTGACAGAAAATGAAAGTTAGTTACAGCTATTACAATTCACTGTATTAACAGTTTAAACTGATGGATTTCTATGTGGCAGTGTGTTGTGGTTTAACCCCAGCCAGAAACCCAAGTACTACGCAGCCACTCGCTCACTCACCCCTTACCCCAGGTGACATAGGGAGGAGGACCAGGATGGAATGTAAAACTTGAGGGTTGAGAGAAGAACAATTTAATAACTGCAATAAAATAGGCTCCCACCCCCCCCTAATAATAACAACAACAATTACAATGAAACAATTAGAATGAAAGGGAGGGAGAAGGGGAGAGGAGCAAAATCCAAAGGGAAGGGTTAAAAACCAAGTGATGTGCAATACAGTTGCTTACCACTCGCTGACTGATGCCTAGCCAGTCCCCAAGCAGCAATCACAGGCTGTGGCCAAGTCCCCCCAGTTAATATACTGAGCTTGACGTTCTGTGGTATGGAATATCCCATTGGCTACTTCAGATCAGCTGTCCTGACTGTATCCCTTCCCAGTTTCTTGTGCCACTCCAGCCTCCTTGCTGGCAGGGCCTGAGAAACTGAAAAGTCCTTGACTTAGTATAAAAATTACCTAGCAACAACTAAAAACATCTGTGAGAACATTATTCTCACACCAAATCTGAAACACAGTACTGCACAAGCTAAGAGGAACTTAACCAGGACACAGTTTAACTTGTATGGCTGTAATTTGAGTTTACTTTCAAAGTTTTCAATTTTTTCCTGGCATTTGTCAGAAATATGAGAAAGTGGAATTAAGCATGCACCTCTTTTTTTAAAAGTACACAGGCATTTATGTTCTGTGTTCCTTCTTGTGCCCTGCCTAGGCAAAATATGTGGGTTTCATTGTATCAGTATGTCATGTGGTTGTCTTTCCCATAGTAGTTTTGGGAATCAGTTAGAAAAATTGAGGTTTGCAAGTTGATGAGGGTAACTCTAATACTAGGGTTTTGGCTGAATCCTGTTATAGAGTAAGAAATAACACAATAATATGTAGCAGAAAACACTTTTATGGCTTTGTAAATGAAACCAAAACTTCTTTGAAAAAAATAACAAAGAGGTAGAGAAAGCAAATTTCAGCAGGGAACAGAAATAAAGATTTAGGTTTTTTTAAAAAAATATATTTAGAACTGGATATCAACTATATGTAGATATTGCACCTCCAGCTTGTCTTGACACTTGCTTAAATTTCAAATGTAATGAGTCTTCTAATCTCAATTCAGTTAACCCCATTTGCTTACACGTAAAAATTCAATGTTGGAGCACTTTGTCAGATAACAAAGTAGGTATTGGTTAAAAGAATGATATAAAAGAAGACAAGATGAAACCTATGCAATAAGCTGTAAGAGGACTGGTGAAAAAAAAAGTTAAATAGCATTGTAGTTGGGAGTTTTACATGCTTTTAAAGGCAACCCAGTATGTTTGCATTCTTCAGCATTGGGTTTCTGGCTAAATACAATACTCAACAAGGTTTGCCTTCCTTGGTTAGTCTCTGTAGCTGGTAATTTGGGGTCATGGCAAAAGTTTCACAACAATTCTGTGGCAGACCTGGTAGTCCTGCTGGTTTGCCAACACTTACTCTGAACCAAGTGTCGGGTCACAGTTCTCTAGAGGTCAGTGTGAAATCTGATATGAGATACCGTATGATAACAGAGCTGAGCTGACAAATCTTTAAGAGTGTTCTAGTGAAAATTCACAAGGAGGTGAGTATAAGCCTTCCTTACTTTTCCCAGTTTTCAGTATGTTTTTGTTTCTTAACTCTTTTCTAATAGTCAGTCTAAGTTATGGAGGTGCCCGTGATCAGGTTTGAATTCCAAGTAAGAAATGCATTTAAGTGTGGGGATTCCCCCCCCTCACCCCCTTTTTTTTCACCTTTCTTCTCACTGCAATATGTGTTTAGCCTTATTATTTTATAGCCGCCTGATTTTCCATATTGCTTCAGCTTGGTGCCTTTTTCACAGGCAAACAGTAAATTTGGTGCCTTACTGAAATATTTTTGCTCATCAGCATGTCTCAAAGAATATGGTTGATTACATACAAAGCATGCTATAAGAATCCTGAGTATGTTAAGTGCTGTGAATTGTATGTTGTTTAGGTTTGTATTTAGAATTATGTTTTAACTCTGCTGTGTAATTGGAGTTTCATATATGAGTAAAATTTTCGGCTACACTTTAGGCTTTTAACTTAGATTTTTTTTAAATACTCCTTTTGAAGACTGTTAACTCACACCATTAATTGTACTGAGAGTGGAAAGTACTGCAAACTAAGTGCCAAAAGTAGATGATGTGATGAATGCTCTACCTGCATTTGTGAGGACTTGCTGGAGGCAAGATACTTAAAGCCTTCCTTTTGAGGTCAAACATATATCAGTCAACGGAAATTGAATTATCATTAGATAAATGAGATACTTGTTATAGAGGAGGAAAGGCTGTTGGTTTCTGAAAGGTGATTATTCTGAATGTATGTTAAAGTTATTCTATTTCTCAGTTTTCTCTTTTTGTTCCTTCCCTGTCCCCCATATATTTCAGGCTCCACGGTGTTTTGGATAAGCTGAGATCTGTGACTACTGGTAAGTAAGAAAATTAATTTTAAGTGAAAATAGGTTTATCTTTTCTGTGTAGTGTTGCCATGTCTAAAGAGTTTCAAAAAATATCTTGGCTGACTGTTCTGTAGTTATCAATTCATATGGTCATTTGGGTCCTGACTCTTTAGAGAATTGCTTTATATTTTGAGATAAAGAATTTATTTCTGAGTCCAGAATTTATTTCTGAGTGTTTCTTGCTGATGTTTTCGGCTGAGACAGCTTTCAGCTTGTTTTGTTTTCAGATTTGTGCAATGTTTTGTTGGCAGTTTCTTAGCTACATTTACTGCAAAATCTGTATTGCTGTGCTTTGATGTGAAAATGAAAGGTGCCTGTCTCCACAGAACCAACTAGTGTAAAATCTTCAGAATCTAGTATCTTTGAGAGCAACCCTCCTTCCAGCAAAAGCAGTTCATGTGTAAGCGATGAGAGGAGGCGTGAGGATATCTTACCACCTCTTGCAGTTTCCAGCACTCGGACTGAAAGAAATGACTCAAGAGTTTCAACTAGCTCACAGGAGCAAAGGAACACTGCTTCACGGTAAAGGTTCTTCTTACCTATGAACACACATTCAGACATCAGTAATTGCGTGACTGTAGTAGCCAGTCTGAAGAGCACAGATACTTGGAAAGATCAAAGTAATTTTGAAGAGTAAAGCATTGCTACAATTGGTTGCATAAAAAACATCAAATCAGGAATTCAGTTCTGTTTCTTTAGCAACAAATGGGCTTAGATTTATTAATCAAACTAAAAAATAGTGATCAGTGTGTTTAGATTTGTATAAACATTAATACCTTAATGATTCTTCCCTGCTGGTTTTGTTTAAAAGACAGTTCTCATTTTCCAGAACTTTTATTTGCAGATGAGTTAATACTTGGCAATTTCTTATTTTATCAGGCAGTCTTGTGAAGATGGTTCTGCATCCCGCTTAACATCTACAGTCAAGCCTTTGAGGGAATTGTCACCTTCTGAAGCTGTAATTGACATTAAACCTGAACCAGATGATCTAATTGATGAAGACCTAAACTTTGTGCAGGAGAATCCTTTGTCACGGAAGAAACCTATTGTAACTGTAACTTATGGTTCTTCTCGTCCTTCTGCTGAAATCTACCGACCGCCGGCTAGCAGGAGTGCAGATGGCAACGTGCATATGCACAGATTGTCACAACAGGGCAACTTACAGGGGAGCCGGCAGTTAGACATGCAAAACTGCAGGTCTTTGGAAACAGGCCAGCTGTGCAATCCAGAAGCATTTGACAGCTTAGCAGAAAATTACAGACCCACCTCCAAACCTAGTGCCGATAAAGTAGGCAGTGAGGTTAGTAGGATTTAAACTATTGCAATATTTTACACTTGCTAGGAACCTAAATTACTATGTACGCTTCCAGTAAAATCTTGACCTCAGAGAAAATGAAGGACTTCTGTCACTGATACCAGTAGGTTTGGGATTTAATCCTTTGAGTCCACTGATAAAAAGAAACTGCATGGTTTAACATCAGGTTTAACCTGACAGGTTGCTGCATCTGAGTTAATCAGCTTGTACATCTTCATGCTATATTGAGTTGGGCTCATTGTTATGGTGCACGTGATGAATCAGAAATAGTAATTTTGATCTCCAGATCATTGGAACAGCATGATCTTTTGTGAGTGCTATGTAAATCTCTAGCTTTATGCAGTTCTGTAAATCAGTATTTTTGGGCTGCTGTTTATTCATACCTATGCTAGATATACATTAGCTTCTAAAGCCTGGGTATGTTGCTTATGATGATTATACTATTTAGAACCATGGCATTTAAGATCTCTTTGGGATGGGTGTTGTACAAGGACAAACTAGAAGGTGCTTGCTGCCCTACATACCTTGGAGGCCAGACAGAGCCAGGCAGGGTGATAGTCCTAGCTGATGGTTTTATCAGAGCCCTTTGTGAGAGGAATGAAGGTTGCTACGGCTGCTAACGTTGTAATGAATACCTTGTATTCCAAGTGCATTTGTGTTTGTTACTGCTTATATAGTTCTCTGTCTTTGCTACTACTTACTTAGTTCTGTATAAAGGACAACAAATTTTTTTTGAAAATCTGGAATGCTTTACGAAGAAAGAGACGTGCTGATGTTTGGGTTTTTTTTTGTTAAGATGGGGAAGTGAGAATGAGAATATAATGAGAACGTAGTGATTTGTTTAAGGTAGTATGTATGTCACTGATGAATGACAATAATACTACTTCTTGGAAATGTTAGAAAAAGGTCTTGTGATGATTTTCTTCTATTACTATTCCATGAAAAATGTCTAGAAGAGGGCTATTTCAGGAGCTTTTCTTAGAACTGTGGACCTGTGCTGTATTCTGCCACCTTTTTGACGATTTCTCGTGCTTTGGGAAATTTTATCTTTAAAAAGGTCTTTTTTTTAGGTATTGGGTTTTTTACTGGATGAATCTTCTGTATTGGTGTAGTCCAGGCCCATCCCTTAGGATTTTTCTTTCTACTTGGAGGATATAGGATCATTTAAAGGGAACTGTGTACAAACCTGACATCCAGATGCCTCATTGTGCTCCTGTGTAGTTCAGTGCTGAGTGATGGTTCCTACAGGAATTACTGATGTGTGCTTTCTCCTAGGCTTTCACGCAACCTGGGGTTTAAATTTGTCACTCATGTGCATGGTGGTGAGTGGCTCTGTCAGAACAGGGACCTTGCACTGCCTAAAGTGAACTGTCCTGGCTTTGGAACATTCCAGCTTGCTAGAAATTAATCCTTACACTAATCTGAAATTAGAGTTGATACAGAAGAGAAAGTCATTCTTACTGATTTAACTTTTCTCTATCAGACTTTCAACAGGTGCATCTTGAAGGGTAGCATGAATTTATTTGGAAAACTGCTTTTTCTGTAGATGTTGGATAAATTGTTTGTACTTTAGAGTTTTTCCCTCTTGCTTTCTAAATGTTGTTTACAGTTACATCTTTAATGATATGTTTGAGTGTAATTATGTCTGATTTGCATATTCTCTAGTGTTGTCACTTGTTTCTGCAGACCGTGCAGTAGTCCTAGACTCATACAACTTGAATGGAAGTTCTCTGTCTTCTGGCCATAGGTAGAATTGCAGTATTATCTTTGCTGCTTATTAGTACATGTTTTATGCTAAATTAATTGTTTTGGCTGCTTTGTTTGTTGTAGGAGGAAAGCTCCAGGAAGAGACGGTTGCCTGTTGTAAGCTCAGTAGTCAAAGTGAAAAAGTTCTGTAATGATGGGGAAGACGAGGAGGAAGAGGAAGACTATGGATCACGGACAGGAAGCATCTCCAGCAGTGTGTCTGTACCTGCAAAGCCAGAAAGAAGGTACTTAAGATCTTAGTGATTCTGTGTGGTTCCAAGAATGAATTTAATGAACAAAAACTTTGGAAGTGGAAGGTGGGGAAAACTGTTCACAGTTTTGAAAATTGACACTCAAAATTCAGTAAGCCATTTCTATATTTTTTTGTACTATCTCACAACTCTGTGGGTGAGATACCTGTTTATACCACTCTTTCTCCTCTGATTTTGTAACCTGTTTTTGTCATTGTGCATAAGCTATAATGGCATGTGAAACTTTATTTGAGAAAAGTTTACTGGCAAAAGAACATTAATGTTGGCGTGTTTCAGACTAGATATTTAGTGTCATAAAATAATTTTCCACGAGTTTTAATTGCTTTGGTTTTATTCCAGGAATAGTTTTCAAACCAATTATCACTTGTTCTGTAAGGTGATTTTAACTTTCCAAAATACTTGAGAGGTTTTTCCTTTTTTTCTGTTCCCTAATTCTGACTGAATGTCAGTTGTCAGTCAGAGTACATCAGTGGTTTATATCTGATTTTCAACAATAAGAGGAAGAACATTTAAATTAGGGAAGAGATGGTTCTACTGGTTTACAGTTCTAGCCTGTATAAGATTTGTTTTAAGCTAAAACACTTTATTGAATATGGACTTCAGTGCCATAGCACATTTATCTTATTTAAACTTCCTTATTGTTAATGTTCAAAGACAGAAAGCTCTTTTTACAACTAATATGTTTTTGATAGTCAGTTTTCTGCTGGATCTTACTCCCCGAGGCAGTTGCATAATTACTAGTGCCAACACAAACAGCCACAGATATGTGTGGGGCAGAGGTGGGAAGAAATGAATGGCAGTTGTTCCTTTCAGAAGCAGCATGTTTTTACAGCCACTTAAGCAGAGAGGTGAAATCATGCCTCTGGACGTTCATTTTTGAGAGCATTCTGTGGCTTCCCATCCACTTGGAGAGTAGATGAAGAAGCTGAAAACAAATACGAATAAATTGATTTTAGATGATGATTTCTATCAGTGTTATGTATAACTGCGTTAACCTGTTGAAATATCAGTGTTTAACATGGATACAGTTTCTGTTGCAATTCATGAACAATTAATTAATTAATTGTTTTTATCTTCCTTAGACCTTCATTGCCACCTTCAAAACAGGCCAATAAGAATTTAATACTGAAAGCAATCTCTGAAGCACAGGAATCTGTTACAAAAACAACCAATTATTCCACTGGTAATTAGCATTATTTTTGTCTGTGCTAGGCTATAATATTTCCAAGCTATATTTTATAAATCCAAACGCTTAGAGATAAAACAGAATCTTAAATAGTGCATGTCAGTAATACACATAAGGGATTTTCCATGTCCTATGAATATTACATTTAGTCTTCAGTGATGAATTATGTAAGCATAAACAAGGGAGGAAAGAGTTATTTAAAATACATTAATCAAGATAGTAAGTCTGTAAAACATACAGATACAAAATGGAAGTGCCAGAACTATTCTGAAGTTGATAGTTGCTGGGGGAAAGTGTTCAAAATTAGGCAGGTTATGTGGTTGATCTTTTTTTTTCCTGCACTCTCCTCCTTCCTTCAGAGAGGGGAGGAGAAAAAGCCAAATAGCAAAAGACCAGAATGCACTGGATGGAGGTAATAGAAGAGCAAAGTAACAAGTAACATACTGATTGGTATATCAGCGTATCTTGTCTTTAAACAGTGAGTCTGCAATTTCAGTTCAGTGGTTTTAGGTATTGAGTTGCAGTTGATAACAGCAACTGAGCAATGCCTGTATGTAGGCATTCAGTTCTTCTAGCTGGGAGACTTCTGCTGAAGAGGGGCAAATCCAGCTTCTCTCTTGTGTGCTTTCATTTCACTGGGTGTTAGTAAACCTAGTGTTGTCAGCAGGAAGTACCGCACATTGCCAGGGAAGGAGCATTTGCTATATTACCTAAACCATGACTTTCATGCCATCTGGAGCAAGACTGAAAGCTATCCAAACTCTCTTGCCTGCTCGTGCTCTCGAAACCCACAAACTAACTGTAAGAAACACATACCTTCCTTGTACATTAACATTTACTAAATGGTCATTGTGAACCTCTTCCCTGTTGTTGTTACTTGTATTTTCAAGGTTGCGCAAGTGCTGATAAGTAAATCTAAAGGCAAGAGGTGTGTAGGGAGTTTTCTGTGTTTAGAGGCTCTTGAACTGGAGGAGATGTCCATGCATGTTAAAAGTGGGATAGTGAGCTGCTTTTAAAACAGAATAAATGGTATGGATGACTAATAGAGATCATTGTCAAGCTTAGAACTGAAGAAAAATTAACTAAGAATAGTTCTAGTAAACCACTGAATTGCTTGACTACTTACAAAAATATATTTCATAAAGTAAACTTCTAAAAGAAAATTATGTTTCTTCATTAATAGCAAATAATGTGCCTCCTAAGCATTAACAGCTTGTCTTCGTTATAGGTGATAGGAAGAATGAGCAGTTTGAAAAAAGCAGTGACACAGAGAACAGTATACTCAGGCGATGCAGGAAGCTCTTTCCTGTGTACATAGCAATATGGTGGGAAGTAGAACATAGCCAGAAGATTTTAAATTAAAACAATTGATTTTTAACAGTAGTGATCTTGTAGTTTGACTTACCAACATGAGACTATTTCAGTGGAGATACCAAAAGGCACCACTTTGTAGTTTAATGCAGAGGTGATTTGTGAATTTTTATCTTAGTATCATGCAGGCTGTTCCACTTCAGGGGTAATATTTAATGTATTTTTTTGAAAGTATTTTGAATAGAATATGGAATTAAGCTAATTTGAAATACATAGGTAAAACAAAATGGTAAGGTCATAAATTATAAATCCAGTCCTGAGTGGTACCTTTTAGTGGTATGTGTCAGAAGTTGAATGTTAAGGTGATACTCAGCCAAGGGAAGAATACGCTTAGCGTTTCACAACCAGTTCTGACAGTCTTAGCAGAAGCCAAGTAAAAAAGTCACCCTGTTGTGCTGCTACCCCCAAAATCCATGCTATACCTGAAAGGAGGCCTGTAACTACCTGAAAGGAGGTTGTAGTGAGATGGGTGTCAGTCCCTTTTCCCCAAGTAACAAGTAATAGGATGGGAGGAAACGGCCTCAGTTTGTGCCAGGGAAGGTTTAGACTGGATATTAGGAAATGTTTATTCACTGAAAGGATTGTCAAGCACTGCAACAGACTACCCAGGGAGGTGGTGGAGTCGCCACCAGTTATTTGAAAGACTGTAGGGACATGGTTTATTGGTGGACTTGGCTATATTAGGTTTACGGTTGGACTCAATGATATTAAGGGCCTTTTCCAACCTAAAAGAGTCTATGATTCAACTGTCATTGAGTTTTATATTCTATTTGCAAGCACCTTAGCATAGGATAGCTGGCACTGTATGGAAAGCATACATTGTTAAATCATGATTTTATGAAAGATGGAATGAAAAGTGATTTCAATACCATAAGAAAGTACCGCATTAATTATGTGTAGAAGTGGTTGAATGAACACTTTGCTGATGTTGCTGTAGTCCTTCTCGTGCTGTTTTGTCTTATAAGTATATATTCTGAGGTGCCACTCATAGGGTGATCTATGCACATGTACAAATGTACTTTCACACTAAGAATTTTACAGGTAGCTAAAGATGCTTTTTGGGGAGACAGGTGCTTGGGATCTTTTTTTTTTTGTGTGTGTGTGTGTAGGAATTTGTTAGAGTTTAGCACCGTATGTAAAAATAGCACTGTAGAGTGATTGGGTTGTGTGTAAATTTTTTATCATCATTTCTTTATTTAAAGTTCCACAGAAACAGACTGTTCCAGTTGCACCAAGAACTCGAATTAGTCCAGAAGAATCTCAGTTAGAAGTAATACATGTGCAAAATAGACTGCCTGCTCTGAGTTCTCAGCTTCAAGAAGAGCCGAAGGAGCAGACAGTTGAAGGAGTTCAAGGTGATCAGATTTTGTTACAAAGAAAGAAATGTGTGTGTGTGTCTGTGTTAGTTTCAGGGAATCACAGAAATGAGGAATGGGAAAAACACTTCTGTAAGAAGTTAGTTTATACTTGCTAAATCTTTAGATATTTAGGTTGTTGAGTAAAATTTGGTTTGACTAAGATCTTTGTTAGATCAGCTCATGGTCATTGTTAAGGAATGGTAAACATTTGTTATTAAAAAAAATCTTATTTTTTCAGTCTCTTATTTCTCATATAGATGTGTTTGGACTCTTTTTGCCAACATAAAATTGTTGAAATTGTGTCTGTAAAGTATGTAAGAAGAAGCTTTATCAGTCTTTGAATTATCGTACAGGAAATATTTATGCTAAATATTTTTGTTCTTTTGCCATTGAAATAGAAATGACAGCTTGCTTAGGACAGTTACAGAAAGCCAAGTAATTTTTTTCAAATCACAAGTCAAACATAGAACAGTGCTACTCTGACTTGTTTCACCTCTTTCAAGACCACCTGAATAGTCAACACCTCTAAAAATGAGGAGAAAGGACGTGGTTTGTACTAAGTGCTGATTATGGGAAAGACTAGGCTTTCAGTATTTGCGTTGTGCCATGCCATCTGGCTGGAGAAAACTTGTTGCTGTTTCTGAAACAATGAGAAAGGGGTTTATAATGATGAGAATGGTTTCTTTTTTATTAGAAGTGGGGAGGGGGTTGTTGTGATTTTTGGTTTTGGGTTTTTTTTGGTTTTTTTTCTAATCAAAGGAATTGGAAGCGTATGCTTCAGTTCTTTAATCTATATTTTAATTTTGACATGCAGTAAAATATGCTTCAAATTGCTGTTTTTTTTAGGAGCTGAACAAAAGGAGCTCTCTTCTCGGCTCCAGATTGATCCTGTGACTGAAGATACCTTGCAAGTGACTCAAGGTTAAGTCTTGTGATCTTTTCTTTTCAAACTGAATACTGCTGGTCAGTGAATGTGAAAATAGGATTTCCTTTCTGGTTCTAGTATTTTCTAGTTTTTACATCTGTAAGGAATAAAAGCCTTACATCAGTAAGTGTTGAAAGCCTGAGAGATTGTGGGTGTGTGTGGACACCCTTCAGTGCTGTTTCAGCACAGCCATTTCAGTAACAAAGTTTCCTGGTCAGGCCTAATACGGCCTGTGGCTCCTCTTGATCCCCTTCTGTGGAATTAGCAAAGAAGTGTTTTCTAGAAGCTACTAGTAGGCTAATTTTATTTTAATTTCTTATCAGTCATGTAAATTCATATTAAAAAATGTGCTGTAAGTTTAAGAGTACAATTACAAGCTTATTTTTCTCTTTTTCTATGTAATTTTTCTCCCAAATCAGATTACTATGATGTAGAATCTATGGTCCACACAGATACTAGGTCATTTATCCTGAAGAAGCCCAAGTTATCTGAGGAAGTAGTTCCACAGAATCAGCAATTGGGAAAGAGAGCCACAGAGGCAATACGAGTACTCTCAGGTCGTCTAATACAGACACGGTAAGAAGTTACTTCTTTTAGGACTGTTACTAGTCAGAATGCTTATTTGTGGTTTAGATGGAATCGTTCAGTCGTATTTGTGCTTTGGCAACCCAGTCAGTGTCTATGAAATCATGGAAAATGGACTGATGTTGAATAGCAGAGGAAAAAAAGCAGGGGAAAAAAACCTGCCAGAAATCCTTGTAAAGGGAAATTAATTCCCAGGGGAACTGTAGCATGAACGTGTCTCTGATTTGCAGGAAAGAAGGAACTGAAAAGTACTGCTTCTTTTTGTCATAGCTGTTCTGATTTCTGAAATCTTAGTGAAGTAATAACTTAGCTTAAATTGCCTTTAGTTTTAGTTTCACGCTGAGATTACATTTCTTAAGGAATGTCCTTTAACACAGTATTGAATCTGTGCTCTTACGCTGGAGGGAGTGAATCCTGAGCTCTTATGCTGGAGGGAAAACAGCGCATTCTGCATGCAGGTAGCTCAGTGCCTGAAACCCAGCAAACAGTTAAGTGGCATGTGAGACAGGTGATTTAAGGCTCCTTGCTGGTGAGTTTGGCCAAGAGAAGTTTAAAGTTCATGTCAGCTTCAAATGATGTGTTGTGGATATTTTTTCGTTTCCCCAAAGGAACAAAGGCCAGTACACAGCCATTTTCCTGACTTGTTAAAAGCCTTGATAGCTCCAGCTACCAAATAGTTTTATGTATCTTACCTGTTAAGAGTTAAAATCCACTCAGAACAGTGTGAGGTACTTCATCGCTGTGGGCTGCTGTGTTTGGGAAACTGTTAATGTTTCCTTACCATGAATGGCTTTAAACAGCCCATGCTAATTAAAAATAAAACTAACAATGAACGAACAAACCCGAAAGGATAACCTTGCAATGTCACAGTTGAAAACTGTGACTGTGCTACAGGAAAGTGGTAGATTTTTGCACGTGAATAGGCCAGTTTCTGACTGGTTGAACTTGGAAGTTCTGGCTAGTAATGTTTTGAATGTGCTGTTTTTCTCTCTTAAAGGCATTCTACACTGTAGTTACTTTTAGCCTAATGTCATAGAGAATTGAAGTTTATACCATCACTGTTTGTCAAAGATGAGAATTCCATAGTGCATTTTCAGATATTTAGAATCACATGTCACTCAGGAACTCCCTTGGATGAAATGGGTAGGACCATGGAAGATTGGAGAAAACTTATTTATACTCCCTCTTTTATCCACTTGGACTGCTGTCAGGTACAGGATACTGGGCTAGACTGATCCATTCATCAGGCTGGGCATCGAAGTTCTTAGTGTCAGTATTTAAATTCTCTCTTCCTAGTCCTAAAAACTTTTATACCCAAAACTTTTGTGCCCACTGTTTCATAATGTGCTGTTCAGTATTTTTGGGGAGACACCTCTTTTGTGTATTAAAAGGTTTGTGGTTCCAAGAATGGTATTTACCCTCACTTTTTTTGTCTCTAAACTCCTCAAAAGATTAATCACTCCTTTATTTAGCTGTGTCTGTAAATGGCTTTCAGATCTCTCTAAGCAGAATGCAACAAATTGAAATGTACCTGCTGAATTCTCTGCTGTATGCCATAGCAAGCTGTATTTCTTAGCAGTGCTTCAGGGAGACTAGAAGGCAAACTGTTAATTGGAGTACATTAACAGTAGTATCAAAAGAAGGATTGTCATTGCATGACTCTCCATAGATTAGCTTGTGCTGCATTTAGTTACTAGTGCAACTCACTTTTACCCAAAGCTCTTAAGTCAGAAAACCTATTTTTACTACATTTATTTCTTTGATAGAGATCAGCTTACACAGCCGGAGAAACCTGCTAGCCCCAAGTTCATCGTGACACTGGATGGTGTGCCCAGTCCACCAGGATACCTTTCTGATCAAGAAGAGGAAGATATGTGTATAACTGAAGGGTTAAAGCCAGTTACCCAAAATATGTGTGCTGGCAAAGGATTAAAAGGCCTTCGAGCTCAGCAGATGCAAATTGTAACCAGGCAGCTGGAGAGCTGTGATGGTAATTATGCTTACCAATGGGATCTAACGTTAATGTGGTGGTTTGATTGTGAGTAGAACTCTTGGATATATTGTGCTTAAGGAGTCAAAGTGATAGTGTTTATTCTTCAACATTCTTTAGGCAAATGAAAGGTTGTAGTGCAGTAGGGCCATATCTTTAGAAGCCTTCATCTTGGTAAACTAGAGCAATACGGCAGGTAGGTAGTTTTCCACACATCTCAGTATTGGTAAAATGTGTTGGTTTTCTTTTGAAAACGTAGTTTGTCTTCATTGCCAGAAATCCACACTTGTGGTTGATCCATTACGGTTTTTCCCCATGCTGATGGACAGGACATTTTATGATAAATGTTTTGCCGTGCCTTGAACTTTAAAGAATATGTCAGGTGGTGTTATGTCATGAATCCAGCTGTAAACGTGCAATGCAATTGAGAGCGCCATGGGGGAAGAGCAAAGATCTTTTAAATCCATGTCCTTTCAGTCCCACTGGCTGCAGCAGTACTACGCGTACCAGGCAGTCTTAAAGAAGAAAGGAATGTTATATATCTGTTGGCAAATTTTTACTAGTACAGTGAAATATATATTAGAGTACTACACTTGCAGATCTGTGCTTTTACTAGTATAGTCTCTTTCATACTTTGACCAAAGCCATTTGGTACAGGAGAGTGTTGCTGGTACAGTAACTTTGTTAAGGATTCTTATTTGATTGGCTATGTTAGCCAGAAGTAGCACAGGTGTGACTGAAGGTCACACAGAATCAGGTCAGCATGGAAGTGATTTTACAAACGGTGTGGTTTTACTGTAGGACAGCGTTACTTGGCTTCAGTGTATTGCACAAAGGCGGCATAAAAGAGGCTGAGGATGGAATGCAGCTGGAGCAGTGTGGCACTAGTAAGATCAGAGGCGTAAGTTCAGCAGTCCTGGAAAGCTTTGAAAAGCCAAAGGTTTAGGCAGATGTGGGGAAATTAAAACAACAGTGAAGGCATATGCTTATTTGCCAGAATTTGCAGAATGAGGCTTTACAAATAAATAGGGGAAAGTCAAAGTCCTAGGTTCCTTAAGAGTAGTGAAGGTATTGAATGTTTCAGCTTGGAATTTTTTAAAATACTTTTTTGAATTGGAGTCATTTAACTGCAGTAACTGTGGTATCTGTCTGAGCAAATTACATGAAAGTGGTTCTTTTTTGGTGTGTGCCCTCATACTAATAACTCCTATCTGACTAGTGTAAAAATTGATTTTTTTAATTTTTCTTTTTTTTTTTACTTCCTGAAATAATTTTCTAGAGTCAAAAATATCTTGGAGAAAGGAAGCATAGCTATTATTAACATACGGCTTAGCAGAACAGTTGTAACTAAGGCTCAGTTGAAGAATCTTTGTCTTGTCTGATCGAGATCTGGTCTGTTTGACTTTAATAGCTCAGTTTGGACTTGTGAAGAAAATGAATTTATTTTGCTTGTAAACAGTGCAAGTTTGATCTTTTATCACCAAAAGGCAGCTGTCAGTCCAATATTATGACTTCTTTCACTTCATAGTTTTGGGTATTTTCTTCAGATAGTATGGTTGTACATAATTTTTTACTGTCATGACTTTTCTTGATTTATAGAGGCTTGTCAAGAATTGGGTTAAAAGGAGACAGTTAATAGGAAATATTGTGAATTTCAGTTCTGCTATATTGTGTATGCCAAATTGGATGTAGAGTCATAAAGGTCCCAGCTTGGTGGTTTTTTTCTTTTTTCTTTGCTTCCTAGTGGATATGGAACAGTTAAATGTGCTGCAAAAACAGGAGAAGGTGCTTGAGCGCTGCAAGTACTGGCCTGCCTGCAAAAATGGAGATGAATGTGTGTACCATCACCCCACACTACCTTGCAAGTGAGTAGCACAAAGCTCATCCACTTGACTTGTTACTTTTAATTCAGTGCTACAGATTTCCCCTCTGTGTCAGTAAATATTCCGAGGCGGTGTAAGTCTGTTAGGGTAGGATCAGAGCTAGATTATCGCACTGTAATGTCTTCTGTTTTCCTCCCATCTACCACGTGTCGGAATACAGTGATGGTTTCAATAAGTAAGAGTCACAGCTCTGCTCATGCAGAATAAAGCTTAGTTTAGCATACAGACTGCTGTTTTTGTGTCACTTAGAGATGTGGGAATTGGTGTCTTGTTCAAACAATAGACACTCTTCTGCTAGTTCAGTGACTTTTGTTTTGTTTTGTGGTTGTTTTTTTTTTTAATTTGAAAGCAGAGGCTAACTCTTGAATGTGCAGTGTGCCTTTGACTTCTCTTCCACAAGCAGCAACAGTCTAGAACAATTTCTGTTTTCAGATAAACGTTACCAGTTTGGGTAGTTTCATTTACTCAGATATTTGAGTTTTCTTTTAAAATCCTACAAAACTAAATTAAAAATGACACTTTCTCTTTGCTGAATAACCACCTTACTTAGGGAATTTTGTGCCCCTCTGTGTGAAGGTCTGAATTCACAGTGCCTTTCCTGCTCTGCACTGCACACTCAGAGCAATGCGTCTTAGCTTGCAACAAGTAGTTTGCTGCCAAACTCCACTGAGTGTGAGTAGTTCACTTAATTACTGCATGTCAAGAGTGTCCACAGGGAAAATAAATACAGACTTGTTCATGTACACACGACACCTGCATGCCCTACTTTGGAAGTAACTAACACGTGTGTGCAAGCCCTGTTGTAGTTCTGGAGTTCTGTGATATTCTGGCTTTCATGCATAACAGCTGCTGGGGAATTTTGCTCTGAGTATGGGCTTACGACTCAATTTCTTTTCCCTCAGAGTTTTTCCGAACTGCAAATTTGCTGATAAATGCTTGTTCATCCATCCAAACTGTAAATACGATGCAAAGTGCACTAAGCCAGACTGTCCTTACACTCACGCCAGTCGACGAACCCCCCATCCACCTCCTAAACCAGGTGAGCACATCTTGTTGTTCTGAGCTTTAAACAAAGGCGCTGAAGGGAAAACAGTATTTTTAGAAGAAACTGACAGTGGTGAAAAAAATTTTTTTTCCTCGATTTGACTAATTTTTCTTTCAACTCTTAATGCTAGATGAAGAATACTAATCCAGTGTTACTGCAAAAACTGTTATCAGAAAAATGCTCTTGTGCAAGAGCCTGTATGAAATCTTTGCAAGGCCAAAATGGTGACTTGCACAACTAGTCCCTTCTGAAGGGATTAGCCAGCATGGCAGTTTTACTCAGATTTGTTGGGTTGGATAATCGAAAAAATTGGATACGTGTTGTACCAAGAGCTTGTGACACAAATTGAAAAGAGGTTTCTGTCTTTTGTATGAACATTTTTTTCTTTAATGAGACTGTTTGAAGTTTAACCTCATGCAATAATGAGATGACTTTCAGGGATGAGGTTACCCGGTGAAGGCAATAGCTGTGTTTGGAGTGTGGGTTTGTATTCCTGAGCCTTTGAACAGTGCCAAGGTGGAGGGAGGGCCTTTACTCTGCTGGAGTCACAATCTTTTGAAGTGGTTTAGGCCTTAGTCATAGTATGATGTAGTTTTGTTATTTTGCCAGAAGGCAGACTATGCGCTTACCTCCTGTATCGTTTCCAGAGTTCCTCTGTATTCCTGGAAAGTGCACTGCCTGCACTTTTCAGTCCAGTTAGCTTGAACTCTTAACAAGCTCGCTGCTGTTTAATTCTGTCATTTGAATTTCTTTGCCTAATCTCTGCTTAATTTGTTGGAAGCATTGCCACGACCATGGTACCTTCTGTCCTGCAATGGTGAAGAACAGAGACTAACGATGACCTGGCATTCTGTTCTGCCCTGGGATGAGATCCACTTAGTGCATTGGATATGCTTCCCATATTTCTTGCAGAGTTTTGGTGTATCATACAACATAATTTCTTGCAGAAGGGTTGATATATTTGTTTGTGTGGAACCATGTTAAAAAAGCAATTTATTCTGATCCAGGTTCACTTCCTGTTCTTTTCTTTTCTACTATTAGCACTACTACCCACACCGTCTATATCCTCGAGTAGTCCACTGTGCAAGTTTTTTCCTGCTTGTAAGAAAATGGAATGTCCATTTTATCACCCCAAAGTAAGAATTATCTCCTATCTCTTCCCTTTCTTTCTGGAAAGATACTTGAAATACGTTACTTTGGGTCAGGAGACGTCACTAGCATTTAATGATTTTTGCTTGTATTTTTCACATTTTAACTGTAGCTCAGAAACAGGATATGCAAAAGCAGTGACTTAAGGAATTTGGAAAATTACATTTTTTTCATAAGCTTTCTACCAGATGCTTCTGAGGAGTTTCAAAAAGGCAGTCAGCCATCACGCTTGTCAAAAATCTGCCCAGCGAGGATGCTGGGGGCAGAGGGGGAGAAGGATAGCTTGTAGCCTGTATGGAAGGAACAAGTCTCAGACTTGGCAGTTCCTTCAGATGTGACTCAATATACAAAAACTTTAAAGATTGCCCAGTTATCCTAAAGGATATTACTATAATTATATAGTACAAGACTTTATAACTCAGGTTCTATATAACTGTGTCCCCGCATATTCTTGTGCCAGTAAGTTTAGTGCTTTTTTCTAGCCCAAACTTGCTGAAATGCAGTGGGTCCTCAGGACTCTGTTCTCAGGTGTTATTACTCAGATGCTCTGGCTTTTCCTCTGCCTTGCAGATAACACGGTGTCAGGGTCCTAACCTGTACACACAGATTGACTGGACCTGAACTCTGTAAACCCTTAAAAGCAAAGTGTTTGCACTTGTTTGCAGGGCAGTTTTGGTGCATCTAATTCATAATTAATCCTTTTTCAAAAGGATTTCCTTCTGTCAGTGGGTTGAACTGATTGTGCTTGTCTGCATTATAGCTACGAATAGCTGTTGATTCATTTATCTCTCGGGTATGTCATACAAACGTGCATGTAACACGTTCTAGGTCAGCTTGTTCAGCCAGCTGTCTTTGAGTAGCCTCTTCTGAAATGCTTGTCTTTTCAGCATTGTAGATTTAATACCCAGTGTACAAGACCAGACTGCACTTTTTACCATCCAACTATTGCTGTACCTCCACGCCATGCCTTGAAATGGACTCGAACTCAAACCAGGTAAGATTTTTTTTTCCTTGGTGAGGTTTAGAGTGCATGTTGTGACTTATGTCACCAGTGTTATTTTACTCACAGGAGTAACGTGTGTATGATGAACAATGAAGATTGTATGAAGAAAGATACCTGTACAGGCATCTTTCTTTTAAAGAGAACTCTGTACTGTTTGTTTTTAGTAGTATAAACATTAACTAGTGTGATGCAAACCTGGAAAACAAGTGCCCTGCAGTTGGGGTATGGCAGAGTCACTGGAATCCTGACCCAGATGTGTTCTGTTTACTGAGTTTTATTTGAATAAAGCTGCAAATCCAACATCAGCTCTTCTTTACCCTTGTTTTATCTTGTGTCCAAGCTGTCTTTTCCACAAAATGGTCAGAAGTTTCTTGGAGTGTTTCTGGCAGAACAGCTCCTTCCCATCACCAATCCATGATTTCATAAACTAGTAGCAAGCTTGCCAAAGCTGCAGTCATTGGCCCGTCTTAAAAGACAGTCAAATCACATGAGCCTTTCGCTCCAACTGATCCCATCTGCAGAGGTCTTAATCATAAGTTCTCAAACCATCTTTACAGACTGGTAGGATTCTTACCTATGTGAATTGTTTTTCTCTTTCCCCTCAGTGAATGATTAGGATACAGCTTGGGACTGAATTTTGCCTCCTTTGGACAGTAGCAGAAAGGAAGATTAACTGCCAGGGGCACATGATGTTAGAAAAATTGATGCATTTGGAACTTTTAATATACATCGTTTTCATAAAATGAGGTCGATTGGATACTTGAAATGTCTCTAATTTTCCAAGTTTGTAAGTTTGAACAATTTTACATTTTTTTTTACACTGTAAGAAGAAAATGTCTGTGTAAGAAAAGTTTTACTTTAAATTCCATTAAAAACTTCCAAAGCACAGTTTGTGTTCTGTTTGGGTAATGCTTCTTGCTTAAGATTAGGTGTGTTGAAGAAGTAAGTATAGCATCAGAAGCTCTTAGAAAGCTTATTCCTGTATTTGGGTTGTACTAAAAGTATTCTTTGTTTAGCAAATGTTTGGATACAATGCATACAACTGAACCAGCATCTCAGCAAATTGTGACTGAACTCTTCACCTCCACACAAGGGAAAAAGAGAGCAAACGGTTTGTCTTTTGCGTATTTTTTCCATGTAATAGTCATCATACCCCTGAGACTTTCTCAAGCAGGGAAAACACAAAGGGAACAAAAATGCTTCATAAGCAAGAACAATTAAACAATTAATGACATTGTGCTCCAGTTAAAAAGCCTATGAAATGAAATACCACTTGACTTGAAAGTAAATGGTTTCAGATGTTTCCATTTATATCAGGAAGAGAGAAGGTACCTCTCTGAATCTCCTTCTGAAGAATCCTTTTTTCTTTCCAGTACACCTGACATTGGGTATGCTTCGTAATTACCTCATTTGAGAAAGTTCCTGGGACTTAAATTGCAAAAAATAATGCCAGGAGGTGTTTAAGTGGTATTATAATGATAAAAAGTGGTCAGCAGTAACATAAATGCACTTTTTTATTAAATCTTTCATGTCTTTTGGGGAACTACATTTTCACAAAAATATACAAAATAATTTCTTTTTACAAATATTTACATTTGATATCAGAAAACAATGTTAGCTACATATTTTAAACTGAAATTTGACAAATATAGTATTGAATTCTGAAACATAACACTCCAGGAAAGTATTTTTAGGTCTTTTTGTGAAATAAAGTACTCAAAGTTCATATTCAAATTTAAAAAAATCTTAATTAATGCAAAAATCTGACATTTAATTATATATATATATGTACTTTAAACAAACATACAACATTGTTACAGGGATTAGATGTTCATGGTGGAAACCAAAATGGAGTACACTTAAAACCATGATCCTTATTACAGTAATACATGACCATACCTTTGGACTAGTTTAATATATATTTTTTTTCCTTTTTTTTCTTTTTTTTTTCCTTTTTTTTTTTTTGTTAAAGCAAGAGGGATTATCTGACACACTCATAATGAAACACAACAAATCTGAACAGACAACTGGATTTTAAGCTTAAAGAACTACAGTAAAATATTTTCCTAGGGTGACCTTACGGGGAGTGGAGGAGGAGAGGGTGTGCTCTGGTGTTGCACGGAGCAATGCTGAAATGGATTTCCAGATGAAAGGCTGCAAGTTATAGTATTTTTCTATAGAATTTTCCAATGCCTTCATTAGCTGTCCCTTTCTGAAATAGCTGCCACCATTCCCTTTCAGTGTGAGATGACAACATAATCATTTGTAAGGGCAGCAGAAAACTCGTACTACCCCCATTGCAGAATATCAACAGCTTTGATGTTTTATAACCTACCATACAATGCTTAGCATAAGGCAAGCTGCTGCTTTTTCTCTGCTAAAAAAAAAAAAAAAGTGAATAAACCAAGCCACAAAGCTAAATGTATTTTCAAAGGGAATGGTTCTAATGCATTTACTTAGATTGTTACATTATTTTAAGTGATCATTGTGGTCTTGAGTATGTTCTTATATGAAATTTTACATTAAAAATGCATTAACTTTCTTCACAAATCAGTAATGCAGCTTTTCCATTACTTAATACAATATGCTGTATACCCATAACTGAACTAAAAAGCATAAACAAAGCTTATAATTACCAGATACTGCTTTTTGTTTAAAAAAAGCTATTTTGCACCTAAACCCACAACACAATGATAAGTAGTAGCAATTAAAGGAAAAATAGACCAGAAAGGTGGAAAAGTACTACCCAACAGCACCAACATTTCACAAAAGTACATAAAAGCTTTTTTTTTTTTTTTCTTTCATGCAATTTGTGCCTGTGTTCATGCTTGGAGTTTCTTTAGAAAGTATATTTATGTGTTAAATTCCTAAAGAATACAGTACAGTGCATGTCCTGGGTGGTATTGGTATTTGGAAAAATCATAGCATTATGGAAGTACCATCTACAGCTCCATAGCTGAACATCACATACTCAGATGTTAAGTAACATGCTGGAAAAATGTATTTAACTGCTTTGCTGCTTGGGAAGAATGAATATCCTGTTTGTTACCTGCTGGGCACGGAGAGATCCTCCCTTCTCCCCAATGTCAAGAATTTGCAACTAAATAAGTTAACATAATAATGCTTTGTATTGGCTTCATATTGTACATCACTACAGTAACAGTAAAGCTGTGGGTGAAGCTGGCTGACCTCTCACAGCCACTACACTTGAAAAAATACTTATTTGGGGGTTGGGAGGGGGGGAGCTGGGTTAAGGGCTCCTGTGGGAAGGCGGTGGGGGAAGGCAAGAAGAGTAATGGCAAAAGCTAATGAATGAGTATTTGGAGGATATTACATGAATAACTTTGATTTCCCCAAAAGGCTTACAATCCTGCAGAAGACTGAAACTAAACCACCCCTACTACCTCCCTCTTTCAGAACCCACCAATGCCATACTTGTTTCAGTAATCCACATTTTTTCCTTAAGCACTTGTCTCCTGCCTGAGCCTCACTGAGACCAGCCGAAGGCAGCACTAGCTTTATGAAAGCTGCAGTTACATGCAAGGATGGGATAGCAGCAGTTGTCCCCTGCGAAAGAAGAATTCATCTTAGAAATACTGGTAAAGCACTAATGACGTTAATCCTCTCGTTTAAAACACCTGTCATGTTGGGCCCACTTACGTAGGTGGGTACAACTAGCTGCCTTCTAAGAACATAGAACGGTGTGAATCAGGCACACCTGGAACGAACATGACAATAATTTTGGGGATATCTTTTAAGAAACAAAAAGAGTCTGAGATTTGTTGGTGGCTGTTTTTTGTTTAAATAAGCTCTCACATGACATCTGTGCTCAAACCAAGCAAGATACGTACTACTAAGGGCAGTAAGGCCAAAATAACTTTGTAGGGTCTTGACGTTATCCCACAACAAGCAACAGAAACTCAGGAAGCTCACATTTTGGCTTTTGGAAGAGAAATCCAAACAAACCAAGCGATAACAACATACTGCATCTCATGTCTCAGACTCAACCAGCCTCTAGCATGTGGAGAAGTATCAATCCAGCTATCTGTACACAAATTTTACTTTTCTTACAAAGAGTTGCTACAGGTAAAAGTCCAGTTCAGTTGTCTAAGCGGCACCTGTAATGAGTTTGGATTTTTTTTACATAAAGTATACTTTAAGTCAGCTATTTCCTTCTTTTGTAACTGTTTATTACAGGATAAAATCAAGAACTTTACTAATTTATTTCTACTTGTATGAATTCATAGGCCTACGTATTTGGAGGCCTAAGGCAAGGAACCACCAAAGGAAAATTCAGCTCCGGTATGATTTGAATTGCCCTCTCCAGATACCTGTCTCCATCACACCTTGAATTAAATGGAATAAATAGAGGCTGTAGCTTTAATGTCTGTCATCTTAAATGTTGTGCATGTCTGGGAACAGAACTGGTGAATAATGCTCAACAGCAAAGAAATGAAAGAGGCCGTAATTGATACAGCTTGGTTATGAAGTTTTCTGAATTGTAACATTTCTTTGGTTTAATATTTTTTGTTTAAAGAATGCATTTAAGCTCAGCTGCACAGGAAACTAAAATACGGATAAATCAGAAGAGGCCTATTAAAACAATCCGTGTTTGGTTTCTGTGTGAAAGATGAGTAGCTTTTTAAAATACATCCTTACACTCTTACCTGAGCTCTCAGTACTACACAGCATTTTTGTATTTACAGTATTTTCTTTGTTACCGACATGCACACACTCCCACAGCAGTTTATCTGTGTTAGCTGCTGTACTTCAGCACTAAATAGTTGTCTCATAGGTGTGGAAGTAGAAAGAGCAATGAAAGGGAGCAGCTGCGTCTTCCCAAAACCAGACCGAACAAAGTTGCCTGCAGCCTTTCCTTGAGCACCCTACTGCTCTCCAGTCCCTAAACTCCACAACCAGCCGCTGAATACTTCCCATTTGAAATGGTATTTGCCAGAAATAGGTATGAACTCACCACCCACCCGCACCTGTGCTGGTTCTTTGGTTCTGCCTTTGCCCATTTATGAGCATTCCTTCCTGTTTCCCTTTATTTTCCTTTCCTTCTCCTTTTCTTTGGGCTTAAATTTACTGGTTTCCTGTTACTGTTTCCTCCATCCTATGTTCCGTAATTTCAAAAAGAAGGGGAAATTATGAGAATTGCCTACTGTCACTGTGGTCAGACCTTAACACATTTTTTTCCCCTGTCGTTTTCTTTCACACTAGTGGGGAAAAGGGAACACAAGTTTCATGTCCTTTTTTTCTCCACCCCCTGCCCTGTCTCCCCCCTGCAAGAAAAAGTGAATTAGTTGGTTTGCTGGATTAACAGTTAACAAAAAACCAGATCGCAGTTCTGACTGGTATGCGGTTGGTAACCTGAGAAGGGTATGGTGAATGGTTACCTGTTCTAGCATCAAGTAGACTGGAGAACCGCCCCCCCCCCCCCAAACCCACCTGCTAATTTTTAGTTACTTATGAATGATTTTGGCAAGAAAACCTATTGTGGCTTTTATGCATATTATTTTCTGAAATGACCCATGCAGAGTTTGAGTCTGAAGTCAAAGTTAATTGAAGAGCAGAAGCTGGAGACAACTGAAGAAACAGGCTTGGTCTAACCACACCACAGTGGCTGTGTAAAGAACGCAGAGCAGGCTTTGGCAAGCTCACGTATCTGTCCACATGAGTGAAAACTGAATGGTGCTATACACTTTAGGAAAACAGCAGACTGTGAGGAAGCGTAAGAAAACCATGAGAACAAAAGAATATGCAAATGCAATACAACTAGTGACATAAAATCACCCATGTGGCAATTTGTTTTGTGACTTGCAACCTTACTTCCCCTTCTGTAGAGTCTACAGGACAATTGACTTTGTCCAAAACACCGACAAGATAACATTTGCCCATAGCTTATGCTAACAGAATTTAAAAAAAATCTTTAAAGGTTAAGGCTTGTCACATCTGTGACACTGATAGTGACACAGGGCAACGTACCTTTGCCCATGTAAGAACTGTACTTGAAACCAAGATCCTTCGCTTGTCACACTACTACGCCATGTGCAGCAAGTCCAATAAGGGACTCCAACGAGTAAGTCTAGAGTGAAATCAATGTGCAAGTGAAGACCTGAGCACTGCTGGGTGCAATCGAGAAAGCAGGTGAGGTGCTGCACAGGCGGACACTCAGGGCTTGCTGAAAGCAGGGCACTGCTTGCCTTGGGAAACTCACATGTCAAATAGTGGGTTCAGACAGCAGCTGAGAAGTGGATCACAGTTTTAAACTAAGCCCCTCCAGAATGCTATCAAAGTCTGCTCCTGATATTCAAGTCCTTTATTTTGATCTAGTTTCCAGATCCAGGAGATCACTTGTCCGCAATCTGTCTGCTTTCTGATGGTACAATTCCAGGTCAGTATTAACCCGATTTGTAGGAAGTTCAGAATTATTCTGAAATAAATCTTGCTAATATCGAAACTCTGATATTGAGCAAAGTCAGAAGTTGCTCCAAACGTGTAACTTTCCTTCAGTTGTCAACAAGTGATAAAGAAGCCTTAATTTTCTGAAATGCTTTATCTTTGGTTTTACACCATCCCTTGCCTTCTCTATTAAAGTCAGAAAGTCATATACAATGACTGCCTCCTTCAGAATAAAAAGATGATTTCAAGTCTAAAAGATTCAATACATTTGGCTAATTTGTTCTCACTGACCTAACCTTAACTGTGTTCCTCAATTCCTGCACTACAGCCATTTTCAGATCTAAATGTGTTTATTTTTAATTTGTTTGCTCCTAGGAGCTGGATTTTCCTTCTCTCCTCTTTTTTTCTAAGCACATTTAAATAGCTTTCAAGGGACATTTATTTTTTTTTAAGTGAAATGTCATTTTGCTTTTATCAAATCATTTCTCCAGTTTATTTCTTATATTATAGAACATATTGCTGACTCTAAAGATCCCAAAGATGCACATTTGCTGCCAGCCAGAAGAAGAGTTAGACAATTAAGCTGAAGAGCAAAATCAAAATCATCCACTATGAGTGATTAAATTATACAAAGAGCTTTTGCCTCCGCTTCTCTGGTGCTGTATAATCACAGAAAAGGCTTCCTCCAGCTTCAGACAGAGCCCTCCTGCCCACATTTCTTCTCTCTGATGCTTCCAAACAAAAGGCTGTCACTAGTTCCTCCACATTCCAACTTCTTCCCTGACCTATCCTATGGGGTTGTGTCATCTTCTGGCTTTTCTGCTGAGCAACCAGCCACGAGCTCCCACTGCCTACCTAAACAGGCAGTCTGTTCCCGTGCCTGAAGCACGGGTGGCAACAATTAGCAAGTTACTACAGTAGTATTTAATGTAAACAGCAAATGAGGCACAGTAACAAGCACCATCACAGCCAAAAAGACCAAAAACCCCACAAAGTTGTCATCTTTAACCATGCCTACAGCCAGCTGTTCTTTTCAGCAGAGAATTGCAGCTTGTCCTACAAAAATTGTACTCATGATAAAACCTGCAACTGAGACTACTCACTCCTGTCTTCAATGTTCATGACCTTTCCCAGCTGGCTGACCCCATTTTACCGGGCAAACCACTGAGTAGTTTGCCAGGGAAAATACTAGCTACCAGTACTGGCTGCAGGAGAAGGAACAAGGCTGGTAGTTTTGTTTTTAAAGAGCTCCTCAGCTTCCAGCTCCCATCCCAGCCCTTAATGGCAGCGGTGAGGTTTGGAAGAGAGCGAAGAAGCAGGGAGATCCGGAGGCTCAGACTTGCGCACTGCAGCTATCAGCCTTGCCCCGCCGAGGGCAGCCCCGCTGCAACCTGCCCAGCAGCTCCTCTGGTACTTCACCGCTGGTGTGGCGTTTGAGATTCCTCAGGGCAAAAGCACCACGGACAAATTATCAGTGGAGAGGCACACCATTAATTAAGGGGGTAGGGAGAGGGAGGAGAAGAGGACATGACCAGTGATGGGGATCCGAGGAACAAACCTCTTCATAGCCCACATACCTCCTTCATTGGGGGAAGTCCTACAGAAGATCAGGAGGCTGTGAGACACTGAGTCTAGGATTTTGAGGGGAAAACTCAGAGGCAGAAAAATCTGGACTTTGATCTGGCAGTCCGAGTACAACACGCTACGAGGGAGCTCTTAACAGCCATCCGACTTGAACAGATGAAAGGCAACTTAAAAATAGAGGCAGGACAAATCTTACTTCCAAGTCAAGAAGTCCTGCACAGATGTGTTTAATAGGGATAGAATCACAGCTATAGCGTAGCATACTGCAGCTAATTTCTCTGGCATAGATAAGATTTAAATACCAGATACTAATTTTCATATGAAGCAGGCAGGCAACAAAGTTATGAGACAGATCAGGTCTAATCTCAGTTCTCATATGCAGCTCCCCTAAAGTCAAAAACATTACCAGCAAGATCTCCCTGTACACTCATGACCGAATGCACAGAGTTTCTGCTCCTGTGGAATAGCAGCTGCATGACTGGCAAGGCTTTGCTAAGAACCACCACGCTGAGAAACCTAATAATTGTTTAGTTCTTCAACTTATTTAAAATAAATATTTGTTATAGCTTGATGTATAAAATATATTATCTAAGACTGTTGGATAACTAGCTTTGTATAGCACATAACAAGGATTTTTGGACCTAGGAGAGCATGGAAGTCTGGCTCCCATGAACTTTTCTCCCCCTTCTATACACAAGCCCTCCCATCCCTCCTTAAGTGATACAAGAGAACGTGAGAGGTGAGTCATATCAAAGCCTACTGACTGACCTAAACAAATGCCACTGTTAAAGCGATGCTGGCTTACACAGAGAAAAAGAGCTTTATGTTCACAGCAGAATGTCCTTATGAGAGTAGTGCCGATAATTGGTGACTTCGGCTTCCCTTCTATGCTGCACGAAAATTAACTGCACCGATTAAAAAACAGGTTCAGTCTGTAATGCATCTCTACGACATGACTTAGACAAACAGCTGATGAAATCTTCCTCACTTGTACCCAAAATACAGCTTTGTTCGGGTTTTCATTATCACTGAAATGTTTTTTCAACTTTGAGTCTTAGTTATGTTGCAAGATAGAATAAATGCACTTACGCCAGAGGTGACAGCAGGTCCATTTAAAGAAGCATATGATTGGACATTTTTTACAATCATGAGAGAAATCCAAGTAGAGACCTCTCCCGGCTAGTCTTAACTCTGTTAAAAAGTTCAAATGTACAAAATATAATGTCTGGAAAGTTTATATTTTCTCTGAATCCCCCCTATGATGCTGAGAAAATAAAATCAATTCATATTGCTATGAAATTCTATTTTTGCAACTGGTGACATCCCAAGCTTTATCGATTACGAAGACTATAAAACCCTCACCCTAGTCCACATTTCCAGCATAGAGGCTAACAGCCCAGTCAAGTAACACAGCAATTATCTCTCTTCCACTGAGAATACTTCTATTCACAAGGCAAAAATTGGAGTTAGACTTTTAGGTTGTGGGGCAAGGCACTCGCAAAGTGAGCAAATCTATTTTTGCTCACAGAACTAATTTAATGTTTAAGTGCAACAAAAACACTAAATTAGCCATGAAGATCATGCATATCCAACGGCTTTCACCAGACATGACTGTGACCCAGGCCTCTAAATACAGAAATATTTCAGTTCTAAGGAATCAGCTCTCATTTTCTGGTTCACCAAATGATGTTTCCTTTTGACCAGTCATAGAAATATAATTTCTACTATAATAATTAAATTTATTAAAATACTATATATTTAAGAGTTAATATATGGTTTCTTTCAGTAATAAAATACAGAATACTCTTTTTTTTTCCCCATGATATTCAGACCCCAAAATGTAAAGGAGAAACATTCATGCTGAAAACAGATCAATGTACAGCACTAGGTCAGAAATAACATCTCTTGATCAAAACCCCAGGATCTTACTGTGAAACTGTACATTGATTAACAATTCACTTTTTCCTTTTCTCCACATATTTAATTTTCAACATCTGGCAGTGAATGAAATACAAACCCGGATTATCCGATAATGAAGCAAATCTAACTGCCTCAGTGTTGTAGTCCATCCTTCTGACCGAATCTAGATACTTGTCTTTCAGAGACAGATTGCTCTGTGTCTTGGATCAGCACCATTTCTTAAGCATGCAGGGCACAGCAGGATGTCACATTGCAATCCTGGGTATTTCATGCCTGGTACTTCATGCAGTGTCCTCTTTGCAAGTCTCCATGTCTCTCTCAATGAGGCATATGCACACATTTCCAAACAAATAAGCTGTGTTTTCAAAAAGATAGTAAAAATGAGATATAAGATTACAATATTGTTAAAAGAAAAATTTCAGTTAAAAGCAGGACGGTCTGAATACAGACAAACATTTTAATTTATTAAATCTTAACAATTCATACTAACATCCAGGCTGTTTATTTTGTTGCAAATACCCATTTCTTTATATACAAACAGAAAAACAAGCACACAGATAAAAAGATGAAATCTCTGAACTTGAGCTTTATACTGTTATGGACTGCCCATATCCACTGCTGTGTACTTTTTGACAATAATGGAAAGGATACATACCTGCAGTCATCCCCTCCAGCACTGACCACGTATCTATCTCCACTTGTGAATCGAATATTAGTTAAGTGGGCAGAGTGACCTAAAAATCGTTTGTGTTTTGCCTGAAAAAAACCACAATAATAATATGAGAGAGTATAGATAGCCTGTGTCCTCCTAAATCATACAAGGCTTGCATGTTTTTTATCTACCTTGTTATTGCATCATGTATTTACACCACTCAGAATGTTACATAGGTTTTCAAACATGAAAGATCCTTTGAAGGGGAACTGCTATTGAGCTGCAATGCAGGTTAAATTGCCACGAAATGAGACAGCACCTGCAAACTGGGAACAATGCTCAAGCTAACACAATAAAATGAGCTGTATCTTGTCACATGATTAACCTCTAAATTTTGTGTAAAATTCCTACCACTGAAAAAATTATTTTCATTATAAGTAAGCAGCTTACAATGTGCAGTCTTAAATCCTGAAAATTAACAGTGCTACTGTTAGCCAAAAATCTGTAAACTCTTCATCCATGGAAATACACAGATGGGACTAAAATTACCAGCTGTCCTCCTCATCTGTCAAGTGGAGACTGGAGATGTGGATAAATAAAACTAAGGACTCTGGGATTTTCGGTATGAAGGCACTATGCTAATACAGACTGGCAGATGATACTAACACCTACAAGAGCTTATAGCAAGAGCTACTGCACGAAATGGTAGGGAAACTCCGAGGTGAAGCATGCTTATGAAACTACAGAGCTAAAGTTCCGTAGATGCACTAAAAAGCTACAAATTTAAAGAAGGAAGTATTTCCATCATACGTCTTCTAGAGAAAAAATACAAGACCATAATACCAACAGTACTTGTAACGATGCAAAAACAGGTTCTTACAAATTTTTCAGGACATGGAAAGTCAAACAGTTTGACCATGCCAAAATCATCTCCTGTTACAAGATTGATTCCCGAGTGAGAGACACAGGCACAGTTTACATCAGCTTTTTCAGCATGCCTGGACCAGATTCCAATTACTTCATCCCCTAGCACACTGAAACAGAAGAGCAAGAGATTCTTTTGAAAACTACAGCAAACACAATAGAGTCAGGAAATAGCAGCTTCATATTGTAACTGGTTTTGTAAAAATGTAATTCTTACGTTTTATTCTTACACATACACATCTCATATAGGTTTTACTATGTAATTAATTTTTGTATCATTCCATAATTGCTTCTGAAACTGATTCAGTGATATAATTCCCCAATTAACATGGCCCATGACAACACGAAGAAGCAGAGGTGAAATCAGTAGTACTAATCCTGTCTAGTAAAGCACTTGCCAAAAAAAAAAAAAAAAAAAAAAAGAAAAATAGAATGTCACATCATAACCATTAGATGAGTAAGTTTCAGCTTTTGGAAAATAAAAACTTGTATATTCTCATTATAACTATGTTTTATTGATTCTGTAATATTTTCATATCAATGAGATGAAAAGTTTGAGTCCAGTGAATATTCTTCATTATAATGAGACTGAGAGAAATTGTCCCTAACAGAAAACATAATTATCTTAAGATTCCAAAAGACAAACTTATAGAAGACTTCCTTTGCAAAGCCTTGTGAAAAGTTGCTTTTTATTCAGCTCTGCGCCTGCAATGTATATGCATACTTCCAAGAACACACAGAAACAAGCATTTTATCATTTGTTAACAGGTGAATGATTTGGGAATTTTTCTATGATTATTTCCCCTCAAATCAGAGCACAGTACACTACATTCGGAAAGCAATGATTTACTTCAGGCATACTCAACTGGGTCAGAAAACACAGGTTTCTTGTTTTCATATCAAAGAGATGACAAAAATGGATTAACCAAACAGAAAACAGAAAGCTAGCAAAACGAGTTTTTCAGAGCGCTTTGAAAAGCTTGTAGTTTTAGTCATGTCTTGCAGCAAATACTCAGGATTATTATTTTTTAAGCAGTTCATATGTGGAAAACTTTCAAGCATTTATTCTGAATTTTTGTCTGAGTGTACTGATCAGGACAATAATTGAAAGCAGGCATAGGAGCCTAAAGTAAGGCACAAGAAATCAGATTTGCATGGAATATAAAATAAATTATTTAAATGAGAAATAAAAGTAAAATATGGTATCATTCTTCATGTAATTTCTAAGTCTATTTTGAATTAAATAAATAACTTTAAGGTATTTTAAAGTAGTTCTGTACACCTTTTAATATGCAAATATTAATAGCAACTTTAATATATAGATACCGTTAGTATAACAGTGTAAATAAAACTTGAATTATCACAATCTTGTATTGTCTTTTCATGTTTTGATGTTTTAATTTCCCCTGTACTCTTATCCCCGAATTGCTGTTTTAAAGCAAATAGTGCAGTATCCAAGTAATTTGCACAGTGCAATGAAAAACTACTGAGGCTGCTGCTAAAGATACACCACAGGAAGCTAGAGATACAGAGGAAACTGGAAGGCACACATTAGAGAGATCAGTTTTTACCAGACATCCTCACCAGTCAAACAAGTCATGTTCTACCAAGGGAATCTGCTATGTACTGCCTTTGGCTGTACTGTACTTACCTGATCTGTGGCCAGAGCAGGTGGGTGCGTTAAAAGAAAATATCTGACTGAATGAAGGGATGAAATATGTTCTTAAACACTAGGTGCTTCTCCTGGAAGTTACAAGTGTTTTGACAGGTGTAAATGTGTGAATCATTTACCTTGTCCAAGTAGCCCATGTTATTCTGTCAATCACAGCCTGGTCCACAAGCTGTTTTCCTGAAGGCACTTCATAGACTTGCCTTTTGTAAGACCCGGTTGAGACCTTTGAGATGACCGCAGAAAAATCAGAATACATGAACTTGTTTGAAAAAATGAAAATATCATTATAAAGGAATCTGAAAAGCATTTTCTTGATAGTTATTTTTACTCTGTAAGCAAGTTAGCCATGAATAAAACTTGCTCAATGAGTTGAAAATTCTCACAAATCTATACAAACATAAAGCAACCGAAAGCATAAGAGATCTTAAAATAATTAATAAAAAAATAACTGAAACATCTCACGTTTTGCACATATTATTTTTATTTATATATATATATTGTGTTAGTGTGTATATGTGTGCGTATAAATAAATATGGAAAAATAAACTCCTGTCTTTAAAACTGACACGGCCTGCAGATGCTGATTTGATAGTTTTTGTTGATTTCAAGCTTATTTCTCCTCCAACATCTGAACAAAACATAGAAAGCAAAAGTATGCCTAATTTATTTTGATTTTAGGAAATGTCTTGAGCCCTGTGGATGGCAGTTGTAACACCACTATTTTGGAGCTGCTCCACAAAGGGTAGCACTGAAACTGTGTGTAATGCTACCATTCCGGTCAGAGATACGAAGAATTCACAAGTGTCTGGGGTGTACAGAATAACAGACTGTACTCCTTTCTCTTTTAAGATCAGCATCACAGAAGTACAAAGGCACGGAGAGACATTACAGTGATTTTGAAATCTGTTTCTTGTTTCTACGCTTATTTCTTGTATTTAATATTCAGGGTAACTATTATTGCCATCCACAACAACAAAGTAGCAGTCTAGTGAGAGCAACCTACTACTCCAACAATTATAACAGTTGTCCAAGAAGAATACTTGCAGAATATCTGTCAGGAGCACATTCTCCACTCAGTATTTTGAACAATTAATGACCGATACCTGGAGATAAGAGCTGTCTGCAGAGAAGTCCATCTGGATCACAAAACTTGGGATATCTTTGCAATAGCTGACTCGATTTAGCGTGGGACCCAAAGTCAGATCATAAAAATCCACTGCATTCTCACTGGAACCAACTGCTAAGTAACGAGAATCCGGGCTAAACCTGAACAGATAAAAGGCTTTTATGAACACAAGTTGGCACTTACAACAGATTCTAATATTTGAGAAGCATGAGTAAATTTGCAATTCAAATATCTGCTATCCAGAACTAAAGAGAGAGAGGTAGACTATTTCATCTGCTAAACAAACAGCTTTTGAAACAAAATTTTCAGAGAAGGTATATACAGTAGAATGTGACAAGAATTTTGGTACAGCTGTCACATGTAAGTGAACTGGGAACATCTCTGGAATAACTGTTCATTATCTGATCTCATTACCATCTCAATGGTCTAAGGACTTTGTGACATGCCCCTTATAACTGACTTGTAACACTTACAAGGCCACAAACTAGAAAAATAAAATGCTGTAAATGCAGAAAAGCCAGACCTTCTAGATTAAACGTACCAAATAAAAAGATGTAAAATCAAATCTTTCATCTGCCCAATGTATCTTTGCAAAGTGATTTCTTTCCTCCAGCTTTCCTTCCTAGTCTTGAAACTCAGTAGCTTCCTGAGCTGAACAAATTCCTCACAGTCCCTTTTATGTTACTAGGGAAGTTTCTTTATTTCTATTATCTCCAAGACATACCTTGGGACGGCTTTCTGATTCCAGCAACCCCGTAACTCCTAGCAGGGCTCTCCTGCCTTCCTGCATCAAGATCTGTGTTTGCTCATATTTCTCCCACTCTCCCACTTGGCTCACCAGAAGCTTCCCTCAGGTGCTCCCGGCCAATTTCTCTCACAAAAGGAACAGTCTTGTCCTCCACTCAGGAACTAGAAGCAAAATTTTATGTCTGCTAACTCTCTTCTAACAAAACACAATGGAGAACAAACTGACAGGCATTTCCATTGTCCTTCACAAACCAGCCTTCACCCTGCTCCTCTTCACACCTTCTCACGTACTCCCTGATTAGGATGGTCTCTTCCTATTGTCTATTGACTTCCCCATTCACCCTTCACTTTAACTAATCCTTGGCCATACCATCTGACACTCCCCCGATGGTACTACCTCTTTTTTGACTGATTGCTATCTCTTATCTTCATGTACCTCCCCCTTCCTTTTTATTCCTAGTATCAGAGTAATCACACAAACTCTGCAACTCACTCATTGATTCCAGCTCTCTGAAACACCATTGCAATGCTCCTCAGAACATAAAATTGTATTTTCAAAAATCAAAATAATACGATTTATAGAATGCTAATAGACAAAGGCATTATATTTTCTAACCTGATATCTTGAATCGCTGATCTTCTGTCCCTTTTTTTCCCCCAAATTTTTAGAGAAGTCACAAGCAAGATAATAAACTCTCCGTTTCTCATGCCAATAGCTACCATATCGCCTTCCGGGCTATAACAAACAGTACGAGCTGCATGTCCTAAGCTGACTTTGTTCAGCATCTTCTGTGAAGAAATGAAAACCCAGAAGAGTAAATGTTTCTATTTGTTCATATTTCACAAGTACCTTATGCTAACAGTTTGCCACTATCAGATTAATCATCCTCAGAATACATTAAAAAACAAGTTTCAAGTCCTCAGTACCACCACAAGTCTACGATTTTAATTTATTTTTCTGTTTTCCTGAACCACAACTATTCTCCAACACCTACCTTTTCAGCAATATCCCAGAGTCTTACTGTGCCATCTTCTGCAGCAGAAAGGAAAAAATCTCTGGAAGGATGTGTTGCTAGACCCCAAATTGGTCCATCCATATGACCATTAATTAGAATGTTACATGCAGCATTCTTCTCTCCAACTTCAATTATTTCAGCATTTCTTGTCCCAACAAGAATTTTCCCCTTGAACAACAGTGAAAGAATTATCTCTGATATAATACATTAACTACTTGTGATGAACAGTAATAAAGATACAACCAAAACCTATCGTTCTGCCAAGATGTTTGCCGAAATCAAGTAATCAAATAATCAAAGGTAATTTATTTTTAAACTCCTTTATGATTTATTAAAGTACAAAGTTATTGCTTGTAAGTCAGATATTTGAAGTGTAAAAAGAAAAAAGGAATCCTTAGTCTTTAATCAAAATATATAAAGAATATTATCCTAAGTAAGACTAAGATCTCCCAAAGCTGATTTTTTTTCCTGCTGTAAAATCACTTGCAGACACCTTCTAGCTCAACCTTTAATTTCAAATACTAATTATAAGAGAAAGCAATATCATATATTTAATGATATAGATCAATCCACAAATTATAAAAACTTTATTTTAAAGACATGAGGCTTTCTTTACCTTGCCTCTACAAACAGAGCGAACACAGTCCGTCATTTGTCCTGTCTCTAGTCTAAAGGCACGACATCGTTTCAGCTCTTGATCCCATAGCTTAACTGCTCCTCCTTCCTTTGAACTATGAAGAAATCAGGAACAACCCGTAAGTATAATGGCTCGCACAAAAAAGGACAATTAATGTATGAAAGAACTATATTATTTTATGTAATGTATTGTAAATGAGAAATTTTATATGTGTTAAATTATTAAAGATTACATTTGTTTTTACCAAACAGGTGATGTTATTATGCTGAGCCTCCTAGCTAAGCAAGAAATACTCATTCAAAGTCCTCATTCTGCTTTACAGAACAAGGTGAAAGATGGTCACTGCTAAGCTTAGTCTGAATTAGTACTCTTAGGGAATTTGTCTAGTCAAAGGAACAGTTGAGTCTGTGAACAAACTGCCATCTTATTATTAAGACAGGCAGACACTATCAAAATATAGTTGAGAGAAACAGGAAATATGTATTTTGCTACTGTGAAATAAACGACAACAGATTTTCACTTTTGTGAAAATGTCACTATCTTCATCACTGTGAAATAAATTACAAAGATATAGGAGAAAAATCACACAATGCTAATTGCACATGATACCCAACTAATAAATACTAATCATGAAAGCACTAAGCATTTCCCAACCACTTTCACGAGAACTGGTATTTCAGTAAAGAACACATCAAAATAAAAAAAGGTTTCTAAAAAGGAGGCAATATTTAAAGAAACAGTTTTAAAATCTGGCATTTCCAGTTGATCTGGGACATGTTTTCTCTGTCCTCAAAGAGAAAAGAATCTCCCACAACAGAAAAGAAAACCTTATGTTCCACAATATCGAGCTGTCAGTGTTACAACTTTGATTACTGAACAAATGCTGACAAAGAACTCCAGAAAGTTTAATCACAATTACTGCTTTTGTACTATTATTACTAAAATAACTGTAACGAATTACAAATCACTAGTCCTTACAATGCAATATTCTTTGCTTCCCAATAGCACTGTTTTGACATACGATTGGTCACCATGCTCAGCAAAAAGATTTTATTAAAAGAGGCTTGTGAACTGCAATTAAGAATGCCAAGAAAACATGAAGTTTTCTTAAACGTAGAATTTGCTTTGTATACTTTCAATATGCCATTTTCCCACAGGGGATGAATTATTGTTTCTTACTGTTATTCATTACTATTTCTTTCAGGTCAAATACTAATTAGCTCTGAAGCTAAGTGGCAGCAAGAACATTCTCCAAATAAAACCATGGTGATGTTTTATAAATACTAGAAGAAAATATTTCAGCCATAGGAATAAGTAAGTTTTCAGCTTGTTCTGAGTATCAACCAGGATCTTTGAGGACTATTTAAGGAAAACATAGCAAACAAACTGTGTCCTGCAAAATGTAACACTATCATGACATGAGATGGACTGTATTACAGCTGAAGCATTTTTTTTCCCCTTTAATCATCAGCATGGTACCAAGAAAAGATTCAAATGCTTGAAGAGATATTTTGCTTACAATCCCAAAGCCAAAGGATGCTGCTGTACCTTAGATTTGAGAGAAGACAGTTTGCTATCATAACTAAATGATCCTTCCCTTAAAAGAACCTATGCATTATGCTGTTATAATATTTATAATTCATTTTTTTAATCACAGTTGCGCAAGTTACTTGGATTAACAACCTCAGTTCAACTTCAGAAAAAGTAGCAACCCACCAGGGACTAGGAAACTTTTAATGCTTAAAGCTGTATTTCAAACTAAATGTTTTTGCCTTCTCTCAAAAATAATACTGTTGTGATACATAGCATTGAACCATTTAGTAACACGATAAAGTGATTTCAAGGCTACTTTTGATTATAACAGTTCAGGCCTTTTCAGCTTAAGGAGGGAGAACTGTATCATCTGTTTCATAACTGTGTATCTGTACTTGGAGAAACATTACCTGACTGATGTAATGCAGTATAATTGATAATGCAATATAACTAATAATCATTCACATAATAGGCAAGCGTAAAATAAATTATTTTTAAGCAAAATAATGTGAAGTCATCATAAAATGCCTGAAGAAACTTGCATGTGTGCTTTAGAAAGATGACTATTATCTAGAAGTTATAATTATGAAGAACTATTTGTACATCATTTAGATTCTCATTCATCCCCCTTGACTTCAGGTACTTAAGCAAGACGCCAGGTCAGGATCCCAGCGACCCCAGGCTTTCTCTTATAATCAATGGAAAAAGGTACTTGAAGCTCATATGGGCTTACCTGCACTTTGGAGGTGGTGGCTACTTTTTTTTCCTACCACCTACTCAGGAATCCGAAAGTGACTACTCTTCTACCTTTGATGTCTCAGCTGCCTAGTGCTAGATGGAATGAATCCAAACCATTTTTAAAGAATACATGTGCATGCAGAAAAAAGGAAAAAGACAACTCACGGCCTTTCTTTGCCTCCTGTAACGATCAAACCATCTCTTAATGTGGTATACATTGTGAAAACAGGTCCATTGTGAGCTTTGGCCACAATTCGTATCAACACATGATCCTTCCAAACACAAACATCTCCACTGATAGTACCTGTAAACGTCAAGTTATTCTGAAAAGGGGAAAAATACACTCATCATCCGATTCTGAGTAAGGCAGGAAGAAAAACATTCATCACCATTTGCATTTAGGCTAGATTGCATTTATTTGCTCCTGTAGAAAAGCAAACTATGGAACTGGTAATAACCACCTGTAGGGTCAAAACAATGAGCTACTATATTCCTTCTTGAAGTCTGAAACATGCTTTCTTGTAGCTAATAGGCTCTGCACTGCAAGAAGAAATGCAATGACTTCAGTTATAGCGTTATCTATGTTTTCAGCCTATCAGGCATGCAAACTGTGGTAAAAAAGTAGAAACCCAAGAACGGTTTTGGTATTTCACACAAACAGGCAATCTGCACCCCCTTGCTACGTACATTATGCTTGCAGTCACTTTTGTTGTTAGGTGTAGGTACTCACTGGACTACAATAACCACTACTTTACAAAGAAAACAGTTTGACTTAACTAAAAGCTGCCTGTTCTTTACTTCTGCTTCCTGTTATTGAAAGGTAATAAAAATGTAATTACCTCTGAGTTTAAGGGCAAATTATTAGGATACATTTAAAACCAACTGGAATTGGTTATTGAGCAAAACTGTTTTAGCAACTTATATGAACACTCCTCAGATTTGGTACTGTGCGGTATTTCAGAGTACCAGTACACACGTAGCAATGCATACAGATTATAGCACAATGACCCCCCGGCGGGCATAAAATTAGCCTCATTTCTGCTGTTTGGTTCCTGCAGTAAAGTGAGCTTTGTTTCACCTGGATTAAGCAGCAAGCAGCATATCATCAGTCCAAAGCACCTACGTTCGTTTCTTTCGAAAACATACAAATCCATAATCTTTTCTGTTCTAAAGAAAGCTGGTATTTGTTCTAACTAGCAGGCAAGTATTAGAAACGCTAAATCGAGGTTAATAAAACAACTGACATACTCATTAGCAGGTTAGAAAAGTCTCATTGAATGGAATAAAGGCAGAAGAGTGAAAAAATGCTTGCTTGTATGCATTTTAAAATAGTTTAAGGTACATACCGCTCCAAAAGCTACAGACAGCATTGTTTGCATTCGGGCATCTTCTATGGAGCTCAGCAGCCCTTTTTTACTGAGAAGAGCTCTTCCAGCTAGTGTCCAGAACCTCACATGTTTTACTCCCACAGAAACAAACTGAGTATCTGAATCTGGTCTGAATTCTGCTACAAATATACGCTGGTTATGACCAGCTCGGCTGGCAATTTTGGCACCTGGCAGAAAGAAAATAGATGTTTTTAATTTGCTGAGAAAACCACACATTTATGTTTAAAAAACTATAAAAATTATGGAGAATGATGAGTCACCCAAGACCACACAGGTCGGGAAGAAAAGCACAAACTGCTCCTAAACTAAAACTAAATTAAGATGCAGATTAAAAAAGAAAAAGTCATTTAATAAGACCCAGTAGTAAAGTGTGGCACCTAATGAAGGTGCCATCTACTTAAAATTTTCAATTTCCACTGGAGTATAAAAGAAATAGGAGCTCAGATCCAAGTAAGTTTCTATCTCCTCTTAAATTCCTATGACTCCTCTGAAAATTCCAAACTCTGGACAAATTAATGAATGACTTCTCTGCAAATTTTGTCCAAAGTTAGAAAATTTTGTCCTTTGTGCAGAAAATGCAGAAACTGTTACATATGGCCTCAGATTCAAAGGTAATGGTTTTCCAGTCTCTTCAGAGGTGTTAAAATCAGACATTTTGACCCACATGAAGATTCCTCAGTCTGGATCCTTGTTGAATCTGTATCAATTCTTAAAAAAGGAGCACAGGCACGTTCTGACTGAAATGGCAGTGCATTGCTGCATAGGCACATCCTTCATACTACCCAAGATTGTATAAATACAAATTTATTATGTTTATTTGACATTGTGTCCAGCTCCACAGGATCTAGCAGACAAGCTGCGAAGGGTCACTTTTCATTAACTTGATAGCTGATCTTTAAATTTCTGAGAGATACTAGTTGATCAATGGAAATCTCCCAAGAGAGAGGAAATAAACCCCCTGAGACTAGAGAATCAGCTTCATAATCTGGGCGTGGCTTTGCCAGATGGAAAGGAGATGAAGAAAGGAGCTGACTGAATCATTTTAGCCTAAATCCTGAACTCAGACCAAAGACAATCTGAAAACATGTGTATCTTCAGACACCAATTACATAGCTGCATAAGGGAGCTGTACTGGCATCATATTTCTGCCATTCTGGGGGGATAATTTTAGGAGTGCAACAACCTAGTCATGTAATCAGACTTTAGAGAAGAACAGAGAATAACAGAAAATTTCTTCTGAGAACAAAAAAGATTTTACAGTTTTACCAAACAGCAAAGAAATTACTTGGGGGGGTGGGGGGTGGTGGTGTGTGTGAGGGAAGAATGAAGACTACAATTTTCTTTAATTATTCTAGCTGGGAAGCTCCAAAGAAGATAGATTTAACAGTTACTATAATGGGTAAGTACATTTATTTTACCTCTTCTTGTACAGTGCATAGTGTATAGCATTTATTGTAATAATTTCCAATCTGCTGGTATTTTCACGTTACAATTGCTCTTGACTGAAGCCAACATACCTCTAACAATATAAACACATTTTATGAAAAACAATCACTTTCCTACCTTCCTGCCACTTCCAAATGGTAATAGTATGTTCAGGATCCAGCCCTACAGAGAGCAGCAGTTTGCCAGTGGCACTGAAACTGACTGAGCAAACACCCTTGGAATGGTAGCACCGGAGTACTGACAGTGTCTGTTTGTTCATTGCATCCCACACATGAATAGAAGGAGCTGTAGCTACACAAATATAAAAATATGTAATTAGTATACAGTTTGAAAAGATCTAATGATTTGCTTATTGAAGCAGTTAATATTTTTTAGTAAGATCAATAAAATTGTTCTGGTCAGGTGGAAAAAAAAAGAAAGAAAAGAAAGGAGATATTGACTTCCCTTTGGAAACCAATTTACAGCAAACAGGACCATTAGGAAGGACTAAGAAGCTGGCCTCATATATGCTACTGGAGATGAAAACTTTGCTTAACTGGACTTCTGAAGCACAGCAGAAGCTCTGAAAGCAAGCTGTCCTCTCCTGGTTTTCTCCTAGTAGAACTTAGTTCAGCATGCTAACTCAGAAACCTTCATAAATATTAAACAGATCATCAAGAATGCAATTTCGACATGGGGCTTTTGGATAGCTACAGAGAAATTAGTTTACAGTGCAAAGCCAAAATCTCCTTTTCTACAAAATGGCCATCTGTCTGAAATGCATCCTCTCTTAGGAGAGCGTCAGTTGAATAATCAGCTTGCTTACTGATGTAGAAAAACTAGGGGATTTAATTTAGTATGCATTGTTTAGACTGCAAGCTCTTTGCAGTAAGAACTGTCTTTCCATGCTACTAATGTATGTGGACTGTTTCTATTATGATGATGATTAGATTTTTTCCAAATGCAATGCCTTCTCCAAAGATCTTGCAATCTATGTACAGTTTGCAATCTCTGAACAGAATCTAGGGCATATCCAGGACAGCATGAGTCTCACAAACATTTTTACTTCTGATCTCTAGTGATCGAACTGCAGAGTCTGGAGGTTACTGGTTACTGTCCTAGACCCAGATGCACAAAGACTAAATTCTATTTCAGCTCCATGCTTTGTGTTTCTAATCAGCTAAATCTAGTCCCTCAAAGGCACACATATGATGGGTAACAGTAGGCACAGGGACCTAGGTAAAATTTTAGTCACATGAAACTAAGTTTTTCAGCACAATTCCACAGCTTTTCCAAAACAGTCTTTAGAACAATCTTCCTAATTTCTTCTTTCCCATTGGAATTTCCTCTCATGGCACCAACATGCTGTTACCATCACCTTTTGAGAGGTACTACAGCACAGTATAGACATGCCATTAAAACAGAAAGGGTAGGGGCTGGCAACAACTGGCATGCCGCCCTTATGCAAAGTTGAGGGAAGGGAGAGCTTTATTATGGCTCTGAACTGGTTTTTCCTCTTCAGCACTCCTCTTAGTAAAGCTCTGTATTGCCCCTTGACCTGTGCACTTGCCCTATAGCCTTGGTCAAAATTTTTCTTTTGGGTGGCAGACAAAATTTCACCTAGATTTCATTCATAAGAACTGACAAAATCTTTCAGAGCAAGACTTGCAGGACAGAGAACGTGGACTCTTGAGTCCTCCTACTTGATGGCGTTCTTCTGCAAGTCTCTGTCCTGACATTGCGTCCTGCGACACTGTGGAGTACTCCAGCTGCTCAATGTCTGCTCTCACAAGAGAGATTTTCTAAGGTGTCATCTCCTGGGAGAAGTTAGATAAAGCTACTATGGGCTGGCAGGACAAAAAATATCTTGAGTACAATGAAGCAAACCTATACCAAGTCATTATGAAACTTGATTTGCCGTTCCAGCCTATCACAAACATTACTGCTTCAACAACCCCTGCCTCACTGTAGACAACAGAAAACTGGAACTAGAAAAGTGAAAGTTGCCAGCAAGAAAGCTGCCAAATAGCCATCGATAAATTTTAAGCGAAACTACGCAACTTTCTAATGAAGGCACGCGGCAGCTTGGATTCCAGATTAATGATTAAAGAAAAGAGTGCTGGTTTCAGGCAGTGACAACAGAGCTCAGTAATATACACAGGCTTAAACTACAGCTGCAGTAGGTGAGAAAAGGTACCTATATTCTTCCTCCTATCCTTAGAGCAAGCATAAATTGGCGTATTTAAAAAATGTTAACACACATTAAAAATGCCATCGTATATTTGTTCTTCACAGAACAAACTTTAGATCCACATGAAGATTATTATACTTTCTAGTTACACGTGAACACACATTTATGCATCTCTGAAGATGTGTCACAAGACAATTATGGCTGCATAACAATGAAGTCACTCACACATGATGGTGATGAGTTTTTAAGATTACTGTTGAAAAAACAAGTTAATAAAAAATAGCTCAGTCAAGACTATCAAACTGTCAAAGACCCAAAATGATACAGAAAAAATTAAACTGACATCATAACAAGCATTTTGGATCAGTGGTAATAACTGCATGACAATCATACATAAATGTGAAAAGTGATTGGTTTTTTTCACTCAGTCACCTAGGCCTCCTCAATGGAATTTACTTTAGAAATGCATATTGAAATTATACTCAATTGAGTATCTAAACCAAATGTTAATTGTCAGCCCCAACATGTCTATGCAACCTGCAAGCATACACAGGAATGCTACAGTAGCAGTATGTATTAGAAACTCACTAATCACTGGGCAGCAAGAAGGGGTTATGTTACGACAAAAGTACGTTTTAAGTGTGTCTAACATTTTAATTGTTTCTATATTTACAATTTGCTGAGCTGTTGTGGTTTATATTCAGTGCTGACAGTAATATGACTGATACAGGGTTTTAATAAACTAAAAATGAATCCACATCACTTATTCCTCTATAAAGCTGTAGACTATTACTAGATAGTCTAACTACACCTGAAGATGTTAAAATTTTATTTCCCTTACCTGACATATCTGCTGAGTCTCCTGTAATGGAAAAGCAGCAGAAAAATAATTAGACCAGAAATAAGATAAAGTGCTAAAGAAAATATATGCCACATTTAGTGTAATTTCTTAACACACACCTTGATGTCACCTCTTTGCATTGAAGCAGCATCAACACTGCTTTTGGTGTTAAAGATGAACAATAACTGATAAAAAGCCCTCACATCAGAAATAAAAATTCATAGAATTAATATATTTTGATTTCTGTTTTGAGTTACAACATAAAAATCTAGTTTTGGCGTATGTTAGGTCTCTCTCTGCCAAACTAAATAAAAAATGTTATTTTAGACATTACTGATATTTTAACAAATTAAGTGGGGAAAAAAGTGCTGAATGCTATTCTGCTAAGAAGTAATGTTTGAGCCTGATCTTGACAAGTGGCAAATACACCCAATTTTCTTCTATAGGAGCATTAAGAAGTCAGGACTATTCAGGTACTGGCAAGTATTACTGGGACTCTACATACAGCATTACTGTGTAAAAATATTTGAAATTATGTTTATGTAAATCTTTTGAAGATTTAAATCCTGCTGGTGAAACTATGCTTGTGCCAGTCATATCAGCTGGAAAAGTAGCATCAGTTAAGTATATTCTTTATGGAGTATGTACTCCTTAACATCTGTTCAGAATCTAAAAATAAGTGTTCTTCGAAGATATTTTGCTTCCAGTTCATTTTTCAGATTTAATTCTCTCCTTAAAAGTATGTTTGTAGCCTAATTTTTAAGTGTCATCTGCTCCTGATTTACATGCCTTAACCCATGTTACGAAACAGTTAAAATTGTTCTCCTGCTAGCTGATTCAGAAATGATTAAGGGTCCTGTGTTTCTTCTTGGGTAAGACAAACACTGAAGAAAATCCATGCAAAGAACAAATTTTCACATTATGCTTACACTCTTCCCATATATTCTATCATATGGAAAGGCAAATGGCCAAATAATGAAATGTGCTGAAAAAGCAAACTCCTAGACAATAAAAGGTCTGTTATTCCCGCAAATGGTCTTTGCAATCAAATGATAGGCAAAAATCTGGTGATTATTTTTTCCATTTAAATTATTTCCATTAATGGTTTCTTTAAACTGATGTGAGACAAGAAACTCACCAAGAAATGAATCTATTTTAGCTAAAGAGTTACTACTATCAATGAGTCAATTTTAATGAGACACACACCTAAAAATCCAAAAGACAGAGGGAAGCAGTAGTAAACTCTGACAAACTGACTGTATTTAGATGAAACATCTAAACCAAACCTACAGGGAAGAAAAAAAAAAAAGCTACTCTGGCTAAAACTAAGCTTTTTTTATGTTATATGCACTAAGGAAAACAATGTGGGTTGTAATCTGCTGAGGAACAACTGAAGGTATGAAAACTGCAGTTGGCTTGTAGGACTACAAAAACTACACTATTCGGCAAAATTTGGAAACAGCAGTATTAGTTAAGCAATGCAGATCCACAGTGGTTTTTTGTTGGTTGTTTTTTTTGGTTGCTTTTTTTTTTTTTTTAACATGGTTGGTTCATAGATGCACTTAATATTACTATGAAACATGTATATTTTCCCCCTAAATCTAAATTTATCTGTTGGGAAACACCATTAGGGTTTTGGTTCTGCCTACAATATTACAACTATATATTATCAAAACACCAAGTAGGTATTATAAAACTGCCTGATGAGATAAAACCTACATAAAGCGACATCTATTTTAAGAACTCTGGGTTTAGTCCATATAGAAATGAAAGATAGCTCAATTAAGCTTCTGATAGTTAAATAAAACCAGACTAATTTCATGGGGCTTAAGATTTCTAAAAAAAAATATTTTGATAACACTTCAAACAAAAGATAAGCTTAATCTTCTTTCATGCCTCAATGTTTTTTGTTCAGCTTTCACTCAAAGAAACATGTAAAGAGGACAGGTAACTGAGTAACACTCATACAAACGGAGATAGCATAATCAAATATTTTTGTGATTAATCATGAACTCACAAGGCCCTAACTGCATGCTTTTAAGTTAATTTCTTTTTACAAAAATACAAACATACCTACTTGGCCAGTTGCCACTATGTTGGTAAACTTGGGGTGCTGATTTACAGTGAGGCACAAAATATCATCATTGTGTTCCTGGTAAAAAGACTGAGAGCCTAAAAAAAAAATAATAAAAAAGTCCAACTTTTAATTAAAACATTTATACACACATAGACACAGTTATGTTGAAAATTTTATATTTGCTAGAAAACAGCATTAAGATGATGTTGCAGTTTGGAGCTTATAACCAAGAAACAGAAAGAAACTTCCGATTTTTTTATCTCTATTTTAACACATAGCACTCAGTAACTCCAAACTATTTCCTCAAGCCTTCTCCATCACGTTGCTCAAATATCACAGAAACAAACTGCATTGTGTTACTCTTAAAAGGTCTAAATTATCTAAACTAAATAGGTTATACGGAATGAATGTATTGATACGGATGTCTGAAAAGTAAACCAAATAAAAATACTAACTTGGTTCTAGAAAAAAAAATTAATAACTACAATGACCCCACTGTTCAGGTGTTATACCTTCTGCGACAATTTTAACAAGCAAATTACAGAAAGCTGATACCAAAATATTCAAATCTTTACTTCCTCCAAATTTAGTCACCAGAAACATTTGAATATATTTAGCTTGCTTATGCAGCTATTACAAATCATCTCAACAGACTGAATTTTTAGCAAACAATTATAATGATAATAACGATAATAATGATGATACTACTACTACTACTAATTTCCCCATTTACTTTTATAGGATTTAAAGCATGCCAGTTACTTCATAAACTGTAACTCCATGTATATGAAGAAACATTTTTCCTCGAGTGGGTTTTTGCCTACCTGTTGCCACATTATACAAGATCCCAATAGACGCAGTATGATATATTACATCAGCACCATCATTCAAATAGTGCACATTGTTTCTGCAGTCCTTGCCTCGGTACCCAAATACCAGCTCCAAAATTAGGTCCTAAAAAAGATATTTACATCTATTAGATACTCAAAACTTTAAAGCAACTATGAACTTTACTGTATCTTCCAGTATTTTATTTTTCAAACATGTCCTTATGTAGTAAAGGAGAAGGAGTTTATGTCTCAAACCAACAGAAACTGAGATCCTGCCTTCCTTGTCAGCTTCCATTGCTGCTTATTCTTGTTGTACAGTAAAGTCATCTTATCATCTCTGTTTGGTGGATGCTGTAGGATATTTATATGTGCATACACACACACACACACTCACACATATATATATATACAGAAAGAGTCACTCATGTATGATACACATATATATAAATAAATAAATTACAGTGAGCTGAGAATACAGCTTTTTTGATGCATAAGATAACAAGAAACAAAGAATGACAAAAATTGGTCCACAATTTAGTTCCAGCTGGCAATTAAGAAAGCTGAATTACAGACTACAACTTCTAGCACACAGATGGCAAAAGGCCATTTATTATGCTACACCAAACATTTTGTTTTGTATCACAAAAATATCTCAGTTGATATGAAGCATTGCAGTTTTCAATGTTAGGTGAAATTTCCAGTTCAGATTAATCAAAAGTGAGTATATTTATTTGCACTGGCTATATAATTAAAAAACAGGTGCCTGAGCTAAAGGCATCAGCAGATTTAAAAAAATTATTTTATTCTTAGAACAGTTAACGATGAATTTTAAACAAAGTGTTAAAATAAATTTAAAAAAAACCTGCAGTAAAAGATGTTTTGTTTTATTAGCTATAATATATCCATTAATAATCCAGTTATATAAACAGGACATAATGCTTTCTACACACTGCATTTAAAAGGTTTTATTGTTACTAAGAATTAAGTTGTGCTACAGTTTGTTTTCAAGAAAAAGTATCAGGCTTTTTGGATTTTAAAACAAAAAATTATCTCCCACTTTTCTGCTGTATATTTACTCATTATTCAATAATCCCATCTTTGATACATTTAAAATGAAACAATCACTTAGTGTGTCCACAAAGGTGTCATTTTTTGGCAAAAAACAGTCCTAAAAGGAGAGGAAGAGGAGGCCGAAGTTTTTCTTACCTCTATAGGTCTCTTTTTTTTCCCAACATTATTTGTCTGAAGTTTCTCTGGCTGTGGCAACGCCCTACTAACTGGTGGTCTGAAATAAAGAACTGTGAATAAGAGAAGGCTGTCCGTCACCCATTCCATACTAACAACAGTACCTTCCAACCTGCTATTGCATATGGAAAACTTACAGCCCTATCCTGCCTAACTGATATTTGTATTCATCTTTAAAAGAAATAACTCTGTCAAAGGAAAAAAACCCAAACATCTTTGTTTAACACGCTAGGTTTTCCAACAATTCTTCAACAATCCACAAGGTTAATACAAAGCTTGTTTTACAATGAAATGACCACTGGTAATAATCGTCTTAGCTTTTTCATGGTATATTCTTAAGGTACTTTCATCTTCTCTGTAGCAATTTTTATTGGGTAAACTTTAAATGCTTACCTGATCAACCTAAATACTTGAGAGAACTATTCCCACATGCCTCCAGTAGGCCCTAACTTTTCCTATTTTTCTAACAGTTTGTAGAAAGAACTCCAGGTACGCCTGCCCATTCAGTGTTACTTCAATCAACAGAAACAAATTATTGATCAGCGCTTAGTTGGAAGTAAACCATCACCATGCAAATGCACGAATATCAGCCATAACTTATGTTCCACTGTTCTGAATAGCCCAGATTTAATCAAGAAATCTCAACTAGATACATTTGATAAATATCTGTAACATATCTTTCAGATTACATTCAACTGCTCCTATACAAAGGAAGATGCAAACAAGTAAATTTCATTTATCAAAATTATGCAATTATTTCTAGTAATCTGCAGGAGCATTGGTTATTGATTCTACACACGCAGCATAAGTGGCCATGAAAAGAAAGCTGTAAGTTTGCCCCTTAAGAAGAATCATTAATTTAAAAATAATTCTACATATAGATTCAATGAAATCCAGCTGATTTAATCCAGTAGGCAGTGTGACAAACAAATCTCACACATAAAGCTCTTTAGTATTCCCTTTTTAGGATGAAGTACTTTTAATTCCATCTGCACTCCTGAATGACTTCAGTGTGTGTCTTTTCTGAGAACAACAGACTATGATTTTTTGTACACTGTGTATTCTGAACTACATTCAAGAAATATTTTTTCAGTCAAATAAAAGACCATTTTCTGAGTTTTATTTCTTCACTTTCCTTGTCTATTTTTAGGACAATTTATAGACTGATGTCATATCACCAGTCGAAAGATTTGTACATACTGTAACGCAAACTATACTACAACTGTAAACTGTGTTCTGAGATACTTCAGTTACTTCCTCTATGCTTAGAAGCTTGTAAAGTACTTATGGAAAAAAAATTACAAAAGAAAAACAGATAATGAAAAATTTCTGTCTAGTAAAGAAGTCTGTCAGAAGCCTGGATCACCCAAACATCAAGTTTATTAAAACTTGTTATTTTGTTAGATAGGGTCAGAGGGAGGTACTTGAAATATTTAACTCAGCATCATAAATCTAGATTTTATGAAATGTGAAATCTTTACTATAGAAAATTCAAATCCAGATCCAAAAAGAAATAGCGTACTTTACATTAGATAGTTAAGACAGTGAGTCTTTTCATAGGGAGTGGATATGGGCCGTATTAAAAAAAAAGTATCACAACAAAGTATGAAATAATAATTTAAAGTTAGAATAAAAAAATTCAAGGCATGAAGGAAAATAACCAAGGCTCATGTTTCATATTTATTTATAAATAAGTGTAAATTAAAACAGAAAACAATTATTGAGGTAGAACTTCACAAAGAATGGTAGTCTAACACTTGTTTTTTGCTACTCCAAAATTCCTCTTCTTGGAAAACAGACTTCTAAAAACTGGTAGTACAGGCAAAATCTGGGGACATGTGGACATGCACTACATTTCTCCTCACTCAGAGACAAATATCAAAAGACAGCAGCATTTAAATACACACCTTCAAGTCCTGCTTGAAATATGTCTGGTGGGAATGTATCCCCAGACTTCATTCTCAAAGGTCCTCAGTTACAGATCTTTTTTTACTCTCAGAGGTCTACCAGTTAGAAGGAATTCACATACACTTCAAGACAGAAAAGCAAGGCATTTTAATTTCTTTTTGAGTAAGAAAAACAGCCTGGACCTAGCTCACAGCCATAGCATCCTGTCCCTTAGCCTGTGAAGGTGAAAAAGTATTCTCCTCACTTTTGGAAAAAAGGAGGAAAAGCAAACCAAGCAGAGTCTGGGCTGCCCTCATCATCTATACTAGCATGTTGCCCAGTATAGGAGGCAAAGAATATATCTGATTTCTGTCAGCATTCCCAACATCCAATTTCATGACCACTCTTGAATCACTACTGTCTTCCAGTGAGTTCTTTCCAGGTCTTATACTTGATGTAAAACTCCTGGCCTCCCCAGCTATTTTCCAGGTCCTTCCTTCTCTTCTGTCCAGTCACCTGACTCCTAGCATCCTCTCATCTAGCCTGTCACATATCACAACAATAATATTCCTACATATGATTAAAATTCTCACTTTTTAGTTTTTTAAAAAAATAAACTAAACTTTTATTTAGAAGTTTCTAAATTATCAACAGAAAACACTCTCAACAGGTCACAATGTTTGTCATATTAAATATACATGGAGAGAGGTCCATTAAAGTTTTGCAGAGAGAAAAAAAAAGTCTTTGACCATATTTGTTCCCCTCCTCCACAGTAGATGAGCAATTTTAGTTATAAATACACTGATCAAGGGGCAACAGGTATCTCCCAGTGCCGCAGAAGCCATCTTATCACTGTGTGCTACTCAAATTGGGTCAAATCCAGTCAAGTAAAACTACTGAAATGCATGAACAAAAACTAAAAGGCACAGGTTTTGTATGGGAAATGGGCTTTCTGAAAGCACTTCAGTGATACAGAGAATAAAAACCTGCCCTTACTCATCCAAGTAAACGAAGAGACAAAGCGAGAGAGAAACCAATACAGCCCAGACCCAAATAAAATTTGTTGTTGTTGCTGGGGTAATAATCAGATAGCTTCATCAAACATTTGAGGTAAATTTACATTGATACCCTCTTCTTTCATAAACAACTTTTTTTTTTCCCCTCCATATGTGTTTTTTTTTTAAATGGTCACTCTGACCTCCCAAAATATTAAAAATTACAGGTTTGTTTGAGTGATTTGGGGTTTTGTGGAGGTTTGTTTGTTTGTTTGTTTGTTTGTTGGGGTTGGTTTTTTCGGGGGGGGGGGGGGGGGGGGGGGGGGGCGGGGGTTGCATATGAATACAAGAATTGCTTAAAACTGAACAAGTTTTAGTGCTTATGATTTCTGAAGTTAAATGGCAAAATAATAACCAGTTCTCTGTCTGTGCAATCAAAAGTCTCTGGAGAATGAACAGGACTGACAAGTTAAATGAGTTGTACATAACCATGATTACACATATCCTCTTATTTTATGCCTAAGAATTATAGTTATTGAAATATATCTAATACCTGATTTCTGTAACAGATTAATGATATTAAGAGCTGCTAACCATATTTTTTTCCTACCTACAGATTATTATTTTGAATTATAATTAAAATCCCTTACATCCTTTCAGACCTCCATAACTGCTGCTTATTTATTAGGTAACTCGGACCACACTTATAAATGCAAGAAGCTCCTTAAAAAATACTTATACAAAAGTAGTTCCTTTAAAACTTACATAATGTTGACTTTAAATCCTTTTAAAATTAAGCAAACACAACATGTACCTTGTCTTTTTAAACACGGAAATCAGGAACAATGCTGAAGTGCTGAAAACTGGAAGATTGTACACCAGTGATTCTGTTGGTCCTAACCATTAGTTTCCCCAGGAATCAGAGAGGTGGGAAAAAGAGGAACCTATAATAAATATTATCAATGTTCACAAGTTTTCCACTGTCATGTTACCTCTTCTCTCATCCCATGCAGCAGCTATAAAATCAAACAGCAAGCACAGTAAGGAGTATTGCAGAAACGTGACACTGGTGTACTGTTTGTTGTGCATGCTGCTTCTACTGGCATGTGGTAGAACTCAAAAAGGCCTCTGGAGGAAAAAAAAATAAATCCAGCCCTGTATGACATGCATATTAAGGACTAAAAAGAAAATCACAATGCTACCTGACTCGGCTGTGAGGCATCAATGTCCCAGATATGATTGCTAGCTTACACATACACCAGCAGAAAAAAAATTCCAAACTTTCTTGAATAAAGTAGAAAAAGATAAAACCTTCTTACAGTTCCAGAGAGCTTTTATAGCTGACAGACACATGTAATTTCTGATGCTTTTAAGACAGCAAGGAAATCTTTAAATATAGCTTCCTTTAGATTACATTGCAGCCAGCAGATGGAAAAAGAACATCAAGATTGTAGATCTAGTAATCTTGCATAAATTTCTGTATTACTGATATACTTTTTCTACTGTTCAAAGTAATGCCACTTGAAAAATAAATTAAAAAAAAATATCTATGAAAAGTAGTGCAAAGACAGGAGACTACTACGCATTACCACAGAGAAAACCACCTGATCTAAAGCATGATGTCCAAACTGTAGGGAACAGAGCCCAGTTCTCTTAGGTCAATTCCTAACAATGTATCCATAAAAATATTTTTATGCCCATCTGGATTTAGAGCTTCTAAGGAGAAAAAAAGGTATTCCCAGAAATGCTGTTATTTAGGAGAAACAGTGTATAATTATCAGTTGTCAGAGGCTAGTGCTGTTTGACTGCTCTTGCAAAGATACGTAAAAATCAGAGACTGAGGAGGACTGCATAGGTCAGCGGAGATCCAAAGAAATAACACAGATACATCTAAAGCAGCAGAGGAAATCCCTGAAATTTATATATTTGAGGTAAAGAAAATGAAAAGTATGTTCAACTAGTTTTTCCCTGAAAAAAACAACCCACCGAAACCACCAAAGGCAAGCTTAATAGCAGTCGGAAACTTGATGACCATAGTTAATCCAGAGAGCTTTGGAGAAGCAGCAAGTGACAATCCTGTGCTGACCAGGCAAGCGGCACACAAGGGCTGTAGACTCCATCACTGGAGCTCAGGCCTGCCTCACAGATGGGGGTAGGGACAGACTGAGCAAAACTGCCCAATCCACCTCCTGCTCACTCGAGAACGCTTCCAAACATTTTATATTTTTAATTTCTGATTTGTCATGGACAATTCAGCAACAGTCTTATTACTGTTGCTCTAGAAATTGATAAAACACAGCATAAAGAGCCCTTCTTCCACTTGTCACCCGCACATTTGATAGAGCACTCAAGTCTCATTTCTTTCCTGCCCCCTCTTATTTAATTTATGTCCCTAAAGATAAAAAAGCCAATTAGAGAAAAAGAAAGCAGAAAAACTAAATAGAGCAGAAGAGCACAGCTGAAGTTTCATGAAAGCAACAAAAACTGAAAGGACACGGTTCTGGCACAGGTCTATGTTACTGGAACTGAGCTGACTGGAAGTGAAGACTTCTCTGCTGCTCGGATCTAGAATGTGGCATTTTTATAGCGTTTGCTGTCTGCTAATCCCTTGTGATAGAATGGGAGAAGAGGTAAAACAATTTCACATTACGCAACTACTTGAAAAGACCATCTATACTTAAAAGCTGTACAGATAAAGAGATACAAATATAGGTTTGATATCCATCCTTAGCCTATCATTAAAGTATGTTTACATTTGTACATTACCATACAAAAGGGTAAAGTAAATGTACATTGGTCAATAAAACTTGACAATCTATATGCAGCTATACTATCTCACAGGTCACCTAAACAATGATATAAGTACCCACCTATGACAGACTAACTCATTGATTCAGAGCAGTGGAACTGGAATGCAAATTACAAGCACATATGCATTTTTTTCCCCAGTTAAGTTTAAAGACTGTAACTTGTGCATTTAAAAGCAGGAATGCTCAAGGACACCAGAATACATTTTCCAAGTGCTTTTTTAAAGGTACAAAGGCTGAAGATATTTTTCATTTGCTATTTAATGTGCAGGGAAGCCACTAATGGCATGCATATACAACACACAGTGGTCATATACCTGTATGTGTAACTGGCTGCATGATCATAAACTGTGTGCAAAAGATGGGAAGGAGAGCATGAACATTTTGGGGTGAATGCACATACAGATGGGATCAGTTTGAACATATGGAAGCAGAGTTCCAGCCATCTATCACAGGGCAAATAAATACCTCAACATTGGCACTTAATTTTCAATATGATAACAGAATCTATATATATAGTTTAATAATCCTTGTTATGAGACCATAAAAAATGGAATACAAGCATTTTGTAGTAGTTTGTGAAACAAAGAAATCCCTTTTCATGGTTGTCTTGTATCATGTTGTTGTATTTCACTCACTGTTTTTATTCTTGGTACTGAATTTCTAAAGTTATTAAGGGAGGGTCTTCTGTGGTTAATATAAACTGCCATCAATTCTTTGAGTTCCATGGTAACTTATGACAATGCCGATTACAACACCTATTTCTGTTTTAAAAATCCAAGTGTTGTTTTGGGCATGGTTTCATAGAGCAAGTTACAGCTGTTGGTACGAAAGAAGTCCCTTCCTGTGAGGGTCACCATAGCTGCACCTTGTACTCTGGGGGAGTTGCAGAGAACTTGGCAACTGATTTTGCAGTAGCCTTCAGCAGGAAGTGACTTTCACTCCCTCCCCAAAAGGTGTTGGCAAGCATGAAGTAGAGAATTAATTTTAAAAGTAAGGAGGAGTTCCTTCCACTTACTCTTGGTAAGACTGTCAAAGCCACCTATGAAGCTTTAGAGGTCTGCTTTCCTTTAGAAGATAATGAAACCTGGTAGTTTTTAAATGCTGCTTCTAGACAGTGATTAGTCATAATTATTTTCATGTGCCCTATGAATAGTAAGTGCCATTTTGTATGCACTAATGCAGATATAGGTAATTTATTACTCAATTAATTCAACAACATAGACAACTTGACATGTCAGGTGGGACTGTCCCATCAAATGTAAAACAATCTACTTTTGAGGTTCATAGCTGCCCAGTAGAGAGTGCTAATCTCTGTATTTTAATAAATATTATTGAAAAATACTATTTGTAAAACATGCAAGTTTAATGTTCTATGTAGTTAATTTTCTAGCGCTAAGTAAATAAATATCTAGGTTACTGTATGGAATACAGCTACAATGAATACATATAAATTTAAAATCTGTAGTACAGCAATATTTTGAAGAGTGAGAGGTGCATGGCATAGCACCCTACGTGACAGATGGCTTTTTAAGGAAAATGGGAGATGATAGTAAAATATGGACTAGATAGCAAAATAAAAGCATTACCTGGAACCTCTTTTCAGCAGCAGGTGGGAAAGAGAAAAGGATTACTTATACAAGTTTGGCTGAAAGCTAGGTGTCAGTGAATTATTTATAGAAATTATTATTATTATTGACTTTCTGGTTCGTTTACTTTTTTTTACAAGGGGGTTATTCACAACTTCATAGGTTATGTAAATCTATTGTACAGAAAGCTCCCATTCACTTATATGAGAATCATGAACATGTGTTGGCATAAGAATATAATTCTTAGGACTGATCCGTACTGTAAACAGAGAAAGCAAGCAGAAGCAGACCCAAAACCCGCTGAAGTATGTCAAGCATTTAAAGAGAATTAAACACAACAGCCAAATTACTCGAAGTTGTGCAAGTTTAACTTCCTGAAATGAGCTAGTGAATAGAACATGTCAACTCGCTATTAAAGACAGATGCTCAAGTTCACTCAGAAAAACACATTCAGTTATACTAAAATACATTTATCTCAGCTAGTCAAAATGTGCGGGGTACTGAGCACTGCTGATACATACTGTTTTTTCATTATTGAATTCAGTTTGTTGACTGAAGATATTTTGAAATCTGTTTCACAAATTTGGTGCACTGGATGGGTTTTCTCAGTTGTATGTGATGCCTACTCCTACATTTAAACTAGCAAAACATCATTATTAATCATCAGAATATATGGGCATGTACAGATTATTTCCTAATATTTGTACTATGCATGGGCACTTTTCATTAGTCTGATTAGCAGTTACACTTCCTTTGTTTTGATTTGCTTTTCTTTTAACTGCAGCAAGGAGGACACTAGTTATCAGTCTTTTCCACTTATAGGTGAAGGAAAAAGATTTTTTGTCTCATCTGTTAGGGAAAACTTTCCAGAAAATTAAGACAACAGTACTGAACAACTTGCAAATGGATGTGGATGACGTAAGGTTCAGATAAAGGAACCGCCATTTCAGTAGCTTTCTCCCTCTTTCACACCCTCAGAAGTAAAATTTACATTTATCTACCCTTTGTATCAGGAAAAAAAAAAATAACTCTTCACTTCTGGATCAGTACAGGACTAGTTTGTAAATAGTTTATAAGCTCCCTTACCATTATGAATACTCAAGAATCTGAAATAGGTTATGCATTTATGTACATCCTTCCACACAGAGAGAAATAATCCTCATGACAAAAAAACCCCAAAACAAACCAAAAAACAACACTGGGATCTTCCCATACAAGAGATCTTGGCACCTGACTGAGTAATGGTATGTATTAAGAAAACAAGATAGTGATGACTATGAGAAACAAACACTGAATATGGTTTTAGTTGCTTGCAAATATTTAGTATGGTAAATTCACGGTGAAAAATTCAACCAGAATTCCTGGTTATTTAGTTTTGAGATATTTTGGTACAGCCATTCTTGTCTCAAGTACATTAATCAGAGCATCATCCCTTTGACAGTGACAAATACTGAATACTTCAAGGAGTTTAAGAACAGAATAAGAATGGACTGATACCCTCCAGATTCTTCTCCCAACCTCCAGTGATTTCCAGTTCAGGGAGTAGCTGAGCCAGAAGTGTTTTAAAAATTAACCACCCATGATGAATTTTTCTCCTAAGCAATTTATCCAGCCCGAAAACATACTAGGAAAGAACTTTCAGTAAAGGACAGAAACACAGTTTTCCAAGTTATTTTGTGCTGCTGAATATCCACAAAGCTCTAGACAACCACATTAGATAAACAGTAGATATATTTTCACATTAAAATATTATCTTTTAATATTATTACTCAGAAATTACAAACAATTCAGATTACATAGTGCTGTCCTACAGCCAATGCCATTTTGTGTTTTCAATTGAAGTTAAAGTAAATATTCCAATGTAAAATATATTTCATGGTAATTTTACTACTAGAGAATGACATATCATGAGTAGACGTAACCTTAAACTATATTGCAAGCAGACCTTAAACTGAATGAATCTGAATAAAATCTTGAGTCCTAGCATCCCTAATTTTTAAAAAAACATGCCTGAAATTTAAGAAGTTTCAGGTTTCAACATCTTTCCATTGAGCACATCAACTTTTACGGCACTAGCATCTCTTATTTTCAAAAAATACTTCTCTCTCTCTCTCATTTTCTTTCAACTATCAAATTGCTTAGACAAGACTGTTAGGAAAAAAAAACCCAGAAAAAAAGTGGGGAAAATCATGTTTGTCCTGAAGGAAAAAATACAGACAGTCCTGCATTGAAGTATAAATTGATGCAACTCACATCTGAGTTAATATGTTAACCATAAAAATGATTAAGACACAGAAATGTCCACTGCTCCTAGTAAAACTGTGTTGTGAAGGGGAAAAAAAATTTTTTTAAACTTCTGCTATTGCAAGGGAAAGGCATAATTTATGAACAAACCCAGAAAACTGAGAACAGGACACTACCTCCATTGGAAACCAAAAATAATGCTTTGTTCACATTCATGTTCTGGGAAATGCATTTACATTTTTAATTCAGGGTCACTGGAAAATTACTATGATACATCAAAAGCTGAATCCCATGTTCCACACTTCACAGAGAACGTACCTACTCACCAGACTGCAGTGTTTTGCAGCCTCTTTCACTTATTCTCCCTTTCTAACCCTAGGGATTATTTAATTCCTTTCCACAGAGCTTTAGGAGAAAGGAGTGACACTGTTTTGACCCACACAGTGATATGTATTTTAATTTTTGGTAGACTAAATGTCCTAAAACTCTGATTTCCTATGTCACCCTACTACTTACAACATCAAAGGTGCAATCAACTTAAACTTTCTAATAATATTAGAATCAAAATAATTTTAGTGAATCAATTTTGGGTACCCAGTTGAGTAATTTCTAACTCTAAATCCAGACGATGGCCTCAGACTACAACTCTCGCCTTCACAGATGTGCTTTTGTGAAACAGAGGTAGGAAACAGATGAGATTTCATGCATGCTTCTTCCTTTAGCATTCTATTGTTTATGTCATTTAATACTCTGGATACTAATAATCGTATTCCTTCTACATAGAGGGAACTTCACTATGGCAAGGATTTATGAGTTCCACTTCAGCTGTCAGGTACAACAATCAAGTAGCAACATTATTTTTGGTATGGTCTTTATACGTAGCCTTAGAGTGTAATTATCTGGTAACATTTACGTCCATCTTCTCCCATACAGAATTAAACACCTCCTACACTCAACAGTAAAAGATATTCAGATACTTTCTCATAAGGAATCCCCTTTATACACAAAGTCAAAATTACTGCAAAAACATTCTCAGAGGCACATTCTACACTGGTGTACACCTCTGATCCTCAGAATACAAGGATTCCAATAAAGCGCTACAAGACACAGCTCTTGTAATGTTTGGCAGTCAATATAACAAGCCTATGCACAACAAGGAATGACAAAGATGTACTACCCGCCCCGAGCAGTTGTACTTGGTTTGTGTGGAAAGGTTTTGGTAGCAGGGGGACTGCAGGGGGGCTTCTGTGAGAAGTTGCTGGAAGCTTCCCCTGTGTCAGACAGAGCCAATGCCAGCCGGCTCCAAGATGTACCTACCACTGACCAAGGCTGAGCCCATCAGCAATGGTGGTAGCACCTCTGGGATAACGTGTTTAAGAGGAGGGGAAAAAAACCTGCTGCGGAACAGCAGCCAGAGACAGGCGGGAGAATACGTGAGGGAGATAACTCTGCAGACACCGGGCCAATGCAGGAGGAGGGCCGGAGGCGCTCCAGGCACCAGAGCAGATTCCCCTGCAGCCCATGGCGAAGACCACGGTGAGACAGGCTGTGCCGTCAGCAGCCCATGGAGGGTAATGGTGGAGCAGATCTCCCCCTGCAGCCCCTGGAGGACCCCACACCAGAGCAGGTGGGTGCCCAAAGGAGGCTGTGACCCCTTGGGAAGCCCGTGCTGGAGCAGCTCCTGGCAGGACCTGTGGCGCCATGGAGAGGAGCCCAGGCTGGGGCAGGTTTGCTGGCCGGGCTTGTGACCCCGTGGGGGACCCAGGCTGGGGCAGCCTGTGCCTGAGGGGCTGTGCCCCATGGGAGGGACCCACACTCGAGCGGGTCATGGGAAGGACTCACGCCGGAGAAGTTTGTGGAGAACTGTCTCCCATGGGAGGGCCCCTGCTGCTGGAGCAGGGAGAGCGTGAGGAGGAGGGAGCAGCAGAGACAAGGTGTGATGAACGGAGGGCAGCCCCATTCCCCATCCCCCTGTGCCGCTGTGGGGGAGAGGGGGGAGAACTCAGGAGTGAAGTTGAGCCTGGGAAGAATGTGTGTGTGTGGGGGGGAAGAGAAGGTGTTTTTAAGATTTAGTTTTTATTTTTCATTATTACCAAAGTTAAGTAAATCAAAGCACAGTAAACAAATTAATTTAATTTCCCCCCAAGTCGAGTTTGTTTTACCCATGACGGTAACTGGTGAGTGATCTTTCCCTGTCCTTATCTTGACCCACAAGTTTTTTGTTATATTTTTTTCTCCCTGGTACAGCTGAGGATGGCAGTGATACAGAAGAAAAGTCTGTACAGGTTATACATACTCTGCATAACTTATACAGAAATACACTGACTTTACAGATACACATTTTTTAAAAGGCTAAAAACCAGAATTAATTTGATGAAGGTTGCCAGTGGTAGAATCTAAAATTTAGATAAAGACAGTGGCTTGCTTTATTATGCCAAATTGTCTGCAGAAGGATACACAGAGATTGACACAATTCTAACGTCTGTCACCACAGGAATGTGATTTCATTGTGGAAACAGGATCCAGGTCGATATGAGAGGGGCTCTCTTAACCAGTGTAGGTCCAAGTGTCCAGGCAGCTCAGTCTACAAGTCTGAAGGGTGGCCTACCGCCTATGGATCTGCTGTGCTACAAATGTAAGAGCATGTTGTTGAGTATATATATATACTAAATAGGGTAGGTGTAAAACCCAATTACCTAATGCAGGCACCTAAGCTAGTGACTCTGCATGCCACATGAATGCTATGGGGACCTAGCTCAGATCCTTAAGTAGTGTAGGTGCATTGGTAAAATGCCAGGCTACTCTCATCCCCAGAGCTTCATTAGCTCCAACACAGTGGTGCAGACATGGTGGTACAGCTCGTATAGCCACTTCAGTCAACTCTGCAAAATATTCCCCACACTTTTTACTCTATGTTGGACCTCTACAGCAAAAATGTGATATAGTCTTACAGAAGTCCACAAGAAGTTACATGAACTCTCTGACTACGGTTACTTAAGTCAAGTTGTTCCTTAGCCACTCCAAAGTACTGAGGAAAATAGGATGAGATTTGATTACATCCTTGCAAATACTCTATTTAGCATCCATTCACGTCTACTTAGACCGAGAACTGGACTTATCCTTTATCGCTTATCCCTTTTCTACCCATTAATAAGCTACTATTTAATAGTAAAGAATTAAAGTCTTCACTTCTATTTCAAAGGATAACTACTTTCCCGAGCAGCTCAAGTTATTAAAAGGCATTTGATCCTGGACTTTGTGTAAATGAACTTACCTCACTACCCCCTGCCTTCATAGGAAGCAAAAGGAAAGTGAAATAAAAATAAAATTAAAATTAGTATTTATGAAAGCAGACTTACTAAAACATTTACCAATCTTACACAATACTAACTTTAGCAGAAGTTAAAATGCATACAGTAACAATATACCGGTTTTATTCTTCACAAAAACTTCTCTTGGAGGTTTTAGGGCCCCAAACTTTTAAACAATGCAGACAATGGAATTCTTTCATGAACTTTTATGCATTCTGAATTGGAACCTAGTATCTTACTACAGAATTAGTTTTTTTTAATATTTTCTTTGAAACTGAAAACCATAACTCACTTAGCTTCCACAAACAATTATAAAAAGAAATACAAGAGGCTTACAATCTCATTTAAAAAAATATTTATCACAGCTTTCATTAACAAGAGTAAATATAAATCCAAAATGTAGACACCATGCATATTATTTCTTTTTGACTTCCACATCAAATGCATCTGGTTAATAAACAGAGTATTTCTCATTTTAAATGCAAAATAGGAAGTCACTGCTTTATAGGCAGGTATACATTCTCTCCCTTCAGCAGCACAACTTAAAAACAAAAGTGACACCAAAGCTCCCACAAACGTCAGGTTGCATTTCTCAACAAGGGCATCACAGATCTGTCAGCTTTACTGCTCAAACAGGCACGTGCATCATAACAGAACTCCTCACATTCCTGCAGGAAGTTTCCAATCTGCTATTTCTCTACATCCTTACTTAATTTTATTGTGCTGTGTTTTCCTCACTTCTCTCTTCAATACTAGCGTTCCACAACTGCCACTGTAGGAATCCCTCTTTCCTTTTCCCTCACATACACTGTCCACATCTATTTTGCTGAACAACAAACAACTTTCAGGGTCCTGTGCTCAGTTGTGGATTCTGCAGCAGATTACGTTCTAGTGGTTAAAAATTCTTTTTCTTATGTCACATCTACTTTAACTGCTGGTCTTACTCTATTCTGCTCCCCATCCCCTTCTCTTCTAAAGCATACAATAGTGAACCAGGCAACACAACTAACTCTGCAAAGCAATCAGTTTTCCAAGACACATTAATAGAAATTGCAGAACCACTGTGGACAGAATTTTTCAAAGAAAGGTAGAAGTTATCTGGAGACAGAAACAATGCAAGGAGCAATTACAGCTGAATTAGTTAAACTAGATTTCTGGCAAAAACGAAAAATTGAAAGCTGTCTTTCAATAAAACTATTGTACAGGTTCACGCCTACAATACCAACACTAGATACCACTCAGTATTTAACTTTCAAAAGGAATATATTGTCAAACACCACCAAATAACAATTATCTCAAGAAACTCACCCAACATAATAATATACATGTATCATTTGTAGTCTTTCAGGCTCTCTGAAACAGAGATCCAGTCTAGTCCTTAGACAAGACTTTTCTTTAGCTGTGCTGTTGGGGTTTCTTCCCCCCCAAAAAATAAATAGTATTTCCACTTTTTTTCTACATTCCCTTTTAAGTTGCACATATATTCCAATATAATTATGTTTCACTATTAATCATCTTTTCAGATTGCTTTCTGGGTTAGAATTGTAATTTAGCACTTACCTTTCATCTAAGGTTGGCTCCTTTTGTTGCAGATGAGGCTTAATTCCAAACATTGGTCTAATGTTAGTTGATAAGGCTTTGATGGTGTAATTAATTTCATTTTCCCTTGTCACATCACTGTCATAACCTAACAAAATCAGAATGAACAGTATCAAAACAAGATATCAGAAAAAAAATTCAATCAAAATTTGTGAAGGTTTCAACAATGTACTGGAATACAACAATTACAATATGTATTATTAGTAATCTAAATACACAACAGAAAGAAAGTAGCTGGGAATCATGAACATAGTTAATAGAAGACATTCTAAGAAAAAAAAATCTCTACAATATCTTTGTGAAAAAAATTATTAACAAAGATTTAAGGGACATTCAAAGCTATCCCATTTCTGCTTGGTTGGCCTTAACTCAGGGCCAGTAACAAAGGACCTCACTACATGACACCTGCTGTTAAGTTCTGGAAGATTTAGCGCCAGGTTGTTCTCTATTTCAGGATCTGTCCTGGATGTAGTCTTCAATATTTTTAAGCAGAAAGATAGTGCCTAAAAATTCTTCCCAATATGCTTCTAATATTTAAAGTGTCTCTTTGGCAATTTAGCAGGTTTCAGTGAAAACCGAAATTAATTTATTACACAGAACTATTTGAAGAGTAGCAGTGATAGTTTAAAAATGCTTCAAGACTGAGGAATTGACAAGGGGGGAAAATTACACCTGGCAGCAAAGAGAACAAGTTTGGAGGCTTATGAATCCTTGGAATTATAACATGAAAAGGAAACAAAGTATGGCAAAACCATAGAAGTTAATTCTATGAAATGTAATAAACACTTTTAACTGCTGATATTAAGATCTTGCAATAGATTGTTCCATATATGAACATCAGTCTGCCTCAGTCTACTATGTTTTTGTGTTACCAAAACAGATGCTGTAACATCAAGATAACTATGATCTCACATTATACAGATTTCAACATAATACCATTAGAACTGGTGTACAAATCTAAACTATGATGAATGTATTTATTTATATAGATTTTTGGAAGTTACCTAGAATTGGCACTTAGGTTTTTTTTCATTTAAAAGACATCAAGAGCCTTTTTTATATACGTTGACACAAACACTTCATTTTCTTCACAACAGTTTATCAGTCCTTTCCCCCAAAATATATTTTGCTTAATGTTTTTGAAGCATCTTCTCTATTTAAGATTAAAACAATCATACGTAAAACCTGTACTTCTAAATTAGCAGTTTTCCATTAAGTCTTCTCAATGTAGTATAATCCAGTTGGTTTTATAAATTATCACTGACCTCCATCTTCTTCAGAATCTAGATCAGACTCTTCACTGTCACACTGCCTGCTATCCCTGTGTCCTTCCACCTCGTAAGTCCACAGCATTAAAGAGGTGTCTGCTCCTCCAACAGTGACCAACAAACTGTCATCATAGGTCCAACGGACATTTGTTACATGGGTACTGTGAGCGACATACCTCTTAAATTTTCCAAACTTTCCCTAGAAGGTAGAAGAAAAGACACAGCTAATAGAACTAAAACACATTACCAGTGCAAAACGTGTTCTTTACTTCTTTACAGTTTATGCTTCAGCTGTTTTGCATTTGTGTGCATCACATTATTTGCCAAGTTCCTCTACTATAGCAACTTCATGAAATGTTAATATTGCCATACCAAACATGCAAGAATTTGTTTTTAAACAGATTACAGCAGTATTGATCAATTTTCCTAAAAGAAAAAATAATCTAACAGATCAAGAATAAAACACACAGACTATTTTTCCAATAAACAAGTCAATACTTGTGCATTGTTACCATCCCTAGCACAGCAAAATATTCAAATTGAAGACATATTTACTGATAAATATACAGGAAACTAGAAAGGTTCTGGAAAAGCAGTAAAAATACAATGTACTTCTGGAACGGCTTGTCTATGATGCATGATTAAATAATATTAAAGCTCTTCATCTTAGAGAAAAGTGACTGAGTTTGGACAGAATGAAGGTCTATAAAATCAGGAATTAAATGAAGGTGACGAAGAAGTGTTCAATGTCTTCCAAAACAAGAGTTTAAGAGGCTAAAAATAACACTGATAAAAACGACGCTAAGGATGCTAATACCCAAGATATTATTAGACAGTGCCTGTCCCATTCCTGTCCTTACAGTTTTTCCTATGCATTTACCACTGTCATGGCACTGCCATGCCACCAGAATGAGATGGTTCTTACATCTGACCTGGAATGGTCATTCTTACTCTGAAAGTTTAATGCATTGCAATGTAATATTGAATGCCTTCTTTGATCATAAGGACAAAAGTATAAAAGCATTATTTTGTTCTGAGTGATGAATTTTTACACATTTGAAAAGGCAGTTTTATTCAATCTTCTCCATGAACAGCTGAAAATTACTTACTTTAGCAGGGTATCGAAACAGTTTCACAAATCCAAAATCATCTCCTGTGGCTAATACTTTACTATCACTAGTGAGGCATGAAGCAGTTACATCTGTGACTTCACCAATTATCGGCCAGATTCCTTCACAGCAAGAGCCCAAAACACTTGTCCATGATGCCCAGCCAATCTTTTCTACCTACAAAAACAATCTGTTTGAGACAGAGCATGCTTCTTCCTAGGCAGTTTTCTCCATACCTTATTTCAAGAAAAAGTCCTTGCACTGAAAGATATGTCACATCTAAAAGATAATACTTTAACAGTGACTATTCAAGATTTCATTAGAGACCCTTAATTTTACCTCTATTAACTTCCAGTTCTAAAACCTCTAGAACTATTAAAAAAAAAAATTGACCTTACCTGCCCTTCCAGGTTGGAAAAAAAAAATTATTTTTCAACCCTACCTTTCAACCTCATAGACAACATTATTTGAGAATTATCCATTTTCACTGTCTGCCCTATGACAATGCTCTATGTCTGAGAAAACAAATCAATATTATAGCTACAATGCACTACACTGGCCTATGTAAATTATGTATTGCATTGTTATATAAAGACATGCATGAAGTCTTCCACAGCAAGATTAGGGCTAAATAATCTGCAATAGCTTTTCAAAGGTGTTTAGGTACCGAAAGAGGCATACAGAAGTCCAGTGAGATTTTCATGAGTGCATGTGTCAGCCAAGTGTCCATTTCTTAACAGACGAGACAAATGTGATATCCCCACTGCATTTTATCATTCTGATTACATTATTTAATTGAACAGGCTGCAAAAAAGGATAAAGGACAGCGAATGCTTAAACAGAGGCTTTTTCAACAGATCAGTTACAATTGTAGTTTTATACACCATTCCCTCTTTTGTGGCATAGACAGTTGCATCATAACTCTACCTGGCAAACAATTTAAGAAGGCAGTCTATTTCCTCACCTCTAAACTAGGAATTGTCTGTTTTTTCCCACGAGGAGCTTCAAAAAATAACTGCTCTTTAGCACCAGTGTTGACTTGCAAAAGCTTCCCTGTAAAACACATTACATATTGTATATTAACATTAAATAGAAGATTCCATTTTACAAAAAAAAAAGTTATTGTGAAATTTTTGTTGCTAACAATATTACACAAATTATTTGTTTTCAAATAAAGGAAAAATTTGCACACAAACTGTGGATCTGGAAGTATGGGCTTCTATAGATCTGAGTTCTTTGACCCCTTAAATTCACAGTCCTTCCTCCTCTCTTTGAAAACTGCAATAATGCATCACTTCTCTCCTGTTTATGGTTGTCCCATCAGATGGTAGACAAAATGTACTAGGTCTAATTCAGAGCTTGTTTGTGTCAACTGCCTGACCAGTATGCAAAGTGCTCTCAGGACTGAGAAGCACATATGCTACCTGGCCAGTGGCTGCTGCCAAGCAGCTAATTTCTGCTTGCCTTTATACTACTATTTTTCTGAGGGAAATTCTCGTTAATATTTCTGTCCCCTTCCTGTTTTCAAAATTCTCAGAGGAAGCTAACTTATAACACTTTCAAATTAAACTAGACTGTTTCAAAAACGATTAAGTAGATGCGTAAGAGCGGGAACTAACAGACTGCATCACTGCACTGCCTTGTTTTTGTAAGAAACTGCTAAAGTTAATATTTAAATGAATCACATATTAAGACCCAGGAAGACAGGAAATCCAGTCTTTCTGCTGTTTTTGACAATGATACATATTCCTGTGCTACAGATGCAACTGCATTATGCAGCACATTATTCAAGTAGAAGTCAAACAATAAACACAGAAGATGTAAAAAAAAAACCCCAAACCCATCTATAGAGACAATCTATTTTACTTGAAATAGCACAGCTTCTAAATATATTAAAACTGTTATTTTTACTACTATTTATATTTATTCAGATGCTGTGAGCATATTCATAAACTGAAGAAATAACTCTGTCACTGATACCATAAATTCATACTGTAGATGTACTGTATTTAGTCTATAATTTAATCAAACTTCCAGTAGATTTTTAGAATAAATTCTGCTTACCCCTTATGTCCCAGTCCATGTGTGTGATATAGCTGGAGGCTCCCTTGCAGATTCCTACTCGTTTACTGCTCATTACATTGTAAATATCTACAAAGTTGTCACAAGATGCCACAGCTAAGTACTTTCCAGCCCCTAAAACACATCAGTAGAAACACAAGAGATTTTCAAAATCATAGTTCTCCATATATTAAACACAAGTACATTCTGGGATTTAGCTATAACCAACTCAATATTTCTCTGAAATTAGCTTGCTAATTTATACACAGTCCCTGACAGACTAATGTTGATATCACATAATCAAAATTCGTATGAAATATACAACCATTATATCATTACATCTTCAAGCAATAAAAATTATTTGATGAAATTTTAAACATCTGTTGCTCTTAGAGAGTGGTAAGGCTTAGACGACTGAATAGTAATGTTGCATGAGAACTGGTATCAGTAGTTAGCACGTATTTTTCTTACGGAAGAGTATTTTCACTGAAGTAGTATTATTAATTTAGGTCATACATTTGAGTTCCTAAATAAGAGCTGTACTGTTTGAAAAAACCTAGCCTCACTGGGAGTGCTGTAGGGGGAAAAAGAAGAAAAAAAAGATGATGCCAGAACTTCTGACACATCAGTTTCAAGCACTCTCATTAGCTAACAGTAACCTCAGTGAAGAGCCAAACTTATGCAGCTCATAAAGTGGAACCCTAGGGACCTAGGGAGGCTGCGGGATGTTCGTGATTTAAAACCGACTGTTGCATTCAGAAGGTTACTATCAGCAAACCTATTACAATAATCTCATCCTTAAATGAGAAATATAGGACTTCACACCCAGTATTATTCAAAATGTTAATAATATTAGTGTTGCTAACTTGTTACATGTAAAAGAGTATTACATATCACTGCTTCTTTTATCTTTTAAAGGTTATAAAGCTTGCTTGAACAACCTTGATATAAAAATATTAATTTTAAATTACTTACCAGGAGAAAATCGGATCTCTGAAATAACATCTTTCCTGTGCTGGAAAGAGACGAGATCCTCCAGGGTATCTGCATTAACTATCAAAAAACTTCCATCATTGAGACCAACAGCTAATGCTTTTCCATCAGGAGAAAAGCAGCAACATCTACCTCCTATAAGGAATACAGAAAGGGTATTTTTACTTCAGGTAAATCAGGTACAGGTACAGTGCATAATCCCTCTTTTAGATTTATTTTTCTAGCAGTAAACCAAAACTATTCTTATAATATATAGTCTCATGAAATTTTTTAGATGCTGCCGAGATAATTTTCAAGCTTTACATCTGCAATAGCACACAGAAGCTATTGGAAAATCAACAAGTACACAACCCCAGAATCTTAGATTAGATTTATCTGCATATTAATTGACAGTGTTCTACATTAGTAATACAGATTAATCACTATTGTATGTATATTTTTTATTTGCCCTCCTTAGCATCTGGTGCCAGTTGTTTGTTACCATTTCCTCTGGGAAAGAGAACACAGCTGGAAAAGACCTTCTGGACTCACAGAATCCAGTCATTTGCTATCACGATCACTGTGTCATATAATCCTTTTAATAAATATGTCAAGTTTCACTTGAAAACCAGCTTAATTTCCAATCTAAATTTATTTATGGTCAGCTCATATAGATTTGTTTCCATGACAGAATTTTTCATTAGCATAAATATTTTTCCCTGTTATTTGTTCCTCTGATTAACTTGATAGTAATCCTTTATTTAGCTTCTCATTCATTATCCTGCTGCTCCTCCTTCTCCATACCCAACTTCCAGTTTTATTTCATTCATCTGAACGCAGATGAGAAGTGTAGATGAAAAATATTCTGATTAGACTCTGGTAAATTACATTAATACTTCAATACATCCTGGGAAAAATACCTCACTATCACATGTAATTGTCATCCTGTGATCAGCTAGAACATCCTGAGCCTTCCGCTCCTCAGTTACTCCTCAGCTACACAGACATTTTTTTCTTCATTGAGTCTTGTCTTTTTTAATTACCAAATATTATCTCATTTCCATTACTGCAGTCCGCAGAAGCATCCAGCTCTTTCTGTACAGTACACACGTGTTTTCTAAGATCACTAAAGCATCTCAAAATGTGCCTCATCAGGAAATGAAGTCACCACAGTCCTTTTTTTGCCAAAACTACTCTTAAAAATATTAAGAAATAGCAGGTTTAAGACTGGAGCAGACTTCACCAACTTAAAACTTTGTTGTTTAATCCCTGTTTGTGCCAGCTCATGACCTTACATTTGCTTTATTAATCCAAATCATCTTCAACTAAGCTTCCTATAATGTTTGGATCAAAGATAAAGCCTATTCTATTCCCTTGTCTAGTGAAGTATATACAGCATTAAAAGCTTGTTAAGGCCAGTCCGGTCTAATCCTAAAAAAGTCTCCTTATATGATGTCACTTACAACAGATTTTCCACCTGTCAAAATAAATTCAGTTACATAGTATACAATGAGTAAGAATTTTATGTCTGTTCTCTTTTCTTGACATTCCAGGTTCTTCTAATATTCACAAAGAAGAGAGATTCAACATCTAAGATTTCTTCCAAAAAATTCTAGATTTGAAGTTCTCCAGTGTTCAAAAATCTTGCAATAACACAGCAGATTTATGTAACTTTTATCATAAATTCACTGACTTAACTATCTTACAATTACAAATAATCCTAAGAACAGTATTACATAACAAGATTATTTAGCTTAAGGGATACATAACTTGTGAACATAGCATCAATAAAATAGTTTGAGGAAAGAAAGGTATTTATTCAGTCTTGCTTTCAAAAGATTCATAATGCTAACAAATATCAACTGAATTCAGTTAAATATTTTTTCATATTAAGCATCTTACCCTTCTTCAATTTGCGAACAGCTAACATACAATGGCTAGGAGATAAATCCCATATTCTTAAGGTTTTGTCATCACTTACAGTGGCACAAATAGGTAAATGAGGATGAGTAGCTAGACCCCAAACTTCCCCCTCCATGTGACCCTGAAAAAACACGAGTCAGATGACTTTGTATTTTAAACTGAAATATGAAATAATACATTTAAGGAAGTAATAAAAAAAAAAAAGGACAGAGAACATGCATATCTTTGGAGCGTAATACAGAAATACCTGAGTAGAAACATAGAACTTGGAATAAACCTCAATCTGCTACTTAGAGCAGAAGTGCAAATTATAGTAATTAGTACTATAGAAAACCTTTGCCTCAGAAATAATCCTCACACACATTTATGTCAATGACATAGATGCTGGGATCAAGTGCATCCTCAGCAAGTTTGCAGATGACACCAAGCTGCGTGGTGTGGTTGACATGCTCGAGGGACAGGAGGCCATCCAGAGGGACCTGGACCAGCTCGAGAAGTGGGTCTGTGTGAGCCTCATGAGGTTCAACAAGGCCCAGTGCAAGGTCCTGCACCAGGGCTAGGGCAACCCCAGTATCCATACGGGCTAGGATGATGAAGGGACTGAGAGCAGCTCTGCCAAGAAGGACTTGGAGGTACTGGTGGATGAAAAGCTGGACATGAGCCAGCAATGTACACTTGTAGCCCAGAAGGCCAACTGTATCCCGGACTGCATCAAAAGCAGCACTGCCAGCAGGTTGAGGGAGGTGATTCTGCCCCTCTGCCCTGGTGGGACCCCACCTGGAGTACTGCGTCCAGCTCTGGAGTCCTCAATACAGCAAAAACACGGACTTGTTCAAGCGGGGAGTAGGACTACAAAAATGATCAGAGGGATGGAAAAACTCTGCTATGAGGAAGGACTGAGAGTTGATGTTGTTCCGTCTGGAGAAGACAAGGCTCCAGGAAGACTTTACTGCAGTCTTCCAGTACTTATAAAGGGGGCCTATAAGATGGGGACAAATATTTTAGCAGGGCTTATTGCGATAGAAGAAGGGGTACTGGTTTTAAACTAAAAGAGGGTAGACTTAGACAAGATACAAGGAAGACTTTTTATGATGAATGTGGTGAAACATTGGCACAGGTTGCCCATGAGAGGCTGTACATGCCCCATCCCCAGAAACATTCAGGGTCAGGTTGGACAAGGCTCTGAGCAACCTGGTCAAGTTGAAGATGTTCTGGTCATTGCAGGGGGGCCGGACTAGATGAGCTTTAAAGGTTCCTTCCAATCCAAACTATCCTATGACTCTGTAATGCAGATTTTTTTCTTTACCTTAAAGTTCTAATATATTCTTTTAAAAATTAATAATAATCTTGTTCTTTACATATTGCAGTGGCCACTTAGAAGCGTGATTTAAAAGATCAACAGATTTTTATTTAAGTATGAAAGAAATTCCTATGATGACAGAATGTAAAAAAAATCTGTTTGGCAGTCAGGCTTAAGAAATGCAGTCTGTTTGGTATGGCAAAGGAAACTGAAATATTTTTTACATAATTACAAAGACAATCTAAAAAAAACCCTCAAGGAGGCAACTTTTAAAAATAATGAGTAATTAGTACTCAGAAAAAGTTAATAAGAAATTTGGTGGAGAATCCACTGTTTCACATGCTTTTTTTAAAAAAAAAACCCAAACAAATATGATCTTGGCCTGTTTGAAAGGATAAATTTATTGAACAAATTAGTACATGAAATTCTGTGATCTGTTTTTCTCATTGAGGAGTCATAATGATCTAGCCTAGAAAAAAAAAAAAAAAGATTTTTTCTATGAAGTGACAGTAACTCACTAACTTCAATAGTAATTTAAATGCTTGTTATTTCACAACAGTCTTTACTTGAAAAATACAAGTGTTTGTGGTATGGAATATTTGATTGATATTTAACATGTACCTGAACCAGCAGAGTTATTGGTCCACTTTTATCCACCTCCAGTATTTCACCATTCTTTGTGCCCACTAAAATATGACCATGTCCTAAAGATATGGCACGTATAGAAGGATTATCTTCCAAAAGGAGACCTAGAACATTAAAATGTTAGACGACAGAAGATTCTCAAATATGTCTTAAAGAGGATTTTTCACATATATGCACATTACGTCTCACTGTAGAAAAAGATACTCAGTAGTAAACATGTAAAAACATACTCCTGCATGGAAGAACTTACATGTTTGGATCCATCTGGGTGTATTTAATGATTACCAACTGACACTAACCTTTCTTCTCAACGAACTGTCTTTGAAGTTTAATCAGCCTGACTCATTGGCAATCTTAGTGAAAAAATGCACATGTGAAGTATCAACTATAGAAACATATTACTACCATTTATGGCACCTTCAAACCCAGTTTTTTTGTTAAACAGTATGAGTTTCCATTTATGATTTTTGAAAAATCAAGCCATATACGTTAGAACACACCAAATGTAATGGGGGAGGGGGGTGAAGAAAAGGCTATCCAGAATTATCAGATAGGGAAAACTGTAAGATCAAGAATAAATAGAAGTAGAAATAATAGGAATGAAAATCTTCTTAAATTTCTAAAGACATACACATTTACAGAAAATTAAGTCATAAAATGTACTAATATCTTACAAAACTGACCACAATTCTAAATTCCCCTTCTTTCTCCGAAACAAAAAAATCATTTTTAGTATTCATTATGTCAATTGTGGATTTTCTGCTGTTGGGGAAGCAATTCCAGAGAAAGAGTTGTTTAAATAAAGTATTTTAAATAGAATAAAAAAATAGCATCAAGTCTGTGTTACCTTTAGATCCCGGGGCCAAAGCAGCCCTTTTGATGGCATAGGTTTTGAGACAACGTTCAAAGGTATCATCCCAGAGAGCTACTACCCCATCCTTTCCCCCAGTGACAAATCCCTGGAGAAATAAATAAAAAAATAAATATCACAAGTTATAATCAATTATCTTTCCTTAATTTTCCAGTGATTCCTGCCAATACTGAAAACTGATTATATACAACACACTGTAATACACAGAACAACAGATGTTATGAATGAAAAGATCAGGAGCAACAACGTGACTGAATTCTCCTCCTGATGAAGGCAGCACAGTTCTGTACAGTCCATGTACACGTGCTGGATTTAAAGGTTCTAACCAATACGCTTCTACCACATTAGAAAAAATTAATTCACATACTGAACTGTTTATCTTTGTATTTAGCCTCAATAACCCTTTGGCATTTCACCTCATTACTCCAAACCAGACTTAGACCACTCACAAAAATTGTTCAAATATATGCATATTTGTGCCATTCTGTCTTCAAAAATTATTTACAACTATTTAATGAAGCAACAGGTATACTTAATACCAAATAATTAATACTTTCTTTTGGAGTAATTAGTTCTTGCAGTATAAATAACATATGCTTTGTCCAAAGCTACTATACTGAAACTCAAATACTAAAAGGTAGAGTAACTGGGTTTAACCTAGCAAACCATAAATATACACATCACTTCAAACATACAAGTGATCTAACTGGAACACTCACTGACATAAGCTGACAATCAGGAAAGAGCACTTGCTGATCTACAGACTGAATGTTCTACTAGTAGATGGTAATTACAGCACAAAATAGTAAGCGTATGATCTTCCTCTCTCACAAGCTCACATACTGCATTAAACTTCTGGATGCTTAAATCAGAAAGTACTTCTACTTATCATAAGTTACTATTGTTACTTTAGTAAAAGGTCATGAAAATTACTGAATAAGATGTTGCTGGACCACAAGGGTTAGAGAAACAGTACGCTACATAACAAGAATTAGAGACATGCATAAAACACTATTTTGAATCTGGACCTCACAAGGCTCTTCTGTAATGGAAATAAAGCCATGGATTCCTGAATTTGGGAAAGGTCTAAATTCACAGACTTTTTTGTCCAGACATCAAAAAAAAAAATAAATGAGCAGTTTATTTACTTTTTCCAATGCGTGCATGCTGAACACAGGACCATCATGTGCTTTGACAGTTTTTATGAGAAACACATCTCTCCAAATACACACATCCCCGGTGGAAGTTCCAGAGAATGCCATCTCTTCAGTCCAGCCATATACTGCACACATCATTGTATCGGTTCTTCCCAATGCACCTATGCAGCCCTTTCTCCCAATTAGTCCTCCTCCTGGTTCAAACAAAAAATAAGCCATCAGATGTTTGCTTGGAATTATTGTCCAAAAACTACAACCTTACCCAGAGTAACAAGTCCTTTTCTTCTAGTTCACCGGTGCTCCCCAAAAAATTGAACCTGAGAAGAGTTCTCACAAAACAAAATTTTTTCTACCATTTGGCATCTTTCAAGAAAAAAACCTTACTTTTAACTCACTACTTGAATATGTACATATACCCACACAGACACACAAAGAGAAAGTGCATTTGTAAACTCACATCTAAACAAAAAGCTTAACATCTACCACAAAGTTCATAGAAATTCCTAATGAAATTAACTTGAAAAAAAGAAGCTTAAATCTTGACATCCCACCCTTTTCATGATATGCCTTCAGTGAGAGAATTTCTGATTTTATTTTTAGAGGTTTTCTGTATTGGCCTCTAGATGATAGAAATGTTACAGCTGCGTAAATTTTAAAATTCTTTGAAATACTATATCTAAAATCACTTGGCAGGTATGAAGTATAGTAACTTCTGGCTAGAAAGTCAGATTTATATTTTTATGACCCTCCAAGAAACTTCATACTCAGAGAAACAGAGAAGGTCCTCAGGACCTGACACATCATACTGTTCTCACGCTTAGAGAGGCAATGTCTCTGAACCACTATGCCATCACTTGGCACTGATGGAAATTCAGTCCAAAGCATATACTTTGGTGTCACTTCTCACATCAAGTGCACCTGCTCTAGCACAGAATTCAGAGCCTTGACATTTGTTAAAGTGCACTGATACTCTGCTCCTCACACTAATACTGCTAAGTGTGGTTGATGGTGACTGCCTTGCCCAGTGTGCCATGGCGGTTTCACACAGATGGGCTGTAGCATTAGAGAAATTTGATTCCTGCTGACTGAGCAACGCCAGAGAGAAAAGAAGCATTTTAAACAATTTCATTTTAATCAAAATCACCATCTCCAGGCTTTTATCATAGTTAAGATTTCTTTCTAAAGATTTTATAGTAATTTGTTCAGTAAATACTCCAACGCACTTTGTTCTTTCTATAGATAGCAAGCTTAAATATTAAAATTAATAATTTATATAGACTTTGACAGCTTGCTCTCAGGCAAACTTGGTTACTTTCTGTTGGAGCCAGAACTGAGAAAACTAGTGTCATTTTTTCATCACAGACTTTTCTCTCCACAATCAATCTTTACCAGGGACTCATGTGAGTCGATGTGCATAAATTCTGCACGAATAATTAGAACTTTCTTAGCAGATAAGCTAGTGTTCTGTGGCCATATATCTTTACATATGTTTTGAGCTTTGAAACAATGAAGTTCACACTCCTCAGGGAATAGATTTTTCTTCAAAATTTTTCAAGCAGATAAAGCAAGCTGCTTTATCTTGGGCTTTAATTGTCAAGTTCAGCAGAGTTATCTAAACAAACATGTCTCAAATGGCACATGTATCCTCTTCCAGTACTTTCTCTGAATTTTTTGTATGTGGATTTTTATAATCTTAAGTTTATTTACATCTGTGCCTCTTTATAACATACATGTTCTGAAGGTCCTTCTTCCAAAAACCATTCTATGATTTTAGAGCAGCTCTAACATTTTCAGATGTGCTATATTATTATTAGATATAAAACCAGTAGGAAACCCAGAGTCCTTTCTACCTATGTAGCTCTAGCTCCATGGAAAATTGATCTGAAAAAGAATTCCCACTACTGCCATAATGCCAATTAACGTTATTTCTACTAGGGCAAGCTAACTTAAGAGACATCTAGAAAAAACATTTGCCTTTAATGCATGAAACAAAGTATAAATACTGCTTCTCTTATAGTATAAATAACAGAAAAAGTTTCCTTACCTGCTCTACGCCAGAATTTCATGTGTTTAATTCCAACTGTAATCAATTTATCAGGCATATAAGGATTAATCTTAACCACAAAAATTTTATCTTTGCTTCCTCTGAAATGCAAAGCAAAATATTTTAAATAAAAATATAACTATTCATATTTTAAAATATGTTATGGTTTGAAGGTTTTTTGTTAATGTAAACCTCCTCTATTTTGTTAACATTTACTTCCAAATCTTTAACAATAATTTATTAAGAAGAGGAAGAAAGTCGATGAACCAACTTACTGAGTCCGGTTCTACTTTCTATTTCATTACCCTTCAGTTTCCAAAGTAGGCAAGTGATTATGCTACTTCAGCAATCCACTAGGTGGCATTTTATTTGCATAATAATATGTATTTCCATTCAGGTTAGTATATGCCATTTAGACCTCTGACAGCTCATAATTAAACTTACAGGTGTAAAGTTGTAAATCTTGTTTGAAAGTCTCTTGTTTTGAAAATAAATTTCTATTCTTATCCACCTTTAATTAATTTTTCAGTTTTTCTTGTTGGATTAAAATATATGCTGCTACATCCATTTTAAATAGAAAATTTCAGTTGTTTCCAAAACCATTAAAACTTGTTGTAAGTTTTAGATTTCTTACTATGCTTCTATAAAACCAATGCTTTTCCTCAGTCCTACAGTTTGAAAAAGAGCTTTCAACTGTTTGCTACCTATGCAAGGAAAGAAATGCTTAACAGCAGGTTTTTTTTCTTTAAAATACAAAAGAGCCTCTAATGCCTAATTTTTGCTCCCTGTCCAACAGTGGCAATAATCTTTTGCCTTCCATCATTTTCAGACCACCGAATGAAATAGTAGTAAAAGCATGAACCACTTTCTTTCCAAACTCACAATGTCATCTTCAAAGTATAGATGCTGCTCTCAAAAATTCTGTTCAATTCCTTTGAGTAGGTAGGAGGAAAAACACTCCGGAAACTTAATCCAGTATAAACTGGTTAAAGTTTGATTCAAAAAAAGAATTAAGTGAGATTGGTGGGTTCAGAGAGTAAAGGAATTTAAAAAGGGGGGAGGGGGCGCAACACTCAAACCAAAAAAAAAGGGGGGGAGGGGAAATCACATAAAAAGCAGACAAATGAAAGGTCCAAACCATTACCTTCAGAGAAGCCAAGCTAACAGGGCTTCTGACAAATAAAGAAGAGTACTCCTTTCCCAGTTATCTACATCACCTATTCAGGATTTTCATTCCTCAGTGAGTAAGAAACTCAAAGTGTGTTTAAAAAGAAAATTAGAATCAATGTCATTGAAGAGCAACAATGAACTTAAGGGATAAAAAAGAAGTTGCTACTTTTAAAATTTTACCTGCAGAGAATAAAAAAATCCCTTTCAAACCTACCTAGAACAATATTTAGAGTATACATACTGAATCCAGGCAGATTGGAGGAAAACCAACTCACATTACTGCTCTATTTAAAGCAATAGTTCCTTAGAAAAAACAAGTCAAAAACATTATTCAACATTACAAATAAGATTCTATCCTGTGGATTAAAACTCTATGTAATAAACATATACGAATTAATCTGCACAGAGTCAAAGAAACACCCAAAATATTTAACTTTTGGAAGTCATTTAGTCCAACTTGCTGTTCAAAGCAGAGATAACTTCAGAGTTAGATCAGGCTGCACAGGACTCAGAAAGGAAAAGGAAAGAACCCTGAAGAAAAGAGAACTGAGCAAAATCACTGCAAACTACAATCCCAAGAAAGATGTGACCTCTGATGAAAAGGATGTAAAAAGCAGAGCATATATCACCATCTCTGGAAGGGCCAACAGAAGCACATGGAGTGAGTTTTAAAGAAATTACTCCTGACCACATCAAATAAATGTAAAAACCTCATATTCTATGTCTCCTTTCTTCACCAGTTGAGCTGTCACTGTAATAATCTTTGTTGACACGATCAGAGCCTGTTTTTTCTTCCAAAGAAAGTTTTAAGGCTGTGCTGTTATCACCTGTATTACTTATGTGATACAAATAGCTAATTTTTAGAGAACTATTATTCTTTAATGAATACACTTTACTTACTGTCATTTGAAAGCACATTTAGGTGAAATTCTAAAGCAAAGTTAAATTCCTACCTTACTGCTGAAAGCTTTTCTCCTTTCTTCCAATCCCACAGTACAATAGTGTGATTGTCATCTATTCCAACAGAAGCCAATCGTTTCCCATCCGCTAGAAAAATAAATTTATGATTAAGAGAGTAGATAGATAACATTATGTTGCAGTAATAAGAAACCATATTAAAGAATATTATAACTTCACAAATATTATAAGAAGAATGTACAAAGAGGTAAATATTTGTATGATGTGCTTAGAGGCATGTCTGTCAATCGTTTGGTCTTAAAGTTGAGTGATCAGTTGAATGGAGTTTAGGACATCATGTTACCCTGTCTAAAAACTGCACTTCAATCCTCTGTGTTTGTATCAAATCCTTTGTTCAGCTAGTTGCTGACATAGTTGCACAAAAACCTTCATCACAGATTGTACTGTGAGAATTTTCTGTTCACTCTGAAAGCCCCTGTTAATTTCTAAACAGGAAAGCATTGAAGCAATACCATGATGTTTACGAGATATCCTTACACTTAGTAATAGTGTGACATCTATTTCCCATCTTGGAAAAGGAGAACCAAATAAAGGTAAGAAGCATCAAAGACCCCAAACTACTCATCTTTGTGATCACACATTTTCACTGCGAGGTTAGAGATCCTATTTAATACGTTCAAGAATGAATAGAAGCCATTGGAGAAGAGGAAATTTAATACTGGTACAGGAATTCAATGTATGGGATGTAAATATTTCAAAAGATTTAACTGACCGTCTCTTATTTTCATGTAAGGTGAAGAGAGAGGCTAGGTTGCTTCCCAGAACTCTGTAACTGAACTTCCTGAATTTATTGGTGTGCTACCCAATTGGCTTGCAGAATTTAATTTAAAAAAGTGCACACATGATCAACTTGCACAAAAATTTGCTTAAACGGTAGACATCGCACTCAAGATCTGTGCACCTGCCTCACAGAGCCAAAAGAAATTGAAAAGTGATCAGCTCAGCTATAAAACGGTACAGAATCTGTTCTTGCGTTTCCTGATGTGCAAGAGTCCACAGGAGCTCTTTTTAATGAACGATCACTTTAAGACAGACTCTCTCATTTGAAACTGAGCACTGCAGAGTATCTCTAATAAAAAAAATCTTCAGTGTAAAGGAATTCCAAATTGCTCATTAGAACTGATTAGCTTGTACTTTCACACAGAAAAGGAAAATTATAAATAAATAAATAAATAAATAAATACTTATTACCTGAAAAATCAACAGCACAAACACCGTACTGGTGATAGCCCTTTAATACTGAGAGTGGTTTTATTGTTTCTGTATCCCAAATGTGTATTGAAGAATCACGACCAACCTGAAAGTATACACATTTATAACCATTTTTTTCCATTTCTCAGTTACTTCACACAGTTATTTAAAAGTATAATATTGAAAATTACTTTTTAAAGTATTTGAAAAAAATTACAGTTATAAAACTTAGTATATAAAATGTAGTATTACTTCTGTCTGGCTAGCAGTATGATTCCTTCTCCTAGCTGGGGAGTGGTATTTGTAAAGCAGCTCTTTCTTCCCTCCAAGGAACTTAGGCACATTAATTACAATAACTAGAGTCCTCTTGGGGAAGGGGGGGGGGGGGGCGGGGAACAGCATGGGCGGAAGCCCTTCACTGATCTCACTGTGGCATATTTATTCCATCAATTCCCTATCAATCATTCCTTGTCTAAAAACACAAAAAGTTATTTTTATTGCTAGTATGTAAGCTACTCTGTGTTTGAGAAATCCAAGTGACTTCTGTTCCTTTCTGGTGTCATTACAAGTGCCTACAGGTCACATTCTAATGCATTGATACCTGTGGACTATTCTCCACTAGAATGGCACCAACGCAGGTAAATAGAACTTGGTAAGAAATGGAATACAACTTATTCTTTTCAACTCTGTACAAGCATTATTAGTCAGCATTTACAAGATTATTTGCTATTCCAAAGGTTTTGCACCTCAGTACACAGAAGAGGGCCGCAAAACCAGAAGAGCACTCGCCTGTGCTTAAGACCAGGGGAAGAACTCAAGAAAACTAGGATCTATTTCTGGGTTTGCTATAAACTTAGTATATGGTATTTGGAAAGCTTTTCATAACATCCACTATCAGGAAAACCTGAACTAGTGTTGCGTGGGGAATTTGATGACTGCATTATCTAATTTCTGCTGGTAACGTAGCACACAACAATATATAACGTGCATACATAAAATAGGATATAATGAAATATATCTTTTTGTTGATAGCATAAGGTATTTTAAAATATAGTAAATCCAGGCACATTTTTATTCATAGTTTTTACTACTCCAAAATTAAATAGAATCAATTCTCACATTTAGGGCTTTAATTGCTGAACTCGCCTGCAAAATTATGTTAATCTCAAACATTTTTACACAAATAAAGGGCATTATAAGCAAAAGTTTATTTCTATAAAAAAAATTCAGTTCATATGTTCTCCAATTTATTATATAATAAAAAACACAATGATACTTATAATTTTAAAACCCTGAAAGATCAATTCAAAACCTTCAAGTCCTGCTGTATAAACATTTATTGTAAGAGATGTTTGTCCAAAAAATTGAGTGAAAAAAAAATTACCTGAAATTACTGTCTGGCAAAAGTTACAATGAACTATCATAAATACTTTAGCAACATACGTACCTGTATACATATACAAATAGTTAAATAATTTGATTATAGGCGATAACAAAAAATGTAATGCATGAAACTGAAACACCAGAATGTAATAACTGCTAACTTCTAACACAAGAAAGTAACTATAACATAGCTAACTTCACAACTAAGCTAAAAAAAACCCAAAACATTTTAATTTCACATTTCTTCTACTTGTTATCATGAAGCAGCAACACAGTACCGAATAAAAAATATCAACCTATTCTTAAAAAGAGATTAAAACCCCGCCACCTATCAACTACAGTCTCTTATCAGAATTAATATAACGAACTGGGAAAAAAAAGCTTATATTGCAGTTTTTTAACATGATTCCATCTGCAACAGAAATGCAGTCCTCCACCTGAATAAATGTAGACTGGACTTTCTTCCTCCAAAATTGGCTTTTCTAAATACGGTAGTAACAACTTCAAATTCTTATTGTCGATAAACACGCATCCTACCTGGCCTGTTGCCACATAGTCCTTTAAGGGATGAATAGCAAGGCAAAGAATGTCATCATCATGACCTAGATAAAAGCGCTGCGTGTTCTGCTGTCGATTGTACACCACTCCCACCGCTGCGACATGGTATACAATTTCACCCGTCTGAGTGTAAAATAAATTGCTTCGACAGTCGTAACCTCTGTAACTAATAAAAGAAAAAAGTTTGTTCATCAAGGTCATAACCACGTATACTGAAACTTTGAGACAAAATTATGCAAGATGCGTTTTGCACACATCAAAACTCAGATTACTTACCAATTTTGTGTTTTGGTGTTTTAAGATTAATAACATATTTTCTTTCCCACAGGAACACCAATTTATCAATTTCATTTACTATTCAGACATCAGTACTACTAGCGTTAGTTTGAAAGTGGCTGCTATTTAATAGTTACTCTCCACAACTAGTTTAGAAGAGGAAGCAATAGTTAGTAATTGTTGGGCATGCAACTTGTAATTAAATGAAACAGACAAAACCAGTACTTCGGACACTTTCTATCTCTTACTGCTCAAAAATTAGGCAGCAAAAGTTTCCACAAGAATGTGGACAACATAGATATCATAAAACTCAAAGTTTCTGGAAACTTGCTAACAGAAAACAAATGTCTGGGTTTTATTCCAGATCAGTTTATTTTTTGAAGGAAAACCTGTCTCCTTTCTGTACTGATACAGCAACTGGCATAGGCTGGCGAATTTCCAGCTGAGGCCTGTATGCACTATCATGGTATATACATTTCCTCCTAGGTGTGATTAAGATTAAGCATCCCAGAAATACCAAAGGGTGGCATCTTCAGAAAGGCTAGGGTCCTACTTTCAGAAGTAATTTAAGAGGTTCAGAAACCTAAAAAACATTAAACAAACAGCAATTTTTAAAATAGTGTTTTTAAAAATGCTGTTGTTGCCATTCAACGCAGATAACATTTAAAAGATGTTATTTGAATTCCTTCCTTCCTTTCTTCTGATATATATACAATACACTATATTCATGACATATCCTGTTTCTATTAATTCTCCAGCTAACCTCTTTCTGTTCTTATGGATCTTCACTAAATCAACTTTTTAATTATTTTACAAAGTTGCAGGCAAAATGTGGTTATTTTTCTAAATACATAGTAAAATTTACAGGAAGCGAATGACACTTGAATGTGTTTGAATTGGCCATGAATTATCTTTATTTAAGGATCATAAGGCTCTACCCTGAGTATTTTTGCACTCAACTTTTAACTGAACTAATTTTTAAAAGAGCTCTGAAGATGTTCAACAAGTCATTCTGGGCAAATAAAATAACTAAACTTTCACCATCAGCAGCTGCAAACTATCAGAAATCTCCAATGTCTATGTTATACTTCTCATTATATTAATTTATTTGCTTAATTACAAGCATGTATAAACAGAAAAATTACATTATTTTTAAGAAGAAAACGAATGCAGGATCTTTTTGCAACACTGCAGTTGCAGGTCTTTATGACATAAGACAAAGAGCATCTGTACACACATCAGTAAGTGTCATACAGCAAATTGAATGGGATTGCATGAAGACAACTACTGCATATGAAGCACTTAAAAGGTTTAAATGACAGAAATTATGCAGTCCAGGTAGAAAAGTGTTTCATAAAATTATACATAGTTTTCCTTGCATACACAGTGCAACCATATGCACTGATTAAGCAACGAATCTTTAAGGCAGCTGACCAATTGTAGCTCAATGAATACTTTTCTGAAAACTCCAGCTGTTGATCCATGTTCACAATTACTAAACCTGTGCATTACTGGAAAACACCACAGCACATACCTGAAGCAGGTCTGAACACACTGTATTTCTGTTGGCTCACCTACACTACACATAATGGTACTTATGTCAGATCATATGTGATTAGGGAAAAAATGCTAAAATCACCTCACAAAACTTTTAAACAGGCCAGCAGATAGTCCAGGTCCATTTGCCCCAGATACAGAACGTTGCATTTCCCCTTTCTGAAGTTCATGAAATTCATCCCTGCCCATTCCTCTAGCCTGTCCAGGTTCCTCTTGATGGCAGCACAGCCATCTGGTGTATCAGCCACTTCACTGGATTTTGACTGTCTGCAATACTGTGAAGTCCAAAGCTGGGTCTCATTAGAGCACTAACAAGCAAATTGAACTTCTTAAAGTTCAGCAAAAACTGTTAAAGCACAGATATAAAAGTTTTTAAATAAGCCTCCTTCCAACCCACTGTTTAGATTAGTACTCACAGGCTGGTTCTTAACTTCAGGTTTGGTCCCAGCCCAGCAATTTTTCAGTGTCTCTTGACTTACTGTCCCTGCAGTCTCTAGTAAAATCTCTTTCCCTTAGGTCTGAGGCTCAGCTGTATGTCTGCTCCCTGCTCTTCTCCAGGTGACCAACAATTTAGACTCACAACAAGCTGCAGACTCTTCAGTCATGTTTTGCTGTTCCTCCACCCAGATCCTTCACTAACAATTCCCCCAGCAGCAGCAACATGTGTAGATGCTTTGAAGCTGATTTCTGCCTGATCCAAAGTGCTGCCTGCTTGCCCTGCCTGGCTGCATCCTGCTTTGATATCCAGCAATTAGTTTTTAAAGAAACATAATATACAATGACCTACAGTAACTATGACAAAAGAAAACAGAAGTAACTCACAGTATGTAACATCAAGAGTTTAAGGACATGACAACATTCAGTGAGGAGCAGGGATTATAAAGGCGGGCACAGTGCCGAAGAGGATATCTGGACCTATCAATGCTCAGTTGTTTTCCTCTGGCTTCACTCTGCACTGTGCTCTATTAAAAACCGGATTTCCTTTGCAAGCACAGAATAATAAAAAAAAAATGCTGACTACCCTAAATGAGAATATTTTAAAAAACAGCTACAAAAATATGTATGCTGAAATAAATAATGCTTTAGATGAACAATTTCTTACAAGTAGAGCAGTCACCTATAAAAGTAAAAAGCATTAAGACAGCAAAAGGGTCTCAGATCCTTCTACCTGCAACCCTGAAACTCAGAATTTTCCCAGCTTTTGTATAACAAATGCCTATATACCGTAAGGTAAGCATAGCGAAACTGAGTAGTTAATGGCACATATATCACAGGACTACCCAAACATCCAAAACATATCTAGGATGCAGGAAAACAGTTCTTATTACTCATACCTATAACTTTTATGATCAGAAGTTTGAATTTTAGTTCACTTCCTCCAGTAATTAAAAAAAAAAGCGTAGAATCAGTTGTTTACAATTAAAGTAAACCACATTTTACTGAAGTATCAAGCAGTGCAAAGACATTGTGTAAACCAGTTAAACACAACTTGTCTTTTCCACATGCCAGTTTACTAACTCCCTGACTACATAGGTACTTCTCACCAGAAGGATAAAGTGATGGGCTTACATAGTCCAAGCAGAGATGAAAAGCAGCATGTTTCAGTGTACAAGATCATTCCCTGAGAATATGCTACATAGTTCCAAAATATTTATATCTCCATATTATTAAACCAATTTAGAACCAAGATTATAAACTACTCTCGGAAAAAGCATGAAGAGAAATACTATCTTTGCATGCAGAAAACAAACCACAGAAGTAATTTACAAGGCATCTTGATTATCAACTAGAAACAAAAGAATAATGAAAGCAAGCTCTGCATCACAGTTACTGGAAAATATATAACAAAGCACAATAAACATAACACTGCTTTCTGCAGTAATTGTTATTTTCAAGTGGTCTTCAGCAACAGCTAATCCAGGACTGATTCAAGTTAATATGACAGTAACTTTCAGAAGAAAAGATAGCTACCTCAAAACTATGTAGAAAAAAATATTTGCCACTACCAAGGTCATGTAGAGCAGGGGCTGGATTCAGTTTGAGATTAAGACATGTCAGTGCAGCTGTTGACATGTGCGTTAGATACATTAACACCTATACTTTAATCAACAGTGTTCTAATCAATGCAGTCAATTGAACCTGCAGGGCTACCCAGCTGACCAACCAGTCAGCATTTAATTTTACTTGAGCCAAATCACTCCTTATGCTCCACTGACTAGTGACTGAGTATCTACTGACTGACGGAAGTTCAGGCGCACACATCAACCCACCTACTTCTAGGCACACAACTCTAAATTCTTTAATGTGAAGCTGGATCCCACCCACAGTTGCAAGTCATGTATCTATAGTCAACTAAGGGGCAACTTCACAAGCAGTGTCTTCTCTGGGAAAAGACTCAATGTCCATAGTTTGGCTGAGGCTGTAAGAGTTTCAAAAACTGTATGTTACTCTTCAAAGTATATATAGGAAATTTCCAAACATAGTAAAATCCTTCCCCAAAAATCTCCAGAACCAAATGTCAAAATAAACTTGGTTGAGGTCAGTCTTTAGCACAAAGGTAGAGGCTGTTGGTTGTGTTTTTTTTAAGAATATTTTCATATGGCAATAGTGTTTTCTCAACAGGACCCACTCATAGCCTACTCCCTCTTCAGATGCTATTTGTAGCCCTCTGGTAGGAATCCATGCAAGGTATCACAGGATTCTCATTTAAGAGCATGAGAAATCCCATGCCATCTTGAAAACACAAGCAAATTTCATCTTACAATGTTTGTCAGTTCAATGAATATCCCAAAACTAGATTTTGCTTAAACGTCTTGAACAGTAAAAACCAAACCATTCTTGTGAGATTAGTAGCATAGCACTGGCAGAATACAGGACGTAAGTATTACACTTGCATCCTTATTCCCTGCCAGCAAAAAGAAAGTATGATAAGCACTGAGTTTGAAAAAGGGGCTCCTCTGTTCCTCTGAATATCTCAAAAGATGCATCCTTTTTATATTTCTGAACCACCACCACTGCCAAAGACATGGCAGAAAGAAAATACAAGAATAGTCAAGACGCCAAACTAGTACACCACTTTAATAACACGTTTGTGATCGTGACTGCATCGGATCTCTTTAGAAAGACGCACTTAAAGATTAACCTGTTAACAGGAGTTGCTTTTTCATTGCCAAATTGCTGGATTACATACTCGGCATTATGGTTTTTATACCCTTCCAAAACAGGAAGTAACCAGAGGTTTAAAAGATTTCTTACAGGTTATGAAGAGATTTTTTTTAAAAGTTCACCTTTCAAGGCAGTTGACAAATTCAAAACACAAAACTAATGTGCTCAAAAACAAAGAAAGGAAAAAGGGCTTCCTATTCCCCTAGTTCAAAAAAGCACTACTTCTTACACTTTCAAGGAGCATCCAAGACATTTCCATTGCAGCTAAAGAAAGATGAAGCAAAGCAGACTTCCTGAATCAGCGAATATGCCTATTACTCACTTGGATGTGGGTCACTTTAAAGTTAACAGCCTGGACACTGAGAAAAATCTGTTGTTCAGCATGGATTCTTCATTAGTTTCCTTGATGCCCATTGGGTAACCAGACAGAACTCAACTGGACATTCTACTTCTGGTCATTCCTGGATATTCTGGTCAAGCTTCACTTCTGTTGTGAAGGAAATAACAATAATCCCAAAGATCCAGGGCCCTTGCTTGTGCTACATCTTCTTCAGGATCATTTGGTTTGGTTCTTAGGCTAAATTTTAAAGACTACACACAGCTACCCACCTTAATGCATTTTCTACACAGATACAAAAATCTTCAACTAAGAATTCTGGAGCACCAAAAATAAAATAAAAAAACCAACTCTGTACCAAACTTCCCAGTTGTCATTATTTCCAAAGCTATTCCTCAGACTCCATGTCTTCTACAGAAAAAATTGCTGAGTTGAACAATTAACTATTCTTAGTCAATTAATTTATTAAGCATTCCATGTGGAGCCCTTCTAAAAATGTTTGTGTCATTATAGACAGTAATTTATCTCCTCATTTAAATATCTCTGAAAAGAAGTTGTATTCCTGCAAAGAGGTATCTTTAGAAAGAAAAACACAGTATTACCTGATTTCCAATGCCTTAATTTAATAAAGGCTTTGGTTTTGCTTTGTCTCAAGGGAATTTATATTTCTGATTATTATTTACATATAGTAACATCTACTGCCAGTTTGCTTTAAAACACCTCATCTTTGTACTGATGAAAAAGTCTTCACTTATGAAAAGTTATGTGAGACTACCAATCCTAAAAATGAAATCATAAGATTTCAAGGATGCATCTGAAAGTAATTTTATTAGTCAAATTAGCACCAAAAATAAAGTGGAACTGAATTCTAACACACTTACAGGTACTATTAAGAATTAAATTTAATACCTAAACTAGCAGAGGAACATGTAAATTGTTTCAGATTAGGTACAGACAGTTCATACTTTTTTTTTTTAATAAAACACTGGATAGAAACACCACCTAGTACAGAACCCAGTCATCTTCAACTACACCAAGTCTCTGCCATAGCTTCCAAAATAATACACCAAAAAACTATTACTTTTCAGAAACTGAAAAATATGGGTGATAGCTAAATACTATATTTAGTAACCTCTATTCGAACAATAAGTATTAGCTAAAGCTTCAGCACAAATTCACTTCAGAATTCATGTTCATAATTCATCTAGCTTGGCATCAAAGCTTTCTATTAATTTAGTGTAAATTTATTTTTACAGAAATAAATAAAACCAGTAAATTACAAAGCAAGTGACCTAGAAGTCTTTCATAAGATTATTGAATTATAAACATCAATCTACAAAACACAAAATGTAGCTTGTATATTTTAAAGAAACCTAGTTTTCATACCCATGAACAAAATGTAATCTTATACTGTTCCCTGGAGCTCGCTCTCGTCTCTTAGAAGCTGCACTTTTTCTTTTTTCTTTGCATTGCTCTTTAAGTTGAGGTAGATCTTCTTTGTAAACCTTTAAGAAAGAGCACACTTATAAATTAAGAGATTCAGAAGAAAAGCATGTTTCTGAAAATTCAACTACAGTAACCACCCACAAAAATGTTTTACTGACATCATTGAAAAAAATCTCCCAGTAACTGTAGGTGGCTATTGTATACTATAACTTGCTTTTAAATTACAACCAAACCTCTACTACAATGAGGCAGAATACATGTAATCACTTCTCCTGCCTCTGTTGTATCTTACTGTTTTGAACGCATCAGATAATAACAATTCTAAAGGTGTTGGCCTGTTCCTGGTTCAGATCTCAGTCTCTCCAGTTTTCAGATTTTAACAAGTCTTCACAAAAGACCAACTTAAACACCGGGAAGCATTCCAACTGCCATTAAAACTAAAATCTTTACCTGTCGACGATAGGTGATCTGTGTCTCCTGTTCAATTTCAGAGTCCAGCTCTGGAACATCAGACTGATCTGAATCTGATTCATCACTATTAGAATCAACCAGAGTCTCTGCCAGCAAGAAAATAGAAACAGAATATGAAGCAACCTAAGTAAAAAACAGAAAGTGTTTACGGTAACTGCTTAATGTTTTATTTGATAATCAATGCTTGTGTTAACTACAACATAAACTGCTAATAATTGACAGGGTGACAGTGTCAACTCTGCTGATACAGTAGAAACAAGCCAACTTGTCAGTATGATATATTATTTTTTTTCTGAGAGCAAGTTACTTTTCATTCATTAAAAAAAAATTATCACCATCAGATTTAAGAGGAAAGGAAAACAGAAGAGAATGAAGTAATGAGTATAAAGCAGAAACTAACACCTGCCAAAAACTAACAAGAGAAATAAAGGGCTCCAAAGAGAAAATTATGATTAAGTGAGACACTGATGCATGTAGCAACCCTTCAGGTAGATTAGGAACAGAACAAAACAAAAAAAATCATATATGGCAAGTGCTAAAATTTGGGGGGAAATGCGGTGAAAAAGAGTAGTCTTTTAATGTTTCTGGGAAAAGCCAGATAATGTAGCAGTTTCATTCCAAAAGAAACTGAAAAGCATGTCCTGGCTGATAAATGGTAATATATTTGGATCATTCTGCAACCTTTGATTGAATATTGCACACTGTTTGATTAAGAAACATGACACAAAATCAGTCCAGAACACAAACAGATTTTAAAATATCTCAAAATGTAATTGCAAAGAGAGAATGACCACTCAGTAAGAAATGTTTCTAGAAATATGCAATAAAGAGCAATTGTTGGAGCTATACTACTTAACATTTTTATCAGTGATCTAGAGAAAAACAATACCGCTACTGATAATGGTAGCAGACTGCAGAGTTAGGAAAGCCATTAACATCAATAGTGTGTCGCACATACTGCCAGACAGCCAGAATTAAGGTTATATATCCAGGAACAAGGAATCTTAACCACACAAGATACAGAAACTTTACCTTGGGAAGCACTAGCTAGTGAGAAATTTGGGTTATGAGAAATAATTAGTTGAAAATTAATTGATACCATGAACGATCAAACCAGTTAAAGGCTTTTTGGAGGCTTCACCAAGGAGATGAAGAGAACTATTGTTTCTTTCTCATTTGGCACTGACAAGGCCACCATTGAACCAGCATTCATCTACCTATTAGCTGGGTCCACACTGATACATCTTCATCTCATCTTAGCAATTAGAGGTGAAACAGTCTGTTTCATACTTATCTCCCAAAAGGACTCTCCACATTCCTTTAGGAATTTCCAAGTGAGGCATTCAGTTTAATTGTTTGCTTTTGAAAAACAATCATGACTTTTGTATTAAGTCACTGGTGGAAACATGATCTACGTATTTTTACAAATATTAAACACCCATAGTCTGCTTTAAAAAATAAGCATTGTAATTATTTTTTTTTTCAAATTTTCATCTAAATATTGATTAAAATTTTAATCAAATGAATATCTACTCTTTTTTTTTTCCCAGTGATATATGGGCATCCAGTTGTTGCCAATTTATTATGCACAGAACTCATAAATCTATAACACGTTTTAAATTTCCCTTTGCACAGGGAACACAGTGGTTAAACTTTTTTCACAATCTTGCTAGACTGAGCATACAGGGTACAGGCAAGTATTAGGCAATGCTATCAGGTACTTTAGGCAGCGGCAAAGTTTAAAGAACAATTTTGTGCACCCTGACAATTCTGAATATTTATTTCTATACTTGCACCAAAGAATTTTACTTCTCTTTTTTTTTTTTTTTTTAAATGAAGTTACTTACCTTGGGGTGCTATATGAAGAACATCCTTCAACTTCCGGTCAGGGACAAATTTCCACTGAAAGACAGAATGATCAGCTCCCCCAATGGACACAACCCACTGGTGATCGTGCGACCATCTGACATTTGTTACGTGAGCAGAATGACCAAGATATTTTTTAAATTTTGCTCCTAGAACAAGAATAAAAGTCTCTTTCAACATACATGGAATAAACGTTTCAGAAGCACCTTAGGAAAACATATCAAAGAACCCTTATAAAAGTAATAGTTTAATTAAGATATTCTAACTACTAGTGATATTTTAATTAACAGCAGCAACTTTTTGTACTATTCCTAAATTTTAATCTAAGATAAATTTAAAAATTTGGATTCCAGGATGTAATATCTTTAAGTCAAACACAGAGAGAAGACATATGACAGTGCTGTACGAGGTGTGCTAAGGGAAGATTTAAAAAAAAATGTATTGTATTAGTTTTATTCTATTTGTTACAAAGATTTTGCCAATTATTATTTCTATATTGAAAAGATGCAGTTGTTTAAATGTTAAATATGCTGTAGAACTGATTCCCATTGTGCAATTTGAGTGGTAAGCACTTATAGCCATTCATATCCTTGCACCTTCAGCAGTAGTAGGAGTGGCAGTAGTGGTATAACTACATCAAGTTAAAGTTTTCACTGACAGCTACATAATTACAACACAATCTTTGGATCAGTTACTAAAAAGATGTTCCTAGTAGCACACCATTACACAGATTCTTGCGCCTTTTCTTTGGTTTTATAATTCTCGTGCAATAAAAAGGGAATGAACAGTCTCCTTCAAATAGACAGAAGACTGTTTTGAAGAACATATTTTGGATTACCTCAGGTACCAGGAAAAGCTTTATCACTTTAAAAATAAAACCGGAAAGACTGAAATGAAATGTTTTTTAATATCACCTTTTACAAAGAGTCGGAAAAACTGTGGAGGAATATCAGTCATTTAAAAAAAAAAAAAAGAACCATTTCTGTAAGCACATGTTGCTTGAAGACATATCCTAAGACCTGTTATCACAAAGATCATGCAGTCATAGCCAGCATTAAACACATGATGCTGCAAAGTGCAATGATGCAACAGTGCAGCTTTTTGTATCCCCTTTCAAAACTTCAAGAGACTTGATCTAGTCCCAGACAAACTTCTTAGGTTAAAAGGGCTCTTCTTAAAAGCTAGGGAACATTTCACAGGTTTTCTGAGACCATCATCATGTTACCAGCTTGGAGATAGATTATCTCTGGTACTGGTAATTTGTAACATTCAACTTAAATGATGTCTTCAAACAGATCTGAAAAAATAAAGCCTTTCTCATCTGAAAAGATACACATCTCTCCCCTGTTCACTCAGTCCTGAACAGTAAACTTGAAAATTATATACCTTGCTTCAGAGGTTTCAGTTTTAAAATTGTCATGAGATTTGTCCTTATTGCTAGTAAAATTTTGAGGAAAAATGAGATGGAAAAGTCTTTAAACTTCAAATAACATACAGTGGCATACTCTGATTACAGGACCATTTTGCTCTTCACTTCTTTATTGCCTCTAATCACTTAGTAATTTTTTTTAGTTCCTAGCCCAAATGTCCATCACAGAGGAAGAAAACTGCCTGAAGACCAAGCTGAAATACTTAAAATATATGTATCTCATAAAAGATAAAATATTGCATCACCTCATGAAAGTCTATTTTTTAAATGGGAAGGAGGGAGGGAGGGGGAGAGAGAGAGAGATGTCTACTTTACGAAATAAAATACAGGCAGAACTTTTGGCTATCCTATTCAAAATGCAAATAAAATACAGTAACTATTACAGCTGTTAATATACCGGCCTGTTATTGTTTTACACCTCTGAGCTCAAACTAAACTTTTAAAAATAAGTATTTGCCATTTATAATTTTCAAAAAACAAGATTTCTAAAACCTTTTTCTTGAATAACCAAAATTCAAAAATATACGTTTATAACTGAACTTGAAGGTACTACCTTTTCTTAGACATGGGTATCGAAAGAGCTTTACTATTCCATAATCATCAGCTGTAACCATAACTTGCCCAATAAAATTTGCATCCACAGAATTTATATCATTTATATCTGAATATTTGGGCCAGATTCCATTAACTTCAAGGCCAGAAACACAGGTCCATGATGCCCACTGAATGCCTTTTAATTCCTCCTTGTTTGTTACTTCTTTTCCACCTAAGAACAAAAATAAAGAACTATTTTTCAGCATTCACTTACGCAATCTTAAAGAATGTAGAATTGTTTTAAGTTCTCCAGAAATCAAATCCAAGTGAGACAGAATTAAAACCTGACTTCTAAAACTGTCCTGATCTAATATTCTCTATTATGACCAACAGGATGATCAGAAGTAAGGCTTCTCAAGACTATTTAACAGAAGTTCATGGGTTTGGATCTTTACAGTTTTTATTATTTCTTGATATTTGCTTGAGGATTTGTTATTTTTAAATGTTTATGAAAAAATACATGTAGCCATTTTAAGATAAAGTTTGGGAAAATTCTGTTGCTGAACTGTTCTAGAAACCTGGATCAACCTAGAGCAAAAGCTGAAGAACTCATTTAGATATGGCCAGAATGTGTGTTACTGAAAATACCAATTTAATGCTTAGAACCTTGTTACATTATCTTTCACATCAGCAGCTTTAACTGTAGCAAGATTGTTCCAATCCCACAAAGTTTCATCTAAGAGCTTAACTGAGTCAGACCAAAGCTTTGCCCATTTAATATATGTATTTTAATACATATATAGGAATGGCCAGAAGCAGAGTGCAGGAGCAACACAAGAACAATGCAAGCAAATGTAAAAGTTGTGAGTCAGACTAAGTGTGCAACTGCAGAACCTGAGCAGGACAGTGCCAACAATTCACATCAGTCTTCAGCAGCAACAAATTTGAAGGCAACTGGGCTGGGGTTTTTTTAGTTGTCTTATTGCTAATTGCATTCTGGCTAGTGGGAGGGGATGGAATAGTATGTAGGAGTGAGCAGCCTCAGGTACTATAAGAAGGTAAGTATTCAACAGAGGAATAGGGCAAGGGAGAACTCAAGTGGACTGGAATAAAGAAAGAACCGCCATAGAGAAAAGATAAAACGGCAAATAAATCAGAAAGGAAAACTTAAGAAAAACAAAACATAAAAACCCCCACACTTGAGGAAAAGTATACACTACTATATACCCCTCCAAAAACCGGCAAGGAACTCAAGTGCCCTGTTTGAAGATCCTTCAGCTTGGATGAAATAACTACACCCTTTGACAAGGTTTACCTTGTAATCTCTTTCAATCATTAATCCATGTAAACGATGACTACTAATACTGGTGATATCCATGACTAAATCCTACAGATCTTGTATTAGCCAACTGTAAGTTCCTTACTCATTTATAGTGGAATTTCAAGTGTTATATAATTCCAATCGCTACCTTGAAATATTTAGGAGATTCCTCTAACTTCACTGACTTTGCTAAACTCTTTTCACAGACAAGCCTTCACAACCTCACATTCTAATGTGTCAAGAAACACCAGGCTGAAAGCTGCCTATATAACTTCAAATTGCTCCTCCAATATGTGTGCATTTGTTACAGTCTAATTAAATTCTCACTTAGTATTTTTTCTTACCTATCTTCTGCCTCAGTGCACAAAATCAAACTTGTGCATTGAATGAATTAGATGCTTCAGCAAAGACAGTTATAAAAACCTCCATGGAACTGTGAATAATGTACAGTGCAAAGCATAAATATTGTGCAACAAAAGAAGGGAGAATATACTAAGTGGTGATAATATATAATGATATTATGTAAAGAGTGTACACACACGGAACAAACAAGTCAAACCTTGTAACAAACACTGCCCTTGACATATTGTATCAGGACTACTAAACTCAAAGCTTGAAGTTATACCTACTCTGTGCATGCGTCCTCCGCAGAGGGAATTATCTTGATGAAAACTGTTTAAAGAGTATGGGACAGTTCAGTCAAGTTTTGAAGACTGTTGTCTTGAAAATATTTACAATACTGGGGTTGTCACAAACTTTGAAACTGAAAAGTGTATTTTAACTTTACATAATATACTAATTTTCTTGAACAGTCCTCTGCCATAAAAGACACATTTGAACCTGTGTTATCAGTAGACTGCCCAGCTAAATTTCATTTTGATATTTTTATTCATTCTGAAGGTTACATGATGGAATCATGTGTATCACAGCTTCAATATTTTTTTGTTTCCAGCAACTCCTAACATTCTGGCATCCTTACATCCGGTACTCTCTATTTTCTCTGCAATTACCTAATTCCATTATACTTCCAAATTCATTTGCATTCCAACTGTTTCTATCTATTACAAATTTCTCACTGTAAAACCTCTTTTAAGTTAAATTCCTCAGTTCTGCTACAAACATAGCTGTAGAAAACCAGATGACTCTTACGAGATGAAACATACTAATTTTTTCACACATTTTAAAAGACATACAGTGCAACCGAATGATAATCCATTTAATAACCAAGCTTAGTAAGTACAAAGCTATTAAGCTATTGCAAAATCGAATTTGAATGCAATACTTTTTCTAAAAAAGTAGGAGTAAAGATTTAGTTTTGAGAAATACATTATAAGCCAGCATCTCTACCATGAAAAGATGCGTTATGAAGAAGAGTAAACACATAAAGATAAAAATTATTTAAGCACCTTTGCTAGAAAATGCTGTACTTATTCTAATAAAACAAATATTTATATGAACTTAGAAAAAAAATGTATCTATAACCCAGTGCTTTGACCGAGGATCTGTACTTGGCTGTTTTTACAAAACTACTATATATTCTTTCAGTAATGGCTAACAAGTATCACAAAAGCAACTCAGAATCTTACCTGGCATTCTATAAAAAAGTCTCTTCCCATTGCCATCATTGGTCTGTAAGTATTTACTGTCCGAAGACCAATCCATATGGGTGATGAAACTTAAAGATCCAATACATTCTCCAACTTTCTTGTACCGCTGAACAACACCATATATATCCACAGAGCTGTCATTGGAACCAACAGCTAGGAAGTTCCCGTCTGGTGAATATTTGAGTTCGTGAATAGCTTCTTTCCTGTCTTTGATATGAACAACCTCAGTCATATCTCTGTAGTATGAAAGAAAGCATGTCATAAGTATAGCAGAGCCTTTTCACACTGTCAAATTCCCAGGTTTTAGAAAGGGACAAAATTGTGAAATGATGAAGTGAACTTCAGTATCATACGTACAAACACAACACTCCCACTCCTATTTTTAGACTTGGGCAGGGCTTCTGGCCAAAAAAAGAAGGGAACACTAACACATGGAGATGTTGCACTGGGCTAAGGGAGAGGGAAAAAAGGAACTGTTCAAGCTAGGTCCACAGAAAAAGTTAACCAGGTAGATTACTAGATCTTTGTTCACTCAGGGAAGAAAAACTTCACTAACATGAGAGACAGATCTCATTTTCACTTTAAAACTGTGGGATCACAGCCACAAAGCAGCACTGTGTTTGTATGCATGATGTGCTGACAGGAGCATTCCAACACATGGAAACAATTTAGGAAGTAATGGAGATATATTTCTTAATAATTTAAGAATAATCAGTAAAGCTAAAACCTAAAGTAAAACACTTCCTAGAAGACTGCCATTCTTCGCAAATAGACAAATACACTTTTTCAAATGTGTTGTTATGGAACAACATGAATACATGTAGCACACACATTTAAAAAAATCTGAACACCCTCAAGATCAGTAATTTAAAACAGAAATGTAAGCTATCTCATGTATGGTCACTACAGTGTCAATATCCATACAATTTATAAAAGCAATTACATAACACACTTGAAAGAGTTAGTAACACATCTATTTTTAATTTTGTAACATACCTGACTCGAAGCACAGTGAATGAGCCATCTTTCATTCCAAGAGCAAGATGGATTCCATCAGTACTAACTGCAGCACAGCGAATGGGTTCCTCCATGTTGCACCGGGCAATCAGAGCATGGTCTATTAAACTCCAAATTCTAAAATAAAGATACAATTACAAATGTAAGGAGTGGTTTGTAGCGGTGTCATAGACAGCATAAAGCCTCCAATTTCTGCAGAATGCTGGACATAGTAGTGTCCTATTCTAAAATAAATTTCCATAAGGAAAATCTAAGACAAAAGTGTGAATTTTGCATTCAGCAGTGAATATTCTTATATGTAAAATAGTGATTTTTTACATATCTAATTTAATGACAAAATGCAGGGGCAGAATAATTTTGTTTCATTTTCTGAATATAAAAAGAATGACATAATAATATATACTGTTAGATCACTCTGAACATTCCACTATTTTGCTAATCATTTTAGCCAAGAAGAACACTAAAGAACAATTAAAGACTTTGCTCACTGTAAACATAGCCTTTCCTATTAACAAGTAATTATTATCCTTACGTATAACTAAACAATATTATAACATGTAAGTTCTTACTACAAGATACATTACAACATCTATAATTTACAAGATATATTTGGAATTCTACAGCACTATTTTAATATCCGTAATTCAACTACTACTTTGCTTAACAATGTTATGCTTAATTTATTTAACAAAAATGCCAACACATTTAATTTCTAAGAAAGAAGAGAAAAGGTGTTTTTAACACAAAAGAAAGATGACCCTGTAAAAGGGAGTAATTTACTGGGTCTTCTCAGAATATAGATTCTATTTACTGTGCATGCATTAAGTTTGACGAAACGCCCCAGCTAAAAGTTAATTTGCAACGTGACAAAGTGAGTATGGCAAGAGTAAAAATCGTAAGTTTTTTTTACAATGTTTTTTCATTGTAACCTGTACCTAACATAACTCCTGGAAAGGAAACACACAGAGGATACCTGTGTATGAGTGGTTAATGTTAGGCTAAATTAAATTTGTTCAAATGTTGTACATTTCATCTTTGTGAAATATGCATTTCCACTATATTTTATTACTAGAGAGTACTAATTTCATGTATAACTTCATTGGCTCAGCAGCACTTCAATGCTGCATTTTAATACCTTTTACATGTACACATTTCAATAAGGTTATCTACAAAATTAATTGTTTGTATAAAACTGTATGCAGTTAAACAAACAAGATTTAACCTGACTGATCGATCGTCACTTCCAGTCATTGCTAGTGGTTTTGTAGGATGGACAGCCAAAGCCCACAGCTCCCCTTCACAGTGCCCCTGCATTATCAGGAAAGGCTTATTACGCTCATGCACCACAATTTCAAAAATTTCACTATCCTGTGTCCCAACGAGTATATGGTCTCCTCTCCAGCAAACACTTCTTACAGACAGACCTGTAGAAGAGATTATTACCAGGAAATACACCCTGAGAATTTGTGAAATAAAGATAACGTAGCACATGACAAAACATAAAAGAAAATATCAAGAAATATCCATACACCTTCTCTTACTCCTACATTTACTCTGTTTACCTATTCCATATAACAGAGACTGCCCTTGAAACATTAACATTTCAAGCTTAGTATTACAAAAGTTCTAAAATAAATAAAATGTGAGCCTTATTTTAATAACGGACATGTACCCAATTCTTGTATTACAAGATCTCTGACAAAGAAAAATAATACTGACATTTGCATCTGAAATTACACATTTAATATCTTTAATCAAAGGTAGCAGACAACATAAATTACAATTTCTGATCAAACCATGGACCTTAGTACTAGCTAGATGAACATAAAGTATTTGACAGCAGCATCGGTGGAACATGCATTATATGTAGGACTGTCAAAAAGCCTAATTCTCGCCAGCTTGTTACTGAGATGCTCCCCCTAAAGCAAATCTTTGTAACAACTTAATAGTATCTGGAATTATTTTTCCCACTAAATAGAAAATAAAAATAAATCAAACAGAAACAACATACAGAGAGATGAGAAGGGTTTATGATGGAATTTAACATGTATTTCTAGACACTGAATTAGTTTCCAGGCTTACAGTGGAAATGAGCACTCAAAAACTGCACTTTTTTGTAGATAAGGTTGGGAATAGTAAAATGGAAGTTAGGACAGTTGTATACTGTGAACCCAGTCTAGTCTTAGATGCCCAATCTTAGCAGCGTGCACCTTTTAAAACAGACTATATTTATCACATTCTGATGGTGCAACTCAATTTTGCCAATTTAAAGTGTAGATAATCAGATAGTAGCAATGCCTAATGTAATCCCCTTTGCCTAAACACTGAATTTTGTTGACAGTAGCTCAAAAATAATCTTTGAAAAACTACTCTGAATTAATATGTGAGAAAAATTGTATCTACTGGATGAGAGAAAGGAATAATGCAATGGTGTGAGTTGATGTACTGAAAAAAAGGAGGTTTAACTATGTAGAGGGAAAAGAAGAGCCTTATGTTATTAAATCTACATTGGAAAAACTTTGCAAGACTCTGAAACAGTGAATGGGTTATTAGCAGTCCAGTTTTATGCATTTGCACTGATGGTTTTATTCTGACAAAGGTGGCTTTCAAAGCAAAGCTCTTGATCATGCCTACCTACCATATTTTACATCACAAGATAGCCTTCAAACGCACAAATAAGACTCCCTCCATATGAACAGAACTGTAAGATGTGATCCAGGATTGCGTTCAGTGCACTCCCAACTGCAATACAATGTTCAGTCCACTGAACCAGACTAGACCTAATGCCCCTCAAACGCCCTTCAAAATGTGTCTATTGTGTTACTCTACCTCCACACCAGCTGCTTTGCTTTACAGATTTGTTCCTACTGTGCTGCACGGGTGAATATAACCACCTTACCATTCAGCCCTATAATCAAGACATTATATGGCTGTATTGTCTACAGTGATTAAAAAGTAAAGAAGGAAACAATCAGAATCTTTGATGAAGGATGATTAAGATAGTTGTTTTAGTAATTTGGAGCTTCTTATTGGTGTTGGTAGATATTTTGAAAAGCAGTTTGACTACTTGCAGAAGTATCTAGAGCTAACTGCTCTACGAACCATTCACAAGGATGCAGAACTTGAGTTCATGTTCACAGATTACCAAGAGGTAAGGTATAGCAGCAGCAGAATAAGCAATTAAGAAAATGAGTAGAAGGACAGGTCATAAAGGCAATCCTCAAAAGGATACAATACGAAAAAAGACTGAAGGGAAGAAATTCAGAAAACTGAATTTATTAAATTCAGCATTTTTAAGAAGCTATTAGTTCTGTCAAGGGCATCTGACAAGTCAAAAAGCGAGGAAGGCGTTCACGTAAGTGACAAAAGAAGAACCAAAAGAGTTCATGGCAAGAAAGTTCCATCAAAAGAGAGGCAAGCGGGAGTGGAGAACAAGTTGGAAAGAATTAACGGGGAATGAAACAAAGCTTTCAACTACATGCAACAGAGCTCAAAAACAGCAGCTGAGTAAAATTCAATTTAAAACAGAGATGGTGTACTACAGGGCATTTAAAATGGAATGAGTTCCCTCTCATTGCAATATTTCATAATCTTGGTGGGAATGTGAAGTCAATTACAGGATACAAAGATTTAACTTGTAACCAGTTGTTTATTGATCCTGAATATCTGATTGCCATCAGACATTCTAGCACATTGCCAAATTCATGGCAAGATACTAGAAGATAACAAAGTGACTGGGGGCAAAGAAAACCAAATGCCAGCAAAACCAATATCGTAACTGACATTACTACTTTAGCATACATCTGAATTCTTTTCCTGAATCACTACAGCAACAATATCTAGAACACTGACAAAACATGCTATAGACTGCTAAATGTAAAATTTTAGCATGCCATAAACTGTAATTGAAATCATAGGTATAATGTGTAAGCAGTGTTCTAAGCCCTAAGAAACTGTAGGTAACTTCCAAATAGTTATGAAAATTTGTGTAACTAGCAAATGCAATTTTTGTACTCCACTGTTTTACATTGTGGATCTCACTGTTGCTTCTAACTTCTCTTAAAGCATTACTGTTTCTAGGTAAAAGCTGCTGTGCTATAGAAAGATGTGCATTTTATTGGTTTAAAAGAAAAAAAAAATACAACTTCATATTATGCTTTACAGTAACTTTGAAGTACTATGGAACCTTCATATGAGTAGGCACGATCAAATTTCCTTCCTAGCAAATAGTTCACAGTAACATACATGAAACAACCTTTTAAAAGTCCTTTCTTGTTCAAAAGACTGGTAAATTTCCTATCTTATTTGTATATGAAAAGTGACAAACTTCTTTTTTACCTTTATATCCCTGGTCTGTTTCCCTGAGATCTATCACAGTAATTGGTTTAAAATTTAAGTCCCACAAGCGAACACAGCCATCCCTGCCACCAGTGGCAAACCCCTCTTCGCATGCGTTCATACTGAAAATTCCTGCCTGAAGAGAGAAGAAAGTTGTTTTTAACAATATATAAATATTAGAGATACCATTAGGGAAAGTGAAACTCTCGTCCATGCCAGTATTGATTGTCTTCCTATGTGTTACGCTGTTGAAAATAGCATAAACATGCAATTAATACAAGCTTTAAATATGAAAGAGTCAGAAATAGAAACAAACTCAAACCAAGCAGAATTCAAATTCAATGATAAACAGTAAGGTAAGAGGATTGTTGCAATACTGCTTTCATCCTGAAGATGATGATCATAGTGATGCTGCTTCTTATCCCTAGAAAGAGTTTAGTTTCGTATCCTCTTGCCTTAGGATCTGGTCCAACTCTCACAAATGTCAGCAGGAAGATTTCCACTGATCTCCCTTAGGCTTGGTTCAGGGCCTTTGTTGCAGCTTCTATGCAACCAGATAAAACATCTGGGACTTTTAAAAATTTTAAGCCAAAGACTACTGATGTAAAACTTAAGTTTAGAAGCAAAATATAAGAAAAACAGTGATTTCTTTACAACATTTCAAAATACATAATATAAACTCATTTTAAAATTAGATATCAGGAAAAAAACCCCAGCATATTTTCTTTAATTCACTTGATACAAGTTTTCTTCAGGGTAATGAAGAGATAAGGAGGATATATCCATTATTAAAATCAATATACTGTATCACATAGCCACTATATTTGATGTATGCTATTTAGATAATGTATCATGTTTACACTTACTTACGTAAGTACACACGTACTTACACAACTCGTTAGTCTTATTTTCAGTAGTAGCTCACACATTTCAGTAAGCAAAGCTACTGAAAGGGCAACTTTGGCTAATAAGCCTACAAGATTTTTTTAAAAAAAATGTATTTTTATTGAAAATATTTAATATTCAGCTATGACAAAAGAAAACAGGAGAGCATTAAAAACGGTGGAAGGGAAAATCTGTCTCTAACTCCTGCACAAAAGAAGGTAGAAGAGCCAATACCATACATATATTTTCTAGAATACTGTTCTGAAATTTCAGGTTTGTAAACTTCCAATAGTTTCTTTGGCTGGGGGTATGAATTTCACAGTAATGAAGCACAGTAAACCCAAAAGTGAAAGCAATTTGCAAAGGACAGATTGGCTTTTGGGAGAAGCTGTATACTTACAGAACAAATTAGCATCCAGTGTTGTGGCTTGTGAGAATTCCCAAGTACTCATGAGTATTCTCTCCTACTAATCTGTTTTTTCTAAAATTATAACTACGGAAAATATCGTAATAGACTAATCATAATGAAATATGGACTGTGTTTGCTTCTCCAGCATCAAGTAGAAAGAATATCACTTTCCAACTTGAGAAAAAAGAAATCTCTCTGCTTTCACAAAAAAAGCATATTAGAACATCAAATGACAATCAAAATTTAAATACTAGGGTGACAGAACTCAAATTTCTTGACATGTCATGTCCATCCTCAGGATACAGGCTTTTAAGACAAGCTATATTTTCAGGAGTAGTATCTGCCTCAACAGAAGTGTAGTGCAATTTTTAAATCATAAGCAGATTAAAAGGCTAACTCCCATTATCTCTAATGTCCTGAAAATCCTCTTTCTGTTTCTTTAGGAGCCTAGAGATTTTTGAAAATACTACCCAAACTGGTTTTTTTGGTTTTTTTGTTTTTTTGTTTTTTTTTTTTTTGGGGGGGGGGGGGTGTCTGTTTGTCTGTTTTACTGCATTAACTTTTCAGTGCCATTAAGCAAAAAAAAGACTAGAAGAATTTTGGCTCATTTTGTACCATATACTGATTTCTGACCAAGTTCTGGCATATTTAAATATTTTAAAGCTCTTTTTGGAATGCAACCTTGATAATAGAATTATTCCCTTTCCTTTAATTAACTCATTCTGAATTCCATGATTTAATTAGTCAGTATTAAAAAAAGAATCAGACATTTGGCGATGTGGGAAGCTGGCTGAATGTTCTGAAGATAAGATCAAGTGGATCCAGGATTAATCTGTTTTCCATTTCACAGAATATTCTTATCTTGAAAAGGACATACTGGTTGTCAAGGAGATTTCACAGATGTTATGCTTGCTCAATCTCTTGAAATGTAATAGGACATTCTCATTTCAGTCTATGTGCCACTGGAATAGAATTATTAGATGAAAGCTACAAAAAAAGTGCCTTATTAATGGAGACTGTAAGTACCTAATGGAAGAAGCTGAGCTTAGCTAGTCTTCACTTAATTGTTAGGCTCACACTTAATGAGGAAAAGACAGTTTCTTTACTCTGGTAGCTTGGCCAGTCATAATTCTTCCACTAAATCTTTCCTTTTAGGAACTGCCAAGACTGTTAATGCAACTCAACTTTGGACTCTTCATGCTTCTCTTAATCATTCAGCCTGAAACTGTCATTAACATAATGTGATTCTTGACAGTCAATAGCCTTCTACCAGAAATGAGAGGCAAACAATTGCATTGACTTTGTTTGATCCAACTGAATAGCGTGAGGAACAAAGACCGACTGTGCTCCTGAATCAAAATATAGGGTGTAGATAAGTCTTCCACCTTAAAAGTTACGAAGTTTGACATACAGACTGCCTTATTCTGTTACAAATTTTTCATTACACTTCCTAATGAATGGAAAAATTCTGGAAATAACGCCTCAAATTGATCAGCAGTCTTCTCAGAATGCAGAATATTTCCTATTTTTCCAATATAACCAGTTGATATCACATCTGTGTTCCCTCAAATTAAAAAAAAATAAAAAAAGGAGTTGAATGAGAACAAAGAAATAAATGCCCAGATTTATCAGAAATGATAGTTCAAAGCTGGAGAAGTACAAGAACTTGACAAAGATGGTCTCTATTGTATGAATATTTTGCCACTCCTTATATCCAAGAAGCTTCCAATAGTGAGGTAGTCTCAGTGTTTCTATTGCTGCTGTACCTATCTTGCCTCCAATAGACAAAAACCATGTGTAATTTATCTAAATGCAATTGTTTATATAAAATCCATCACAGTAACTCTGGCTATGCCATTCCTAACACACATGACTGCAGTTTGCTATAATTAGTATCAAGCTTGAAAAATCCTATGGAAACTTCAGAAGTGACTACAGCTGAGCAACACAGAGAACAGAGACATTATAACAGTTCAGTAAGAACCCCAGTGCCTCCTTTTTACTCCTAGACACAATTCAGGGCATAGATGCTACCATGTAAAGCAACATGTATGTTCAGCACTTATCCTAAGACGCTGTCTCTCCCAATATATACTGCATAGCAAGGAAATGGAATGCAAACATTTAAGGTTGGTGTCAGTAAGTCTACAATAGAGAGCCATTACTGTGAAATTTAATCTTCCTATCTAACAAATCACCCACAGAACAGTTAGAAAATGGGTATATTACTACAAGAATTTAAAATAGTTGCCTATAAGCCTCTCATTGGCTGAAATAAATGGACAGTTACCTTTCAAATTCATGACTAGTCTAAGCAGTAGGAGAAAAATACGCCATAACTTAATGTGTTGGTACCTGATACGAGCTTAAAACCATTCATTTAAATTCATTATATTGTTTCCATCTATATTTAATCAGTATTCAGCAAACTGACAAAGGCGTGCAATAGTTTTAACAGTGTGCCTGTTATTTAACCTCAAGCCTGTTATTTAACCTCAGTTTCTGACATCAATCCACACAACTTTAATGTGCACCTCTGAAAGACTATCTCAAAATAAATTATTCAGCTGCTGAGAAAGCATCTTATATACATTTACTATGCAAGGCAAAGGCATAGCATACAAGAATCTTTAAAACATACAGTGTTTTTAAATAAAGATGCTATTTTGTTTTAGTACCCAAGTAACATCTTGTGTGTATATATGTATCTTAACAGTCATGGTCTACCTTGAATTTAGAACATATAAGATGATAAAATAAATAGAAGACTCCATAGTCTGTTCTTTGCGCTGGTACAAAAGTAAGACATCTAAGAAACTGTATTTTTTTTTTAGCCAAGGTATATGTTAACTTTCCAGAATCAGATGCGCTGCCTGCAAATAATCTCCTGAAGTACTACCAGTGCCAGTGAACTTACATATGCTTTCATGTTGCTCTGTTTTCTTTCTCCCTTTTTAAGCTTTCATTATTAGTCATATTATTTAGGAGATATCAGCAAAACTAGAATTTGAGATTCCCATTGCTATCCAGTGTTCCCTGCGCCATGAACTCTGTGTCTTTACTCTTAACCCCTGCTCGTTTCCATCTTTTTCTACTTTTCACCCCTACTTCTACTTTAAGTGAACTCTCCAGTCCTATTCCAACTAATTCCCCAGTCATCCCAACCTATTTGCTTTCAACTTTGTTACTACTCAAACTCAGATAGGGATCTGCTGGAAACTATTCTTTCTTGTCTACAGTTCTTAGTATTGCTGTGACAGATGACAGATTATCTGGCTTAGCTGTGAATTCTTATTTTGCTTGCTAGTGTTAAAGTTGCTGTCTGTTTCCTCAGTTGCTTATACTAGGACAGCATGGCTTATTTTTCACATTGAATTACTCATAAAATGAAAAATGTTTTCAGCTAGGGTAACTGTAACAAAGATAGCCAAAGTTTGGAGAAGAACCCATTTTCTATATTAATGTAGACCACTGCCAGCTGGATGAACTATATCCTCATATCACTAATGTGCTTTAGAAAATGTTTCCTGCATCTCAGATACCTACTGTTTATGCTGCAAGAAAGGAATACATGGTACTTCATGCAAATAATAAGACATGCCTTCCTTGAATAAATTTGCAGTTTAATTCAAGCCTGTCGAGGAGTAATAATGCAGGGTGATAAACAGGCATGCAGGGACAATTCCAGCACTGTCATATAGTCTACAAAAATCTGTATCAATTCCCTACTATGGGCACACTGTGCTTTTAACACATGTACATCACAAATGTTATCATTTACACTTGCATCTCTTTTTTAAAAGAGTGGATGAGAAGCTCCATTGATAAATGATTTCTGAAATTAAGTATAAAATAACTGTAAAACATGATGGTAATAGTTTAGTATGGTTGAAGCGGCACTCTTACTCCAAGCTGCTCTATTTTGTGCTTACATAGTCTGACAACATTATCCTTTAAGGTAGTATTCTTCTGGGGGGAAAAAAAGGGTTAATTTTGTTGGAAAGTAAGCTTCCAGAAGAGATTTTATTGTGGGGTTTTTTTCCCCCCTGAAATTGGTGAGATTTGTAGTGGTTCTAATCTCTTCTGAAAATCAATTCCAAAGCCACGGACTAGTGCCCTTACTTAATTTTCAGTACTGGAAACTACAACTCCATTGAGCCTAAAGGACAGAAGCAGAACTAGAAGGCTAGATGAGACCTACTCCAAGGTCACCTGAGCTCCATCCACCGACGCTACTGAAAGTAAGGAGCAAGGCACTTCAAATTTGATCTTGTGGTCAACAAAGAACCAACACAGCACATAAGCTAATGGAGCAACAAGCTCTCATCATCCTACTTTTATCAGTTGGGTCATTTCACACTGAAACAGCTGAAAAGCACTGCATTATTCTGAGAAATAAACTATTGGAACTCTAACACTCCAAGTAACAAATACATGAATATACAGGACGGGTGTCTACTACAGCATTTAACAGGATGGGAGTGTATTTTCCTGATCAGTTTTGGATAGAAGACAAAGTGCATTCTTGCCTCTGGGAATCCAGGTGTGCATATGCAGTATAAGCATTTTAAAAATTTTACTTCCACTAACTTCAACATCAAAAAGTAAATGTGCACATCACCTTAGGAAAACACAGAACAGAACACTATTGAATACTAAATATGAACACTAAAACCAAATCTGAAGGTATAGAATAAGAATCAGGGAATATTTGAAAGCTAAAATATACCTTCCTACTTCTTGGTTTATAATTTGGGCTTTCTTTAATATATTTAGTATTTCTATAGATGCATACAGGAGGGTATGCATGTGTGTATATATGTATTTTAATACACATAACTTACATGTATGTAATGAAATCTCAAGTGCAGAACATAGTCTAGGTTATGTTTCCCACACTTATGTTCTTCATAACTTTATTTTTGTTCATAATCAGATACACTGTCATTATACAGCTGTCTGAATAAGCAGTCCAATCATTTTTAAATTATTAGTTAATTCAACAAGCTGCAACCGTCCTGAATGTACATTTCTAAATCATCAGTAAACCAAGAGTCTCCTTACTACAGACTGACTGCAACCTCTCCCACATACATATTATTCATCACTTTGGGTCCCCTCCATTCTACCTGATCAAATCATAAAGAGTGATTTTAATACTTCAGTTATATACATCATCCCATCCAGTCCAATACTGCCAGTTAAAACAAACACATTAATGTAAGAAAGAATAATTGCTATTGATTTTACCTAGAATTTCAAAGTTGCAATATAGGAACTCATATGCTTGTGTTTTCACACTATTTTCAATTGTTAATAAGAGAACTTCAAACATTATCTAGAAAGTACAATGCTCTCTGAAATGAAAATCAACCTTCAACCAGCAAATAATATAGCTTCATAAAGTTACCTTGGCATTTTCATGCTGCTTAGGTTAAAACCACCAGAAATTGATTTGCTTTGTTTTTGAATTGATACTTGGTCAAGTTAGAAATTGAATCTTGCATTTATAACCAGATATGACTTACTGCTATGACAGAAAATGAAGACTCTCATAGTCTGGCATGCACAAATTAGATTGCAAACCACTAAGTGTTTTTTTGCTACCTACTTTAATTGCAAAACCATATGCTTTGAAAGAATATGGAAAATAAAATAAAAAAAATATGCAGCAAACCCATAATTACTTCATAGTTACATTAAACATTTTGATTAAAAGTAAAAGGAAGTCTTACCAAGCACTTTTGAAAAAAAATTATTACACTTTCACTGATATGTCTTCACTTTTCAAAGCTGTATACTGTTCTAAAAAGCTGAATGAATACAGTAAAAGGCAGAAACATAGGTCAAGGAAGAGTGATTGAATCGAGCTAATATTACTTAAAACATATGTGTCTACAAACGAGATAGGCGTTTGGGCTTACATTACAGTTCATAGAATCAACGGACTCTAGAGTTACCAGACAACCAGCCAGCAGGACTCAGTTCACAAAATAACAGAATAGTTGATGTTGGGAGAAAACTGCAGAGCTTCTAGTTCAAACCCCTGCTCAAAGCAGGTTCAGATAACAGCAAGTTGCTCAGGGGTGTGCCCAGCCATGTTGCAAGTGTCACCAAATGGACAGAGAAGTGGATGGAGAGTCCACAGCCTCTCTGCCGACCTGTTTCTTTGTTTCAACACCAATTGCCTAAATATAGGTGTCCAGGCCACCTTAGATGCTTTTGGATTAATGAGGCATCCACAAAAGAAAGTCAGACAAAGCAGATCCCTGTTCTTTGGGGGCAAGCAGCTATATACTCAACTCTGGTATATAAAATGTCATTATATATACCCACGCATGGTAATTGAACAGACTAATACATGTCTACTTAAGAGTAAACTTAAATGCATTCCAGGCTTTATTGATTACTAAGTCCCTCATCAATGATAATGGGAGACATAAATAGACATCTGAATGTATTTCTCAGTCTAGCACTCACTTTCTACCATAACAGCAATCATAGGCAACAGTCACTGAAATTTTTTAGGAACACAGACCACGTGATCTTGCATTGCCCTTTCCAGCTCTCCAGAAATCTATCTAACATTTTATATTAATTTAAAAAGATATACTTACAGCATGTGCTCCCTGTATTGTCCGTACAAGGTTGATTCCTTTCCACACATATATATCTCCATTCAGTGCACCAGAATATGTCACTTCATCCCTGGCACAGGCTAGGCACAATATAGTTTGGAGATCACCAGTTTTGCCAAAAACACCACGTTTTGGTGTCAATGAATTGCCACACAAGCTCCAGAACTGCAACATAAAGTGATTTAAAAAAAATGGATACTTCACTAATATCCTGTAATTTAATGCATACACCTGAAAGAGTAGTACCTTACATCCAAAAGACAACATCATTCATACCATTTTCCCTGCTTCAGCTCTCCAGTTGATTAACAACTTTTTATGCTATTAACTAACTTTATCTTTCTATAAAATCAGCATTAGCAGACTAGCTGGGAAGAAGTTTCGGGTTATCAGTATTAAATCAAAAAATTATTTCAAATTATAACTTGTGAGTCAGTTGTATTTTCAGACATTTTTGAAAAGTGTTTCGTAATAGAATTATCTGATCTGTCTTTGATGTCAGACTTCCACTTTGCAAATGCTGCATTTGTACTTTATGTTACTTTGAGCATTTAAAGATGCAATCTAAGCACGTACATTTCTGATAAGGTTCCATTTGCTCTGTTTGAAAGCAGCTGGTTTTATTATAGACTTACCACTTCTCATCAGAACCACTGATCATGCAAACCAGCCATCTAAGGCGGACATTTTTGAGAACTTTCTAATAAACCATTAGCATGTGATTAAAGCAATCACATAAGAGTGAATTTCCTCCTAGATGATGCAACATGTTCTAATGACTCTGAAACTGAAGACTTGCAAAGTCTATTGAGAGAGCACAATACCTGCCAACCAAATATCCAGCTACACTCCAGTTTCTGAGATCTCCACAAACAAGCAACACTGGAAAGTCAAGAAGCTGCTCGAGTAATGCAGTGCAAAATGTGACAATGATTTATTTCATCACTGGTGACAGGTTACTCTTACATTGTCTCAGCATATTCCCTGTGTACATGTTTATTTATAATGTTCACATATTTCACAGCAAGTTTCTCTGTTACCAATAATCTATTCGAAATTCTGAGCAGAGACTTCAATTAATACAAGACAATGTTAGCAGTTACAATGAACAGATTTTTGTACCAGCAATACTGTAATTAAGAAATAACCATATACTGACTAGACAAATCCCTGTATCTTAACTAGTATTTCTTTAACCAGAGTGCACAGTTGCTTGAGAAGTAATTGCACAATCACTGCACAAATCAAACACCTAGCTCTAATATAGAAGTAGGCAACATATCTAAAAAAAGTAATTCCTCAATATCAGCCCAGCTGGAATTATCTACATCACTTAAGTAGTTTAATGCAAATTTTAGTACATGTGAGTTAAAAATACAATAGTATTACAAACATGATAGTTATTGATACCTGAAAGAACAAGAAGGGATAGCTTAAAAAAAAACGCACAACAAAAATCTCTTGCCTGATCCAAACACCTATAAATCTATAGGATTCAGATTTTTACTTAATGTTTTCTCAAAGGAAACACCAATTATTTTTAAAATGCTATTGGTATTTAAAAAGGCTTCATAGAACCTTAAAAGTTGTCCAGATAAACTTTTGCTTATCTAAACAGATATGCTTTAATATCATAAAGCCACCTTAAATATACTAAATCACGGCTGGCAAATATTAACTCACTTGGCATAATGGTCCTTTTAGATCTTGAAGTAGAAAAAAAGATCATTATTAATCAAGCTTATGGAAATCTGTAAATTACATGCTAAACATTATGCTAAATCAAAGATGTATGCAATCTAGCCAACGTGTTGAACGAGTTTTTTTCAATAAACCATTAATACATATTAATCTAAAATGTTGTTGTATAAAAAGCAACACATTTTTTCCTCGCTATAGGAACCTACACATAAGAGCAATACAGAACTTTCAAGCTGCCATCTACTGCTGTTATGTGGTAACACAGAAGACAGTGCATGGGAAAAGGCAGTGACTTTAGGAAACATATTTTATGGCAGTCAAGCATTGATAATCCTGCTGAAAGAGCTAAACCTGAAAAAAAAGCTGTTTCTGCATGGCAGTTGGTACATGGATCAAAGTGTTTCTATGAAACACTACTTGAAAAAGACATTAACTGTCCAAATTATGAATCCTGTAACAGGCACAGAGTGCTCAAAATGACAAAGGTAAGAAGAACAGCAGGGGAAAAAAAAAGAATTAAAAGAAAGATCAAGCATTTTCCTTTCTTTCCACTGTATCCTCATACTCTCAAACTGTAAGAAATGGTTTTTCAACTCATTTCACCTCTGCAGTGTAACATCTATTGTGTAAGAATCAGAAACTTGTGTATCTGGACTCACCTTAACATATACATCCTGTTTTTGTTATTTGGGATTTCAAACAGTGTATTTTAGACAACCTAAATTTTAAATTATATTACGATCATTACATACAATGCTACCAACAACTCTTTCATTCCTTCTGTCAGGGCATGAACTCTTTCGAGTAGAAATGGCCTGTTTTCCACTATATGTATCTTATAAAATGTCTAGAGTAGTCAGGTGTGATCCATGATTCCAGTTCCTAAGAAGCAATGCTATTCTTACAGAAGACTTTTCATATTATAATTATATATTCCTTTTAGAGTCTATTTTACATATTTTATAGAGTATAAACAACTGCAGTTTAAATATTTAATGAATTAACATTTATTTCATTACCTTGATGTGTTTTACACCACAGCTGACGAGCTTGTTTGGCTGGTACAAATCCCAAGAAATATCAAATATCTGCACATAAAAGAACCCAAGGATGTCAGCAGAGATGGCCTTTCTAGTATGGGACAGTTAAAACAGTAAAAACTTGTAGCAAATTAACAGTCTGAACTGCTTTAATTGGAACTATTGGGATGTCTTTTTATAATCCCCTCATTCAATACTGAAATTGCTATAGCTCATAGTCTGTTTGGTATTTTTTCCTACAGTAATTAGAACATATGGTACAAACAACATTAAGGTTCACTTAAAGACTAGATAAATTTAAGTGATTATTTGCATTTTGATTTCCTATATGGGGATTAGAGTCTAGGAAGTGTATTAATTTTGCACTTCCCCTACATGCTTACAGTCTCAGCAGACTATAGACAAATAAACAGTGAGTTACACATTCTGTTTTTGAAAGAGAGGTAAGTATCTTAAATATCTTTACATACTTTAATACATATCCAAGCTTTATGCAAATTCATTTTCTAAAACAAACTGGGTTTTGTTCAGACATAGTTTTAGTATGTATCGACAGACATGGTTTAACAAACCAAAATTGTATTGACACCCAAATTCTTCAGTTATACTTACTCTGTCTGTATGACCCGGAGCCATTGATAACAATTTTCCTTTTCTCCAGTCCCATACACAAACTGTGTTTTTTGAATCCAAACCAACTGAGACCAAACGCTAAAAATGTCAAAATTAAATAAATAAAATTAACTCAATATATTAATGAAAGGTAGTCACCATTTTTACTGATAACAAATTCATAATGTATTTGAGCTAGTAGCTAATTTTGATATAGAAGAAAACTAAAGATACAACATCTTATGCCAAAGCTTCCATAGATGCTTCTCTTCAGTTACATCATGATCATAAAGAAGAAAGATCTTCTCAGATAAGAATATATTTCTGATTTATAAAGTTTAATACATAAAATTATATACAGCACACATGGCAAGCAGCAGCCAGGAGAAATTTGTTCAGTTTATGCATGAATTGTGACATCTTAATCTGTATAAATGAAAATTTTAGGACAAAGGTTTTTTCACTGTTCAGTAGTGAATACCTGCACACATTAAAGACAAACTGAGTTTCAATTTTTATGTAGATTATCAAAGGGAGTTTGCAACAATAAAAGCAAACCCCAAACTTCATTATTTTGTTCCCCAAAGTCAGAAAACTATTCCCAATAACATAATTACTGTCTGAAAAGCTCCAAGATTATGAGAAGAAAAAGAAACAAATTAAATACAAATGCTATCCATATGCTCTATTTATTAATGCCAATTTCAATTTTTCAGACACTGTAAAGTCCAACCTTCCTATTCCATCTTTGAAGGAACCTTGAATTCATCTCAGAAAGAACATCAGTTTCAATTCCAGCTACACCTCCAAGCAGTTCAATTCCAGTCGTACCACAGAACGAGGGGCATAAATGCAGAATAGTTTTACCACTATGTATATCCATCACAAAAAAATTGGGTGATGCCTTTCCAGACAGAAGCTGATACACGGACTTCTCAAAAAGGGAGATTAAATAATGTTCTTAGGAGAACCGAGAACTAGAAAATCTTGTAACCAACCAGGACACCCCCACAGTGGAGTATAGCTCAGAGAAGAGCAAAAAGCCAGCAAGCTCAGGGAAGAATATACCATAAAGAAAGCTGAACTTCTCTCAAAACCAGAGAGACTGTAGGGTAATCTTGGGTTTAGATAACACAGCTGCACCAGAGAATCATCAGGTTCCCAAGACAATTAACAAAAGTGAATCAAGAATAAATAACGTCTTCCTGAGCTAGCCAGACTAGTTGGGGGTGGGAAACAGAGTGTGTGTTTGTGGCACAGCCCAACACAAAATATAAAAACTGAACAACTAATAAAACAAACTTTGAAGAGACCTTGAGCTTGACCTCACTTCAATCCACATATTCCTTCCTAGTGACTGGAGATGCCGCCCAGCATCGTTACAGTGATCACATAGAAGCAAACCAGTAATAGGAACCACATTTTTCTTGTGATTCATCTGTATATTGCAATTGTTTGTGTTGTGATTTCAGTATATTGCTGTATCGCTATTAAATCAAAACCCCATGTAATGCCAAATGTATCAAATAAGTATGTTTAATATCAAACATTGAACCCTCTAAAAGAACCTGGTCAGTGACTCCGACAAATTTGGATGTAAAAGGATAGGCAAGATGCAAACAAAGGTATTTTGCAGATCTTCCAGAACTGGATTTGTGTTCTACTCTATTTCCATATGGAGACAATTCTGGAGATGCAGATCTTGAAAAACCTGTATCCAACATTCCTTTGAAACCACAAAAAATGCAATGAGAAAGGTGATCATACAGAAATGCTGAGAAAAGTGGACAGCTTAAATTCTGACCATTTATGGCTTTAAACATAAGAATCAGTACTGGGTACTCCTAAAACACATCACAGACAGTGTTTTTTAGAACACAGAGTTAGGGGACTTCAATCCTAACTAAGATATATTTTTGACCTTAAATTATTAAGGCTCTTCAAGAGGAAGTGATGCAAGTTTACACAGACAAGAACAACATAGAGAAAAGATACCCCTGTCAAGTAGAAATTAAGTTCTGTAAAGAAGCTGACTCCCTGAACAATGAGAAATCTAAATGATAAAATCTGTTCTAATAAACTCAAAACCTCCTGAGAACAATTACAGCATGTTTTAACAGCCACAAGTTACAGCTAAGTTACAGCTAGGATTTCCTCTATTTGTGTTTAATAAAGCTCCATGTGATACTGTCTTAACTAAGGACAGCAACTGGTCTCTACAATACATCCTTACTTGAGAAAGCAGTAGTAACAGATATTGACCTTTTTAGCAAGCAAAAAGAACTGAGATCATAGCTAAATCTGAACATCACATTGCAAGGCTAAGTGGGAAGGGAAGAAGTGCTGTATAATCCATGCAAGCAGAACTGCAGAAAGGACTTTCATGGCCAATACCTCTTCAGCTGCTACCTAATGTGTATTTTCCATTTCTAACATGTCAATCAAGAAAGCCTCTTTACTCACAGGAGCAAGTGTCTGGTAAAAATCATCTCCCTTATAAGTAGCAGCTCTGAGAACCTATTTACTGCTCTTGAATGTTTTGAAGTCACAAAATTATAATCCAATAGGACCTTTTTCCTGACTCTTAGATCCAGGATACATGAGTCTGAACAAACAATCAAAATGTGGAGAGCCATCAACAAGTGCAAAATGAGTGATAGAGAAGGGGATACTGCCTGAAGACATTCAGAGTCCAAGATGAGTAACACTATGGGACTACCATCACTTTATGCACAAGACATGCCTCTGCACAGGGGAGGTCCACTATCTCTAACCATTTGGTGTAACCCTAAACTGTGGCTCACAGAACACAAGAATCTTCATCGCATCTTCATTCAAACTCTTTTGAAGTTATAGTGTTCTTGCCAAATGTGATTATTTGTCAGTCACTACTAATTTCAACTTTTTTCCTCAACTTCAGAATAAGCAGAAAAAACCTGAGTCAATACACTTCCTTAAAAAAAGAAAAAGCTACATAACAAGATTTCTGATAGATAAACAATTTATGTGCTTGAAAGAAGAATAGTCATTACATACCTGACCATCTAAATCAAAAGCCAAGCAAGCTATACCATGTGTGTGAACATCTTTCAAAACAGATACAGTTTGCACAGTGTATGAGTCCCACACGCAGATGTATGGCTCTTTTCCAACTTGACCTGTTGCCACCAACACACGTTCAGGATGCAAAGCAAGGCTGCCAAAGAAAAAGACATAAAATATTTTTGCATGAAACTTTTACATTTGCCTAGTTGGTTGCATTAATATTTTTCCTTTAAAATTATTTTACAATATTTTCTCAATGATACTAGATACTAACAAGTAATTTTGTATCACAGATTCCACAATAGCTGTAAAATTCCCTTGATACAGTAGTACATGCCACCACCTTTCTTGAATTTGAACCTTCAAGCCTTCTCCAATTAAACTACCTGCAGAATAGCCACTAATCCTCTGTTCCAAAATACAGGGTTTATTATATGCACTAAAAAATACCTGTTTTCCCTTTCTTTCGCTGCTCTTTTAACATTTAAAACCACAAAGGATGGACAACAAAGGTTGGTGTTTAGTTATCTACGCACCTATCGTCAATGGAGAGAGATGCATCTCCGTAAGTACTTCATTCCACATACTATATGATGTCCTTTTTATGAGGGGATTGAATAGCCTTCTGAAGTTATCTCTCTGCTGATTGTACAGCAAGCCAAAGCATGACTATCTTAGACTAGATGTTATGTCAACTTCAGATGACTAAACTGAAGTGAGATTAAGATTAATTTAAATATCCTAACTTTAATAGAGAACAATTGGGAATAGTTGATTTTGAATAATTAATAATTTTTCACATTTTTGACATTGTAGAGAATTTTCTTATAGTTAGCATTTTCATCTTTCAAAGTCCGCAGAGCACCAGCACAACTGTTTTGTTAAATCTGGGATCAAGCTAGAAAGCATGCTAGTCAGCAAGGTACTTTTTGTTTTGTTTATGCAAGCAAGCTGCAAGGGAGGACATGAGAGCTGTAGATTCATATTTCATAATAAGAAAAGGAAGAAAGAATCTATTTTAACAGAAACCCTAACAAGCTACTTCATAACATTCTATACAGACTAGGTATAGCAGTCCAAAATCATGTGAGAAATACCACATAGAGTAATGATCTTGAGAAACTAGAGGACAGAACCACTAACAATATATACTGTATCTATTTATCCTCTCAACATCACCTGGAAAGGAAAAAGGTTAAGCACTTTGCAACAGTAAGATGATCTGACACCTGAACACAGATCTTGATAAATGAAGTTCAAAGGGTGAAGACAAGGGGAGTCTATAAACACAGAAGAAATAGCCAGAATAAAGCTAATCAGGAAATGACCAGAAGAAAGATCTATCTCAAAAGATAGATACATTTTTTTATATATATATTAAAAAAAAAAGCAGCAAGAGAAAGCCACGTTAGAAGTTGCTTAGTATTTCATACTACATTATGCAATACATTTCCCTCCCCTACTTTAATATAGCTTTTTAATATTTCTTGATGTATTCCACATGCACAACTCAGAGGAACCTTTAACTTCAAACTCTCTACAAAAGGTAAAAATCTCTGGACCTCCGTGGTGGGTTGACCTTAGCTGGGTGCCAGGTGCCTACCAAGCTGCTCTATCACTCTCCTCCTCAGCAGAAGAGGGAGGGAGAAAATAAGATGGGAAAAAAAGAAAACTTGTGGGTCAAGATAAAGGCAGTTTAATGAAGCAAGAGGCGTGCACACAGAAGTGAAGGAAAACAAAATATGTTATTCTGTCCTTCCCAACAGCAGGCGATGTTCAGCCACTTCCCAGGAAGCAGGGCTTTGGTACATTTAGCAGTTGCTCCAGGAGACAAGTGTCGTAAATAATTAATGCATCCCCTTCCTCCTACTTACTCTTAGCTTTTATATCTGAGCAGACATCATATGGTATAGAATATCCCACTGGTCACTTTGGATCAGCTGTCCTGGCTATGTCCCCTTCTAAGATCTTGCCCACTCCCAGCCTACTGGTGCAGGGCAGGCAGGTTGGAGAGACAGCTGTAACTTTTCTATGGGAATTCCTCTTCTTCGCTACTCTGCATTATCCTCAGCACTGGGATCAAGCAATCAACATTGCCCCACTTTGCTTCTCTTCAATTCCAGAGTTATTTCTCAGGTTCTTGCCCTCCTTTATTTGACAGGGCAACTTCATCATTAAAGAGCAATGCAGAAGAGCTGGCATGAAAAACTTAATACATTTCACTTCAGTTCTGCCACCTAATGCTGACCAACACCTGCCCATCTCCCAGAGCACACGCAGGCAGATGGCATACACATGGGGAAAAAAGAAAAGCATCTGTAGGGGGAGAAAATGCTGTGTTCAAAATGGCCTAGTTTTTACAATGCCACCACAGAGGGGGAGAGATAAGACCACGTGGGCAATAAAATTGAAGAAAAGAACGTAAGTGAAAAGAATAAGCAGTGGGGGGAGCAGGGAAGACAGAGACTGAAACTCAGAGAAAAAGTAAAAACACAGCAGTCTTATGACTGATTCATGACTCTTCAATCCTGTACTTAACTCTGCTATTGGTGCACTGTGCGGGTTCAGAAGGTGAAAACCACCCCACAACTGTGACTTTGAAAAATGCTCAGGCACCACCCACCCTGGATGCACACACACGCAAAAGCAACCACATGCCACACTTTACAAAACACGCCAGCAACCAAAAATTAGCTTAGCATGGTTTTAAAGACCAAAAGTGACAAATGCAATGCATCAGAGATGGAAAGGACAATGGTAAATGCACTACCAAGGGCCAGGAAAACACTGTCCTAGCCCAGGCGTGCCAATTAAACCCACTTGAAGCATATTAGGCGAATATAAAGAACATTTCCTCTTTTTTCTAATTAATAAATGTCAACTAATAACTATAGTAATATCATAGTATTAGTTCTTTCTATATCATGATATAAAATACTGACTTAAACAACCGAGGTCAAATTCTGCCTTGATATTGGATAATGCAGCACATATTAAGATCCAAAGCCTGTATTTTAGTCACAACAGATAATGCTGTAGAATTACTAACGCCATTCCCCTATCATTTCAGTCTCTACTGTAAATTGCTACTCTAGACAGTCACTGGAAGTAGAAGAAAATGCAAGCTTTTTTTTTTTTTCTTTTTCAAAAACGCCAATATGGAGGGATTTCAGGGAAACTGAAGAGCAGAGGTATTCACAGTGGCTGAGGAAATCCTTACCTGAAAACACCTTCCCTCATCATTTCTTCCAGACCAAGTTGTGAAGGATCGGTTAAAGTATTATTTGCATGTATTTTATCTCACTGGCTATCAGGACAAATGGAAAAGGGAAGCATGGGAAGAGTCAAGGGACTGCAATTTCTATTATCAACACTAAGAAAAGAAACTGACACTCTTATTTACATTATTTTTATCTGAACTGTGACTGATAAGAAGATGCTTTTTCCTTAATATGCAAGCCTTTGCTACGATTACACCCACAGGGCACCATGCAGAATTCCAGATCTGAAATTTTGAGTCCTGATCAAAATTCAAGGATTAGACTCCAGTTTTAAGCAATATGAAGGACTTTTTTAATTCTTTGATTGGACTACGAGTGATTAAGTAACTATTACAGGCATGGAAATTAATACAAAAATACAGTATCTTGGTCTAACCTCTAAAGTAAAAGTATTGATACAACTCACATTCAGGAACTTCCATTATTAAAATAGTCCCAAGCAATGCATTGTAAACAGCTTCTTAGGGCAGAAAGAAAAAATATAACTAGAATGGGTGCCTGGATATGGATAACCATAAACATTTGCCATACAGACACCGTGTTGGCTCATGGGCAACAGGATCAAGCAATGAGAGCAGGGTTGTCTGGATATCCCTAGTAAGATCTCCAAGACACCTCTACTGAGGTGTTAACAGTGTACAACTACCGAGATGGTAGTTGAAGTAGTTGCCTGCTAACCATCCACTCAGTCCCCGAGGACGGGCAGAAAAGCACGAGTGCAGCTTAGCTCTTAAGACAGCTTCCAAATCTGCTGGTGTGGGCTCTGTAGACTTAAGTACACTGTCCACCTCACATTGATTTCCTTGCACTTTTTCTCCTACAGAGAAGGAGGATATTGCTTAGTGGAAGGAGAAGCTCTGCACTCAGGACAGAACTCAGGTTCCTTTTACTGCCCCAGTAATGAAAGCTGGGATGACCTATCCAGGTTAGGCTGCTGACGCTCTGCTTGCATCTAGCCCACACAGCTAGACTGTAAACTTCTGCCTGGTATGTTTCCTCTTCCTTGAGGATGACTAAGCTGATGAACGAGATATTGCTGCTTGTCCAAAAAAGGAAACAAACATTCCTAATGAGGCAAGTTCTTCAGGCTTTCTTGCTTGCCTCTGGCCTTTCTGACCTGGGCTTTAAGAGCAGATGTTAGATATAACGTAGTGTCTCTGAAGAGGCAGATATGAAGGAAAATGTCCAAAAGGCAAATGTGACCTTGAAACAAAGCAGGAACTAGGCTAACAAACTGCTAAGTCAAGTTAATTTTGAAATTGGATATAAAATCTGTTACTTCTCAGAAGAGTTCAGAAGTAGAAAATTTAAAAAATCTGCCTGTCACTATTGTAACAAAACCAAATAGACCTGCAGAAAACAGATTTCTACTGATATCTCTGACTGACAGGTCTTTTCCTAGACACAGTCAAATCAGGCTGAAATAGCGTAGTACAATTTTAACAGCATACTTAAAAGGGGTATGTTTCTCAATTTAGTGCATTCAAGCTCCTCTTTTATACTTTGTACAGAAAAGGTTCTTCCTCTCTTCTATGGCAGCACATAAGCATTCCCACCATTTTGACCAGATCCATGCACTGTACAATACCTATGTTAGACTACTGATATTATATAGTAATGGCAGCCTATGAAAAAAAGTATAAAAACTGTCCATACTGTGTCTGCTTGGGATGAAACCAGAAATGTGGACATGACCATCCAATTTGTGTAAGGTCTGTAGTGGCAGGGGATCCTGAAGGAGAGTAGTCTATAATAAGCTACTTTTTTATTTAAAAAAATGAAGATTTTTTCCATCTTTACTTGGGTTTGTGCTGAGCCATTAACAGGCATTGATTAATACAGACAAGCTGCAGACAAGGATACAGTATTAAAGATGATGTTTCCTTAGCAACAATGAATATCCAAGAATATATTCATGTGACTACTCCTGATCTTCATAAAACTAGGGCACCAGTAAAAATGCACAAGAGTACTGCAGTGAAATAACAGCATCTCAGATACCCATTAAGAGTTAATTTCAAGTGTGTGATTGTTTCCATGAGTAAATAGACAAAAAAAAATATTTTCATTGTATGTTTACAGATATTTTTTACATACAGTTGTGGATATTTTCTTATTTCCTTTCATTTATCCATATTTCCCCAGAAAGTATGACAGGAAAAACTGTGAACCATTTCTGTCACACTATTTAAGTTGTTAAAGCAGAAAGAGCTCTAATCAGCAAATATCTCTCATCAAAGTTTAAACAGATCAAGTCAGAGCACACTTACTTCCCGTAGACAAAACAAAGCAGTACTCATGATGGAGCATCACTACTGGGTCTTCCATACAGTTACTGTCATAGCATCAATAGTGTCAAATACAGCTTTCTATATTCCTTATATATATAGCTTTCCATATTTCCTTAAATTATATAAACATCCAACTTTAAAGTAAGAGTCTGAACTGGAGACAGGGAAGGTGGACTAAAACTGTACATTGATTACTCCCAGCTACAGCTTACGTCATTACTGTTCCATATCCCCCCCCCCCCCCCCCCCCCCCCCCCCAAATCTGAATGGTTTTATATTAACAAGCAACATTTTTAAGCAATCTAGAGGACCTTAAAAATTACTTTGGGCTCCTATCTGTTCTGAAACTCAGCAGAAGGCAGGGGGAAGAGCAGATGAACTTCAAAGAAAAGGAAAAAGAGTGAGCACAGTTAATGCTGGTGCAAAGTTCCCAGCTCATCAAACAAAACTGAGGAAAAAGATTCTGCAAACTGTATACCACTTTATGCAGATGCCCATTTTTGTATTGCATAGTCATTTCCTCCACTGCCAAGGAAGGGACTGACTTAAGCTTTCCAGTGAAAGAGTTACCATCTCTAGCAAAGAAATTAGAACAAAAGATATTCCCCTTCTTTTCAAATATGAATGATTTTGGAAGTCCCAATAGGAGACCTCATGTTTTGACTGAGAGGGGTGCTAGGTTTTTTTCCAAATTCTATGTGATCTTAACACTTTCATCACCAGGTTTTCACTCTGAGGAAAGTTTCTTTTCTAACATGACCCTTGAACGAGAAGGCAGCAAAATTACTTGCATTTGCCTAGCAAAACTCTTCTCACAGAAAAGTCAGGAATAACATATACTCCAAAATGACTTGGAGATAAATTTGCTATGACAAAGTCCTATTATCTTTTACTAGCTATTAATATAAAAGAAGCAATTCTGATTATAACAACTGGTTGTACAATAATGTGACATACTAAAGCCTGGAGATAATAAAGGAATGGAATCCCACCTAAAAAAATATCCAACTTCTTTCTTTCCTCATTAGACAATGCAAGGACTTAAGAATCGTTCTTTAAACCATTATTAGATACAAAGTGTCAAACAGAACCTCCCTAGTACCAGCAACAAAAAAGCAAAAGGAGGGGGGAAGAGGAAAAAAATATAGAAGAGCAAGACCTATGGAGAGAAGAGGTACTTCAATAGCTGCCCATAACATAAGGAGGAGGCAGCGCAGCCGTTCACCTCCTTTTGGCAACTACATTTGATGACCCAAAAGGGATCCCTTAACAAATCAGGAAGCACTCTTAAATAATATGGTTAGTATCTGTCAGTCACAAAGTTAGAAACCACTTCTTCACTCCTGAATACAACTGGTGAAAAGTATGCAAACCTAAAAAATTATCATAGATCAAAAAACTGAGGTGGCCTAAAATTAAAGTGAAAATACCGATTTCCCATTCTAACCATTTTACAAGCTAACTTAATTAGCAGAAGATTATCATGCTGTAGCCACTTAATTATGTGGACACTGAGACAAGCATGGTTGTAAAATCAGAAGATTTACTTTAGAATAAAGTTTGCAATGAAATACAGGCTAAAAAGGGAAAGTGAATGACAAAAATCCCTATCACAGTTACAATCACTCATTTTTTATGCACGCTCATTGCACTGTTTGCCAAATTAGAAATACACAGGACAAATAATTTAAAGGTCAAAGAATCATTTACTTCAAATCTTTTAGACAGGAAAATTTCAAAAATTTCTTTCCAGAAAAAGGTTATTTTGGATGCTTCTGACCTCAAGTTAACAAAAAAAAACTTGCTTGAGGTACAATCTTTCACTATCATGACAAAAACCTTCAAACAACCCTTTATCCAGTCATTACTGTTTGATGCTTCTCCACAAGAGATACACAGTTTTTAACAAGATTAATCTTCTATTATTGTAGAAATTTACACTATATCTTCTAGTATTACATTAGAAAAAAAAAAATCACAGATTGTACAATTTTCTTTCATATTTCTGAACAAGTATATTAAACATCAATTCAGTCTTCTCTCCTATGGGATATGAAAAACCTAACTGACAATGTGAGAACTTAACATCTGAATATTCAGGAGTGGAGTCACAGAATAATTAGTGACAACTTTTGAAAGGTTCTTATTTTATACAGAAAGGTCACCCTGATAAAATTAGCAGTTGGCTTAAAATAAGGAATGGTGGGAAGAAAGCAGTGGCAGAGCTGTTAGTGAAATAGGCTGAGATAAGCACAATGCTCTGTGCTTCAATGGACTGTACTTCATTACCAACCAAAGAAGGTTTAGAGCAGAACAGAACACTAAGTCAATCTTTATCTTGCCAACTCAGAGGTGTTCTCCTACAGAAAAGAAAAGCTAAGGACATCTGTAACACTTGTCTCAAATTTACCATCCCAGCATCTAACTTCAGGCCCAGAATGGTGAAATGAGCCAAGACACCACTTACAAGTTGGAACAACATCTGAACCATTGTTTAGAAAAACTATAAAAAAACGTGATGGAGGCCACAGAGGTATTTACATGAAATACTGTCTGCTAAAACAAACAGCTCCCCACACATACCAGAACCATAAACATAACAGAAAAGCAGCATGGAAAAATGTAAGAATACTACAAGGACTCCAAGGTCAATGTGTATTTGGTAGGCAATGAAAACTGTTGCACACGAGGGCTCATGAAGTTAGTTACTAAAAGCCACTAAAAAGAAGCTGATGGATAGAGAATATACATGAGCAGCACTTTCAAGAAAATACAACTCTTCTGCTCTAAAATTGTGTTTATCTCAAGAATACTGATCCAGCTTACCTCATTGGGAACAGTCATGTAATGTATATTCATTATCATAAGCATATGCTGTAACTAGCAAAATATAAATTCACAATTATTTTAAAATTCATTTATTACTGAAAAATATTCCAAAGGCTATTCATTTTTATGGCATTAATTTCTGTGGTAGAAGCAGCAGCAATTCATAAAGCAGTAAGTGAAAGACGAACTGGTAACTAAAAATGCAAATATCATCTGAAGTGCAACATCGATCTAAAAAAACACCAAACCAAACATTTACCAGTTCTTCAAATTTTCCTGTTATTTCCCGGAGTACTCTGGATGACTGCTTAGCTAAATGTCACACTCACCGCTATAAATCTTGAGGCAATTTCCAAATGCTGTCAGATGCCTTGTCTTGATCTAAGATAAAGCATCAATCACCTTGCTTGCTCTTGTAGAGGGATTATAAACAGGGAATGAGGATTAACGCAGTTCTAAAAGTCAGGAGAAGGTTTATAAAGTTGTCAGCTAACCAAAACATAAAATTAATCCACTCATTCTGTGTGCATACTATCTTGATATAATGAAGGCACTTCACCACCACTCACCTTAAATATCTAAAACATGTAAGTATTTTTAAGTGACTTCTACTGTTAAGTAGGTTTTGGGGTTTTTTCCCAATTGTATGTATGTGTAATGTTTTCAGGCACCTGTAACTCAGCAAATTGAAGGGTTACTGTTATTTTTAACATTATATCCAACTAGATTTAGTCACAAGAAATGGACCACGTAAGCAGAAAGAAGTAAAGCAGTAAAACAATTCTTTTACACCTACTCTTCTAGAACATTGTTATAAAACTATGCCATATCTACAAATTTCATTCTGCAATTCTGGTAGAAAAAAATACAATATATTATCAGAAGTGAAAAGTGTGAGCACTTTCAGGTAAGAACAGAGTGATTTTACTACAATCATGAGCACTTTATAAACATGATTTTCAGCTTGGACACTTTTGCTTTATTTTTAGGCCTGGTTCTTTGCCTCAGTTTTGTTTCTGTTCTGCTCAGCTGAATTTTTCACCTGAATCAAGCACTTTTTTTACAGATAATTTTATGTTAAATATTTAATCAATATAGCTTGTATGAAGGCAAGGGAAGCTTGAATTACAGTACATCCTATAGTCAACACAATGTAAAAGGAAAATGAAAAGTTTCCCTGCAAGTTGTCTGTCACAGATCTGGCTAAACCATCAGTGGAAGTACCACTTGTGGTACCTATAAAGCCAAACACTGCTCAAAATGACATTATTTCCTCCAAAGTTACATCACTAACTCTTTGGACCCATTTCTCTTGACTCTTCAATTCAGTGCTCCCAGGAACATCCACTGAAGTCACAGCAATCCTTGAAGAAAGTTCAAATCTGAACAGAATGCTGGGGTCTGCTCAGGTGTCCAGTGCCAGCCAAAAATCCTACCCACCATCCACTGATTAGACACAGGTTGTTCTAGAAGGATGCATAGGTGACGATTTTCTGAAGGTCCTGGTTCTAAAGACTGGATATTCATCCCAGCAGTTTGTTAGCTGAATCAAACACAGAGAAATCTCTTGGAACTAATTGAAAGTGTACATGTAAGATTCTTTTATTTCCACTTACTATCTCAAAACCTAATCATTCTGTTTATATTTAGGTGGTCTAAAGTAAAAAAAAAATCCTGTGAACAAATTGGCTTACCTCAGCTCAGAAAAAGAGGCATTTCAATTCACAGCTCAAGAGGAGTTACTACTTTCATTGTATGAATCCACTGCTTTTCAGCATAGGAACATCATTCTTATGCAAAACAACGCTAACCCACAGAAAAATGACACCAAGATACCTCCAAAAAAGTGAGTCCTCAAATACACTTCTCAAAGTGTTTTTAAGCAATAAGCACGAATATTTAAGCAATAAGGAGCTGGACATGGCTGTTAGGATGGAAGTACTTTGGTTTTGTTTTGACTAAAATGACTGGAAGTAACACATGTTTCTAAAGCAAAAGAATCAGACTGATCTGGGCATACAGATAGGGGTCTTGATCCATCACGTCTGCAGGCTTAAGCAATACAGAGTATAAAGAAAACTCCTGAAAATGCTTGGAAGATCAAGCAGTGCCATGAAATTAGAAAACTGTGAAAAAACAGGTGGAAGGATTGTCCACTCCATCTTTTGAAATAACATCTGAATACCCAGGTCTTTCATAGCAGGATAAGCATCAGGCACCATCTTACAGATCCAGGAAGCCTCTCAACAGTACTGAGGATTTCCAGTTAAAGGAAAGTCTTTTTCAACTAGGCCAAGGAAAGTTATTCTGAAGAAGAAGAATACTTCTCTAGAGATTTAATAATACAGGTATCCTCTAGCAGCTAGGCAAAAGAACAAAAACTGCTTTTCTAAGAGAAATTGTCAGGCAAAGACAACTTGCTTTAAATGCAGCATAGAGGAAGGGGAATATCTTACCCATCGCCAAAATAATAGGTATGTCAGGACGGGGCCTTCAAAGGACAGATTTTCCTCATGATCACAGGCTGATGGAGACACCTCCAAAAGTGATTTCGGTCAACTCTGACACCAGCTACTAACAAGTATCAGTTTGTCCTCTCTCTTAGTAATGCTGATATCATTTTTGCTATTTTCATGACCAAAATTTAAGCAGAAAGACAAAAACTTGAAATGGAAGTAAAGGTGGTCAACACCAAAAATATTCCAAGGATGTGATATCAGATGGTGCACACGCTGCAATTATTTGTGGTTTGTATCTTTTGCAATATAGAACTAATATTTATGTTTAGTTATAAACCCAGATTAAAAATTCAAATTGTACCTTTTACCACCAAGAGTTAAGGCAGCCTTGGCTGATTATGACTTTTTTTTGTGCAAATCAAGCACTGCATTTTCAAAGTCTATTACTATCTCAATAACTACAACAGCAATGCAAATAAGGACATTGGTTATTTCTTGTAGAAATTAAAGTCTCTTTTAGCCACTGGTGTAACCAGAGCAATGTGTCCCAATGCAAGTAATTTACATGTATCTGTAACATCCTCTAAGGTGCTTCACTGATGCGCCTGGGGAAATTCATGCTACACCAGATGGCACTCACATCAGAACCTCACTGTGCAGAAAATCTTGACTATATGTATTTTGAAAAGAACATTCAATAGCATCTACGTTAAACATTCAACTGAATTATTAAGGTAGCCGGGGAACTTTCACTTTCTGCCACATAAGTTCAAAAGAAATGATACTTAATTTTTCTTTTCAAGTTATTTTAAGTGCTCAGTAACTTGGTCTACCATGTGGAAGTACCAAAAGTAACAATTATTCAAACTCAAATAAATATATTGTGCATAAAGCAATTTCCTTGCCAATACTATAACAGCATAATTCTAAATGTAACTTAAGAAACCTAAATTTTAAATTGAGCATCTGACTGATCCTTATCAATACAGATTAGACAGCTTTGCCACTTTCATGAGTAACAAATTATTTTTCTTTTCAAGTCCTTGATGCTAGACAAAAGTGCTGTCCTAAATCACAAACATTAACTCTACAAGTGATGTAATATTTTGAAAAACTGGGTAAACTACATCTTGAAGTAAAACAACCCCTTGAGATATTACGAAGTGTAAAACTAAATTCACCTGGCTTTTTTAGTTTTATGCCAATGTCAGCTTAAACTTTAAAAAAACAAAAGCTGTATATGACATAAAACTAGAAATAACTTTTTATGATTGTTGTTGTTTTGGAAGGTTTTATAATTATTTCAGGTTTTGTTTCAACTGATGTATTTTTTAAAAAAAGCTTACAGTGCTTCTGTTAATAATCACAGTAAAATCTAAACTAATTTTCGATATGTCAGACAGAATTAGTATACTATGTTTTTTAATCTAAAACACTTAAGAGTTGATTTTTTCCCCCTTTCTAAGTAGTTAACATTTAAAAATGAAATTTATTTTATGTCATATCCGAAACTTTAGATTTTGCATTAAAAAACCCCAAACATTTCACTTCAGACAAACACTTCAAAATAATTCTTCTGTTGAAACATGCTAAGCTATGGTCTATCACTATCATAACTTCGTAAACACAATAGTAAGTGAATTTCATCATGCTGTTAAAAAGCAGCCAGCAATACAATCTACTTCCCTACCTATATGAAAAAGAGGACTAACAAAATAAAACACTGAAAACATAGGTAAGCAGAATCTTAATTGCTCTGACTGCAATTTGGAAAAGTTAAAATATTAGGGCAGACCTCACAACTTCTACAGAAAAATCCCTTAATTTTTTTAAAGATCAAACATTATTAAGCCTTTGGTTATACTTCCTGTTCTCTGATGTTGTCCTAGACCTTCATGCTGTTGTATCAGTTCTGAGAAGAAGAGCCACCTACCAAATCAGGAAAAGCATTTTCTACAGCACCAAGATGTTTCCTCATTTAAGTATTGACCTGAGCTGACCCTGCCTGTGAGTGCTGACAGAATCAGATCAGAAGGTGATGTGACTGCTGGCTATGAAAAGCACGATGCATGAAGGCACGCTCATAAGCCTGTAGCTCCTTGCTGCGTTGATCTACTTTAATCAACTTCTAGTCTGTTTCAGATATTCAATTCTGATTGGATATTTTTGGTATTTCTATTAATGTAGTTTTAATTAGAAAAAATAAAGTTTTCAATGGTATGCAGGCATATTAACCGATAGGCACACTCTAGTCCCATTTCAAAACTGAATCCAGGTAATATTTTATTCTATATTCCTAAAATATTTTAATTTTATCAAACCAAATCCAAGCAAAAGATATTTTTAAAAAGATGACACACAAAGCTCTCAGTAAAGAAGAACTTGAAATGAAGATCTGACAATAAATCCCTCAAAGATCTTCCAGCCTGGTATAACACATGTTTCAGAACAGCTCTAGAACTACCCAGAAAACAGTTTTCCTCAAGGAAAAATCAGATCATTCTCTCTCCTCTCTCCCGCTGATGTGTTTAAGATTTGAACACGAATCTTCCCTCCAGACTTTTACACATTTGACAATTAAAGTTCACTTAACATGAAAAGCTGGACAGAGCTTAACTGGGACTTTCTCCTTGTGAACCATGGCATAAAATGAAATGGTCAATGGAGTAATTACCTCACTCCTTGTCCTAGCAATTACTTCTGCTGTAAGAAATGCCATTTTGGCTGATAGACAGTCAAAAGCTACTTGAGCTAGAGGTTCATAAGAGTACTGATTAGTTTAATTATGACATAATTTAGGTCCTATTAAGTCACAAGCTCTTTAATGGAGGGAAATAAACTGATTATGCCCTTAAAGATCATCTGGAGATTACAAAGAGTAGATGGATTTATCTTTAGTATAAACAAAACAAACATGGCACCATGTAAGTCTAAGAATAAGCTAAGAAGACAACTTGATTTTGAAGTTAAAATCCAAAGTTTTGGAAAAAAACCCAATCAGTCCTTCAACATATTGTATTCAGAAAAGGAGAACGCCTTATTCAGAAAGTACATTAGCTTGGTGAGTTAATCTATTCAAGAGATTTGGGTTGCTGTAATAATTTATCTGAACATTATACATTATATCATTTCAGTGTTACATTGCTTTCAATCTTTAAAGCAAGAACACTGTTGCCTCATCAGGTGTGAATGGAGAACGAACCTCAGTTGTCATGCTCCAGCACGTACTCCAAAGCCTGCTCTTCTTTGAAGAAAACAAACTATTAAAGCTATTAGGTTTCACAGCAAACATTCCATTACATACTAAAAAAACACAAAATCTATTCTCAATGTCTAATTTTCTTCAAGAAAAAATAATATAAAATTCCTTAACTATATAGTTACGTGAAATTATTTTTATTTGAATTTGCACATAGGAAGATGTTCATAAATTGATGTTTGTAGCCAAAATCCTGAAGTTTTGGAATTGAACCTCTAATTCTGGAAGCCCCTACTGTTGAGCTTGGGGCTCCAGTTTTGATTTTTGGTTGGAAAGTCACTTGACCTGTCACCGGGCACCACTGAAACGAGCCTGGCTCCATCTTCTTTACACTTGCTCATCAGGTATTTATATACATTGATTAGACCTTCTCTGAGCCTTCTCTTCTCTAGGCTAAATGGTCCCCACTCTGCCAGCCTTTCCTCAAGAGAGATGGTCCAGTTCCTTAGTCAACTTCACAGCCCTTCACTGGATTCTCTCTAGTAGCACCATATCTCTCTTGGACGAGGGACCTCAGATACGGTACTCCAGGCATGGCTTCACCAGTGCTGAGTAGAGGGAAAGGATTCCTACCAAAGACTTTCTTTGGGACTTAAGGACAAAGACTGGTTTCCCAGGACCATCCCTAATAATCCAGAACGTATGCACCTTGTAAATTTCATAAGTACAACACAAGCAACATTTTGAGGTGTTTCTATGCATGACCCATTTCTCATTTGAGGTGAAACCGTAAGATTGATTTTACTCCTGTTTTCCTCCGATAAAGTTATTAGAAGATCCAAAAGGGGATGACTGGCCTTCTTCAAAAGCTGTGAGTCTTGAAATAATTTGGGAGATTACATTTCACAAACAAATAAACAACAGAGTTCTCTTCTAGAAAGGAAGATCGGGACTGCATAGAATTCAAGGGCATGCAATGAATTCCTCACCAGAACAAGCTTGTTTTCCCTCTATCACATTAGTTACACAAAAAGACAGAAGAGGTTGCACATGTAATGGATAACTAAGAGATATCTCCACATGTGGCAACTGTGGTATTCATTCAGTTACATTCCCTGGAATCCAAAATACACATCTAAACATGAAATTCCTGGTGAAAATTCACGGACCTGCTGCCAAACCAATTGATAGAATTCCATCTGAGAGACTTTTGTAGCTGTACATAGTATCTACTGCTTAACATTTGTGCTCGACTGTCATCTGGAGTTAGGTCAGAGACATACACCATTTATTCCAGACAAGAACAAGACAATAAATCTGACACCAGGTACCTTAAATTTAAATTACTTCAATTATCTGTTGAGGGTTTTGACAACTAGCATGGATATTGGGGTGTCAGTCTACTAGAGAAGCAGAAAAGATGGAAACAAAACTATATCCCTCCTTCCACATTCCTGTGAAACCTTCTGTTTGGCTCTTTTTCTGATAAAAGATACTATCTTCTTTCCTAAGGTTTTCTCATGACATGGATCTAATAATGAAAAGGGAACAAAGAGGCAGTGATACAAGGAGGTGGTAGAAATACACAGCATCTTTACAGAAGTCGTCCAACAACTAAAAGTTGTAACAATGCATATTTAACAAAAAGAGAGGATGAGGAAAAGACCAGAATCATCATCCCAAACTAGGATGTGATTAATCACTGCACTGCTAGAATTTCTGATGGCAAACCACAGTTGACAGCCACACATAAGAATGCCTGGACCTGCCTCCTGAGAGCAGTACCTAGTAGCAGTCTTACCAGCTGACAAAGTCCAACAATTTCTTGGATGTTGATGGTTAAGACTAATGTTGAGGGTGCAGCAACAGGCCGAAAAATCTCCTTCAAACCAAGCTGGTGGACAGCACTAACACCAGGGAACAGACATGGTTTTAAAGATTTTGATTTTCACTAGAACCTCAGAATTGTTGGCACTAGAAAGAAATGGCTTGTTTTGTCTTTAAATACAGGAGCAATATCACAGAATCTCCAGCAGGACTACCTCTTGTAGATTGAGCCAAATTCTGAAATGTGAAAGATGACAGTTTTAAATAAAGACTGCAGTTCAAAGTGGCCAGAGTTTTGGTTGCTTCGTTTTGTTCCTTGGGAAACAAAGTCCAAGATGATGCCTAGAGAGTTCACATCAATAAATAAGAAAAAGTGTCTAAATCAGAGCTTTTGTTAAGACAAGTGAACTATTTTGCTGGAAACAAACAAACCCTATTTCTGCCAGAATACAGAGAAATTCTTTCTGTCTATCTTGCATATATCTCTGCCTTCTATACGCATGCAATTTACCTCTCTACAGTCCTGGACACAGAGGGGCACAAAGGGGGAAAGAACCAGATTTTTTAACCAAACTAAAGATAGTACCAATTTCTTTGTCCTCTGTCTCTGTGGCAAGGGATCTGTTAGTTTCTGGTGCTAGAACTCCTAACAGTAAAGTTTGAATATTTTCTGCATGATTTCTGAAGTTTTATCTGCCCTAAAAACAGAACTCTGCGAGTCCCAGGGTAGACAATGCATGATTCCTTCCGCCCGACTTAATCTAAGACAAGGAAAAATACACAGATTTCTAGACAAGTAGGGAAATTAACTTATTAAACACAGCCTATGGTTGCTCTACAGCAGAGCTAGAGATTGTATTATCAGCAGAAATTCAAGCATTTTTTTCTAGCATAAGATGAGCCAGCTACTATGTTTAGGAACAAAACCTAAATGTATCATAGATATCTTAATCAAGTAGTTACAGTTTACTGGTGAGAAAGTTCTTGGATGAGCATACAACAGCGCTATTATTTGCCGCTAACTCATATGATGGATATTTAAAAAGTAGGATGGGGTAACAACTCTTTCCTGATTTGTCTCCCTTTGACAGAAAAACATAGTTCCTCTTCTTCTTTGACCTGCATGGCTGTGCAGTTTTTTTGCACCAGCATAGAGATAACGGTACACAAGGGCAGGCTTACGAATGGGTGCTAACATTTGAACTGAAGAACAAATGTCAAGGAAAGCAAAACATCATTTTTGCCAAGTCTACTAAAGATCTCAAATGATGCACTGGTTCGATCTTAGGTTTGCTTTTGCTTTTCAATAGCATCATCAATGTCACATGAAGAGTTAATTCCCAGAAAAATTCCAGTATTCTTAAGCTCACAAAAAAGGATGGGTCACAGGCCTAGTATGGGGGTAGGGGGGAAGAGAAAACATGCATCAAAAGGAAAAAAAATATTCTAAAAGTCTCCTTGGAGCATGTCAGCATAGAGAATAGTCCAGGTAACATCAAAGGCTTTTGCCAGGAGACATTCATTTTAAAAGATAGATGTGTTCAGGGTTTCCAATTTTCTCACCTTCCATCAGAGAAACTAAAGTACATGAACATGCTTTAGCTAGCCCAGGCAGATAAGGGGCCTCAACACCAGCATCAGTTTCCAGTATGACAAGTTAATACTCCGAAGGGGCATTTTCTGAATTCTTTATAGAGATCAAGATTAAATATGATCACCCTAAGGTCTCAGACAAGGGAAGGGCAGCCTACATTAAATAAGCCATGCTCCTCTAAACCACTAAAATTATGAAGAGAGAACAAAGGAAAGCTCTAACCTGAACATACCAAGACACTGCTGCTTCCTCCTCTACGATAAAGCAAACCAATCTACACTGCACAAGCTAGTTTGGTGGGTTATAAAATCCTGTAGAACACACAGTTTAAATCAGTAACTTTGAAGGAATAATTCATGTGTATATTCAAAATTAGTATTTCCTACACATACACAGCCTAAGCCAGACAGGGGATCTTCTGCAAACACAGTGTACATCCAAGTTACGCTGCTGGCAATGGACAGCACCATTAAAGCAAGCCACGTGAGATTTCATGCACAAGATTTTCCTCCTTATTTACTCCTAAAAATGCAAGAAAAAAGCCTCAGTCATCAGCACTTCCAAAAGATGCCAATTTCCAAAGCACTTCTGCATCTAAGTGATGTGTTCCACAGGTGTCTGCACGCACCCAGGACCTCAATAAAAATGCGCAGATGCATAAGAAATGTGAGGCAAATAAGACTGAAAACATGATACTTTCTATCTTCCAGAATAGTGGGTTGGTTTCTGGAAATTAATTCTCGTAAGAGATAAACCCCAAAATATAAGAATCAAAAGCTCACCAGAAAGCAAGAGAAGCCCTTTTAGTGACAGAATGGAGCTGGATGACTGTGATTGTTCAATTAAAAAGCCAGACTAATAAAAGAGGCCACAAGTGATCCTAATTACCCTCTTCTATTCCAAAAGACTGTTTGATACAACTGAGGGACAACATACAGAAAGAGAGCTCTCCTATTTCCAATACACAATTAACTGAGCCGGGGAGGGGGTAGGGGGGGTGGAGGGGTGGATACTGTGATTAAAATTGAGATTAGACATTTACACTGGCAATAAATTACATTAAAATATCTAATCATAACAACAATCTTACAGCAGATTTATAGGTTTCTGTTTAATAAAAGGAGGTAAAACTTCACAGCAGAAGACAAACTGTTAGTGCTAGAAATTTTCCAAAGGAAAATATCCTCTAGCTGTCCATTAATCTAATACTGTTTCTACTATTAAGGAAGCGGTCTCTGGAATTGCAATTCCTCTCTTTCTGACTGATACATAAAATTAGAATGTCATCAAATCATGCAAATAATATAAAAATTCTCAAAATGAAGGGTACTAATAATATCACCATGTAGCATGCAATATATACTGCTTAATCTTTGTAGCTATGGAGCTGTGCTCATGGAAGTTTGGTTCTTTAAATACCTAAGATTTTCAGACACTAGGCTTGCTTTCACAAATGAGGTCCCATATTTGTAGAGACACTCAATCCTCCCATTGCTTTCTCTAACACATCACAAACGCCTCAGCATTTGGAAGGTACTTGCTGAGCCTATTAAAACACAATTTTTTGCAATACAACTGTTAAATTTGCTATTTTCTGAGAGAAAATTCAGTAACACTAATTACTGTATTATATAATGCAATTTTTGCACCTCATTTCTGGTATTTTAAAAATCCATTTTTTTAAATTCAACCTTTGTACTATGACTACTTTAAATACAGAGAGCTAACATGTCTAGGTACCAAATTCGGCCAGGAAAAGTACAGGATGATGGCATTTAATGGTACCATGTTGCTTTTAGAAAAAGCAGCAAGTGAAACACTGATCACTGCAAGTCTCATCTTACTATTAGAAATAGCCATGCTGCTTTTAAGTCGAGTATTCTTCTTTAGGCATACTAACATTTCTGTATAGCTTTTGTATTTAAGAAGCATGCAAAATTCAACTACATAAAACTGTAATGCTTTAACATAATTATATCCTCACAGCATCCGTGCAATTCAAAGCAGGAGAAACTCCAGTATGCCGGGTCATGGTACCACAAAAATCAAAGTACATCCCCACAAAAATTAGATAGTATCTCTCCGGTTTGTTGACTTAAGACAGATTGTTTTGGTTTAGTGCCATTCTGAATAATGAGTTCTGTCCCATTTTGGCCAAATGTTGCACACTGTAGCAAAACCGAGAGTGAGCAAAACACTGTTACCACAGGAAAACCTAAACAACTTCCCCAGTTGTAGCTCAAACCACATAATTCTTACACTATAAGGAGTCCTACTGAAATAGTGTCATTCAGAAGCATGCATGAATACATGGTATTAAATGTGTACTATTATACTACAGCAACCTTGGACCTTAGATCAGAACAAGCAATGAGCCACTGCTTCCTCCGTGCAATGTGAACTTGTGGATCTGGATTTCCCGCAACACCTGACATCTGAGAGGGCTAGCAGTTCTGAAGAAACACTTTTTCATGGATTAGAATGAGAATGTTAAAGCATGAAATGATGCGAATAACAGGGATTCAAACTTCTGATTCAACTCCCCTAGTACAACGTCTATAATGGTACATTGCCTACTTTCTCTTCACATTTTTAGCACCAAGGAAAAATACACTATAGACATGACACCTTTCTACGGGACATTCACGGTCATACTTCAAAACTACTTACATTTCTGCAAGAAGATTTAAACAATGAGAAAAAAAAAAAGTGGCCATTATGACCAAGCTTTCTCATGTGTCTAAAAGCTTAAATGAAAGACAAAACATCTATTCTGCTCTCTGCAGGTAATACCTGTTACTCACATGAGTAACACACACTAAAGACATGCCTTGGAGAACTAAGCATCATAGAAAACAAATTTTGTGCTGTAAATTACCTTAAAAATTGTCTACTGCTACCTCTTACCCTAACAGGAAGGGAAAGGAAATCAGAATTTAAAAATCCATCCGCAATGACACCTACTGGAAGGGAAAGGATTGATGACTCAGGCTCACATCTGCCCTTCATTCTCCTCAAATTCTCTCATTGATCTCACAGCACCACTAGGCTCATAAAAGCATCCTTTGAGTGACAATACATTTAAGAAATAACACCGGCACATTTCTTCTGCGACATCAGTTTGTAATTTTTTTTTTCAATGCACTGCAGCACCGGGTAACATTTTCTGCCAACTGAACTACTGAGCTACAGGGGATACCACAATTTTCCAAGAAAGGCTGATCTTTCAAGATTGCCCTAAAAGTTGCATGAGTTTACAGGCAAACCACTAATTCCCCACGTAATCGTTGCCTTTTAAATGTGAGCCAAAGGTCTACCTGCCGCAGATTAACCCTCCTCCGCAGCCCAAGTACTTCAGGGCACACACGGGATTACCCCCTCACCTCCCGCCGGCCCGCTGACGTTCGGGGGCGGCCGGGGACCGAGCGGCGACCCTGGGGCTGCCGCGCCGGCCGCACAGGCGCCCCGGCAAGTTTCGGCACGGGGGACCGGCGGAGGGGACCGGCGGAGGGGACCGGCACAGCCACGGCCCGCTATACCCGACGGCCAACAGCTATTTCCAGGCTGTTTCTACCCACGGCGAAGCCTGGACGGGGAGGGCGGCGGGGGCGAGGAAGCGCTGACTGTCCTTCACGTATTTCGATCCGCTCCCCCGAGCCCCGGGGCGCCGGACCGGAGGCGGGAGGGATCGCCGGAGAGACCGGGACGGCTCCCAGGGCGGCCGGTGGGTACTCGCGCCCCGCGCCAGGGCGCCGGGAGGAGCGGGCGGGGGGCAAGCCGGGCGGGGGGCGAGCCAGGCGCCGGGGGCCCGCGGCGGGATGCGGCCAGGCGGCCCGCGGCCGTACCTGATGATGTCGTCCTGGTGCCCCAGGTAGAATTTCTGCCGGTGCTCCCGGGGGCTGTAGACCACGCCGACCCCCGCCACGAAGTAGACGATCTCCTTGGCCGCCGTGTAGTAGAGGTTGTTGCGGCACTGGTGGCCCCGGTAACCGTAGACCCACTCCAGCCGCAGGTGGCAGCTCGGCGCGCTCCGGTCAGCCATGTCCCCCCGCCCCCGCCAGCCGGGTACGGCTCTCTCCCGCCGGAGACCCCGCGGGAAGGAGGCGGCGGGTCGGCCGCCCCCTCCGCTCGGCTCGCTGTCCGCCGCGCTAATCCCTGGCCGCCGACATGAATGCTCGCCGCCGCCGCTCGTCCGCCGCCGCCTCACAGAGGGCGCCGCCGACCGCGCCCGCCCCGCCGCCTCGCGCCGCCAGACATGGCTGCACTGAGACACCGCCCGGGACGCGGAGCGAGGGCGCGGTGCCGCGCCGGCCCCCCCCACCGCGCCCCGGCCTGCGCCTGCGCCTGCGCCGAGGGCAGCGCCGTCAGGCGGCCGGGCGGGCTGCGCCAGCGGCGGCGGGAAGGGCGCGCGCCGCCACGGCCGCTGGGCGACGCGAGGCGCGGGCCGAGGCGCGGCGGTGAGGAGATGGCGGCGCGGGCAGGGGCGGGGGGGAACGGGCTGCGCCTTCGTGCGTTCGGGGGGGCTTTTTATTTACAATTTTTCCTTTGTTTTTTTCTCTTTAAGCTAGCCTGTGTCTTCTCCCCTTTCCCCAAGTTTGGCTTTCTGTTTTTGCTGCCCCCCCCCCGGGAATTCACCGGCCCCTTGTCTTTCCGTCCGGCGCCTGCCGGGCCGATCGGTCCCTCAGCCCTGTGTGGAAGCCGCCCCGTAGCCCGCGGCCGCTGCCGGCCTCCAGGGCCCGTTCATCCGAGAAGAAAATGCCAACCGAAATCTGTAATGACTAATATTTAACCCTTTAAGCCCACCGCCTGCCTCATGGACTACACAAAAGTTACTTCCCCATCCATGCCTTGATTTCCTCGTGACACGACTTCTCATCCATAGATCTCAAGGCGTTTTACATGCGAAAGTCACCGTTGTCCAGTCTCACAGGTGGGGAGGGGACCGGGAGGTGACCTCTCTGTGCTGCGTGAGGCAGCAGCGCCGGGGAGCCCGCCGCCGCGGCCAGAATTTGATCAGAACGTGCGGCTTCCCGGCTTTGTCGCACCACCAAGTACCTAGCTGGCTAAATAAATGTACATTATGTGATCGTGTAAACAGTTTTGCACGAAAAACTTGAATAATTATTCTAAAAGGTCCTGGATAACTAGCCTGTTTTGAGAATTGAAAATAAACCCAATTCTTTTCCTATTACTTCCAGCACAGATTTGGCTTTCAAAGTGTATGTATTTTGTCAGGATTTATCTGTTAATCTCCATTTCTTTAACTTCTGTTTCTCTTCTATTATTTCATTAGTCATATTGACATTTCTTCCACAAAACTTTTACTTCTAACTAGTTATTTCATGTTAAGCCATTTTTTCCATGCTACTCTATTTTCATTTTAGTGGGAGGTTTCCTCTTAAATCTGTATTGAGTAAACTTAATATTATATTATTCCTTCCATTGTTTTAGAAAAAGAGTTCTTTTGTGGAAACACGCATTTAGGCATTCTAGTCAGTTAGCTATATATTAACATATTTCCACAGTCTAGAAGACTGAAAGACAGTATTTTTCTCAGGCTCTGACAATAAGGATTTTCATAACAGCAGGATCAGATGCAGCTTTCAGTCCCACACATTTATTGAAAACAACACAAGGCACAAAACAGAAGTCTGCAGAGAGCTTCCCCATGCAGCCTGAAACTTGACTCAAATATAAAGGCAAGGAAACCTCCCCTTCCGTGAAAAATTTAAATTTTTTTGAGAGAAGGAAAGAAAAAGGCTTTTATCCCTAATCAGGACAAAAAGTCAAATATGTTCACTAACAGATAAAGCAAATGTTACTTCCTCAGAAATCATAAGCAGTCTTTTGCCATTCTGTTTGCTTCTTAAACAGCCAGATCACCTTGGAACCTGTGTAGCTGCAGTTTCTCAGGAGTCCCCAAGATGGGAGACTAGCCAGGGAAACAGACTGGAAAATTCCCAACCAGCTCGTCTTAGAAGTACAAAATGTATTACTCTTTCTATGCTGGTGTTAACTCTGTACAGCTGTTGCTACCCCAGCTCTTTTGATAGGAAAGGTGGTTACAGAAAAGGTCTATAACAATGATGCTTAGTTCTATTCTGGAAATAATATGGGAAAGAAATGAACACTGGCGTGCTTTTGAAAAACAAAACCCCAAAAAATTTGCATTTCTGTGTTGCTTCCCATTGAATTCCACAGAACGTTTTGAATGTCAATATACATTTAATCAAACTGCTAGTAAGATTTTGTGCAGCTCCATAAAGTTACAAATATATTGAGGCTAAAAATAAGATTACAGCTGCAAGACTGTTCCCTTCATAAGATGAAGCTTATGAGAAAGTAGATTTGAAAATACTGAATGTACATGATGACTGGAAAAACTTGTTTCAAGCTTTTAAATGTTAATTGGATTGATTATCAACAGACATAGGCATTTGATACTTATTTTACTTATTTGACTTCTGCTGTTGTAAAAGCTCATTTGAAAGTGGGAATATTTTTGTGTAAAAATTTTCTCTTTACACATTTGCAAATTTATTGCATATTTAAACATGAATGTACAAAAATACATAATTATGGTGTCTGTACTTTCTTCTCTATATATAAATACATACTTCTGTTAGATTATTACTTAAAGTGAAATTCTGGACCTCTGGACAGCAATCAGAAAGAAACTTTATTATGTAATGACATTGGCTCTAACTGCAGTTGGTGATCATGTTTCCCATAATGAACAGCAGAACCCATAATGGTAGTCAGAAAAACTACATATATGCAATGCAAGGAGGATGGGAAGAGCTGCATGTCACACCCCACACAGCCAATATTTCCTTTTGATTGTCCTGGAATTGACTACCACCTCTAAGATGGGGAGATGGCTGAGAGGAGATTCCAAGGGGAAAACTACCCGTGGCCGTAGTTTGCTAACCTTATGCTAACCCCTAACACATACAGGGTGCGAATGAAATTTTACACACTCAGCATTTGTTTTTGCCAGGAGTAGGAAGCAGCGTAGCATTACCATCTCTTCCTCCACCCTTACTCTGTCTAGTGTTCCCACTCAGGCCTGACACCATAATTCCTCTAGCCACTACCAACCTAGATGTCTGCAACCAGTGTCCCTGGTAGCGGGCAGCCAGGGCTTCAGGGGCCACTGGCAGCCGTGCCGTCCGCCACCAGCGCTGCCTCCTTGTGTACCTCGCACAGGTGCGCTGGGACTGACACCAGTCCCTCTCCATTCGCTCTCTGGTGGGATGTACACACCGAGCGCGGCCTCTCCCCTTCCAGCCGCTCTCCAAGCCCCCCGCGGGGCGAGGCGGGGCGGGGCGGGCGCGCGGGCGGCCCGGCACTAGCACGTGCCGGCGGCCGGCGCTGTCCGCGGTGCTGATCTCCATCGGCAGGATCCGTGAGGTCGGGCGGTATTTGCAGGGAAGGGAAAGATATGGTTTATTAACTCATGGTTGTAGTGGAAAATAAACAAGCTTTTAGCCAAATAAGACATTCTGTGTGCTGCCAGTACGGTATTTGACACGTGAAAGACGGTATTTAGCTGTTCTGCCTCAGCTACCTGTGATGGGGCTTACGTCTTTCCTATGATGTCAGATACATCACGGCAAATTGTGTTTGGTTAATACACAGTGACACAAGTACATCATTTCTCTAAAGAAAATCAACTAAGTGGCATTTTAATGTCTCACAACGCGTACTTATAAGAAGACATACTTCTTAGCATATTGTAAATATATTTACAATGCGTCTCAAGTTCTGCTAAATGGAACAAGGCTTAAATAAGTGATTTCTTAAACAAATGCTCTTGCAACAGCTAATGCCAGAGCACACGAGATGAGTGATTATTCTCTGTTAAGTCCTAAGTAATGGTACCTGGTTCAAGTAGTAATTATATAATATGAAGCAGATAAGCAACAGTGACAACATTCGTTTCAACATCCTTGGGGATAAAAGGTCTCAGTCCATTATGGGAACACAATGTCTGAAAATAATATTTTGCAAAACTAATAAAACTATTTAACAGATAAAGTAATGAGAATTACCTGCTACCATTCAATAGCACTGAGGTAAAAGCTAAGGATCAAAAAGGCCTGCTTACTACTGGATAAAAATAAGAAGTCAAGAAAAAAAAGACAGCATCAAACTCAAATACTATTTGAGTTAACTGTCTTTCAGAAAATGGAAAATTTAATGGAAGATTTTGTACCATATCATCCAACACATAAGATGCAAATTATTAAGACATTTTAAAAGACTAAGATATATTATTAAATTAACAATAGAGATATATTTTTTAAAGTAACATTACAAGTAGGAATCCTTGAAAATAATCAGTAAGACTACTGCATCATCAAGAAGCAAAGGAATTAAGGTTAAGAAAATGGCACAGAAAAACAGTGATTTCTTCAAATCTCAACACAGAAGAGTCTACAAAACAGAAGATGAGAACATGTACAGGGTATGGTCACACAAGGAGATACCTTTATAACAAGGTGTGGGAAAATGATGAGCTAAAGAGCAGCAAGCCACGAGTACATTATACTTTACCTCCAAAAATTCTGACAATTTCAGAATGTTGTAGCTGACATGCTCTGAAGAGAAAAATGCATTTGCTCTTTAAAACCATGTCCTATGGGGAAACATCATCCAATATTGTAACCATTTTAATAGCGGTTCTAAACTTGGTAACAGCAAATCCATGTGTTTTCTTTCAGTACTGATTGATAAACTAGATACAATGGTTGAAATGAAAATAAAACAATTATATGTGTATGAAATTAAGTATTACAGACATTAATGTGTCCCGCCTTCTGCAAAATAAATTACACCTTGATGATCATAGGAATTGTATTCCTGTGCTTTTGATAAACATTCATTCTGGGCACTGGAAGAAATAGGCACCCTATTAAAAAGAATAAGAACATGTAATTTTCACAGTACAGACAGCAGCTAAGGCTGCGATATATTTATTCACAGAAATTTGATTTAGAAATGTCCTCACATAATGGTTTCCTAACATAGGGCTGGTAAAGGGATGTACAAGATAAAAACACTACTGAAATTAAATTCATCCATCATTAGTATAGAAAGGAACAGCTTCTAGGCATTCTAAAGCAGAAATAAATGTGTTTAGGGCAGGAAGTGATGCAAGTACATCAGTAAAGAATACCAGCTGAAACTGCAGAGGGAACACAATTACCTCAATTACTGAAAACCATATACTGGCTTCATTAGCTGTGACATCTTTACCAGAAGATCTTGTTTTAGGGTCTCTCCTGTAATGCGAAGTTCAACAGCTCTCTCTTCTGAAACTGAGAGGATTCCTACCATTACTTTAATGGCAAAAATCTCAGTCTAAGAATTTCCATTACAGCACATTTATTTTCCAAATAAATGCAAAAGCACTTCTACATTTAGTTCCAGATTTGAAGTTACTGTAGGAAAATTATGTTTAATATTAGTCTCAGAAGTTAGGCACTAACATTTGTATTCTTTCTTAAAATGTCTATCACAAACTTCAAAAATTGGCCCTAAAATCTGTGTTAGCACATGGGAACACATCGGTGAAAAAATTCTTCTTGGTCTATAAACAATGAAAAAACTGTGTTTCAGACTGCCAACAATCTGACACCAGAATACATTTTGAAGCCACTCAGTGAAGCATTCAGTTTCTTTCAGCAATGACATTGTGTTTACACAACATGGCTCTAGTCACCACACACGCACTTGGATCTAAACAGCTTTTTTCAGCTTGCATTTTATGTACAAGTACATGTGTACTGAAGTTATTCATCTAGGTGATTTGAAGAACTTAGATCAAGCACCAACACTTGATATGACAACCTAAACAGGCTTAAATGAGGCCCATAAAGAGAGGCTGATTAAATTCCAATGCATTTTCTATCAATAGACTTATGATGAAAATCTGATTCCGAACTCTCAAAATCAATTGATTTCCACTGTTGACTAAACTAAACATAGAATGCAATTTATTTTAAACTCTGCTTATGTGACAGTTATCTATGGCTCCCTCTTATGATGTCATCAAAAACCTTTGAAGTAACACCTTGTTTGCATGCAGGGGTAATTTTTTTACCTGTTTTCAGTTTTTTCTTTACAACTAGGATAGGGTAGGATGATCAGCCCCAAATAATGTTGTTAATATTTAGGGAGGATGAATTAAAATTTCAGCTGGCTGATGCTAATTATTAGATTAAAAATTGCCAGGTCAAGATAACATCTTTTTACACAGTAGTTGGCAAGCTTTTAAAAATATAATGCACAGTACCGACTTTGCAAAAGCTCTCAAAATTGTCAAAAGGAATCATGAAGGAACTTAGCCGTATGTCACTACATAGAGTCAACATGCAATAATGCAGGTTTATCAAATATGACATCATCTACCAGTGATAATATAAATACTCAGAAGTACTGAAGGAAATAGAATATTTAAACATTTTAAAAAGTAATGGTATTAACTCTCAATACTGAGAAACTTAAAAAACAGCATAGCACTATTAATCCAGCAGTGGAATGCAAACCTTGAAAAAAGGAACAGAGTAGATTTGTAGGGCACCTACATAATTTTTTGTGGGAACAGCTATATATCAAGTGACGATGCTGGAAAGGCTTTGTAATTAATACTGTAGACTGAGTGCCAAGAGTATTCTCTCTCCACCGCTTTCATGTTTATGTGTGTGTACATATTTATGTATGAGCAAACACATTTACAGCAAACTTTTCAGATATGACAGTTAACTTAGTATTATTATCAGGGTTTCTACTTTGATATTTAGGAACCACTGCAAATAAATGTGCTAGTTTAGCTGCTCTAAACTTGAAAAGAAAGAAAAGTGTCAAGCCCAGTTTTTTAAGCTGAGCATTCAGTCGTCAGTGCAAAATTTTTTTGCAACCTGTCTTTAAATGGAAATAACATACCAGTCTGTTTCATAGACCACTGGGTTTTTTTGTAGTTGCATTGATTCCTGCTAGTGTAATGAACACCAGTCTACATTCAGCGCAGCCAACAGAGCATCCGCATCAAACAAGAAATAGTGTCTCATATGAAACACTAAAGATAAGGAAGGTAACAATCTCACTTGAAAAACATCCTGTTCATCCTGTACAGTAAAAGAGGCGTGGATCTGATCACAAATATCACATTCAGTCCAGACGTAAATAGTATAAGGGACACCTAAAGCCATATGAATGTTAATGGCTTGGGACCTGAACAGTATTGCCACCTAAGTTCTGTTATCAGCCACTGGATGATCCCTTCTCAGCTAGACCATGGTTAGGATATCATGTATGATCAGCAAAAAGCAGCAGTATTCTTATTTGTGACAGCAATAGTTGCTATTGATGCATATTGTTGTCTTGGCTGGTCATAGAATGAAACCTGCAACTGTTACTACAAATTACTTTCCCTGACGCTAAATCTAAGCCTCAGCATGAAACTCTGCTCTTAATGCGATTTCATTTGCATGACCTCTCCTAATTTTCTACAGTCAGTAAGAATGGGGTTCTACAAGCAATTATTATGTGACCTGCACTTCAGATGGCAGGGTTCTTGCTGAAAATAGCATGTAAAGAGGGAACTTCCTCCTTGTGCTCTTCTGCCACGACTATGGGCCTTCACAGAAAGCAGCACTCAGAGTGGCCTCATCTGTAGTCCTGTTTGCATTCATTCAAAGCACACAAGACAAACTTGCTCTTTGCTCTCAATTCTACCAACATCAAATGAATCTGAATCATTAGAATGAACCCTTTTTGCATGTTATCTTCCATGATGCCAGCTCTTGTTCAAAGGCAACCCAGAGATCTCTGGCTGAGGCCATCTGCAGGTAGACATGCAGTAACATCAACGTTCATTTTCAAACCCTTGTTAATTGTATTGAGCAGCAAATTACATCTTTCTTCTGTATTCTTACATCTTGAGATGAGTAACTGACAGAAGCAGAAATTTTAAGATATCAACAGAATTTTAAGGACTATTTGTAGGTTCTATTCCTGTTTTTATCAGAATAATGTGAATTCATGATGACTGAATTCATCATTCTGTCAGACAGACAGAAGAGGAATTAAACTGTCCCTTACTTCTAATTCCTGAATTTTCTATTTTTTGTTCAAATTAATTAAGGCAAGCTGCAAATTACCTAGGAGACAGTGATATCATCACAATAGTCCAGCTGTAAATAAAGCAGCACCACTGAATTTCCTGGCCTCTCACTGAAGATGAAAATAGTCTCTCACAACACACAAACTAAGGTCAGGTCACTTTTAATACAACAAACATGCATAGTTATACAAGACAAGCACGTGACCGTTCTTTCATAAACGCTGATGATTTCTATAGTTATATCACATACCTATTGATCCCCCAAGATAGCATTGACACAATGAACACAGAGGGATTCATTATGGTTGGAAGACATTAGAGTATTACACCCAAATTAACCACTTCTACTTAAAGTAACGGAAGGGACTAACCCCGAGACTACAAAACTTTCGAAAAAAGAATGCAGACAAGCCTATATTGCACTCAAGCCAAACAACTTCCACTTTTCATAATATAATGTATAAACACTACTTGTAACATTTCACACAGTGGAACCCGTCTTCCACCTAGACAATCTCTCCCAGGATGTCGCTGTTACTAAATTATGATTTTTTTTTTCCATCAGTGTTAAACAGGACATTTATAATTTGTTCTTCTCCCACAAATTAAGTACATCCGAGGTATGATCCCCCAAATTTATTTTGTCCCATCTTTCCACAGAATCGATTTTCCTCATTTTGGGAGAGTGTGTGAAAAGCAGATAGCTTTAGCAAGCTACTTAGTGTCTTAGCCCTCACCTGTGGGAAAGGACCTAAGCAGTTTCCACACACATTCAAAATTATTCTTTTCCCACACACTGTACACAGGTATGCCAGAAGTGATAATTCCTGAAGTATAACGTGGATTTTTAAGCACGACTGATTTTACTGAAACCAATCACTAACTTCCCATAAGCCACTGAATAGCGGTCTTGTGATAAATAACACTTCCAGCTTTCAGATAGGGTGTCAGATATATCTTTGAATAAATGACATCACAAAGGAAATGCTCCAGAGATTAAAACTGCTCCTTAATACTTCATAGGTACTAATGTGAGAGTCTGAAAAATACCGTGTTCTCACTTTTGTGGGGGAGGGCCAGCATGTTCAGTCTCCCAAGCTGTGACTGTGCACTCCCAACAAGAAAGGTCACCCATCTGAGGGCAACTGAGCGTTATCTCATGTACTGCAGTGTGAGAAAACTCCTCTGAGAAGCCAAACGGGCTCTCCAGGCTTCTGTCAGCCCAACACTGAATACAATTTGATGGCAGAGTCATTTTATTTACAGGCCAGTTGTGTAGCATGGCTATGTTTAGCGGACAAAAGACACTCATTTGCTGCCCAGTTGGCTGAATTCTTTTTAGATCTAGCATATACAGCTTAAATTACTATGATAACTCAGAAATCACTCATGGCTTACTTCATGCATAGAAAGGTGTACATACAAAGGACTAGCGTACAGAGTTGCAACCACTTGAAGCCCTGAGAACAAAAACCTTTGATGTAGAAAACTTTTGCAGGGTAAAATTTCCACTGACCTTTGGCTCAGACTCACCCAGTCCAACTTCAAGATAGCCAATGGCTTTAGAAAAATGGGGTATGTGGTACGCATATTCTCATATGCCACAGGATAATTAATCAGCACCACCAACCAGTCCTACAGTTAGTCCTAAACCATGATCAGGATTTGTTTATAACTTAAGTCAGCCAGGGATTTTACACATCCTTTCAAGGACTTCTGTGTTCCTGCAAGTTTTCCTATGTAGTCTTATTTGACATATTCCTTAATGTGCTATTTACCATATACTGGCTTCCAAAATCCTGTTATCAGTGTTCCAGAAAGTTGGCAGCAAGTATTAGAAATACTTGCTGGGCTGCCCATCTAGCTTCTGTGCTGTATCTGAGAATTACACAAGTGTGCAAGGGTACCTCTACACATGCCAGAAATAAGTATTCAGATCCAGGTTTATTTGAAAATAAACATCGTAGGCAAATGGATGGTGACTTGCTCAGTTGAACAGGTATGAAACGTCCCAAATTTATATGTCACCTAACTTCAGCTGCAACAGATTACATCTTTTTCTTTCCCTGCAGGTAGTCTGGTCACAGGCCCTGAATCTAATTGCTGGCTGCTCGGATTTCATGCAGTTACTCTGGAGGGGTACTGCCATAAAGGGCTCTACAAAGCACACAGAGACAGGGACTTTGTGTGTCTTATTCAGTAAGTTAGAGTATTTCAGTAAGTTAGAGAAGTGGAATGTGGCTACCCACAGAGATTATTATTTGGAGGAAGTACTAGACTCGTTAAAAGGTTCGAATCTGGGGATTTTGATAATCACGATAAATGACAGTCCCCATACTAAAAAGCTCAGAACACTCCACAAGAAGCGAAAGCCCACATTATCAGTGGAAAAGACTTCAAAGGTGACATGCATAGGATGATCCCTGTGCCAATACTAGAGACAAGCCAGGATATAAGTGTGCCAAGAAAGCACACCAGTGGCACCCTTGGGCATTTGTCCTCACCTAGTAGCAGCAGCAGGCTGTGACAGACAGAACGCATTTTTATGCTTGCTACTGAGGTAGGACTGGACTCCAGGGATGCAAATAGCATCTGCACCATGGGTTTCGCCTTACTTGAAAGGCTGGACAGGTTGAATCACATGTAATTGTATGTCTAAGTGTTCTGCTCAGACAGAAATCTGTCAATATTGGATTGAGTCATCTTTGCAATGTTGCTCCAGGATCATGACATAGTTTTTAGACAGCTGTTTCCAAGACCAAAACAGTGTCACAGTTTAGAGAATTGACATTCGCTAACATTTTATGAAGGACAAACACAGATATTCTCAGGCCTATATTCATCCTCTGAATAGTGCACGTAGAAAGGCAACACATGAGCAGGGACTTCTATGTACCATAACTGCTGACTTGGGTGCACACACATTTCTCTGTCCATCTTTGCTTTTTCCTAGCCTTATATGAACTTGTCTGTCTGGAGCACTTATCAGTGAAATGTTCAATGCACCCTGTGTAGCTTCTGGAACTCAGACAAAACTGTGATATGATCTGGAAGCAGGAGGAGACTGACTGTGTTTCTATTCTACATGCTGGTAGGTAGGCCATGAAAGTAAATGTTTTGATAAAAGCTAAGTATCCAGAACCACAGCTGCTTTACATTTGGAGCTATAATAATCAAAGGTTCTTCCTCATGTAAGTATTGCTGAAAAATTATTAGATTCATCTTTCTTTGAACTTTGAGTTAAGGTACAGTTTTTTGATTCATGATTTTAGTTCTGAGTGTTCACATGGCCATGGGTGGATGAATTAGGCTTGCCAGGAGAATTCTTTGCAGCTTCATAGCTTTGAATTAGATGCATATCATAATGTAGAAACGGAAAAAAAACCACTCCTTCTCCTATATGCAGCCAAACAGAGAGCAAAATCCCTTTCCACATTACAGCTTGAAAAGAAAGAAAAAGAATTTTCCTGTCATTCTCAAGACTGTAAAACCTAGTTGTAAAAAAGCTGAAGATTCATTTTGATCTAATTGCTGCCATAGGACAATATTACTTCAGCTTGATTACCAAATACAATAAATAAAAATTGCTCTGGGACCATCTTTCCCTTTCTTTTACTGAGAAGCCATATGACAGTATCTAAAAGGCTAACTTTGGAAGACTGTGACCTTTCTTGTTATAGGTAGAATCTTGGTGCTATAAAACTATGGCTGAAGTCCAGTAATATATGAATTACTGATTAAATATATAGCAATTCTTTTATATGAAAAGCATTCATTTTCTACCTCTCTTCCCAAGGCAGCTATTGGAAATGCTTACTGGTTTTCTTGCTTTCAGGGGCATCCTCCCATGACCAGGGACCATAGATTGGCAGCTCACATGACTCACAATTTTTTCCCCTTGATTTCTAGTCACACAGCCTCATCACATTTTTTTCTGCTGAAAAGCCACCAGCTTTCATCAGAGAGACTCCACGTTCACCCCCCATATAAAGCATACAGCTTCATGCCTCTTTCTGGGTCTCCACTGCTTTCTGCTAGAAAGGCAAGTCACCTTGATGATCCATTGTTTTCACCAGGAAACAGTTTCCTTGTCAAGCCAAACACCCTCAGGTGATCCACAGCACAGAGTAGTCGATGATATCTACGACTGATCTACTTGCTCACCTGAATGCATGGTTCCCATGTTGACAGAGTACTTGGAAACCTTAATCTGTTGTGTCTGCCCACAATCACTGCTTCCTTGTGTTTTGTTTTGATCCACTACCTCAAAATGAAAATAATTAAAAAGACTGTTATAATCAAACATTCTGAGCATCCTTTGACATTTAATTTACTTTGTAGTCTGGAAGTAGTCATTAAGATATTAAGGCTTAAAACAGGTGCTCACAAAGAAAAAATTACACGTAGCACTTTAATTATGAGGTTTTTAAGACAGAAGTGTTGCAATCAATACATTTAGGAGCTATGTCTCCTCTGTTTTCCTGTGTAGATAAATGGCATGTTTAACTGATGTGGTGGGCTGTTCACAAAAGAAAACTGCCTTCTGAAAACAGCAAGCATAAAACATTCTGGCATTATTTGTTTCCAGTAAACCAGCCAACACCAGTTTGGTGTTTTAATCTAACAACTTTGTAAGAAATGTACTGACCTGAGAATACATCTCTACAAACCAAAAGTGCCATTCACATTATGTTCTATAAAAAAGTGGCAGCCCAGATGTGCTGAACTTCCTAATGCAGTAACTCACTCAACAAGCACGTAAAGCACTTAAAAACAGATCATGTCATAAATATATGCAAAAGTGGAGGAACTTCAAGTTAGTATTTTTAATAAATCTTTAGTTTTTGACCAAAGTTCAGTCTGTCTGAACAGCACATCCTGCTCATTGTGCTAAGCCAGACCATAAAATACATGCTGAAGGATTTACCATTTGAAAGAATTTGTAAACAAAATGGGATAATATTGTACAGTTCAGTAGTTACTCAGTCACAGCAGTACAACTGCATACAGTATCACAGCAGACAGTCTGGACAGAGCAACAGGAAATACTGTTCACTCTTCTGAGCAACCTCAGGTATACTGTGTGTCTCCTTGTGCAAATCTCCTAAATATTTTGCGGGAATACAGCACACGTGGACTCCTACAATGACTTAAAAAGAGAATGGATAGAGGCTATTGTGCTGTTTCCCTTCCACCCTCCTTAACTGCGGATGGCACGGGCCCCAGTAAAGACTTCACTCAGACCACTGCTCCCCTGTTATAGTGCATCGACCCTGGCTGGATGCCAGGTGCCCACCAAAGCCGCTCTATTGCTCCCCTCCTCAGCTGCACAGGGGAGAGAAAACATAACTAAAAGCTTGTGGGTTGAGACAGTGACAGGGAGAGATTGTTCACCAATTACTGTCACAGGCAAAACAGATTCAACCTGGAAAAATTAGCCTTATTACCAATCAAATCACAGTTGTATGATGAGAAATAAAAACTAAATCTTAAAACACCTTCCCCCCACCTCTCTCTTCTTCCTGGGCTTCACTTTTAATTTTCTCTACCTCCTCCCCTCCAGGGGCACAGGGGGATGAGGAATGGGGGTTGCAGTCAGTTCATCACATGTAGTTTCTGACAGTCCTTCCTCCTCAGGGGGAGGACTCCTCACACTCTTCCCCTGCTCCAGCATGGGGTCCCTCCCATGGGAAACAGCTCTCCATGAACTTCAGTGTGGGTCCCTTCCACAGGATGCCGTTCTTCAGGAATGGAATGCTCCAGCATGAGCTCCCTGTGGGGTCACAAGTTCTGCCAGCAAACCTGCTGCAGTGTGGGCTCTGCTGCTTCACCATTAACCTGTATGGGCTGCAGGGGGACAGCCTGCCTCACCATGGTCTTCACCACGGGTTGCAGGAGAATCTTTGCTCTGGTGCCTGGAGCACCTCCTCCCTTTCTTCTGCACTGACCTTGGTGTCTGCAGAGTTGTTTCTCACATATTCTTACTCCTGTCTCTGGCTGCTGTTCTGCAGCAGGTTTCCACGCCCATCTTAAACACGTTATCCCAGAGGTGCTACCACCATTGCTGATGGGCTCAGCCTTGGTCAGTAGCGGCTACATCTTGGAGCTGGCTGGCATTGGCCCTGCCTGACACAGGGAAAGCTTCTAGCAGCTTCTCACAGAAGCCACCCCTGTAGACACCTTGCTACTAAAACGTCGCCACGCAAACCCAATACTCTGGTGTACTCTCCATAGGACAACCAAAACCCAGACGTCTATAGCTGCTACTTCAGTTCAAGCCACTTAGTCCCATATTAGAAGAAGCTGTAGTCCTGGGACTGGCACTTCTGTTTCTCCACCTTTCCACCTGGCATTGATCTTGCTAGCCTGGATATCCATTTCATGGATCTTGGACAAACTGATAGTTTAGTTGAGACAGAAGGAGTAAACCAAGAATGATCTGTTAAAATGCCAGTGACATGCTTTTAGCTATCCTGTTACTGTTCACCCATCAGATATTTTCACATCACAAATTCAATTATTTCTCCAAGCATCCCTGGAGATTTTTTTCTTCCTTTTACCTGGGCTGATGGTTGCAATCAGCATCTTACAATACATAAAAAGTAAAAGCAGTTGGATTCCAGCTTTTTCCATCTCTAAATATCTCAGTCTTATTGTTCCCCTACAAGAACTAATGAACTAAAGGAACTAATGGCGTCTGCAAGACTGAAAAGTGTTGTTTGCAGCAGTCTGTACTTTCCTCAGCCAGGACTCCCATGACTCTAAAGGACATTTTACTCGAATAAGGATTCAATGACTGTATCCTCTTGTTTAGGCATATATTCCAGTTCGAAATGGCCCTTCATAATCTTTGCACCAGTTTTACTACCTATTCAGCAGGGCAAGTCTCCTACTCATGCTTTCAGTCATTACCCCTCATCATTGGCATTTTCTTTGAGCTTGCAGTTCCCATCAGAGACACAGAAGCTACACATTAAACAAACAACAACAAAAAAACCCCAACAACAACCAACCAACCAACCAACAAGGTAAGACCCACACAGAGCAACAGGGGAAAGAGTAAGAGGCCAGTACACTGGCTTGGCAGTGTAATAAAAGTCTCAACAGACCAGGAAGAGGACCAAAAGGTGGCCAAAAGGAAGGCATGTAAAAAAAAAAAAAAAGTTTTGGATGTCCACAGAATGTTTAACCTCATTCCCGGCAACTGGGAGGCTGCAAATCATGGGACACAGGTAAAACCAGCGGAGTTTTTTGACGGCTGCCGTTCCCAGCGTCACAGACCAGCCGCTGCTCTCGGTCATCCACGCACCAGCCCGCGGGAGGCTCCTGCGGGCAGGGTTCGGCCCAGGCGCGGTGCCGCAGCCCCTGGCTGGAGTCGGGCCGCGGCTGCCCGGGCCCGGCCGCAGGGCCCCGCGGAGCCCGGTCCCACGGGCCGCCCGGCGCCTCCCGGCGCGGCGCGCAGGCCCGGCCAGGCCGAGGCGGAGCCTGCCGGTCCCGCGGCAGCAGAGGGCCGCCCGCGCCCCGCCCCGGGCCGGGAGGCGCCGGGGCCCAGCTCGAGCTGCCGCCGGCGGGATGGGGCTGGAGCTGGAGCCGCTGTTCCAGGCCTGGAGCTGCTTCAGGCGGAGGAAGTTCCGGCAGTGCTCGGATCTCTGCGCGCAGCTGCTGGAGGGGCCGCCCGGCGGACAGGTAGCGCGGGCCGGGCTGGGAGGCCGCGGGCCCGGCCGGCCGGGGCGGGAGGCGGTGGCGTCGCTCGGCGGCGGCCCGGCCCGGCCGCCCGACGGGGCGAGCACACGGGACTGCCCCGCTGCCTGTTGCTCCGACGGCGAGGGGCGGCGTGATACGCCACCAGCGGCCCGGGAGGCCCGGGCCGGGCCGCATCTTCTCACCGGGCTCCCTGCGCCCCTCCTGACCGCGGGCCGGGGGCAGCTCCTCACGGCCCGGCAGCCCCCGCCCCGCCGGGGGAGCGCGGCGGGTACCCGGTGCCGCCGGGACAGCGGCGGGGGCCGGCCTCCCCGCAGCAGGAGCGTTACCTCACCTGAGATCTGTGGAGTGAAAGGAGGAAAAGCCAGGAGCGAATAACCATCAGGGCTGTCTGCCGCTGCTGGTTGTGCGCAGGTGTTCGGTGTCACAGGGGCTGTGTGGGCTGAACCGCCAAGGCTGAGAAACGCCCGCTTTGGCTGTGCCCCTGCACGGGGCTACCCGGAACCGAAGGCGTTCCCCTGCCTCTCTGCTCGTTCTCCGGCTGCAAAGCCTGCAGGAGTGTTGGCCATGTATTATTGTTCAATACCTACGTATTTTCTCACAGTTTTCTTAGAAGTATGGGTTTGGGAATATTGTTTCTGAATTAATATTTGTATGCATGTAAACGTTTTTACTGCTATATTTGGAAAACAGTAATTGAATGGATTTTATCTTCACCATAAATACTTTACAGTAAATTAGTATTTCAAAGCATCCTATAGCTACATATTTTAAGAATCTTCAAATCAGTTCTTTTCACAAAAGAATCAAAGCAAGCGGCACAGTCACACAATTGTGTATATGCAAAGCACAATAATTGTTTAAACTGGTTCAAAATAGATATTTAAAAGATGCTTTTGTTTATGTTATATGCTCTAAGGCACTAATGAGCGATCAGCCGAAAAATTTTTAGCAGATAAGACGTTCCAAGAAAATTGGTCCTGGACACTAAATGGGATTGAGTATTAGTTCTATGCAAGTCCTGTTTCATTTATGTGTATTTACATTATTGGGTCTCGATACATGTAACTTTGCATATGGAAGTACAGCACTTGGTTTGTGATAGAAGCTTTTGAGACAGATAATAACAGTAAATATGAGTTGTAAACGTCATAGTGCTCTGTTGCTCTTCATTAATAAATTTTTTAATTAGTAAAATGTTTTCTAGTCAATGATCTCAACATAATAATATAAAGACAACTGCTTTACTGCTGTGGGCTGGAGCTCAAGTATAAAACTGTTTTGTTACACTTGGCAACTCCAGACTTCTGCTGGGCAGTTTCCAGTTGCAATGGGGAACTTGTTGAAGTGGGGTAAGGAGTAGGTGGTGTACAAGGCTGGGAAAACAATTTAGGAGGAAAATAGCGAAACAGCAATGAGAGTATGGAGATTCCATTTGGTTTTCCTAATTTCTTCTAAATATTGACCACACATGCTACAAACAGTATATAAATTGAATTGTTTTCTTCGATAAAGCTGTGCATTCTGCTTAGAGAACCCAGACCTTACATACCAGCACTATGAGAGTTTTTCCAAATACTATATAAAGTTGGAACAAAAATTGATCACTTAATTTAATCTTTGAAGTGATCATGCCAGCCTGTAAGCTTCATCTTATAAAAATGAAAGAGTGAAACCATTTAGGATAATTATGCTTTGAGAAACAGTGGATGATGGGTATATGAATGGTGTCTACACTACATCAAATCACAAGCTCTTAGAGGAGGTCCTATATGAAGTCTCTGACTTTTAAGGTCAAGTTTTATCAGTGTTTTGAAAAGAGTTCCAGGTCATGGTTGCCTGAAAAGGACTGGACTTTATAACTTCAGTACATTTGTTTCAGAACTATATTCCTGTTCTCAGTTTTATGTGAAAAAGGTACCCTTCTGCAGCAGCGTATTTCAAACCTACCTGAAAGTTTAGATGGAAAAGAAATGTCTTTGCTTTCTGTAGAAGCAGTCTTGAAATATTTGGGTCTTGCCCTGTGTAATCTCCTTGAGGAAGCCTTATTAAGAGCTCTTTTTAAGCAGGAATTAATGACTTTTAAAAGTAATAAAAAATTATCTACTTCAGCTTGGAAAATATCAGTCTTCCTCTTCAATCCTTTAAAAGAGCATGGAACGATGTTTCAGTCTTTCTTTGAAACGACTTCATAGAGCAGTGTTCAAGTAAAGCACATTGCCAGTTTGCAGACACCAGCAAGTGGGTTTTCCTCTAAGTACTTTATATAAGTGAAGTTTAGAGGGTTTTTTAAAAACAAAATAAATGGAAAGGTGGTTATTAAGTGGCAATTCAACATGATTCTTCAGAAGGATCATGGAGTATACTGTACTTTATAGTGTATAATGTAACGGTGACACAATTTTCTTCCATCATTCCTCTCTTAGTCCAGACAAAGAGCCCAGCTCCTGGCAGAGAAGATGTAGCATTATTTATACCACCTGTTTATTTTGATACAGCAGGTTGGAGAAACCAGAATATTGGTTAGATAAGTTTCAAGACTGCAACTTGAACCAAACTCAAATCAACTCAACACACAAAATCTTACATGTGAAATCTGTTAATAGTTTGTAAGAGAATTAGAAATTGTTTTTGAACCTACTTAATACAACAGAACAAAAAAGGAAATCATATTTGTGTATTGCAGCATGTATACTTTGCATTTAATGGAAACATTTTTATAAGACTTTCGAAAGATACTAAACTCCAAGGCTGAACACTAGGTAATTGGAACTGAAATAAGCGATGTGCATTACTTAATTCTCCTGGTGTGCCTAGTCTAATACTATTTTACATTATTCTGTATTTATTCTAATGGTAGCATATCAGTTACTACAGTTGAGAGTACTAGAAAAGTGATCTAAGATTACTTTTTTAAAAAAGTTAATTAAGAGTCCAAGACCATTCTCAGACAGATTGGCTGTTAATACCTGGAGTCTGCGTTACTTGTGAAGGTGGCATGTTAATGAAATCAGTGGTTCTAAATATTTTGATTGAACTTTTTTTTCTGTCTTCTTCAGCTGCCTACCAGAAAACGGTGCTGTCTTCCATCTGTGACTTACATTAGTAGTATTTTCATATGATCTGGAGAAATATCTAAAATTAAGTATAATTTTTGGTACCTAACCCATGCGTTATGCTTAAAAAGCACACGGCAATTTTAAAACATTTAATGGTCAAACCCTTAATGGGAGCACTTCTGCAGATCAGGCCCAAGATATGTCATGTTTGGTTCCAGGAAGCCAAACAGATGAATGACAAGACTGAGGGAAAGTTTGGATTAAGTGAGCTGCTGTGCAGCACAAGGGAATATTCAACTGCTGTAATCACTGTGCCATCTGTTCTCATCCTCTTGTCCCATATTCTGCTAAGCATGTGCCTCTCAACCCTGCAACCAGGGAGAGAAGGATCTTAAAAGAACAGTAGCCTTGGTCACTGTTCAGGGACTCACTTCTCTGAACAGTGTGCGTTAGGATGTGACATAAACAAAGCCACAGGAGATGGTATCTTTTTAAAGAGATTCTCAGGAATGATTGAGTTAAACTGTGACTGTTACAGGTCAGAACTTTTTCATGCTCGGGTAACTAGCCTTCTCCCTTCTAAGACATGTAATGTAACAGTAACTAAAGGAAGAGATTGACAGTGCATAATCTGGGAGTATTTTCATGCCTGAAAGAGACGATTTTGCTTGTCTGAAAGCCTGTCCATTTTTCCCAGCTGTCAGCTGGTCTGCTAACTGATGGCACCACTCCTGTTCCATTGCATCCACAACGCTGTCACAAAACTATGGGCAGCTGAAATCAGCTTTCTACATTAGCCTTAAAGTAAGCATTTTTGCAAGTCACACTTAATAAAGGTAATAAGATTTCTGGACCAGTACTTCTTGATATATCTCTTAATTTACCACTCTCTGTACATATAGCGTAGTATTCAGATTATGTTTTCATCACAAATGTAATGATATTTAAGAAGTTCTTTAAGAAAATGGTAAAAGATTATCTGGAAGTCTCAAAAATAACTTTATTGATGATTCAATCAATAGTTACATATATTTAGAAACTAACTTAATTGGTGTATAACTCTTTTTGTATTCTGTCAGCAGATGCAATAAGCCCCAGGAGGTTTTTAAGGAGCAGTGTTGACCTTTTAGCCAACTGAGCATGAGTCAGGAATTTTCTTTTGTAGCAGTATCAGGTGCTATGCTGTTACAAACTTGAATTCATAAGGAACACATTTTAAAATCAATTATGTTTTCCTGAAGAGTTTTTAGTGAATGTAATGTGCTGAACATTTTGATAGAAGAACAATTTAACTATTGTTAACTTATTTACATATTTAACTATTAAATTTACATTTTAAAAGTTTAACATATTTAACTATTAAAAAATCTAACTACTGAGTTAGATTTTTATGGAAGACTGAAATTATTTTTTCTTTAAAATGTCCTGCGCATTTCTTCAATTAAGAATTAGGAATATAAATTTTATTGATGGAATTTACTTCTGTGTTGACAATCTTGTCTCAGGATAGATACTTTTCTAGGACTAGCATTTGGGCACACAAATGCATAAAGCACTGATGTTCAGTTTAATTATTTCCTATTGTAAGTAAACAGGCGTTGTCTTCTACGTTTATAGTAATAGCATGACCTAGAGGAAATACAATCCAGGGCTGTCTCTGTTGATGATCCTGATTAGTTACCTAATCTGATTACTCTTCTTTGTGTTCCATATGTCAGATTCAAGGCAATAACCAGCACTGATTTATGAGACCTGCTGTAGTTTAATGATAAAATTAAAAATTGCCTAATTAATTAATTAATAGACAGACAGTGGATGGCCTGCCTTTAACTTGATTAATGTTCTAGCATGAGCATTTGCTTTTGTTCATTCATCCTTTCCTCTCCCACAGTGAAATTTCAGCTACTGTTACTTGCACACTGGTTTTAGTAAGGTCATAATAAAGTTCTCATGGATACGTTCACGTACATGGAACTTGATTTGAAAAAGCATCTTCAACTGAAACCAGTTACTCATTCAAGAGACTGTAATGATTTAAGTTTGTGCATCAAAATTAGTAATATGTATAGTGAAGTCATTGTTCCTGGGTAATGTTTTTTCTGTGTTTCTGCTCTTATTATCTGAAGAGCATTTTCAGACTATACTTATTTTAGTATTATGCATGTATTAAGCCATACTTACCTGAAATTAATTATAGAATGAAGCTTTTTTAAGAATATTTTATGTTATTTTGTTTCATTCTGTTTTGTAGGCTATAAGCATCAGAAGACTTCTTTTTTCTAAATATTTTTTGTCTTCAAATAAACTGACTTTACACATTAACTTTAATTTTAAAATGCCCTCAGTGGATTTAGAGATCTGGGTTAAATCCTTCCTTCATTGCTTTTACAATCTTATTAATTTCAAAGGAGCTTTATACGTGTAAATGAAGAATAAATTTGACCTTTTGTTTTGAGAAACAAGCTTACAGGGCAATGCTATTTGTTAATCCTCTCAAAGAAATCTTTATTCGGAATCTAGTTCCAGTGGATTACTTGCATGAGTAGCAACTGCTAGATCCACCCATGCTAAAATAGATCATATTTTAATGTTAGTTTTTGTTGTTCCAGTCTTGTGTTTAATGGGAGGGTTCTATCACCTCTTTAGGGTTATTTAAAATCTTAAATTACTTGTCAAATTCTGAAACGATATATTAGGATGTATGAACAATGCATACTATCACCTACCATTATGAGAGCGCAATGTTTTTAGTAAGTATTATTGGTCAACTACTTTTTTTCCAAAGTGATGAGGGTTGTTATTTCTGAAATTTTTAGTAATATGAATGCTCCTACATAAGCAAATTTGTTTTATTTTTAGATTATTTTTTAAACTAATGCACAGTGCCTGAAGTAAGATACACATCTGTAACATCAAGGCAAGTGTTGATGTAATAGTCCTAACCTTGTCCTCATTAGTTACTGTAGCACATATGGTATGGAAGATCACCTACTGCTCTTAAACCGTTTTCCAGTACACCATATGTGCTGGAACACTCGGACACAATGGGTGAATAAAATGCAAGCTGAAATATCTCAGTGTCCTTTATTACTTATTTAAGCTAGAACAGTTTAATTTTTAGAAGACTAATACTATAAATAAAACAACATATTAAAAGAACTTGGAGCTTATTTAATCATACATCTAAAATAAAAAAGGCAGTTTCAGTGCCTATGTCAAGCCCAGGTACATCACAGACAGCTGAAATTAACATTTACTTCCACAGAATACTCAGTTTATAAGCTGTGTTATGCATTCAAACACCAGTGAACGAGTTTGTGATTCCAAATATGATCCTTAAAAGGCCAGAGAAATTCCAGTACACTGCAAAAGGAAGATGTGGGAGCATCATCAGGCTTCAGGTCCCAGCAGTCATGGAATTTACTGAGTAAAGATGCTCAGATTGAAAGAAGTAACTATGTCTCACACTGTAGATGAAAAGAGCAAGCTTGACCTTACCATTCTGTTGGTGAAGCATGAGCCAACAATGTCCCTGGGCTGCAAAGGAAGCTAACGGCATGCTGGCAGTGCTTCGGCTTGGAGAAGGCTTTGGTGTGGTCTGATAGCAGCCTTCTAATACATACAGGGGAGTTATCGAGAAGATGGAGCTAGGCCCCTCACAGTGGTGCGTGGAGTGAAAGACAGTGAACGTAAATAGAAATGAAGGAGGCTTTGGCTTGATATAAGGAAGAACGTTCTTCTGTAAGAACAGTCAGGCAGTGGAGCAGGTTGCATAGGGGCATTGTGCAGTCTCTGTCCTTGGAAGTTTTCAGGACCCGACTGGACAGAGCTCTGAGCAACCTCAACTGACCTCATAGCTGACCTTGCTTGGAGCAGGGCTTTGGACTAGAGACCTCCCGAATACCCTTTCTAGCCTGAATTACTCTAAGGTTCTATATTCAATCTAATGTAGCTGGCTTAACTGGTAGATTTACAGAAGGCCAGATATGTAAGAAATTTTCCACTACCTCCAGGAACAGAAAAGATCTGACTCTACAAAAGACTAATAGTGATTTAGAGAAAGTAACATCTAGCTCCCACCTTCCTTGTCTTTCCCCCTAAAGCTAATATGTTAGAGAGGAAAAATTCCTCCCCAGTCCTTGGAAGTGAGCAGTAGAATCCCTGAAGGATAGTTTAAAAATTATATAAACTTGATAATTATACAACAAATGATGATAAACCTATATTTTCTGTTGTTAGTATTTACTCACTTTTACCTCAAGTTTTCAAGCAGATGCAAGTTCCTGCTTTTTGGCTTGTACATTGGATAGTTTTCCTTTAGTTTATTGGATGGTGCAATAAGCCATTAGTTTGATGTTTATTCACTTACAGCATTACTGTCCAGAATACAATAAATACATAATTTCCATAATAAAAGTAAAAAAAAAAAAAAAACAGCATGTGCAGAAATTGTCTTTTGTGTACTTCAGTGATGTCAGTGAGATCACCATTAGCAGCTAACAAAAATGCACAAAGATGGATTTTATTACACAGGCATTCTGAACCCTGTGGCCTAATAACCTGATGAACTTCTGAGAGATTTGCTTACATCTTCTGAGTTTTTCTGTTCTTTTCTTTTTTTTTTTTTTTAAATGTACCATTTTTCAGTTTAATAACTCTGTAATGCTAATCTGCAGTTTGGCCAACATGATCCAGCAGAAGCAAGAACACAGAAGTTACCTGAAAAATGTACTTACTGCAAATCTCCTTTCGTTGTGTAAAACACTTGATTAGCTTCATAATGTGTGTAAGTTGAGGTAATGTAATAAAATGGAAGTTTGGATATATGTGTCAGAAATAAAATGTTTGTGCAAAATGAGGTGGTTACAGAGTATAATTCCTTTTTTTTTTTTTTTTTTTGGTTCTTTTTATTGTTTGGCATTTCCATTCCTCAATTTCTCTTTCCTTTCTTTTCAGGAAGCTGATTCTGAATACTCTGTTTTTCAGGTAAAATTATTTTCATAAATACAATTACTAGATACAGTCATTCGGAAGAATCTCTGATATACTGAATAATACTTGTTTTGTTCTTAATGGCATAAAATTGTTTTTCATCATTGGTAAGGCAGTACATTTGATAAGGGGTATTTAAATAAGCAACTTTTATATTTGATCCCTCATATATTTCCTATAGGTTTATTCAGCAGTTCAGTAGCTTAATGCCTTGTAAAAGCTAAATTGAATCTGTCTTGAACTGAATGACCTTCATCTGCTGATGAGATTAGGAAAAAGCCAATGTGTATTTCACAGACAGAACAATGTTTATGCTCTTTTGGCTCACTTTCATATGTCATTTAATGCAGTGTAGTGGTGGGCTGTTACCCATGCCCTTCTGGCTCCTACAGCTCATTCTCATGGCCTGCCTTGTGTCGAGTCTGGTAGGCTTGATGCTGCATGATGTTGCTTTGTGTAAGTGATGGAAGACTGAAATTAATTGATTAGTTTTCACTCTTTACTCATTAGCACCAAATACTGCACTGGGAAAAATAGTAATGTGCAGGTGGTGGCATCTTTCGGTTCCAGTCCACAGTCAGAAGAGATTGAATGCAATGTGAAATTGCATCTTTAAATACTCCTAAATAACATATTCTACAAGTCTCCAATTATATTCCAATGAAGTCATGCAAGTTGTTTGCAGACAAAATGGTTTCAGTGAAATACTGTCAGGTATCTTCTTGACTTTAAAGGTTACGCTTCACAAGGTAGTTGTTGCATTCTGGGGTTTTCATTGTGTACGGAATAAAATTTCTGATAATGGAAAGGATTATTGGAGAATGAAACCTCTTAGAAATGTGCATTACCAGATTCAGAAAATACATTTAGATTTAGATTTTAAGTTTATCTTTTTAAATTTGTTTTTTGGACTTTGCAGGAATAAGAGGAAGATACTCAATTCAGTGACAAACCAGTTCTCAGGAGCTACGTGATAAACACTGTCACTTTTCTTTCTGGAGTTTAGACTTCTTAAGAAATACTGTATCGTATTTCTGTACTTGTGGTACTTATGATATCACTTCCCTCTTTAATTACTATTAGTTATTATAAAGTTCTGTTCTGATTATGAGTGAAGCAAGCTAAATCTTTTATTATGTTGTGAATCTGTGCTGTCTGAAAAGAGCTGTCTCTTTCTTGCTACTGTTTACGTGCCTATTTCATAAAAGTGCAAGTCTTCTTCATAAACACTAGACATGTTGCTTGTCACAAAACAAATTACTGATCCTGCAAAGACAGAGCAGATAATATAAATGGAATCTGAGGCAACAGTTTGAGTGGACAAACTTGTGCTAATTCAAAGTGTAAATAATATTGTCATGTGATTATTCAGAACTGCGTGCATTTCTTTTTATGGCATTTTATGATTACAAGTGAGCCTTCCCCTCACTATTGACAGTGTGGTTCTTCCAGTTTTGTGCTGCTCATTGATTTTATTTGAAGTTTTTCAGCTGAAGTTCTGCATTAGTTTCAGATTAAACCCTTACAGGTTTTCACTGAGTGAAAAATCTGTGCATCGTACTACAGTAAATTACTAAAACTGTGTACTTTCTTATGAACAGAATTGTTAAATTTTTTTCTGGATAACTAAAACCTGCAATGCAGAGAGTGGACTTCATACAAGCATAAAGTATCTATATGAACTACCAGGACTACTGGTACAAATTCTTTATAGAAAGTCAGCAGAAGTTGAAATTACTGAGCTGTTAAGAAAATTCTTGCAAGAGTTTTACATCTCATGTGATAGAAGACACTTTTACTTTATGAACAAGAAAAAATATTAAAATTTGTTGGGGACAGTTTTAACAGAGAAATGTACATCTCTCAGGTTTTCTTTTAAAAGTAACACAATAGCCATATGCCACAATTCTGACAAACTCCTATGGGACATTTTAGGAATAAATAGCAATTTTTTTATGAATGGAAAGGGTATCAGGAATTTAATTTAATTCTTTGGGTGAAAAAAGCTTTTCCCTACATCTCCCTTTGTGTTTATGTGTCAATATAGATTTCTAATTCCTTTTCCCACACCTTGATTTTTTGAATATTCAGCATAACTGTGCATGCACAGAAATGATTCTTTTGTTTCATATAGATCTTGTAACTAGTAGTTAGGAATTTTGAATTGTAGTCTTGTCTTCCATGGTAAAAGTCATCTTTCTATAGCTTAAGTAGTGAATTTGACATTTTTCTCCCTTGCTGTTTTGATCAGAAGTCCTGTAACAAACACTGCTGCAGGCAATGGTATAATCTACAGACTGATGTTTAATTAAGGAACAATATGCGGTACTTTAATTTTTTGTTGGTTGTGAATCCTCAGACTAGGAACTTAAGACTGGAAAAGCAGCCTAAGGAATCTATTTTTTTATGACAGTTATTTGTCCGATAATGACAACGAGACATGTTGCTTTTAAAAACACCTTGTCTCATGTTTGTTATTGGAAAAATCACAATAATACACTTACGTTACAAACTGGGCCCAGTTTTAGCAATTAGTGTAGAGAAGTTGCTATTTTCGTTTCCTAGGAAGAGTTCATTACTTTGGAGAATTCTAATTACAGATGGGTTTTGAGGATGACTTTACATGAACTGTATTTATATGAAATTATGGTGTGCTTTTGTGTGTTTGGGCAGCTTTTCTTATCTCCACTAGGAAATTGGCCTGTGTTTGGCTATACCGAGGGCTCTAATTTCAGCATGTTCCTGATATGGACATGGTGATGTTGACTTCAGACATACATGTTATTGAAAAAAAGCAGAGTACTGTCAAGGTGTTAAGAATTCAACAAACTAAATACTTCTATAGACTAATGAAAAAACAGTTAAGTGTTGAACATCTAACTGCAGATCTCAATACTAATTAAAGGTTATCACCCTACTACATAAGACAAAACTAAAAGATAATAAAGCAGATCTGGATTATGTCTGTCTGGCCTAGATTCAAATCATCCTGCCCTGTACCTTTCTCCTTATACTTGAACAAAGGTTTCTGATTGTGGTTGAACTGGCTGGCTAAATCTCTCCTTCTGCTTGGAAGAAAGCACTTTTTAAAAGGAGACTTAACTGTTTCAACATTTTTAGATACGCTTTCTTTTTGGTAGACAGTTATGAAGTTGAATAAAAATATGAGGGAAGTGTAGTGGAAGGGATGGTCTGAGACATGATGAACGAGAAGTGTCCCATTAAATGATTACTTAAATTATAAATAAGCCTGAGGTCAAGATCTTCTCCTACCTCTTATTTAAAGAACAAATGTTTCCATCTGTTTGACCTTCAGTTCTATTAAGGTAATATCAGTCTCGTTTCTATTTTGAAATGTCTCCTTAGCAAATAGTAAACATACTTTTCCACCAGACTGCCGTAGTCCATGTCAGAAAAGAAAAAAATCTAATTGTTTGGGAGTGATTTTTACTCTGGAAAATTTATGATGATATGTTCAATATCTGTCAGAAGATCAGGCATTGGTCTTGTGGTTCCCCTTATCGTGCCAGCTCTGTGAGTAAATTACAAGCATATTAAGTTATCAGAGTGGTTGGATCTGCACTTGTGCTTGTTGGTACTTCTGTGTGTCTGCCCCTGGTTTTCTTTTCCCCATTGATTTGGGGAATCTACAATCTACACAAAGCTTGTCACATAGGCTAGAATTATGCTTGTCTTTCCACACGGCTCACATAATCCTTCAAGACATTTAATCTAGTAGTTTGTCAGTTCAGTTCACTAACAAATACTTCAGTAATCTCACAGTCTGAGATGCTTAATTTATAGGTTTACACATTTTTTACAGCTGATGCTTTGAACAAAGGAATTTTAGATTACCTGTACCTATGCCTGTCACTTGTAAATAGTAACTTACCCACAAAAACTGTATCTTTAACTGCTGGTTAAAAGATTTTCCTTCTTTCTCTACACGTGCCTGAGAAGGGCATTATTTGCAGCACAGTGGTTTACTTACCTTCCTCTCCCATCCCAACTTAAATAAAGTGTCTGTCAGTGGTGGGTTTTGAATGGCACTGCTAGCTGCAGGTTTCTTCAAAAGTACAAGATCTCAAGAGGATTGCCTGTGACCTAAATTAGGCATAACTTTTCATGAGGCATGAAATTCTGTCCTCCAAGCTCAGTGACTGTAGCTGTTCCACTCCAAAAGAGTTGTCTAAAGTTTTATTCCCCTTTCCACCTCCATCAGGCAACTGATGGATATACCCAGCTGTTTAAGTCAGTACCTTCTTCAAGCCTATTAAAAATGTGACAGGAATAATAATTAAAAAAGGCAAAATTGCTGATTAGATTATTTGCTTGGTGTCTTGAAGATATTTTTCTTTTCACTTTATCCTTATTCAGGCTGCCTGGAGCCTGAAAACACGAGCTTTGACAGAAATGGTGTACGTGGATGAAATCGATATGGATGAAGAGGGAATCGCAGAGGTGATACTAGATGAAAATGCCATTGCTCAAGTCGCACGTAAGAATGACGTTCACTTAAATACATTGAAGCAACAAGAGTGCTTTTGGTCAGGATTGTCATCTAGCATAAAGTAGTACATACTGAGGTGACCTTACATGGCTTCTAGCTACAAGAAAAGATTTAGTTTGTTTTATGGTTGCATGGCAATGGTGAGATAATGAGCTTGGCGTAGTCCTCAGGCCTGTCAGGCAAACAGTGTTTTGTCAGCTTTTCCTCTACATCTCTGTACTCACTAGCTGTTTTCTATCAGTGCATTGATTTCTTTTACTCTTTTTCTGGCTTCTTTAGGCACTGTGGGAAACTACAGAAAAAGATACGCCCTTGATGTACTGTGAATCTCATCCATATGCCTGTACTGTAGGCAACAGTCTGGCCAAACTTGCCATTACCTTTTTGTATCATTTCCCACAAACATTTTCTGAACTGTTTTTCTCTATTCTGCTTTTCTCTACTTTTTCCTTTCTTCGTTCCCAGGGCAGTTCTTCCGCCCTGTCATTGTTTCTTTCATGCAGCTCTTTTAACCTTTCTCAGGTCCCTACTAGGTGGGCAGTAATTAGTAGTCTTCCACTACATTTTGGCATTATGTCTATTTTTCTCTGTTTCGTACAGTCCACATGGGAATTTTTATGCATCTTATACATCTCTCAACCACCTACCATGTCAAGGAGTTCAAGGAAAGAATTGGATGCAGACCAGAACTAATATTTGAAGCATTAAAAGCTTTTCTTATCTGGATAGAAGTAGGAAATTGCATATTTCTCTGATTAAATTTTTAAAAATTGTCATTACATGCTTGGTCACATATAAACAGTCAAGCAGTACTCAAGTTGTGTTTATGCAATTTAATAATCTAATTACATGTATCTGTCTTAAAACAGCATAATCATATAATTTAGACTTTTACTTGATTATATGCCCCCTGTGGTAGAGACCATTTGCCAAGAAGAATTATTTGATGAATATTATTGAGATATAAGGCATTCTAGAAAAATACGTTCATACTATATTTAAACTGAAAAAGGTGACTTTCTGGATAATGTGTCACAGATTTCAAAGCCAAAGAAAACCATTATTATAATATAGCCTGCACTCCTGAATCACTGAGATAAGACTTTGCTATTGGTGCTTCAAATCCACTAGATGTGCCTGAGCTTGGATATAATTTTTCAGAAAGTATAAGAACTTCCCAGAGAGAAAGAACCCCCTGCAGTCTTTAGTAAATTATTAAATTTGCTGGCTTTTATCAGTGTATGCCATATCTTTAGTAGGAATTATCAGCTATAGCTCCAGCTGTTGCTTCTTTGTGCACATTTTATGCCTGATATGAAGTCTCTATTTTCAAAGGTATATTTCCAAAGTAAGTAGTTAAAACTGTCATTAAGTCATCCAGTGATCTTTCCTTTGATAAGCTAAACAATCTTCCATTTTGAGGTATATCTTTTTAATTTTTGAGTTGTCTTTACACTCTCTTCTTAACCCTTTCCAATTAATTGCATGCTTTTTCAGTTGTAGTCATCAAACCAGACAACAGTCTACTGACACATAGAAAATACATTTTTCTTCTACAGCTTGATTTTACTTTACACCTGAAGTGTTTTTTGTTACACTTATATAAAAGGTAAGCACAGATCTCACTAGGGAGAGTGCAAAGAGCACAGATCCAGTCTTTGCAGTGGTGCCCAGTGACAGGACCAAAGGCAGTGGGCACAAACTGAAACACAGGAGGCTCTGTCTGAACATCAGGAAACACTGTCTCTTACTGTGAGGATCACCGAGCACTGGTACAGGTTGCCCAGGGATGTTGTGGAGTCTCCTTTCTTAGAAATACTCATAAACAATCTAGACAGGGCCCTGGGAAGCTGGCTTTAGGTGGCCTGGCTTGAGCCTGGTTGGACCAGATGACCTGCAGATGTCCCTTCCAACCTCAACCATTCTGTGATTCTGTGATCACTTCCACTTTTACATATGATTTAATAATAATAATAATAATGGGTCCTTGCTGACTGTGAGCTTTTTCTTTTGCTGTTAAAAGTGTGTTAGCCAGTTGATCTTGACTCAGGGTCTTTCACTGTGGCAAATCTTCCAGGCTATCCTCCCCCACTATAATTACAGCTTACAAATTTAGAAGTGTGTGGTCATACCTCCCATATTACGACTGGTATTGCCTGTACTTTGCTTACTAAGCAGTTCAAATCCTTTTGCATCGGTTGCATCTCCATTTCAGTTTTGTGTCTGTGCGTATCTTATTTTCCAGATTAAACTATCTTAATGATTTTGCTCTCAGTCTTGCATTATTAAGTAATTACTAAATTGTATAGGGTCCACTGGAAACCACTACTTTTCTGTGGTTCCTTTTCACACATATATAAGGAAATCTGTCTTCTGCCAGTTTTTAAATTTTATAATTCTGCTGTGTTAATTCTTCATCAGTCTTGTTTATTAATAAAAATGTTCTATAGCATTGTTTTACAGGAAATTCCCAGTACTTTACCTTTGGACTCCTAACACCATCAATTTTATCAGCTAATGCTGTAACCTTGTTTAAAAGTGTTATCTTGAAAACATATTTTTTCAGAAACTTATACTGATAGGCGTTATGGATAATCACAGCTATTTCATTAACTAGGGAGTTAAGGGAGTCATCTGCAGTCTGCTGAAATTACGCTCTTGAATTCTGTTGCTGTTAGCGGCCATGTGCACTTCTGTGGCCTCTTGATGCCTGTTCACGGCTAGTTCAGTTGGGATTCTTAAAGTAAGAACTGAGTTGCCTGGGGTGGGATCAAGGGAACTGAACGCTGTAAACATTCTGCCAGTATACCAAAAGCACAAAACAATTGTAGTTACTAAAAGAACAGGTCTGGAAAATGGATTTTAATGCCCTACCTTTTTTATATTATTGTAACTGTTTTAAAAAAGGCTCATAAAGTGGAAGACCAGTTCATTGTCTGCTAGCTTGTAAAGTTGAAAGGCACTTTCTCCATTTCTCAGAAGAGCGCCCTAGTTATCATGTAAGAAATTCTGCTGGGTGGACTGTCCACCCTTTCGCTTATGGAGTCGATAAATCAAGATCCACAGGAATATAAAGAGCGGGTAAGCAACAGAGATCCTAAGTGCGACCAGCCAGAAGAGAGAGAATGCTGAGTTTTGGTGGTTATTTTAGCATCACTTACATGTTTAGTTGGTTTTACCAAGGACATCGCAACTAATACCTGTTTTGTATTATTTAACTTCAAATACAGCTGTAGCCAGGTGGCTACTATAATTAAGGAGTCAGAGGTGCTTGGTGTTAGCATGGATTAAAAGCTAGAAGTTATTTAGATTGAGTTAGAATTTACCAATTTGAGCAAGGCTACTAAATTTGCTTGAACAGTGGACTGGTAATATCACAAAGATAATTGCAGCTTGAGGGTGGGAGAGAGAAAAGACTGAAAAAGGGCAAGCTTGGGGTTTATCTTGGGGGGGGGAAGAAGGAAGGAAACTCTGCCTATCAGTTCAACTTCAGTTCTTGGAAGCATTTGGAATAAAACTACTTCATAAGTATCTGGAAAGTTAGTAAATGAGTAACGGTGATTTGTCAAAAACTGGCTGTGTGAACTTAAGTCTCATTTCTTTCTGTACGTGGTAACAAGCAGTGAACAGACTAGAAGGTATAAATGTCATATCTTGCTTTTAACCAAGTTTTTAAAGCAGTCTCTCAGACACTCAGGAAGTTAGAAAAACTGACTATAATCAAATGTCAGTGAAGGCGATGGAATGTGTACGTGCAGGAGATAGTAATTCTTACTGATCCACTGTCAAAACAAATATGTGGAAAGAGGGACCCTTCATCTGTTCCCCTAAGCACAAGCCAATTCCGTATTTTCATTGGTGACCTTTGGATATGGATGAGTTTGAACTTTATGGTGCGCTGAATTGTAGGTGGGGTCCTACATGGGTCTAATGACATGAGAGATCATTACCCATCTGCCTTATAGCTGAAAGTGTGGGCTTACTTTACTTAGCTGCTATTTTAGTCCCAGGTAGAAAACTGCCATTCCAAATCAGCATGATCTCATTGTTCGGTAACCTTTCTTACTTCGGTGCTGCCTGTTGCTGCTAAGATTCTTGAGAATTGTGGGTTAGCCCCAGTAGCAGCTAAGCCCCACACAGCCGTTCACTCGCTCACTCCAAGTGGGGTGGGGGAGAGAATGGGAAGGGTAAAAGGGAGAAACCCAAGTTCATTGTGGCAGGTTTCTTGCAATAGTCTGACAATTCATCAGTAGTACAGTACAATATTTTTTTTTTTCGTTTTCTTTGTCTAGTGCTATGTCCCCTCAGTTTGAGCAAAGAAATTTCGAGTTCGTTGTAAAACACAATCATTTTTTGAAGTCCCCTGGACAAGAGTGTGGTATCTCAATGTGAAGTGAGAAATGCTCTTATTTTATAGGGCCAGGAACATCTTTGAAACTCCCTGGAACTAGCCAAGGTGGAGGCCCCAGCCCAGCTGTTAGGTATGAGATTGTTTATTTTTTTTAAATGTGACTAGTTACAAATAAGAAAATCCTAAATTTAACTTCTGAAAATGAAGTGCTTCACATATAAGTGTTTAAATTCTCTATTGATAAATACCACTCAAGTAAGGATAATGTGCTTAACATCTTCAGGCCAGTAACTCAATCAGGAAGACCTATTACAGGATTTGTGAGACCCAGCACGCAAAGTGGACGGCCAAGTACTATGGAACAAGCTATAAAAACACCTCGAACAGCTCTCACAGCTCGTCCAATTACTAGTGCTTCTGGGAGATACGCCAGGCTAGGAACAGTAAGTTGTTTGACTCCGTTCTCAAAGCTATGGCTTTCTTGGTTATAGTATCTGATACAGTGTCATCGTAGTTGACCTAAAAGCTGCATCTAAGCTCAAGTTCAGAGTTGAGCGGTTTTAATTTTTTATTTAAACTGTTTTCAAATTAGAGTCTTAAAATACTATTTCTTGTTAGTTTGCTAATCTGTTTATATAAAAAAAATGTACATAAATTCACAAGTTTACAAAAAATCACGTAAATTCCAAAGTCACAAGTTCTGTGAGGCTTGTTTTTATTCACTGAAGGACATGAAAAGAATATGACATGATTTCACTATAACTATGTTGAAACCTTCTCCGAGTGTTTCAGTTTACTGAAAATAGTTACTAATGTCTCAGTGTCTGTCACTTCAGAAGGTAAAGAAAATAAACTACATGATTTCTTTCTCATTCTATTGGTAAAATTAATAAACTGCAACTGGCACGAATATGTAATACAGATTAACATCACATTAATGACAAAATGCGATATCTTCTCACTATTGCAGATATGAACTGATCTTATTAAATCTTTCTTGAAGATTTTTTTGTTGTGTATCCTAACTCGCTTCAGTCCATCCACCAGTTAGTCCAAAATACATGCTTAAGCACATTACGGAAGTAGTGGAGAGAAGGAAGAAAAAGGCAGTTCCAGAAAGTAATTCATGCAACCTCTTTCAGGGACTGTATGGGAGAAGGACAAATTCCTGGCTTTCAGAAAAGATGAAATTCAGTAAGAAGAGTCTGTACTGCACAGTAGAGCAATGCTTCTACAAGTGCTTTCTTTGGGCATTTTTGTTTTGTATGCTACTAATATTTTGAAAATTTTCAGAAGAAGTGTAGGGGATCTTCCCACTTTAAAACTTCTTTCTCCCCTTCAGGCTTCAATGCTAACAAATCCAGATGGCCCTTTCATAAATCTGTCTCGACTGAATTTATCAAAATATGCTCAGAAACCCAAACTGGCAAAGGTATGTAACTATTTTGCTTAATGTTGTGATGTCTTTTACTTATTTTCTGCTATGATTCTAATGTAATGGTATGTGGGATTGGGCATACAAACAATGATGAACTGTGTTATAGACGTGAAATTCAGAAAAAGTAGTGTGTTACTTGTATTTTGGTGGTGATTACAAGACTTGAAATTGAAAATATGTCTGAAGAGGTTACGTTGAAAGTATAACTTGGGAAAAACACTTGTATAGAATAAAATACTCCATTGGTAAATAACTTTGAACTATGCATAGGAATGATGAAGGACGGCTAAAAAAAAAAAAGTAAGGAAGCAAAAAACCACCAGAACTCACTTTAGTGTCTGCAGATGCAGTTCTGTGTACAAATAGATGGCAGTTCTGACCTAAAAGTGTTCAAGTGGTTTTGATTTTTCTCTTTGTTTTTATGGCATGAGTTAATACTTTTTACATTAAAAAAATCATCTTTTTGTTCAGAATTCTGCTTAATTGTCAGTTAAGATCTTACGATTGACAGACATTGAAACTAAGACTTAGCTGCCAATAGCACAAATTTATCGAGGTTATCTGCCCAGCTTACGGGTTTTAGCTCTGAGTGGAAGGGACCTAAAGGTTGTGTAATGTTTTATCACTCTGTGGCTTTTCAGCTGAATCTTTCCCCAACACAACCAGTTAGTTGTATAGATGAAGGTGTTCTTTGTTCACAAAAAACAACTGTTGGTCTAAGACCAACAACCCATTTTTGCACAAGGTATCAAACAACCATCAAACACACTCTCAGGAGCTACATTTGACTAGCAACCTAGAGATGAAAGAACCCATATGTATTCAGTCTATTTTGAGAAACGTAGTGATGGACACCATTAGAAGACTAGCAATACATAATAATCTGCTGGTGGAAATTAGCTCTTCCAGTCCAAAACTTCCATTAATAAATTTTCCTAATGATTAACAAATTCCTTTGCTTTTAAAACCTGATCTAGACTGATATAGGGCATTGCTTTTCAATGTGGTTTTCAAAGGTAATAAATTCTGTGCGATTGCACTGGTTCTTCACCACTCCTTATACCTCTGTCCCTTAGCCTCTTAACCAAACCAGGCAGAAGAATCAATATCAAATAGAGTAAGTTCTAGTCTGGCGAGATAATGAAAGACTTCCAAACTATCGTCTGAGGGCAGTTATAAGTCAGTTCTTTATCAGCTTTGAAAAAACTGCAGACCTTTTGTCGAATATGTTCTTGCCAGCAGTCAGCCAGCACACGTTATTCTAAATCCATCATAGTCTGTATACATATAGGGAGAATGTAAGAAACCTGGGAAGGATTAAGAAACACAAGACACATCCATAAGAAACTAGACTGAGTTCTTCTGCTTGAAGACAGCTAGGTTTTAATCATTTGGTAACTCTATATACTATTTAAGTAGGTAGGTTAGCTTTCATACCAAATGTTTAGTTCTCAGCAACAGCTCTCAGAAATGAGAAACATATATATTTTTAACAATTTTAATTAGCATTTTCTGGAACAATGGGGTAGTTCTGTCTTCCTTCAGTTTTGTATGAAAAGTGTCTTAAGCCAGAAAATGTAGAGCAGCAGACACAGAAACATCCATAGGCAGCAAGTGTACTTGTCAGTATTATGAAGCTAATACGTTATGACATTAACACTTCACGCAGAATGTAAGATCTAAATTTAAATTTGGAGCTACATGGATTTATAGTTTTTTTAAACAAGACAACATTAAGGCTAAAGACAACATTAAAGCAGGAGGTGAGACTGCAAACTGCGCTCTGTGTAAGAGTTATTGATTAAAGCTTTAAAACTCTGAGCTGTCATCTCTCACAGGTCCAAAAAGATGGTAAATCTTGCAACTATTAAATTCACATAATTAGCCGTGTATTCATGGTGGTATATACTCCTCCTGCCTACTTCTTCTTTATGTGTTTGCAAAGTATATTTATCACATCTTTTTTTTAAGTTAGGTTATCTATCTTTTCATTGCATGACTAAGTTTTCTGATGTTTTGAAGTACACAGGAACGTTGCTTCTCTCTGACCTAGCATCAGCCATGTTAAGGACTGTCACCCGAAACCCCATAGTAGATATATGAGGTATCAGCTGTTGTCAGACAAAGCCTCTGGTAAATCTCAGTTAGCAACTGGTTTATGGCATGAAACAGGAAGTTTTCTCTTTTTTAGCTTGTGGATTTTTAATAGTTATTAAGATAAATCTAGGTATTTTTATCCAAATGAATGTTCAGTCATTTAAATCCTTTTGAAGGTCAGGGCCTGTAGATAACAGCAGTAAATTCCTTGTGCCAGACGGGCAAGAAAACATCTGTTTTATCACTTTAGATTTACTCACTTTTACTGAATGCTTCCCTGAACTAGAGGAGGAAATGTTCTGCTACTTCTTTATTTTTGATTCTTTTGTTATCCTCTTATTCTCCTCTCCCTATAAATGTGTTTTTATGTGTAATTATTCAATGTCTTTTAATCATCTGTTCATAGTCTTTTCTGACCAAAAGTAGAAGAAAAGTAGGTTCTGGTTTACTTTCCTCACCAGACGTGTCAATTCATTAGTAATTCTCTAGTTTCCATAAGGTAAATAATTGAAGAATTTTGTCTAAGAAAAGCTGGCAGAAGAGTCATGGAAGCCCTTAGAAGACTTTTGTCTCATTCTTTATCTCTTTCCTCATGGGGTAATAATTTCTTTTAGGGTTTTTTTTCATAATGAATAATAAGAATTTAGAAAAACATTTTGTTCTTTTGAAGCAATTAAGACCTGAGATTTGGATGCAGAAAAAGATCAAGATTCAGCTCAATGGAACTTTGTGTTACTAGCACCCATCCTACATTTCTGGGAATAGAGGCTTCCAGTCTCTATTTTTCAACATAATTTCCTTCACTTAAAATGCCATCCCCATTACCTGTTACATACTTTTCTATATTCTGGTGCAGAACAGCTACAAGGTAGTATGACTGGCTTAGCTTTCTACAGAAGTAAACAAGATGCAGTTACAGTGTCGGGCAATTGTTGGGGGGCTTATGAGCAGTTACCACAGCACAGCTGATGCATGCATTTTCTTTAAGCTTTGATATTATGGTGGTGTGTTTGAGTTTGAGAAGCACAATATTATTAACATTTATCATTTACAAGTAACAATAGGTTGTTCCTTTACAGATCCCAAGATTCTGAAGGGTTTAGATTATTTTTTTCCCTAAGGCAAGATTTGCTTAGCTTACATTCTTAATAAACCTATGTTTAAGTAGATTTTGCACTGCATAAGCACCTAACTATACATAGCAAAATGTCTTTGTTAGACCACTTGGTGGTTTTACGGTTAAAAAGTCATGAAAATGGTACTAGGTTTTCAAATCTATATTCACTTTCAAATTATAGCTGCCTTTTTTTTTGTAAAGTGACTTTAAGGACCAAAGATAAGAGACAATTCCACTAATCTCTTGCAACAAGTTAAGAATTAAAATGCTTTTCTGTAATGACAATATAGCACATCTATAGTTTTTGTCTTTTCAAGTCTTAATTAAATGTAAATGTCAGCAACTGTGAAGTGTGAATGTGATTGCTTTCACAAAGAATTAATTTCTGCCTAACATAATCAAGATTCTGTATTCCTCTAAAATAATACCAATTTTTGTCTTCAAATATGACATTGTTTTAAATGTTCTTGTGACAGGCATTGTTCGAATATATTTTTCACCATGAAAATGACGTAAAAAATGTGAGTAATTCATATGTTCCGTTTTCAGTCTTTATTAAGTATCATTCTGGTATTTCTGCCAGTATTCTGTTAAACTAAGGATCCAGGTAGTGCATCACATCTGAGTAAGAAGTGAAATGTTAAGAGTTGTTTAGGAGAGAGAAATCTTTTCTTACAGAGGTGATAATCAGGGATGATAATTTGCAAATACCAAGGTACAGATGGCTCTCTTTTTTGAGAAGCAAAACATTCTAATGCTTAAAACCAGGTCCCTCATCTATCAACATGGTAAGATCCCTGTGTCTAATGATTCCATGTTAACGGAGTTTACTGGAACCTGAGCAGTAGCTGAAACTACACGTCAGGTAGATGAACTGCCTTAGAAAGTTCTGAGTTCCTGAGGCTTGAGAATAAGCAATAAGTTACGGGTGACTGTCCGTTAACAGAAGAAGGTGAATATATCTGACAAAATAGGTAATGATTGAGCTGAACATCATTTGACATTTTAAACTACTGAGATGATTGTTTATGCATTTGAGTGGATAGAAAGAAAAGGTATGTGGTGAAACTGCGGAAAAATAAAACATGAATAGGACTTTGGACACTCTTTCTAGAAATTTTATTCCATAGTGCTGAGGTGTTTTGTGGTATTGAGAAAGATTGTATTTTCCATGCAATTGCTGTAACATTTATTCTCCAAAAGTTTTCCTAATTATACAATTTCCCTCTTACCCTACCCAAAGTTGTTCTTCTGTGCTTCTTCATATGTTACTGCACTGAATGGGTAGGATCAAGTTTGGGTACATACTGTTTAAACTTTCAGAAATAGATAGAGGTTGCGGAACTTCTTTGGCAGTTGACCCAGGGAAATGATTAATTTATTCAATGAATAAAATGTCAAAATGTTTCATTACTATGTTAAGTATATGCACTCAGTTTAAATGGAATCAAAACTTCTGCTTAAAGTTTGTTTGAAAGAACTGTTTGTGTCAATAATGCATAGCTGACTAAATGGTTATTGAATTTTCTGCAGTACTGCTGACTGGTGTGTGATTAGATCTGAACTTAAAATTTCCAGTTAGTCGGTAACACACACAACAAATTTTGTATTTGTTGACGTAGATCAGAAACATTTCCAAATGTACTGCTATGTGAAGCTTTTTAATCTAGTATCAAATGATTATAGTTATATGCTGTCAATTTATTGCATGAAACAGTAAGTGCAAATGTCATAAATGTCAGAGAAAAATAGCAATTAACATTTAAATAGTCTGATACTGAATATGAAGAAAGTGCCTGGGTTTTATGCCACTAAAAATTAAAATTTATGTTGTTTGTTACTGAGAACTCAGTTCACTAAGAATAAAAGGGTCACATCATAAGATGCCACACGTGCCTGTGGCTTACACTTTAAGGGCATGCAGGATCTCTAGGCTAGACAGATGATTTCATATAACACAAGGATTTTTCCAAGCACTCCAGAAAAAAGATTGGAAGATGTTTTTACACTGTACTGCATGTGTTTTGAAATCCTTGCAGAGAAAGCCAAATCACTGCCTTGCAGGAAAAGTTTTGCCTATAATTTTTTGTACACCCTATCCATTTAAATAAATATCCTTAAGCAAAGAAGCATCAGCTTAGTCACCACTGTTTATTATGTAATGAGAAGGAGATCAACATGTTTGGTTAACGACAGCATCTTGTAGGGAAAAAAAATTGTGTCACACTTCACAGTACAAAGTGTGGTTATAATGTAACGCGTATCTCTGAAGCATTGTTGGGGTTTCTTTTAAACTGTTCAGTTTGCTTTCTCTCATTTGTTTTCATTCCTCTTTTCTTCTGTGCTTTCTACACTGTTTTCAATGTAATTTTATTCTCCAGACTGTCCTCCCTTCTTTTTGAACCTCATCTGCATTCATTTTTCTTAAACAACAAAAAAAAAGAAGTACTTCAACTTCTGCTTAAACTTGGCTGCATCACTGTTTATACACCTGTCCTACCAATGGCATTTCACTAACTCAATTTTCTTGCTTCTCCCTGAAAAGAATTTGGTCACTTAGGATTCAGCAAAGAAACAGTACCTATGTTAACTGTTAAAGAGTTGATCTGGATCTTGCTTGATCACCTATTAGAACATTCACTGACATCTCTTGCATCTTTGTATCACCTGCTACTGTGTGATGTTGCACATTCTTAAAAAAAAAACAACCAACCTTTTGCTGCATGAGATGAGGTGAAAGAGCTTGAAAGGCTTGGAAGCCTGAGAAACTGGCTTCAGTTTGTGACTGTATAGACTGAAAAGACTCTGCTTTGCAGACTTTCTGCAAGGGTAAAATTGGAAGATCAGTTTCTGCCGTTTTGCATATAAAACACAGAAGTAGTAGTGACAATATCCTTCCTTTGTCACTGTGCTGATCTGGAACAGTCTGTATTGTTCTCGGCTGCATTATTTAAGAAGCAAAGGCACTTTTCTTTATCTTCTGTTTAATATTCAGCCCGTATATGGAAAGAAAAAAGAAAAAGCCTCAGCAATTTCAGTTGAGAAATGTCATTAATCAGTGTGCATTTAACTGGACAAATAATGCTAGGAACTTGGTTCAAATTAAAAGTAAATACATCCGTAATCTATCAATTATCAGAAACATGGGGATGCAAGAAGAGAGAAGCACTGAGCATTTTCAGCACCTGAAAATGTATTCAAAAGTCTTTCATCTTATTTAATGAAAAATTAAATACTTCTCTGAAGAATTTACTATAACCTCTTCCATTATTGTTCTTGACTTGTTTCTTTTGGAACACATATATTTAATAACTGACTTTCTGTACTCCTTGAATTATTTCTGAAAGCCATTTTATGAGCTAAATGCTGTAAGAGCAGGGCAGTTAAAAAGACTTGTCCAGAAATAGTTCAGCTGCTCCTTTTTTCAGCCGTAGACTGTGACATCATATTCTGTTGTTATTCCCAGGTGGGTAATGGTGGCAAGACACTTTGTCCTGAGAATAGCAATGAGTGTACAATATATACTTAGGGCCAGAAGTCATGGGCTCTGATATTTCCTTAGTTCTTCCCAATACTCTGAAGATTATACTTTCTGATAGAAATCTATTTATAATGGAACTTTGTTAGATTTACAAAGTATAGGAATCTGGAAGACACGACAAGAAATTGTGTTAAATTGACTATGGCTAATGTCATTTACTCGGTTATCTCACAGACTAACCTGTATTGATCTGTCTACAAATAGACTTTAGTCAATAACTGTTGCTGGGAGAATTACTGGCATTCAACAGCACGTGAAAGAAGTATCAGATGCTTGCTGTCATTTCCATCTATCTAATTTCTTGGTGCATACAATACTGTGTATGAAATCACTAAGTTTCAAACAAATGTATGTTTACCAATGTAATTTTGCAATACAATAGTAAATTACCACAACCCTACAATATGTTTTATACCAAGTTATAGCTGGTAGACAATTTGGAATTCTTAGTTATAATATAGTTTATCTGAGGAAAGTAATGGTAAAATCATGCTACATACATTTATGATTCAAGAATCTACGTTCTTTTTCCTTTAAAAACAGCCCTGATTCATTAAGAACTTTTTGTTAACAGAAAACACACTAAGTATGGGGGGTTTTTATTATTTTTATTTGCACAAATATAAGAGAGTAAAATCAGAGTAAAATAAATTTGTTCTGAAAGGCTTCCTAGGGCTAAGACTGTTATCGAAATGGGCTCCTGCATACATGAGTGACTGACTATACTAAGTACTCTATAGAGTAACAATTTCAGCTGACCAACATGTCCAGATGATCAGTTATATCCTAAAGTTTATTAAAGCTTCTGGGACAATCAGCGTGGAGTTCGGGTTTTTTTGATATGTACACTAGAACTAAAAAAATCCTTTAAAAGACATACCAGCATCTGCCAATCAACAATCCGTGCTGTTTTTCCCTTCTAGTTATTAGTACAACTGTACCAACATTCAGCAATGCACAGGAGTGCAGGACAAGCATAATGCTTAGTACTGCTATTATAGATTGGTTTTAAATTAACATGCTGTGCAGATTGAACATTGATTTGTACCTAAACTGTGCAATTAAAAAAAAAAAAAAGTTTGCAACAAACAAATTGAAATATGTTAGCAGTTGGTATTGCCATGGCAAGGTGAAGGCTTTGACTCAAAAGTCTAATTTAATCAATTTACTAACATTGCAAAGGCCATGTTGTCGAAAGATTGTGTTGTAATACAACAGAAAGTCTATAACTACTACCATGCAAAAAGCTGACACCGATAAGAACAAAGCCTTTTCAGGCAAGCACTTTTTAGAAATATTGGTACATCTGTAGGTTTTTTGGATTAAAGTCTTTGCGATCACTAGTAAAGTGTCAGAAACAGGATTTTCCTATTCCTTTCCTAATTCCTTAACGGGAAAGTATAAAAACAGGACTGAATTTCAAAAACTAACTTTAAAATGAAGTCATACTTTGCTTCTTGATGTCAGTAATAAAATCCCAGTAAGAATTCAGGATCTGCACTGACAGATAAACTGCTGATGTTAGTGTCTACTAAGCCTGAAGCAGTCTTAGTTCCCACCTTCCAAGAGCAGCCAGAATTGTTAGCCTTGCATAAAATACTTATCAGAAATAATTAGGATACCAGAAAGAAAGCTGAATGTGTAGCTGCAGAAGGGATCGTTTTCTGAAGTTCAGTCCTTCTCCCTGAATACTTGTCATCAGAGCACTCTAAGGAAAGCTCTTGGAAGCACATTATTTGCAGGATGATCCTCACTCATTTTAAGTGACTGCTCATGCTGCATTAGAAGCAGGTGTGGTATTTGATAGACACGCACATTGTTTATACATTTGTAAATGCAACAAAAGTAACCAATGTTTTAACATCAACTACTTTCCCAAATTTTCCCAGTACTGGGAAAAAATTGCTTATATACCATCAGATGAAGGAAAGTATTTGATTGGGAGGGAAACCAGTAACTTCTGTCTTGAAGCAAGCTTCTTCCCCATTATAGATGTTGTTGTGCAATTTGCAAAGCCATTAAGAAACAAAAGGCAACCAAGATAAGAGCTGCCATCTGAGGTCAAGGGTTCCACCTAACTGGAAGAAATAGTGACTTCAGAGTTGTAAGCTTTCCTCAGTTTTCTCTCTCCTGTCACAGAGGCAGGGAATGACAGCTATCTCCTTCTCTTTGAGGACAGCATCAATACAACTTCTCAGTCTGAATTGCTACAGAAAACAAATTATTCTTTCTTACAGAGCCAAAAGACAGCAACTTTTCTATGTTGTCATAGCTCTGCTGACTTTGCTGTGCTATGTTAAATCTATACCTGTTGATTACTTACAGCCTCGTTTTGCTAGCAGGAAGAACAGGTATGAAACGCAGAGGTAGATGTCACTAAACTAGGCTTTTTCTAGTGTTTCAAGTGTTCAGATCTTTTATTTTTCTTGGAAATTATTGGTTCCTCTGCTACTGAGTGGCCAGTGCACAGAACTTTTACATGTTGTTCATAGTAGGTAGCTAGTTTCTGATTTCTGTGGTCTGCAAAATGTTTATGAAAACAAAAAAAAAAAGGTCAGTTCTTTGCTATAAAAATACTGCATTAAAGCTTTTTAGACTATTTCTGAAGATACCACGAAAATATAAATAACATAGCATGTTTTGATACATTCTGGGACAAAATGGAATTTTGAAACAAGGGACACTAACAATTGCTTCTTTGGTAGGTTTTGGTACAGAACACACATCTGTTTGTTTTAACAGGAATATTGAAAATATAGCTAAAACATGAAAAGCCATAGATTCTGTCTGTAGTGGCTGATGGTAGCACATTGATTAGCATACCTAATTTTCCAGTATACCAGATAAAAGAGATTTTAGACCTCCACCCTCTTCAAAAGCTGTCTGTTTCTTAGAATATTTATCTATTTTTCTGATCTGTCACAAAGCAATTATTTATGCCATAGGACTTTTAAAATAATAATTATTTCTTACTGTACATATCTGAGAGTTCCCAGAAGTGGAGGCAGCCTGCTATTAGCAATGAGAAGACAGTTTCTACAGTATTTCAAACTGGCTGAACTGATTTTTTTATTTTAGTATATTTTTACTTGTTTTTAACAACTTTTAGTGAACAATGTTGGGAAGCTTAGAAAAAGCATGTTGGCAGACACAAATATTCTATAAGCAGCATGTCAGGAGTCTGATAAAATTAATTTTATATTTTCTTTTTGAATTACTAGAAGCTGCTTGGATTACGTGTTCTTACAGGGACAAATTATCCTTTCAGCTACTTTATGCACTAAAGCTATAAAATAGTAAACATAAAGCAGTGCCCCCACCTCAAGTTTACCCGGACTTTTTGTTCAGTATTTGCTCTTTACAAAAATCTTTACATTGGTCACTTTGTGTTCTTCTTCTCTGTGTAAACATTGAAGGTATTAATGTTAAGATGATGGGTTTGTTTTGGAAGGCTCTAGATTTGGCAGCCCTTGCCACTGAGCATGCACAATTCAAGGACTGGTGGTGGAAAGTCCAAATTGGGAAGTGCTACTATAGGTAAGCCATTTGTCATTTTTTCCGTGATCAGTTGGTGTGAGTGCAGGGCCTGAACTGCTGGGTGTATTACACAATGCTGAACGCTGAGAAACAGTTCAGTAAGTATTTAGTTGGAGAGCGCTGTGCTTACAGTTAAATATCCTTTAATATACAGGAGATAATGTTCAACTGCTTGAGGTAAAGGCATCAGCGCTGAGTACCTTTAAGTAACTGAATTAGTTGCATCTTCACCTCTGTTAATGTGTTTCAGAGTCATTGTTTGAAAAGTCAGTAAATAAATGCAAAGAACTATTGTTAAAACAGACCACACAAAATGACTATTACAATATTAGCTTGAGAAATTAACTGTCAATGAGGGCTTCAAATTGATGAAATTATAAAAAATTAAATATTCGTATTAGACACTTTATGCCAGAGTTACATTGCCCACTAAGTACCAGTTCCAAAGCCACAAGGCCTCAGGGCTGGCACCTCATACCTGAGCATCTGTTACTAACGGCTTAGGGGTACCCTGACACTGCGGCGATACGATACGCCTCTGAGGAAGGAGTGGCAGCAGCGGGGAGGAGAGCTTGTTGCAAGCCATTCGGAATGGCTGCTGAGGATCTAGCTATGGTTGTAACAGCCAGTTCTACCAAATCAGGTGGAACTCCTCCTTGATACAGCCCTGTTTCCCATAAACCAAACAAGTACTGAGGCAGCTCCCCGTTTCATTCTTTACAATGTGTTTGTCCCAGGAACATAAAACATATGGATACCATATTGACTGTTAAAAAACTGAAGCATCGTCTGCAGTCTTTACAATGCTACAAGCAATTCTTGTAGGAACAGGTTGATAATACAAAGCAGTTAGCCTTTTAAAATTCTATGTTCTATCTTGGCATGAAACTATTGCTTCTTTTTAGGTGCTCTAACTAATGAAATTCCTCACTATCCTTAACCTTTATTTGACGTTCTTTAGAAGATTAGAGTGGTTTGGTTTTTTTGAGCTGTGGTGAGTTGACCCTGGCTGGATGCCAGGTGCCAAAAAACAAAGTCACTCTATTGCTCCCCTCCTTGGCTGGCCAGGGGAGAGAAAATATGATGAAATGTCTGTGGGTTGAGGTAAGGACAGGGAGAGATCACTCAGCAATTACCGTTGTGGGTAAAACAGACTTGACTCAGGGGAAAATTACTTGAATTTATTACCAATCAAATCAGAGCAGGGTAACAAGAAATAAAACCTAAATCTTAAAAACACCTTCCCCCCCCTGCCCTTCTTCCCAGGCTCAACTTCACTCCCGAGTTCTCCCCCCTCTCCCCCACAGCGGCACAGGGGGATGGGGAATGGGGCTGCCCTCAGTTCATCACACCTTGTCTCTGCTGCTCCCTCCTCCTCACACTCTCCCTGCTCCAGCAGCAGGGTCCCTCACATGGGAGACAGTTCTCCACAAACTTCTCCAGCGTGAGTCCTTCCCATGACCCGCTCGAGTGTGGGTCCCTCCCACGGGGCACAGCCCCTCAGGCACAGGCTGCCCCAGCCTGGGTCCCCCACGGGGTCACAAGCCCGGACAGCAAACCTGCCCCAGCCTGGGCTCCTCTCCATGGCGCCACAGGTCCTGCCAGGAGCCTGCTCCAGCACGGGCTTCCCAAGGGGTCACAGCCTCCTTTGGGCACCCACCTGCTCTGGTGTGGGGTCCTCCAGGGGCTGCAGGGGGAGATCTGCTCCACCATTACCCTCCATGGGCTGTTGAGGGCACAGCCTGTCTCACCGTGGTCTTCACCATGGGCTGCAGGGGAATCTGCTCTGGTGCCTGGAGCGCCTCCGGCCCTCCTCCTGCATTGGCCCGGTGTCTGCAGAGTTATCTCCCTCACGTATTCTCCCGCCTGTCTCTGGCTGCTGTTCCGCAGCAGGTTTCCACGCCCATCTTAAACACGTTATCCCAGAGGTGCTACCACCATCGCTGATGGGCTCAGCCTTGGTCAGTGTTAATGAACAGTCATAAGCTGTGGTGCCATTTGCAATACAACATGTTTTCAAAACACAGCTAAAGATTTTTAACATCAGTAACAGAAGTTTCACCATTTCCTGTACGAGGCTAGGAAAAAGTGTTTTATAGTTGATTACGTGTTCCCTAACCTTTACAGTGGAGAGTATCTACCTGTTCTTTGCTGTGAGTGAGGAAATTCTGCTCCAAAACTATATGGGTAGAAGTTGAGGCATGACGTATTGCTCATTTTCTACTGTCCATTCTGTACAAAGAGCAGCAAGGAGTCCTATGAAAATGAGTGTGTCATTATTCAGTTAGCACCAGAAGGCTACATGTACAAAAGGGGGCCAAATTTAATGAATTGTAACCTTAATATATTTAACAGCATGGTTTTTGTTAACATGAACACAAATACCTGACCTTAAAGTATGCCTTTGGGCGGTACATGTTTGGCTTATTGTGCACTGCTTAATTATTTAATTTATTTTTTTATTTAAAAAAAATAATCAACACACAGAACCAACAAACAAATACCTTGTGTATCTCATCTGTTGTCTCTTTAGGTTAGGATTATATCGTGAAGCCGAAAAACAATTTAAGTCAGCTCTGAAGCAACAGGACATGGTTGATACAGTCTTGTATTTGGCAAAAGTAAGTCATAGATTTTTTTTGTTTAAGAATTAAGTGAAATTCCAGACTATCCCTGAGAAGACCATACACCAGAATATCTGAGTATTGACCTTGATACACCATTAAGTTTAATAGTGTGTGATCTCCATATAGACCTGAGGCAGTACATGCTAACAGTTGAAATGGAAGTCTATAGTTCACAAAAAAAATTTGGAGCTTCCAGATTTCACACAAAAAAACACCACCAAACACTCCTACATTACTGTATTCTATTCTCTAAACTCCCATGAGGATTATATAGCTAAGAATTACTGGAGTTCCAGTATGAACAGTGTAGCTGTATATGGTTTCCTAGGACACCTCTGCAATAAATCAGTAAGTGAAGAGTATAGCTCAAAATCCCAAGTTTCACAAGCAAAATCAAAACAAGAATCAAAGCCTCAGAATTACCAGGTACCCATCAGATGCTAAACATTTTTCCAGACATTCAAGGAAAGGTGGCCTGTGAGAAACTTAAACTGCAGTTTTCTTCCTTCTGTCCCAGAAAGAGATGAAATCAGTTGCTCTTTTTCAGCTCCCTTTAAGCCAGCTGTCACAGGCCTATCAAAAGTCATCACTACTAGTGGATAATTCAGATATTCATATTGTGATACTTGCTTTACCTTTACATTTCTTAAGCAATTTACGTTTTGTATTTAAATGATCATCATTGCTATCTGAAGACTTGTCTTCAATACAGGAGTTGGTTTACACAATTGAGCTTAGAAATTTTAGATTTGTGGCACTACCAGGAGTCATTCTGCAAAACAATACGCACTACACAGAGTGATTAAATTGGCAGAGTAATTGGATTAACAGTGATTCGTTATGGGAGATAGGCATCCCACCACATCATTACTAGCTCAAGTAGGAGATGTGTTTGAACTTCCACCTCCCAGTCCATAGGCCAGCTCGATGAAGTATAAAGCATCACACAACATGATTTAGTGACTGTGGGTGGACAGTCAATAGAGTAGGGCACTGAGATACAGCTCAATCTGACAGTACTGAAAAGATAAGAGTTACTTGAGTTAAGCAGCTGTTAGAAAAAATAGGATTGCATCAAGTTCTGTGCAAACAGACCAATACTACAGTACCAATTAGTTTCCTGTTTATATTCATTATTGCAACAGCTATCTGTTTTTTTAAAACTATTTTCCTGAAAGCTAACTCTCCCTTGAAAAGTAATTTATAAAAAGATAAAAGACCAAAGAAAACAAAGTACTGAGGCTGCTGAAAAGTTATGAAGTCTTTCATGACCCAGAAGAGCTGGAAATGGGATACTTTTACAAGAGATCAGAGAGATACCAAAAAGAAAATAGAACCATTCTGTGTATGGCAGCTAAAACTTAATGACTATAGCTTTAAGCTCTTAAAGAGTAGCACTCTTAAAGAGCAGGTCTCCTCAGAGCAGCTGTAAGTAGGTGGAAATTGTCCCACCTCTCTTTTAATTTCTTTTGCTACTCAGCTGTATAGCAGCTTTTCAGTCTGCAGAGATGTTGGACAGTGGGATATGCCACTGGGTGTGAGAATTACATAGAAGAGCACTGTGGCTGTGTTGTCTTAGTGTAATATTTACACAGAGGACCTGTAGTGAGTGCATCTTTGGAGTGAATCTCCAGATGAAGCAGTAGAGCAGACTTGAGTCATAATGCTCAGAAAAGGTACTTCATAAGCAAACATAAAAAGATGAAAAAGGAGCAGATCTGGTGGAGTTTCCTGTCCTCCTTTTTTTACACATTTTGCCCCCAAAATATGAAGATAGGTGTGCTTCATAGCTAGATCAGATCAAAAACCAGGCAAGTAAACAAACCAAAAAAACTGCTAATTAAAATTTTCTCTCAGTTCAAACAAAGAAAATAACGAAATTATGGCAGTGTGCACTGGCTTACTACACATATTTAGGATAAATTGTACAAGTCACTCACATAGGTGTCATGTAGGAGTAAAAGCAAGCAACCAAGGTTCTTCTTAGTTAAGAAGTTATAATCAGCTATCATGTATTCTCTTTTTATCTGTTTACTTTCCACTGAAACTCTTTACAGAGTAATTTAGTTGTGGAAAACTGCTAGAAAAATATAAGGAGCATGACAGTCACAATGGGACAATTATTTAAAGTTTTAAGTTTAATACAGACATAATATTCATCAGAAACTGCTGGATGGTTTATACATGAAAAACTATAGCAAATGAGTTGAAGTCTATTTTAGAGACAGCAACATGCCCAGATAGAGCACATTAGGAATACATTGTCCATTTAAAATGTATTCGTTGATGGTGGTGGTAGTACAGTCGTACTCTACCAAGTACCACCACCACCCCAAAATCCACCCCCCTCGCTCTTTTATTGCTTTTCACAAGAAGGAATTAATTTTCTAACTTAATACAGGAAAAGCAAGTGACATTAGCGAAATGACTGGGGAAAAAATGCTTGTATTTTATTTCTTTTTGCCAGTGATCGGCTTGAAATGACAGTCCCTTTAATTAACAGTGGACAGTTCTTTCACAAGAATGTCACTTGAGTGGTCGGTCATAGTAAAGAATTCTTTGCAAATGTCTACAGCAGTATGTATCTGTAGGGATGCAAATAAAGAATTTAGGATTTAGATTGTTGGCTCTCAGAAGTCCATGAAGCTCAAGGGCAGAAGCAGTTAATGATATTTTTCTTACATTGCATCACAGAATGTTTGTGTCAGGATACCAGTCACAGATTCTTTCCCTTTTTTAGTCATATCAAGTATTAGTACTATTTAATGTAATATTCATGCAACAGGAGCACTCAAACCACTGTTCCACTCAGTAGGAGTCAGATTAATCCCTCTAGCCATGTAGTTTCCCAGAGGAGGTGTGCGGGGTTTTTTCCTTTGCTGTAGCTGTATTTACCATGCCCCACAACGGGAGGGCTTTACAGTTGTACTCTCAGACAGCTGCAGAGGTGGTCTCTGTCAGTATGTTGATACCCTCTGTCTAGTTCTCACACTACATTATCCACATCACACATTGTCATAATGAACATGGGAGCCAAAATCACAGAGGCAAAACTGCCCTCTTTCTGTTACGGGATTTTATTGTTTGTGACAGGGGAGGTTGGCAGAGCAGTAAGGAAGTTTGAAAGTGTCACTGCTCTGTGCAGTGCAGTCTTATTTGACTAAGTAAAATATTTCGGTATTTCAGTACTATCAACCTGAAGATCCAAGATTACACGTAAGTTTTAAAAAATACATTAAACAGGAAAATATTCAGAGTGATACCTTCACCTCAGTGTCAAAGTATATTATTTTGATATGATAATAAATAACAAGATAGTTTTTTTTGGTTTATTAGTGATGTCCAGATGAATTAATAATGTCTAGATGATATGCATGCAAATTTAATTATCCTAAGTAGCCTATTTTATCTGTATTACAGAGATTTATTCAGTATTCACTCCATTATTTTCCCAGTATTAATTCACCATCTCACCTCCCTTTATGCAGTAAACCATTAGTTGTCATCCCTTTTATTTATATCCCTTGTTAAACAGCAGTACAAGTATAAAAGTCAAACATTTAACATTTATATACACTTTTTATTTGCTTAGGTGTATTTGCGCTTGGATCAGCCTGTAACAGCTTTGAACCTTTTCAAGCAAGGGTTAGATCGATTTCCTGGAGAAGTGACTCTTATTTGTGGAATTGCCAGAATTTACGAGGTATGCACCCACTGTGCAATCCTTATTGTGGCCAAAGTTCACTGCCTGAGCAAGAAAAAAGAGCCAATAGTTAAATATAATGGTAAGGGTATCAAAAACTGACTGTGCTGATTTTCAGTACCACTAATGCAAAACAGGTAACATTACACAAAGATACCAAAGTGGTGTCAGGGGAGCCTTGCAGGCTTATTTGTTTAAATGGTTAATCACACTGGTGAGGTCCTTTTTACCCTTGACACACAAAAGCAAGTCCGCATTAAGTCAAGTGGTCCAGATGTTGTCCATGTAGCTAGGTCTAGTTCATATATGTTTAATCGTACTAAAACTGCTCAAGTCACCAACAGCCTGCTAGCAGGATTAAACAGCACAATAGTCTACTCATCAGTGTTGTCTTTATTAGCACTATGTGTTACTGTTAGTTCCTTAAGCCAGTGAGAACAGTTGGAATGTGAATGTTTCTTAGTTTAGGAAGTAAATGTTATTTTAAGTAGGATTAATTTTAAACTAGCTTCATTTTAGCTTGGTAACAATCTATTTTGTATTTTAAAAGTGTGTATTTTCATGACAGATAGTGAACTTAATATTGTCTTTCAGTGAAAGTTGGTAACGATGCTTTTCCAGAACAAATGTTTTAAACAAAGTCATGAATTTTTTTTTTTTTGCATCTGAATTCATACTTGGCATTCTTTCCTGATCTCATCATTCTTATCTAACCCCTAAGCATTAATTCATTTTCATATTAGATCCTTTTTGTCCTTCAGCAAGGAAGAAAACAGCTGCTAATTTTTGGAGGCTTTTCTTTATGAATTGTTAAACAGTTTTTAATATGGACATTATTCTTCAGAACCATACATAGCTCTTCAAGGAATTATTAAAAAGCAGCATATAGTTGACAGGATCTAGTTTTGCACTGATACCCGAGTACAGGATTATAGCTCCATTAGCAAAGATTTGTACTGCAGCACAAGGCTGTTCTCATCACGTAGACTCACAAGTGGAATATATGCATCAGGCATCTTAATTAGAGCTTTTCTTCTATGTCACTACCTTTTGACAGTGGGAAGAGATGTAGACCTTTTTTGGTTTTAAAAACCCCATTATTTTTAAAGGGGCTGTTTTAGTACTATTTCCTTTAATCACAGGAAATACCTTTTTCATTGCTAAATATGATGCTGAGGTTAAATAAAAACTTACTCTTTAGTCACGTTGAGAGTACAGTGTATCTGCAGCACACAGGTAGAAATTATTCCTCTCTAAACATGGGAGTGTGTTTTGATCTTTTAATTTATTTTCTTCTGATAGGGGGTAGAGTCCTCTGGTGGCTTGCACTGCTCAGAAGCAGTGTAATTGTTTACAACAATGAGTTCACCCTAATTAATCTTCCAAGTAGCATACATCCAAGCATATATTTTTATACAATATAGTTTTCTTCACTGGCATATCCTAGCTAGTACAAGTTTTGATATTAAATCCATGATTCCTGTTTTCAAAGGCTTGTGATAATTCTTCGTGTGCAATTATATTCTCATTTGTGTTCAGAGCAATTCATGAGTTGACTTACACAGCACTGAAAATAATTGAGACATTAACTGGGTAAATAAGTCTACTGTATGTTACCATATTGGGAAACAGACTGCACAGTACTGTGTATCAGAAGTTGTTATGCAAAAAGTAACAAATGCCTATTGCACATGCTAAGCTTCTGAACAATCTTTCTTTCTAAAAAATAAAAAAAAAAATCTTTTTTGTAGCTGTGGCATTGAAGTAATGACAGGTACAGCTTGCACTGATAAATTAATATGCATTCTTCTTGTGGATGTACATGTTGCTTGTGAAGATGCCAATCGGTGATGTTGCATTGTATGATCAGAGAACTGCAGGAGCATAGGTAATTAATCTTGGTTAAGTATTGTACAGGTCATAGATAAAGCACTCTGTAGAGTGACATTTTAATAAGTTTTATGTTAAAAATCAGTGATAAAAAGTAGAATTAATCTGATTTTTTTCCAAATGTGTAGGAAATGAACAATATCTCTTCGGCTGCAGAGTACTATAAAGACGTCTTAAAACAAGACAATACTCACGTGGAAGCCATTGCATGCATTGGTAGTAACCATTTTTATTCAGACCAGCCTGAGATAGCGCTGCGATTTTATAGGTATCTACCCTTATGGGGAGGGAGGAGGAACTGAACGTGTGGGAGGGTAATGTAAAGGCTTGGGGTTTGTAATGCTGATAGCAAGAAAAGAACATTAGGAGATGGGCATAGGAGGGTGATTGATCATTTGCACAATATCACTGTAAAAGCAGGTTACCAACTTAGGTATCTTCTTGGCCAGCGATAATTGCATCTTTCTGTCAAAAATTTGTCATCATTGCATATGGAGTATGTAGTAGCATCAACAAAGATTATAAAACCAATTTAAGTCATTAATAAACAAGATTAAATTGATTACAATTGATTACTAAACAGTTTAATTGGTTAACAAACAAGAAATAATCTTTCACAGCATGAGGCAGTTTGAGAACACTGGACCTTACTCTCAGCTTCAGTTGCATTCAGAAGCCACATGGACTTGCTATTTAGTTCTTTGAAAAAGAGTAGTCTTTTCAAAAGGAAAAACTCCACCTGAAGTCACAAGCAGTTGTGACCACAAAATTCCTTATTTGAACATGGGCTGGGGTTCCCCATGTTTTATTGAAAGCAATAAAAAGATAGTGTCAAATGATGCTGCTTCCTTTGTATTTTGATACAGTCAGAGTGCAAAGGAGCCTGACTCATGTTCTTAAGTCTAGTAGCGTATGAAGTCAGTATAAACACTACCACCTAATTTCTGTTGGACCAGAGCTCTTTTATGCTTTACGTTCAGAAACTCACAGTCACACTCCTGACAGCAACCCTCTTTTTCCCTGGCCCTCTTAGCATATCTGGCTTTCCTATAAATATTATTAAACAAAATTTTTATGAAACATCTCCATTCTAAAGACACATTAAACATAAATTTGAATCAAAATCTGAGTTATGCTTCAAATGGAAGATTAGTGTAGATTCACATGCTAGATTTACTGATTAAGAGCAGTGCTGAAGTGCAGGAATCAAGCGAAATACTGAAGTCTGAAGAGTTACAACTGAAACAAATTGCAGCTTGATTGAGGTTGAGAGACTGGAAAGAGGAAATTGAAAAAGTCTGCATACAGCTCTGTCTTAAAGTCAGATCATGTGGCACAGCCAAAAAGACAGAGGCTATCTAATTTACATGAAAACTGTTTTGCACAGTTTGATTCTTACTAATCAAAAAATGCCCTGGACTGCTCTTCATGAAACCTTTACCAAGTTTAAGACTGTAACGCTTGGTTGTTGCACATTCTCAGAACAGGGAGAACGGAGGAGAGAACTTTGTCATTTATAACAGAACTCTTACTTGAAATTAATCTAAAAAAATAAATATTTTCTTTCAATCTAGACGGCTCCTGCAGATGGGTGTTTATAACTGCCAGCTTTTTAACAATCTGGGCCTCTGTTGCTTCTATGCCCAGCAATATGATATGACACTATCTTCATTTGAACGTGCACTGTTTTTGGCTGAAAATGAGGAGGAGACAGCAGATGTGTGGTACAACTTGGGACACGTGGCTGTGGTATGAAAAATACTAACCACTTTTCTGAATAAGTACTGTTTTACAAAAACTGGAAAAAGAATAACTAGGAAGGAGTCATTGCCCTACTTTGAAATATGAAATCCGATTGTGTACAGGGTAAAGTGCAGTACACATTAAAGGTTTATTTGCAATTCAGTAGAGAGGAAGAGGCAAAAGAAAAAAGTTCTGTAAATCTTCACAGAATGTGGCTTATTCCTGCTAAAAGATTCTTCCTCCCCACTGTCTTTAACCTTCCCTTCTTTCTAAAAAAATTGCAACACATATCAGTCCTTGAAGGCCTTTGCTGCAAAACAAGCTAATCTGACAAAAAAATTGAATTTAAAATATTTTTCTCAGAGCTGTTATTTGTGTTACATGGAACATTAGATTGATTTTGTTGTCATAAAAATACATATTCAGCAGCATATAGCAGACACTAAACCACTATGTATGTCGTAGTTGAAAAGGCATGTTCCTCTGTCTTAGAGGCAGCTATAGGAATACTGTGTAATTGTGTGATAAAGTTTGCTAAATTTCTATACTACTTCGCATTCATTGCCTATTTTTGCAGATGTTCTTCCAGAAGTTGTGTTAGATTTCTCTTTAGCTGCTTGCGCTGAGTGCGGTTACTGAATAAAAGTTTTTGACAGGTTTTTAATGAGAACTGTCTTCAAATGCTGATTATGATTTTTAAGTCAGAGAGAAACTCAACTGTTCATCTTGATTGTACTCCAACTAGGATAAGAACATTAATTTATACTGCCTAAAACATTTGAGCTAATGTGCCTGTATTTTTCAGCATTTGGCACTTCTAATGTTTAACATGATGCTGTATCAGTGTTGGTCATAACACTAGAGCATGAAAGAGTAGTCAGCTGCTCCGTACAAAGAAATTAACCTTCCTTAATTTTTATCTTCTAAAAACTAGGTTTATGTGTGATTTTTTAAAATCTCTGTAGAGACAGAGAGGCAAGATGACTTCCCCTTTGGAGAAATCTCTGTTTTCCTTACCCTACTGTAGACGTTAGCAAATACTGTAGTCTTTAGGTGACACCTTAGTCATCTAAAAGTTGAACTAGATGAAGTGAATATCACTTGGAGTGTGGAAGTTTGTGCTGGAGAGGAACAATTCTGTCTGGAGGAAGAATGAATAAGTAGAAAATGAGAGGGTCTGGGAAGAAAGCACATATGGTTCTGATCAACGTGTTTTTATTGTAATTTGTATTCCATGGTATTACATATGGGTGAAAAGATACTCCAGATGACAAAACAGATGCGTGCTGTTTCCGGTCTTTTCACGAATTAAAATACAATCTTACTTTTAGGGAATAGGAGACCTGAACCTGGCTTACCAGTGTTTCAAGCTAACATTAGTCAACAATAACGACTATGCAGAAGCTTACAACAACTTGGCCGTGCTAGAAATGCGAAAAGGTCACATTGAACAGGTTGGTGTTGAATCTCAGCCTCAGCAGAATGCTTCCTTTGGCTCTTTTGTACTTTAGAAACATGTCATTTCCCTGAGGTAGAGTCATCATATGAACATCTCGCAGCTATTGCGGGCAGAAAACATGGATAACTTCTATGCATGTTTCAGTGTAATCTCCATGTTGTCATGCCATCTCCCATTAAAGTGCTCATTCTTAGGCATACCCAAATGGTTCATCAAAGACAAACAGGGTTTGCAGTGGCTTTGCAGTTGTCGAGATGTTTTTTCTAAATTGATACCCAAAACAAAACACATCACTCTGTAATTGTCACTTAAATTACAACTTCAACTATATATTCGGTTTATAAATGTAGATAATATACTTTTGTTGGGTGGCAGAAGAGAGCAATCACATCAGCTCTTAAAAGATTGTTTTCAACAAGGAGATTGCTTTAGAGTTTTGTCCCAAACTAGCAGGTTCTTGATAAATTGCATCAGTAAGCTTGGTGGTTCATCTTACCTAATGTGAGTAGACTAAGTTGTATCGCACTTAGGTGTATAATTGACATGCACAGTGGATTAAATGCATGCATTTTTTATACACACACGGGGAGAATTAATATGCATTTGTTGGACAGTTTGAACTACTGTGGGCTTGTTTTAATTCTTATCAGAGCAAGCCTATTTTGATAGATTCATATATACATCAGAGAGCTACAATGTGATGCAGAGACTTGTAAATACTTCTAAGAGCAAATTCTCTATGTTAACTTTGTTCAGATAACGTAGCAACTACCACGGAAACACTGAAATGAACCCAGCACTGGATGTTTCTAGTGACAAATAAACTTTGGGTTTAGTTTCAGTTTCATAATCAGTAAATTCACAGATATTTAATTCCCAGGTGGAACTTAATGTCCAGTTGTGGAGGCTGCAATTGCTAATAATTAACACTACAGAGCCTTTCCATTATAATAAATTGTTTCCTGTCTATTTTAGGTTTTAGCTTAAAATTTTCTATTTTCTTCTTGTATCACATGTATAATTAAAAATTGGGATCATTACAACAATAAAATTCTGCACAGAATAAAAAAATGTTAAGATGTTTTGCTTATCTTGGATTTTGTTTTATTTCACAATGTTGTTTCGTAAGTACTGGTGCATGTACTCAAAATTGTCAGATTCAGGGAGTTTTAATAAGTTCTTAACTCTGCTTTCCCAAACAGTTTACAGATACCTTTGTTTTTAAAAGATCACTTTTCCCCCCAAAGTTCCACATTTTTTAGTAAAAGCATTCACAATTTGACCTTAATTTTGTATTGGATTTACAGCATGAAAATCCACACTCTGAGACTTAATTTTTCATTAGTTTTCAATGCTACTATTTTGCTAGCAGAAATAAAGAGTTAATATTTGTAAAATTTTTGAGTGTGAAAACGGTCATTTTTTATGATAAAGTTAAGGTTTTCAGGGATGCTTAAATTGGTGCTGTCAAAGCACAGATAAATACAGTGGAGTGGGACTGTAAATACTTTTTTTCTATTAATATATTGTGTTCGTTGTTTCAGACTGAATTGCTTAATTAAGTTCCTACATGTCTTTTCTTACTTAGCCAAGAGTCTTACTCATTTCAATGCTATTAGACTGTATTATCCCTAAATGTAGTGTTGGTGTAACTCTTGCATAGTTGGAGATGGCTTTCTTAGTAAAGGCCTAGTAAAGATGACACAGGATGATTTCTTTTAAGAATGATGAAAATTGCATTAGTTTCTTGTTCCCCTCCCTCCCTCCCAGATTTCACTGGTGATTTTTTTCTTTCTTTACATAGGCAAGAGCTTTGCTGCAGACTGCTTCATCTTTAGCACCTCATATGTATGAGCCCCATTTCAATTTTGCAATACTCTCAGAGAAGGTAATGCACTATCCTGTTCTTGTAATCTAAAAATTGAGCCTTGGTGGGGCAGTTGGGTTTTTATTGTTATTACTGAGAATTCCAAATAGGTAAGATGAAAGAATACAGAGTGCATAAACTCAAGGAAAACTAAAGTTACATTCTCATTTTAATACCCAGAAGCTTTGTGTGTAAAAGTAGGCATTCAAATGGTTGCTTTTGAGAGTAAGTCAGGCCAACTATATACTATAGAGCTATAAAGAAACTTTGTGCTTTTCCAAACACCCAGAAGATGAACAATTGGTTAACAATTCCATTTACAGTCTTTAGCTGTTGGCTTTTTCAGAATGTGAAGTGAAATAGTATCATATGATTTATCAGTAATTATAGAAAGAGTATAATTTGTTCATCCCCTGATCTTACTGATCTCAAAAGGAAAGTCTGTTCTTCAGCTTTACAATCTTTGGATTTTGTGTGTTAGTAATCTCTTTCATACAGTGTCTCAGACTGAATTATCAGCATGTCCAGCCTTCCTGTTAATAAGGAGAAACTTGTACAAGTCTTTACATTTTTCACAAGAAAAAATTGCTCCTTTGCTTGTGCCTACACCGTCAAGATTCTGTTATGAGTCTGTGTTGTGTGGGCCGCTCAACTCCTACAGATACTAAAGTACATGCAGCAAGGAGAGAACAACCCATTAATTTGTAAGTGTATCCTCTCCATTGTGAAATATAAGACGATTTTGAATAATTGCATTCTGTACTTAGTGATTAAGGAGTAAATCCTAGTCTGCAAATGTCTTGTTTAGCTTTTGCACAAAGACCCTGTATAGGTTATGGAAGGGGACAGATGGCCAGATCAACGAGCTGTTGATGCAGTGCGGTAATGTAATCCTTGGATTTGGTGTAAGGCCATGGTTTACAATACCTAACTTCTCTGGCCAGGACCCTGGTTTCTTCCCCTTCAGAGAATTTTTGCTGCACTGAAGCTCTGTGTTGACTGATGCAGAGGCAACAGAGGCCTCCCACTGCCATTTTCCATAGCTTCTTCCTTTCCACCCAGGAGCTATCACTTTTACTAGATGTGTTCACAAACATTTGAGTTCTTTCTTGCTGAACCCACTTTCTCAGATGCTTTCCCTACATACACTTCCTCCTTCCAAAAATGATGGCTATTAAGGAAAAAAGAAAGTTCATGAAGTAAGAAACAATTTGGAAACATACTTCTAAAAGCAGCAGAGGAGCAACACCAGCTCTCCCTCTTGTGCCTCTCTGTGAGAAAGCAGGAAATCACATGGAGTTGGCGCTTTTACAGAGGCCTGATTTGGTGTGTTTTGCCTGTATATACAACAGCACTTCTATGGAGGTGAAAACCAAATCTTCTGGGTTTTATTCCTCCTGACTTCAAGCACTGGGCATGATGTACCTTGTCCATTCTCCAGGAAGTCATGTGGAATGGGATATAAAATTACTGTCTTGAAGCATTCCTCCCATTAAATCATATTTCTGTCTTTTTTATTCTCATCCCTTAATGTAAGGGGAACAGAACCCTGAGTTCAGAAGCCTCCACACTGACTTTTACTCGTTCACTCTCAGGACCAGCTATGTTTAAACATCTGTGAGCATCAGAAATGTACTGCACAGAATACATGATGCAAATACTGCAGTGCTTGAATTTACAAAATTAGTTTGTGTGTTTCTTACAGGTTGGAGATCTTCAGAGGAGTTACACAGCTGCTCAGAAGTCAGAAGAAGCATTTCCAGGCCATGTTGATACACAACAGCTCATCAAACAGTTAAAACAGCACTTCGCTATGCTCTGATTAGCTTTTTTTTTATTATATAAAAAGTTAGCTAGAGCGAATGTCCCATACATCTTTTTGAAAATACTAGCTCTAAGTAGATAAACTATACTTAATGCGTTCCTGTGGCAAAGCCTGTGTTACTTTGAGTAGCAGGAAAGTTTGAAAAGTCCTGATGAGTTTTTGTCATCTCAAAACATATCACTTACTAAAAAGCAGCTAGAATATGTTGCAGCTACATACATGAGATATTACAGGAATGGCAGGATACTGTCAGTATGACAACTTTGAAATAGTTGTCTGGTATATGAGCAAGTATCCATTTAATATTAACCAACATTGTAAAGGATTTTTTTCTCTGACTTTTCTGCAGAAAAAAGTGCTTTTAACGATTCCTGTGTGACAATCTGTTAAGTAATACAGAGTTAGAGTACTTCCTATCTGGTCTTCAAACTGCATGTTAAGTTTTAAAAGTAAAATTCCTAAAAAGAATTTAAAATACGTATGTAAAGCAGAAGTTCTTATATTCCTTGTTGTACTGTATGAATAAAATAAATTCCAGTTTGTATGGTTTGTCTCATTTGTTTATGTAAGTTGAAGTTACATTCTTATGGCCGTGAAAATTAGTGAGCCATCTGAACATATTTTGAAAGACTCCACAGAACTGGGACAAAATAGCATAAATATGTGTGTTCCTCTCTACCCAGGAGAGTTTATTGTTCATCTCTGTGAGGTCAAAGGATATTTAGAAGCTTGCAGGGTTAAGTACTAGTAATTGAGAACAAAGCAGTGTTTGGGTGGTTACTTGTGCTACCACATAAGCACTGTTGCTAAATAAATATTTGGATCATCCTAACTACAAGAATACCACTAATAGCAACAAAGACTTTCTCTCTGTCATACATCTTTGTGTTCTGACTAAAAGGGATAAATTTGCATGACCTGCCAACTTGACCTTTTTAAAAGACTTTTAAGAAACGTGGGATGGTAAGGCATTCTGAAATGGCACATCCTGAAACAGGCCTTTAAAATGTTTTCATGTTTCTCTGATACATGAAGGGATTATCCTGGTTTAGGAAGCAACCCTAAACATGCTTATGAATATTATGTCTTCTTTTTGGGCAGTCGTTACTTCCCCACCCTCATCTTTGTATGACTGTTGTAGCTGATGAAGGCAGATGCTGGACTGCTTAGAGAAGTGTACCCACAGGCTTCCCTACAGAGCAGTCTGTAGATGCCAGTTGGAAACACTGCCATTAGCTGCTGTCACATCATGTTGTGAAATGCTGGGTGAATATTACCATTCTGTAATCACCATTACTGGGTGAATAGATGCAGCATCTTTAATGGAAATATTTTTTCCACATTGGTCTTTATATTGTCAGAAATTCGTCACAAACTAATTAAGAGAGAACCTTAGTTACCAGTAATTTTCATTTCGTAAATAAGATTTTGCTTTCTGCTGAAAGGGAAGAATTTATAGGGAAGTTCCATCCTTTGATCTACTGTAGTTATACGTTTCCAGTTGACAGCGCCAAACTTAGGAAGATACCAGAAAATAAAATGTTTGTCTTGGCAGTTTAAACACAACTGTTGAGAATTTTTGAATGTCATACTATTAAAGTATTTTTAAAATTGCATAGTAAATAAGATTATTTCTACATGATCTGGAACAGACACTAGTAATACAACTTCAGTTTTTAATCCAGTGTCACAGTTCAATAGTTCCTCGTAGGTGCTTATAAGATACCACTTACTGTGATCCTGCTCAAGTTAATGGTCTGAATAACTCCACTTTTTAGCAGACAGTACTCCTTAGTCTGACATAGAGATCTGACATGATTATTCTTTTAATATTGGGGGATGTGTGGAGACTGAAAGGAAGAAGGTTTATGGATTGTAAGGAATCCTTTACACAAGATGCTTGTGCAAATTAATTATTAAAAAGCCCCATCCCACACACAAACAGACAAAGTTCTAAATAAGGATTAAACCCTTTAACTCCTTAATGTGCAGCATCTGCAAGCCATTCCAAATCTACTTTAACACAGTGTATTTTGATTGCCCCAAAAGCCAGCACCTGTTTGCTTTGTTGACCTTTCATGCCCCAAAGCAAGGGTGCAACAGCACTTTTTTCACAATTAGCACACGTACAAATTAAATGAAATCTGGTAATGAGTACAGCACCACAGTGAAACAACAGATGAATGAGCAGGCTGTTTGCCATGGAAGAATCTTTCGATTTTGTTATATGCTCATTTAGTGTGAGCTCCAATGAACAGATGAATCGGCAGGTCCTGGGGCAAACCACCTTCAGTTAATTGAGGACGACATAGCACAACACAATGCATCAAAATCTGTATTCATTTCTGCAGTAGGATCATGTTAGGACGGTGTGACCTTAGTATTGCAAGCAACATTTTCGTAATGCAGAAATCATGTTTCCTCTAACCTGTAGCACAGCTCCAGCTATGTCCAGCCAGCATTTATAAAGCCTCTTAGGAGTAGAAAATAAAATGCAATGAAAAAGACAACACAATTTTCTAATCTACAGGGGAGATGGTGTCCACAACAATGCAGCCTGGAAGGCATCAAAGCAGATGTCTGGGAGGTCTTGAAGTTTCTATGTCCCTGCAGGAAAGGTCTGTACAGTTTATGGACGCTACCACCGATTTATTCTGGTCGGTCTTTTGACTGGCCATCTTGCTGGAGTCTTTCTGGTGGATGAATCCTTTTAAAAGTTGATAATGAAGGGTTAAGTTATTAATGAGTTTTGATTGTTTTGCAAGATGTTATAGCCACAGCACCAGCCGCAAGACTGTGGCTGAAATTAATCCGAATTCACAGTTAAGGGTTGTGGACCATTTTGGCTGCAAAAAGCATCCTCAGAGGTCGTTGGGCAGGACAGAAGCAGGTTGCCATGCCATTAGGTGCCAGTTCAAGAAGCACTGTAAGACTTTGCATAACGATCCCATTTTATTGCTTTGATCCTGATGTTTTTTTTCTTTGCTTCCTGTCTTTGTAGGCTAGAGGGTGAGATTTGGGGGTCATTCAGTCTGATCTCTGATATGACACAGGCCAAATATTTTAAGCCTGGAGCTCTTTTTAATGAACCCAGTTTGTGCTTGACTAGCAATTACCTGCCAGAGCAGCAGCAAGTTTTGGTACAAAAAATCTTGTTTGTCTTCTTTCTGATGGATGATTTCAAGTTCATTCATGTGCCATCCCCCCTCTTCACCCACCCCCCAGCCAGTGGGGGTACTCGTTATGCTCCAGCACCAGCAGCTGAACCATCATTTGGATGTGCCACAGCTGAGTAGGACCGTGGCCATTTTGCCTCCTTTAGGTAATGCCTGCTTTGCCTTTGTCACCAGAACCATCACTGGCATCTGTGACAGTTATTTTTGACCAAATACGCCGTTTCTCTACCATAGAGAGTACGACATTGCTTAGAAGAACCCATTGCCCCAATGCACTTGGACAATGCACTTGGACATGCCATTTTACTCTAAGCAGCAAGAAGCAGTTGCTGTGAAAGAACTTTCTGGCAGGTATCAGCTGTGCCCCACTCAGCAAGGACAGAACTGGACAGTCTGAAGTGCAGGTCAAAAATCAGCTCAAGGTAACGGATAGGTGTAGGGGAAAAGCATCTGCCTGCCCAGCAAGTTACCAAGCCAAGTAAAAGGCTTTATGAGATCCCACCCTGTTCCTCACCTACTCCAGAGGAAGTCTCAGAATTGCCATTTTAGCATGTTTCCAGATGAAAGGCATATTATATTTCACACAGCAATATAAAAAGTGGGGCATGAAGCTGCTGTGGAATCAGACTCAAAGAAAGGGTGAGCTTTCATCAAAGGGCCAGGGCAAGAGGCAACTCGCACAATTTTCTCTGCCTGTTGGAATTTATTTAAGGTCTAGGGTTGCTGCGGCTTCTAGTTCGCGGCAGATGCCTGTGTGTACACACACTAATTCTGCACCACCAAGCTCTGTGGGCCACAGAGCAGTATTTTACTGATATCCCAGCCATCACTGGGAACAAGTGAGCAGATGGTGGATGTAAAATACAAAATGCTTCTTTTGCTATAAATAAAAACAAAACTAAGTTTCTCTTTGTGCCTCAGAAGTTGAATGAAGCAAAAGCCAAGAAACCTTGATATTCAAGTCATAGACAGATTTGTATCTCCAGTCATTCTCCAATTGCATTTGAATTCCTGTTCTGGTAAGTTAGTTGTATTACTGATTTAGCTGTTCATGTTTTCAGAGGTTGAGAGTGCCAAGAGCTGCAAATGCTCAGAAGTGTCTGTAAGCAGGTTAAATCTGGTAAGTATTTCACCAGAGAAATCAGATTTTATTGCAAAACTATCACATAAACATACCCTGGAGTGCACTGAATAACTGAATGATCTGTGCAGGTACTATGTTTACCTTCTCTATCTGTTGGTTAGTTACAGCAATTGCTTAGCGCACAGCCTTCTCCCTTCTTATATTTAGTTTCAAAAAGGGTCATAAAGGTTTAGCTGAAAAAGTCTTCCTAGTTAGATATTGGATCTGTATAGAATATATCCGAAAAAAAGAAGAGATCAAATCAATGAGTTCATAGCAAAAAGCTCTCTTCCCAACACAAAATGCATTATATTTAATTGTGCATGTGAATGTATCAGCACATAAAACTGTGGGGGGTTTCCCCATGCTTCTTGACAGGTATTGCCAGTGAAACTGATTATATTGCTTCAAAGACAAGTCTTGAAGCCATTAGAAATGAGGTACAAGAAGAAACAGCAGGATGTAAACCTTGCTCAGCACTATGGAAAGGGCAAACTTACTAAGAGCCAGGAAACTTGGTTCCGGCAAGCAGACCACCCCAGCAATTTCATCTCATTTTCAGCTTGTTCAGTATAAACAACTGTAAAGTAATTGTCAAGATTTTACATTTTAGCTTTGGTATTATTTTATAATACTGTCAGTTCCATATTCTGCCAGGTCTATATCCTATAATAATGCCAAGCACCTTCAAAGAAATTACACATTAACTCATTAGTCCTTACATACAATACATTTAGATCATCCTAACCAAGGGTCATAAAACCTTCCACCAAGTGACTGTGGTCTATTTGTGTATGAGATACCACACAAAAGCGAATTTAGGAAGATAACCTTAGACTGCTTTTATTCCTGTGAATTACCATAAGCTAACAGTTCAGGGTTCAGATAAAATCATCTAAATCATCTAAAATACATGGTTAATGATGTTGTTTTCATTGGTAGAACAAAACCAGATGCCTGTATTTGTCCTGGCTTTTAAGGATGTAATTGTTGGTTCTTCCAGACATACTGATGTGGGCCTAGCAGAAAAATTAAAAGCTTCTGACTTTTGCCCACAATCCTGTAATGTCTAAGAGATAGACTTAAAATGCTGTATCATTACTAAGCACTTATTTATTATGGTATTAAATGGTAGCTGCTTGCATGAACTCAATATTTGAAGTTCAACATAAATCCCTGGAAGGCAGGCTAATAAGCAGGGGACCATAAACCATTCTAAGGTCATATATCAAGAATGTCTGCAGTGTAATACAGGAATATCATTACTACATATATGCAAGACATCCACAAAGAGCCTGTATCTTCAAACTGGGCAGTAGTTTGGATAGTGAAGGAAATAACTCTCCAAGAGTTCCTTAGAACCCGGTCTAAATGAACATTGGGAAAGTTGGGTGGAATGAGAGATCCTGTTTTGCAGGGGTATATGTATATTTGTAAAAAATAGAAAATTAATGGTAAACATAATGTGGCTATTTATAAATGACTGCGGTAATTTATACTTTGCAACCACCCCTATAATAATCTTTATTATCTTTATTAGAAGATGTGTATATATTTATCAAACAGATTAATTTTTAAGCAATTACAAACAAAGTTCAGAAACTTTCAAACCCCTGGCATTATGTGATGGGTCTCAGACTGTCCACCCGAATACAACATCATCTTTAAAGAAAAAGTTAGACATACTCTGCAAACCTGGAAAGTGGTTCTAATTCAGCTGAAGCTTCAGATGCTCCAAAGACTTTAAAAACTAAAAAACCACCACCAGCAGCATAGATACCTTTCCCATTCGATCAAAACTTGAAAGAACTTGAAACAAAACCTGAGTAAGGGCAGATTATTTGATTTTGAAGGGGATGGAGAGTTGTTTCTTGGAGTAGCCCATGACTCATGTCACGTCATCACCTACAACTTCAGATCATGTTATCATGGTGGACCCTACTGTGCTACAACATGAGCCAATGACATGATGTGAAGCAATACACACATTGTAAGCAAATTCCTTTCTGGCTAAATATCTGTCATTTCACAGAATCATAGAATCATTTAGGTGGGAAGAGACCTTTAAGATCATCAAGTCTAACTGTTAACCTAACACAGTCAAGTTCACCACTAAACCATGCCTCTAAGTACCACATCTACAGGGTTTTTTGAATACTTGTAAGTTTCTGGGCAAACAAAGTAATTCAGGCACAGATCTCTTGCATAAAGAAGAGTAAGAGAAAAACTGCAGTGTTATTTGGATTGGAAACAATGTTCTCATGTTATATGAAGGCACCTTTGGAGTTTTTCACCTAGTAACATAGTTGCCTTTTCCAAGGTTAAGTTATGTTGCAACACAATCACGTTTATAAACACATGCAAACAGACAAACTTTACCCATACAAGTGTGTTCAAGCATCTTGTTACATGGTACTTTAAGATGTACATGCTATAAATAAGTTTTCCTTCCCCCTCTGAAAGTCCCACTTTTGTTCAGGTTTAAGATACCACAGCAGGTAGTTTAACAGGCCTCAAATAGTTTGCGGTTTACTATAAATGTATTGGTCTTTAAGGGGTCCACAGAGCACAGGTGAACATCATGCTGCCACGCTCCTGGGAGCAGCTCTGCACTTGTCTTTCTGACCATGCATGTTTGAAAGTCAGAGCTAGGCACAGTCATAACATTTTTCTGCCCCTTCAGGAGTTCCTATCACCATACATGCTGAGTGTAACCATTTTGTTTTAAAAACAGCAAAGGAGCTCGATACAAGGAAGACAAGTTCTTCTTTCATGCTCTTTTTTCCACACATAAGCACAGCAGGTAGTCAGTGATGTGCTTCCCATCAGCACTGTATATATACCTGTAGTAAAGCAACTTTTTTTCATCAATCCTGATTTCAGGGGCTTGTACCAATGTTTTCATCTCTACGTAGGTGATGAAACTGCTTACAGCAGAGAACCAGTAGATACAATAACCCCCTCACAGCTGCTGAGGAATGAGAGCACTCTCAGGCTGAGTACATCTCACTGGGCAAGAAGAAACCAACCACCTGCGATGCTCCCAACTGATCAGGGCAGCTCTCTTACATGGGTAAACTTCGGTATCCATACAGCATCTCTGGTCAGGTTTTGATTAAGCTTTAAGCAGCTAAAGTTACACTTGATAAAAACCTCAACAGACAGCTCAAGACGTTGTTTTAAGGCTTGTCTTACCTTTAAAAGGAAGTTGTTGAGAAGATGTAGTTGCCCCAGGGCTTTGCATAGCTCTGAAAGGCTCAGGAGGCTGCTTGCCACTTCTCTTGGCTGGCACACTGCTACCACTGAGATAAGGCAGGGAGCTGTAACCCTTTCCTGGGAGTTACAGCTCAGCTGTGTGGCTGGAACAGGCTGGCACATGACAGCTGGTGTAAGAAGCACCTTTAGTTTCTGGAATAAGACTTGCAATGTTTGAGAATTTTTCTTAAAAGTAAGCTGAAAACAGGAATAATGATTCTGATCACTGTGAACTCCATCTCTGGATCAGACAGTTGATCTGAGCTACCAAGCAACCTAGGATTCACTAACAAATATTAAGTGTGGTTTCTCCTCTTTCCTCAGTTTTTATGACCTAGTTTCATCTTTTCTCTCAGAATGTGTTTATCCTGCCACGCTGCACTTGCACTCTTCATGACTGTTTCCAGGCAGTTTGGTCTATATGATCCCAAAAGCATTCCTTTCTTCCTCCAGCTGCTGACTGTGTAAGCCTGGCTTTTCCCAAAGAAAGAAATGCATTCCTCAGACAAGCTTCAGCTCCATTCACTTGAGCTGCCACCATATCGGGCCAGCTTTGCCATACAGCCACCAATAACTCTGGAATTGGTTCAGATTTGCCATTTGTTTGAAGAGAACTGCAGAACAGTCCATTCTGGTTGGGCTTGTCTACTGGATGCTTTGGGTTTGTCCTGTGCACACATTTGGAAAGCAAATTAAATTTCATTTAATTGATCATGCTGACTATCAGGAATGTCATCCTTTTCCAGCCTGATAACCTGCATTTAATCTGGTGTCCTTCTCCCGTGTTCTGGAGGTTTAGAAGAAGATCACAACAGCAGACATGAACAGTATTTATTTTTAGCTATCTCCACTGCTTGTGTTTGACTGCTGTCATGCAGGGCTACATAAGCAAAGTTCTTGCTCTTGTTGCAGTACACAGAAACTCCAGAACATACTAAATCTCTGCAATTTCTAAAATGTATGGTGATAATAGATTGCTTAGAATAATCTTCCCTGAGATGTTCACAACAGCGCTGTCAAATTGCCCCTGCTAAGCATGAGATGTGCTATTTGGACACTTTCCAGACCCATCTCCTCCGCAGTGCAAGTTCACTGTGTGTTTACAGCACTATACTGTAGCTTTTCACTTTGTGACCCTACATGTCACAAACAGAAAGCTGGACTTGTCAGTGGCCAGCCCACCAGCTTCAGATGCCACGTGAGGTCCTTGGACAAGCACAAGTTTAGGTAGCTGTACCCTGCAGGGGAGCTTATGTTGCCCAAGGTTGTCCTGTGCTCCTATTGCATGAGCCCACACTGCCATTGCTGGCCCTGCTGTGCTGGATATGATATGAAGGGACCCAGATGAAGCGAAAGATGTGCACCAGTAGCAAGAACTTTGCTTATGTAGTCCTGTGTTGTGTTTTAACCCCAGCTGGTAATTAAGTGCCATGTAATTAAGCGCCACACAGCCGCTCTCTCACTCCCCCCCTCACTCAGGGGGTTGGGGAGGAGAATCGGATAGGAATGTAAAACTCGAGGGTTGAGATAAAAACAGTTTAACAATTAAGATAAAATAAAAAGAAAAGAACAATAATAATAACAACAGTAATGTTATGATGAAAAGGAGGAAGAAGGGGAGAGGAATGAAATCCAAAGGGAAGGGAGAAAACTGGTGATGCACAATACAGCTGCTCACGGCCTGCTGACCAATGCCCAGCCAGTCCCTGAGCAATGACCAGCAGCTCCAGCCAACACCCCCCAAGTTCATATACTGAGCATGGCACCCCATGGTATGGAATACCTCTTGGTATTCCAACAGGAAAAGCCTCTTGACCCTGGCTGTGTTCCTGCCCAGTTTCCTGTGCCCCTCCAGCCCTCTTGCTGAGAAACCAAGAAGACCACAACTACACCATTCCTACACCAAGTCCAAAACACAGCACTGCACTAGCCACTGAGAAGAAAATAAACTCTGTCCCAGCTGAAACTAGGACAGCTGATAGTCAAATGCAAGCCAGCTGGCAGCCAGGGAGTGCATCACACCAAAAAGTGGCTAAAAGCCCTGGAGGAAGCGATGCTGGGGAGAAGGGATCTTAGTGTGGCACCATGTTGCAGAGGTGCTGGGGGACAAAGACCATAAACAGTATCAGATAAGATTGAGAGAATTAAGAAAGGAAAGGGTTGTACTGAAAATAGGACATAGGACAGGCAAGTTTGCAGATAGTGTCTTGATAATGATGTTAGGTGTCATCCCCACAAGTCATTTCCATATTCTACCAAATATTCATTTCACTAAGGGAATTTGCAGGACACAGAGACAGGTACTCGGGGCTCCTGCTGGAGCAATGAGACTTGCTGGAGGCCATGTGGCAATGAGTTCCCTCTGGCAGGAGGGAATGGGGTGGAACATGAAACGGATGGAGTATGAAAGGGATGGAGAGTTCTTTGAGCAGTTAGACATGGGCCATGTTCTCAGCATAGGGTCAGCACAGGGCAGGTGAGAAGAAACTGCGGTGACTAAACTCCTGGAAAATATTAGAGGAAGGTAAAATATGAGGCAGAACTGAGTAGTCAGCTGGTAACATCATTCCACCAAGAATCTTCTGGATCAGAGAGAGGACTTGAAACTTTCTTTCTGATTTCAAATATTGAAGAATATGTGCTAAATAGCACTGAAGCGGTACTTTGATCTGCCAGAAGTGTGCCCCTCAAGGGCATTAATGAGGACACAGTAAACACAAGAGTCATTCCAGATCTACTAAGAGTCAGCACCCTCACCTCCCCATCACCTGCATATCCTCCTTATCTGGCAAAAAGCAAAGGGGAATAGGAAGTCATGAAGAGATTCCTGAAAACAAATTGACCTGGTGAAGATTCCTGATTTACCCACTTGTTCCTGTCACACACATGTGCCATCTAACTGCTGCAGTTAGCCCTTTCCCCATCAGCAGCAGCTTCTGCACTGGCTGTCCCCCAGCACAGGGCAGAAAGGAGCAGCTGACGAAGCAGCCACCCTGCCAGGGAGCCCCCACAACTTGCACGAGCCTTGGAGACTGGAGCTTCAATGTGTTGTTTAGCTTTTACAGCCATGGGGTAGTGTTTTTCACAGACCATATTTGTATGTAAGACAATAAATCATAAGGCTTTCCAGGCTTCTTTCATGGCTGGTGAAGCCACAGTGTCCATTCCACTTGCTGTGTGACAGCTCTCATGTCTCCTTCCATAGTGCCAGCCAAGGAGCACGGATTTGTCTGAGCTCATTATCAGGATGATCCTGGTGAGTGCTTAGTGTCAGCTGAGAGAAGTTGAGTGTCTCTGCTCCTGCTGAGGGCAACAGATGCTGAAGATGCTCAGCACTTTTTTCTGATACTCTTAGCACCTTCAACCTTAAAATAACTAGCATTTTTCCATATCCAACATGATCTATCATTGCACAGTTGTGTGGTGTATTGTCTCTATGATTTTGTCCTTTTCACCTCCTTCCTCTTTAGGTTTGGACTATCTGAAAAAAGTGGGAGCTAAAATATTAGAAGAGGGTACAGTTAGCATGGTAGCCTTCAAACATGTAAATGGGATGTAAAAAAAGGGCTCAGGTGAGTTAGATCATACAAACAAAGCTGCTGAGCTGCCAGCTGAGGAACATTCATCCAAACTGCCTGGTTCTCCTGAAGATGCAACATAAATATGATGGAGGGTCAGTGAGGATACCTGAACCTCAAAGAGCTGTGTGAGGCTCTCCTGACAAGTTACAGTCTTGCTTACTAAAGGATATTAGGTAGCAATCACAGGTTGAAATCATGCAATTTAGTTTAGCTGTTAGGGGAGAGAGACCTGGAAAGGGGAGCATCTGCACCCCAGCCCCAGCTGGTGCTCCTAGCTTCAGCACACTGTGCTTTTCTGTGCCCCCACTTCCATATGTGTAAAATAGCGGGATTGTTGCTGCTATTATTGTTATAAGTTAATGGATTTTCTGTCAGGTGACCCCCTTTTTCAATGCTTGCACCCACTGAGCACTAGGATTTTGTGTTAGTGGTCCTCCTTAAGCAACGATGAGAGGCAGCGTGCAGGGGGGTAACAGAACTGAACTCTTAAAGGATTTTTTCTTAGATTTCTTCAGTAACACTCACAAGCATTGGGAGAATAAAAGCTGTGCAGGAAGCTGGAGCGCTGTGGGTGCACTGGGCTCACAGTGCTTCTCCTCCTCTTGGACAAAGGCAGCATCTTCCCTTGCCTGCTGTCACCTCCCATTAATGTCAGGAAAGTTCACTTGCTGCAGATTTTGCAAGGGAAAAGCTAATATGTTTGTGTGGAGGGAGAAGAGGACATTTGTTTGTCTAAGTGAGATAATGCTAACACCAGAAATGGCAAGTCAGGATTCAGAAAATAGCATTTCTTTTTAAATCATGCAGGAGGTCCTCTTAATTTTATTTATTCACGAGGCCTAAATCAACAGATGCCCAGACAAAGATATTTAGAGAGAGCAAACAAGGCGGCCGTTCACCCTGGGCTCCAGATACAAATAGAGAAGAAAGAAGAAAATGTCAAATCTGCATAAACTCTGGACGGCTCCCTGATGAGTATAAAAATACCTCTTTTGAATACCATCTTGTAAATACAAAAACATTGAGGTAACCTTTTCTTATGTTCAACAAATATTTCTCTTCTAATCCTAATGTCATTTTTCACTTGGTAAAAATGCAATCAAATCCCAAACCTGTACATCGTTCTGTTCAGATCTTACATCCATTCTGTTTATTCACAAAACCATAAATGTTTTCTTGCGATATCTTTATTACAAAATATGGAATGTATAGGCTATTGTTCACTTCAGAAATGTGTAATCCAGAATGGCAAAATAATTGCTGGTACAGTCAGAAAACTCCTGAAAAGTGATTATTAATGATGGATTCTGACAAAGTAAACAAGATTGTTGCTAGAAAATGGGAAATGAAGATAAGAAAAAAGTATATTGCTCTAGAGGCAAACTGCACTGCCTCAGGAACTTCTGCTTTCATAGAGATACAAGATATTTGTCAAAATACAAAATAATTTTGTGTCAAATAAATTATTCATATGGCCATTACTCGTCACAGATTTCATCTCTTCATGCTCTTCCATATACACACAGAAATAAGAGTCAACTATTCACCAGGTTATTAAGAATGTCATAATATTCATTAAACCTTCATATCATCCCTTTTATGGGCAGTTTTTGTAGCATATTTAGGTAAATTAAGTTGAAGTTGAGTTGGAAATAGTTTATAAAGGTCAAAGACGTAAGAGTGTAAACGAGATCTTCCTATTGAGTCAAAGGTTCAGAATAGACACCCTTGCTTTCTAAATTCTCCTAGAGTTTAGGTGAGGCTGGATCTATTCCTAGTCTCAGCCCTGGACAATGGATTAGATCTAAAGTGGGGAAACAGAGGGAGAGAGAAAAGAGAGTTTATTCACATTTCATAGGATTTTAGCAGCAAATACATTTGTTTCAAATCATAAGTTTACATAATCAGCCTAACTACTTCAAGCTTGCAATATATTACAGCAGAGGTAGACCTACTAAAAGTTTGCCCTCTGGAAATTTTAAATTAAAATATTTTTTATTTATTTTTAAATTTGTTTATTTAAATAAATTATATTGAATAAATATTTATTAAAATTTTAAATTTAAAAAAATTGGCAGCAAAGTCTTGTGGCTTTATTTTTTTTAAACTTGGATGAAGACAGAAGGGCTGAGGTACTAACAGACTGACTCCTGTTCTTACCTCTGCCGTCAAGAGTGGTTCCAAAGAACGTTTATTAATATGGTGATAGGCACTTTATAAATATAAATATACATATACATATACATATAAGTATATAATATTATATATAATATGCCCTTGAATTCAGCCACATACGTCTAATGCCTTTGCATTCCTCAGTAGGTGAAGGGTTGAGCCTTGAGGAACAGGGGTGTCAACCCAGGCCCCATGGTCAACTTTGCACGACAGCCCCTCTAGTACCACAGACCTGGTGGTTTGCAAGCTCTGAGTGGCATCCCACTGAGAGGGAGATGCTGGTCGCAGCCCGCTGCAGGCCAGGAGAGCTCAAAAGGGTCTCACTTTAGGACCACTGTTCATAAGGCTGTGAGATGACTGGCTTTAGTCATCAGCAAATTCCCATCCTGGCTACAGCCTGAGTTGGGCATTTTGGCAAGAGTTCCAACAACTGTGGTCTCCTTGCACTCAGGTTACCCCTTGGGCTACAATCCAAGCAGGAGTGTGCCAGGGTTGTCAGGGAGTAGCTGATTGTCTCCATTCTCATTCCCTGCTTTGGCCAGTCAACAGGAGTTCCAGCACAGGCAGTGCCACTCTACCTCAGTCGAGTAGGAGTTACTGGTATGGTCAAGGGGTGCTCAACTGCCTAACTCCTTACTCCAGGCACTGAGGCCTACTTGGTAGCTCCCAAGGTCATATGGCAGCCTGGAGAGGGGGGGAAGTGCACCGCCACAAGTCCTGACAGCCTTTCTACTGCTATCTGAATCACTTGTTTTCACAGTCTGGATCTCACCTCCTGGAGGAAGCCCACTGGCCCCAGGAGAAGGTGGGTGTTCATCATGATCATCCTCTTCTCTGACACCCCCTGGGCCCTTCACAGCACAACACTGGAGGCAACTCCTATGCACCTCTTGCCCAATGCACATACAACAAGCCTCTGGAACAGCTTAAGTAAAAGCAAAACAGGAAGGATTCGACAATAATTTCCCAAGATCTTTATTTCCAGAGATTTGAAACGGAACTGGTTCTTCCTATCTGTCTCTTTATCAAGAAAGCCCACCACTTGCTAGGGAAGTGTTTTAAATGCAGAAATTCATTGCCTCTTTGAAACATGACTAGGTAATAAACACAAGTTTAGGAGGAGAGAAAAAAGATACAGATTCAGAACACAGAACCAAAAATAGCATTCTCTGCCTCCAGGGTCTCACTGCTGCTCCCTGTGTGATGCAGTGAGCAGGTGCAGAAGGTACCGACTGCAGCATATCTTCATCTGGGCAAGGTTGATAATGTAAGGAAATATTCAGATATGCTGTTTCACAGAAAGATTACCATTGCCTGATAAGGAACACAGTCACAGGATATCACGTGTACAGTGCAATTTGACTCAATTGACAATGAGAAATAAAATAAGGCTTAAAGCTGGGAAAAATAAACATCTGCCACTTGCAAACCCAAGCAGCGCAGGGGAAAGGAGGGCAAGTCACGCTCTCCTGGGTTCGTGGGGCTCAGATTCTCTAACCATGATGTTTCCCGAAATACTGCTTCCCACAGCACTCTCTGCAATGCAGTCTACAAAAGTGGAAGTAATCTGGGCTGTACAGTTCACTTCAGCTCCGATAAAATAACTCGGTTGTGTTATGGGTAACGTTCGTGTTATCGTCAGTATGCCAGCGAATGTCTTTGCCTTTTTTTTTTTTTTTTTTTTAATATGCCATGTCAGAAAATCGTTTGGGGTAGGATTTTCATTTTCTCATTTGGTTCATGAGCAGTTGAATGCTTTCCTCACTGCATGTCAGCAGGCTGGACCATACTGCCCTGCTGCCTCCTGTCAGCGTGTGGCACAACAGCTTCCAGTCTCGGCAGTTGCAGCTCCCCTACCCATGAGTTAAACCAGCATTTGTGCGTTGTGGCCTTTTTTTCCTCTTCTGTGCAGCATTACAATTTTTCAGACTTCAACCACAGTGACAGGAGCCCTCAGCACCCTGTCACAGCATTGCACTGTGAGGCATCTTTTTGGCAGCTCTGGGTTTTGGGATGATGAGTTGAACAGCCTGTATCCCACAGCGTCAGGGATACTGGGTCAGTGCCTCAGTGGGAAAATCTGAAGACCCCATTGGGCTAGACTGCAGCCAAGTCCAGCCAGACCGACAGTCCCAGCTCCAGGAGCTTAAAACCCAGAAAACCAACAGGATGTCTGCCCACCTCACTTACCTGGCGGAGCACCCTTTGGGAAAAACTCCCTGGTGCTATTTGAGGGGGGTCTACATGACTTTAAACACTTACCCCTCTCATAAAAACAACATGGCATAGTTCCTTCACCTACATGGAGTTGAGTAATTAATTTTAAATAGCTTTGAGTTCATTATCTGAGAGGAGCTATAGAAGTGTGACTTATTTTTAATAATGCATAAGTAATAATTTATTTAACATTTCTCTGTATTACTCATTGGGTTCCTGAACCTGGCTGCACTTTCCTTCTCTGTCTGCAAGTTCTGTCATGAAAGTCAACAATAAGCTGCAAACTTTTTTTTTTTTTTGTTAGGATAACGAGATACTGTGTCTCAGTCATTAAAGTTGTGGCACCTGTTCTGCTAAAAAATAGGATATCAAGTTTAAACGGAATAAGACATGACAAGAAATGAAAAGAATCAAACAGCTGCTTTGTAAACATAATCTGTTAAATCCAGTAACTACAATTAGTCTTATTTCTCTGCAGTGGATTCACGCTGTGGCATAATGTGCTCGTTTCAAGGCCATGGTGTCTGGATGGAGCTGAACAGACAGTTTAAACATTGAATGCTGTGTGCTGTGCTGTCTGCAGAATCAACTTGTGTTTTAAAATGACACAAGAAGACAGGGACTGTTTATTCAGATGACATTGAAGTATACAAAAGGAAAATACTTTTCCAAGTAGAAAAGAAATAAACAACAACCTGTCCTACCTATAATCTGCATTGCAGGGATACATGTCTGGAGTAAAACAGACAAATATTCAGAGGCTGAGGCATGAGGCACAGCCCATCTGGTAAAAGCTGGTGGATTTTGCCAAGTCAAGCACAAGAAAGCCCTGAGTCAGCCTCACCTCCTAAGTCAAGCAACTCGAAATATAAACCAGTTTGGATCTATGCTATTCTAAACATTCCAGAACTTTCTGCCTTTTCTGTAACAGCAAGAAATATCCCACGGATTTGGTTTCAAAGGAAATCTGAGCTTGCCCACTCACTGAGAGCAAATGGCAGCTCCAGGGGAAAACCAAGATACTCTTGGGTGTGCAGGCACCACAGCTTACTGTGCCTGATGCAAGAGTAGGAGAGCTGATGGCCGCCTGGGCTTTAAACCCAGGTAAGGAGAAGTGTGTGTTTCCTTCCATGGGTTTAGCCTTCTTCACAAATATGCTCTCACTAAGCACATTCCTGGAACAAATACTGCAGCATGCTTGTTGCTATTACTCTTTCTCCATCCAGGCCACTCAGACAGAGGTGGCAACTTAGCCTCAAGAGCTGCTGAGTCTTTTCACTTCTATTTCCACAGAGCAAGGAGCCAGGCTCTTCCTCCTCAGCAATGCTGTAGGTGGAGGTAGAAAAAAGGGGTACCAAGGCATCAGCCCTCAGCACCACCTGAAGAGGGTGGCAAACTCACCCCAGCTCTGCAGCGTGGTGCGGTCCCAGGGGTGCTGGGTGACTGCAAGGGAGGCAATGTGCAAGGGGCTGGTTTGTCTCTGTGGCTTTTGCCTGGCAGCATCTACAATAGCTAAGAAGCAATGAGTGTTAAGGGAAGCAGTGCTAGAGTCCAAGAAAGAAGCAACTAAAAAAGGTTTCTGTTATTGGAAGACATAATCAAACCGATGCTTGCAGGAAGAATGTATGTTGGAGAGGAAGAAACCATAAGCTCTATCAATTTGGTCTATGTCAAGGGCTTTGAAGCTAGAAGGCTTCAGCCTCCCCATGAATGCACTGATTAAATAGGAAGAAGGAACAGAGACAGGAGGATAAAAGGTCACAAAAAATCTTCAGGAGTTTGCTCAAGATGGTGTAAGGAGCAATTAAAATGAATCACTTATGTTTAAACCCAAACCAAAATAAAACTAGAGAAATAGCTGTCCAATTTTTATTTCCCAAATAAGACAGGTGTAGATAAGGAAAGTAATGGTTGAAGGGTGGTAAAGAAGTCACAAGAGTATGCACAGGCTACCAGTTTCAAAGAACTGAAAAAAATCATTATAGGTGACTATAATATATATACAGTACATACATACAATGTGGACATATACACACATATGCCACATGAACCATATGCCCTTGCCAGATTCCCATGACTTCTAGGACATGTAGTCAGTGGATTGGTGAGCTCTTGTTAACAGAGACCATGTAATTGAGCACTGTGGTATAAGCAACCAGAAAAAGACTTTCTTTTAAGAGAACAGACTGCCCGCCTTATTTGTTGAATGCTCATTTGTCATCTGCTCAGATTAATTACTTGGACAACTTCAGTGACAGACATCTTCCATCTTTTCCAGACCCTAACATTAGTTCATAATGAGACCAGGGTCCTCCAAGCCAGGCTGCCTGCCAGGCAGTGTCCCAGATTGTCTTCCACTCCAAGATGTTGCCCACCGGCGCAGGTGGTCTGGCTGGGGAGGAGGCAAACCAGGCACGGAAGCTTGCACAGTGATGGAGAGCTCACTGCAGCATGTGTGAGGCCAGCCACACAGACAGCAGAGACTGGGGCCAAAGAAGCAAAGCTCATGCCAAAGATGTGAGGCATGACATTTCTACACAGAAGGGACCTCTCAGACTGAGGGATTTATTTCCTTCTAAAGAACTATCCAGTGAAACCCAGCCTATGAATGCTCTCAAAGAAGTCCCGTAGATTACCAGTTGTCTTGTGTACCTAAACATATCTTCAGTAGCTAATTTCCCTTGGAAGAATGATGCTATTGCCTTTTTGCCATTTAACCAACCCTTCTGCACTATGACTGCACCCAATGCAACATCTTTTAGAGCACACCATCCATTTCTTAACTATTTTTCAATTAAATAACATGGGCCTTGTAAAAGGGTGGAAGAAATGGTGGAACACACATCTAACAGCTAGAATTGAGAAGGAAGGTAGAGTATGATATACAAAGGTGGCAGGAGCTGAAAAGCAAACTTGTATTGCAAATAAATTATGTGAAAGGATAACGCTTTTGAAAACGTTTTCTAAGCAAGGCTTTTTAACTTTATAAATTGTTTAGAGCACAACTGCAGTGGGATAATGTGCTGAAAATAAGAAAAGCAAAGCACTGATTAGAGCACTGAAGGTTGCACTGGAGCTCATTGGAAAGTCACTTTTTTTTATTTACTGGCAGGAAAAAAGCAATGGGCAGCATCCTGTGCAGCTTTTGACTGCAGCGGAATCGTTCTGCTGCTGCCTGGAATCAAGGAAAGTGTCATTTCTTTAAGTCTCCAATTTAGATACACAGACTTGCTGCTTCTGCCTTTTCCCCACCATCCCAAAAGGACTGCAGCCACCCCTCTCTGTTTCCATGCTCTTCCTTCTTACGGGGACTTCTTACGCAGCTCAGGGAGCACTATGCTGTATTACTACAAGGGATGTAGCCTTTCACAGCTGGGTCCTGAGCAGCAACCAAAAGACAAATAATAGAAAAAAAAGAAAGAAAACACATATCAAAGCAGAGGAAAAACAACCTAGAAAGCAAATGCCAACAAGAAGAAAATGGCAGCTACTGCCTTAAGAGTATTTTTCTCCCATGTAAGTGTAATCAGAGCTGCAACGCTGCATTCCCTGGCAGTCTCCAGCCCCTGATAACTAAACCCAGGCGTATAACCCTGCCATTGTTTCTGCCACGGGATGGCAGAGGGCTAAGCAAGGGTCAAAAGTTTACAGGAGGCTGTGGCTGTGGTGACACGTGGAGGGGAGCATGCTTTCATGGCACACACAGCACTACATGTGCTTGAAAGGTCACTGCAGCCGGCAGGCTGAGTGCCAGTCTGGTGGAAAAGGGGCTGAGTGGGAGCCATGCTGGGAAGAGGACAGCTGGAGTGTGGCATGCAGAGAGACCAGCCAGGGCTTGCATGGAGAAAGGAGCAGGTGAGAAAGGGGCAGATAAGGAGGAAGAAAATGGAAAGAAAGAGAGGTAATACTGTCAAAAGACCATCACAGTCTGAGGTAACAAGAGACTGGTCTCGCACAGGCAGATGTTGCATTTGGCAGGGCTGAGCAGGAGACAAAAGGCCTGTCTGGTCTCCCAGGGCTGGGAAAAGGTCAGTAGCACAGAAATCATCCTACCAACAATATTGCTTAAGTAATTGCTTTCTGCCTGCAATTATTTTGGAAAGGAAGAAAGAGGGCATGATGCAGGGAAGCAAGCTGCACGCAAGCTGCTGTGCCATGAGGAAGGAAGCGCTGCTCTCTGCTGTATTTGTGTCCAGAGAGAAATACCCCATAGCAAACAGAGTATCTGTTTGAAAGCTAAGAAAAAACCCAACAGCTGGGCCTAGGTTGTCTGCAGCAAACCACAGACTGTGACCTCCAAGAGGCATCCCTAGCTGTGCTGCCTGTGATAGCAGATGTGGATGCTGCTCCAGCAGCCAGACGCTTTCTTTGCACATAAAAACTTGACAATGAACCCTTTTGACACCAATGACCACGATGGTGGATGAAGAGAAGATGCATTTGGGAACATATGCCCCACTCCCGTAAAGACAGAACAGAAAAATGCCTGGTTTTCTTCCACCCTTGGTTTTTATACTCCCTTACCTCCAAGCAAATGCAGTGCAATCTAGAACTGCCAGCCCACGACACTGAGACTTCACCTTTTCTTTGTGCATGAAGTCTCTTACTGGTATGAGAGACTTAAAGAAGAATCAAAGTCTCCACTATGTTGGAAAGAGTTTCAGTCTAATCTTTGGCTTTTTCATTTCCTGTGGTAACAAATAATTCTTCCTACTAATACCAGAGGAGTAATGGAAGGCAGAATCTCCATTATTTGTGTCTAGAGAAGAAAAGGAAGATTAGTGATTGACCTGTTTGATCTGCATATTACTGTTTCATAGCAAGCAGGCTCCATCAGTGCATAATTGCCTTGCAATGGAAGAGTCCTTGACTCAGCTGAGACTGGTACTCACTGTGCTAGGTACAGACATCTATTAAGAGACAGTCCTTGTCCCCATGAGTCATCTAAGTGGATAAAACATTTTGAAAAGGCAGGGAACAAGCAGATGCCTAAGCACCAGGACTGGGCAGACCTGATTTCCCAAGGACATTTTTTCTGAGGTGATTGTTTTTGTATAGAAGAAGGTATGTGTTCTTGAGTTTTATCAATGATTAGCATATATAAAAATACTTCATCACTTGAATCCTTTGCTAATACTGCATGAGATTCCCACCCCACCTCCCTCCCAGTCAATGCACTAGAGTCAGCCTTCTGCACAGAAACACCTGTGTTTATGAGAACTGTGAAAACATCGTACCCTTCAGACTATTACCTCTCTGCCAAATGTCACTGAAACTGGAAGACATACCGAAAGACATACAGATAGACAGCATAATTATGCCAATTGTCATTCCAACAGAAAAACAGTAACAAATTTCATGTAGAACAGAAAACAGGATGGCAGGAAATATCATAAGGTTTCCTTGATTTTTAATATTTTTTTATTGCCTGTTTGGTAATTTACTTACATCCTTCTGTGACCTGATGTTGCATCTTTTGGTTTTCTCTTAGTAGAAGCTGCCAGTCAAACATCTGAAAGGCAGGACATCTACTCTGTATAATAATTTACAAAAATAGCCTTTAAAAAGCCTGACAAATTGTTGCATAGATATCAAAGTAGTCTTTGTAGATTAGGGCTCCAGAAACAGAAGGCAGGGTAATAAATTCTTTCATGTACAAATCACTAGATTTGAAGGAAAAACCCAAAACTCAAATAAATCCTTCTTCAACTCTGAAGGAAACTATCATCCACTGGAAAGCATCTTCTAATCTTTACTTTGTCCAGCTCCAGAAGAATAATTGTGGAGTTGCTGGAGATACAGAAAATACAATACCAGACTAAGTCAGAAACACTAGAACTTGTCTGGTGATAACTAATTTAACCTTTGGTCATTTATATGGGCTTCCTTTGCAGGAAGGATGTAGGCCGCATCTGGAAAACAGAACCACTTCCATGATATATTTTGTAATACTCCATACTAGGCTGTCTAGCATTTGGTAGCAAACACTAATCACTAGACTACCACGTAGTCTAATGCTTGAAAACAGATTTCAAGTTTGTGTTATCACTAGATACCACTTTCAGGTGGTAGACATTTCAGTTTTGAGATCAAGTTTGGTATATTTAGATGAATCTCCAGTATCACAGTGAGGACCACTATACAAATGGTTAAAATAAGTTCAGAAATCTAGATGAAAGATGAGAGGAAGAAAGGTCTTTGACTTAATTACAGTGGCGCTTAGCAGATCTGCAGTGCTGGGGCTGCAAGGACAGGCTTTAGCACCTGCCAGCAGTGCTGCGGTGTTTCCAATGGCAAACTCAGCTGGGTGGAGAGGTGAGAAAAACTTTCCTAGAAGTCTTGAGAAATTAGTGGTGAAACTCCCAGAGACAGGAATGTGTATCTCATACACCAGAGAAAGCCATCTGGGGTCTTCCATGCCTGCATTGTTCATGGTGAGATTTAGGGTAGAATATAAGATATACTGCAATGAGTGCATAGTAAATTTTCTTGGCCATTATTAAATATCTAAACCCAAAGAACTTCTGCTTTCTGACATTTTTATACCAGGAAGGTGCCTTTCTTTTCATAAGACCATTTTGTGGGGATTTTTTTCATGATGACAATGATTAAATATCTTCCTGTATCTTTGTAATGACTAGGGGTGCAGCTGTTGATTCACAGATCCCATGACATTAAAGTCTCAGTGACCTTTTGCACATCTCAGTTTCTTTACCTGTGAAACAGAGCTGAAATATTTGTCTCTGTTTGGAGAATTAATGTGTTAAAACTGAAAGCACATGGGGATTTTTCAAGCAAGCCTTACAAGTATGAGATTTTAATAAAATAAAATAAACCAAAATAAACCAAATCCTCGGCTTCTTTTTGTCAACATGTCAAGTTTAAGCATCAGAAGCATTTTCCCACACTTACATAACAATGTGTTTATTAATTTATTCAGCGGGCTAGTTCATGTTCCCACTGAGGAATACATAATCCTTAGCTATTATTTAGAACCTTTCATCCACAGATGTCAAAATACATTACAAAGGTGCAGTGCCTTTTGTCACTGCATAACTTTTATTAACATCAGTGGAAGAAGGATTAAGCCCAAGGTATTTCCTTTAAATAAATATTTATTAAGAAATTACCTCGTGCATTCCACCTCTTTCAATTGTGTCATCGTAGCAATCACTATTTACCCAGGGGCAGTGACTCATCCTTGCTCTGAAGCAGACAGCTCACAGAGGCCAGTAGTCATCCTTGTCAGAGGACAGTGAGTACTGTAGGAATGACTGACCATATGTCCTGGGTTTGGCTGGGACAGAGTTAATTTTCTTCATAGTAGCTAGTCTGAGGCTGTGCTTTGGATTTGTGCTGGAAACAGTGTTGATAACAGAGGGATGTTTTAGCTATTGCTGAGCAGTGCTTACACAGTCAGGGCATTTTCTGCTCCTCACACAGCCCTGCCAGCAAGCAGGCTGAGGGTTCACAAGCAGTTGGGCGGGGGCACAGCTGGGCAGTTGTCCCCAATTGACCAAAGGGATATTCCAGACCATATGATGTCATGCTCAGCTGGGGGAAGAAGAAGGAAGGGGGCATGTTGGGAGAGATGTCATTTGTCTTCCCAAGTAACCATTATGTATGATGGAGCCCTGCTTGCCTGAAGATGGCTGAACACCTGCCTGACAATGAGAAGCAATGAATGAATTTCTTGGTTTTCTTTACTTTTCCTTTACCTATTTAACTGTCTTGATCTCAACCCATGACTTTTCCCACTTTCACACTTCTGATTGTCTCCCCCATCCCTCTGTGGGGGAGAGTGAGCAAGCAGCTGTGTGGGGCTTAGTTGCCAGCTGGGGTTAAACCATGACGCCATATTGTGCTGCCCATCTCCACCAAATGCAGCCTTCAAAGCAAACAAAAGCACAGATGTAAATTAATCACACAATTGCATTAGTGCCCTCTGAACCAGCACAGTCAGCTAGTCCTCCTCTGAACTCTGCTGTACTGAAAAGGCCTTCAGCTGGATTATGCTTAACCAAAAGCATTAGCACTGAGTGCAGGGCAGTACCCTGTTCCCTCCCACACAGACTCTTGTTAACATAACATCGCCTCAGAGCCTTTACTGTGAGGGCAGTGTCTGCAAATGCTTAGCCATGAAATAGTTTGGGTTGCATATGCCTTCTTTTAGATCAGTATTTGATAGCCAAAAGGCAGCCCAGTGTCAAGGCTGAGAGGACATGTTAATGCTGAGCAGCTAACCCAGCAGCATGAACCCTCTCCTCCAGGGTATCACGGCTCTGCAATCACTTGGTGCTGCTGCTTCTGCCCAGTAGGTGAAAATACACCTCGTAGTCTCATGTAGCCCAGAGAATTATCCTCCTGCCGTGCCTTGGTGTGAGGATGAGGGTGGCTGGCCCTGAGGCACTTTGTTGGAAATTCCCGCATGGTATTTTTGCTGACATCTTCCCCATCCTCTGCATGCAGGACCTGGGTGGCTTTACTTAGGTGGTCTCTGCTGAGGTCCTCTGGGGCTGTGAACCACCTCCAAACAGGATTCCTGCCAGGCAGCAGGCTGAGGGGGGGAGTCCTCTCAGGCAGAAATGTTGAGGTGTCAGAAATCCTGTTTTCACCCCTGAAGGCAGACATTTCTCTGTAACCTGAGATAGGTGCCTATGTAAACCTGGTATTCAAAGCTCAGTACCCACCTTACACTTAAACACCTGAACCATCTTTTTCAGAACAGGCAGTAGGCTTGCCCTTTTAAAGTCCATACAATACTACATTCATCTTTACAGTCTCTAGAAAAAGTGGATGATCTCTCCCCATTCTTCTCTCAGCAACACTGTTACTGGTTTGAAATTAAATCACATTTAAATTTTATCCTGAACTCAGGACAGCAGTTACCTGTACTAGCTATGTCGGACTATGCTTGCGTGGTGCATGGAGGATTAAGCTGAAGAAATCATGATTTCTAATCAACGTGCCAATGCAAGATAAACATCAAAACGTTGAGCCATGCAATAAGGAAGCTATTTCAGGCATGGGCAGTAGCAGAACACCAAGAACTACAGTAGCAATTGCTTAGAGGCTTGTGACTTTTGAGTGTGTAGGGCATAGGCAGTGGTTGTGGGACTGTGCTCTTGAACTTGAATGATGCCTTCATTCTTGTGAGAATATGGGCCTTTGGTTGTAGCTCAGTAACGCAGGCTCGAGAAGTTCAGTTCAGGTGTGAAACAGGGGGTTGCCTTTCTAAGCCAAACTGAAGATGCTCTGTAGACTTATTTGATGGAGCAGGAATTCTGTTTAATGATAGATTTTTTTGCAGCATCTCTAGTGTGAAAGTAAGACTAATCTTGTCAGTCCTCATGTCACCGGGGGGGTGTGGTGTCAGCCACAGCAGAATAAGATTTCATTTAATTCTGTAACTTTCTTTGCATGGCAGATGTTGAAAGTACAATATAGAAACTGTAATGCAAGTAGACCTTCTATTGGTCCATTTATTCAAATGCTTTCAATGCCCATTTCAATGCAATTTCAGCTTAAATCAATATTGACCAACGAAAGATGGTTTATTTCAGCAGCAGGTTCACCTGTTCAATAGATAAACTGACAACTGGGGCAAGCAAACCTCATTCCAGTGAGACCAGCATAGTTGATTCTACTCATGATAGTCAGTGTGGCCTTTGAAAAAATTTAAAAGCAATCAGTGTAACTGGGCCTCTGGAGCTTGCCAGCTCTTATTAACCTTGATCAGCAGGCAGGCAAACAAGCAGAACTAAGAGGCCGTCATGATTCAGCGCGGCAGAGTCTGACCTCTCTGTTTGCCTCCTGTGCAAATTCATGCAGAACAAATTCATGCTTAAATGCTACATCTACATCTCCACCAGAGACATGGAAATCCAAGTACAGCCAATTTTCTCTGTATAATTGTTCCCAGAGTCCAAAGCCTAGTCTGGGACCATGCACACCAAAAACACAATGCCCACCTGAGCCAGAAGCCCTGGGTCTGTAGGAACTAGAGGTCAATGGGCATTAATTGATTTCACCCAGAAAGCCTGTATGGATCTGGAAGCAAGAGGAATTTCTTATGCTGCCCACAGTGCTGCGGGTGAGATGCTGCTACCCCTCCCCAGGCCAGCACGGGTGCTTGGCAGTAGCTGGCAGACAGCAGAGATGGGCACATGTGGGGTGTCAGAGGTCTTGCAAAAGGCAGAAGGGTGGTTGCAGGAGGAAGGGATAAGGAGAGATGGAGAGTGTTGCAGCGAGCACTGGCTCCTCACCTCCTTGCTTTGTAGGGAGGGCAGAGGGACGCACACAGGGCCACAGCCCACATTGACACCACCGACACAAGACACCCAAAGGACTTCAACGCTTGAAATGGCTTGTGTCTGGAAACAAGAACTCATGGCATTTAAGCACCATGCATTATTTAGGAAGTCAAATTCAACAGGCTGGTCTCCACCGACTGCTGCGGTGGGTGATGGTGTGTAGTGTGGTGCTGGGACCAGGTTATGCAACGAGGGGAAACAAGCAGTGAGCAGCATCAGCCAGAAAATGGGAGTCCTGCATGTCCTAGAATCTGTCCAGAGAGAAGTGAAGTAAAATAAAATAAAAAGTGACTCTCCATGATTCGGTCCTTGCTTATCCTAAAATAAAGTTTTCTGAGGCTCCCAAATCACGCATTACAAAAGTCCCCCACTTCCCCACTGACAAAAAACCCCACATATTTGTCTCCCTTGACTTCTCCATGGTGCCTTTAACAGCTAAAAGCCCGAATATATTTTCACAGCTTTTCTTTTGTGAACAATAAATCTGTCTCTAAAATATATATAAACATGCAAGAGGCAGCACTTTTTAGAAAAGGATTTTGATTTTTTTATTTTTAATGTTCTTTTGCATTGTATTTCATGTTATTATTGTATTAAATCCAGTCCTGTATGAAACTGCGGCATTTCATATTTACCTCTAGGATGTGTCTGATTATTTTAAATCAACATACTGGTTTTTAGGTTTTCACGTTAAGCTGGGAGCTAAGGTTTGCTTTTATCAACTGAATTTTCTGACTGAGCATATTATTGCTCCAGATTGACCTGAAGATTAAGAAAGGATATGCAGTTGTAAGTGTCTCTGGAACTGCGAAGCATCTTTGCTTTTTGAACATTTTTTCATATTTTATACAGAAATTTATAAAAATGTAATTTTTTCCTAATTATTCATTCTTTCTGCTACCTATACTTAAATTATCCAAATGTCAGAAGTATGATCTTAGGAAATAAACACAGAGAAATAATCTCATTTCTCCTAAACCAAGAACATTTTTTAAAGCATTTATACACTGGTAATACCAAGGGCTCCACACTTGTATTTGATAATACCAGATGCTGTACAAATAACGAGGTAGACTCAGCCCCTGGCAAGAGAGAAGGTTTTAAAGAGGGCTTGTAAAGAAGCAGGAGGGACAGGGAGTTGTTATTGAAACTGTGACCTTCCCACCTTCTAACATGCATCACTTTTTCCACCACTAAGTGCATGACTGCAGTTCCCAGTCAGCTCAGGTTTTGGGGAGAATAACACCTGCGCTGGGAGCCTCTGCAAAGGGAGGAATATGTGTAGAGAACATATGCACTCACAGCTAAAAATGGGACCAGCTGGTTAATGTATTCACCATCTGTGGTACAAATAGAAAAGACTGAAGACCACATCTAAATTTTCTGCCTGAAAATGACCATGAGTAAGTATTTGGCTTGTGTTTAAATGCAGTAACACAAGCTTTCTTCCTCCTCCTCCTCCTCCTCAGGCAGAAGCTACCAGCCAGTGCTGCCAGTTATTGTTTGTGCTGCCCACACATCTCAATGGGTGACCCCCACGGTTATCGGGCTATCCTTCACTTCTCATCAGGGGCTAGCTTTCAGCCCTCCTGCCTCCCTGCCTAGGGCTGGGGTGCTGGTGCTGGTGGGCTGGAGATGGGCAGATCTGGGGCTCTGCATCGTGGTAGGGACTGGTACTGGGTGAAAGAGAGAGTGTGGCTCCCATTGCAGCCTGCTCACTCCAGCTGAAGGAGAGGGACAAAAACACAGAAAAAACTCAACCTCAAGGAGACCTACCCAAGACAAATCCAGCCTTGAAGGGAAAGGGACTTCGTGTTTACAAAGCAGCCACAGACATATGGGTGATGGTGGCAGCTGCAGAGGGTGCACAATGTGGCTATAGATGAAAGGCAGGCAAAGGCTGCTCTGAGTGTTTGAGATGTGTTCCTGCCATCTGCTCCTTTGCCGGTGAAGGTGGAGCCATCTCTTACTCTTGTACAGAGCTTGAGCACACAAGTGTCTCCTGGGGCTCTCTGAGGCGCCAAAGTGATAATGATGGAGCAATGTCAGCCACCATCCAGACCTGCAGTGAGCACCTGAGAGCTGAAGGAGACTGACACGCAAGGCCAAAGGAGTGACTGCATGCAAACCAGCAGGTGCAACGGGAAGATGCTTGACCAAAAAATGACAACTGGCATTTAGCTGTGTTCAGTGTATGCTGACTATGCAGACTATGCACACACATTCAGGGCAGGTGAAGTGTCTACACAGGGCCAGCAGATATAACATGGGAACTCTGGGAGATCAAGAGGGATCCTCTCAAGCATCACAGCCAGCACTGGCTCCCTGACTTTGGCAATGAGTACCATGCTGTCTTCACACTGTTGTGTCATTTCCTGCACTTTCTTATTTGGATGCCATCTTTTATCCAGAGATGGCTTCAACCTCATCCTGGATGGACTGAATTCCAAAATCTCATATAGACAAACATTTGCCAAACCCTTCTTCCTCATTTAACTACAAGCATCACTTGGCAAATGGGCCTAATCCTACAAACACTGAATGCATTGGGAAGGAGTAGTGAGTACTCAGCAGATCTTTGGCTCAGGCCCAGCACTTGAGTCACAGAGTTCGTATCTCCATTTGATAGTCAGCATCTCCAGTTTCCACAGAAACAGTTATTAGAAATATTTGTTTATTGATTATCCTTTTATTTATCTGACATCCTCAGCACCTTGTAATTATCTCATGTTTTATTTATTTATTTATTGCTTTGGTTGTAAGTGTAATTAGCAGCAAAACTGCTAGCAACACCTGAATGTTTCTACAGATATTAGAAAGAATAAAATACTCATTTTCTAAAGAAATGCTGGCTGTGATGTAGCTGCTGCTACAGATGGCAATATATAACTTGCAAAGAGTACGAATAAACTGTTTTTTTAACTTAGTAGATCTAGCATGGGTAAGAGCTGTCATGCCTGATTGTAGCCCATTGCTTTCCATCCGAGGATAAGACTGGACTTCCAGTGTTTATAGGGGACACCACTTTATCTCTGTCCAAAACTTTTCTCATCTGGGCTTCAAAGCATCCAATCTGCAAGAGCAGTCTGGGATTCAGATATCCAAGTGGCTTGCATATGCAGGGGCAAAAATGGGAGTGGGGTCAGAAAATCTGGTCTACAATGGGTGATTATTTCAGACCTAATAGCATCTGTATACAGAGTTACACCACAAATGCAAATAACTGCAAAACGAATTACAGCTTTTTGCATAGTAATTACATTTGCATGTTGATGAATAAGGGCATGTTTTCTACTGATAACTTTTCAACAGCTCCCGTAAGATTATTGTGAATCTCCCTGACAGAGGTTAAAGTCAGGTGGAGACACAGATCACAACTGATATTCACTAGAACACCTTTTCTCAATTAAGCTGTTATTCTGAATGGAATCCAGCTGTTATTATGGAGATCAGACAACCATCACAGACTACATTCGATTACTCCCTTAAGTATGCACACATGCTCTCAGTTACCTGCTTGGAGCAACAGCTAGGGGGCTGGCCCCGGCTGGTTCCTCAGACACAGAGGCTAGTACTGACACACTACTGGGTTCAGCAGAGCTCTTGGGGTTCCTTGTTTCACTAGGACTGCAGTTTTTGTCTGCGTATAGCCTTTTTGTGTCCTGAATTTGTAAGTTCTTGTGGATTCAACAGTACCATAAGTCTCCAGTGCTTATGAGCTCTTGGGAGGCTTTCACATGTTACCCCTCTGTGTAAATCTGCTTCTTTTCAGCCTCCTGTTTTCTGGTAACTATTTCTCCTTCCATATGACTGGGCACCCATGGAGACCACTTCCACAAACTCATGCAGATATAGCTTTTAGAACATGGTAAGGAAAGCAAGGACCAGAAAATGCTAGTTCCTTCCTTTTGTATGTACGCTGAAGTCTAGACCCAGACATCAGCTGGAGGAGGAAATTCAGGTAATACAGCCTGGGTGGGTACCTAGCTTAGGCAGAAAGTCAAGCTACTGAAGTTACAAAGCTTTGGGGCTGGAGTCAACCACCTTGTAGGCTACCTGGGGTCCATCTGCACATCTTCATCTGTCAGACAGCAAAATGGAGGCAGCACAACTGGGTGAAATTCCTGGAGGGTCTGCAAGCTCATTACAGTACATGGGTAACTTGGCTCACAAGATGCTTATATGGTGTCTTGTTTGGTTTTGACAAACAAGCTAATTTAAATTTGTCAGTGGCTGCAAAGGGCAGCACACAGAGCCTTTGAGTGAAAGTTTATTGAAGGAGCTTAATGCTTCACTTTAACCTAGACTACTGTGTATATATTATTTCCTTTCCTTCATTTTCTAGTTGATCTATAGTGTTGCTAGCCATGGTAAGAACCATGCCTGTGTACATGCCTACAACACCCTAGTGCAGGGGTCCTCAAACTACAGCCCGCGGGCTGGATATGGCCCCCCAGGGTCCTCAATCTGGCCCCTGGTATTTACAGTCCCCCCGCCCACCCCCCCAGACGGGGGTTGGGGGGGGGAATCCAAGCAGCCGCAGATGACTGCCTGTCGCTGCATCCGCGCTGGCCCCTGTTTAAAAAGTTTGAGGACAACCTGCCCTAGTGTTTTCAGATGCTGAGCAAATAAAGGTTGTCATTATCCAGATGTATGAGGAAGTACAGATCATGTTCCTCCCGTAATCTCTATATTTCTTTGGGTTTGCCTGCCTAAAATCAAAATCCTTCTGTTCTCATTGAAGGAGTGTGTTTTGGCAGGGAATATAAATTGCATTTTTAGGTCCTTGGTTGGACAGTCTTAAAATAACTGTCAGCCTTAGTTCTTTCAGTGACTGGATAGTGTGGATATTTATAGTAAAACTGATTTGATGGGTTAAGACTGAAAAATTAGAATTTATATTACATTTCAAAATATTACTGTACAATCTGAGATGCTGCCATGGTGACTGCAGCATTACCCTGCTTTACATGCATATTCAGTCACTAGGTCTCCCCAGGCTTTCAGAGAAATTCAGTATCCTGGGGTTTTTTTCCTTCTTGTTGCAACTTGTCTGTCTGATGGCTCAAATATTTGCAAGTCGCTGTCAGGAGAGCAAAGACCTAGATATTTACTTAGTCATGGCACTACCAGTTTGATCCCAAGTGCTCCTATTGTAGCTGCTTCTAAACATGGCAAGAAAGAAAGGGGTCTGGACTCACACATCCCCTCTGACTCCAGTACGGATCATGGACACTAAACAACACAGGTATGAAAAGCCAGTTTACAAATTTAATAGAGGAAATGCTGTACCTGAGGCTTCACCTTAATCTTCCTTTTAAACCCTTTGACTTGGCTATCAGTGACCCACAGAAGGCAGTGCACACCCAGTTGTCAGCCCATAAACTCCAGGCCAAGCATCTCAGTTTGCTTCTGTCTCTCTCTGGCCACAGTCCCCTTCCAGCTTCCAACTGTGATGCTCCAATTCACTTTTCAATGCAAGACAGTCATCATACATTAGGCCATTACAGTGGCCTAATGCTAGCTCTCCAATGGCTTCCTGGCTTGGTCCTCACTCTGCTCTGGACCTGGTGCTCATGATTAGGAAAATATTGACTTTCTCTCATGACACTCAGAGCACAAAACCAGGGCTGTCAGCAGGGAGGTGCACCACAAGTCATGCACACTGGCTAGAGAGGCACGTGCACAGGGTCTGAGAACAGTAGGAACAACTATTTTTGTATTTTCCGTTCTAGCCCATTTTTACACAAGCCACAACTCCATCCCCTAGCCTGCACCCACCTGGCAAGATGTTTGGTCTTTCTCAGAGGATGTGTCACAGTTAGGACACAGAAATGGACCCCTTCTAGCTAAGGGTCAAATATGCTGAGGAAATAGGCAATCCTATGCCACAGTATGTGTTTGTGCTTTCCACCTTGAATTTCATTTGACTCCTGTAATGTGCAGTGTGCTTCCTCTTGTTTTTTTATTGCCTGAGCCTTCATTATAGCAGGATATTATCAATGCAGTTATTTATAAAGTGGCCTCATAAAATATCTCTCCTGTTATCATGCTGGTCCCAGTGGGTAGCAGCCATACAGTCTCCAATATACTTCCAAGCAGCTCAAAGCATATAAAGCAAGACTTGCAATTTAAGCTGTCAGGCAATACACTGAGCAGACACTGTTTGTGTTGAGATGACAACTTCAAGGCTTTTGAAAAAAATCAAGGAATAAAAATGTCTGAACCAAGTAACTAGGGGGTTTAAGTCAGCAGACAGGTTTGGGGAGGCCACTAGCCTGACCACATAAGACTCATAACAATTCCTGACATTTGTTACTCTTCACATACTTTCTTTCTCTGTACCTAAACCAGACATCCATAAAATATCTGAAGTGAGGCACATTTTTGTTCTTAAATAAAATAATACATTGGTAGCATTTGCAATCCAGTATTTTCACTTAAGTCCACTAACATCAATGAAGTCAAAAAGGACTTGGATCAGGCCCTGGTATGTTTTTCACTTCAACACCCATATTATCATTAGAGAATAATAAATTTTACAGAGTCTGGAAATAGCTTCAAAGTTATCAGGGCAGGTACAATCTATTTGAACAACATTTACCCTTGATTTTTGACAAAGTCTAACACACCACACCACCAAACAAGAATAAGACATAACAAAAGAAGTACAACCTAAAAGTTACTGAACTACAAAACTGTAGAATAATCTAAATCAGGGGTCCTCAAACTACAGCCCGCGGGCTGGATACGACCCCCCAGGGTCCTCAATCCGGCCCCCCGTATTTACAGAACCCCCCCGCATCCCCCCCGTTGGGGGTATGGGGAGAAACCAAACAGCCGCAGATGGGTGCCTGCCACTTCATCCGCGCGCCAGCCCCCTGTTTAAAAAGTTTGAGGACCCCTGATCTAAATCAATGGGAGTATGGCTGTAATACTTGAAGGTGATTGGGTTAATCACCTCGAGCTCATCTGCAACATTTTCCCAAACTTTTTTATTTTTGCAAGGTGCCCTCTTAGCAGAGTTTTCACAAAATTTATTTCCTGCAATGGTTTAACATTATGGTTTAAGAAATTAGTGCAGAACTCTAAATACCTGTGGATAGCCACGACACCTCTGTTTTTATACTTGCCATTTGAATGTTGCCGTGGAGGAATCTAACTGCCTAGTTCAGTGGGAATGGCCTGGCACATGCTGTAGTATGCTTAGGCTTTTCATACTCACTGCTGCATTGTCTCTGAAGCACTCCGCTGGGAGTCAGCTATCAAGGGAGCGCACAACATGAGTTCCAAAAGCAATGGCAGTGGAGGTGCCCTGTAAGAAAACCGCTTCCCCTAGCTGTCACAAAGAAAACAATTTGCTATTAGGTGGAAATACGTCAGAGCAAGGATCACTTGCCTAAATGCAGATAACAGAGGATTTAATAACAGTTGCTCCCCAAGCATCCAATGTACCTCTTTGTGGTGGAGAGAAGCAATGCTCTCAAGCTACATCACATCATGTCATGTAGCACACACTGATACAGCCTAATGAAGTAGGTTATAGGATCTGTGCCAAGTTGCTGAATAGAAGGAAAAAATATTTTTTCATGCAGGCTACTTTAACATGTTGAATACTGCTGTTGTGTTGGGCATGTTTCTGAATGTTTTTGTGGCCAAATAAAGCATTCATGCCTTGTCTATGTGTGTGCTTTGTTTCCAAAAAAGAGAAGCAGCTGGCAACTATTGCCGTAGCACTGGAGATTATTACCTGCATCCATAGAGCCAGTTGTCCAAAGGCCAGTATTTATAGTTTTGTCTGGAGCTCCTAGATTAGAACTGTGCCACCAGGAGAGACCTCATGAATCACCACCTCAAGTGCAGCACAAGGCAGTCAGAGCTGCAATGAGTAATCACATAACAATCTCTCCTTTCCTCATCCCTAGCCTGTGGATCTGTCAGGGACATGAGATAAGAATCCCTGTGTATTCCATTTTATTTTGTGGATGAAAATCCCAAAGGCACCATCTGCTACAGCACAGCCAGGAGATTGAAGCTCTCACTGTCTTTGTGTCCTGTGCACATATGTTGCTTTTGAACTAGGACTACAGAACAGGCAACTGTAATATCCTTGAAAAGGTAAATTATGAAAATGTGGAATTACATCCTGCTTGTACAGTAACACTTTCTTCAGTGTAGTAATCTGAAGTACAGTTAAATTCTGGAGAGCACAGACTACCTGGGCTTCTGTTTTTTGGGGATGTTGTTCCACTGCTGAACCACAGCTGCACTGTATACACATTATCTCACTGACATGGAGCAGCTTAACTGCTCTGCTGCAATGGGATTTAATAAACCATTTTCAGTAACCACCCACATAACTTCAGTATAATAAATAAAGCCAATACCTGAGGAAAAAAATTACTTCTAGCTAGTTCTAGGCAGAAGGAGGAGCACATTGGGGAGTATTCAGAGCGTGAATGCAATGTGGTCACGTTCCAAATACACCAAATACACCACATGCACCCTGACATGCTCAACATGCAGTGCAGTTCCCAGCCTTTTTGGCTTTGACCCACTTTTAACAGAGACAGAAAAAACTGAGCAGCTTCTATCTCCAAACACACAGAAGAAAAATAATAACTTCTGCATAGATGAAGTCCATTGAAGTGTTGAACTCATTGCTTCTGGCACAGTAACTCTGGGAGGGTGTAGGGCGCTGTCCCTCAACTGCTAAGACATTCTTAGCACTTTAAACAGTTCAGAGACTCAGCAAATTTCACAAGAAATCAACTCCAGAGCAGCTGGGTGGAAACCTGAGAAGACTATGGCCCAACATCTCTCCTAACTGACTAGATGCATTAATTTGTTATGAATCCCCAGAGGCCAGAGTGAGAAGGCATCAAAGTGGATAGTGCTGCTTTAGTACTGACCTAACAGCACAAGCACTGTGCCTCACCCTGATGCAAATGCCATCAAATTAACTCAAGCAAAATGCGTATCTTTTCAAAGAAGGTGCAAGGCCCATCCCACGTTCTAAGGATCAGTCACCGTCTGCAGATACTTCCAGAAATTATGCCTATTTACTTAGGCAGAAGAATGATTGCGGAATCACTGGCATACAGCATTACTACTGATAAGTATCAGAAAAAATTGCACCTCAGATATGTCTTTGGTAAAAAAGTTATCCCTGGTATTTCCTAAATGCTGTCTTGCAGAGGGACACCACTGATATTTCTTCCCTTGGACTGTGTCGCAAGGTCAGGGAAATCACCAAATGCAAAGAGCTCAGGACATGACACCTTTCTTGATTTCCTGCTCAAAAAAAAGCTCTAGGGTATCTAGAGCTCCTGATCCTGCTGAGCTTTTGCTACTGTTCTCAGAGAGCCTAAAAAAACTCTTTGTAGCTTTGAATTATTATCATCAGGAATAAAGTACTGCCTAAAGCTGCAGCTTTATGATGATGAGTCCTGGTGATGTACAGAAGTGCTTTCCGCATGCTTCAAGAAATACTTTAAAACTCACCTTCTTTTCTGGGCAAGTTGTGAAGAACATTCAATATTTATTGCTTGAACTTCCATCTACATCAGCACTTTTTTCTACCATCACCAAAGAGCTACAAAGAGGCTGTCAAAACATGTGAAAAGCCTTGATCTTTTAGGTGGCAGAGCCAACAATTAATACTGTTAATTCCTTTCACCATGTCAGAGACACACCAAGGAACCTGACAACAGCTTCAGTCGCTGACTTAAAATCAAGACTCTCAAAGATCACATCATGTCTAGAAAATTGCAGTAATACTACTGCCTGGCACATATCCAACATCATATTTACTGCCAGAAGTGCATTCAAACTACATCTCTCTTAAACATCAGTTTCTGTAATACACAACAGAAAGACAAATGCAATTACTCAGCGTATTTTGGTATCAACTTTTGCAGACAGCTCTACATGCTGGTGGAAGCAGGTACAGCCATGTTAAGCATTGACCTGCAGGGAGATGACAAATCATTTTCAGACAATCATTTTCTGATTCCTTTACCCATGCTAAATAGCATCATACTTCATCTGGGTTGCAAAGGGAAGAGGAAGCTTTTGTGTAGCACCCATAGAATTGCCCAACACATGCACATTACTGTTCATGTTTCATATTTTCAGGATAAGTAAGATACTTTCTCCATGACTTCTAGACATCAGGCAACCTGATCAAAATTTCCTGGTGAAAACGAAAACCTGTCTGGAGTATACTTGCAAGCTGTATGTCTTCTCCAGATTGGCATATCCTGCTCACCATCCCTGCAGAGCAGAGCAAAGCCAACTCACTGCCAATTCCTCCTCCCCCTAGAGAGGAACAGGGCTGAAAGATGAGTGCAGCCAGCTACTGTGCAGCTAACAACTTGCTTCTTCCTTCTTTCAGGGATAGTTTCACTTAAAAGAGACAAGCAGGATTTTACAATTTATCATCCTCATGAGACAGTCTTTGAAATAGGAACAATATTTTTCTTCATGTGATTGTATAACATTGTAATGACTTTAATATTTTTGACAGTGAATTAAGCTTAGCTATTAAAGCGGGTGCTGTGTTGACTCTTCTTTCTTCCTTTCCCCAAAGGCAGGAGTGTGCACAGTACAGAGAGAAGAAGGTATTTGCTGCTCTTCTTGGCCTTCAGAAATCTAGTGCTCAAAAAAACCTATCCACTCATGTACTCTCATTTGTCTTCTCCTACAGATAACCACAACATACCAACTTATTTAGTGTTGCAAGGATGGCAGGCAAGGCAAGAGCAAAGAAATTGATTCAGCACTTGCCATTTTCAGGGGAAGTCTGATACCTGACAGAATTGATCCCTTACCACCAGGAGTCACATTTAGAAATGTGCATATGAAATAGAGGCTTATTGGGGCATTAGGATTCTTAGGCAATGCCCACAGCCATCAAAATACCACCAAAAAGCACTAGCCACCAAGTTTCCATGCTGTTTAGTGCCCTATCTTTATACAATGGTGTAGTCATGAAGACCTAAGTTAATGACAATTTTTTGCTAGCTTCTTTCCCTACCTTTCTGACAAGTCATTTTGATGTCATCTACACAAATAGCAGCAATAACTGACTGTGAAGAACCTAAACACATGGTCTAGCTTTCATAATCCTACCATAGGTTCTGATTTGCTAAAGGAAGCTTATGCAGGGGTGGTTTCAGGCATACTTTTAAATATTTTAAACAATGTTATCTATGATTCATCCTACTTGCCTTGGAAAGTTGGGGTTTTTTTGCCAGAGGACATGGTTTTAAGTTTGTTCCATTATTCATCCATGACATCAGTTGACACTGCTTCAAGACAGGTAAGTAAAGCATAACAACTAACTGGCATATGAACCATTATGCTTAAGTAGGATCACTCAGGTATAGGGAAGAGCTAGAGATGTCATAAGCAGTTCATAGTATGTCTGAGTGTCCCTCACAAAAACCTGAATGACAGTCTCAATGTGTCCTGTGTTTAAGGAAAAAGAGTGTTTTATATTACTCATTTCCTGACCTGTCATTCAGTAACTATTCATGGTTCCATAGGTCCCTTTCATGACACCTCAGCATGACAAACACACCAGGAAATGTGATTTTCAAGGTCTGCAGTTCTGGTTGTGATGACAGCATGGAATAAACAATTTCTGAGAGACCAAGCTTTGGTCCAAGCACCAGAGAGCACATACCTGTTCATGAAACAAAGTTAGCAGTTTGGGTTTATAATCAGAGTTTGTATTTCTCCCAAATCAAATCACAGCTACATCGAGAGCAGGGATTAAGTCAATTCACACCTTGTTTACTGCCTTTAATTTCAAAGAGTGAAAATTATAAAGGGTGTTATCAAATTTCCTTTCTCCTCCCTGGTACCTTAGAAAAATGTGCTCCCTGTAGGAAACAAGGGAAAAGCTATCAGTTCTGTTTGACTGAGAGGTCAACATTTTTGCTATCACTGGACAATCACATGGCAGGAGAGCAAGTCCTTCAAAATCATGGGCAGGAACAGCATACAAGATGATTTTGCTAACTGGAACAGTTTCATCTGGGGTTACCTGACCTGTACCCCTCCTTGACTTACACCTACAGTATCAGGTGTGGTTCCAGTAGTGCTTTCCTTGTCCTTGATATTTCAGAATAATTTCATAAGATGCCCCTACAAAGCTCCTTTTATTATTATTTCTTTTTACCATACCTTCACCAGGGCCCATCTTTCATGGTCTTTAGCATGAATAACACTTCTCCATGCACTGTATCTGCAGCATTGGATTCCATTGCCTAAACATCTACAGACCCTGGGAAACATGCACCACGTCTGCAGTGTCAAATGGAGGCCAGGCAGCATGTCCCAGGAAATGTAAAATGGTATTAGGAATCTAAGTCTAGAGAACTGAATCCTACCCACAAACACGTACATTCCAACAAGGTATTTGCTGTAAAGCTTCCTCTATTTATCTATGACAGTTAAGCTGCACCATCTCTTTGGCAGCAGTTAAAGCTTGAAAAGACAAGAACCCAATGGGAAAGAGTCTTTGAACAGATTTGAAATTTATAGATGAAATGGATGCCCTGACAGTTCTACCCAATTTATTTCCATTTATGTATATGTCTTATCCATATTGTGGCTGCTACAGGAACACATAATTGAATAATGAGACTGAAATCACCACAGGAATGCTCTTCATTATAAAATGCTGAGATTTCTTTATACCTGTTTTTAAACAAGCAAAATATTTCCTAAATCCAAATGATGGAGTTTCATTTTTTCTGTTGGGAGTTGGCTTTTTATTTCTAAAACCAAAAAAATAAATGGAAAAAAATATTTTGTTAAACAGCAGAATCACGGAAGAAAGCTGAAGGTGGGATCGAGTGGATATAGTGTGAGTCTGTGTGTGAGACAAGCCTGTCTCAGGTGTGATGCTGCTCAAAGACGAGGCATGATACATAAATTCAATAAAGTGATTTTTTTAAAATAATAGGATAACAATATACTTTGGTTTAAGTGATAATTGAGATGAACAGTCATTGACAAGACTAATCTCAAAGTTAACCTTACGTGAATTAGTTGATAATTTGGCACTTGATCTGGATCAATTCATATGAAATATTCTCAAGTTCTAATTTTATCTTCAATCCTATGAATGTAACTGCCATTAATTTCCAGTTATCTATAGAAAAAGAAATCTTGGCCCAGACACACTCTGCAGTGCAGCAACACTTGGAAAAAACATATCTATTGCCAGCAATACAGTGAGTGGGAAAATCACCTGCCTGGGACTGTTGAATTTTTTCATGGAAGGCTTCTGTATTTCAGACTCATTGGATCGGCAGGTGTCTTCTTAATTACAGTATAGTCATAGCAAGTCTCCATAGGCAACCCATCTCAATGGAACCATCTCTGCAGGATTCCTTCTGGAGCACTGATGACCTTATCAGCATCATCTGAGCTGCAGTTTTATTTGTTTGAAGTAAAACCCAAATGTCAAGCACATAATTCTTTACATAGGCTCCAGCTCTAAAGCTTGAAGTACGGATGGCTTGATCCTTCACACTTTACACTTACGTTAGTAGGAAATCTGGATAATTAAGAGGAAAGAGTAAAAAGAGCAGTAGGTGCAATCAGGGGAATCTGTGCTTGGCCTCTAGCCCAGGGTGGTGAGGCTTGATTGCAGCCAGTGCTGCCTGGAAATCCTGAGGAAGCTTGCTGGCAGACAACCAGGAAAGATCACCCTGAGATGGTGCTAAGACACAGTCAGGGTGCGTACCCAGACATAGTAGCTTGGAAACACTCACGAGCCCATCAAATGAGAAAGAGTAACAGAATTTCAGCCTCATCTTGAGTTGTTATTTACTCTAGCAAATTTCTGGTGAGTATTTAATGATGTAAAGATTAAATAACAGATAAGACACCATGATCTGACCCATGACCTAACTTATACCTCCTGGTATAATATATAACTTATACCTCCTGGACCTTGAAATATGTCAAAGTTTTAATGCTAGTGGGGCATACCACAAACAGGAATTCTTTAAAGTTGTTGGAATTGCTTGTGGTCAAAGCAGAAGACTGGCAAGCAGAAGTGCTGGCTTTCTCTTCAGGCTTTAGCAAATGAGCAAGTGGCATGCCCCCCTTTCTCCTCAGTTTCTCTCCTTTTGGAGTAACCGACAATACCAGCCTACCTTGCAGATCTTTTATGAAGAATCAACATTTCTTTTTCACAAAGCAATTTGAAATCTTGTGCTGACTGATACCAACAGGCCCTCATATATGATAATATACTTAATTTTAAATCAGAAGACATTTTATGCCTTTCCAGAAGTCTCATAGCAACATGATTCATTAGAATAACTAATAAATGGCATTCATTTTCTATTATCCCAAGTTTCTGAAGTATATTTTTTTTTAGTTACTTTAAGCAGTGAAATAGTCAATAACAGTTACTGCAACCTTATTGTCAATTTATGATGGGTTTGTCGAGGGATGCAGGGGATAGAAATTCCTTATCATTAAATACTTTGAAACTAGTAAGTCTTAACTGCTTTTCTCAGTATTCCCCCAACTGCTAGGACGGGCTTCTTCAAGTGCCTTCCCAAGAGTGTGCCTTGCCTGTTAGATGACTTCTATTAGAGTATAGATGTTTCCACGTCAGGAAACTTAACAGTTCATTGGGTGGGAAAAACCTGGATAACCTGAACTGGCATCAGTAAACATTGCAAATGATGTTAAATATGAAAATTATTAGTTAGGTTCAAATTTCCCTAAACTTGGAGAGTGAGTCATAAGGTATTGCTTCACTTCTCCTCCAAAGTTATTTAGATATGGGTGGGGGTGTCCAGCATCAGAAGGAATTACACCTATGGCTTTTTAAAATTAAGGGGCTTTTAAAACAAAATCCTCAAGGTACAGACAGACAAATACCACTTTGCACCTCACAACTAAAACTCTGCCCTTTCAGGCTTAGCTTTCCAATAACATATTTCAACATCTAGCAGTTTTTCACCACTGAGGTAAAGGGGAAGAGCTGACAGAACCTTCTCTGTGCAGCAGTACAAGCAGTGCCAACTACAATCCATTTACAAAAGCCCCCCTTTCTCTGGCCTTCTATTACCTCCCAAAGTGAAACTAAGAAACAGTCTGAGAAGCAGAACTGCTGAGCCCATTTGACCTCTGCTCTTTTTCTAGGTTTGAGGTGCAGAGCAGCAGGGAAGAGGGCTTACAAGCAGAAGGGTGTGTGTGAGCAGCTATGCCTAAGGGCTAGCAAACTGGGGAGAGCTGCAAGAGGAACATGATAATCTCCTTACTTGAAGGCATTCTTAGATTGAAGTGTATCATTTGGTGAAATGTGTCATTTTTGATAATTCCACTGAGACCTGGGTTTTGGTTACCGTCATAGGCAATGCATTTTCACTTTTCTTTGCACAGTCCTGAGGATGCTGAATCATTAGTATGTCACAGAAAAGTTCTAGTAGCAAAAGTTTCCATCCCTGAGAAGCACAGCAGAGGCATACACAAGCTCTTGGTTTCTGTCTGTCACTTCTGTGACCTCAGGACATGGGGCTCTCAAGATAGCATATCCCATGTTGGGTAAACATCAGTAGAGCCTGCTGCTGCAGTATGGAGAGGGCAATGTCAGCAAGGTAGGGTGGATAGTAGATGATATAAACTCTTCCCTGTCTCTGCAAATGTCCTGGCAGTCTGTGAAGGACGTTATTAGAACTGTGCTATCTGTCTCAACGTTGCTGGATGACCGCAAACCGACTCAGAGGCCCTGTAGAGAACTTGTCTATATCTGGCTTCAGCGGACCACGGACGTTTACCCAAACACCACTGCATCTGCTTGACCACAAAAACCACACATCTCCTGTTTTGTACCCTCATCCCAGCAAGTACGCCCAGACCCCAGAGGATGAAAAATTCTCTGATAAGACGGTATGGGTGCTTGCACCACTGCCGAGTGAGGGGTGAGGCTATGCAAAACAGCTCTTGGAAGGAGCAGAGACTTTTGGGTGAACAACTCTCGAACATCTATAAAAGAACCGTGACAACCAGCACCAAGTGGAATTCCCCATCTGACGTGAAGTCGATCCGGGCTGACGGGATCCCCAGCTCCATGCGGTGGTAGCTATTGCACCTCTCTTTACTTTATTTTTCCTCTCTTTCTCTGCATTTCCTGCCTTTATGCGAGTACCATTAAACTTCTTTTCTTTATGGCATTTGACCTCGTTTGTGTCTTAATCTCACTCTGGGAATCACAAAGAATCTCCCCAGACCCGACCATTCCGGGCCTGGACACAGTCTTACCTTTCTCACCACCTTCCCATGCTCCAAGGATTCTGGCTGTCATTCAGATGATTGTTCAAGGTAGCAATTTATCTGATGAGGAGCATTTTTGTTGATGAGAAAAGTTATACTGCAATCCTCTTATAGCTGTTTTACAGAGATTTGAAGGAACCCGAGACACAAAGGGGATGTCATGCAATTAAGATAAAAAGAACAAGTCAGAAATAAATTTTAAAAAAGAGAGAAAAAAAAAAAAGCTACGGCTTTTGACTCTGTGTCCCCCTGCAATCAGAAGTCCATTGGCACAGAGGGGTTTCATAATTTCTGTTTAGCAGAAAAGGCAAATGGGTCATTATTGCTTTCTACTGTCTTAGAACAGAGAAGGCACTTTGATTTCCTTACATATACACCAGCCACCTTCCATACCTAGACAGTACCTGGAACTGAATTATACAATGTGAATTATTCCTCTAACGGCAGGACAATTAATGTGTGTAGCTAAGACAGCAAGACAGAAAAAGAGCTCTCCTTAGAACCAGTGCTTTATTATCAGCCACCTTCATGTTGAGGAGCCTTAGGGCTCACTGAGGCTTGAAAGACAGTCTGCTGATATGAGCATGTGATAATATCTCCACCAAAGAAATCTCACCCTGGTCAGATGCACATCAGGGTTATCCAGAAACAGCAGTTTCCTCTAGCCTCTAGCCTACACCTTCTGTATTGTTATTATGGCCAAGAGCAATACATGCACCACTTAACAAATTGGAGAGATTATTTTATTATTTATGCACAGCTACATCCTATAGACATCAGTATTGCATATAGATACAGCCTTCTTATGGAATAGCATGTTGAAGATGCACTTACTGTCTTTGATTCAAGATAAAGATACTTAATTTGCAAAAAAAAACCCAAAAAACAAAAAACAAAAACCTTTCTTATTTTGTCTGTCTCACTGCCTATTACTCCATGCATTCTCCTGTCCTACTTGGCTGGATCAGTCTGAAAGTTTGATCTCAGAGAAGTATTTTTACCAACCTAGTAAAAAAAAAAAAAAAAAAAGTGGTGGTTCTCTGAAGTCCTCATTGGCTCCTGTGCAGTGCAGCAACACACAGTACATATTCAATGGCCTATTGTTTGTAGTGGTTTTCCCCACCTCTTATCTTCTGACATAGGTACTTCACCAGAAAAGAGGTCCCACAGTGAATACAAATGTTTCCCTTGTTCTTGGTGTGTCTCAGAGTGCGGTAATTCTCACAGAAAATAGTTTCCAGCAAAACTAGACATTCTCCATCTAAAGCAGACACAGCAATAGAAGCAGTGAAGAAATAGCAACTTTGCAATGAAAATAAACTGTCAAATCAGACAAATGTAGCAGAAGGTGCAAAGACACTAGTAATAATGGATTTTGTGCAGATTTCTAGCTAATCCCAAGACATTTGGTTTATTGCAACTGTAGCTCCACTTATTAGGAAAAAGTCATATTTCATACTCCAAGATCAACACTCTTGGTTATTTGTCACTCTGAGAATTGATGAGTTTTGAATATAAATACTAGACATTAGTCAACAGGCAGGTACTTTTGATTAAGGCTACTGAAGTCAAAGGCCTTTTGGGGAAACTGTATAAACACTGAACACACATGGACATGACTGATAATCATACACCTTCTATGCAATATCACATTTTTCTGCCACACCGTATTAAGGCTCCACATGGTGGAATCCATGGCCCAAATGCTACATAGTGGTCTGAGGTCTCTTATTCCTCAAAACATTTCCACATGTGGTTCATTTTTAACTCTAACTGTAGATGATGGCCAGAAATATTTCAATTTAAGTTTTTTTATTGTTATTTTTGTAAGCCAAAATTAGGCTGTCGCTCATTCAAATCCATCTGGCAATCTGAACATTTGCATTCATTACAAGAAGGAGTGATTACGATTTCTTCCAAATAACTGCTGTTTGAATTAACTAAGATCACAGATAAATACAGATTTCCTCTACTTCATAGGCCTTAGGGAAGTTTAAAGTACAGAGGTTGTTTTTGGAGATACTTCCTCTGCATTTAGCAAACAAGGCACAGTCCTCTAATGGGTACATGCCTCAAATACTGCTAATTCAGCATCAGCTGACGGGTTTATCTACACTAGTGTTTAAGTTCAGATCCGGAGGGCACTTGGGAAATGAACTCCTAGTAATGCTCGCTTCACTGTGCTTTGAGTCACACCAGAAAGCTGTCTTGGCACACACAACCTGGTTTCTTTGCAAATTAAAATGAACTGGAAGATCATTACATGAACCACTAATAGGAACTCAGTTCTCAAGACTGATCTAGAAATAGACTGGAGTGAAATCCCCTGGAAGGTGTGTAGTATGGACAACGGATCCACAGCATCAGCAGTTTTGTTCTAGATACCCATTCTCATCATGTTGCACTATTTGGTAACACAATCATTTTCTAAATTGCTAGGTTACTGTCATTTGAAAAAGTTTTCACAGAAAAAGCACTAGATATATCTGGTAGCTGATGTACTTACCTACTCTTGTTTCTCCCTCCCATGAGCTTGAAGACAAACTATAGCTACAGAAGATATAGATAGAAGTCATCATGCTATCATCAAATAAATTAAAGGGAGAAGATCTGCTCAGTTACAGGATTTCAAAATATTTTCCCTTAAAGAATAATTAGAACATTAAACAGAACATAATATGAAGGCTATTTCAAAACACCAAAGTTCATATAATTACTTCATCAGGCATGTTGTTTGAGTAAAGAACCAGTTCTTGTTTTGAGCAAAGCCTGTTCTTAATGATTTCCAAGAAGCTATACCATATTCTGTCTGAATCACAGGATGGTAATGATTATGAATAACCTGAAGTATTCAGTGGGTGTGTCGTTTGCCATCATGTATGAAGTGAGTGGCTAAGTCAGCAGCAGAACAGAGGAATTTTGACTACAGTGGGTCTTGACTGCCTTAACCATAAATGTTACTTTATAAAGCTGCTGGCTAATGACAAAATAAAAACCCCAAAACCTCATGCTTTAAAACCTTTACTCAAATTATTCAGCAATTAGCAGGGGAAAGCAGATCACATTCAGGTCCAAATGACTCTTTGCCCCATTAGTTTTCTTCCTATACCCTACAGAGTCATATGAGTATTTAGCAGGATTCACCTTCATCTCTGCCAGCACTACACCTTAATGAGCCAGATGGTTGCTCTGGCTCCAGTCTTGCAGTGTGTATTGCTTGACAGAGTTCCCTGCCTCCACAGCACAGGCAGTGTGGCACCGGGCGTGAAGCAAGGCAGGTGTAGGAGGAGAGTTACTCCATTCTCCCAAAGGGGAAAAGAATTATTTCTAGTAGGTTTTATCAAAGGACTCCTTCTCTAGAAAGTGCTTTGTAACCTGAATGAGCAGCTCCCTGTTCAAAGACACTGCTGTGTCACTATCAATTACCTGTGAAGCACCACCAGGATAAGCAAAAGCACTTGAGGTGTGAGATATGACATTATCTCATTACAATGAATTAATAAAACAATAACTTGAACCAAGCAGGGTATTATATCAGTAATTGGCCTTGATACACTCTTTAATAGGAATGTGACAGTCCAGGTTACAGGCAGGCTTCAGAAAAGGGACTGCAGCATGATGAGAAATGTTGCCCCCAAATTAGTATCACATGTACAATGAGTTTTACATTCAAATATCTGGGCACAATTCCCTTACTACCCAGAAACCAGACTTGGCCCCATTAAATTCAAGAGGCAATTTGCCACAGAGTCTAAGACAAGTATTACAGAATAGCTGATTGCTTTCTCTCTCTTTACTTTGTTGTTTCTTTCAGTTTTCCTTCTTGCCCGGCAAAGAGCTTTGATTGACCTGCGGAAATATGTACATGGGGAAGGTTTTGTCCATGCAATGCTAAGTATTACTGCAGGAGCCAGTGCTGACACCGAGCTACTGCAACCTCTGAGCACTGGGCTTGAAAAACTCAACCTCACACTCCGATGGAGAGATAATTTGTGTCACTTAAACAACCTCATCTTTCACTGCTTCCACTGCAGGGACTGAGACAAGCGTTTCCATGGTGCAGAACAGCACTGCGCATGCCTCAGTGAAATCAGAAACAAACCCCTCTTCTCTCTATTGGGTAAGTCCCACTATGCAGCTGTAGCTGCCGATCCATTAGAATATTGCTTCAGATCTTCAGAAATTGCTTTTAACATGTATCTCTTTTTTTTCCCCTGCAGAACAGTTGGTAATATACATGGGTTTAATATGGAACTTAGTCTAAGTAATTATATTGTAATTAGTATAACTAATTATGCTGACGGAGAAAGCAACAGTGATGAGAAAAAATAAATGAGAAATGGTTATATCCATGGAAAACTTTCCTATTAGCAAATATGATAGGTTCCCAAAATTGGAAGGGAACCAAAGGAAAATATGAACTTCCTGGAGGGTAGTAAAGAATCCACCATCACTTCTGTTTCCACAAGCTCTTAGCAACAGCTTCTACACTGTTTCTACAGGGACTAAACAGAAAAAGAAAACCAACCCAAAGGGCCACTGAATCAATGCAACCCATTCTGGACATTTCAGGAAAAGGAAATTAAAACCCAGAAAACAGTTTGATCAAGTGAGCAAAACCAAACATTTTTTCTTCACCATAGCAAATGAATCTTCAGAAATGAAAGCTTATCATATTTTCACTCTACTTCTCATAGAAGATGTAAAAAATTGTTGCTTTGAATACCTTTAAACATTATAAAGAGGATTTCTTTACTCTTATATCCTACCAAGATTATATGTTGTATTGAACAAAGGCTTTTTATCTCTTTCAAATGCTCTATGTATTAACATAACCTAATTTAGTATGTTCCATTATGCCCAATCAAGATTTTATTAGTTATAATTGATTTAAATGGGCAGATATTTTCCTTCCAGTTTGAGCCAAAATTAGCACACAATCAACTTAAATCAGCAGTTTCCCAAATTGTTATGGTATTCTGGACCAGCAAACCCAGAAAAAGTAGACCCTAAAGACTCAAATTTTACAAAATAACCTCAGTGTTGATAATGGATAAAGAGAAGTTTTGGAATCTTAGCAGCTAATGGGTGTTTGAAACCCCAGATTTGACCTTTGTAGTTTGACCCAATCTGCAATTTTAATATAAATGACGCAGGCCTATTTACTCACCATGCTCAACCCAGGGAACATAGCCTAGCCTTGAATTGTGAACACAGTAGAACTGTGAACACATGTAGATCTACCCATGCACCTGCCCAGATGCAACACTAGAGAAAGGGCTAGTGACAGTCATCTTTAATGACACACAAGCTGGGAAGAAAATCCTGGAATGACAGGAACTGAAACAAAAGGCACACAAAGTATAGCAGAAAGAGCAGCTAGAACATTTGACGAAATTCAGTACTAATAATTTGCCCTCTGTCATTTCATTTTCTAAACATATCTTAGGAACTAAAAAATGTAAAAAAAGGGAAAAGCAATAAGAAAGTATCTACAGATTTTGAGAGTCCTACCACCAAGGCTTGGCAACCTCTTTTCCAAAGGACCCTACACTGCTGTGACATACTCAGAAGTAACAGGACACACACTATGAAAGGACATTCCTGTAAGGTGCTTGTCTATTGTCTTAGTATGTATAATATGGCATATCCACATTGTAACATAAGATTTTCCCATAGTCTAATACCAACAGTGAATGTTTTCTGCTCAAACATACCTACAGTTGGAGAGAGTTCAGCCACATGTTTTGTGTTGCTCCTGCATGAGCTCCTCAAAAAGCCTAAAACAGGTTTGGAGGCACCTGCACAAGTCTATAATGACTGAGCACTGGCAGGATGATACTTCACAAAATCAACTAACATTTGATCGTGGAAACACATCTGTTGCTTAGACTCTGCCAAAGACTGTTTTGACAGCTCTATATAAAGGCTCAAGTATTCCAGAGCATGGCATTTCCGTAGGTTTATAGAGACAGACTGTGGAGATAAAAAGGAAATCCTTCAGCCAGAAACCTTAGAGGACAAGGTTGCTGTGCTCCTTAAGTATCAGTCTGTTTAAAAACAGAACTCAAGAAACAGAATGGTGTGTTAGGTTGACTGTGCCTCAGAGAGCCAGCCTGTAGATGGATGTGCTTTTTCTAAACCTGCTCTGTGTACTATTAGCTTACCAAGTGGTAAATTAGTCTTGCCTATGTAACACCCGTGCCATCATCACTGCTTGTGAATCTGCCCCTCTGGGAGCATTTATTTTTTCAGAATTGCCAGCAAAGATGCAGCTTTAAGACATTCAAGTCCATCAGTGTGCAGGGGAGAAATCACTGGGCATGAGGAAATTTTACTGTGAATCATGCTTTTTGGGTGGGAGACTCAAGTAAAGATTAAATAAAGGTTTGAGGCATTTTCCCCCACACTATTGCACCTGGCAAATTTCCAGAGAGAAATAAACTGAGATGTAGGAGACAGACTGAAAGCTTCTCAAAGACAAAATGAAAAGCTACATTTGGGTCCATTTAAAAAAATTACACCGTTTTAGAAGAAATGAAGAATATAAATCCAGTCAGAATGAAGTTAGGACCTTACTAAAAACTAAATTTCTCTTGTAATTTTTGTGGCTTTGTATTTCTATCACTATATTTCATCTACAGCATAAACATTGAAAATACAGCCTTTAATACCAGGCCTAAAAAAGACTTAGTTATTCCTTTTCTGAACAATGCTTTTCCAGCAGTGTAGATCTACAGTATTGGCAGACTTTAAACACTGTCCTTTAGACATACAGTTCCCCAGCGTGTTCTTTATTTCAGACAGACCAATACTTCAGCTGCCTCACCAAACCTCCTCATTTAGGATTTCTAGTTGAAAGATTTCCTTTTTTATGACAATGATGTCACAGATTAGTGAGGGTAGCTACTTCCTACCCACCCCTGTTATCCAAGATTGTGTTATATGTGGTTAGTTTCATTTTTCATTCTCTGCTTTCAAAATTAACTCAGCTGTGGATGAAGATATATATCCTATTAGTGCTATCCCTTTGGGGAATGCCTACAACAGCTGCAGCTGCCATTTCATTTCTCCTTAATACCCTTGTGTCCTAGAATACAAATAAAACAAATGTTGGTATCTTGTCCACTGCACACCCCACATCGTATTATTTTAAACATACTGTACAGCTACATAAAATGCCCCTGATAAGACATTGTTAGTCACTTGCAAAGAAGCCATTAGAATAACAGTTTGTGCCTCCATAATCCATCCCACAATAAAGAAACTCCACACTGAATACCAATAAATGAACCAAGATCTCATAAGCCTTCTTAACTCTGAACAGTGAAATATTAAAATACTGCAGAAACCATGACAGCTGACAGGTGGAGTCATTAGAAAAATGTATGCAAATCCAGCAGCAAATGACGCTGCATAAAGGGGTTTGCAGCTAATGACTTGTGCTGATGCGCAGTCCCATATTCTGAAAAGAAAACGTCTTAACATTTATATTGATGACAAGTAAAACAGTAATATATTTAAATTCAGATATCTTTTGTCCTGCATTGAACTTAAAGTTGGGAGATAGACTTAAAAAACTAATAATAGAGATCTCAGATCTTGCTTATACTTACATTTTGACATGTCAGCTTATGTATTAAAATTCAGCTAAGGGTAAGAACCCAACATTATCATCAGCACTGAATTTCCATCTTGTAAGTAAAGATACTGCTACTGACTAAAACAAGACTGTGTCTTGTTCCTGTGCAGTCAAGTAGCAAAGAAAAAGAACTTCAGAGTCTTTGACTGATACTGTCTCATGCATTTGCTACTTCCATCCCCATTAGTGGTTGTGGTGGTGCATTTCTCTCCCTTTCCAGGCTGTTCTACACCCCGGGAGTTGCTGACTAGGCCTCAGTGCCTGGAGTTAGGCAGTTGAGCACCCCTTGACCATACCAGTAACTCCTACTCGACTGAGGCAGAGTGGCACTGCCTGTGCTGGAACTCCCGTTGACTGGCCAAAGCAGGGAATGAGAATGGAGACAATCAGCTACTCCCTGACAACCCTGGCACACTCCTGCTTGGATTGTAGCCCAAGGGGTAACCTGAGTGCAAGGAGACCACAGTTGTTGGAACTCTTGCCAAAATGCCCAACTCAGGTTGTAGCCAGGATGGGAATTTGCTGATGACTAAAGCCAGTCATCTCACAGCCTTATGAACAGTGGTCCTAAAGTGAGACCCTTTTGAGCTCTCCTGGCCTGCAGCGGGCTGCGACCAGCATCTCCCTCTCAGTGGGATGCCACTCAGAGCTTGCAAACCACCAGGTCTGTGGTACTAGAGGGGCTGTCGTGCAAAGTTGACCATGGGGCCTGGGCTGACACCCCTGTTCCTCAAGGCTCAACCCTTCACCTACTGTGGAATGCAAAAGGCATTGGACATGAGCATTTCACTGAACTCAAGGGGAGCTTATAACAGGTATACTTTATTATAATATGCATTGCAAGCTTGAAGCGTTAGGTTATTTTTGTGATTTTAAAAAAGTATTATTGATTTGCTTTGGTGCTAAAGTCCTATGGATAATCTTGAATTGTGCACAGATTCTCTCTCTCTCTCCCCTTCCTTCACATACAAACCGATGTCCAAGTCTGAGACTAAGATTGGACCTAGCTGCACCTAAATTCTATAAGGGTTTAGAAAGCAAGGGGGTCTATTCTGAACCTCATGAGTCAACGGGAGAATTCCCCTTACTCTTTATATTTCTGTAGATCTAAACTGTTGTCCAGGTCTGAGACTAGGAAAAGATCCAGATGCACCTAAACTCTGTGAGAATTTAGAAAGCAAGGTGGTCCACTCTAAACCTTGTGACTCGACAGGACAATCTCCTTTACCCTCTTACACCTTTGATCTTTATAAGCTATATAAGTTATTTCCAACTCTCTTTGACTCAATTTCAACTTGATTTATCTCTGTGCATTTACTCCATGCAATAAGTAATAGATGAACCTTGACATCGAATCTTGTGCAGAGGCATTTCCACATATTCATATTAAACCTATTTCACTCAAACTCTTTGGTGGTGATTCTTTAAGCAATCCAACCTAAACCACTCCTTTCATGACAGTGGAACAATATACCAAAAAAGGAGCTGATGATAAACACTACATTAGCAGGGAATGTAAAGGCCCGCTCAGTGAAGTAGTTTAGACACATGACTGCAGGAATGAAGTTCACGATGCTACATATCCTCTGCTGCAAATGGGGATACCAACTGGGACTAACAGCTGGGATTCACAACCAAACACTCTTGAAAAGAAAGGATAAGGAGGAAGAACAGCCAAGCCCAGCTAAAAGGACAGGTCTTGAACCATGGCCTGCTGAAGGGTGCACAAAACCCATCATGTACACTACCAAGTGCCATCCAAGTACCAGCACTGTGGCAAGGGTTGCATTTCTATAGCGCCTTCAGCCCAGGTGCAATAAATGTTAATGAATTTATCTTTGTAATACTGAAGTACAGGAATGTTATCATCTTCAGACTACAAATAAGGACACCGTGACAAGGAAAAGTGCTGTTCTAAAGTGTGTCCTATAATGCACATATTTAGCCTCTGACAAAACCAGCAGTGAGGGGCAGTTGTGAGAATTCCCAGTTTCAAAGCTTTAGCAAATACACCATGACTATTCCAAAGCATAGCACAGTGGCTTAAAAAGAAAAGAGAAGCAGAGGTCTATTCTATTATCATCCTATTAAAAGTGAGTTGTACTCAGATTATATGGGATTTCAGGATCAAAGTAAAGATGATCCAGAAACCTAGCCACTTTTAATTGCTTTGAAAATGTATTTTTAATTATAGTACTCTTTCTGCAAGTATATCTGCATTTCCCTTGAACCTCATTTGAAAACCATACAAGAGAATTTTAACAGACGAGGATTAGAAAGTCAGTATTTTTATTAATATAAAGTCCATTCAAAACTGCAAAGTAAGACCCTATTAACATTTCTTTCATCCATTCAGTAGCTTGTACCATGCAAACTGGCATCATCTGCAGCATCACTAACAATCTCAAACACGGGTACCTCCCCACACTAACCAAATCTGTACAGATTACCTAACAAGGAGAGTTCATTGTGAATTAAGATACTCAAATGCTAAAAAACCCCACATATCCAGGGACTGTTTCTCCCTAGGATTCCATTAATAGTCTTCTCAAAAAAAAGAGAACATAATAAAGTAACTGTAATAATCACTTTTCTTTAGGGTTTTATGGCTTGGGAACTTCTACTAATAATCTCAAACTAATCGGCAAACGATACCAGAAGCAGTGCTGGTTTCTGCGAGGGCTACACATGCTCATCAGGTAATAAATGCTGTGTATTTCCATGGGTGACAGCCAGCCCTTGGCAATGGCATTCGCTTACGGCTGACCAGGGACCTGAAGCTGTAACCAAGGATGGGAAGGCTGGTGACTGAGGGGAAACTGGTACAGGGTGCTGTGCTCATGGCAGGGCACTACAGAATATGGGAGAAGAGCCAAACTGGATTATTTTTGTCAGTCTTGCCACTGTGCCTCTGCTATTCTTAAAGCATGAAGCAGCTAAGTAGTCTCATGATGACTGGCATCTCTAACTTCTTATTCATGTCCTTCTTCAGCCCTCTTCCTCCACTATATCTGTTAGCAATTATTCACAAAATCAAACAATCAACTCCTTCACAGTGAGAAACAAGAGAAAATACCACACAGAAAGTGTGCAACCATATTAATGATAGTTTGGAGTCTTCTGGACACTTTAGTTTTATTTGTGTCTTTTAAAGTAGAAACTGTTCACTACAAAGACAAATGAATAACACTAGTTTAGTCATTCCCCAGACTATCTGTACATTCACAGTGCATTTGCTAGATTTGGCCAGATTTCCATGGCTAGACCCACAGCACTGCTGTCAGGGCAACACCAGTGATGATACAACATTTTCTGACCATGGAGCCAGACTGTGAGAATCACATTCTAGCCTGGAGAAAACACCTCAAATCCCAGTTCTGGAAACTCATTAATTAATTAATTAGATCATGAGGGGACTGGAGCATCTCCCTTGTGAGGAAAGGCTGAGAGAGATGGGCCTGTTTCGTCTAGAGAAGAGAAAATTGAGAGGAGATCTTATCAATGTCTACAAATATCTTAAAAGCAAGTGTCAAGAGGATGGGGCCAGGCTCTTTTGAGTGGTGCCCAGTGACAGGACAAGGGGCAACAGGCACAAACTGCAACACAAGAAGTTCCATCCAAATGTGAGGAAGAACTTCTTTATTCTGAGGGTGCCAGAGCACTGGGACAGGCTGCCCAGAGAGGCTGTTGGAGGCTCCTTCTCTGGAGGCGTTCAAAACCCACCTGCATGCAACTCTGTGCAACCTGCTCTAGAAGAACCTGCTTTAGCAGGGGGCTGGACTAGATGATCTCCAGAGGTCCCTTCCAACCCCAGACATTCTGTGATTTATGCAAAATGAAACAGATCAGCCAGAAGTCTACCTGCACAGACAGGAGGAAAACCAGAAAACATGAGATTAATCCTGATGAGAAGGACAGAACTGAATCTGAGTTTCCTGTGTCCTGGGGGAAAATCGTCATCACACAGTTACTGGCTTAAGGGCTTCTGCCTCCAAGACTGCAACTCTAACTCACCACCTTTTTAAGTCTCACATACCTGCAAAGTGTATTTTATTGCAGATCCAGTGGACCTCATGCAGAAATACATGAGGTGTTCAATGTGAAACAGTTTAACTTTAAAATGTCTTTGTCCTCATCACTATTCGGATAGTCCTATTTGGTCCATTTGAGAAGTAAATAAGAACTCGGTCGTTCATACTGTAATAAACCTACAACTAAACCAAAAAGGTTTCTTGAAGAGGAAGCCTGCAAGAGGAATAGACAGGCAGATAAAAGGAAACTGTTATCTCCTTATAACTTATGGAAGATACCAGACACCTGCAAGTAGATTCCAGAGAAAAATTTTACCTTTTTCAGTAACTGCTTTGAGCGTTACTCTTTTTAATCTGCTAAAGAAGGATCTGTACTGTTCCTTAGTTTTGCAGAATTCCTCTGGGCGTCATAATTACAGATCAATTTCACAAATACAACCTTCAATTTTACATGAAATGAGGATATGGCATCATTTCTGCTCTTGGCTGTGCTGATAATATCCATAATCAGCAAAGTGATTTCCAAAGAGAACAGAAGGCAGAGAGCTTGCAATGAAAAACATTCAGAATCCACAGATAAAAACAAGAAATGGATGGGCAATGTGTGTGGTAAAATATGCTTGGGTCTCAAGCAATGATGTATCATGTACTTGAGAAATGACATATGGCACTTGCCTACAACCCTGGCTGGCTAAACGCCCAGTGCAATGTGGATTATACGTAATTATTTCACACCAGTGAAAAACCCCTTCTGCATATTATAAACATATTCATATTGACTCCCTACTTAGGAGACAGAAGATAGTGACACAGAGAAAGTTATTTTAGAGAGGAGTACAGTGGGTTGCAGTACAATTGGTTCAACATATGACATTGTCTATCTACATAGCATATCTTGAGACATGCCCAAATATTGTTTCTAATTTCACGCTCTCTGTATAACTATGTATTACCAAATAAATAAAATTCCCCCCTATAAATAGTGCAGGAGTAAGCAATTGTTAAAATATTTTCTTATTGGATACAAGACCCCATAGCACCTGGGAAGGTGCACAGAGCATCCTTTCTCAAATTTTCTGTTGTGGGAAAAGAAAACAATAGCCTAGTATAGCTATCATTAATTTAAACTTGAGCTGCTGCAGCAAAACAGAAAAACCCTGTTACTCCCTACTTCTTACTGATTTTTATTTCCTTTTCAAAAGTAATCTGTTCAGAACTACTTGCATGTGATCCTGTGGGTCCTTTCCAGCTTGAGATATTCTATGATTCTATGGCTGCAGCCATCTGCCAGCCTTGACCTCAGATCAGAGGACTCTTCTCCATATCTCCTAAGCTAATTATGGGCCAGACACACTTGAACTCCATTTTATGCTACATGCTTTTGTTTAGGACATGCTCATTGTATGTTCTTATGTTTTAAAGATTTTCTTTGGTGACTTCTGGAGACACTGTGGTGCTTCAGCAGCGGCAGGATACAAGTACCCAGCTCTGTTTGTTTGCTGAAAAACCTTTCCATCATCTCCTCCCAACCACCACTTCCTTACCTATAATTATGCTATTCAGTTCTTACTACCAAGTGCTAGAATTATAGAAACATCTTATTTGAAATGACTGCTTTCTTGCTTGCAAAACATTTGGCTCTGCCCTTGCAGGAATAAAGCTGTTTTATGCTATAAGTAAAGAGTAGGTTGCAATGCCACATGGCTGCTCATTATCGCTACATGAAACTAGCTATAAAAAAAATAAAAGCACGTGCACCATAAGTTCACTTCTAAATGGACAGGGCTCAATTTCCCTTACTCTTCCATTTCCACAGCTCAACCTGTGTGATTGTGAGACACCCAGCAAGATAGCAGGAGGGATAGGGCAGATGTCTGCCACTTGTTGACAGGAACCAATAGCAGGAAGGTCACTGGGTTTTCATCCAAATTTCTTCAACTGCTTTCATGAACCGTATCCTCTGGCTTTCATTATATATTCACTTGCAGCCTTTACTGCTTGTCTGCTGCTCCTGGTATACATCTGGGTGTTGTCAGGGTCCATATATCTGTCTGAGTACTGCCAACTGTTACCCATATGAGTTCCAAAACACGACATTAGATTTAGATGTATCAGAAGAAGAATCTGATCCTATTTCCAGAAAAGTCTAACTAATTTCTGTTGTGGATGTCAAAAGGAACTGATCGCCTGAAGAAGCCAATAACCTTTTTGTAAACATGCACTTGAAGCCACCTCTTTTTTTTAAGGAAGTCTCAGTTATTTAGTTCTACCTTATTTTGACTTAAAAAAAACAACAAAGCAAAGATTAGCAATTTACGTCTTTGACTCACTGGGTAGTAATGACTGAATTGAGTTCTCACTGCTTTGTTGGGAAGCCATTAATTTCCTTGATCCCATTCTGCTAACAGAGAAATGAGGCATGAAACTGGTCAACATTATCATGTTATTTAGTTTGTTAAATTTCTCAAGATTCGTTCATTCATTACACTCTTGAGAATTTAGTCCTGTGTTAAATCTCGCATTATTTTTCTTTCAACATCTTCAGAAATATTTTGAGGTTTTCTAATTAGTTCTTGAACGTAAATGATCTCACAAATACATCAGTGCATCTGCATCTGATGAATCCATTCCCAAAATGTCCATAAGCAGCAAGCACTGAACAAGAGATGATAAATAAAACTTTCCATTGATGGACCAAATTTAGTTGATGTCTTAAAACACTTTACAAATATGGACACGTGAAATGTTTCTCTTTTTAGAGATAGGGAAACAAAAGCACAAACTGATTAAAAAAATTAGACAAACAAGCAGCAAAGTGTGGAAGAAAGCCCACTTTTCTTGATTTTCATCCCATTAGTCATTCAATGCACTAAATCAGAACAGCCAGACTGAATTCTGATCTGGCTCTTAAATGCTTATGCATATGCAGAAGCATTTAAAATTTTCAGTCCTTTTTGATAAATTTGAATAAACAAGTAGCATATCAAAAGCCACCTTCTATACTGATAGAGCTAATACTGCTTTCTATTACAGATCACATTTGAGAATTTATGTCTGTATTATGCCAAATGAACAAAAAGTAAGAGGACCATTTTAAGCAGTGCACGCTCTGCCTCAAAGCTTTTAAACCATGCTTTACCTCATTTTTCTTCATGGCCCCAAATTAATAATCTTAGTATAGAGAAACATTGCTAAATGTTTAATCATCTGCATGTACAACACATTGCAGATTCAATGCATACACACACGCGTGCACACACACACATGCAAAACTGAGAACCATGCCAGTTTCCAGATGAAAGACTATCAGTTCAAAGAAGACTCATGCCAGTACAAAATCTGCACGTGCCTTGGATGCTTCCAGATACCTGAGTTCAATAAATATGTTAACCAAGTCTTTTACAATGCCATTTTATTTTTCCTTTCCCACTGAATGGAGAACAGAACAGATGGTTCAGGCGAGTGACTGCTGCTGATTCTAGCTTTGCTTGTCATTGAAAGACCCAGCTATCTGGACTTCATGCAAGGACTGTGAGAAACGCGGATGGCTGCTTCCGTGTGTGATGGGCTTATTGGTCCCACTTTGTATCAGGCCAATGGATGTCTGCTGTTTGATTGCTTTCTTTTTATTAATTCTGTGAACCTCTGCCATTTTGAGAAACAGAACATGATATACAAGTCAGTATTGAGAGATTTTAATCACAGACACTATAAATGTCCATGTTTCATATGGATTGATGATAAACACAAAACCCACTTATGATATCTTGCACATAGGAACTACATATTCTTAAAATCTTGGCCAAATGTTAATAAATATAGGAAATCTAAGAAGTCCTTTTTCAAGCCTGCCAGTTGTTACAAGTGTATATAAAATTTTATTTCTTTATGGCCAATTAATTTTTATTATGACACGCTTAGGCATATAGTTTAGTTTTAGGTAGTCCAGTGAGGAGTAGGAGGACGGACTCAGTGAGGAGGATGGACAGGTTCCTTCCAACTTAAGATAATCTACAATTCTACAATTCTATGCAAACAGCAGCTGAATGTAGGTCCTATTCATCCTTTCTAACACAAGTTTTTTTGTGTGTATGTATGAAAAGCATTTAACTGCTATATTTTAAAAATTCTGTTAACATAACACATCTCTGGAACATTGTAACAAATTCTAGGAAAAAGAAAAATTGCAACTGATAATAATATGTGATAAAGTGTCACCAAAAAAAATGTCCAAAAAAAAATCTCAGTTTTGGGACAAGAGGTCTTCCAAAATAAGATAATGAAATCTGAAGCCATAACAGAAATAGCTGGAAATTAATGACTTTCAGTCCAAAGATGCAAATTAGAAGCAAGTGGGTTTTTTTTTAAACTTGAATATTGCTGATCTCCTTTATACCCAATTGCCATGACATAATAGTCATGCTTATTCAAGATGTGACAGGAAGACCCCGTGGAGGGAGATCCTGGGCCATTACACTTGTATCAACAAGGTTTAGCATGACTTGGGATAGAGCTGGGAGCAACACACACTGTGTAAAGCAAGGCAGTCATCTGGGGTACCAGCTTAGCTGCATGAACCATCCAGACCATCTTGGGAAGAGTGAAAGAACCTAGAAAATCCACACAAGTTTCATCTCCACCTCTGCCTTGATCAGAAATATGATGTACAACTTTAAGTGCATGTCAGTCAAATCCAATCTTTTCTTCACTGTCCCTTATGAAAAAAAATACTTTCCTGCTAACTCCGAGTAACTCCTGTCATTGACAAAGCTCTTGGTTGAACCTATTGTTCCTTGCAGAAAGGCAGAAAGAAAAAAAGCTGTAGCTGATCCACGAATAGCATCAGTGATATGACCCTGTGTTTAAGCTGTTTGCTCCTCATCTTACGTTTAGTACTATTTCTAGCTAGTTTTACACACACACACACACACACGCTACCTTAAGTATTTTACATAGGTGGTAGGATGTTAGATTACGTATGTATATATATAAAAATACCCACCATTGTTTCTGCATAAGCATCACTGAGAATTAGCAGAGAACATTCAGCCAAATCAGGTGACATTTTTTCCTCTGTGTCCTTGTGATTACAGGAATATGACTATTTGAGTAGGAGGTGTCTTCTGACTACTGATTTTTTTTACACTTAGAGATGAATACCATCAAAATACAGAATCCAAACTGATATATCACTGCTGTATTTCAGTCCACAAGACTTTGGGGTGTTCAAAACCAAGACTCAGATATTGGGAATTCACCTCTGCAAGAGGCTTAAATCTTCCTAGCAGGAGAGCAGCAATTACAGCTCCTAGCTTTCTGACTCCAGAGAAACAGAAAAATCTCATTAGAAATTTTCTATGCAGCAAAACCTGCTCTCTTCTGTCAACTTGGCAGCTATGTAGCAGGCATGGATAGCCTCCCAAATGACCAGCCAAAGATCAAGACAGAGATCAAGACAGTCAGTAACTCCAGCTGCTCCCTTCCTGTCAGCAGCAGCCCACCCCTTGTGTCTCACTCCAGGATGCTTCTTGGGCATTATAAGCTCAAACTTTTGTGGATGGTATAAATTAAGGAAAAACTTAGCATAAATTAAAGAACACTGAAGTGAAAAGTATGTGGAGGAACCAGCAGGGCTGGGGTGTCAGCATGTGGATGAACTGAGAGTGAAGTTTGAAATGAGCCATTGATACGTCTCATGCAGATATGTTGATTTCAGACTGGGCCCAGCCCTGCAGGATGAATGAGTTTTCCACCTTACAGGGAGATCTCTCTGCATATAAGGCATGAAAGAGCATTCCCAAATGAGCTTTATGTTGACCATTCTGGTAAAAAGAAATACCAGGTTGCATTTCACATTTCATTAAGAAAACCCCATCTGGCATGAGCTGGAAACGGGACTGACAGGAGGCAGCAGGGTGCAGCCATAGCTGGCAGCTCCCTGTGGCCTGGGTGCCCCAGGGTAGCAGTGCAGGGCCTGGCAGCCCAGGCTGTCCCACCACTCCAGCCCAGAGCAGGACACCAGGCACCAGGGACAGCCCCAGCACCGGGCACCAGGCACTGCCCTGGGGATGGGGACAGGCCAAGGCTGGCTGGGCTGTGGGCAGGCCCAGCCTGACGGGGCTCATGGCCAGGTAGGGCCGGGCTGTGGGGAGCTGGAGGCCAGCTCTACTGCAGTGTCACTGGGGCAATGGGCTGACAGCTCTGGGAGTCTGACATGGGCTGTGGGTGGGATGGGGGAGACCCCAAATTGGGCAAGTTGGAGCCTGTAAGGCCTATCAGTGCCCCGACAACGAGCTCCTCGTCTGCGTCTGCTTGTAGCTGAACCCAGCTGGGAGCAGGAGACGCGAAGCCCTGTGTGTCTCATTGAGGGGTTCAGACGTCAGGACCCTGAATCTGGGTCATTCAGAGCTTCATCCAACCAACTCCTGCATCAGGCAAACATGCAGTTCAAGTTCAAATCACGGCAATGATGAAAACAACTGAGTTGGGATGTCAAGAAGGCCACTGAAATATCCAAAACAAGATTTAAAGAGTGGACATTAAATATGTACTTACGATGTAATGTCTATCATATACATTGCTTTCTTCCTCACAGCAAAGTTTCCACCACACCATTACCCTTGTCCAAGGCCAGGACAAACCTATTGTGCTGTAGCTAGCAGATAGCTTCAAATTCTTTGACTTTAAAATTTAATGAACCACCTACTCTTTCACAACCATAATTGTTTTGCACATATTGCTTATCATAAAATATGTATCTAATCCTGACTCTTCACTTCCTATTTATGCCAGTAAATAGATCCCTGTTCTGCACAGGCAGCCCTGTCACCGTGCTTTAAGTCTGGGAAGACGTGCAGAAACCTTTGTACAATAATTGTGGAAAGTTAGTGGGGTAGAAGGAAACGTTATCAGCCATTATCTCCTGCTCCAGACGATGTTAGGAGAATATAAATAAATCCAGACACTGCAAATGCTAGGCGATTGCTGCAAGCTAGGCGATTAAAGTATTTCAGATTCCTACAAGTCTATTTAAAGCAACTTAAATCTTTTTGATAGCCAGTAGTTCACTACAGCCTAGCTTCTTGCACAGGCTAAGCTTCCCTAACATGCTGCACAAAGTCCACAGGAAAATGACTTCAGCTCCTGACAAGTATTAATACAGAGACGTTAGGTTACAGATAGGCCTTCAGAAAGTGTTTTAGGCTACTTTCATTTACTTTAGAGATACACAAGCTCCCTTAGAAGGTTTAGTACTGTTTCCTAGGCTTATATACTCCAACCTTCATTCACATTGGTATGACTTCCTCATTCAGAGCAGTGGCAGATCAGAAGTTGAGTTTTGCAACACCTTGTAGAGCTGGAGAACAATTTAACTGTCTCTCAGTCAAGAAGTACTGCCCAGCATTTGTTGACAATATTGAGAATACCAACTCTACCACAGCTTGATTGGCCAGTATATGTGCAAGCTATTTGGAAAGCTATGCAGCGCTTTCACGGTCTGAATACCTGAAGGTGCTCATGGCCACTGAGAAGTGAACTCAGGTTACACACTGCTCAGGAAGAAGCCTAGTGTTAGTAAGGGAGGGGAGAGGAAAGGGGGTGGAAGTTGATGGATGGGAAGAATATGGTTGGCTTGCATCAGTTTAGACATATCTTAGAAACCAGCAGAGAAAAAATTAATATCTTGCATTTCACAGCATGTTTCTCTCCCCCCACCCCACCCCCGAGATACAGTACAGACTGTAATCAGCCTCAAGAAAAATGAGAAATACAAAAGTCATCCATCATTTGGATAAATCTAAGGAAAAAATTATCATCTTAAAAAATCAAAAAAACCCAGACACATCATTGCCTAAAGAAGTCTGGTCAATAATTGGAATCATGCAGGAGAACAGCTTCTGCATACTGCTTTAGCAGAGGCTGGAGAAGTAGGGGAATTCAAGAGGAACAACAACAACGGTGTTAGAGAATGCAGCAGAGGAACAAACTGATGAGTTATTACCCTGGGAAAACCCTAGAAAGTCTAGAAATTAAGTTTTGAGACAAAGTACTGCTTGAACTTGGAACTGAGAGCAAAGACTAATTCTGAGAAACACTGTTTTGTAGATATCTTTTGTAAATAAACATAACTGCATCAAAGATGTCAGACTCCAATAAGTTGCAAAAATATTGATAATGCTTGAGAGCTTTACACTCTCAAGTGACTCCAGTGCACTTTATAGATTCAGAAGTAACTTCATCTAACCAGCACATTGCTCCCTCAGAGATGGAAGGCAACAGCCCACAGTGCCACTTCACAAGGCATTAAATGGTAGGGAAAACAACACTGTGATCCATTGAAATAGCATTGGAAGTAGAGATAAGAAGGACAGTATTACACAAATTAGAAATGGTTAATCAGGCTAATGGCTCTGTTCTTAGGGAAGGAGAGGTAGAGTCTGACGCTCATCCAAAGCCTGCCCTTACTGACTTCACCTAGCTTCTATCAGTATTCTGGGAAATTGGTACTACACTGATTAGAGTAAAAACTACAACATTAGTAAACTTTTAAAGTATCCTACATTTTCTTTAAGTACATCTTAATCAAATGCTAAATATACCTGGCCTTGTTTACGTAGAGATACGCAACTAGAATCCAGACCCAGCATGCATACTTCAGTCCACTTAACACATTTTGAAAGAGGACAGGAAAAGCTGGGTAAACAGCAATTTTGATATGGATAGTGCAGGCTTTTTATACTGATTTCCAAAGAAAAAACAATTATTTGACTCCTTTTTAAAATATGTAAGTAAAGCATGAAAGATGGAGTACTGGGGAGTAACATCTTCTGACAACAAATAAAAATAAGGTATTAGATATTATTTACCACCTTGAATATATTGAGATGTCAGGCACTAATTGTCCCCACTGGAGGAGATTTTTCATCATTTCCTTCATGGGAGGAAGGAATGTTGGACCTTTAACAGGAAAAAAAAATTAGACCTTTTTCCCCGAACTACCTGTTTGTGTGTTTGAGAGGATATGTTGCAACGACAGGCAACACAAAATGCCAAAGTGTTTTAAAACAGGACAAGCAAGTCCTCCCCTTTCAGTTGCTCAGCATTATTTCCTTGATATTTTTTATTAAAAAACAGGATAAGCATAGTAGAAAAAAATCCTGAATTTCTAACCTATAAACAAGTTTTCTTCCTCATTTTTGTGTCAAAAAGAATTTGAGGACAAAATATTTTCCACATTCCTATTTCATGTCTCTTTAAATGTTCTGTCAAAATTATTTCAGCTTGTGTTGCAAAGAAAATCTAACCAGCAGATTTTTATTCTTCACTCATAATTTTCTTTCCTTTCAACAGCAGTTCTTATCAACCTGTGTTATACATCAAAAAGAACCAAAAACTTGAAGATGTGCTCTGTGGTGAAAAATCTCACACTGCTTTCCAGTGTAAGCAAGGCTAATCAGCTAGAAACAGCTACAATTTTTTTTAAAAAGAGCTCTCTAAGTTTGAAAGTGAGGGAAGAACAGCCAAGTCAGATAATCCTAAGAGGCTGGCTTTTTTTCAACTAACAAAGTCCACTTGAAGCTTCACACCCCCCACCCCACCCCACCCCACCCACCCCAGGAAATTTAGTGATAACTAAGGGGATACAGTGCATATATACAAATCACGAAGGATGTTTTGGAGGTCAGTCACTATTTCTTGTTCCCTTCTCTTAGCACATGAGAGCAATGAATCCAGCAACTTGAGTGGCAGTAATGGCATCAGTTTTAAAACTCATTATATGCACCTTTTTAAGTGCAAGTAGACTTTGAAATTTGTAAGCAAGGATGTAGTACATTTCAGTCACAAAATCAAATATCTGTATGCTTATTTGAACTGTTATGGTTTCATTACATACCACTTGCACAGTCCGGGACACTTACTTTGAGGAGCTCTCTCCATGATGAACAGTATAGATCTGTGGAAAACTGGTAGGGTCCAGTTAGGAAGAGACAGAACACACACTGTTCATGTTTTCCGCAGCCCATTTTCAACAGCCACTGGAGACCCATACTCCCATGTTTTTATTAGAAATACTATTTCATGGCATATTCTGCTCATTGTATTTAATCTAACCGTGTCCAAAACCCTTGCCTTCATTTTGCAAACCTCCTGTCACAGGCCAGGGATATCAGAGTACCATCACAATTAGCTGAAAGTACCCAGCCATGGGAAAGTGGAGAGTGTTTGGAGGCTGGGAAGCGCATTTCAGTGTCAGCACAAGGCAATTTTTGACAGAGGCACACAAATAACAGCATTTCACTAAACAGTATTAGCAGCCATAGCTAAACTCTCCTAGAAAAGTAAGCATAATACAAGCAATGTCAACAATCTACAAAAGCAGAAATTTAACAAGAGCACTGAGACCTTATGTTACTTAAATCACTCAGCATTACTCACAGAACCAGATGACTCTGACCAGCTTCAGCATAAGTTCTAGATACTGAGCTAAAACAAAACTCAGCCACATGACTGTTTTCGTTAATGTACTATTTTCAAGGTTCATGTAAACAACCTTTTCCTTTCCTTCAATACATTACTCTTTATGCCCATGCTTCTCTCATGTTAATCCTCAACTAAGCTTTGCTTCCACAATGCATAACCCTGGCAATCAGACACAATCTTTCAGCATGCAGCCTTGGTATTTGTCTTAAGCACTTACAGTGTAACAACTTTTGTATCTTTTGCACTAGCTAAATAGTTTAACTTACAGTGGGGTTGGGATGCAGTGTAATAAAAAAAGGCCAGTCTGAGGTAGCTCAGAAAAGCAAATACACTCCAGTCAGAGAAATGCAAAAGGCTTCAGATTTCTTCATGTATTTATTTTTTAATATGATCTTTCAAGCTTTTTCTGATTAGCTGCAAGAATTATTTCAACTGAGATGCCAGCTGTTCTAAGAAAGTCAGCTGAGTCCCATCTGGCCTAAACTATAAGGCAGCCTGATATTATCAGCTGCTTTAAGCAGTGAGCTAAGACACAGCTGGTTTGAAATTCAGAGCTAAGACACACCAGATCATAAGCTGTGTCAAATGTCAGTCTGCCCCAAGTTCGTTTGCAAAGCATAAGGCAAACCTGAGTGTCTGAATAAAAAACAAATGCACTCAGAAGTGACAATATCTCTCAAGAGCCCTGGAACATCATGTTATAATTGCAACTTACTATGTACTGATCACCACACTGGGCTGGCTGAGAACAACTCTTCTGTACTACTTCTGCATTTTCAGAGATACAAGCCACAATACATGAACTCATCTGAGAATTAGCAGAATTGGACATAATTAACACTTACTGCTTACATCTCATTCATACAAGTATTTTCAGTTGTTAAGAAATGTTCATTCTAACTAATGCTAAAAATATAGTACATTCCTTGTGAAGTGCATTGTACCATTTGGAAGCATTTATTTTTTATCAAACAGATGGTTCTCCACAAAAAAAAATATACTTTGATTTGTGTCAGTCATACAGTGTTCCCCTGACAGCGTGAACTATCTGTATAAACCAATATACTCAGTCTGGCTTTATCAACTCTGCATATGTCTATAACCTTACTCCAGTTTGTTATTCTGTACTCATGATTACATCAGAAGAGCTCAGCCTTCAACTCACAGTCTATGTACAGCCTGTAAGGAGAACTAACCCAACCGAGCCTGCTCAGGATAGTCTGCACTCTGGTGTCATAGCTCTCCAGAGCACCCTGCCCTGGGCCCTATACTGTACTGGAAGCTGTACAGCACATGTACATGTATATATTTCATGTTTCTTCTGTCACCTTCAGGACTGAGATAACATCAACAGTGAGTCAGTGGCATTCACCTCTCCCCAGCCACCAGAATGAGCTATAGAGTCTGCTCTTTCAAGAAGACTGGATCCAGCCGGGTCACAGAATTCGTTTAGAAGAGCAGAATGCTTTGCCTCAGTGTCTGCTGGGAAATCTGGGAAAACTGGTGGGCTATTGACAGCAGCACAACTCTGCCCTAGCAGGAGAATGAAGACAGCCTGCCAAACACTACTGATTTGCTAATGATGCTTATCTGCTGTAACAATCACAGAGAACTGAAAGTGGCAGAGTGGAGAGAAAAAAAAACCTCAGGGAATTCAGTTTGAAACAAACTTCTGGATTTGGCCAAAGGAGTAGGAAGGCTCTAATTTGTGGAAAACATAATTAGAAGTTCTCTCAAATATGACACCAAAACTTAGAGGTGATTTTGCAGGTTTTGGCCATGTCTCGTGCACTATATCTAGCAGCAAAATGGTGTGAATTTAAAAGGGCTTTTACAAAGATGTGAAAAACTTAATTAAACTTTTCTAGTCTTTGAAGGATGCAATTATTAATCAGAGTCTCTGTGCAGGTGGGGATGGAGGTGGTCTACAGGAGGATGCCCTTAACCGAGTTGAGGAGTCAGCACAGGTCTTGGGGCTGAGGACAGCTGGACCATGGGGCTCCACATACCCAGAGGAAAGCAAATGAGCAAACGCTGTGCCAATGCCCAATTAAGACACAGAGTTTTATGGGTCAGATCCTGTGACTGCTTCATCACTGTGGCTGAGTTCAGCAGCAGAGTATACTTCCAGAACAGGGATCTAACATGGATTACAAGTTATAGTTACAGTCTATTCAAGTTAAGAAATAAATAGCAGGACAGATTTCCAAAGTTAATTCATAGGTAAAAGTCAGACATACATCTATTTGGCCTAAGCTCTACTTTTTCCAACAAAGCATTTTCCACTATTTTGACAGTTCTCACTGACTGATTTGTTCTTAGTTGGGCTTTCTTCACCTAAGAAAATTCATCACTTAGTTAGAAACAGAAAACCTGAGCTGTCCAAGAAAAGGGTACACAGTTCAGCTATAATTGAGGCCTGGCAGACTAGCAGGGATAACTAGTGCATATAGAAAAAGTTTTCCAGTTCTGCCATCTGGTACCACAGTCCTAATGATCTACATTCCCCATAGAAATGGCCTTAGGGCAACATGCTTGTTCCTTGATATGGATCTCCCACAACCACTTGTATCCTGCAGAAGGCACTAAGATCTTTCTTTGCCAGATTTCTATTGCCAGTAGGTCTTCAATAGCATTGCTGTAATGGAGCATTATCTGATGTTCTTGCCATGTTAGATATATTCAGACCATTTTTTATTTCCCCTTTCTTTTCTCCTGTTCCTGCAAATGTTGTCCATTTTTTAAACACAATTATTAAAATAGCAGCTGGCTGCAAAAAGTTTGATGAAATCTTATTTTCATCGTATATGCAGTCTGTCAAAATCCACATTCTTCTGAAATGGGATTGATTTGCTATGATTTCTATTTTACAGAATAAAACTGGAAAAAAGTTCAGCCACTGTTGAAATATCCTTTTGACGTTTTTGGAATAGAATACAGCAGTGTTCTATATTGAAACAATAACAGAGGAGGAGAGATAAAAAATAATAGCTGCAGAGGAGAGATAAGTATTGTAAATGCTCAATATTGAGAACATCAAAAGCTTGCTAATGACATAAAATCAGAAACTAATTGTTTTAAAATGGAAACACAGACACTCACTGAACGTAACTTAAAATGATTTACTGATAACATCAGAAAATTTGAGGCATAAAATGAGCTGCAACCAGCAAAGGACATAAAAGGCAGTGAGAAAAGCTTTTATAAATACATTTAGGATAAAAGATGGAGAGCATTGCACTGGTCTTAAGCAGCAATAGTGGAAAATGTATGAAGGAATGTAAAAGGACAAAGTGTTCAGTGCCTGAGCTTTCATAAATAGAGTAGTTGTGACCAGATTCTTGAAACATGTCAGTGGTCTGGAACACCGGCTAGAATTAGAAGAGAACAGATAGCAAACATTTAGTTGAGACGTGCATGATAATGGAGCTTGTTGAAATTCACCTTAGAAGATTAAAGAAATAATTGAAACCTGAAATACTTTGATGACACACAGAAGACTGATGAGAACAACTATAGTGCTCTTCTGCAGAAAGGGAAAAGGAGAAGCTGGAAAATTGTAAGTTAGTCAGCTTAAGTTTAATACCTGGAAAGATACCACAACAAAATGTGAAACAATCTGTGTGTAAGCATCTATAGACATAAATGTGATAAGAAGTATCCAGCTTGTATTTATCAAAATAAAAGTGTTAAACCAAGCTAACTTCTTTCCAAGTGAATAACCTGACTTTTCAGAGTAAATTGCCTTTTTGAGTGGAGGAAGGTAGCAGAGGAAATGGATGTTCAATTTAGTGAAGGTGCAGTCTCAGACAACCTCCACAAGCAAACTCAGGGAATGTGGCCTCTATTATATCACCATAAAATAAGCCTGTCAGCTGTGGAAAAGGTCTGTGCAAAGAACAACAGTCAATAGTATTGTCATTCCAGTTTAAAATTGCACCAGCTTCTGAAATACTGAAATCCTTCACAGCATGGAGCTTCTGTTCTCAGCACACCTGTAATGGGAAGGGGTGACTGCTAGCCAGCAGCGAGAGCAGCCCTATGCAGAGGAAGAGTGCCAGACCCTACCTGTGCTCATCATGGGACAAACTGATGGAGCTCAAGGCAGATGGTTAGTCTGGAAGCACTAAAACATCTCTGCAGGAGGGCCACTGCTAAGCCAGTTCTTTGCCTATGCAGGGTGACCGGTGCTGTCAGGGCAAAGGGAAGTAGCCATGAGTGAGTTCCAGTGACCCTAATTGTCAGCAACTGTCAACACAATTAGCAGTTTCATCTCCATCTATAAAACCAAAATATTCCTAGGAAATAGTGGTTAGTATTGTGCTACATCACTGTGGCATCTACCTATGCTTGATTTTCTTTTCCCTGGTACCCTTTGGCCTGAAGATCCTATGACTTTGGCAGGTGACAGAAACACCTCTCTCAGAAGGCACCTCAAAAAGCACCTTGTTCAGCATGTCAATAGAAAGGAAGGAGACAAATACCTCATACCCTTGAGGTACAGCAAACAAATTCAATCTGGTTGTACCAGCCCCCTGATGAATGTCTGGTAACACAATCCCAGATGGGAAAGGCACATGCCTATATAAATTCATCCAGCTGGTCTTTACTATTTATAATTTGAAGCATCTACAACTATGTCAAAATAGTCACCGATCCACAGATTGTACAATTATATACTAATTCACAGTGACAGAACTGATACACTCAGGTTATTAATGACAAGTCCCAAATTTTGATCTATATGAAATTCCTGTAAAATAGATAAAATGGGAAGAATGAAGGTATTTATCGAATACACAACATGCATTATTTTGCATATGTAGGTTTGTTTGCAAAGAGATGTACCTCTTTTTTACAAGGAGTACTTATTATATTCCTAAGTTACTGATCTTCATCAGTTGAGAAACATGAACTGAGTAATTATCTGAGCAATTGAGGCATACATGTAGTGCCCTATAGTAACATTAGCTGACAGTCTGCCATAGTTAAATGGATTACATTGGAATGGATCACATGTGCCTAAGCCCTGTATCACATCTGGATGTAATTCACTATATTTTTATACAACTTTCCTGAACGTTTCTAGGCTTCTTTATTAAAATATAATAATAGTCCTTTACTAATAAAAGCAGTTCAGACTGTTAAAAATGGGAGATCAGGTAACAGGTTCTATTCTTACCATGAAGTAAAAATACATCTTTAATAATAAATATTCTGTGACTAAAATGCTTCTTTTTGTATCAGCTTTCCTATGGGTCATTTTCTTTCAATAATCAAGGTCAGGGACAGCTACTAGACCATGCAAGATTAATCTGTCTCTCAGGAGGGTTTTATGTCTGATTTAGGTTCAAGTAGAAACTGATCTATAGATTCTGCTTGTAGCCTGCTGTCACAGAAATGAGGTTATTAGCAAGAGTCACCTAAGGGCTTGTCTAAAGGGACACTCAAAACAAGGGTAAGACTTCATCCAAAGGCAAACAGTACAAAGGCAGAACGCCTGTAATTAACAATGATTTAAGACAAAGGTGTAATGGCAGGTGACTGCCCTATGTCAAACAGCAAGTGTTATGACATCTTTGGCTTCTTAGATTCCTGTTCTCAGCTTAATAAGGGTGGAGGGCAGGGAAGGAAGGAATCTTCACTGTAAGTCCAAACGACAGCCCATATTCATTATGTTTGATTCAACAGCAAGGTGTTTTACCAAATTTGCTTCTGCATCTCCCATCACAGTAGTACTACCTACATTAGCAAAACAACTTTACATAAAATATCATTTGTTCTGTGGGCCTTGGAGGGGAAGAAGAGTAATGACAGGAGTCTAAAATTGCCATGCCAAGTTATCATTCAGCCAAAGCCATACTTAGCTGGAAAGGAACTGCAGTAGAAGAGGCAGCAGCTCAGCAGAAAGATATTAGAAAGCAGTCAAGAGGTCAAGGGGAAAGGGAAAAAGAAGCCTCTGGTTTTGCTCACTTCCAGCATTCTGAAGAAATTGTCTTCAGTGTCTCCTCCCTCAATTATTGGTAGCAATGACATAAATGTTAATGTTAAAAGAGTTTGTGAGGGTTTGTACTACAGGTTATGTTGACCAGGTTGTACTACAGTTTGTACTAGAGGTTAATGGGATGAGTAGGGTTTTTTTCCACTGTGCTGTATACTGGCTGAATGTCAAGGCACTAGAGAGATGCAGCCCTTGAGGTGCTACAGAGTTCACTATTGTTGATACCACTGCTGAGACCTCATTAGGGATGACCTGCAGCTCAGAAATTTGCTCGTGTGAATGTGCGCCTGATCTCTGGATTCAGCAGACTCATCTATCATTCCTCTGTAGCCCTTCTTTCTCTTTGTCCACCCAGCCTCAGCTGCTCTTGTGACTGACTAAAATTTCAATGAATACTTTCATCCACTTTAGGACAAGAGGGCCTCAGGTCTACTCTTTACAATATTGCAAGGTCCTGGCATTTGCCAATTTGCATGAAGCAAGCTATACTAGAATTTAAGTTTGAAAAACAGGCTATATATATTAGAAATTTAATTATAATAATCACAAGGACAGTGTTTTGAATAGTTCTCATGAGATAATTAGTTGATTGGCTTTTTAAAGCTTAACTGTTAATAATGTTATTGTCACAGATAGTAATTTGGAATGCAGCTAACAATCAGTGTAATTATATCCTTCACTCATTTTTTAATAGGTAAGCATTATCAAGATAACAGGTCTGATCATCCTTTGCATTAGTTGGCATGTTGCATAGTTATTGTGCTTTGGAAGCCTCAGGAAAAAACAAAACCTATCATTGTCTGCAAGGTTTCCTTTCCCCTGTTTTCTCACCACCACTCTTTGCTATCACATAACTCTTTGGTGCTAACTCAAATATGTCAGAAACCCTCTCATGCTTCTTTCAGGACAATACCTACTAGCTAGCATTAGAAAACACAGTTTCACATTGTAGGATCAGAAATGGGGGGATGTTCTGATGGATTTGGGGGGGGGGAGGGGGATTGACACACCTGAAAATTAAAGAAAGTTGAGGCAATATTAAGTGAAACAGGAATGATTGTGCATGGGAAGGTAATGAATTAAGATTTATACAATAACCTTGATTCACCCACAAAACAACAGTTTAACTGATTAGTTGAGATCTTTAGGAGTCTGAACAATTTTAGAACTTGTCTGCAGCTTTAACAAAACCACATCTCAGAAATTCAAGGCATGTGACAACCAAAGATGAGCACTGTGTCTAGAATAGTACTTAGTAACTTTCCACTCTGATGTTCCAGGCTAAAAAGCAGTGCCTTTTACCTTACCTTTAAAAATCAAGCTTGTGCAGACTTACAGTGTAAATCATGCTTTTAGTCTTGCACTTCACTGACATTCAGTGTCAATAGTTCCTTCTATCCATACACTTTTTACATATGGACTGATGGACTTGTCAACACTGAGAGCCAAATGCTGAAGTCCTTACTTTGCATCTAGCCAACATTTTCTCAGGATAAAGTCAGTGGGAGTTTTGAGGTAGGTATGAGTAAAATGCTGGCTGAGGATGCTGCCACAGAGCACAAAGTATAAGTGAATTGACAACGGTTTCATTTGAATGAAATACACTGAGCCAATGAGGCACAGCTGAACGAAGTAGGTCTCAAATTCTAGTAACTCAGTCCCACTGGACTTCAATTTTACCTGTTCAGTTACATGACTTTAATTCAATTGCATTAGGTAACTGCTGATGTCCTTTTGACTTAAGGAAATATGGCATAAATTTTATGAGACAAAACAATATAGATCTCACTATAATTTTATTTTACAATTTTATTTCTAACTTAAACTCTGTAGGCCATGGTGGGCAGCTGTATTTAGAAGTTTGGGGACTGCTGATAGCAAGAGAATACAGTTGGTTCAGGAAGGTTTATTAAAAAGCAGCCTTGGTAAATCGTTTAGCAGAGCATTGAGGATTAAGCAAACTACGCAGCCTGAATCCACATCATTTGCAAATCTGATGTTTGTAGAGGTCTCTGTATTGCCCAGACCTTTAGTGAACTATTTTTAGTGGCTAATTGTCCAGCTGCATTACATCTTCACCTAGATTCTCTTTCTTAGCCAAAAGGAAATTGAACCCCTGAGGAAGCAGAAAAACCCAAGCTGAATATTCAATGACATTAGAAATGCTGGAATAGTAGGATATAAATGTCTTGCAAAAAAAAAAAAGAAACTGAAAAATCATCACAGGAAAACCTATCTATTTTTAGGGGGGGCATTTTTTTAAAAGAAGATTGAACTTGTCTGTGGGAGTGTATTGAAAAAGCATATCTAAGGGCTTTTGGGATGGGATAAAGCAACAAAGAGATATAAATTAAAGACCAGCTTTTAAAAAGCAGATTAGAACAGTAAGAGATAAATGCAAATGAAGGGTCAAAGCAGCATGAAGCCAAGAGAGCAAGGATGTGTGGAAAGCCCACGGGAGGATGGAGGAATGGATAAAAGACATGCTGTATCAGAGGCTTGAGCTGTTACAGCAGCATCACGGAGGGCTGGATGAGATACGGGCTCCTGTCAGTGGTGGTTTAGGAGTATTAAGTTTGCCTGAACCGGGCTGACATTTCCTTAGATGTGTTTATCATCAACTCTGAGGCAGCTGGCCCCTGGCACTTTGCAGCTTTGAGGGGAGGAGCAAGAATTGATTCTTCCTGATTGATGTTGCTGTGCTTGATGCAGTCACTAATTCCTCTGCACAGCTGCACAGCAAGTTCCCTACATCCCTGAAGCACAGCTGGAACACAGCCTGTCTGCACTATATGGAGCAGTATACTGTAAAAGTCCCAGCTCATAAGGGACACGTATAATACTTCAGCAGTCTTCTTTTTCATCAGCTGGCTGGAAGGGAATTGAGTAAACATGCTGTCACGCTAAACAAGCTATGCAGTGGGGCAGAGAGACAAAAATCACAGTGAAAACCAGGCATTGAAAATCCCTGATTCTGTCTAATATCAAGGGGTTATCGGCACAGTTTCTATCAGGTCCAGCTCCGTGTTGAGATTTCTTCTCTGCTGCTCAGAACTTGGAATGTGGGCTATTTGTGTTAGCACTTTAATTATAATAACCTCACAGGCAATGTTTTGAAAAGCTTCACTGAACTAATTGGCTGACTGACATTTTTAAGTTAAACAAGCAGCAGTGGTATTGCAGCATGTCACAGCTAGCTCACTGTCTCCCGTTATATTTCTGTTGCTGTGCTTGCTCAGGACTGAAGATCTCTGTCAAACACTAACTCCTTTATCATCCACAGGGCCCACATTTTGGGTTTCTCCCTGGCTCAGATCTGGAACAGGTAAAACGCTTCACCAAGTGGGAAGCATGAGCCCAGAAGAACGAGCTCAGACTCACAGGTTGTGCATTGGACTCAGTGAGCTCAAGCTTCCAAAAACCAGCCAAAAGATACACTTGGAGCAAAGCATGAGAGGCTTAGTTTACACTGAAAAAGCCAGCCCATGGTGCTGGACACTGACTTGGATGTCAGGCTCCTGAAATCTAAATTGCTATATTTTCCCGGACATTGGTACATAACATGGACAAGTTACAGCTTGCTCAGGTATTTCACCATTTCTGAGAATCACATTGATGGCAAGACAAAAGTTGTCACACAGCCTTTGAAATATGGCTTGATTTTTGAAGAAAAGCAGACATGTTTCCCCTGTGAGTACACAGAGCAGGCAGCAAAGACACACCGCTCAGGCCAGTACCCAGCAGAAATGTTTTCAAGGGGCAACCAGGTGATGTTAGAATAGTCATGGCAGTGCTTCCCAGTTTTCATAGAATCATAGAATCATTTAGGTTGGAAAAGATGTTTAAGATCAAGTTCAACTGTTAGCCCAGGACTGCCAAGTCCATCACTAAACTGTGTCTCTAAGCACCACATCGATGAGTTTTTTAAATCCCTCCAGGGATGGTGATTCTACCACCTCCCCGGGAAGCCTGTTCCAATGCTTCACCACCCTTCCAGTGAAGAAATTTTTCCTAATATCCAATCCAAACCTTCTCTCTTCTCAAGGCTAATCATCCTCAGTTCCCTCAGCTGATCCTTGTAAGAATTGTTCTTCAGACCCTTCACCAGCCTTGTTGCCCTTCTCTGGACACGTTTCAGCATCTCTATGTCCCTCTTGAAGTGAGGGGCCCAAAATGAACACAGCAGTCAAGGTGAGGCCCAAGCAGTAATAAGTACAGTGGGGCAATCACTGCCCTAGTCCTGCTGTCCACACTGTTTCTGGTACAAGCCAGGATGCTCTTGGTCTTTGTGGCCACCTGGGCACACTGCTGGCTCATGTTCAGCCAGCCATCAACCAGCACCCCTAGGTCCTTTTCCACCAGGCAGATCTCCAGCCACTCTGCCCAAGCCTGTGGCATTGCGTGGGGTTGTTGTGACCTGGCACTGAGCCTTGTTGAACCTCATACAATCAGTATCAGCCCATCAACCCACCTGTCCAGATCCCTCTTCAGAGCCTTCCTACCTTCAAGCAGATCAACACTCCCCACCAACCTGGTGTCACCTGCAAACTTAATGAGGGTGCACTCAAACTCCTTGTCCAGATCATCAATAAAGATGTTAAACAGGACTGGCCCCAATACTGAGCCCTGGGGAGCACCACTTGTGACTGGCCATCAGCCAGATGTAACTCCATTTACTACCACTAGCTGGGCTTGGCTGACCAGGCAACTTTTAACCCAACATAGAGCACACCTGCCCAAGCCGTGAGCAGCCAGTTTCTCCAGGGGAATGCTGTGGGAGATGGTGTCAAAGGCTTTCCTAAGGTCCAGGTAGACAACGTCCACAGCCTTTCCCTCATCCACTAGGCACATCATCTTGTCACAGAAGGAGATCAGGTTAGTCAAGCAGGACCTGCCTTTCATAACCCCATGCTGGCTGGGCCTGAACCCCGATTGTCCTGCACGTGCCACGTGATGGCACTCGGGCTGATCTGCTCCATAACCTTCCCCGGCACCAAGGTCAGGCTGACAAGCCTGTAGTTCCCCAGATCCTCCTTTCTGCCCTTCTTGTTGATGAGCATCACTTTGACTAACCTCCAGTTTGCTGGGACTGTTGATGATGGAGAACAGCTTGGTGAGCTCCTCCACCAGCCCCCTCAGCACCCTTGGCTGGATCCCATCCAGCCCCACAGACTTGTGCACATCTAAGTGGAGCAGCAGGTCACTAACCATTTCCTCCTGGACTGTGGGGACTTCATTCTGCTCCTCCTCATCCACACCTTCCAGCTCAGGGGGCTGGGTACCCAGAGGGAAGCTGGTCTTGCTATTAAAGACTGAGGCAAAGAAGGCATTAATTACCTCAGCCTTTTCCTTATTCTTTGTGGCAACGTTTCCCACTGCATCCAGTCACGGATGGGGGTTATCCAGGTTATCCTTGGCCCTCCTTTTGTTTCTATGTATTTGTAAAAATATCTTTTGTTATCTTTTACGGCAATGGCCAGCCTGAGTTCTAGCTGGGCTTTCACCTCTCTAATCTTTGCCCTGCACAACCTCACAGCATCCTTATAGTCCTTCAGAGTTTCCTTCCCCTTCTTCCAAAGGTGGTAAACTCTCCTTTTTGCCCTGAGTTCCAGCCAAAGCTGTCTGTTCAGCCAGGCTGGTCTTCTTCCCCACCAGCTTTTCTTTTGCCATATGGGGACAGCCTGCTCCTGTGCCTTTAAGACTACCTTTCTGAAGAATGCCTGGCCTTCCTGGACCCCTTGGCCCTTCAGAACTATCTCACAAGGGACTCTGTCAACCACTGATGTCAGGACAGGAACCCTTTTGTTCCTGATATTCTGCTGGTAAGGATCCTGCAGTTATGAAGCAGTTAATTATAACACCTGAACAAGCTTTTTTTGCCCAATAAATCCTGCCTCGCAAGTTAAAAAAATCTAGTAGACTCAAAAGGCCCTTCTTTGCAAGGTGAAGTGAACACACACATCTGATTGCCGTGGAGATCTGCTGCACATGCACTGTGATTTTAATTTTTAAAGTTTTAGACATAGTAATGGCTGCTATTATTCATTGAAAGAGGACCCAAATATACCAGCATTTCCATCAGCCTCATGGGAGAATAGATCTGCAGAGCCCAGGAAACTCTTTAATATAAGGAAAAATATAAAAATCTTAGGAAGAAAACCCCCTTTTGTTCAAAACATGAAAGAAGCAGGGAGAGCTTTCTCATATACTGCTCCTTAGTAGCCTGCTGACGGGAAGGGTACATTACCAAACGCAGGGCTCTCTGCACCAGAAAGCAAAACTCTTTAATTCACAAAAAATATTTACAGTTTAACTGAGTAACGATCAAAAAGCAGTGAACAGTTTATAATACAGATAACACCCAGAATGATAGCTGGATGCAAATAGTATTGCTTTCTTGCAAATCCAAGATTTTAAAATAAACTTACGTACTGAAGATCATCTGGTTTTACTCTTCCAACTATTAGTAGTCTTCATGGAAGCCCACTTCTGCAAGTATAGTAGGTACTCTTTAATGTAGCCAGTTCCTGGGATTATTTTCACCTTGCTTCTACAACAAAACAAGTTACAAGTAGTAAAATAAACATGCACATCCCAAGTTCTTATACAGATAACTCTAAAATGATGAGCCCAATGTGATACACACATTACTCAATGCTTTAAAAGTTATAAATAGCTAAGGAATTTCTAATGACAAGGAAAGTCTCTCATGGATTACACTTCAGTGTCTTAAAGTTAAGCTTTCTCATGTTATTTACTTTGTTTTAAAAAACACTCAGTGCTTTCAGTGTAAATTAAGCATATAGACTCTACATCAGGGGTCCTCAAACTACAGCCCGCGGGCCGGATACGGCCCCCCAGGGTCCTCAATCCGGCCCCCGGTATTCACAGAACCCCCCGGCCCCGCCCCCCCCCCCCCCCCCCCCCCCCCCCCCCCCCCCCATGCCCGGGGTTGGAACCAAGCAGCCGCAGATGACTGCCTGCCACTTCATCTGCGCGCTGGCCCGCTGGTTAAAAAGTTTGAGGACCCCTGCTCTACATCACTGTCTTGAGGAAGCCTCTACAGAAGGATGTGATCAAATTTAAATTATAGTATCTTTATTGCATAGTTCAACTGTATGGGTTTTCAATGCTGTGTTTTACCAATCTAAAAAAATATTAGCATGTTGGTAGAGACTGCTGTCTCTATACAGCTGCTACATGCAGTGATAAATACTCGTCCTTGTGGGTTTGTTTCTCATTAATTTCTATTACAAAAGGCTTTCGGTATGGATTAAAGTTCTTGCTGTGGTGATGTGATCAGCAGTAGCAGTCCTCTGAAGGGAATGAGCAGACATTCATAGCCTCTTTTCAGGAGGGAACGTATCTTGATTTGAGACTGTTTACATGTACAGGCACCATGGTCATTAGTAAGTCTCACAGATGCAGCAGAGGGATTGCAAGCAACAGCATCCTTGTCCAAAAATAGTCTGTAACTTGGTGAGCAAAATGAACAGCTCCTCTGTTTATCTTCAGAAGGAGTGAATGTGCTTTACTTGTGAGAAGCCTATGCACAGGGTCTGTGAGGTAACCAGATGTATGTGGATGGGCAGTCAGATACCTGCAGCATTAGTTAGTGTTCTGCCTGCACTGTTGTCAGCAGAGCAGTTTCTCTGCTTTGACTAGAGGTTGACCCAGTTGGTACCAACCTTATTTTACAGTAAAAGTTCTCCATTTACAGTCTACATATGAATTTATGTTCATGTTCATATGAAATTATGCAACTAGATACATTTAAAGAACCTGTCCTAGAGAAGTAGGCAGGAAAGCTGAACTTACTTTTAATTTTTCGTAATACTTCAGTGTTACATTTCTAAATTTGATTTAAGCTTCACCTTTTCCCTAAGACTAGTTCTACTTACAGACTAATTTTTGGTCACCTGAAAGCCAGAATAATCTGAAAAGTCCATCAAGTTTAGTGATGTCAGCAGGGATTTTTTGCCTATACGTAAGATACATAGATTCTAAATTAACAGTGCTTCATCCTTCCTGAACTCAAGCTCTCTTGCTGTTTTTCATCCATTCTCAAACCATAATAAATTACACACACACACAAGATTTTAAAAGGACCCTCCCTTTTACTGCTCTGTGCATTTCATTGTATTCAAACCTATTGTATTGTGCCTAGATTCTATACTGTCAGAACCTGGTGTTCCCATCATTAGATTATAAACTGCATGGAAAAAAGGCCATTTTTTTATCATAGGCAACATCTCTCTACTGAAGTGCACATCAAAACCTATAGACAGATGTCGATATTAAAATATAAGCAAGATTAGTATCACTTATTGCATTGTTAGTTAAATATCTTGGGAAGCTGCAATGAGAAATTTGTTTACTTTTCTTCTATTTTTCAAGTGTTAGGAAAAATTCCCTGAAAATATAGGAAACATTATTTTTCTTTAAAACCCAAGAGTCACTCTTGTGGTGAGCACTGAAGGATTTCATTCATCTGCACTTTCTCATTACCAAAGATGTCCCTGTTCTTTTTAAGCATCCTTATTCATATGCTAACATCACAGTAAACAACATCCAGACAAGAAGCCAAATGGGTTCATTAGTTGTCCCTCCATCCATAGCTAACCAGCTCAGAAACACAGTCTTTTGCCAAGAATACCAGTAAGCACAGATTTATCTACTGTTACTCCCCTGTGAAGATTGCACTGCATCATCATTCAAAGTCCTAAAACATTGAGTTCTCACTTTGTCTGGGAATGCATTTGGCCTGCATCTGGTCTTGAACAGCTGTATTTAAATTATTTTCTTTTAAAAGGGAGAGATTTATTGATAGAGGATGAGGAAAAGTCACAAGGAGACAGCTTGGTTTGGAGGTCAGAATATACTAGACTGGATCAATATTATAGCTGGTGATTGTGGTGTTCAGAGTTCCTTCTACCCACCTTTAAAGGACTCTTTAATGGCACCCTATGAAAGAAACTCCACACAAAGTAACAGCACCATTAAACTTGTAAAAATAAGTGATCAGGCATCAAAGTGTGGAACATCCTGGAAAAGCCTGACTAGGAGCATAATAATAAGCTTGTCATGCACAAGTAATAAGTAATAAGTATGATAATATAATGGGTTTTTATTTATTAATTAATTAATTATTAATTATTAATGATAAATTATTAGTTTATTAAATAATTAATAATAAAATAAGTAATAAGCTTGTCATGCACAAGGAATTTTGTCTTGTTTTAGCAACCAGAAGAACATAAAGTAAAAGAGCAATGTCTGACTAAAAATAGTATCTTTAGAAGACAAACACATTTTTTGGTTTGGTGTTACTGTTAACACCTTAGCCTATTACAAGTAAACATTTTCACCCTTCATTGAAGACTGTCTTGATGGCTGTATTTGCATCAGGTGATGGGAAAAAAAAAAAGTCTCAGCTTTCACTTTTTGGCTTTACCTCACTGGCACAAATACAAAATCATCAAACTTTAAGTACTTGCAGAAAGTCCAGAAACACAAGTCAGAATTTCTTCATTCTTTTCTGACTAAACAAACAGAAACATTCTTTATTAATCTTAGATTTTGAAAGTGCTTGGAGTTTGGTGGGAGAGAGGTTGGTTGGGGTTTTTAGAAATGTATAATGTTTTGGCAGCATCTGTACAATACTAAAGCATGTGGAATATTGAAAGGGTTTACGTTTCATTTTTTCTCTGCTGGCTAAACCAGTTTCACAGTCATTGACTTCCATTCCCTATTCCCGTTGTCAAAAATGATATCACACTGCAGTAACTTATGCTTAGATATGTCAATTTTTGTTACATATCTGGAAAGAAAAATAGTGGACTCGTGAAGAAAACAGCCTCTTCTTGTGCAAGGCCTCCTGCTGTTGAACTGAGCGAGATGGATATAAATTTCCTGGAAAAAACATAATAAGGAGAAATATTTCTGAGATGAGCTCAGAATGCCTTGCAGGGATGGCAAGGTTTGTGTCTTTCCAGACGCTGGGGTAATTCTCAGGGGCTCTGCTAGCAGTCCAAAATGAAAACACAATTAGTACCATCCAGGCCCCTCACCACTTTGGAGAAACAAACCGTAAAGGCATTTTGTAGTGATATCACCAATGACTGTACCACTGGACCTAGTGAAGGTTACCCCAGCCTTTTTGAGCAAAGCTTTGACATGTTTCTCACCTTCTGTAACTACAGCGACTAATGAAGCTTCCTTTATAGCAAGAAATGGAGTGCAGATGACATCGCATGTAGAGGATGGAAGAAATTTTGGGGTCACTCCTTGGCTGGGATCAGGCAATGGTGTATTGGTGTCCCACGGGGGATGGAGAAGGCAGGGGAAAAAGCGCTCAGGTGCGGCCTGGCCACACCTCCTGCGCTCCACTCAGGCATGTGTCTGCACGCCCCGGCGGCGGGGGAGCTGCTACCGGCTGCTCGGGCCGCACGGCAGCGCTAAGCCGGGTCCCACGGGCAGGCGCGGAGCGGCGCCGCCAGCCAACTAGCCCGAGCCCGGGGCCGTACGGCCGCGCTCGCCGAGGGGACCGCACACGGCGCTGCCCCCAACCCTGTCCCCTGCTGCGGCACCTGCTGGAGCCGCCAGTCACCCCGGCCGACAGGGACAGCAGGACAGCCGAACCAGTGTGTAAGACTCTTCTTACAATACTGCTATTTTACAACAGGCCACATTTAACTGTAATGAATGTCTTTGGAAAATAAAAATTCAGTCACATCAGGAGAAAACTCGGCACGTCAGGCAGCACGCAGCAGCGCGCCCCGTCCTCCGCCCGCCCGGCACTGAGGCGGGCTGCACCCCGAGCCCCTCAGCGGCACGTGCTGGGGCGGGTCGCGCCCGCCGCAGGGCCCAGCCGCAGCACTGGCCGGCGAGGGCGTCGCAGATACAGGCCTCTGGGAAGCGAGGGCGCAGCGCGGCCCCTTGCCCCTTCGCTCGCCGCGGCTCCCCCTCCTTTCTGCTTGTTAGCACCGACGCCGCGCTCTCTGGGCGCAGTTTGCAGGTGCCCCGGCGGCCTCCGCTGCCCCCGAGCGCTGCTCCCGCGCGCGGGAAGCGCCGGGCGGGCGCGCGGCGGCGAAAGGCAGGCTCTCCCTCTGGAGGCCTGCGGCAGCATCGCCCGCCGCTTACGCAACCAGCGCGCGCCGCGGGCGGGAAGGGCGCGCGCGCCGCGGGCGGGAAGGGCGCGCGCGCCGCGGGCGGGAAGGGCGCGCGCGCCGCGGGCGGGAAGGGCGCGCGCGCCGCGGGCGGGAAGGGCGCGCGCGCCGCGGGCGGGAAGGGCGCGCGCGCCGCGGGCGGGAAGGGCGCGCGCGCCGCGGGCGGGAAGGGCGCGCGGGTGGCGCCGCGGGCGGGGTGCGGGGGTGGCGCCGCGGGCGGGAAGGGCGCGCGCCGCGGGCGGGAAGGGCGCGCGCCGCGGGCGGGAAGGGCGCGCGCCGCGGGCGGGAAGGGCGCGCGCCGCGGGCGGGAAGGGCGCGCGCCGCGGGCGGGAAGGGCGCGCGCCGCGGGCGGGAAGGGCGCGCGCCGCGGGCGGGAAGGGCGCGCGCCGCGGGCGGGAAGGGCGCGCGCCGCGGGCGGGAAGGGCGCGCGCCGCGGGCGGGAAGGGCGCGCGCCGCGGGCGGGAAGGGCGCGCGCCGCGGGCGGGGTGCGGGGGTGGCGGCGCGGCGGGAAAGCTGAGGTGAGGCGGCGCGGGTCTCACGCACGCTGCTACGCGGCGGTAACAGCACACGCAGCAGCCTGTCAGCCTTTGGAAAAGCCTCTGTGACAGCTCATATATATATATATATATATATATGGCTGTGACAAAAGGGAATAGCTGAACCCTATTCCGGTGATGTGTCGTGGATGTGGGGAACACAGCAGCCAAGCATTGCACGCTTGTGCTTCCTTTCAACAGCTGAAGCGCCATAGCCCTGTCCTCTGTCCGCAGATGTCAATGACGCTGGGCTGTGCCAGACCTAACTGCAGGGGCAGTTCCTGCAGGTTCGTTCTGGGTGATCCTGCAAGAGACTAAACAAACTACACAGCCCTTACAAGCAGAGGCCTGACTGCTGGCTTCTCAAGACTGCCTGTAGCATTCCAGGGGTCTGATAATGCTCTGGTTGGCCATGGTGAAACCCAGCGCCCTGTCAACAGAGAAGCACTGTATCCAGCCTTCGTCCAGACCCCTCCTGAGAGAACAGATCCTCTCAAAGGATGGGTTTTATCACCACCTCCGTGAACCTGCTGCAAGGACGCTGTGAGGACTGCTGAGCTGAGGAACTGGCTACAATGATAGTCAACTGGTAACAGTGAGATTAGGACCAAGCACTGTGTTCCCAGATGGGATGGGGAGGCAACACTGCAAAGAAGGAGTCATTCCAAGCAAATTCCTATGTGCAAGAACCCCAAAGCACAGCAAATTCAAATGTTTTTTGGATGTCGTGGTATAGCATGACATAAGGGGGAAACAGCCTGTCAGCCCCATGCTCCTCTCACCATGGCAATGACTGTACACCACCACAGCTTTGATCTACTCTCAACAGAACGGAGGCTGGTGAGAAGCTGTGATAGGAGCCAGGAGGGTGTAACAGGGGCTGCAGTACTACGCCACAGCCCACGCATCGTTCTGCAGCCTCCCGCATGCGGAGCAACAGCCCCCAGCAGCAGCCTGTGTGTTCAACAGCTCTGCCATGGTTTGAGCACCTTGCAACATGTGCGCTGCAGATGTCCTTTCCCCTCACCAAAGCGTATGTATTAATTTCCCTGCTTGATGTTGGTAACGATTGCTGGGGTGTTTGTGGTGCTAGAACCTAAAAGCCTTGCTTATAACATTTCTGAAACAAAAAAACCAAAACAAAACAAAAAACAAAACACCCAAATGTGTATTTTTAAAGTGTGGTGCTCAATAGGACTTGTGTGGATGTTTCTAGCTCTTTCTACAACCTAAAAAAAAAAAAGGCAAAGAATTATTACACCTCCTCTGTCCAGCCTCAAGCACAGGAATAAAACCAACAGCTCCAGCTTGCCTGACAAGCTGTGAAGAGTCAGATAATCCTGTCCAGCTTATTCTCCACTCAGGGGCAATTTGTTCCTTTAAACCCCTCAGCAGCCTTTTGCCAAAGCTCCCATCAGGGAGATTGTGCTGTGAGCTGTACAAATATTTACTCAACCATCCCCACGCTGCTTCCCAAAGAGCTTATTGTTGTCCCCCCCACTCCCCTGCCAGCACAAACCACAGCCATGAGTTAATCTGGTTAATGCTCAGATTTTACCGTGTTTGTTTCCGAAGTGGTCCCCCTACTACAAGGCGACGGAGCCCGCACGCGCGCTCTGGTCCGCCGCCACCACAACACCCCAAAACCAGGCTCGTGTATGCTGCGGGGGGCAGCGCGACGTGGGGAAAGAAAAAGAAAAAAGAAACAACAACAAAAAAAAGGGGGGGAAAAAACCCAAGGCCCCAGCGAGGATCGAACTCGCGACCCCTGGTTTACAAGACCAGTGCTCTAACCACTGAGCTATGGAGCCTCCGCTCAAAACAATCTACGCCTGCCCCTAACCCGCGGTCGTGCGCCTCCCCTTGCCGGGCGCCCCGCGCCGCCCCGCCCTCACCCCGCCCGCCCGCCGCCGCTGCGCCGGCCCCGGGGGGAAGGGCCCGCCCTGCAGAGCGGCGCAGCGGCCGCCGCCGGGAGGAGCCCGCGGCCCGCCGGCAGCCGCTCCCGGCGCGGCGGGAGGCTGGCGGCTGCCCTGCAGCAGGCGGGCGCTCGCGGCGCTTCCAAGCCGCGGCTGCGTGGGGCGCGCCCGGCCCGCGGGGGGTGGTCCCTGGGGCGTTTGCAAAACCAAGAAATAAAGCTGGTCGGCAATGCACGCATCCAGCCAAGCCAAAAAAGACCACAAGAGGAGAAATCAGGAGCAGGTGAATGTTTGAAATGCAGCCTGATTCTTACAGGTTAGGTGAAAACTTGCCGTGACAAAGCTGTGTAAGACGGTGCGGGGTGCTTTTCTCGGAAGAGGCTGGGTAGTCTTGGGAAGTTAGAGAAACGGTGCTGAAGGACAGAGGTGCTGCGCCCCGCGGGGCTCTCTAAGCACCACTTGCTGCGTGGCTCCCCTGGGCAACACTAAACATTAGCCTTAGAGAAGATCTCTAACTTATTCTCTCACCGGGTACCTGCAGGCCATCATCGCAGGGGTTATGGAGTTCAGAGCCAGAAGGTGGAAGCTTCAGCTAATAGCTAAAAGGTGGATGGCAGCAGTGCTGTAGGACCCGTTTTAAGTGTACTGCATCCAGTGCTGGTGCTGGATATCATCACCCCTAGTGGCACACATTAAAGCAGATGCCTTAAGAAGAGCTTCAATTGCTTATGGCTGGCCTGAGGTTTTGTTTGCAGGTAAAATTATTTAAATTCCAGACGTATGCCTTTCAGAAAGCAGTATTCAGGGCCCTGTCTTGATTCTGTAGCAACACCTATTTCTATAGAATTCAGACTTGGATCAGTGGGTGGGAAACGGATGCAATGGGATAGCTCATAAACCTGCCTTGGCTTAGAGAAGTCTTATAAAGAATGTTATTCAATAGAAATAAATCCCAAAGTCCACAGCGGGATCAGGGTCTGCAATAGTCTGGGTGCTAGATGTATAAATATGTGATTTCTGCCCAAAGAGTTTTCCTATCAAAGGATTTTCTCACATTAACCCCCTGATAGTTTGTAATAAATGACAGCAGTAAAATTTGAAATTAAACTCTGAACAATTATTGCTGACTCTTGGAAAACAAAGCTCCATGGGGCAGCTAGATAGTAGATACTGAGCAACAGGGGGGAGGTCCATTTTCTTCACTGAATGATATTCATTACATGGGTTTGAATTCAAATTATTGTGAAAATATTCAGTGAAGATAAGTTTAAATCCATTAAGAGTGTCCTCTTAATTCTGTATTAACTCTGGAAATAACAAGAAAGTCTAAGATGTATTTCTAGTCATCATGACAAAGACAGTCTTCTTAAAATTACAGGTACATCTATTAATTAGACATTATTTGCTGTGTTGTTTCTTGCTAAGGACATGTTTCCTTTGAGATACTATACTTGATAATAAGCAGGTTGCTTCAGTCTTCAAAGCTGTGATAACTGCCAGTGGCAGCTTTGATGCTTTTCTAGATGGCATTGAGGAATCACAGCAGAAAACTTTATAATAGATGTGTTTGTGCATGTGTGTGTCTATGTGCATGCGTCTAATGCAATGGAAGTTTAAGAAAGCAATGTTGCAGAAAACGAAAGGTGTGCATGTTATTCACTATCAAGATAATGTTGACATGATTAGTTGTTACACCTTGGGAAACAAAAAATCTTATTACCTTGTAAAAGATCTTGCAATTTTCTCATGCATGCCTCTTTTCACAGTCAGCCTGAGTTGCCACATGCCCATTTGAACTTGGGAAAGTCAGTGAAATCCCCACTGGAGACTGTCATGCAGGTTCATCAATGCACAAGCAGTCCAGAACATATTTAAGCATTACTTAAAAAAACCCAGAAAAACTCCCAAAAAGCCCAACAAAAAAAAACCCCAAATTTTATGAAAAGTTATTATTTGTTACCATACTGTTCTCTTAAAACTCTGTTGTGTTCTTCTGCTACTGCACATCACTGCTAAGGCAGAACAACCAGAAAATATTTCAGCAAGGTTTTTTAAGTCCTCAAGAGGATGGACCTGTCACTCCTAGGGCAAGAGCTGCCCCAGATTCCAGCTACAGGACAAAGGGACCCTCGTTGAACAAGAATAATTCTACTGGGATTAGTATTTAAAACCCTTACACCCTTAAGAAGTACAGTCCTCAAGAACTAATGGGCACTTCCACTGATTAAATTAACCTGGGAAAAGCAGACAATTGTCCACTGGAAGAAACATGATACAGAACACAGCTGATTCTTTAGGAGCTGAAACTCACAAAGACAGGATTGAACAAAACCTGTGTGAGGGCTGGCAGCACAGCTGCGGCAGTTGGCACTTACCTTCTCACTTCAACAGGGACTGACTGCTGGAGTGAAAGATATTTGCCTTCCCTCAAACACCAAAAGAAATAATCAGCTGTGATACATGAGAAGGACAAAACTGAAAGTGACAGCACTTATCAATGGGAGGAGTGAAGTATTTTCTGCATTCTTCAAAGGGAGCATTATCAAAAAACCCCACAATGATAATTAAAAATAAATTCTTACCTCTCTTATCATCATCTTAAGTGACTGACTGTAAGGATTTGAAAGCTTGGCTTTTTCTCTCCTTTCTATCTCTTTATTTACAGCAATAAACCAACACTGACTAGTTTTCGTTTGGTCCTGGAAGACCTGCACAAAACCCCAATAGTAGGGATACTGAATCTTGATCGAGCAGTTATTTAGTCTGAAAATGAATGGTAAGGTCAGAGGTGTCTGAATTCAAGATAAGAGAATGGACTCAGTTCTCAAAGCGCAGTTAATTGTGTTTTAAAGTTTTCATGTGCTGGCACTTTGTTGCTATGTTCACATCACTTTAGGGAATGTACAGATCACCTCTAAAAACCCCTCTGATTACTATGGAAATAAGAATCAACAAATAAACCAATAAATTATTCACATTCCTACCAGTACTCTTCTCCTTCTCTACACTGCTCTATTTTATCTCTCCCCCGCATCTTTCAAAGACATTTTCAGAGATGAACCAATATCTACTTGACAATATTCCTTTAAACACATATTCTTATTTCACCCCAATATTACTGAATATGTCATCTTTTTATAATAGAGGGCGATTCTTTGCATATGAAATCTAAAAATGCTTGTCTAACTTAAGCTACCAGAATCTATTATTGCAGTAATCACTCCCTCACTAAGTCTGTACATCAGTGCCTGAGCTGGGAAACCCTCCATTTCTTCAGTGCATTAGTATTGACAAAGCTAGTCCTTCAAATACATTTTTAATAACCTTTTTATATGGTGCAATATCACTGAAAGTTCACTGCATTTATTTTTGTCAGTTCAGAATGGTGGGATTTCATGTGAAAGGACTGAAAAGATTTTTCTGTTAGTGCTCTTCATTTTAAGGGCCCCAGAACATTAATGCTGTGAACATTAATATTCTGGCCTGGTAAGTAATCTGGTTCTGCTCATATTGCAGTTGGGCTAATGGAAGAAACCAGAAAAGTAGCTTTGTGTTGTGGATCAGGAACACTGCCAAATTGCAGGGATCTCCTCCATGGTTGATGATTTCTCTTTCTTTTTGGATTTTTTTAAATGTCATTATAGCAGAATGGTGCCATAGGCTGCCTTTCATGTTACCTGAGACATCAAAGGGAGGTACTGAGGACCTGCCTTTTAACCGTTTTTCACCTTTTTCAAGCACTGACATTCACAACTAATGAGTCCAACATACTGCAAAAAATAGCATCCCTGCCCATGAGTGGCATCCTAGCCTTTATTGTGTCAGAAGCTCCAGCTTACAGCTTTCAAGCTCTTAGAAGCTTTGAGCCTCAGTCTAGTCACATCTAGCCATGCGGTAGACATACCCGTCCGTGCCTTGGACCACGGGCTGGTCCTGCTCCTGAGCTCACCAGGTCATGGCATGGGTTAGGACCCACAACACAAGGCTGTGAGTGGGTGCAGCAGTGCCTGACAGCATATTCCTCCATTACATTGCACCCAGCTGCCTCTATCCCACAGCAAAACCTCCTGCACTGGGCAAGTGAGGTGCCAAAGCAGAAGGTTCCTGCTGGAGCCATGATGCAAATGTCTGACCAGCAAGTCTCCTGGCAACAAGAAGGAGACAAAGTCCAAAGGGATGAGTTTGCAGGGTCAGCATGTGAGGCTCCAAAGATCCGCTCCAGCCAGGTGCCTAAATTCCCACCAACATAAGGGAAGAACCAGCTCGTAAGAGATGAAGTTGCATGGTCATATCTCTGAAGCTGTGTGCACTTCAGGAGACATCAGTGGGGCTGACACTGACCAGGAATCTTCCTGGAAATCTGAGCAGATGAGCCAAGGAATAAATTGATTTGCCCTACACATTTACAACATTGCTTACCGTTTTGGTCCCTTGGTCAGGGGTGAGGTCCTGGAAAGGGGACATGCCTCTTCTGTGAATCAACAAAGGATTTTAACATCATCCAGTATCCTTCAAGAACATGAAATTAATTTTCCAGCTGTCACTCACAATCAATCTATTCATGCAGAGGGGTAATATTTTGTTCTCTCACGGTACACAGCTATGAAGATCACCTGTGTATTCACTGTGCCAGTCTGTTTCCTGAGCAAAGAAGGAATTTCCCAGGAGTGGACCAAGACTGCTTCCTGCAAAAGGACTGCCACAGTCTCTTTGTTTCCCATCGCAATAAAAAACACATCCTTTTATATTTCCCTTTCCTTGTTTCTTTCTATATTCACTTCCATTATTGGTTTATCTTTTCATTAGGAGGGTAGGCCAGGAAGAAGGCTCACTGGGCAGCTCCGTCGTGTGTATGAAATAATACTGTAGCAATGAAAACAACCAAAGCAAGTGATTTTTTTTAGTAGGCAAGCTGATAGGAAATGAGTTCCCTATAGGAAAGAGCTGGAGGGGAGTGGAGTTCATGAGATTTTCCACACCATTTCTTAGCTATCTGGTTAGGAACAGGCATCAAGCTACAGCAAGGGTCAACAGGTAATTTTTTCTGACACAGAGTGCATGCTGCTCATGCCATTAAACCACATCAAGGTAATGCAGTGAATATTACACTGACTTGCCAAACTGCATTAACCGTAATGCTTTCTCTCCAAGACTTTAAGGTGATGCCTTTTGGAATAATAGCTGCATGAGGCTGCTGGGAAATCTGACCGAGTATTAGCATCTTTGCAAAGGCTGGAATCCTTCAGCCTTGAAGCAGGAAGAAAAATCTCCCTGTGAACAAGGACCCTAATATTCATATAAAATACCATATTAGACATTCAAAAGGGACAAGAATCGGTTATTAAATGAAATACAGCACCTCATCAACAGCAGAGCAGGACTGGTTTTCCCTAAAAAAGAAAGAAACAATCAAAACCTTTAATATGATTTCAGACAATCCTGGCTGTAAAATCAATGTGGGGATCTGTCTCATCTATAACTTCTATTTTGCACAGTGCAATACTGTAAGGAGTAGAACCATCTCACTCTGCCATTCCTATGGAAACGTTATTGGGCATTATTAGAAGACCAGAAAAGTACGACAGTCTCTTTGAGAGCCCTGAAAGCAAAGGCCCATATCAGTTTATATGGAATTTCAATGTAGCCAGTATATTTCATCACAAGCCATATCATATCTCCAAATTCCTCAGTTATTTTCACTATTTAGGCACGGGCATTATCACATCTTTCACTCCTGCTTTTGATTTCAGCTGAATACATCACTCTACCTACTTTTATATTGACACCCTCCTGTGAAAAATGACAGGTGTGATGGGCAGATTTTGCTTGCTTACGCAAGACTTCTTTTTATAGTGTAATAATTTTTTTTCTTGCTTCCTATCTACACTGTTCTTAGGTGGCTAGTTTAGAGACCTGGGGCTATTCTAGTTGAAACCTAGGAGCTCTAGCCCCAGTAACATGCTCTGTTTCAAGAGCATGTATCATGTATCTGCCTGCTAAAACATCTGAGTTTTGGTTGGAAAAATAATTCAGGTGTTCACTTGGGCCTTTTGTTGAAATTTCAGGCAGTCTGCTGCTCCTGCTTGCTTACTGTCAATAGCAATACCTGCTGTATATTACGACTCCACCAACTCACTTCAAATGAGCTGTGGGAGTGATGCCTTCATCAGCACCAAGTCAAGCTGCATCTGAACCTCAACCTGATAGTCAATATTTCTGCACCCTGTGACCAGGAACCCCAGTCCTATGTACAAGAGCCATTGAGAGATTGGGAGGCCAGGGCTAAGCAGTACCATGACAGCCCAACCTCAGTGGTCTGAAGTTCATGGCAGTGTTTTTTCTCTCTGTTCTTAGAAATGAGACACATGGTCCCAGCACTTTCTGAAGTACAATGAAGAGTTTGTAAACATCAATATTTTGTCTAACAGAAATCACAGTTTCAGATACCTAGTTATGATAGTGAAAAATAAAGGCTTTAAACCAGAAATTAATTGATATGCAAAGATCTGGCTTTTTAATTAAAAAAAAAAAAAAAAGGAATTTTCAAATAACTAGTCCAGCTCCTAAAGTACATAGATTCAATTTTCTAAACATAAGTGGAGAGATGCTTTTAGAATTGGCACCTGCACATGCCACTATTATTTTCTTACTGTTAACATACTTTTAAAAAACATGTTCTCATTATACCATTTGCCTAGTTTATATCACAGTGGTATTACTGAGCCTTGAAATGTTACTCTTTGGGGACACTTAGCAGCGATATGCTGGTGCTTTTAATATGTTATTATTATTAATTTACACAAATGAAAAAAAGAAGTCTGCATTAATATCAGGATGACTCCATTCTTCTGGAAAAAAAGAATACCTGACAAAAGTCATCATCATAGCTCCTGGCAGTATCTTCAGTGTGAGTTATTAAGGCCAATTCTGTAAAAAAGCCAAGTTTCTTATTTTGAAAAAAAGCTCAAAGAATTAATTTTAAATTACAGAATAAAGTGGCTTGGAGGAGCTATTAAGCATTGTACAGTAAATAAAATCAGTCTAGTTTTAGTATAGTAAATACTATTGGCTGAAAGTCATATTTTAAAATACATTTATTATAAGAAATTACTTAGATAATGAAAGTAAAGAAAATCTAATTTAATTTTCATCATTTGTGTAGTTTGTTTGCTTTTTCATTTAATTTTGCTTGGATAATGAAAACAGTCCACTTCTTTCTCTTGGCAATATCATTTTTCTGGTTGTCAGCCACTTGCCAAGGCTACAGTGATTTGGTTTCAGACACCTTAAGGGAAATGGTTAAATCTTGCTTTCAGTGAAGGAGTGAGTGGGGGAATTCTTGAAAACATGTGTATGTAATTTGGTGAATCAGATCCTGCCCATGACTGCATTGGTGACAGTCAGCCAAACAGCACATACCAGACCGTGCTGTGAAGGTTTGCGTCACACAATCTGACCCTCAAAATTCAGTGCAAGACCCATTAAAAGATGTACCCATAAGTCATTCCCTTCTGTCCTGGTTTGGCTCGGATAGTGTTAATTTTCTTCTCAATAGCTGGTACAGTGCTGTCTTGGATTTAGCAAGAGAATGATGCTGATAACACACTGATGTTTTAGTTGTTGCTAAGTAATGTTTATACTAAGTCAAGGACTTTCCAGCTTCTCAGGCCCTGCCAGCAAGAAGCCTGGTGGGACCTAAGGAGGTAGGAGGGAGCAGAGCCAGGACAGCTGATCTGAACTAGCCAGAGGAGTACTCTATATGATAGAACATCATACTCAGTATAGAAACTGAGGGGAGCTGGCTGAAGCCTGTCAGTCACTGCTTGGGGACTGGCTGGGCATCAGTCACCAGGTCATGAGCAGTTGTGTCATGCATCACTTGTTTGGAGGTTTTTTTTTTTCTTTTGGTTTTATTCCTTTTTACTTCTCTCTCCTTCTCATTACAATTGTTGTTATTAGTATTATTTCTTTCAGTTGTTTAATTGTTCTTATCTCAGCCCTTGAGTTTTACCTTCTCCCAAGTTGTCCTCCCCGTCTCATTGGGGTGGGGGTGGGAATGAGCAAGCAGCTGTGTGGTACTTAGTTGCTGGCTGGGGTTAAACTATGACACCTTCAAAGCCAGGAGCCAGCACTTGGGTTTGGTTTGGTTCCTGGGTTTTGCTCAGAGAGCTCAGAGCTGAACTGCCACTTTGGGTCCCAATAGGCTTAATTGATTCATCTCAGTGACTGGTTCTACCTTGTTTAACACAATGAGCAGAACTTGGCATAGAGGAAGTCACATCTGAAGAATGAGGATGTGATCCACAGCTGTAAGGAGAAGTTTTTCAGAGGTGTTCAAGACCTAACTTCAAATAGTGGGATGCAGGCCACTGTCAGAAGTCAGAAGTGTACTTATGTGTGACAATCTTGGTGACAGTTTTTGGAAGGCAGTTAAGCACGAGTCTCGTTTTTACAGTTTTAGTTAACTGGAGTGAAGTCCAGATCCAAAGATCCCTGTCCTTCAGTGAAACACAGCTACAGACTTTATCTCATTAATGGGCTGAAGCTGAATCTGACATCCCTGACTTTCAGGAAAGTCTGGGTTTGAATTGTCTGGTTTTGGTACAGTCTCTTTTTTTACTGTAACCCCTCATATCTTCCAGTGGGATAAAAATCCAACTCAGTAGAACCCATTTTCAGGTCAGTACCAATATTGTTGAGTACAGGAACATGATGGATGATCTTCAAGTTGACAATCCTTTCTCTTGAAGTTGTTAAGATTGTGACAGGGAGATTTTATTATGGTTTAATGTTAAACATCCACATTCGTCTAAGGCTAAAGAACCGGGTTCCCTGCAAATTCTTACACACTAGGGGGTGCAAACATCCTTTTAATGAGTCCAGAAATCTATGGTCTTACGAGTACCAGCAAGGAAAGTACTAGGTCCTGTACTAAAGCTTGCATGGAAAATACCAAATTTCTTAAGTCACGTTTGGCTTATACAAATGAATAAATAAGAACACTGCTTTCAGTAACAGCTTTTTGATGTTTTCTGAGTTTGTATATGGAGCAGAGAAGATACTAACGTAGGAGTTACATAAGAGGTCAGACTGAGCCTACTTTTCATGCCATTGCCTGAAGCTTTCTCATGTCCTGTGGTGACTCAGACATTGCTGTAAGCTTCGCGAAGGGACAGTCTCAACTTTTTACCCCCACATTTTCATATCATTGTGTGACAAGCTAGTCTTCTGACTCAGGCACTGGCTGAAGTCCTTATTTCAAAGCACTTACTCTGCTGTTGTAACATTAAGACCTGGCTCTTGCAAGTCATGGTGTGAAGCGCAGTGGGCTAAGAAAGGCAATGTTGTTTCGCCTGCATGGGCTCCATCTGACAAAGTGTTGATTTTCTCAGCTTGTGCCAATAGAGCATTTAAGCACTTACTTAACAGGGAACGGTGGTGGTTCTGCTGAATGTGACAGGATTGTTCACATGCATAAGTGTTAATCATATGTTTACACACCCATAAAAGCAATGGAGCAGTGTTGGGTACAAGCACAGAATTCCAGCTCCAGCAGCAGTAAGCCTTCAGTCCCTCTGCTTATGCATCATTAGTTACTTATGCATCTTTATTTACAGATAACGAACAGAGCATCTAAAGAGATATCATCCTCTCATGACAATGCATTCTCCATTTAGGTCACAGAAATCATTCTGCAGCTACAAAGAAATGCTTATGAATGCAGGATCATCTTGTGCAACATTTCTTCCTTTGCATTTATTCATTTGCCCGTTCTATCTCTCAGTAAGGCATGATTGAAGCCAGAAAGTCCCTTCTCCTAAATCATGTACACAAATGAGCAAAATCTGAACTCATAAATTAAGGTTGGAAAAAATCCCATGGTTTAATGCACTTAGGCTTTTACATCTGGCTTGCCTAGATTTTGTTTTTCAAAATGTGTAGGGGTTTTGCAGATGTCTTTGCATTTCAGACACAAATGCCATCTTGTGATTTATGGAATCCCACCTAAATACCTCAAACACTCTGCCTGCAACTTGATACCATTCATACCATCAGCTTTTATTACTATGGAGTGTTTCATATTACCTTCTTTTTCCTGTGTCACCTTCTATGCCACTTCATCACTAAATCAAAACAAAACAAGTGGATTAAAGCAGTTTAATGCATTATGGTTAAATATTTCTTTCTAAGGGAGAGCAGACCATTCAGAACACCATTAAGACAGAAACCCAACTGAATCTGGTGCAGCCATAAACCATCTTAAATGAATGTTAATAGAGTAGGACAATTATTGTTGACTTCAGAATGCAAACAAGAACTTCAGACACTGATTCCTATCAGCCCATTAGAGCTGGCTGAATTCTGTGCACTGTTTTAACAGTTGCTTAGCAATTGCAAATAAGCAGTTCTGTCTCTTATCACTAGAGGTATAGTTAGAACAATACCTATTATTGAACTGAATAGGTATGAAATTAGTTTATATTGTTCATCTTTTTGAGATGGCACTTGGCAGCAAAGTGAGTTGTTTAGGCTGCAGACAGAAACAGTGTGGGTTTTTTTCCTGGAGCTATCTATGGAGATAAAATGAAACTGAGGCTTTGCTGTGGCTGTTTATCTGAAAGCATCACTAAAAAACTTTGCCTGTGTATGTTTGTGTGTGCAGGAAGAAGGAGGTTCTTCAAATGTCTTCTCTGAGGGAATTTCCAGGGATGTGGCAACACAAATGACCAGAGCCTGTTCAAAAAGCAAGCATGGCAATACTGCACTGCAATGCCATCTCCTCCCTCCTTCCCACATGGGCACCTCTGATGAAGCACTTCAGCTCTGATCTGGGGAAACATACTGGGGATTAAGCCATCAAAGCCAAGGTCCAGAAGGATACTTAAGCACTTGTCATTTGCTGTTGCACCCCTATCTTTTAAGTGTGAACCTTCCAAAATGGAGTCCACACACCTGCAGAATTCAGTATCTGCAGCAACATTCACACCTAGCATGCAGGGTGCACAGTTACCACAATAGGGAATACTTATCAGAGCAGTGTGGTTTAATGCCTGGCTCTGCAAGGTCTTAAATATTGTCTTTCTAGTTAGGATTTATACCCACAGCTCCTGCCTCCTGCAGGAATACCCCACTAACATGGCTGTAGGCTACTTTGAGGTACATGCTTTACAAGACAAACCGAGCTTAGGTAAGGGCTGTACACCCAAGCAAAAATTTCAGATTTTAGGCCAGCTTGTCATCCTTGAAGTCTGGTGCAGTAAGTATGAATTACTTTAAGTACAGTTGAGTAATTTCAACAGAAAAATTGAAGAATGCTTCTACTTTGCAATAGACTAGTTTTGTAGCTGGTACTTGGGAGCAGTGAAAGGTTTGGGTTTAACTATCTCAGGCTGAGGAAATGATTTAACTTGCATCTTTGTGGATTCTCTAACAGAAAGAACCACTAAACTACTGCAGAGATAACATGCCACTGCTTGCTCTTCCTCTACCTACATTTTATAGCAAACAGCAGCAGCTGCTGTTGGACCCACATAGCTGATCCCTATAGTTGGTCTTCAGGTCATTTACCAGGTTTAACCAGGACAGACTAACAAAGGAATCCCTGTTTCTGAAACCAGAGTGTAACACGCTGTGTTCATGATCTTATGTACTGGCTTCTGAAGCTCCTTGGTACTGAAGCACTTCTGTGCACACAGAGAAGCAGAAATTAAGTGCCTTTGAAATGCTGTGCACAGGGTGGAGCAAAGTGCTTTGGGTTCCTAGCACTCCACTGGCAACATTGCAACTAGACCAGGAAGCGAAGGGACTCTCAAGTTGTCAGGTGCAGACATACACAGGAAGACAGGGCATGTGCCAGCTAAATTTGAGCAGCAGCTGAATAAGGTTTTTGAATCATGGAATCACAGAATAGTTGAATTTTAAATGGACCTCTTTAGATTATCTAGTCAACCCCTTTTTCTCAAGCAGGGTCACCTGGAGCCAGTTTCCCAGGACTGTTTTTGATATCTCCATAAATGGAGACTCATAACCTCTCTGGGCAACCTGTGCCAGTGTTTGACCATCCTCACAGTGAAAAAAGTCTTCCCTGTTCAGTCTGAACTTCATGTAGTTTCTTGTGCCCATTGTCTTTTGTCCTATCACTGGCCACTACTGAGAAGATTCTGGCTCCCTTGTTTTCATTCCTTCCCTTCAGGTATTTGTACACATTGGTAAGGTCCCCCATGCCCCAGCCTTCTCCAGGCTTAACAGTCTCAGCTGACTCAGCCTCTCCTCATAGGAAAAGCACTCTAATTTCTTAATCATCTTCATGGCCCTTGGCTGGACTCACTCTGGTAAGACCACACCTCTCTTGTACAAGGTAGTTCAGAACTGGACACAACTGTGTCAGAGAACTGAACCTATCATGCAGGCAACTCTTGTTCCTCTCTGGATCTGAGCCTTTGTCTTCAGACTCACTTTTTCAGTCCTCAGTCCTTTGGTACAGGTTCTGAGAATGATTTAGTGATTCCTGTGATGCGAATCACTATCATATTCTGTGAAAGGAGCTTCGTTACCAACCTCACTGCCCTCCAGAAGGTGTCAAATGCTCCCCGTTTCATTAATAATCTATGTACCTTTCCAGTGTACTTCATGGAAAAAAAACCCACCTCATTTTTTGCATGAACTACTGGGTTCTTATAATGCCTACAGTATTAATCAGTCATTTACATTGATCCAAATTAGCCCAGTTAAGATTTTTACTAATAATTTCATTGCAACAACCAGACACAGCAAGAGCAGTTTAACCTGAGCTTAAAGCTGGATTCACAGATGAAAGGTTTGATCACTCGTTCTTACCTGAATTCCTGTCCTGCAGCTAAATAACTACTTTCAGATGAATGAAATGAAAGAATTAAATTCTCTAGGAGGAATATAAAATGCAGTGGAACCACAGAATTTCCCATTACAAGTGTAAAGGACTCCTCATGGGAGAACTGCAGCCAAGAGAGATGGGCAGGCTGAAAAGTGACTGCCCAGTCACCAAGCAGTCAGGTACCAGAGGGAGCAGTCCAGGGGCTAGGCAACAACGGAGCCATCTCCCCACGTCTCTGGGTGTTGAGGGGGACCTGGAAGCAGGACTGCCTGTTAGGGGTATGTGGGGGGTCCCCAGGAACCTGGAACACCTGTGGGGTTGCCAGGGTGATGTGAAAGCTGGGCTGGCCATAAATGAGCTATGGTCTTGGCAGAGGATGAGAAAGAACAGAGCACCTGCCAGTCAGACCTTCTTGAAACAAGAACATCATAAGCATTTCCACCCTAGCTTGATGCACAAAACCTCAGCTGACCCATATGCAGTTTCAGTGGTATTATCATGGTTTGCAGACTTCCACAGTACAGGTTTGCACAACCTGCAATTGGAAAAATGATGAGAACTGAAATGATCAGAACAGTCAGTAAAGTATTTAAAAAAAAAATGCCATAGCAAAGTAGATAAACAAGATTGTCCCGATCACATTTAAACCAATAATATTTTTTCCTTTTGTTTTTGTTTTAAAAGAATGCCGCTGTAGAAATCCATCATACCATAGAACTGTTGTGGTGCACTGCAGAAGTCAGGTGGGGCTAGCCCAGATTTGATGCTGGTTATAAATATAATGAGGAAAAAAAGCCAATGCCAGCAGTCTGATATTCATGAGAAACTCTATAAAAACAAATCTCTGGAACAAGACAAAAACACAGCAGAAGAATTTTTTTTTTTCAGGTGTGCACAAGGGTATAAATTTTAGTTCACTGTATATTATGTATAGTAACACCATGACTGCAGCATAGAGAGGCACTTGGGTAGACACAGTCCTTGCCAAGTAGTACTTACAGGTTACACTTCAAAAATACTGAAATGATTGAAATGGTATGTGAATTCTATAGCAAACCCTTATTTGTAACTGCCTCAAAACAGCTCTCAGAAGGGCCAGGCAGAGTTGGCATGTTTGGCTGGTGTGAAAGGGCTGCAGAGAGACCCCAGTTTTCTCTCATGGCGAAGCCTGTGTGTGCTAGAAATTGAGATGTGAGCTTCCCAGTGGTGAAGAGTGATGGAGTAGATGGTATTTGTGATGGATTAACTAAAGAGTCGGTATTTCAGGGTGTTTGAGCATGACTGTAAGTAAACATTGGGGTTTTGACCAATCACATAACCCTGCACCCTCAATAATGCCAGGGAAGTCACCTAAGGCTACAAATGAATCTGTCCCTAAATGCCAACAGATGCTCAAACTCCACTTCTTGCCTACTGTTATGAAAACTCTTCACCAAAACTGTAATCTCACTAATACTCACTTTTTAAGGCTTGCAAACTAGATTATGGCTTTAAAATACCAAGCTTCTAAAATCCTACACAATCTCTGTGTTGTCTCACATCCCTGAAGAGATTAACAACATTTCCAAGGTTTCAAATATAGATATTTCTTTCCAGAGCTGTCTGCTTTGCCTAACATGAGCAATATTGTTTTCATTTAAATAGCTCTACCCACATCACTCTGTTTTTAAAGCTATGACAATTGTTTTCATACCACAACCGTCTAATGGTAGGATCTAGAGTGCTGGGCCTAATAGCTGTCATCTACTGCGACCTGACTGAAAATTTTAATGAGGTCCCCTCACTTACAGCAGTCAAGTCTCTGGCACAGAGAAACTGTGTGTCTCAAATCTAGTGTAGGATCCTATTTCTATTCATATGGAAGTAAATTAAATATAGGAAATAAAAAAAAAATCAAAACAAAACACTAGCATGGAATCCTGCCCACGCTGAAGTCAGTAACGATTTTGCACTGCATTTTCCTGGACTGGGGTTTCACACTGAGGATTTTTCTGCCTACTTTCATCTCTAAAACTGACTGCTAATGTTTCACATTTTATAATAGCTTTTTATTAATTTTGCAAATATTACCTTCTGTTTCATGAGCTCTTAAACAAAAATTTCTGAAGAAGGAGGAGGGTTTGCATCACTCACCAGTGCAGAGTGAATAGGAATCTCATGCAATTTCCAACAGAGAATCACCTCCAAGAGTCTGCAGTATTTTTGCCATGGAATAGCTCTGGCCTGCAGTTTGGTCCTCTGGTTTCTGATCCCCTCTGTTATGTTACTGCTGGCTGCTGGAATTTGAGGTTAAACCCCCCCCCTCCCCCAGGAAAAAGCTGTCTGTATGCAAACTACTGTCAGTTCCACAAAGCAATATTTTTCTCCTTTAATGTGTTATGTATAGTTCTCTCAGGTGTTAATTAAAACAGCAGCATGAGCTTCCAGTAAGTTTTGTGGGTATTTAAAAGTTTTTTTAAAAAAAGATGAGGATGTCTCTTTGAGTCAGTCCTGCTATTACAATGCATCGTTAACAGGAGTTTTTTTCCTTACCTCGTTATAAGAGAAATATTACACACGACATAGTTTGCAGTTTGAGTTCCTATCAGAAGGCAAAAATTAATGCTGAAATTTCCTAACAACTAAGCACTGCATATACCATGATTACAAGCTATTATTACTGTTTCCATACTCTGGTGTTGAAGCTTGGCCCTATCCAACTTCTCCATCAATCACTGCACACTACTCTTCGGTATCATGTCATCATATTTCCACAATCATTAATCATGTTACCCAATAAATCCTTGAGCAATTATTTAAGCTGCTCTTTTAACAGATGTCCACTTCTCATATTGCCACCTTGGCTGCTCATTTACCAGCATGCCTTTGATCTGAGAACTGTTCAATCAGATCAATAATGTGTAAGGAAAATGCAAATGGTTTGAAACAAGAGAAATTCTTTCATGTGGAATATTCATATTTGGAGCAAGCCTTTCAACTCCACAGCTGAAGCTTTTCTTTATAGTGATAAAGTTCTTTATAATGATTTAAAAAATTACAGCTAGGTAACGGCAGTGTATTACATTTAGCAGTGGAGTAAGTGGTGGGTGTGAGGAGGAGCTGGGAGCTCCCAGTCACACACGTACTGGCAAGCCCCATCCTTCCCTGTGACCCAGGAGATGAGATGCCAGACTTTTCCCTGTGGGAGACAGATGTAGTGATAGACAAAGGCCATTTGCACATTCAGGTCTGTGGGAAACTGCCTCATTTATCCCTGTGCCTTCCCGGCAGTCTCAGACATGCCTTCCCCATCCCTTTGCAAGTCCTGGTCCACCCTGCAGACTCCTTCCCATCAAGCTGTCCCACTCCCTTTCCCACCCTTTCCTGCTCTCCTGTGCATTGCTATCATAGGACCACTCATTTCGGGGATAATTTTTGTTGGTCTGGTTTTAATGATAGGTTTTTCCATGTGTGAGAGGACCTCTTTGGCTTCAGGCAAATGTGCAGCTCCTGTCTGTCTGTCAAGAAGATGCATGAGGAATACGCAAGATTACTAAACAGAGTTTACTATAGTCAATGACTAAATGCCAAACACAGATATAAATTGTAGTGCACTTGGAAAGCTGATTAATTAAAAAATCCTAATGCCACAGACAAATGCTCAAGTTTCAAATTTTACTTTATCAACATCATCTTACTCTTCCTAGACTGAGGACAGATTATCCTCTAACAAAGCTTTCTTAAGCATTTCAGTATTTTGAAACAATACTTTTTGTGCAACCCTGTTTTCTAGTGATACCAACTCCTTTAGTCACAATTTACCATGGTGTTGTATAAATTTCACCCCTAAAGAAGACAAAAAGGGGAGAAGAATAAGTAATATACATCTTTATAAATTATTATATTCCATGCTTTGTTTGTTGAAGTGAAGGCTGTGTGATAAATGATGCTGCATGACTGTGCAGTTTATCATTTTACCACAAACTTGCACTGCTAACATTTGTACTGCAATACCACCCCCAGGCCTCCAGTGGAGCAACCCCCTGTGCTAAATGCCATACACGTATTATGAGTGACAGGCCATTTCTCAAAGACCTTACAAGCTAGAGACAAAAGATTCCTACTAATCAAAGACAACGGATGAACAGCACATTTAGTTTCCATGACAGTTGTAGACACAGATAGGCTTGGGGAGGTGGGAGGAGGACATTTTTTCTGATGCTGTAGGTGGAGGCTGAAGAAAGAGGTCTGCCTTCACAAAAGATGGGAGGATGTAGTGGAGAGCCTGGAAGAATCTGGAAATGTCCAAAAGCAATCTTCCTGTGGTGCATGCAGAGTACAAACCTCTGTGGTTCAGTGGTATGGTTTTGATATAAGAATTATTTACTTTTAAAAAGAAAAATAGAAGGCCAAGTAAATAGCTATAGTGAAAAACAAGAATTTGAAAAACAGAGGATGTTAGTTAAATACTTACAAACAGTTAACAAAACATGGCCTTGGGAGAAGGAACAGACACCATAAATATGTCAAGCTGGGGGACAAGATAAACCCAAGTAGAACCAAATGGTTAAAGACTAAACAGAAAATGACTGGAGCTGTCCAGTGAACTATCCTAATTAGCATACTAAGAGATTCACCCTCGAGCAAAAAGCCCCTGCTAACAAAGCCCTCTCCCCACAGAACATGCACGGTGAAAAAAAAGATCCTGTACCTTTAAATGCAGACGAGGCTTGTAAGAACTAGTGAGAATTAAGTGTGGGTGAATGTAATTGTAAACAATTGTTCAAACTGTGTAAAAAGTTTTGCTATGTGTTAAAAGGGCTCCTAGCTTTGTGGATTTACCACCTAGCACCCACCTCTGTGCAGACATGCAATAAACGAATATATCTGCTCCTGTGTGGATCAGCTCTTGCATACTGGTTGAAGAACCCAGATTTGGGATAACAGTTTTGCTTGCCTTCATTCAGGATAACTTATTTGCCTCTTGCCTTTCTTTAAAACTTATCAACAATTTAGTCCCCAAACTCCTGCTGGTAAATACATGACATGTAGAGAGGTACAGGACTGAATAGACAATGTACGAACAGCTGTTTGAGTACAACTCATTCTTTTAATATAAATTCTTACTAGGATATGATAATTTGTGCAAGAGTTATGAAAAAAACTATCTGCATAACATCTGCATTGACTAGTTAAAGTAAGGATATAATACTTTATCTCAACTTCAACATTTTATTTTAAAAGATTGGCCAAATCTGATGCAATTTGGTACTTTCCTCTTGCCAAGGTACATCATATCCCTCTCTGGAAAAAATAGAAGAATTTGGAAGATCCTCAAAAGGTTCTTGTTCTGTGTAATTTACACATCCACTTGAAATCCAGACCACCTTCCATTCAAGGCAATGTGAACACTATCGAGTTCAAAATGGGTAATATAACCTCCAGACAGAATATTACAGACTGGTTAAGCAAGTGACAGAGACAAACAGGTGATCTGAAAATTGACTACTATATATGGAGAGTCCTTTGGAGGACATACTTCAGATTTTCTGTTACTCATACCTTGAAGTACAGCTTTGTGCTGAGAAAACCATCCTTATTCCAAGGATTTTGGTCTTAAGACATGCACAAGAAATCTGTAGGCATAAGAAGATGTACACATTACAACAGCAGGTCATATAATGAGCTGGCATAATAAATGACACAGTACCTTTGACTTTGGTAGCTTCCATGAGGCTTTCATGACTTCATGCGAGCAATGAGCACTTCTGCCACGCAGATACTGTCCATTGCATGTTTGTGAACAGTACTGGGTACAGCCAAGTTATGAGATCTGATAACAAATGTTAATGAAATTTTGGAAATAGAAGCTGGCTGACTACAGCTGGGGAGCCATTTAGGTGTTTAAACATATCTAGTACCACTTTAAAATATTTTAGGATTTCACAACGTGATGGCCAATATGGCTCAGGTGATCTATATCCTTTTAGAAAGGATGAAAAGGAGGAGCAGGTGATATCTCTTAGCTCATTTGACTACAATAGTGCTCAATAGCTGCTACCAAGAACGCAAAAGCTGCTGTTGACCTCTCATGCAGAAGAAAGAAAAATGTTTCTGCGTGCTAAGAAGCAGCAGCTCAGCAAAAGCATGCAAATGTGAGTGGTGGAAATTTTATGTAGGAGGAGTATTTAAATTGCAGGGGAAAAAGATTGGGAACAGGAGGAAGTAAGAGAGGTGGCTTGGATGGGGAAGGAATAGCATGGAACAGATGTTCCTTTTGTAGTATGTATAATACTACCGCTACAAAATTTGCTTCACAAAGGGACATGGCCTGGCAAGGACAGGGATCTGCTGCTGTTGGTAGCAGGGGCTAAGTGTGGCAAGAGGGCATAGTAATGAGTACAGCCAGTACTCAACAGCCTTGCTTGATGGACACTAGCCCATGCTCATGAGGAAAAAACCAGCCTGACATTCTGCCTGTGTTTATTCCTATGATTTGTAATCACTTGCAGCCATTCTCTTCATTACTTTCCAGGTATGTGACAGCAAAATGCAGGTGGCTGACACTCTTCTAAATAGTTTTTAAACTAAGATCTCTCACTTTAATTTTGTTGGTTTTAAGGAGTGGGATTTACATATTGATTTAGGCAGAGATGCTACAATGCTATGCTACAGGACTTTAGTGATTTGTACAAATGACTTACAGACTCACTAAGAAGGAAGGCAACCCAATGTGCTAATAACAGCAAGTATCAAGTGCTATAGAGCATTACCTGAGACTTGTGCCTTAATTCCAACTGTATCATCACTAAGCTTTTTAAAGACTACTGCAGTATCCAAGTGCCATTAAAATCTTTTGACTCTGTTTTGCTTAAAAATAGTCAATCCTTTGTACTACTGTGACAACTGCCTATGAACTAGAAAATTGTATGTCAGTTTAGCACAGGGTGATCAGATACAATAATTAACAATTTTACCAGAGTATGTCAGAGACTAAGAAATGAGAGTTAGTTCCTGGGCATAGCAAAACCAATGTTCTCGGGGACTTAAGGGGTCAGCTCTTCACTCTCTAAGGTATCATCTGTAATGGTCTCTTGGCAAAAAAGTATTTGTTTATATGAATAGTTGTTATAAGAGTATGTCAAGAGTAAATGTTCCAAAGAACATGCACAGTTGTTCTGCAACAAAAACCCTATTATAATGTCCCATTTTCTATTAAACAACTGTAAAATATTTTACCTCCTTTCTGGTTTTTGTTTGTTTGTTTTTCAAATCATTCGGTTTCCAAAAATTATTTGAAACCAATCCCAGGACTTCAACAATGTACAGACATTTAGTTGCTGTGGCTGGATCTTATTTAACCTGGTGAGAAGCTTTCAGAAAGCTGCTCCCTACCAGTGATCCCAGCAGTATTGGGCATCACTGTTGATACTCTGAAGTCTGGGATGACATAGGTATAGGCTAGTGTTCATGCTGCTGACTCAGATTTTCCCCAATGGCTTATCCTCTTATGTTCTTTTGAGGTGTAGCTCACCCAGATGCTGACTTTCCACTTGTGTTTCACAGTTGCTACTAATGAAAATGAGTTTATTTCTTAAAAGGTGGCTTACACTGTGGGATGTTACTGTCTTTTCTTCTCACATTGCTGGTTCTAAGCAATAAACAAAGACTGCCACCCAAAACCAGAGTAAAAGTCATGGGGAAGTGAAAGGGTATGGCTATGAGAAACTAGCCAGAATTAATCCTTCTGGAAACATGCTAATAACAGTAATTCCCCACTCACAGACATAGTTCATCCCATCAGGAAAAAAACATAAAGTGGGCAGCAAAGCTCTCATGGCTCAAATGCAAGCAGACAGATGGGGCTGCAGTGTAAACACAGACAAACTGACAAGACATAAAACTGCTTTAGAAATAACTTCCAGCAGCAAAAGTCTGCCAGCAGGGAAAGGTCATTTATAAGGTTTGTTTAGAATAAGGCAAGACTAAATACTGTGTGCAGTCCCCTGGCTTTCTGAGACAGAAGAGGTTTTCTGCAGGCCACCAATGCCTCCTTCAGGAAACATGTGCAGGGTATTTCAGAAGTCCTGTCTGAACACATGCAGTGAAGGATCTAGAAAGCAATACAATAACGTATTGAGTCAAAGGCGGGTCATAACACATAAGTTTAATCGTCTCCCTCAGCGATGATATACATAAGTAAGTAAATAAAGGGGATCTTGGAGAGATCACACATGCTGAGAACTGCAAAAGCAAACTGGCTTCTTTAGGTTATTTCTACCAAGTAAGTGGATGGGGCTCTACCTCTGTGGTTTTGCTTTATATTCTGCTACCAATTCTTATGGAATTAGAAATCCTCTTCTTCAACAGCCATCTCCTTTGGAAAAGTTTCCCTTCTTCTCCACTGCAGATTCTATATGCCCAGGTACAAAACCTTCCCACATTAGCCTGCTGTGTCGGAGTACTTGTTGGAAAAAGATGATCTTGAGTGCCTGAACACAAATGTTTACCAAGCTTTAACTTCACACCAGTAACCCTGGGAAGCTGCGTCTCTCACTCAAGTTGGCAGAAGAAAGCTTTTGTGGCCACTCTGTGGCTATGGTTCTGTATTTCTGTGAATAATACACACTCTGCTACAGATCTCTACCTCCGCGAGATGCCAGCTCTCACAAGTATGGACTATTCGGAGGAGCTGCCTGTGCATCAGGGCCCCCCTTGTGCAGCACAGCAGGGCAGGGAGGGCACATGAGTGCTTTGGCACATATAGGAGTTAAATTTCAGAGACAAAGCTGACAATCGGTTTTGATACAGTAGCTACTACCTTACACTCACACCTTGTGCCATCCTTTTTGTTGCAAATGTACTTAAATCACAGATGAAGTGGGATGTCTATCTGCTGGGTGCCAACACTCAAATAACACTCAGGGCAATCTGTGCTGTGTAGTGTAAATAGCAGTGGCCTTAATTTTTTAATTGCTCATCTGTAGTCTCCAGTACACAAGATATGTAATGTGGATCATTATTTTTCCTACTCGGTGCTCAGCAAATTTTGGCTCATTTTCATTCCTGGAGATCTCTAGTGTGCATCTTTTATGTTTAAAGTAAATACACCATCCATAATTGGATCCTAACCAGAAAACACTAAACAATCCTATTTTTCATTGATAGTCAAGATTTATTTGTAATATGAGTAGAAGGTTCTTCTGTCTGCTTTAGCCAATAATTAATAGAAGGCATAGGACTATTCAGGGTGTCATTCTTCAGACTCCATTTTCTGTGTGAATTGTAGACTTATTATAAATATGTAACAAACCTTACCGAGAAAAAGAACTTTAATTTACATGGTATCCCAACTGGTGAAGCTACACATAAGCCAAGACAAGAAAATGTTTGGAAAAAATAGCTATTCAATTATTTCCCATTTATCATTTGCTTAGTCACATTAAAAAAATTGAAATCTGCAATAACTTTTCCTTAAGTTGAAATGCTGAATGAAAAAAAACAATTACCCAGGCTGAGACATAGAAGGTTTGCGACCCATTCTCACTGACTATTTCTACTTCTCTCATTGACTGATGAAAACGGACCAACCAACTTCAAGGTCTCCTTATGTGCACCAACGCAAAGCTAAACATGTTGGATTCATAAAATTTCTGAGCACTCTTGTGAGTGGTAAAATATCCTTTAAGCTGTTTTTTGCCCTTCTCTTTTACAGCCAGCTTCCTGCATTGATTTAAAAAACAAAACAAAACAGGAATTATGTTTCTGGTCATTATCATGACATTTCATGAAATTATTATCTATTATACAAGAACAAGAAGATGACATTGCCTACTGTGCTATTTAATTAGCCACCTAATAGCTTTACTGACCTGCTGCATTTCTTCTTCCCAGTCTGTTTTTTATGTTTTGCACTAGCATGAATTTTTCTTTATTTTTCCTTTCTATTTCGTTACACAGAAGCCTGCCAACTTTCTCTTGGGACGGTACCATCCCATCTTCGTGCAGTTCTACAGGAAAAGAGATGGAGCTGGGTTGCATCAGGAATTACTTTGTGCTCAGGTATCCCCTCATAACTCAGACTGTTCTGCTTACTAGACACTCTCTTCTATGGAATAAAAGTCTTTTAATTTCCCTGCCTGGACATAGACTTTGGTTAATCCTTCCTATATGCATATTAACTCAGTTGAGAGAAGAAGGTCTAGGGAGACTGGGGAATTCAAAACTTGAAAAATAGTCTGAGGAAAGCATCTGAACTGGAGCAGTGCAGAGAGGTGGTGGTTGGCACAGGGACAGTTAGGACATGTTCCATAGAGGATACCCATCTTCAGCCAGAATCTGGTACACAGTCTTCCCATGGAGCACTCAGTGCTGGAGAAAGGCTGAGGCTCCCTTTTCCACGTGTGGTCACTGCAGAGTACCAAACTAACAATTTTGTGCTATGTGGCAATTTCTCCTTTTGCTCTTCAGATCTTCACTCTTGGTGTTCTTCCTACAGAAATCCACTCTGCACCAGGTGAAAAGGGATGTATTTTTGTGCTGCCTGCTGGCTGTGCAGTGTGGTATAAGGGAGGAATCCTTTTTCTCCTATTCATGTCTTAGACCCCTGTGAGGACCATGTTCCAGCGTGGAGGCCAGCAGAAAAATCAGACGTATCTCATGACAGAAACAGAGGAAAGACTTTCCCAACACGTGGGCCAGTCTTGCCATCACCAAACAAATACAGATGTGTGGCACAGGGGAGAACATGTTACATTTTCTGTTTGAGTTGGAGACTTGCCAGCGTAACTATTTGATTCTGTCTCCCACTGCTTTTATCCCTCCCTTTTAAGTAAGTTTCGTTAGAAGACAGACTAATTTCAAGTGACCTTTCCTGTTGTTTTCTTTTCTTGTTTTTAAGTGTTAGAACTTTTGGATGAAAGCAGATAGCCAAAGGGCAAAAAAGCAATAGATTAGCATGCTCCAAACAACTTAAAAAAAAATCCCTTGTGCAAAGTTAAGAAGAAGAGGGAAACAAGTAGAAAGACTTCAGGATTTTTCTTTCTCTTTTCCCACTGCATAGTCAGAGGAATAAAGGAGGATATTTCTGAAAAGCCACCATGGGCTGAACTTGCAGTCTGATAAACAACAATAACCTTTTTCTTGACACTAATTCCTTTATTATATTTTTAGAAGGATTTAAAAGCCACTTATTTTTGAAAACTATGATTTCAGGAAAAAGTATAATTTTCACATTTCCTCTGATGTGTAGTATGCCCTGCTGTGTTATGACATTTCAAGTTTCATCAAGTCACATTAATTTACATTCTCACATGTTTTCTCAGTGGAACCTGCTCTTTGGGTCAATTTTCATTCATTGCTTGATCACTTTAATGTATTTGTATTACTGAATACTTGGGCCATATTAACTGATCTTTCCATACCCCATGCTTGCAATTCATTAGCAATCATTTTTCTTCTCTGCACGAAGAAAGGAAAAAAAGAAATGAGAGGGAAAATGAAAGAAAGACAAAGACTTGGAAAGAAAGTGAACAGCAATTTAGTACACAGCCTGGGATGCTGCCTGCTCTGTTGCTTGAGATTTGGTTATGTTAGGAAATTTTCTGTGGTGTGATCAACATAGATTGGTGATCCAGCAGAAACCTGTGTAATAAATGCAGTTAACTGGTTGAAAGCCACCCTTTATTTCAGCTTTCTCAACCTTAGTAAGCGTGTTCAAAGCAGTGGAAGTAAGTCTGTGTAGGACATTTGTTTTGGTGTAAGGTAAAGCAGTCTGTTGGTTCCCATCAGTGCAGAAAGCCATTGTATTTTCCAGGCTTGTGCAATGCTGAGGTGAGGGAGACCTGGGCACCAAATCCCAGTTGTGGGCTTGCCCCTCACAGCACTGTTTCAGTTCCCCATGCTTCAGCTTGAGCTTGAGAAGAGAACCAGTTTCCCAAATTTGAGCCCCCTAAATTCAGTTTGTGCCCTCACAGCACTGTTTCAGTTCCCCATGCTTCAGCTTGAGCTTGAGAAGAGAACCAGTTTCCCAAATTTGAGCCCCCTAAATTCAGTTTGTTCAGAGCAGCCAGCACAGCTGATGTATGGTATTGCCATTCTTTATCTCTTGACACAGATAAAGGTCAAATGATAAAACATTAAGCAAAGGAAACAGCCAATTTTGTCTACTCTTTCCCTATATTTAGTAAATTAATGACTGAATGAACCATGATGTTTCCCCCGCCTCCTGCCACCCTCTGCTTGAAAGTGGTGCATGAATACAAAATGAGCGATCAGGTACTCAGAAAGCTTTGCAACCTCTCAGTAAACTCCTATTTCCTCCTCAATATAAGAGTACTTGATCTTCTCTGGTACTGCTCTCAAGCCCTTACTGTCTGACATGATGAAAATCAGGTAAAATGGGCTCTGATGCACTGTGTAGGCAGCTGCTCATCACCCAGTACAGAAACCTGCAGCAAGGGTTTTGATGACCGTGCAAGATGTGAGTCTTTTTCATCCATGGTACAGCCAAACATGGTGAGGGTTGTAAGCCTCAGGCTTTGGGTGGGAGCAACCTGCAGTTAAAAAAACATGTTGCCTGCAGCTCTCCATCAATGATGAGTCACATGCATTTCTGATATGGTCATGCATGCTAATCAGTCCTCTCTGCTATTAACACACTCCCTTGACTTACTCCATATTGAGATCTTGCCTGTAACCACATCTTTCTGAGTTTGCAGTCAAACCGTGTTATCTACAGGGAAGTGGAGCTGCAGCAACATAGCAAGTTGCAGGTTGTATTCCCCCACCTATATCCATGTGGATACACATCTACCACACCTACCCCCAGCAGGGAAGACATCAAATAGAGTCCAGCTGTTGACTAATCTCAAGCTATATAATTCTGTCTCCTGCCCTAAAAACAGCTCCATCAGTTGAAGGAGACAAGGCAGGGGTGAGGAATTGTTAAAGACAAACATTTCTGGCATTGTGATTGCATTGTCATTAAGCTGTTTGGAGCAATCAGGCCACATGGTACTTTAGTGACAGCTGGATTTCAATTCATACCTCTTCTCCCACATCTGTCAACTCTCGTGGAGCTGCTATGAAGGTCAAACACTGGAGAACTCTAAGGGCAGACTTGAGACTCCCAAATGTGACCACAGCCACAGACAGCCCAGCCGGCCCATTGCAATGCCCTCCTATCCCTGAATGAGTAGGATGATTCTAAAGCTTCCTGTAGAGGGTTGAATGGAGCAGCCTGATGTATCAAAGCCTTGGAAGAACAGGGCAAGGAAGGCCTAGCCAGTCCTGTATATCACTGATGGCAAGTGATCTGGTGCCAGATCAGTAGGAGAATGATCTGCACAGCCTGGAGAAAGCAGCACAGATATGACAGCACGTCTGTTATCCACTGAACACTGGTGACAGAATGGAATGTAATCTGTGTGTTTATGTTCAGAGATTAAAGACAACAACTGGCTCCTACAGGACATGCTGTCCTGTGATGGAGAACAGAAAGGGATGCTTACGTAAAATGGCCTGGCAGCAGTGCATGGGAGGTACAAGTGGACTCATTTTCTTCTGCAGGCAGCACAGAAAGGGATTACTACTGGGGGAGGAGGGAGGCAGGAACAGGGAGAGAGCAATTAGGAGTCCAGATGTCTACTTTCAATATACAATTTCCAAGGGCTTTGGAAATGAAATAGGAAAAAAACATATTGTGCCACAAAGTCAGACATATATGCAAGGAGTCCACATTTATTCAGGACTGAGGTTGTGTTATGTCACCTTAAGCAAAACTATAATCAGGTGGATTGAGTGTCCTCAGTCTTCTGCAGCACCTGTGAACCTGAGAGGCAGATTTTGCAAAGCTAAAACTCAGTCCCTCCCTTCCACTGGCATGCAGCTGTCTAAATTTCTTGGTCTCTCTTAAGAGATCTCAGAGTATGGGATGAGAGAACTATAAGGGGAGTGGGGGCTGGTGTGATCCCCTCATTCACAGCTTTGGCAACTACAGGCCATATAAACCTGCTGCAGAAGTCAGTGGCTGTGGAATAATTCAACCCATTCTGGAACCTAAGTGCAAAAAGGGACAAGCTTAGATTGGCCACACTATAGTCAGTCAGAATTTAAATAGTATTTTAAACAGTATTTAAGCTTAATTAGAGCTGAAAGAAGGAATGCCAAAATGCCAGAAGGTGCCTTACCTTATCCCTTGGAGGAATACAATTCCTGACACTAGCAGACTAGAAAAAAGAAATAGTTTAGAAGCCCTGATGCCTTCCAAACAGCAGATGCAGTACTATCAATATCTTACCTAGACCACGATTGACTTTTAGCAACTTTTTGTGTCTTTTAGCATGGGAGGTAACAGTCATCTCTGCTATGATGAAAAAAGAAAAGTGCCATCTGTGGGTGCCCAGAGGTTTATGAATTAAGAGTGTAAGAAACAAAACCAAGTGGCACTCTTCTTGCTGTGACTTCCCTTGTACCTTCTTGAAGCCACTTTCTGTATCTTTAAAGATGCTGGCCTACTGGTGGTAAGAAGTGAGGTGGGAGCCTGTCACAGGAAAATGTGTTAACGTTTCCTATTTTATTCACTGCCAGCTGACAGCAGGACAGAAAATCATCCCCAGCCAGTCAGCATAGGAAAGTTACTTTTTAAATGATGTGCACTGCACAGTATATGGAGACTGAGATCAATGGAGGACAATAGAAATCTAAATTGACAGTACACTAATAATTGTTGGCATTAACTAATCAGATGGGGCTTTAAAGTTCATACTGTGAACATTGATATTTTCTGTGTGATGGGAAGACAGTTTGAACTGATATTTTTTTATTAATAAGTGTTTGAAAGGCTGTTAGAAGAAATTACTACTGTAGTAATCAGAACTCTCTGTGTGAAATCGCTTCATAGGCTTTGAATTTCATAAAGCGGGATATAGTCTGTATTGAAAATAGTATGAGCCTTTACCTGGCTATCTAATAACAACATGAAAGTTATCTTTGCTTTAAATCATCCTTTAATTCATTCACCTATATGCTGTTTCCATGATAATCTCGGGAAGACAGGCAGAGCCACTGAAGAAATTGTGGGAGTTATCTGCAGAGGGATTTCTGCCATCCTTCACTGATGGACAGTAACTCTGCCATACTGCCTAGTCTCTCCACAGATTTTACCAGGCAGTGATGGACTTCTCTGCCAGGATAGAGCCACCCATACAGACTATCCTGGGTCTCTGCTGAGGGGAACAGGAACAAAGGACGCCAGCCCGGTGTGTTTCTGATAAAACTGCTAGATGCCACGGGCTTATATCCTTGCAGCCCTGAGGGACCCTGCGTCAACACTGCAGTGGGTGCAGTTATATTTGTTTAAGCAAATGTTGTCATGTTTCTCTTCTCACTAACAAAAGTGAAACCATATCAGATTTAATGGCATCTTTAGACTACAGTGCACATTGGGTTAGACATTTCCCTGTGTTTGCACAGGTGTTCAATGCATCAACTAGGTTGTATGGAAAAGCCCTGCTGGTTCTTACAAATACAAACATGTTGTTTCATAAAGATGAGAATGTTCTTAGAATCACAGAATCATTTATGTTGGTAAAGACCCTTAAGATCATCAAGTCCAGCCATTAACCTAACAGTACCATGTCTGTTTTTTGCGCATATGTTGGTTGTGTGATTAGTGCACGTAATTTAGCATCAGGTAGCTATACACAAAGGCTTCTAGCTCTTGCTTGGACTGGGGAAAAATGTTATTCGCATTTCCCAGAGTGGAACTGAGACTAATACTATAGCTTGTACTGATTTTCAACAATGCTGTGTTAGCTACTGCATGTGAAATCCAAGCCAACCTTCTTTTTGCCAAAGAATTGTATTTATGACATAATGCAACTACAATACTATGCAGGAAGGAGTCTGGAAATGAATGTTTGACACTCAGTCCATAGCAGAATAGATCTTCAGCCAAAAAAACCCCAGGTGTTAACACTTTCTGACACTCCTTCCCAGCAACCTGCTACAGGGGTGAACAGATTCACCCTCACTTCAAATCAAATCCTTCTGCTTTCTCCTTGTGTTCCACACTTGAATTTCTGCTTTTACCTTATGATCAATACAGTCTAAGCTTAGGGAGTATTATCAGAGCCATGATTGCAACCCCCAACATTATAATCCATAGGGTTTCTGGGAGCATTAAGAACATCCAGGATAAATTAATTCAGTGTAAGTAAAAGCTTTGAAGCTAGGAGCATCACCAGGCTTTTGAAGCTTAAGTCCTGTTTAGATTACTTGATTAAAGTAGGTCCAAAGCTTCACCAATCAATATATTTTGCTTAGGAGCAATGTTGATACAGAGGCATATTTAATTGGATCTGTAGTACCCCACCCAGAAGATGGTCCTTTAGAGTAAGACTAGATAACGTGCATGGCAGGGAGACAGGCAAAATCATTGCCATGTTTTTGTGTGTGCCTGTGGAGATTGCTTGCAGCAGTTGTACAGAATAGCCTATAACAAGGAAAAGGGAGCAAAGGGAGCAGGGAAATGACCAGAAAAGTTTAGGTTTGGAAAAGAAGTAACTGAATCGTCTATTAGTTTAAAATTGTAAAAAATGACCAAGTATAAATAGATGTACCTACAGATGTGCATTACTGAAGGGACAGTCCTGCTCTTCAGCCAATTTAAGTTTTGCCACCAGCTTTAGTGGAACCAGGACTGATGGTCTGGTTACCTGGATGGCACCACCTTTGACAAGATTACCAACATCGTGCCCATGGGCCAATGTTGACAAAAAGACGATTACTTGTACTAAAATTAAGAAAACTTTAGCCTAACCATTAGATCATAGTTAAGAAATGCCAAAAATGCAATCAACTCATTTTTTTTCTCACCTGAAAAAATGAATATGCAACAGGTACGACAGTTAATGAGGGAGAGCACAGGTTTAGTTTTGCTCCCCTTGTTTTCTGGCTTTACCTCCAGAGTTAGTTATACCTGTTTGGTTATTCACATATAAAATTTCCTTCAAGTGAGGGTCAGGGCAGGGCAAAGCCAAATCAAAGAACATCCACAAAAGTGCTTTGCTTTCTTCAGCAAAGGGAATAACTGTTTTATGTCAGTAGAGTACAGACAAAGTTAGTTGCACTGTTGGCAGAATTGTAGGCAGCCCTCTGGTTAGGGGCAGCTGAAACCTTGGTTACACAGGGGACAGTATGGCAAGAAGTGCATGAGCTCCCAAGTCCAGGAGACAGTGGATCTTGCCCGCTCTCAGCTGCACAGCAGTTCTGCACCATGCAGACAGGAGGTGACCTCCAGCAGTGAGCTGTCCTGGTAAAAAAGAAGCTGTGAATGCATGAGGTACACCTTCAGGGCTGTGGGAAATGCAAAACCATGGCTTCCATACCAGCAGTGGTGATTAGAAACGATGCGGTTGTTTGTAGCCTAATGGAAAACATAATCCATTTAGACTTCTGATTGGACTTGATTAGACATTTTAGACAACTCTTTTGCAGCCCCAATTTAAATGAATTAGTTATATTTTCTAGCCTTTTGAACAGATTAGATGAACAAATTGTGTGCTAGCTTCATGGTCTGATAAGACTGGTAAACAGATGAAAGCAGTTTGATAAGACTCACTGGTAAGGAGGTGCAAACAAAACACCCTGGCCCAGATGAAAAAGTTGTCAGGGCAGGAGCGTCCCAGCTGATTATCCCTCCCCTTGGCAGCCCCTTTGCCTCCCCACTTGCACAGCAGCTCCAGGCTCTGTCCAGCTCTCCACTTAGGCATGGGCTGAGCCTTCACCCCAGAATCCCAGCCCTGGCTCCCATAAAAAATTTCTGTCTTGGCAACATACCATTCGCCTTTGACAACTCCTTTGCAGCCTGAGTTGTACCAGGGCTCTAGGCTTTTCCCCCCTCCTAACCATAAACTTAACTTTTTAGGAGTGGACTAAGGCTCCTCTGACAAACTCTGGCCATGCTCCAGTGAAAAAACTTCGGAAGGGCTAATCCTTCTGGCAACCCACTCCCTCCTTTGCAAGCCACTTTCTAACTGCTCATTTTGTCTCAAACTCTGTATTTTACATTAACATGTCTTCTTTCTAAAATGAATATGTTTGTCTTTATTTTTCTTTGCATCAGACAGTTGTCATCATAGTGAGCTGTCATGCATTTTAGTGGCATTTACAGTCTGCATGAATAAACAACTGGAGGCACTTGAAAGGATACAATCTTTGCCCGCCTTTGAGCAAATGATCTTTTCTTCCGCCCTTGAACACTGATACAGAAATTATTATAATTCTACCTTGCAAACACAGCCACGTACAAGTTTTTTGCTTGGCTGTTTCAAGACAAATTGCTAAAAAAATAATAAAAAAAAATATTCTCTCAACTCTTGGAAGTAATTAATCCATTATTTTTGCCCCTGTTACTTAAGCCTAAAACAGGCCACCCAATGTGGCTTTGAAGCCCAGCTACTTACTTGGCCGTGCCTAGTCCTTACTTCTTCAGCAGTGACTTGTCCTACAGACCAGGGTCTCTATCTGATCCCTCCAGTTACTGTAATCACCAGTGTTGATGGAGCTGATATTACCAGTTTGATGGAGGTGGCTGATTTGCTTCCTGTTAGATACATTGTCATAAGCTATTAATTTTACTGCAGTCTCATTTGAAGGGAGTGGTAAAGCAGCAGGGCAAGCAAACACCTACTGTCTGCATGGGAGCACTAAATGCCCAAGCAATTAGGCTTCTTGTTCACGGAATTTAAGAAGTGCCTTTTTTTTGACATTTGTTTATGCTCCAGCTTACTAAAGCAAATACAGTGCAGGTGTAAGGTAAGACCTGTGTAAGAGCTCAGACTCTGGGTTAAGTCAGAGAGCTGTCTTTGCAAATAGCTGTAAAAACAGAGGTAAGAAGAAATGGCGAAAGGTACTCAGTACCCAGATTTTGTGTTTGAGGCAGCCAGCTTGCCACCATCTAGGATATGGTTCAGTTGCCTGAAATGAAACAAAACAGGTCAGTGAGGAAGCAGAAAGGAGGATGGAGACATGACTTCTCAGCAGAGAGATGTATCCTGACGTGGTACTGGGGAATCAGTTGATGATTCTCTTCCAAGTCATTCAACAAGTGAAATAATTTTAAGGTTCTCACTCACGTCAGCATTCAGCAGCCTCCACCCAGCCCACTGGAGCTAACAGTGTTCAGCCTAACTGAGGTTCAGGAAAGCCCTCCAGGCATTTTTTAATTATCATTTAACTTTGGTACCTGGGTGAGGAAGTCACACAAGGCAGCTGGGCCCCAGATAGCCAGGAGCAGCCACAGTGCTGGGGCAGTGACAGTGGTGGCTCAGAACAGGCAGCCACAATGCTTTAGAGCAGGCAAAATGCTTTAAAAAGTTGTGAGGATGATGTCCCTTTGAAACATCTTTGAAACAGGAGAGACAGAGCCACATCGACTTCCTACATCAGATGCTGAGCACTTGCTTCTGACAGGGCTTCTCTTGGATGCCTCAGGCAGCACCAGGATCCTCCCATGCTATCACCTTCTCCACCTTGGCAGCCAGTGGGACCTTCCCCTTCCCCCCTACCTTGCTTGCAAAGCTCAGCAGTTCAAAATGGCTGACAATGCTGTTCGCAGCCCTTCAGACACTGTTCCCCAAATCCATTTTTCCTTTGCATGGTGGATCACCAGCTAGATCCTGCTGCAGGCACAGCTCCTCCCCGCGGCTGTGCCAGGAGGAGAGCAGGCAGTGCCCACCAGGAACAGGAGTCAGGTCTTTCCTGGTGGATGATCTGCTTCTCACAATACTGTCACAGGCAAAGCTAGTTGCATTTGATTACACCCCAGGTAGCATGGCTTCTGTAACTGAGATGGTGAATGAACTAGGTTGGAATAAGCAAGTGTATTAATTAGTATGCTGGTAGCAGAATAAAGCTATTTTTAAATCACTGAGCAGCACTACTCTTCACTATGATTGCAGAGATTATGTAAGATGATGATTAAAATCAGGTCCCTGCATCACAGACCAACCTGTGTTTTAGGGATGCAAAAACAAAGCTGCAAAGGAATGACCCTGTATTATTTTAAAGGCTGTTTGCCTGTCCTAATTAAGGGCAAAGCAGCCATGTCATCAACCTCTTTGTTGTCATTCTAACTCATCCCACTTTTTCTACTGTATTTTCCAACAAGCCATTTGTTTTTTAAGACTGGGTGTGTACATATGGAAATGTCGGCTCAGGAGGAATCTGCTGCGTCATCCCACAATGTGCAGCTGAGTTACAGAGTGTCCCTAATGAACAGCTTCTGACGCCAAAGGTGCATCTAAGCAAGTGTTTCCTCCCTGTTTGTTGATGTACTAACATTCATTTCAAAAAGCAGGAGAAGAAAAATGTCGGGGCTATCTTTGTATTTTGTGTATTGCCTAATTGAAAACAGGTGAGGAGAAGTTGTGTCTCAGCAGCAGGAGGATACTGTATTTCAGGACTGAGCTACCAAAAAGGGCGCTGCTGTTTTCAATGACAGTTATTTGGGAAAAGCCTTTAGAAACTGACTGTCATTAAAGAGCTGGAGAGCACATCACTTATGATGATAAGCAGAGATTTTAAAATTTTGTGTTTACAGTCTCCTGCACTGTGATGCTCAGATTGCTATATGTACACAGTCATTATTTGATTTCTTACACCACGGTGAATAGCAGCACTGCTGATCAAATATAAAGTGGCAACCAATCCTAACACAAATAGAAATATAAACAAAACCTGCAGATTTATAGGCAATCAAAATTATGTCACGCAGTGTAAGATTAAAAGCAGGGGGTGTGTTTGTTATTAATTCTGACAGATGTTTGCTGCAGAGTGTTTTTCACAGAGTTTCTCACCATTGTTAGTCATCTGTATTTTACGATGAAGTTTAAAAACTCTTTAATTATCTTATTTAAATTGAATGTGCCCAGTCAAAGCATCACACTGTGTTAAAGCTGAAGATTTATTCTTTTACAATATCTCTTCAAGGAGGAGACATCACAGAAACCATTGTTATTTCATTTCCTGGAATAATACAGGATCTGGAGTACATAGAACAAAGCCTTTTGTTGTTATTTACATTATCTTCTTTCTTTCTAGACAGCTTCACGAGACAGCGTGCACACAAGTGGAAGGGTCAGATGCAGCCGCTTTACAGGTGAGCCTGCAGTGACAGATGTTGCTGGGTAAAGAAAGGGATTTATTGTGGAGGCCTCACAGACTTGGGCGGTTTGTGCGTATCCATTTTGTGCAAGGTGCTCGTTAGGTGCCTGCCCCTGCAAGCAGGCTGGGTGAGCCCACGCACCCATTTTCCCTTGAGGGCCAGACCAGGCAAGGTCTGTCTTGCTCACTTGTTTGGGTCCCAGAAGTGTGGCCCCTCCGGCCTCTGCAAGGAGACGCATGGCTGCCCGGCAGTCTTAGTGGGAAGCTCCCTGCCTGCACTGCCTGGGCTCTTTGGACTTTGGTAGCCAAAACTTGGAATGTAAAACCACATAGTCCTATACACGCCCCATGTTACATGCTTACCCAACCATACACACAACCACCACATCTATTTCTACAGGGTGAGGAGGGGCAGGAGCCCTACCACCATGCTTTACCTGGGGACTAAGGGCAGGCTGCTGCTCTTCCCTGGCCCTGTGCGGCCCCCAAGGGCTCCATCCCGATGGAAGCCATGGCACCTGCCCCCGGTGTGCAGACCCCGAGCGGGCTGAACACCACTGCCACCGCGGCTGAGGCACTGAGGGACTGGGGCTGTGGGGGGCAGGAGGGGCCAGGCTTTGGCATGGGGGCAGCTGTGCCATCTGTGTGGGAGCTGGCCAGGAGCCACCCTGAGCTGGTCACTGCTGGTTCCAGCCAACTGAGAGCTGAGGTCACCAACAGGGAAGAACCTGCTGGGTGCCACCACTGCAGGCAGGCAGAGGAGCAGGGCGCACTCCTCTTCAGGTAAAGCTAATCAAGGAGCCAGCAAATGGAGGTAGGCTGGAGAGCCACTTGAGGTCAAAAGGGGTCTGCGCAGCCCTGAGGGACTGTAGCCCATGGGCCACCCACGCCAGGGCAGGAATGTCCTGAACCAACTGCAGCCTGTGGGCAACGCATGCGGGAGCAGGGACACCCCTGAGGAAAGAGCAGGAGAGGAACCAAGTATGCCCAAGGTGGCAGGACAACCAGCAAAAGCCAGAGCAGCAGGAAGAGCCGGTACATAAATCACTTCAACAGCTCTCTCACTTCAACAGCTCTTGCTGCCTGATGGCTTGCCAGAGGCTTTTTGACAAAGTGAGTATAACCCATGGTGGAAATAAGGCCAGTGAGGCTGCAGAGGAGGTAGGACAGGTGTTTATGTAAGTGGCTGATGGTGTCCTTTCTAAGCATCCACACGAGCCACCAGAAGTCTTTCTAATGGGCAATGAAGTAAAACTTGCAACTTGAGACCATTTTGCCCATAACAGGAAAACTGCAAGGCTGCACAGAAAGCCTGTGGCACAACTGGAATTCACCATCTCTCAAACAGCATGGCTCATCTAAATCGTTTAAGGCCCTCATGTAATGCCCTATGCTGAAACAAGCCCAAGACCAGTGTCTTGGCAAGATTGCTGGCTTGCATATAAGGGCTAAAACATTTTCTGCAGAGTCGGTGGGTCTCCCTGGTCCTCTACACATCGCTACAGATCCATCCACAGTCTGTGCTGCCTGATACTTGCTTAACCTGCAGCTGATGGGAGGGGGGATCCATTAGAGGAAGACGGTCCGGAGCACAGTTACGTGTTTTTTCCTTCTCACCGGTGTCCTCTCCTTGGCCACGTTTTTTTTCTGTCTCCTCCTTGTTCCATTGCAGCGGCAGCCCTCGCTGAGGATAGGTTACAGGCTGAAACTTTTCCAAGTGATACATTGAAGCACTAATTGCCTGGTGAGATGTTGGGGCTGGCTGGGCATTTTTATGCTCTTTTGTATCTTGGACATTTGTTTCTTCTGCTCCCCTCCCCCCAGGACCTGTTTACATCCATCTTGCCCCTCAGATGCCTACTGCAGTAGTCTCCAATACCAACCGCTCAGGATGCCATCAAAACAAGTGAGGGGGACACTTACAGCTCCAGGTCAGCTGGAGTTCCAGCTTCAGGAGCCACATTCTCATTACACAGCCAAGAAACCATTCTCCCTTGCTTCAGCAGCATCTCAGACCAGCTGTGGGAAAGATTTTAGTTTGACAGAAGAACAGGGGGACTTTTTTTTCTTAATTCTTTTAAAAGTTTAACACAGGCCTGTTCATAGAACACTTTTAAACCACAGTGTTTGGGAAATGATTTTATGTACAAGATTTTACTATTTGGTTTAATTTTGATTGGAGAAAGCTGAAAGGCAACTACAATTTTTTTATACAATCTATTACTCACCCTCTGAAGAGATGAGTTT